>NC_065574.1:7172083-8451666 GCF_937616625.2 Mercurialis annua
ATGCAACTGTTAATTATTTTTTTGCAATTATATCATTTGACCTTTTTGTTAGTTTCATGCCGTTTGGCCAAATTAAATTTCAAATATCATTTGCCCTCGGAGTAAGAATCATGGCTTCCGCACCAACTCCACAAGTACAATAAAATTGTCATGTTTAGTGTACTTAATAATCATATACATGTATGAAATATGGGACCTAGTACTCTCCTTAAAATTCTAGTTTTTCTGCTTCAAGAATTGAAATTTCATAATAGCAACTCAATGATTAATGGAGAATCCAATGGTTTTAAATCGGCTTAATACATCATTTGACCCCTAAACTATACACTTTTATTCTCTGAGACTCTTAAACTAATTTGATATTCTATTGGACCTTTTAACTTTATTTTTTGTTCTATTTAACCCGTCAATTGTAATTTTTTTGCCGATCTGACCTTTTTCATCCAACGTGGCAAAAACGCGTGTTTTCAAACACGTTGAAGCGCGTGAAGGATAATTAAAATGCATAACTTGTTCTATTTAACCCCCGAACTACACTATTTTGTTCTATTTGACCCGTGAACTTATTTTATTTTCCTATTGCACCTTCAAACTTTTAATTTTTATCCATTAACCTTCTCAAAAATACAATTATTTAACTTTTATCCATTTAATCTTCTAGAAAAATAAAAAAATATTGAAATTTAGTCAAATAATTACATAATATAACTTCTTGTACATGTAAATATTTGTTTACATTTCAATAATGATAAAAGAAGTTTTGTCTGTTTAACGATATTATAAAATATATAAATTTACTATACTGTGATAATATTAAAAAAAAGACTGATTTTTTTAAACACGCTAAATTTCATGACTTTTAAAGCCTTAAATGATTTTTTCAAATAATATGTAAAGTACATCATTTTTTATTTTAAATTAAAAAAAATATTTAGACTTAATATATTTTTTGACCTCTAACCTTAACTTTTTATTTCCTATGACCTCTAAACTATTTTAGTGTTCCATTGGACCTCTTAACTACTTTTTTTATTCTATTTAACCCCATGTCAGCAAAGCCATGTCAGCAATTTTATTCACGTCATCGCGCGTGGTGTGCACATTCCCAATGAGGGGTTAAATAGAACAAAAAAAGAGTTAAGAGGTCCAAAAGAATACGAAATTAGTTTAGAGGTCGCAGAGAATAAAATGGTATAGTTTAGGGGTCAAATGATGTATTAAGCCGTTTTAAATCAAACTGATAAGAGAAATAAAAGTTTGGTTAAAAAAACACCCCTCTAAACTTCATATTGACAAAGACATTGGAGTAGGTTAATTAATTTAAATAAAAAAATCAAATTCTTTGTTTATTAGTGGGCATGGTCATTCCTACTTTGTGGGTGGGATATCATCATGATAAGTCAAATTTATACAACTAATATCCCACCACACAAGAAAAGAAAGGAAAATTACAATTTCCACATTTATTTTCTATTTGCTTCTAGTTTCTATTGAAAATAATATTTTTAAGAACCCTCGGAACTCGACTCTAAAACACTCCCCCTTGATTAACTTATTTCAAGTTTATTTTAACCTGGTATTAAAGGTTTTAAGAAAACATTTATTCCATATACTTAAATGATTTTATTTCTTATTTAAAAGTAGTAAACACGAGCCCAAAAAAACACTAATTCTAAACAATAAACAGAAATATCCATTTAATTAAATTTGGACTTTGGGATTTCAAATGAATTCATCTAAACATAAAGTAAAATAGTAGTTAACATGACATTCAAATTCTTGGTTAGGATCTAAAATTTAGAAACAAATTATAAAGACAACCTCAAATCTGTTTGATTTTAGAAGGTATTAAATGTTTTGTTGCTTAATGTTTCACATTAGAAATTAATATAATAGAATGAATAAAAAAAATATCTCATAAGAAGTTTATATTCTAGAAGAAACATGAATTTTTTATATTTATTAATTTTATTTTAATCCTTTTTAGGCACTTAGCATGTATGTGTCATTTTCGCTAAATTAACATTAACTCCCATTAAATATTTGGTATTGCACTAGTCAGGTGTCTTAATCGGCCAAAGATGTGTGTCCCTCAAAGAAAATAATGTTCAACCGGCAAATTAAAAATCAAAGGTGACCACTAAGCACCAAATCATTTATATATTATGCAAACAAACAAATAAATCAGTAAATTATATAAAAAATTAGTACCTCTTACCAAACTTCTCTTTGTCTTAGTGCTAATGCAATTACTAATTAATTTCTATATCTTTTTCTTGATACAATTCAGCATCAAGAACACATTTCTTTTTTTTAATAATTCTTAAATTATATTAGTCGATTAACCAAGTCAATTACTCGTGTAAATTATACTTACACGACACGTACACAGTATAAAGCCATCGATAGCATCTATAGTTGAATAAATAATATAGGAAAAATTAAGGAATCTTGTCATGAAGTTGAAAGCAGCAGAAACATAGACTAGGAATCTTGTCATCAATTGTGACACTGGCCTATAGCATTTTTGGTCTTAAATATAAGGGGACCCCAAGAACTAACTTCAATTCGTTTGTTGATTAAATTGACAAGTACATGAATCTACATAGCACGAAAATCAATCGAGTTCTACCTTTTGATTTCGTTTTTTTTTCTAAAACAATATATTTATAATTTATTTTTGTAAAAAATGCCGTTTGTGTGCAATATAGACAAGTCACAACAAGAACAAGAAGACTTACTTGGTGGGGATCGGATATTCCGGGAAGAATTTTGTTAGGATCTCCACCACCTCTCCACGGTGGAGGACACTTTCAGCGCAGAGGTACCGCCCAGCGGCAGAAGGTGTCTCGAAGACAAGAATGTGAGCGAGTGCGACATCCTTAACATGGACATAGGCTTGAACATAATTAGCATATGTCTTGGCGGACCCTGTTAAGTATTTAAGGATGTGGATGATGCTGGCATTGACGGTAGGTTGCAGCAGTGGTCCAAGAACCAAAACCGGGTTCACCACCACTAGGTCCACCTTTTTCTCGTCAGCAACATCCCACGCCGCCTGCTCCGCCACCGTCTTTCCGTAGCAGTACCAATTCTGCAATCGAATTGCATCGGTCATTTCATGAACTTGACCAATTTTTCACTTTTACTAGTAATTGAAATTTCCGAAAAATTAAAATTAGTACAAGTAGATGAGGATTAGTTATTGAAGCTTTGAATATTCCAAATAAATATTAAAAGCTAGAGGACTTTACAAAAATTTGGCTAACAAATATTTCTCAATTTGTCAATCCTTCTTGACAAATCCTAAATCTCATTCAATATAAGAAAAATGAAAAATTTAAACTCGGAACATTCTATGCTAGATCTAACATAATTACTAAACTAAAACAAGTTGAATTATGAATTAAGCGAAAATAAGCAATAATATTAATCTTGTAAAACAATTTCAACCTTAGTGTTCTTGCAGAACTCAAGATCACTCCAGCAAGATTCATCCACAACACAATCAGGGCTCCGATTGGGATCCATATAAACTGCACCAATCGATGATGTGAACACCACTCGCCGAGCTTTCGCCTCGGCAGCTGCAATGATCACATTTTTCGCTCCATTGACAGCAGGCTCCACCATTTTTTCCTTCAATTAAAAACAAATTAAAATAGTACAGCATGAATCTATTAATTCAACAAAATTACATAAAAAACGACATAAACTGAACATAATAGAGGTTAAATTCTTATAATCAACAACTTTTATCCCATTGTTTTTAATATCAACTCAATTCAAGATGTCATAACACCATTAATACAGTTTTCTTCAGTTTCCAAGTAATCGAACATGCAAATGACCAATGAGCCGTAGCTCAAAGTATAAGCGTCAAGCATTAAGGCGGCAATCTGCTAGGTCGTGGAAGGGCTCCGCTCCCCAATATAAAAAAATATTTAAATGGAGTAATAAAATTTCAAGAATTTTAAGAAAAATTTATTGCTGTAAAAGTAATTACTGGTGAAGTGGACCCAAGAAAAGCGCACTACGTGGAGCAAGTAGATAGATAGATAGGGACCCATGATCGAACGATGGCTAGTGGATTTGGTTTGGTGGCAGCCAGCATTGCACGCCAAGATTTTTAATAGAAAAGAGAACTCCTATATTCTTCTAATTTATATAAAATTTTCTCGGCAACCAAACAGAAAGAAAGAAAATAAAACGTACTGGATCATCAGTGACAGGAGAAGCAGTATGAAAAACACCATCACACCCCATAATGGCATCTTTAAGGCTATTAAAATCAAGAAGATCAGCTTTGCATAGCGTTAACCGTTCGCTAGCACCTTCAAGCTCTCTCAAATGAATATTCTTCGGATCATCTATAAACAAATTTAACAAAATTTCATTTTACAAAGAACAAGAATTAAAAAACATATTAAGAAATTTTAAAAAAATTAACATGCATGGCCAACCTGGGTTCCTAACAGTTCCACGAACGGTATAGCCTCTTTCAAGAAGCAGTTTGACAATCCAAGAGGCTATGAAACCGCCGGCTCCGGTGACACAGACGGTGAGGCCGTGGCCGGGAAGTGATGAGGTGTCAGCAGCCGGCATGTTCAATGTTTTATGGTTGTTGAGAGAAAAGGAAGGACAAATGTCTAATATAGAAGAGAAGGGTGATGAGTACGGTTTTAACAAAGTGAATGTAGGCTTTGTATTTATAAGGAAAATATGTTACTACACTACCTACTACATTTCATTTAATTTTTTATATTTTTTTCTATTTAAAATTCTATTATATCATCATTTAAAAAAAAATTGATTATATCATCATTTTGTTTTTGTTAGTCGGAGCAGGTGTCTCATCTTCCATCAACATCATGCCATGAAATTATTCTTAAAAATTATATTCTTTCGGTGGAAAAAATCAATTTAATAATATTATATTATTGGAATATTAATTTTAAGATGACATTATCTAATACTATAAAATTCTATTAGTTCTATCTATATAATATATTTAAATTATCTACAGAAATTAAATTTATGTCTATATTTTTAAATGTTTCTTTTTCTTTCTTTTTCTTTTTGAAAGGTTCAACTAAAATTTTAATAATTGGCAAAAAATAAACTAAAATTTTAATGAAGTTACGGAATTTAGTTATCCACTACTATATACAGTGGTAGATAGCAATCTAGCCAAATTATTTTTCTATAAAATTTTAGTTATCCACTACTATATATAGTGATAGATAACATTCTAGCCAAATTATTTATCTTTTTGATTTATTGGTTTCACAGTTTAAAATTTGAAATTTGATTTTGATTAAAAAATTAGATTTAATCCTCTAAAAAAATCCCCATTTCATTCCTTTTAGAATATATCTTAAATTTTTTAAAATCGTCATTTTCCTTCAATTTTCAATTTTAGTTATTGTATCCAATTTTTAAAATTGGACTTTTTTATCCCAAAAAAAATTAAATATGTCCTTCATATTTAGCACGTAAACTAAAAAATCCTTTGGTGTTTTAAAAAAGTACGAAAAAATTGTAATAATTTAAAATTCTATAATTTATAATTCATGTTTTAAATTCATGCATTTTAAAAATAAAATTGAATAAAAAAAATAAAATCTAACATTTAAAATATTATATATAGGTAATAACTATTTTTAATTTTAATTTTTAAATAGAGTTTAAGAAATTAAAAATAAAAATAAAATGAAATGAACTAATTTTTTTTTTTTAAATTATGGGACATGTTTGAACTCTTTTTTCATTAAGGCTCTATTTAGATTATATATAAATATGAATGACATATTCGGACTTTTTAAGTGGGAAAAGTTATATTTATAAATAGATACAATTTAAAGTAAAAATTGGATAAGAAGTAATATTTATAATTTAAAATATTTAAAATGTGATAAAAAAAATTAAAATATGAGAAAATTTTAAATGATTAAGTCAATATGTTAAAAAATTTGGTTAGCCTATACTACCTATATACGGTTATACCGAACCAAATCCTTTTTGTTTTTGTTTTCCATTGCCTCAAAATTCAAGAATTTAAACTTTGGTGTTGATTAAAGAAACAGCTTGTTTGGACACAAAATATACATTTCTTAAAAAATAACAAAAATATTTTTGTTTGTAACCAGATTAATATTCAGAAGGAATCCATTTTAATTTGATTGACTTAACCTTTTCTAAAAGAAACTTCCACACAAATATGTGGGCGATCTTATCCCAAAAAGTAATAACATATTTATATGAATATTGTGTTTGGAAATGTTAGATCTGAGTATAAATATAATATGATAATTATTTTGCCATTATATTATTTAATTTTGAATAAAATTCACTATATTAAAGTGCCAGATTTTGTGATCTCTGCCGAAAAGAGATCATAAATTGTATATTTATATATTCATAATAGTTTAAAAAGTAAATAGAAATTAATGTTAATTAGAAATTACAATTTAAAGCTGATTTTTTAAAAATTAAATTGCATTAGTTGAAAAATTTAATTTGAAGTAGTTAATCGTAATTCTCTTCAGATTTGTTAAATTTATATTTTTTATTAATAAAATAATAATAAGAATAATAAAAATAATTTTATCGTCAATTTAAAGCTTAATGTCCCAAAGAACCTCAACACTTTAGTCTCTTTTCAATTTCATCCCGACATTATAAAACTGTCAAATGTATTCAAATCCGTATTTTCACTTTCAATTGTACACACATTCACACAAGTACTAAATTGACCTCTTTTCTATTGAAAAAATTTCAAATAAATCATTCATTCTTTCTGTATTTTTCGAGTGGAATAAATAAGTTATTTATAAGGTTTTTTAATTGAGTGTAACTGAAACTCAAAGGTGTGTGTTTGGATACGATCGTAATTTCTATAATGTCAGGGTAAAATTTAAAAAGAGCTAAAATATTGAGATTTCTTGATATAAAGTCTCAATTTAATTATCTATATCTTTACTCTCATTATTAATTTTAGAGATGAGTCTCAATAATATTATATATATATTAACTTTTATTTATATATTTATGTCAATTAATAAAATAAAAATAAGAAGAAAAATTTAATTGTATATAAAATAAATAATAAAATTGTGAATAATTGATTCAAAGAAATTATTAGTTGAGAATTTTTTAAATTTTTTTATAATTATATAATTCTTTTTATTTACGGAAATGCCTGAAAAGTTTCCTTATAAGTTTCTGAAAGTTTTCGGTTTTCGAAACGAAACACACAACATTATCGAAATTTCCGTGCTTCATAATTTATAAAATAATGAGTTGAAAGAAACAAAATAAAATAGAAAAAAGAAAGACGAAACTCGTATCCTATGTACGCATATATGGTTGAAAAACTGGATTGCTAAACACCGGCCGTTTTTACTTAACACCGCACAGACACATTACCTTTTTACCTTTTTCAATTTTTGAATAGAAAACCAAATCATAAAAAAAAAAACCTAAATCCTCTCAACTGATTCAACCATATTCAACCTCATATTCTACGGCAATGTCGGATTCTGAACGAGATAAAAATCGACAACCCCCGATAAGTTTTTTTTAAAAAACATTCGAAATAAATAATTTTTTTTTCAGTTTTTTTGGGGGAGACGTCCCCATTTCACGTCCCCTCCAGAGGAAAGGACGCCGGAAAACGGCGTCCCCTCCTCTGGAAGGGACGTGGATCTCCCACGTCCTCTCCTGAAGAGGGGACGTCGTTCGTCCCCTCTTCAGGAGGGGACGTGGGAATTGTCGTTCGTCCCCTCTTCAGAAGGGGACGTGGGAATGCGGACTACTAGCTCATCACCCAGACGGGTGTCTTTAAAAATTATCATTGGACGCTTCAGTTCCTTATCACTTTTTACCTATCTGAAAAATAATTGTCTATAGTTTGCCCCCTCTTTAACAGGAATTAACAAAGTAGATCAATTCTTGTGAAAGAATGAAATTCACCGTTCGACAAGCAATAAGGACACTTCGGACCACAGGAAGCACTCGCTTGCTGATGGTTTGGTAATGCCCTAGTCTGAGAATTACCGGTTGAGGCGCGTAGTTCTAATTCCATGTCCTCTAGTTCTGGTTTACTATGCATTGTTTGAGAGTAATACTTCTCAATTGTCCTAAAGATCGTCTCGACTGCCCGTAGTGTGTTCCGTGGAATGAAGCTATAAATTCTAAGCCGTTATGAGAGTAGTCCAATGGGTTGAACCCTGATTGTTATCTTGTCCAGTACTTTTTAGATTTATAGAAGGGGCAATATCTTCTTGACCGTCTCAAAAGTCATTCTATTAATGATAATCAACTAAATATTCCATTAATTAATAAAAAATTAAATTTGATAATTCTCTATACATTGTCTATATGTTATGTTATATAAAATCAAATTTTAAGATTTTTGTTTCCTTTTTGTGAATGTATAAAGTAAGTGTTTGAAAACTTCTGACTTCATGTATGTTGTCATATTATGAAAATTTATTAGCTTTTGAAAAACCAAATCACAAAAAAAAAATGTATAGGATGTTATATTGTTGCTGTCAAAGTATTTGTTCTAGATGTTGTTTATTATGCTGAATTATAAATATATACACATAAATGTTGATATTTAATAAAAGAAGTTATTGCTATTGACGGGGGAATTCTTAGGAAATTCTGCACACCACATAATCTATGGATAAATTCATTTAATTTTATCACATTATTAAATTATCAATATTGCATAAAAACAAATAAAAATTTATTTAATAATATAGTGAAAATCAATTATCGCACTTCGTCGATGATATATATACATGATAAAATCTATTTGAAAATTTCTCATTTATTTGTGACTGCATTTTTTAAATGTCAATCATCAGTTTTCTCTCTCTAAATTATAATCAATAATTAATAATTTGTAAAATTAAAAAATTAGAAATGGCACAATTAATTATTGGCTTAAATGCACCAAAAATCACCAACTTTCGTGCGTTTTTAGTATTTAATATAATCTTTTAATTTTGGCGAAAAAGTACATGAACTTTCAAAATTTTGCAATTAAGAGCACGTGTTTTTCCTTTGAAAAATAGTGCATTTTTTCATCCAAAACGGCGCCGTTTTATATCAAAATGATGCCGATGTCTTTAATTGCCAAAAATTGAAAGTTGATGTACTTATCCGCCAAAATTAAAAGTTCGTGTCAAATACTAAAAATACGCTAAAGTTCGTGATTTTTGGTGCATTTAAGCTTTCATTATTTTATTCATGTATTTTTTAAATATTCAAAAGTATATTAAATTATGATCTAATCCATAATCAATTTATGGGCGTGAGTAATATATATATCAAAACATCGTGCTTTTTTTTTCAACACCATATAATTAATCTAAAGGCCAAACCATTCTACTTTTAAAAATAATTACAACATTGTCACCTCTTTTTATTAATTTTTCTCGATATTCAAAATTGTAAAATAATTCAAAAATGACATTTTTCTTAATTAGGGTACCATTCTCATTTTCTCTCATTTTCTCTCAACACAGTTGCGCTTCATTTTCTTCTTTCGTTCCTCTCAAATTTCTCTTTCCTTCTCTTTCTCTCTTTTCAAATCTCTCTTTTCTTCTCTCTCAGATCCCTGAACACAGGGAGCTACCGTCTTTTAAATTTATGAACACAAAACCGGTGTTGCTTGCATAAAAAAACATTCATCGCCTTTCTTTTGACGGTTTCATCGTCGTCGTTATAAAAAAACATTCATCGTCGTCGTTTTTCTTTTGACGGTTTCATCGTCGTCGTTTTTTTCAATGATTTCATCATCCTCTGTCCTCCCCAGTTTAGATTTTTGTTATTGTTTTGACTTTTTTAGGTTTTTTGTGATCGTTTAGATATTTTTTATACAAATTATTTAGATCTCTTATTCTCTTGTTAATATAATTGTCTTCATGCTCATATAATTGTTCTCTTATTTTGATGCTACTGATTTCGTACAAAACGAATACACCAAACACTGATATATTTACATTAAAAAAATCATAAATACACTATAAATACACTCTATAAAAACACCATAGTAAAACATCATAAATACGCCATAAAAACACCACTGAAAATACAAAAAAAAATCAATAAAAGAAAGACATCAAATGTAAAAAGTAAAAAAATCAAAATCAAAATTAAAAACTAAATAAGATTATTTTGATAAATATAATTAAATTTGAAAAAAAAGATGTCATAAGAAATTTCATCTAATTTAAATGATCATTTTTTATATAGAAAATTCAACTCTTATATTACTAAAACAAATTCAGCTGTGAATTGAAAAATTAATCTATGGTTGGTGGACTTCTATTTGCTTACCTATTACTTGTACTTTCTTGTATATGATAAAATATTACAGTTATTGAATCTTAATTTTGATATTTTATTTTAATTTTTGAAAACATTTGGAATTTTAATTTTATTTATTTATAATATATCCTTATAATAACATCATTGTATTCTTATTATCATCCATTTCAATATTTGAGTTTTAAAAGTGGCTATTTATATCATCAACCAGTAATGGATTTAGCCTTATACTAGGAGAGACTCTAATCCAGGTAGAGGTCGGAGATCTTCAAGAAAAAGAATTAAGGTTTATTGTGAGTTTAGGGTTGGAAGAAAATTAAGTTCGGGGGATGTCGGTTAAAATGTCAAAATAAATTGACGGACCATATTCATGTTGTGTCGACTCATTCTATTGATATTGGTACAATTAGGGTCAACGGGAATATAATATCTAGTTAATCGCATTAAAATTCTCAATCTTGATACGACATAAATTAAAAACGGATAACATGATATGATATTAACACGAAATAAATTTATAACAAAACTATTAATGCTACCCATTTAACTTGTAAGATATCTAAAACATATCAAATATGTGTTTAATTTCAATTGTTTCAATACATACTCAACTAAAAATAATAATTTATACATTAATAATTTTATTTGTACATCCTATAAAATGATAATCCTTTTGTTTCTATATAATTATAAGGAGTTAACTCATAACACGGTTTATTTATTTCGTATCACAAACAGGTTGACACGTTTTCAACACTAAAAATTCAATCCGAACTCATCAATTTTACATGTTTAGTGAATCGGATCATCGTATCGTGATCCAGTTTAACAGTCATAATCATAAACCCTAGTTCTGCATGTCACCAACTGCCATAAAATGTTAAGAAGAGATGATGAAAGTCAATTAGTTTACATTGACATATTATTACCACAAATATAAAATTGGATTTGTTATGCAATAAGGTCTACACCAACCAACCTATTACAACAACAAACACTTATTTTTCTTTACAGCTTACAAATGATTTATGTCGTTTATGACAGTTGAGGGAAGCTTCATTCTATCTCAAATACAAATTCACTAATTTGGAACTAACATACAAATTAAGTTACAAATTTTTTGTGTGTGGGAAACTCACTTTATTTCAGATTATAATACTCGTTCGATCATTTGGTCAAAGTTCGTCGGAAAGAGGACGGGAGAAAATAAAAATAAAAAGAATTGATTTTTATATGTTATTTGATTGAGCGGGAAATTAAAATGGAAATTAACAAAAAAAATTGGAATAGAAGTTGATTTTCATTATGGAATTAAAATGAGTAATTTCTGTTGACAAAAATGTTAACTTTTGTACAATTTTTCGATAAGTACATTTTAATTATAGCTTGTTACTCAATTTTTTTTTTAAAGGACCAGACCTTTTTTTATTTATTTATGGCCATAGTAACTGAATTTTAATATGTATCTTTCTATTGACAAAGGTTAGATTTGGTCACAGATATAAAACTAAAAAAAGAGATACTATATATAATGCTATTTGGCTATAATTGAATTGAACTTATTAATATTAAGTTAAAATTGATCTTTTTTAAAAGGTTGAATCACAAATAAAAAAAGTAGAAATATTGAATATTTTTGAGTGATTAATTTTATTTTATTTATAAATAATCTCAGTTAAAAATAAATTATAATGAGATATATGGACAATGCAACTTTTTTGTTTTTGAAGTATCTGACTTGAAACACTTGTTTTGTTCTTTTTGGGTTGGTGAAGATATATCATTTTCAAACCGAATCAAACTGAATAACTTTTTTTAAATCAAAACAAATTGAAATTACAAAAAAAAATTGTAAATCAAACTAATCAGCTCAGTTGATTTTTCACCGCTGGATTCAATTCTAAAATTTAATTAAATCTTCTTTTATATCTAAAATCAAACTAAATTAAAAAAAAATTGTAATACCAAATGAAATTTGTCGTTTATGTTTGATTTAATTCGGTTTTTATACACTTATATTAATACTTAATTATACATAGTGTTTAAAGAGAGAAGGCCTTTTAGAACATTTACACAAAGAGAAATTTTGAGAAGAAGTTTCAAAGGAAGAGAAAAGAAATGCAATGAAATCTAGTAGTTTGTAAGTTGGTAGTTGAAATTCAAAAGTCATACATAAATTACTTCGAACTAACAACTGTTTGAATCTGATCGTAGCATGACTGAGAGTACTTAATCGACGAATAGCTGATCAGTTGGTAAAAGAATCGATCGTAATTTTAATTTCAAATATTGGAACTAGAAAGAGCTCGATATATTGAAAAAATACATTTACGAGCTCGGAAATAAAGTTAGAATTATGTAACCGGATAATAATGTTCAATTTAAAATTTAAATATATTACTCAGTCTTATTTATTTATATATTTTTCATTTTACTCGCATATTTTAACATGTATTTTTTTTTAACAAAACATGTATTTTCCATGACACTTGAAATATTCAGCATGGATTTTCATTTAAGTTGCATAACGTTTTGAAATTTGGGCTTCTGAATGAGTCTAGTTCATGTTGAACTACTCTCCTAGTCAGCAAATTCGTAAAAAGAAAATTCATCTTAACAAAAGAAGCATAATCATTCAGAAAAATTTCATTTTTTTAATTTATATCACAATATTTTAAAATATTATTTTTGATCTAATTTTGATTAATATATTTCAATTATAGTCCATTATTTCTTTTTTTTTTTCAAAAAAAAAGTTATTTCTTTTATTTATGGTCCATATTTTTGTTTTTTGAATAAAAAGACATTAAAATCGACAAAGTTGAATAATAAATAAAAAAAAGAGTCAAATAATTCGCTACAATTTAAATGTATTTATTGAAAGTTTGAAATTAGTTTAAAATAGATATTTTTGAAAGGTTGAAATATAAACAAAAATTAAAAAAAAAATGAATAACTAGGCCAGAAAAATATAGGCGACAGAATTTTCAAAAATTACTTACATAAACCTAGTCGCCAAGTAGAATTATGAACCATTTACTAATGGTGAAACATGTGGCATTAATTAATGTGATAGCCGATCAATAAATATTACATTAATTCTAGTTAAAATATTACCAATTAATGTGACATACACTGATTCACATTAATGCATGCCACGTGTCTTAAGATCAGTGTTTTAAAATCGGGCCGGACTGACCGGTTAAAACGAGAATCAGCCACGGTCTAGTTTAAAATTATAAAAAAAAACCTAAAATCTATGGTTAACCGGATTGGAATGGATCGAATTAGATTGAATCTGTAAAAAATTGGAGATTGAACTGGACAACGAGAATTAGTGACGAAAAAATACGTCAATAATTCTAATTTTTTTCATGTTTTTAAAGTATTAAACCGGTTGAACCCGAAAACGGTGGTCTCACTGGTTTGGCCATCGGTTCAGTTTTTAAAACTCTGTTACGATAAATAAATGGTTTATAAGTTTACGTGACCAACTAAGATCACCTAACTATTTCTACAGATTTTCTTACAAAAGTAAAGATTGCGCATGATTTCCACCAACTCAACTGTCTCCTCATAATTCAACTATTTTATCTCTGCTTGAACCTTATTTTCAATTGAATTTCATTTACAATTAATTGAGTCCAGCTATTCTAATAGATTAAACTACTGTCTATAATTCTGAATGTATTAATATGTATGTTCAAACTGTAAAATTTAATTTTTAAGAGGGAGCACCACTAAGAGCGGAACTATCCTTAAGTTATGGTACGCTTCTAGAACCAAATTTGCTGTGTATTCAGAATTAGATGAAAGTTATGTCTAAATTGTTGACAAATTATAGATAAATTAGAATTAAGATTGGACTGGAAGAGAAAAATTTTGGAAGCCACCATAACTAGACAACATGATGGTCGTAGTGCAGCATGTGATGATCTACAATGGTATCTTTTTGTAATTCACTTTTTATCGCTTTAAATATCTTTAATATGTGCTTTTAAAAAAAATTAAAAATTAATAACACAAAATAGTTATATTTATAATTGTTTAAATTTATCTTGCTAAATTTAATTAATTGCTTTTAGTGATTGAATTTTTAAGGTTAAAGCACTTGCTAACCCCTATTTTGTAATTTTTTATAAAAGAAATAAATGTTGAATATATATGAGGTAAAATACCTTTAATCGATATATGAAAAGTATAATATAATTATACTTATTCATTAAATTTAAAAAGAAAATTAAAATTAAATTATATTTAAATAATAAAAAAATTATTGCTATAACTAAATTGCTATATTTGAATTTTTTTTTCACTCTAAATTAAATAAATTACTATAACTGAAATTAAAAAAATAAAAAATGAGTCAAAATTAAAAATTTAAAAAATAAGGCCACAAACAAAAAAATCAAAAAGATGAAATATTTTAGATAAAAAAATTTATAGTATAATAAAAATTAATTATAAAATAAAAAAAATTAGCAAATCAATCTATTAATTAAAATATTCACTGGGAACTCCATTATATTATATTATATAAATATAGATATAGATCAAAACAGCAATGCAACTTTTTTTATTGAAATATGATTTGAAATCTTAGATGATTTTTTGTTCTTTTAGGGTGGGTGAAGATGACTACAAGTACTTATGTTTATATTATAGATGACGAAAAACTTATACAACATTGCCACGAAGATACTTTAAGAAGAAGAAGTTTCAAAGATTAGAGAATAATTTTAACGATAGTAAAAATATTGGTTATAAATTTTTAGCTGGTAGTTGAAATTCAAGTCATATTAAATTAATAGGATAACAGTCACAAGAGTTTGGATTTATGCATCAGGATCGATTTACCTACACTTTATTATTTTAATAATTAAGGGCAATTTTTCCATTTTTAGCTCCATTAAGAATAAGATTATCTTATTCAGTCAATAAATTTATTCATTTTATACAGTTTTGTCTTTAATTTAATTGATTAAAGTAACTAAACATGAGTTAATTGATCCCGACACACGAGTTTATAGACCGAAATGACCCATTGGTCTATATCAATCCAAACCAACCAACTGTTTGATATTTTAAATAATATTTATAATATTTTAGAGTTAGTTGTTATAATTTATATTTAAGTGGTAGATTTGTAGGAAAGGCAAGTTTGAGCATGATATTTACCAACTCAATTACTAGTTCATGCTCCTCATAATTCAACAATTTCACCTGTTTCTTTTACATGGGCACTTGGAGATTTTTATTTAGCAAAGATTATATATAATGGGTGATTAAGGCAAACAAATTCATGAGCTATTTGGAATTATTTAACACTAATTTAGTGAAGCTCAACTTTAAGCTATTCGAATAATACCTAAACATTACAATTTTCAGGAATATTCAAATATATGATATTTAATTAATTTATCTTTTTTTATATATACTTTAATTAATATTTGAAATTTAATCGAATCTATCCAAATAAGCTCGAGTTCAAGTTCGAACTTAGATTCAACTCAATTTGAGTTTGTAAATGAGTTCACTTTATGCTTGATAATATTTTTACTTGAATCAATCGAACTCCTAAGTCGGTAAGTCCTAACTAAAAGTTTGAACAAAATTTATGTATGCTGGTCTATTTCAACACCATATTTAAATTTTAATTGAGAAAATTAGGAAAAATACTCCATTTTTTAAAATAATAGTAATGTTTACCTCAACAAGGAAAAGATTGAAAAAATACCTCACTTTTTTAGCACTTTTATTTTTTTACTCTAAACTCTTTTTTTATTATAATAATACTTCTTTTATATTATTTTTTACTCTAAATATTTATTTTATTACTTTAACACGTGTATTTTTTTTTGTTCTCTGATTTCTTCTCTCTCTATCTCTCTCTCTCGCTCTTCTTCTTCTTCTTCTCCATTTTCTTCTTTCTTTTCATTTTCTTTTCTTCTTTTTCTATTGTTCCGCCGTTGTTCCTTCATCGATCCGCCGTCGTTCCGCCATCACGCCGCCGTCGATCTACCATCTCGCCGCCATCGATCCACCGTTCTTCCATATTTAGTTTTAGCGATTTTTTTCTTAGATTGTGGTGATCATTACGATTTATTTTAATTCTTAGATCTATAAAAATTGCTCTTTATTTTTTTCAGTTTCAGATCTAAAAAATAGCATAAAAAACGATTTTATAATGGAAAAAACGATTTTCTGCAGAAAACAGCGTCTGATTATCATATCGGTATCACAATGACATTATCATATCATTATCATAACACTGTAAAAAAGAATTGTCAAAAAAATACTTGATTATCATATCGGTATCATTAACGTTAGCATATATGTATCATAATATTATCATATCAGTATCGTAATATTATACGTTTATGATAACAGTATGATAAGGTTTATAATAATAGTATCAAGAAAAGTGATTGATTATCATTTCGGTATCATTAACGTTAACATGTATGTATGATGGTTATCATATCAATATCATAACATTATACGGTTATGATAATAGTGTGATAAAGTTATGATAATAATGTGATGCAGTTATGATAATAAGATAAACAACGTTATGATAACAGTATGATAAATTTGATGATAATAATATGATACCCTTTGATAATAATATGATAAGGTATATTAAAATGTTATGATATAGTTATGATAAAGTACGTTATGATAATGTTATGATAATATATTGTTATGATAATGTTATGATAATATAATGTTATGATAAAGTACGTCATGATAATGTTATGATAATATACTGTTATGATAAAGTACGTCATGATAATGTTATGATAACAGTATGATAATCAAACATTTTTTTATAGAAATTTTTTTATTTTCTGCAGTGTTATGATAACGACATGATAATGTAGTGATAATGATATGATAATCAGACACTGTTTTTTCGCAGAAAATCGTTTTTTTTTTTGCAGAAAATTATTTTTTTCAGATGAAAATCGTTTTTTCTACAGATTTTTAGATCTGAAAACTAAAAAATTGTAAGATCGATATTTTTTAGGTCTGTAAGTTAAAGTAAACCATAAAAATTACAGAATCGATAATTTAAATCTCAAATAATAATGGAACGACGGTAATACGACGGCGGAGCGATGGCGAAGCGATGGCAGAGCGATGGCAGAGGTGATGGCGGAGAAATAATGAAGAAGAAGGGAACAAAAATTGAGAGAAAAGAACCATAGGAGGGAGAGAGAGAGAGAGAGAGAGAGAGAGAGAGAGAGAGAGAGAGAGAGAGAGAGAGAGAGAGAGAGAGAGAGAGAGAGAGAGAGAGAGAGAGAGAGAGAGAGAGTCATTAATGTGAGAGTAAAATTCTGAATATTTTGACACGTAGAGTACAAAAATAATTAGACAAAAATCCTGAGGTATTTTTAATATCTTTTTTACACTGAGGTAGTATTTCCTATTATTTTTAAATTTTAGGTAAACACCTAATAAGCCCATTTTAATTAGTAGTTCTGATCTATCTAAGCTATAATTTTATAATAATAAAGTGCATTTTATTAATAATTTTTTACTTTTGTCACTATAAACTTACATAATATGACCTTTGAAAACAAAATTAATAATTTTATTTGTACTAAAAATTGAAGCAAGGGTTATCTAAATCTTAAAATTATAATTTATCTAGTCCTCAATTCACCTGTTGGCATGTCTACATATTTTGCTGAATTTTCAATTGATATGTATGATTAAGTTTAAAATTATATTCGTAGTTCTAGTAATTTTCATATGGAATCATTACAATTAAATCTCCATACATAAGCATACTGAAAAATTTTATCTCCAAATCAAAACGAACCAATTTTTGGTTTCGGAAATTTCATTTTAATCTTTTTTTGATTTTTGGTACGATTCTATATTATAGATACAAATCAAAGTTTAAATACCAGCATCAGAAAAGAAAATCCAGATACAGTCAATAAAAATTTCTCCGAAATCGAAGGTTTAACTTAAAACTACTAATGGAGGGTAGACAGCAAATGATATACATAGGAAAACAAAGAAACTGAACAAATTGCATCAGAAGAACTAAAGATACTAATTTCTCATACCTCCATATAAGAGTTGAATTACAACATCTGAGTCCTAAAGGCTGCAAAATCATAATTGAGGTCAAAAGGCTTTAAACTGACACTATCCTGTACTAAAACCAAATTCACTAATATTTTCTAGCCTAAGCTTCTTCTTTTTCTGTACATACTTTTAAGTTAAGTAGTTTCATCTGAGTCCACTGATCTCCCTTCACTCTCTTGCTCACTCCTACTGGGTTGTCCGGTGAATTTCCTGTTAAGCATCGGATCCCCTTCCGGGGTGGCAGTATCTGAAGATTCATATGCATCTCCAGGACTTCCATCCCTGTACCGACTTTCATTCTCTGGAATACTTTCAGGATTTCCGTCATCAGATGGACTTGCATTCAGTGGTGTTACCCGCTCAGACCTGATATCACTTGTCGTACTTTGGATCTTCGGCTTCTTGATCGGCAATTTACCTTCACTGGCACTTTCGCTGCCGGATGTTCTAGCTTTTCTTTTGGAAATGGTATCACCTCCACTCCTAGAAAAGCATTGTAATCTTTTTAGTTAATGTATCAGATGTTAATGATCAAGAATTAATTGAAATATGAGCAGATAGCATTGACACATCATTCCATCAAACGTTTCTCATTTCTAGAACTTGGCGTTTCGGACACGAAATTTTATTTTTAACACAGAAAATATTAAAATAACACCGTTTTGCTGTGTCTGTGTCCAGAGGTCCCGATCCCATGTATGTTTCTGTGCTACCCAGAAATATGAAAACCAACCTTTTAAAACTAAATTTCAGCTGTTTGGCTGGCTCTGATTTCATTTCGCCCTTCTTCTGCAGTCTGCACATACAGTTCACAAGGCAAAGACATTTTAAAGATCAAACACAAGATATGGGAAGATAACCTTATGTTTCATACATAAAAGAGTAAATAAACCTAAGAACTTATACATATACGACAATGTGACCTTATTGTTGAGCATTAAGGATCTCAGTGTTCATAAAATATGTTGGTTTAAGTTCAAATAAAATTATGATCTACACTGTGTTCTGCAATATCAACGCGTATCTTTAATTTTTATTATTCGAAACAAAAGCTTTCATTTTTATACAATTCAAATCATCCACTAAAAATCTGAGAATGCCGAAACCCAAAAACAATAGGCATGGTAGGATGGATTTTAGCGTCCACGTCAACACTATCAAATTTTTAATAGGGATTCAAATTGAAAAAAGACAGACATTTGTGTTCAATTTACAAAAATTAAAACTTCATGTTGAAATTATAAAACACGCTGTTCATGATTTTATTTGCATTTAACCCAATTAAATTGTTACATTCTGTATTAAGCTTATAATAAAGAAACAGCAACAGCACTTGAAAATATGTAGCATTGCAGCTTTGCTCATCAAGACTTCAAATTTACATCCCAATACCATAGAAAGATCAATACATTTGAAGATGCAAGAAATCCCAGTTCTACAATTTTTCTAAGGAAAAAAATGTAAAACTTGAACTTGTAAGAAAAGTGGACAGCAGTGGTATTTAGCAATAGGAAAATTTTGAAAACTGAATAGCTTACCGATCAAAAGAAGAATTGGGAAGATCAGTTTTTTGCACCTGATAATATCATAAACACAACAGCAAGGCAAGTGAGCTACTTTGTAGAAATAAACGTACCGAGTGCAACAAAGTAAAAATACCTACTTTATCAAACAAATTATCATCTCCAATTAGTTCCCAACGTTCCTTTCTGAGTTTTAGTATCTCCAACTCGCCATCATCATACAACACCTAGACAACAACATATAAAATGTTTCAGAATTATGATACAGAGTTTATGAAATAAAGTTGCATCGTCTAATCCAAGAGAAGTTGCTTCTAGATGATTTTAAAGTAAAGTTGCTTAAGACATTTGAAGTGCCCCATAACCACGAAATTAATACATCAGGACTATTTGGAATAACTGGTCTTGTGATAAGGTTAGCGAGGGTCAGCTCACCGTATGCTTCCTTCTAATAGGGTTATAGGATTGAACAATTCCTCCATAAAACCTGCACAGCACCCAAAAATAATAAAAATTAAAAAATTAAAGAAAAGTGTCAATGTATTTAGAAAGGTTTAAAGTTAAGAATGATATCTATGAGTTATATAAGAGATTTGAAGAAAATTAAAGCACTTGTGAATAATCTATGATCTAGGTTCTCATTTAAAAACAAAATTCGTCATGTCAAATTTTTCTGTCTTTTTTTCTTCCTATGCATTTATTTGTGCTAAGGTGATTAGGCTTGATTGAGCGCACATGTAAAGCAAGTGGAAAATTCTCACACAGCAATGCAAAACATCCACCATCTCCTACATCATAGTCCCCAAAAGTTATGAAAAACAATTTGCAGTAATTCCTATTGGTAATTTAAAATTCAATGCCGGTAACTGAAACGGCATGCATGCTTTTTAGACACTTTAAATTTTTCCATTCTCCATGTTACACAAAGAATAATTACTTGCTAATTATAAATGTGTCAATCTCCTAGCCACCTTAAAAGCCTCAACCAATTCATACCTTCTTTTTGATCGGGTATTCTATTATACGCCAAAAATATCCTTGTGTCCTTTCTATTTACTAAATTTCCAATGTTAACACCTGCTATAGGTCCCTTCTGATAGATTTTATGGTGGAAACCTCGTATTATTTTAAGAGAAGCTCTAGATCTTTATTAATTATTAATGCTGCGAACATGAAATGCCAACATACATGGCATTCACAATATAGGTACATCAATCTCTTATGTCTGCACAGATAATCAAGAGCTATCAAACATGCAATAAAATCTAATATTTATGAATTCCTGCAGAAACTATTAATGCATTTTGATGCAAGATATCAGCTGAATATCGCTGAAAAATGAAACAAAAATGCAGAAAGAAAAGCATAATTAAATTAGAATCTCACTTCTTGTCCATTGGCCACCAAACTTTTATTCTTCTGCCAGTCAATTGCTCTTTAGGATTAGGAGTTTCAAGACGCTGAATTGGGTCAAATATGAATTAATAAACTGAAAATGTATAAAGTACACCAGATAGCAAATAACGGAAGTAGCAATTCAGTTAAATCATAAAAAAGAACAAAAATATAATTATTTTAATGATATAAGAACAGGGAAAAATATCAAACTGAAAAACAAGGGATAAACAGTCCATACCACTTCCTTCCTTGGTGTGTGCTTCTGATTGATACTGTTTGCAGGTATTTCTTCCTTGTAATTTTCAACTCTAAGAGATGATTTAGTTTTCTGTACAGTTGATTATAAGAAAAAAAATGAATCAAAAGCTCTTCACAAGTTAGTGCCAGTAGGGTGGCAAGAGTAGAACACGACTCATATCTATTTCATACCTTAATTCTAGACCTTGCAGCATTTACATTTGAGACACTGATCACCAAGTTTCTCTTCCTAGTATCTCTCTGGATAGTTAATCTGTCTTTTTCTGAGCTCCTTCGTCCTATCTGAGTTGACTGATGCAGCAGTTTTTCTTTAGGTCCACTCACAATGTTATCTTTCTCATTTGATAATAGATCTCCAGAAGGCTGCGATGTCTTTCTAGCAGTCTTTGCAGCAAGTTCCATGTTTCTTGGGCGCTTGTGTTGCTTTACTTCTGTGTTACTCCTTTCAGATTGCTTTCTCATGCTGATTTCATGTTCAGTTAGAGCTTTCTCCTCAGTTTCAGAATCTGAAAGTTCTGATACTTGCAAGGAACTAGGATCAGCATCGTGATTCGTATTGCTGGCATATTTCTTCAATCGGCCTCTTTTATGTTGAATTCCACCAAGAAGGCTCTGATCTGGTGATGGGATAGAAGCACCTGCGACTCCGCCAGTTTCTGATGTCAATCTCACGAGTTCAGTAGCATGAATTGATGGCAGATTTAATTCCTTTGAATCTGGATTACCTAAGCGCGTATCTATTTTCTTGCTAGGACACTTCTTTTCACGGGGTACTTTTACGCCTTTTCTGCCCGTAGGAATCCAACAATGCAAGTAGCCTTCTTCTGGATTCATTGACAAATTAGGTTTCCACCCTCTTTTCCTTGGGACAGTCTCGGGCTCCATTTCCAGCTTAACTTCAGAATAAGCATTTTCTTGCACCTCAGCACTTCCATTATGCTGGATAAGAGAACAATGCTCCGGTTTTTTTATAGAATTATCAATAACACCATTTTCAGCATTTCTGGCTGATGCATTTTCATTACTTGTTGTTGGCCTAGGAATAATATCCACAACATGGAGAACTTCTCCAGGTGAGGCAGCATTTGGTGATGGCTGCTCCTTAGTAACCTTAACAAGAGAAATTGAATATTCCAGTAATTAATTAGTCAAAACATACACTGAAGTTACCCAGACATATGTTGCATAAGACACAGAAAAGCTAAGCATACACTCCAAAGAAACTGGATCATATTCTTTCTCACTTTTCTTCTCACACTCCTTTACAAATTTTAAAAAAATGGTATAGAGATGATAAATGTAATTTCTTCTAAAAATCCATTTTTAACCCATATCATTAGTTATTTAATAATGTAAGGCATGTCATCATGTAGCGAAGTAATCTATGGGGCTATGCATTATTCTTTCCATTAAATTCTTAGTTTCTTTACAGTTGAATACATTCCTTTTATTTGCTAGCGGTCAGCTATTGGGTTAAAACATTTCCAGCCATCAACTTTTTGAGTTTGTTTGGACCTAGGTGATTATGTATATCACTTATCAGTAAAAGACTGTATGAATTGTAATAGTATCAGGACTTTCACATCTTCTTAACCCGAAATGGCCGGGGAGAGGAAAGGTTCCTTTTTTGGGGTACTCCCGTGAACAGATCCAGTGGAGACAGGGTGGGGCTTGTAGCTCAGAGGATTAGAGCACGTGGCTACGAACCACGTTGTTGGTAGTTCGAATCCCTCCTCGACCACAACCGGCCAAAAAGGGAAGGACCTCTCCTTATGGAGGTAGGAAAATCATGATCAGGATAATTTGTTAAAACTATTCTAGACTATATACACCATCTCCCCTCTGAAAATTGAAAGATTCTCCACAAATTAACTCAGGAAGAAAGGAAAAATGAAAGTTAGGATTTGCAGCAAACTAATAAATCTCCATTTCAGTTTTATCATCAAAGCAATTTTAAAATTCCAAGAGAACTAATACAAAGAAATATACAATTGCACTTCATATAGACATAGAAAGGAAAAGTAAAAATACCAAATGGTCTGCAGAACCATTGACATGATGACAAACCAAAGTAGGAGCCTCATCCCGGCATAGAGAAGCAACTATTGGAGCATACTCATCAAAAGCTCTGCTTTCAGACTGCATTGCCTCTTTGAGATAGGGTTTAAGTTTAGCAGCAGAATTAATTATAACTTTCTCCCCAAGCTTAGATGCAATAAGAGAAGCACTCTGCAACATCATTATAAAATAAATTGCACAATCCCATTGAACTGGTCAAAATCAATATTATACTTATATACTTATGAAATAGATACCTGATTTGCTTTTTTCACACTGGCCAAAAGAGCAGTTAGAAGATCCGTCGATATGTCATAACTTTCATCTATTATCAAGGTCATTATTGTTGCCATGGCTAAGTATACAGCATGTGGATGGTTGGACCTTGAAACGGAAAAAAAAAAAGCTATCATATGTCACCCATATGTAGAAGATAATTTAAGCATTTGCAAGCAACTAAAATGAAAAGAGAGAAACAGGTCTCGGGTTTAAGCTATGCTACTTCACCAAAAAGGGGTAAACAGCTCTGAGGATTAAGGTATCCTACTTCACTAAAAAGAGAAATAGGACAACTTTCTTTTTTTATCTTAAGTAAATGAATGAACCCTATACAGCGTCTACCACTTCCATTACCTATTTTAATTGCTAGTTTCTTACTCTTTTTTTCTTGAATGACAAGGAATCTACAACTGCTTTTCAAGAAAGCAAACTCTGGATCAATAAGCACAGTTACCCCACTCATTAACACGTGCATATTAAGTTTGCTTCATTTTAAATCACTTCTGACTCCAAAGGCTTGGCAAAGTCGAGCATAAAAGCCTTGTCATTTTACTGGTAATCAATCGGACACATGGAATGCAAAAGCTGCAGTTTATGGCCAAAGTCACTATGAAGATATTATCATTGTGGGGAATGGTACAATGTTCAAATAACTTCAATTTGAGTAAACTGGCATACTTTTCAAATTCGCGATGAGATTTTGCAATAAATTGATATAGATATTAGCAACACTCTTACCTAATAATCTTCAGGAAGTGTTGAAACATTTTTACAGTTAGTTCATCCAGCTGTAGGTCCAACATGATCAAGCATGATCTGACTTTTGAAACAGTTTCAAGAACTGAGACTGCCTTCGTGTAACAGCGACCAGACACATGGGACAATTTTTCAAAAGCTGCTACAGTCAAATAAAAATATTCCTGCTCACCAATGAAAAAAGAGACCACCAAGAGCCGCACAAACCATCTTTAAGCACATTTATTGATTTTTTTGTAATTAACTGAATGCCACGAAATTACAAAATCAGTTTTTCGCTGTTAATAATACCTTCATATACTCGTCACTGTAAGGAGGCTCTGGTGCTGTTATTCTTGTAATTTCACTGATACAAGATGCAACTGAGACCTTCACATCTTCATCAGAGTGCTTCATGAGGGCATCAGAGATCAAGGCCTTCATGGAGGGTAAAACTGCCTCTTGCATTGATCTTGAGGGTTCTTGCTCCACATTTATAAGCAAATGCTCAAGTTTCTGGAACAATAGATAAAACCAGTCCATGAATGAATACACTCACCTAGATATAAAGTGTACAGAAGACATCCAAAAGCCATCTTTACAAACAAAAGAAAAAAAAATGTTATTTAATGATCTGACGTTCGATTAAAGCATGTAACGTTCAGAAAATGAACTGTAAGACGTTGAATATGAAGCACAAAGACAGTAGCTATATTATCATTGTAAAAAACAAGAAAACTAAAGATGCTTTCATCCGAAAGATCTCCATAAAGAAAATTTAAAGACATTGCCAAAACTCAGTTATTGTTGGATGTAGCATTAACCAAACAATATTTGGAATTAAGCCTTAGCTAAGTTGAGAAAACTGTCACCATTGTTATTCATCCCCACCAAATATTAAATACTTGGCATCTCCTTGATATTTTAATTACTCTATTTGTTTCAGCAAACATTAATATCATATTTTTGAAGGTTCTAGTGTTTTGCTCTCTGTCAGCTAACAGAATCACTAAGAGAATTGCGACTCGTCCACCTACCTACCCATTACTACAATAAAAATCTCTACAAGCAGTCATGCGCTGAGCTCAAAACTCAACAATATTCAAGAACAACCCGATCGATATCAAGATTATCAGCTTCACCACACACTCCACACTCCCAATCCTCCAGAGATGAAAATTTTACCCAGATAATCAACAAAACTTCAACTCATGTGGTTACTCCAGAGTTGTTATCAGAAAGAAAACAACACCGAGAGTAGCTCGTAGACATTAATAGCATATTACAGGGCAGCCCAGCACGGGTTTTCAAGAAGTCATACAAATAATGAGCCATTAACAGACATGTGAAACCTTAACACTAGTTAAACTATCAAGCACGCACCATTAAAAAAAAAACTTTTCTCATTCCAAGACCAAGAAATTAAAATGAATTGAGGACCCCTCCCAACCAGTGGTCAGCACATATATGTATCATCAACCAGTAAAGCCCTTGCTGTACTCCATTAGCATTCCAGTGGGAAAAAAGGACATCCATGAGTAACCCCAAATAAAACAAAACTCTAAATTTACAACAACAAGAAACATAGCACAAGTGATAAAAATAAAGCATATATACCCACAACAAGAAACAAAGCCTCTACCAATGAGCTATATGTCAAACAATATAAGCGCTAAGCAGCATTCTGCTAGGTCGTGGTTTCAATTCCTCCCACAAGCGCTCGCCCCTCCCCAACCCAATGATCAAAACAAAATCATCTATATCAATGTAATTTCAGGCATATAAGATTGAACATTCTCAATTCCAATCACCAAATTTCAACATAAACAATACAATAAATCAATCAAAACCCAAAAACACAAATAAGTGAATAAGTGAATAAGCATAAGAGGAAAAGGGCATTACATCAAGCAAATCCACAAGCTCATCAATAGATGATGGAGGGTCTAAAAGTTCATTCCCAGTCTCTTTAAGTTGCTGCTCAAGCTCTATCTCACTAACCATTTTTAAACAATCCCTAAAAAAATAAACTTTTTTTAACTTAAAGAAAGGCCCAGGTGAAGGGTCTCTGTGTTAGCAAAATGTAAAGCATGCAGAGCAGGTATTGGTGAAAAAAAGGATGCAAATTGGAAATGTGAATCAGCTCTGTGTTTTGAATGGTAATCCTATTCTGCAAATAACAGTAAATGGGTACTTCTTGTTGGCTCTCACTTTTTTTTTTTTTTTCTTCCTCAGCAATTTCATTTGCCTCTGTTTTATATTCGTACGTCCTATTTTCAATAAAGTACAATATCGCCCCTTGATGTAGTGCCCTTTTAGTTCTGTTGCATAGGGACCTACATGGAATTTGATACCTCTTCATGTAAAAAAGAAGAGAGGCGAACCTGACTCTCGAACTTGTGTTTTTAGGGTCTAGTGACCTCTGATTTCGTATCTCAAACGCGTGACTTATTTGATCTCGAGGCATAAACTTTAGAATCCATGGTTCATATATTTGTGAATACCGCTTTCTCGGCGTTCTCTCGCTTGAATTCCCTCTCCTAAAATCTCCAAATTGACTTAAAAAATTAAAAGTGGTTTATATTATTTGACCTTAAAAGTTCAAGACCGGATTGATTCTTCATAGTAATTTTATTTAGGATGATACGTAAAAACTAAAAAATACAGGTATTATTATAGAGTAGTAGGAAATAAAAACAAAATTAAATTAAATTATTTAAATAAGACTTATCCCCTTAAAAACTCCTCACCTTTTACCCCCAATTCGTTTGCACCCTCACATTGTAAAACCACCAAATATACCCAAATTACGACCTTTTACTTTCAATTGCACCCTCAAACATTAAATTGATCTCTTTTCACTTGAAAAAATAGGTTTATTTTTGTTTTAAATAAAATATTAAGTCCTATTTTAAAATATATGTTAAAATTTAAAGTATTGATTTGAACATTTTTCAAGTGAAAAGAGGTCAATTTAATGCTTGAGGGTGCAATTGAAAGTGAAAAGTCGTAATTTGGGTATATTTGGTGGTTTTACAACGTGAGGGTGCAAACGAATTGGGGGTAAAAGGTGGGGGGATTTGAAGGGGATAAGCCTTTAAATAATGAAGAATACTTAATCTAATTAAAGATCATTTACAGTCTAATTGCAACATGTACTTGAATTAGAGGGATTAGTTACTCTATAATAACATGTAATAAGATCACCAAATTACATATATGGCGAGACTTTATGTACTCATTTACAAAAAAATCCTGATTGATGAGCAAAAAGAGCAATTCAGGAGGATCTTTTTTATCCAAATATTCCAGGCAGAAGAGATGTTGATGATCTAGAAAAGCGTTCGATGAGCGCAAGAACTTTCGCAGCCTTTCTTCCCATACGACCATTATCCTCGTAAATGTTTCGTCCGGTCAGACTAATTAGTCGAATCCGGGTTGTTGATTTATAGTGTTCCACCATTTCCTTTGACAGGAACACCTTCTCCAGAAATCCTAAAGCCTCTTCTTTCAGAGAATCTGATCCCCAATTCAAAGTATCTAGCACAGGCTTTATGGCATCAGCCTCATGTAACACATTGGCCCCTCGGTTAGGACAACCCCGTTGAACCAACGTCGCGAGTGTCTGAATTGCTTCATGAGCAGTTGCATCAACCTGGCCCTGTAGGAGATCGACCAATGCAGGCAAAGCATTTGCTTCCATGAGACAAAATGTAGTCTTCACGCTGCAGATACCTGCATGCGCTGTGCATAGATGAGGACGACGTGTTGGCCTAAAACACCAAAAGCCGGTTGGTTTAGACACAACAACAAGCTTTGGACTGCTCACTGAAAGATCACCAATAAGAGCTGCAGCTCTTGCCTTTGCCGTTACAGAACCGGTTCTCAGTAAGTCTACGAGTAAAGGGTAAGTTCCTTGTTCAACTACAATCCGCTGTGATTCGACATTTGATGGATCAGTGAACCTAAAGAGTGCACTTAGAGCATTTTCTTTTGCTTCCATGGTCCCTGTTCTTATAATGTTGACGATTGCATCGAGCCCATTCAATACAATTAGCTTCTGAGTCAGGGTTACCTCAGATTTTGGAAGATTGGCCAATAAGCCAGCAGCAGCCTTCTGTACATCACTCTTATCATCACTCTCGAGATATCCCACCAGCGCCTCGAGTCTTCTTGGCTTAAGCAAGTAATCCACTACTCCTTGCGGTTCATGATGCGAGAAGAGGAAGAGAAGATTAATGGCAATCTCTCGAATTTCTGAGTTTGTATCATCGAGAAGAGAAAGTATTAAAAATACACCATCAACAGTGAGAACTGCAGTCTTAACCAATCCTACGTCAAGATTGCATATCCCAAAGAGTGCTCGTAAAGCAGGCCTCCGAAGATTATGGGATGAGCTCGGGACCTGAAGCAAAGCTAACAAATTGGTGATGATTGGTTCTAACTCGAGCTGATTTCTGTTCTCATCAACAAGAAATTTCATTCCAGCATCATCAGAAGCAAATTTCTCAAGGATTTCAGCACATTTTACTTTAAGAACATTTCGTACGTGGGATGAGAACATTAATTTTAAAACAAGAGAAAGCCCACCAGCAGCCGAAATAAGCTCTTTATTGGCATCGCAATCAGATAGCTTCACCAAAGCAGACAAGGACAACTCTTTTGATTCAATACTTCCTGATCCTACCATTTCAAGCAAAGGAGGTATTATTCCTTCTTCACCAAGTAGCTTCAAATCCAACTCCATATTAACTATAGCTCGGACCATTGATATCCTTGAAGACTCCGGACCTGAAAATTTTACAAGAAAGCGAACAACACATCAAGTTTTCACTCTTAACAACAATAATCAGTCATGCGCTATTAAGCTACAAACAAAAAGAAACATAAGATAAATCTACAAGAACAACTCAGTCTATGATATATCTCATACAAAAAGGGTATGCATGGTGGCTTCATAGACCTCAAGGCATCATATATTGTGCTTCGGTTATTGTCTATTACAACAAGCTATAAATAAGACAATCTGTAATGCAATAGACACCTTGTTAGTTAACTACTTTAGCTTGCAAGTCACATTGCTATTTAAATGTACACTTGCACAGAGCAACTCTCTTCAGGGTCTGGGACTTAAGAAGAAGCTATGACCTCCAAGCAGAAAATGACATTAAATGGTAGATTTGGTATCAAACAGAAGATAGCATTTCAAGAGCTCTAGATGGGAACAGTTCTCTAACCTTGTATAATCCGCTCAACGAGCGGTTTATACCAGCCTGACTTTGCAGCACGAGATATACTCTCCTCGTCGATTTCAAAAAGTTTATTCAAGATTTTTGTTGCATAGACAGCTGATTCCCTGACAGGACCATTCAAGAGGGTGACAAGGAAAAGAATTGAACTGCACTGTTGAGAAAGTTTCCTGCACACAGACACATTCCAACCAGATCTCTCTTGCAACAACTCAAATAGCAATTCTACAGCAGCCTTTGAGATACTGGAGTCGCGCACTAAGCAAGGAATGATGAGATCCCATCCCTCATAGCTGACCACTTTTTCCTACAACATTTGGTTCAGAAATTGAATTTAAAATACCAAAAATTAATTTGTTTGTTGAACATATCTTTGTCCCGATAGTAAGATTTTTTCAAATAGAACAGATAAAACTGTATGACATAAACTAATACCTCACAGCTTCTCATCAATAACTGATTACAGCCAAAATAACAAAAGTAGCAGTGGAATGACTATAAATAATACAGCAATTTTATTCTGGAAATTTAATCAAATCCTTACCTTATTCCTTGGATGGCTTTCAACAATATCCTTTAGAGTAATTAAAATCTTCCTCTTTACATCTTTATTGTGAGAGCAACCAAGGATGGAAATGATGATATCCGTCAAACCTCCTATAGAGATCCAGTCCTTGTTTATAGAATTTTCTCTCATGAGATCCTGCATGTGACTTAGAGCATCTTCCACATAAGAGTCAACATCTGATAACAACTTTGCCCTGCAAGCTCTGATTCTAAGGCAGTAATTTCGTTCTCTCCATTCCTCTATTGATTGTCTAAGTCGGATGTTAGATCTCAAAGTCGTATCCTCTAGAATGTCACCAGTTTCCGGGTCAATTCTCTCTCCACCGTCAATCCAAGCTTCGATAGCAGCTCTCTCACATGTAGTGCCAGTGCAAAGGCTGACAGGATCATCCATCACATTCCCGTTTATACGACAAAGGAAAGGAGTAAGAGGAGCTATATATTCCTCCCTCTCATCATATTGCCCTATAACCTGAACTCTCTGAAAATACTGCTTCTTGACTTCTTCGAAATCTCTGGCAGCATCAGCTCGAGAAAGCAGCTCAATAACCTGCTCCAAGAAGAGAACTTCAGCCCTTTCTTTCCGGTTGGCCGCTTCTTCTTTTTCCTTTCGAAAGCTTGCAAGTTCTTTGCTAATCTGTGAAGGTTCTACAGGTACCCCAACAGCACGTGCAATTTCATCGAGCATGTCATTTGCAAAACCTTGATCAAGTTTCTGATCACGAAGACCTTGGTTCAACTTATCAACAATTTGAAGCTGCGAGTATGATGCTTCAAATTCTACCCTTTGCATTTCATTATGTAGCCTATTCACCTGGTCAGATATCCCTGCAAGAACTTCCGTGTTTGCAAGGGATAACGCAGCTAAAGACCTCCCAATATCCCTTGTCACTTCTTGTATCTCGTTCACAATGTGCCGGCACTTCACCAGTAAGTAGAAACGGGCTCGATTCTTATACTTATCAACCAACTGATTTGCCTTCCTGACATCTGCTTCAAGTGATTCAAGTGCTAACCTGGCAGCTTGACAATCATTCAGTTTTTGAAGCTGCAATTCTTTTAACACGGGTTCGATGTCAAACAGATGCTTTGACAGAACCTTGAAACTTTTAGTCTCAATCACAACATCTTTTGCAGCCTGAGCTGTCTTAAGGACTTGGTTTGTTAGCACAGCCAAGATGGTCCCTATAGGTATGAGCTCCAGAGCCATATATTCCAATTCTCTAATGACAGTTCAGCCAAGAAAGTTGGTGTTAGTTGTATTCCCATATAACACTTCACAATAATATTAACATTTATCAAAACTTGAACATTTAAAGGACTTTTTTTACAGTTTGCATCAAAAAAAACCTTAAATTATTGCTCTACAACAAAACCATCCTGTGATTATGAGTAAGAAATTCAATTGGGTACAATCATTTCACTAAAAACACAAAGAAATTGACAAAAAGAAGCCAAATTGAAAGAAAAATAGAAAATTAAACCTGTGTTGAGTAGAGTCAGCAGTAATAATAAGTTGCAGGAAAAACAGAGATAATATGATGGTGATAATAATGAGCTGTGATTCTTCATGGTTGTGGCTTTATAAGAGTCTCTGCTTGACTTGTTTGTCGCAAGTCAATGTAGAAGATTAATGGCATTAGTTCACAGAGAAAATTTCTCTGTTTGAAAATGTCCGAGAAACTTCAACTTGGGAAAGAAAAGGACTTAAGCTAATCACATTTTTAGTCCTTCAAATTATTATTTTATTATTTTTATTTTTTGTAGTACTAATTTAATCCAAATTAAGCAATCAAATCCTTTTTTATACATTTTAAAAAAGTTTCTCTAAAGTTCAAAAATATTATTCTGAAATTGGTGGTATCACTTCAATAAATTATTAGTGGCTATGTTTTCCTTCAAAGTTGACTAGAATAAGGAATTGTTTTTGTGAAATTTGTGTTCAGGAGGCATCATTTTATCAAGATGGGCATTCTCTTAAATCTGTCAATTTTGATTAAACAGTCTACATTTATCAATTTCAAAAATCAATGTCGAGATTAGTAGATAAATATTTTTAATTAATTGATTAAAATTACTAATGAGTTATAGCTCAAATAAGCGTTGGACAGCAATTTGCTAGGTCTTATGATCGATTCTTTCTACAAGAGCTCCTCCTTCCCATAATTATCAAAAAAAATATTAAGGATTGATTAAAATTAATAAATAATTTATAATAAAGTTGGTATGAATTAATTGATTATGAAGCAAGTTTAAGAAATAAATTAATAATTAAATATCTTATTCGTACAGGTAAATATGTTTTAAACAATATATTAATTCGGTTTTTAAATTAGTGATTTGTTTAAATAAACTAATATATGCCATTTTAATAAAATGAAAATAATATTTTTTATATTTAGGCTAATAATATGAACAAATAAAGAGACTAAGATAATCTAATTTTGTTATTAATGCATCTAAAAATAGTAAGTCGGATTTTTAATTAATCTAAAAATGACAAATATTGCTCTTTGTTCATAAAAATAGTTGAGTGTGAATTATTTTATTTTAATTATAAATTTAAAAATCGGACTATATTTGACAAGAATTTCCATACAAATCTAGCAAAGCCTGCAATAAAATCCAAAAATAGAAAAACTCTAATTTTTAATATTTAAATTTAAACATCATCATCTCTATCAATAATTTTAATTAAAACGTAGCAAACCTGTCACTTTTAATCAAACAATCTAAATTCATTAATTCTAAAAATTAATAGCTAATTAATAAATTAACAGATTAAAATTGATAAACTTAAGAGAATAATTTATAATAAGTTATTTTTAATTAATTGATTATTGATGGATACCGAATCCTATAGTAAATATAATGGAGCCGAGTCACAGGAGATCCACTCTCAGGTGATACCGGACTTCCCCTAAAGATCCGAAGATATGAAGGATACGCCGAATCCCTTAAGATTCGGTGATATGCTAATAAAGATCGAATCCTTAGAGATTCGGAGATATGCCAATAAAGACCGAATCCCACATGATCCGCCCAAAGCGCGTTAGGTCCGGGATTCGGATAATCGACTAAGAATGGAAGTATTGTCCTATTCGGACACAAACACTATATATGGAAGGATAACCTCTACTTTAGGAAGATAAGACTATTTAGGAAGACGTTCCTAAATAGGACTCTTATCAGATTAAGGTAGATCGCGACAAATCAGGAGAATCCCTACGATATCGCCGAATCCCTACAAAGTAGGATTCACCTGCCTAATACGACTCTACTAGGTATATTCGACTACTATAAAAGGAGCACGAGGCATGCCTAGAATCACAATTACATTCATATACACAAAACGCTGCTCAAAGCTCTAAACTGACTTTAGCATCGGAGAGTTAATCGGACAACCACCGTCCGGTTAGCTTCTACCTTGTTTTGCAGGTCTACTCACCGGTTCAGAAGGCAGACTCCATCTATTGGCGCCGTCTGTGGGAACTGCTTAACTAAAATTCAAAAAGAAGGAGCTTTTCTGAACTCAAAAAGAAATTTCATTGAAGAAGACTTTTGAAAGAGTGAACCTGAAAAATCAAACGTCACAGAGAAAACGGAAAGTAACAGAACTCTCAACTCCTCCTCCAGTAACTTTTGACGAGGAAGATTTCGGGAGAATAGCTGAAGAGCATAACGAAGCTCTAGTGGTAGCCATGATCATCGAACACTGGAACGTCGAGAGATTCCTGATCGATGAAGGAAGCGCAATAAACCTAATAACAAGAAAGGCTTACGAAAGCCTAGGAAGAGAACTAGAAGAACTAAAAAGAAATGCCACACCTGTGGTAGGATTTGGGGGCTCGCCAATTAAGCCCAACGGAACAATCACACTTGATGTCAAGCTAGGAAGGACAAGGAAAAGCGAGGAATTACCTACGCGATTTAGCGTCGTAGAAATCGACTTGCCGTACAACGCGATACTGGGGAGACCTTTCCTCCACGACTCAGCCGCCGTGACGAGTGTAAAGGCACTAACCATGAAGATACCAACAAAACAGGGAATTATCACGATACAAGGAAACCGAGCCGAGGCGAAAAAGTGCTACGAACGAGCAATAAAAGAATCAGGCGAAACAATTGCAATAGAAGAAATCCTTAATCACCACATCGAAGAAAAAGAAACAGCACCCGAAGGCGAAACAAAGAAACTACAACTCGACAAGGATAAAAGAGTAAATCTCGGCGCAAACATGAACCCAAAAATCAAAAACAAAATCACGGCCATGCTGAAAAACAACGTCAAAACCTTCGCTGCCAACGCGTCAGAAATAGTCGGGATAGACCCCCAAGTCATTACTCATGATCTAAATGTAGCGGAAGCGGCGAACCCTGTAAAACAAAAGAAAAGGAAGTTCTCGGAAGAGAAACAGAAAATAATCGCTGAAGAAGTAGAAAAATTGGAGAAAGCGGGATTCATACGAGAAGTCCACTACCCCGAGTGGGTAGCTAACGTAGTTATCGTAAAGAAAGCCAACGGAAAAAATAGAATGCGTGTAGATTACACCGATCTGAACAAAGCGTGCCCTAAAGATAGCTACCCTCTCCCAGACATCGATCAACTCGTGGACTCTACTGCTGGACACGCGATGTATAGCCTAGCCGACGCAGCTCAAGACTACCACCAAATCCAGATGAAGGAGCAAGACCAGGAAAAAACTTCATTCATCACGGAGGGAGGAACCTACTGCTACACGGCGATGCCCTTCGGTTTGAAAAACGCCGGAGCGACATACCAAAGGCTTATGAATTTCATGTTCAAAGACGAGATAGGAAAACGAGTTCAGGTGTATGTAGACGACCTAATCATCAAAAGCGAGAACAAGGAAACCCATGCAAAAGATCTGGAAGAAACATTCAACATACTGAATAAATTCGGAATGAAGCTGAACCCTGACAAATGCACGTTCGGCGTACAAGGCGGGAAGTTCCTGGGATTTATGATATCTCAAAGAGGAATAGAGGCGAACCCCGAGAAGATCAAAGCAATTATGGACATGAAGGCACCAAGAAACATAAACGAAGTTCAAAAACTCAACGGGCGAATCACAGCACTCGGTAGATTCATGTCTTGCTCAGCAAAAAGATGCTTGCCTTTCTTCAAAGCCCTCAAAGGAACACAAAAATTTGAATGGAATAAAGACTGTGAGAACGCTTTTGAAGAAATAAAGAAGTTCCTCGTCACCCCTCCATTGCTCAGCAGACCGCTGAAAGGGGAGACGCTATATCTATACATCAGCACCACAGACGAGACTATCGGAACAGTGCTGGTAAGGGAAGAAGACAACGAAATGAAGCCAATCTACTACATTAGCCGAGTCCTGAAAGGCGCGGAGACAAGATACCCCGAGATCGAAAAAATGGCACTGGCTGTATTAACCACAGCTAAAAAGCTGAGATACTACTTTCAAAGTCACAACGTTGTGGTAAGAACAAATCAACCATTGCGAAAGGCGATCCAACGACCAGAAACATCCGGAAGATTAGTCCACTGGTCCATCCAACTCAGCGAACACGACATAAGATACGAACCTCGCCCGACTCTAAAAGCGCAAGCTTTGGCGGACTTTGTAGCAGAAATAACTCCAACCGAGACTGGTCAGCCCAAACCAGCCTTAGTATGGGAACTTCACGTAGATGGAGCGTCGAATGAAAAAGGAGCCGGAGCAGGAGCCATCCTCAAAGGACCCGAAAAAATCAAAATCGAATATGGAGTAAACATCCAATTCACCGCCAGCAACAATGTAGCTGAGTATGAAGCCCTAATCGCAGGCCTCGGCCTAGCATTAGAAATAAGAACAGAAATCCTAAGGATCTATAGCGACTCCCAGCTGGTGGTAAATCAAGTCAAGGGAGAGTATCAAGCCAAAGAAACAGGGATGATCGAATATCTGGGACAAGTCATGACACAGCTCCAACAGCTGGAAGCACAAGGAGGGCAATGGGAAATCATTCAAATCCCAAGAGAGGAAAATACCGAAGCCGACGCCATCGCCAAATCAGCATCAGAACTCGGAGATCTATTCACTAAAATGCAGTTAAAAGAAACTCTTGAATCGCCAAGCACCAGAAAAGCAGAAGTCATGGCAATCGGAGAGGCCGACTCCTGGATGACCCCATTCATCAAATATCTAGACAACGGCGAATTACCAACAGACAAAATTGAAGCCATCCGCACCATCAGAAAATCTGCCAATTACTCATTTCACAACGGAGTTCTTTACCGAACCTCCTTGACTCATCCATGGTCTAGGTGCGTCTCGCCCCAGACAGGAGAATCCATCTTAAAAGAAATCCACGAAGGAATATGCGGAGCACACGAAGGAGCAATCACCATAGCAAGAAAAACAATACTCCAAGGATACTACTGGCCGACCATCAAAGAAGATGCGAAAACATTAGTCAAGAAATGTGATAAATGCCAAAGACACGACAATGTTAGTCGCAAACCAGCAGTACCTCAAGGATCAATGGAGAGCCCTTGGCCGTTCGCCACATGGGGGATTGATATAGTTGGACCGTTTGAAACGGGAAAACATCAATTGAAATTCCTAATCGTCGCAATAGAGCACTTCACAAAATGGGTAGAGGTAGCGCCAGTCGCAACCATCACTGCAGCCAGAGTAGAGGAATTCTTCAAGAACGAAGTAATATGCCGATTTGGCATACCCCACACTGTAATAGCAGACAACGGAAAACAATTCAATTGCAAACGGTTCAAGGCATTTTGCAAAGGACTGATGATCAATTTGAAATTTACTTCGGTGGCGCACCCTCAAACAAACGGAATGACGGAAGTCACCAACCGAACCATAGCACAAGGAATAAAAAAGAGGCTTTCTCAGTATAAGGAAAACTGGGCAGAAGAATTATACAGCGTTCTGTGGGCATACAGAACAACTCCTAGAAAAGGAACTGGCGAGACACCCTTCAGACTCGCCTACGGTACTGAAGCGGTAATTCCGGTAGAAATTGGCATACCCAGTATCAGGGTGAACTATCTGGAAGAAGAAACCAACGAGGCTAGAACAAGGCTGTGTCTAGACCTACTAGAGGAAAGGAGGGATGAAGCGGTGGTCCGAGCCGCTACATACAAGAAGCAAGCTGCAAGATACCATAACAAGAGAATGAATTCGAGAGAATTTCAAAAAGGCGATCTGGTCTTACGAAACGCGGAAGTTGGCAGAGGAAACGCAGGAGTAAAGAAAATGCAAGCTAATTGGGAAGGCCCTACATTGTAGAAGAAGCTACTGGCAAGGGCGCATATAAACTAAAGACAATAACTGGATCCATGATACCCAGATATTGGAATGTAGAGCATCTGAGAAAGTATTATCAATAGATTAATTCATGGCATGTACTTATTTCCATTTTTGAAATAAAAGGGCAATTTGGCGTTAAGAAGTAAATTTTAAAGGCTCGCTCGAGACCTAATATATACAGTTTAACAAGAATCGTTCGAATCTTAGTTAAAAACAATTTAGACTCGTCTGAGTCAAATAAATAAAAGGATCCATTCGGACCTACAAATAAATCACACCAGCAGAAGTTTAGATTAACTTCTCAAAATAACAAACGAGTTTAGATTAACTCTACAACTAAAGAAAAACAATGGTCAAAAGATCATTATATTCACAAAGCAAAATTACAAAGGATCCGCCTACAATCCAATACAAAAAGAAGACAAAAGCAAAAAATACAAAAAAGCAAAAAAAAATACAAAAAGAAGAAAATAAAAATTAAGCTTTCTTCAGAGCATCTTGTTTCTGCTTATCAAGCTTCGCCTTCACCTCCTTCGCCAAAGAAGCAGGATCCAACTGATTGACTCCAGAAAGATAGACGCCAGGATTCTGCTCCCGCAGCTTTGCCCCGATCGCCAACCGGTATTGAGTCATGACTTGGGAATAAAAGCTCTCAGAGTCACCCAAACGCCGGCGGAGACGCCCCTCTTCTTTCTTCAGATCATCCCTTTCCTTAGTGAGAGCATCTGAAGAAGACTTTAGAGACTCGACTTCATCGGACAAAGTTCGAACCCGAGCCTCTAAGGCGGAAATCGCCCGAGTCTTGGCAGATACGGAGGACCTCAGCTGTTGGATCAGACCAGTCGCCTCGCCAGCCTCCTCCTCCATCTTTTGTTTTTCGGAGAGCCAGGATTCAGAATCCTTCTGAAACTTCTTCAATTGATCCACCGCATCCCTTCGGCGGCGCTCCAAAACAGCGATGGACTGGACCACCTGCGAAATTAAGCAACAAATAAGAAAAATATAGAAGCAAATCACAATATAAAATAAAAGAAGAAAAATATACCAAAAAACCGCCAAGACAGGCGAACTCAGCCAAGCCATCGCCATGTTCGCGATCAATGGACTCAATATCCTCTTTAATCATAATATTCTCCATGCAAGCATGGAGAATAGCGATGTTTGAGAGTCGAGGCGGATTTTGTGCGTCCGCCCAAGCTGTAAACCGAGGTGCCTCATCGACAGACACCCCAGAAGATTTCTTCTTCTTGGGACGCTTGGAAGAAGCTCCAACTTGGTCCTCAGCAGGACGTTTCTTTCCGGCGGTAGGCAACTCCTTCAGAGAAGGAACTGAATCCTTCGAAGGAAGCAGAGGCGACTCAGGAGTCGCAGCAGGAACCTGATTGCCAGAAGCGGGATCAAGACCCACCGAATCAGGCGACAGATTCGGCACGGCGATCGTAGAAGGATTAGGAACGCCGCTAGTGACCTCGCCCATATCTACAGTCATATCGACATGAAAATTATCAAGCAAATGTTCAAGAGAAGTCGACATCCTACAAAACAAAAACATAACAACAGAAGTTAGAAAAATACCTTCTAAGGGAAGACCCGCCAAAAGTATTTCACGGCGACTTAAATATCGTTCTAAAAGAACGCTGTACTTGGGCTTATCAAAGCGACAATCCGACAACAAAGACAAGGCGAAGTCCCTCTCCCCATCAGTCAGATCAGGTACATCAGTAAGCGAAACCTTACTAGAAGTAAAACTCCGCGAAAAAGAAGAAAAAGAGAAATGTTGAACCAAGAAAAACTTAGGGGTCCAACCCTTCAAAGAAGACGGAAGACTAAAAAGAGACCGATTCGGTCGACCACCCGCAAAAATAAATTCCTCACCCTTTCGGCGGGAGAAAACATAAAAATAATTAAAAAGAGCAAGCGAAGGCTTCTGCATCCGAACCCTACACGATTCCATAAAAGAACAAAGAAGGCGAATCGCGTTTGGATGAAGTTGACCCAAAGGAATACCTAAATTATGACAGACCTCTACGATTAAAGATTCTAAGGAAAACCTAAGACCCGCTAAAAGCTGCTCATGAAAAATTACTATCTTGGAAGGCGAATCGGTGCTATGATTCGCCCGATACAATTTTCCAGGCCTCAGAATAACATATGACCCAGGAAAACTAAATTCCTCGGCATAGCCAAGTATCTGTTCTCTTGACAAGGAGCTCCGGGTATATTCTAGCTCGTCACGAGCACCCTTCGCCCCCTCGGTTACTTCTGACATTTTAAAAATTTTAAAATGGGGGGGAAACACGGAGTGATGATGAAATTAAAATTCTAAAAGATCAAAAGAAAGGAAAAGACGAAGAACAAGAAGAACAAGAAGAACAAAATCAAAACTGCAAAGAACTACCAAGAAATCAAATTAGCGAAAAGGTAAAATACCTCGAAAGCTTGAAGAAATTTGTTTTTGACAGTTGCAGAAAGAGCAAAGATGGAAGAAGAAGAAGGAAAATGAGCAATTATATAGCCTAAACCGAAGAAACTGAAAAGACGAGATCTCATAATTACAAATAAGGACCAACTAATAGCGCACAAAGACACTTGTCCTTCATCCAGTCACAACCCTCTACTGATAGACGACACGTGGCAACGCAGAATCTTACTAAAGAAGAAACGTCGCCAACAAACATATGAAATGACTCGCCCGGAATACAAAGCGACTCGCCCGTATAAGAGAACTCAGCTCCAAAAGAGCTAAAATCCACTAAGGCATGAATACCAATTACTTCAGCTCACTTGCGGGGGAGCTAATGATGGATACCGAATCCTATAGTAAATATAATGGAGCCGAGTCACAGGAGATCCACTCTCAGGTGATACCGGACTCCCCCTAAAGATCCGAAGATATGAAGGATACGCCGAATCCCTTAAGATTCGGTGATATGCTAATAAAGACGGAATCCTTAGAGATTCGGAGATATGCCAATAAAGACTGAATCCCACATGATCCGCCCAAAGCGCGTTAGGTCCGGGATTCGGGTAATCGACTAAGAATGGAAGTATTGTCCTATTCGGACACAAACACTATATATGGAAGGATAAACTCTACTTTAGGAAGATAAGACTATTTAGGAAGACGTTCCTAAATAGGACTCTTATCAGATTAAGGTAGATCGCGACAAATCAGGAGAATCCCTACGATATCGCCGAATCCCTACAAAGTAGGATTCACCTGCCTAATACGACTCTACTAGGTATATTCGACTACTATAAAAGGAGCACGAGGCATGCCTAGAATCACAATTACATTCATATACACAAAACGCTGCTCAAAGCTCTAAACTGACTTTAGCATCGGAGAGTTAATCGGACAACCACCGTCCGGTTAGCTTCTACCTTGTTTTGCAGGTCTACTCACCGGTTCAGAAGGCAGACTCCATCTATTGGCGCCGTCTGTGGGAACTGCTTAACTAAACTTCAAAAAGAAGGAGCTTTTCTGAACTCAAAAAGAAATTTCATTGAAGAAGACTTTTGAAAGAGTGAACCTGAAAAATCAAACGTCACAGAGAAAACGGAAAGTAACAGAACTCTCAACTCCTCCTCCAGTAACTTTTGACGAGGAAGATTTCGGGAGAATAGCTGAAGAGCATAACGAAGCTCTAGTGGTAGCCATGATCATCGAACACTGGAACGTCGAGAGATTCCTGATCGATGAAGGAAGCGCAATAAACCTAATAACAAGAAAGGCTTACGAAAGCCTAGGAAGAGAACTAGAAGAACTAAAAAGAAATGCCACACCTGTGGTAGGATTTGGGGGCTCGCCAATTAAGCCCAACGGAACAATCACACTTGATGTCAAGCTAGGAAGGACAAGGAAAAGCGAGGAATTACCTACGCGATTTAGCGTCGTAGAAATCGACTTGCCGTACAACGCGATACTGGGGAGACCTTTCCTCCACGACTCAGCCGCCGTGACGAGTGTAAAGGCACTAACCATGAAGATACCAACAAAACAGGGAATTATCACGATACAAGGAAACCGAGCCGAGGCGAAAAAGTGCTACGAACGAGCAATAAAAGAATCAGGCGAAACAATTGCAATAGAAGAAATCCTTAATCACCACATCGAAGAAAAAGAAACAGCACCCGAAGGCGAAACAAAGAAACTACAACTCGACAAGGATAAAAGAGTAAATCTCGGCGCAAACATGAACCCAAAAATCAAAAACAAAATCACGGCCATGCTGAAAAACAACGTCAAAACCTTCGCTGCCAACGCGTCAGAAATAGTCGGGATAGACCCCCAAGTCATTACTCATGATCTAAATGTAGCGGAAGCGGCGAACCCTGTAAAACAAAAGAAAAGGAAGTTCTCGGAAGAGAAACAGAAAATAATCGCTGAAGAAGTAGAAAAATTGGAGAAAGCGGGATTCATACGAGAAGTCCACTACCCCGAGTGGGTAGCTAACGTAGTTATCGTAAAGAAAGCCAACGGAAAAAATAGAATGCGTGTAGATTACACCGATCTGAACAAAGCGTGCCCTAAAGATAGCTACCCTCTCCCAGACATCGATCAACTCGTGGACTCTACTGCTGGACACGCGATGTATAGCCTAGCCGACGCAGCTCAAGACTACCACCAAATCCAGATGAAGGAGCAAGACCAGGAAAAAACTTCATTCATCACGGAGGGAGGAACCTACTGCTACACGGCGATGCCCTTCGGTTTGAAAAACGCCGGAGCGACATACCAAAGGCTTATGAATTTCATGTTCAAAGACGAGATAGGAAAACGAGTTCAGGTGTATGTAGACGACCTAATCATCAAAAGCGAGAACAAGGAAACCCATGCAAAAGATCTGGAAGAAACATTCAACATACTGAATAAATTCGGAATGAAGCTGAACCCTGACAAATGCACGTTCGGCGTACAAGGCGGGAAGTTCCTGGGATTTATGATATCTCAAAGAGGAATAGAGGCGAACCCCGAGAAGATCAAAGCAATTATGGACATGAAGGCACCAAGAAACATAAACGAAGTTCAAAAACTCAACGGGCGAATCACAGCACTCGGTAGATTCATGTCTTGCTCAGCAAAAAGATGCTTGCCTTTCTTCAAAGCCCTCAAAGGAACACAAAAATTTGAATGGAATAAAGACTGTGAGAACGCTTTTGAAGAAATAAAGAAGTTCCTCGTCACCCCTCCATTGCTCAGCAGACCGCTGAAAGGGGAGACGCTATATCTATACATCAGCACCACAGACGAGACTATCGGAACAGTGCTGGTAAGGGAAGAAGACAACGAAATGAAGCCAATCTACTACATTAGCCGAGTCCTGAAAGGCGCGGAGACAAGATACCCCGAGATCGAAAAAATGGCACTGGCTGTATTAACCACAGCTAAAAAGCTGAGATACTACTTTCAAAGTCACAACGTTGTGGTAAGAACAAATCAACCATTGCGAAAGGCGATCCAACGACCAGAAACATCCGGAAGATTAGTCCACTGGTCCATCCAACTCAGCGAACACGACATAAGATACGAACCTCGCCCGACTCTAAAAGCGCAAGCTTTGGCGGACTTTGTAGCAGAAATAACTCCAACCGAGACTGGTCAGCCCAAACCAGCCTTAGTATGGGAACTTCACGTAGATGGAGCGTCGAATGAAAAAGGAGCCGGAGCAGGAGCCATCCTCAAAGGACCCGAAAAAATCAAAATCGAATATGGAGTAAACATCCAATTCACCGCCAGCAACAATGTAGCTGAGTATGAAGCCCTAATCGCAGGCCTCGGCCTAGCATTAGAAATAAGAACAGAAATCCTAAGGATCTATAGCGACTCCCAGCTGGTGGTAAATCAAGTCAAGGGAGAGTATCAAGCCAAAGAAACAGGGATGATCGAATATCTGGGACAAGTCATGACACAGCTCCAACAGCTGGAAGCACAAGGAGGGCAATGGGAAATCATTCAAATCCCAAGAGAGGAAAATACCGAAGCCGACGCCATCGCCAAATCAGCATCAGAACTCGGAGATCTATTCACTAAAATGCAGTTAAAAGAAACTCTTGAATCGCCAAGCACCAGAAAAGCAGAAGTCATGGCAATCGGAGAGGCCGACTCCTGGATGACCCCATTCATCAAATATCTAGACAACGGCGAATTACCAACAGACAAAATTGAAGCCATCCGCACCATCAGAAAATCTGCCAATTACTCATTTCACAACGGAGTTCTTTACCGAACCTCCTTGACTCATCCATGGTCTAGGTGCGTCTCGCCCCAGACAGGAGAATCCATCTTAAAAGAAATCCACGAAGGAATATGCGGAGCACACGAAGGAGCAATCACCATAGCAAGAAAAACAATACTCCAAGGATACTACTGGCCGACCATCAAAGAAGATGCGAAAACATTAGTCAAGAAATGTGATAAATGCCAAAGACACGACAATGTTAGTCGCAAACCAGCAGTACCTCAAGGATCAATGGAGAGCCCTTGGCCGTTCGCCACATGGGGGATTGATATAGTTGGACCGTTTGAAACGGGAAAACATCAATTGAAATTCCTAATCGTCGCAATAGAGCACTTCACAAAATGGGTAGAGGTAGCGCCAGTCGCAACCATCACTGCAGCCAGAGTAGAGGAATTCTTCAAGAACGAAGTAATATGCCGATTTGGCATACCCCACACTGTAATAGCAGACAACGGAAAACAATTCAATTGCAAACGGTTCAAGGCATTTTGCAAAGGACTGATGATCAATTTGAAATTTACTTCGGTGGCGCACCCTCAAACAAACGGAATGACGGAAGTCACCAACCGAACCATAGCACAAGGAATAAAAAAGAGGCTTTCTCAGTATAAGGAAAACTGGGCAGAAGAATTATACAGCGTTCTGTGGGCATACAGAACAACTCCTAGAAAAGGAACTGGCGAGACACCCTTCAGACTCGCCTACGGTACTGAAGCGGTAATTCCGGTAGAAATTGGCATACCCAGTATCAGGGTGAACTATCTGGAAGAAGAAACCAACGAGGCTAGAACAAGGCTGTGTCTAGACCTACTAGAGGAAAGGAGGGATGAAGCGGTGGTCCGAGCCGCTACATACAAGAAGCAAGCTGCAAGATACCATAACAAGAGAATGAATTCGAGAGAATTTCAAAAAGGCGATCTGGTCTTACGAAACGCGGAAGTTGGCAGAGGAAACGCAGGAGTAAAGAAAATGCAAGCTAATTGGGAAGGCCCTACATTGTAGAAGAAGCTACTGGCAAGGGCGCATATAAACTAAAGACAATAACTGGATCCATGATACCCAGATATTGGAATGTAGAGCATCTGAGAAAGTATTATCAATAGATTAATTCATGGCATGTACTTATTTCCATTTTTGAAATAAAAGGGCAATTTGGCGTTAAGAAGTAAATTTTAAAGGCTCGCTCGAGACCTAATATATACAATTTAACAAGAATCGTTCGAATCTTAGTTAAAAACAATTTAGACTCGTCTGAGTCAAATAAATAAAAGGATCCATTCGGACCTACAAATAAATCACACCAGCAGAAGTTTAGATTAACTTCTCAAAATAACAAACGAGTTTAGATTAACTCTACAACTAAAGAAAAACAATGGTCAAAAGATCATTATATTCACAAAGCAAAATTACAAAGGATCCGCCTACAATCCAATACAAAAAGAAGACAAAAGCAAAAAATACAAAAAAGCAAAAAAAAATACAAAAAGAAGAAAATAAAAATTAAGCTTTCTTCAGAGCATCTTGTTTCTGCTTATCAAGCTTCGCCTTCACCTCCTTCGCCAAAGAAGCAGGATCCAACTGATTGACTCCAGAAAGATAGACGCCAGGATTCTGCTCCCGCAGCTTTGCCCCGATCGCCAACCGGTATTGAGTCATGACTTGGGAATAAAAGCTCTCAGAGTCACCCAAACGCCGGCGGAGACGCCCCTCTTCTTTCTTCAGATCATCCCTTTCCTTAGTGAGAGCATCTGAAGAAGACTTTAGAGACTCGACTTCATCGGACAAAGTTCGAACCCGAGCCTCTAAGGCGGAAATCGCCCGAGTCTTGGCAGATACGGAGGACCTCAGCTGTTGGATCAGACCAGTCGCCTCGCCAGCCTCCTCCTCCATCTTTTGTTTTTCGGAGAGCCAGGATTCAGAATCCTTCTGAAACTTCTTCAATTGATCCACCGCATCCCTTCGGCGGCGCTCCAAAACAGCGATGGACTGGACCACCTGCGAAATTAAGCAACAAATAAGAAAAATATAGAAGCAAATCACAATATAAAATAAAAGAAGAAAAATATACCAAAAAACCGCCAAGACAGGCGAACTCAGCCAAGCCATCGCCATGTTCGCGATCAATGGACTCAATATCCTCTTTAATCATAATATTCTCCATGCAAGCATGGAGAATAGCGATGTTTGAGAGTCGAGGCGGATTTTGTGCGTCCGCCCAAGCTGTAAACCGAGGTGCCTCATCGACAGACACCCCAGAAGATTTCTTCTTCTTGGGACGCTTGGAAGAAGCTCCAACTTGGTCCTCAGCAAGACGTTTCTTTCCGGCGGTAGGCAACTCCTTCAGAGAAGGAACTGAATCCTTCGAAGGAAGCAGAGGCGACTCAGGAGTCGCAGCAGGAACCTGATTGCCAGAAGCGGGATCAAGACCCACCGAATCAGGCGACAGATTCGGCACGGCGATCGTAGAAGGATTAGGAACGCCGCTAGTGACCTCGCCCATATCTACAGTCATATCGACATGAAAATTATCAAGCAAATGTTCAAGAGAAGTCGACATCCTACAAAACAAAAACATAACAACAGAAGTTAGAAAAATACCTTCTAAGGGAAGACCCGCCAAAAGTATTTCACGGCGACTTAAATATCGTTCTAAAAGAACGCTGTACTTGGGCTTATCAAAGCGACAATCCGACAACAAAGACAAGGCGAAGTCCCTCTCCCCATCAGTCAGATCAGGTACATCAGTAAGCGAAACCTTACTAGAAGTAAAACTCCGCGAAAAAGAAGAAAAAGAGAAATGTTGAACCAAGAAAAACTTAGGGGTCCAACCCTTCAAAGAAGACGGAAGACTAAAAAGAGACCGATTCGGTCGACCACCCGCAAAAATAAATTCCTCACCCTTTCGGCGGGAGAAAACATAAAAATAATTAAAAAGAGCAAGCGAAGGCTTCTGCATCCGAACCCTACACGATTCCATAAAAGAACAAAGAAGGCGAATCGCGTTTGGATGAAGTTGACCCAAAGGAATACCTAAATTATGACAGACCTCTACGATTAAAGATTCTAAGGGAAACCTAAGACCCGCTAAAAGCTGCTCATGAAAAATTACTATCTTGGAAGGCGAATCGGTGCTATGATTCGCCCGATACAATTTTCCAGGCCTAAGAATAACATATGACCCAGGAAAACTAAATTCCTCGGCATAGCCAAGTATCTGTTCTCTTGACAAGGAGCTCCGGGTATATTCTAGCTCGTCACGAGCACCCTTCGCCCCCTTGGTTACTTCTGACATTTTAAAAATTTTAAAATGGGGAGGAAACACGGAGTGATGATGAAATTAAAATTCTAAAAGATCAAAAGAAAGGAAAAGACGAAGAACAAGAAGAACAAGAAGAACAAAATCAAAACTGCAAAGAACTACCAAGAAATCAAATTAGCGAAAAGGTAAAATACCTCGCAAGCAAATACGCAGGATCGAAAGAAAGATAAGGAGCAACTTGAAAACGAGAAATCTTGAAAGCAGAAGAAGGAAACCCACAGAAAGCTTGAAGAAATTTGTTTTTGACAGTTGCAGAAAGAGCAAAGATGGAAGAAGAAGAAGAAAGAAAATGAGCAATTATATAGCCTAAACCGAAGAAACTGAAAAGACGAGATCCCATAATTACAAATAAGGACCAACTAATAGCGCACAAAGACACTTGTCCTTCATCCAGTCACAACCCTCTACTGATAGACGACACGTGGCAACGCAGAATCTTACTAAAGAAGAAACGTCGCCAACAAACATATGAAATGACTCGCCCGGAATACAAAGCGACTCGCCCGTATAAGAGAACTCAGCTCCAAAAGAGCTAAAATCCACTAAGGCATGAATACCAATTACTTCAGCTCACTTGCGGGGGAGCTAATGATGGATACCGAATCCTATAGTAAATATAATGGAGCCGAGTCACAGGAGATCCACTCTCAGGTGATACCGGACTCCCCCTAAAGATCCGAAGATATGAAGGATACGCCGAATCCCTTAAGATTCGGTGATATGCTAATAAAGACGGAATCCTTAGAGATTCGGAGATATGCCAATAAAGACTGAATCCCACATGATCCGCCCAAAGCGCGTTAGGTCCGGGATTCGGGTAATCGACTAAGAATGGAAGTATTGTCCTATTCGGACACAAACACTATATATGGAAGGATAAACTCTACTTTAGGAAGATAAGACTATTTAGGAAGACGTTCCTAAATAGGACTCTTATCAGATTAAGGTAGATCGCGACAAATCAGGAGAATCCCTACGATATCGCCGAATCCCTACAAAGTAGGATTCACCTGCCTAATACGACTCTACTAGGTATATTCGACTACTATAAAAGGAGCACGAGGTATGCCTAGAATCACAATTACATTCATATACACAAAACGTTGCTCAAAGCTCTAAACTGACTTTAGCATCGGAGATTAATCGGACAACCACCGTCCGGTTAGCTTCTACCTTGTTTTGCAGGTCTACTCACCGGTTCAGAAGGCAGACTCCATCAATTATGAAGCAATTTTGAGGGCTAATAATCACCCACGGACCCTGACTTTAGGGGTACCTTACGCTAAACCCCCTGATAAAAAAAACTGCCGTAAACCCCCTAAACTTTACCCAATAATTAGCTAAACCCCTTTTCGCATAAATTGACCAAAATACCCTTCAAATCTGTAAATAAATACAAACAAACCAGACAGCTTCAATCTAACCACACTTAAAACCGATCCAATCAAATCAAACCAAACAAGTTAATCAAACCTAAATTTATTTAAAAATTAAATAAATAATTATTTTTAATTTAAATAAAAAATAATAAAAAAAAAATTTCAATCCGGTGAGCAGACCCACCGCGGTGGGTCTGCTCACCGGAAAGCAGACCCACCGGCGTGGGTCTGCTGCAATGAGCAGACCCACCGCGGGTCTGCTCTTTGCAGCAGATCCACCGGCGTCGGTGGATCTGCTGCAGTGCAGACCCACCGTGGTGGGTCTGGTGGGTTTAAAATTAATTTTAAAAAAATTATTTTTTTATTTAAATTAAAAATATTTATTTATTTATTTTTTAAAATTAAATGAGTTTTTATTTGAATAATTTTTTTTGCGGCAATGGACGGTGGTGGCCGGAAAAAACCGGCGGCGGCGGGTGGAAGTTTTCGGTTGGATGGTTTGATTTAGTTGAGTTGATTGGTGGTTTAAGTATGATTTGGATGGTTTATGTCTGATTTGATTAGATAATGACTTTAGATTTGGTTAGATTAAGTTGGTTTGGTTTTTGTTATTGACCTTAGGGGTATTTTAGGTATTTTTGAGAAAATAAAGGGCTTGGGCGGTTTTAGGGTAAAAGGGGTTTAGCTGATCATTAGGTAAAGTTTAGGGGGTTTACGGCAGTTTTGTTTTGATCAGGGGGTTTAACGTAAGGTACCCCTAAAGTCAGGGTCCGTGGGTGATTTTTAGCCAATTTTGAGGGATAAATTGGTAGTTTTATTTTGTTATTATTCATATATAGTTAATAGTTTTCTGCTTACAAAATCAAGGTAATACTTATATCACTGTAGCTGTTACTAACGGTAAGTAATGTCCATTTTTAAATTTTATTATTCTATATTTTTACCGTTCGTTTAGCAAATTATTTATATATTGGTTAATTTGATAAATAAAGATATATTTGGATAGCTCAAGTACCAGCCGCTACTATGTTTACTTTTTTTCTATTTAAAAATAGTTTATCATTTTTACGAGATGTCCTTTCTTCTTATGTATTTATATATATTAAAAAAGTATAAACAATTATTAGTTATATCTTGATTTCAAAAAAACAATAGTTAAATCTTTTATTTATAGTTATGACACCTACATTTACTCGTTATAGCTGACCTGAAGGCCCATGAAAATGTAGCAAAGCCCAAAGCAGAAGCCCAAAAATACAAGAACCCTAATTCTCAATATTTAAGCTATCATCGTCTCTATCAACAATTTTAGTTCCAAAAACGCAGCCAATCTCCGCCGCCTCATAATCTCCGATCACGCATCTCAATTAATATTTTCTCTCCGTCAAACCGCAAAATCATCAGAATGTCAGGGTAAGCAGATTCGATTTGTTTAATTATTCATTCACAACGTCGTAATCTTATAATACGTACGTACAAAATCTTATGCAGTGAAGAAGCTCCAGCCGCCGCCGTTCCCGTTGTCGCCGCAGAGACACCAGCGGCGCCACTTGGTGAGCCGATGGATTTGATGACAGCATTGCCGTTGGTGTTGAGGAAAGCATTGGCGCATGGAGGACTAGTTAGAGGACTACACGAATGTGCAAAGCTGATAGAGAAGAATTCAGCTCAGCTTTGCGTGTTGGCGGAGGATTGTAATCAGAGTGATTATGTTAAGCTCGTTAAAAGTCTTTGCGCTGATCATAATGTCGGTTTATTGATGGTTCCTAGTGCTAAAACCCTCGGTGAATGGGCTGGTGTAAGTCGTTTGTTTTCTCCTTTTTTAATTATCTTAGTTAATTATGATTGGTGGTCTTAGATTATATATAATTCAATTGGTTTAATTAGTCTGATGAGTTTATGGAGGAAATGAATTGTCTTAATCTATATAGCGCGAAAAAGGAAACATTGAAATGTGAAATTTCGAAAGTGTTGCTGGTAGTAAAAATGAAATGCTGAAACCTCGGATTCAAAATTCGTAATGTTTCTGTGAAATATAGGTCTTAGTTAATATAGATTTTTGTATAACAGAGGCAATTAGGAACAATATAGACTTTTCCGTGTGTATTTTGCCTATTTTAAGACTGTTGAATTTAATTATAAAATTAGGGTTTCTTGACAGAATATAAACATCCAAGGTTCTTGCAGTTTGTTTAGTAAAACAGGCTGATCTTACTATCTATCAAGATCAGTTGTTTGGTAATATTAGAAGTAACTTAAAATATCAGTTCCATATGTTTAAGCAGAACCTTACTTTATCTATTATGGAAACCGAATTTATTTGACTTTTCGATCTTATGTCGGATGAAAATATTCCGTAAGTTGCAAATGCTATTTGATTTCATCTCATTGTATTAAATGGTTTGTTGTTTCAGTTGTGTAAGATTGATTCAGAAGGCAAGGCGAGGAAAGTTGTTGGTTGCTCTTGCGCTGTAGTGAAGGTGCATGTCTATTTTTAGTTTTTTTGTGCTCGAAATCATTTACCTAGTGTTTTAGTAGAAATGGAGTTGTTAATATAACTTAACTTATGGCCATTTTGCAGGATTATGGTGAGGAAAGTGAAGGTCTTAATGTTGTTCAGCAACACATCAAGTCTCAATAAGCGGTAGTAGATCGTATTGAACGGGTCTGAGCTGAAGCTTATTTGTTAGAGATCTTATTTCTTATTTTCATGTTACCCTCATCTTTGGGGTTTTTGAATGTTTGATAGTTACTATTATTTCCAATGCTGCTTGTTTGTTAATTTGGTAGAACATCCTTGATACCTGAAATGTTGAGTCAACATCTTTCTGAAATTTTGAAATTAACGCTATGAATTGATGGCAAAATACAGAACTACTACTTGCTTGGTTATGAATGATGAATATACATAACCCTATTCCGTTTTCCTTTGAGTAGCCATCGAAATACGTCTTATCTTAATTTAAGAAGCACGGAAACTTTGACGAAGTTGCGTGTTCCATTTTGGAAACTGAAAACTCCCAGAAATTTATAAGGAAAGGTTTAAGACTGTTTCTGTAAATAAAAAAGTTGTAAAAAAATCTAAAGCATTCTCAACAAATAATTTTTTTGAATCAATTACCCATAATTTTTATTGTTCACGTAACGTTATCTATAATAAAACTTATCTTCTTATTTTTGTTGGATTTAATTATGTTTGATTTATTTTATTAATTGGCAATTATATATAAATAAAATTTGATATATATAGCATTTTATAATTTCTAATTTTATAAATATATTCCTATATTTTTATTATTTATACGTTTTTCTCACATTTTGTGTCCTTCATTTTAAAAAAGGGCTGTTTCCGCGTGTCCATTTCGTGTCATTTTCGTTTCCCGTTTCCCTTTCCGTGCTACCTAGATGTTAATGCATCTTAAAGTGTTTTATCGTAATAAATTAAGTGATTAGTAGAATCCATTCACTTTGAATTGGTAGGTTTCTGATCTTTTCTTTAAATTGCATTTTGCTGCAAATTTCATCTGTGAGATAACAGACTCTCACATAGATTTTCAAGATAGTAAGACAGATGCAATGGCACTGGGAATTCCGTGCTGTCTGAAAGGTCTGAAAACACAAGGATTCTGAAAACACACAAGGATTCCCGATGATAATTGTGGTACGAGTATAATCAAGTTGGAGCTTGGCTCGTAACCTTGTGCTTAGATGGTTGAGCTCGAGATCTGCTCATACAATGTTTATCAAGTTCAAACTTGATTTGTATTTTTGTGCTAAAACTGAGGAAGGAAACCGTCAGCAAGTGGTGGCCGAAAAATACTTAGAGAGGGACATCAGTGTCTTCTTGGATAGCCTAAAGCTACTTTACAATCTCATAATCAAATAGTTACGAACTTAAACAGCACTATCCTTAAACTCGGCTTCTGTAAACAAATTAATAAAAATTAGATTCGAGCATTCAGATTATCAAATGAGTTTGAGACAAGGTTGATTCATTTGATTTATTTACAATCGTAGAAGTGGTAAATCTGCTTGAACCTTGAATCAAATCTGTTAAAGGTAAGATTCAAGTTTAAACAAAAGATTTTTCGGATGTCCGTAGAATCAGTGAAAATACATAAGAAATCTTGTTGGCCATGTTGAATGGGACATGCCGACATGGGAACATTTGATGACATGACCACTCCCTTGAGATCGTATAATTTCGCAGGTTCCCCGTGAAAGAAAAATAAAAATTGAATGCAACTGGGCATGAACATCAACAGCAGTTTTCTTTCATCAAATTCGCAGCATAGTTGGAATTTCACATCCATGCAAATAGTGAAGCGAAGTTGAATTCAGATGAGCAGCTGCATTGACCATATGTGCTTCAATTGCCGGATACGCAATGTTTATCCATCAGGACCATCACCATCACACAGGCATATCTCAAGACATTATTGAAAACCGAAAGGTTCCTCATAAACTAAGTAGCACGGAAACGGAAACGGGAAACGGAAACGATACGAAACGGACACGGGAAAACGAAAGTTTTTCAAAATGAAGGACACGAAACGTGGGGGAAACGTGTAAATAATAAAAATATAGGGATATATTTATAAAAATATTATTTAAATATTTATGATAATTAATAAAATAATTCATTTTAATACACTAAATATTTAAAATTTTATAAATATATAAAAAATATAATATAATTCAACACAAATAAGTATATTTGATGTATTGTGTGCAATGCGAATGTAAAATTTATGGATAACTAGTTAGATTTTTTTATTTGTGGCTAATAATTTTAATTTTTTTTACAAATTTTAATTTTTATTATTTACAGAAACGGCCCGAAACGTTTCGTACGGGTGTCCAAGAGTTTCCGGTTTCCGAAACGTTTCTGAAACGGGAAACGCAACTTTGTCGAAGTTTCCGTGCTTCTTAGCTCATAAATAAACACTGGTCATTATAAAAAGTCACTTCTCAACCACTACATACGAATCTTCAAATTAGATCCGACATGCAAGATCAAAAAGAATGGATCCACAAGATAGATATACAGTCAAGATAAAACGCTTATATACTAATACTACATCACATCCGGAAGACCAATATCAAAACACAGACATGTTTGTATCTGCAAATGCAAGAAATAATTGTGAATTGTCGCAACAAAAGCCTCAGAAAAGCTCCGGAACTACTAAACTAATGATGATTATTAGGCCATACCCTTTGTAGTCAACACCACCAAAAGAGGGGGGCACAGACACGATATGTTTACAGAAGTAAATCACAAAAAAATGCAAAGCTTAACTCCTAAAATTATGGATGCTAAACAGAATGATGCGAATAATACTCCTACACAACTTCTTAGAAATTTCTTTGCTAACAAGTATATTTGTTTTTTTCCCAATACCAGTAAAATATCTTTTGTGACTATAAAGACAGGCTACCGCAAATTACTTGCATACTCCAAGGCTCCAAATAGCAACAGATTCTGAAGTTATTCCTAAGCTGGTTTTTGCGGATGCAATTTTTTACAAAGAATCTACGACAGTTTTTATCTTTACATTAAGTACAAATTCACCCTATAATGAAGACGTTAATATAAAGATTTGACCAAATTTTGTCTAAAAAGAAGTAAAAACGAAAAAGAAAGAATATGCAGGCAAAAGTAACTCAAGCTAAAAAATTAAAATTTAGAGGTCATTGAAAGAGTAGTAGTAGCCATCTTACAGAACTTATCCAAGCAACTGCTGCTGGTGCTTGCATGTTTCAAAGACGATGAGCTAATGTCAATAATAATAACCGTAAAATCCTGCATCGCTCTCGAGGGAAAGAAGCTATAAGAGAGTCACAATCTCAATTCTATTTTTTGGAAAAATCTACCAGCCTAAAACTAATTATAATAAGGTACAAATCTCATTTGTTTTAATATGACACGTCAATCATTCATTTGCCAGCAATATTTACGATAAAAAGACGCAACTCTAATTCTAAAACTGTCTTTAAGTAGATTATCGAAAGTAAAAACTGAAAAAAAAATGCAAATACTCCCGAAAATACATCTATAGATTATAAGAAGAGAATGTAAAATGGGAAGATACCAAAAATTAACTGAAAACTGATACTTATGGTAGTCAAAGAAGAATTATTTTATAGAGACAAAGAAACATAGCCTGGCCTATTCTTAATCAAGGTGACAAAAGAGAAACTGAAGAAATTCTGCTAGAAATACAAAATAAAAGTTAGATGAATCAATGAAAAAGAAGAACATTTGCTCGCTACCTGCCGAACATTACTTTAAGAACATATAACATTAGCTTTGTACCTCAAAATATAATTGCAATTCCTAGCGAAAGGACGAAGAAAAGGAGAGACATACTACAGGAACAAATAATTAAGCATGTCACTCCAGATGCTTCTATATGCAAAAATAGTGCGCGAAATACAATGCACAATATATATATATGACCGGAACACAAACTGTAAAGCATCAATTGCTCATGCAAGGCTAAATTTAATCATTCAAGACCAACGTGTGATGCAGCAGGCTGTATAAGCTGATAGTAACTCACGACAAAAGAAGCATATGAGATGCACAATTACATCAATGAGAATTATAGAATCCAATACTTACGGAAATGACCAACGAGAAATGCGATCGTAGTCTGTAGAGCAGCATTTAGCTTCCTGAGATAGTTGCAATAGTATTTCACAGATGGAAGGAGCAAAATTATTGTTCATAATGACACAGAATTGTTTACTTTTGCACCATCTTGTACTGAGACATAAACAACATGACCAACACAAAAGAAAAGAGAAACAATTGTGCACAAGAACAAAAGAGTAGTAGAAATATTAAATCTTCATAAATTCATAAAATTTGAAGATAAAAAAGTGTACATGAACTGTGGGTGCCAAGCACACACGCTTACAGTTGAACGAGCATCTTTCTAATAATTTTTTTAGGATTTTTTTTATTATTTTCAAAATCAATGAGCACTCTGTCCATTCTCAACACCTAAACCATACAGCACACCGGCATATTTCTCCATGGAGCCACTAAAGAAATTCTCTTTTAACTTCCAGAATGTGCAAGCTGTGAGCAAACTATCGGAACCAGCTTGATGGCAAATCCCTACTCTCTCAACTTCCAACAACTCCGCAAGCTTATTCAACCCGCCATGAAGGCTATTGCAAAATTTCATCAAATGCTTGATATCATACAGGGTCGGGAAGTACATATTGATCATGCTAAAGAACCCCTCTTGCGTATCGGGCAAACGCTGGCATGTCAATAGCTTAAGCAAGTAACCAAAATCATACCCGCTATGGAAAGTCACCCAATGCACATTGTCATTCAACACAATCCCGGAAGACATCAAGAGCTCCCCGAATCGCATTGCATCAATACCATTATCATTATTCTTCTTAAAATCAATCCCACTCTGTCTCAATAGCTCAATTGAATCATTAGCGAAAACATCATCGTTGACACTGAATTCGCGGAAATTAAACTGCCAAATGCAGAATTTATCGGTTCCACAAGTGGGCAAATTCCCTTGCTCATCCGAGAAAGTAAGACCCAACTGAATCAACTTCAACAAATCAACATTTTCCTTCAACGTTCTATAATGAAAATCATTGCTATTCTTAAAATTTCCAACGGGACGCAATACAATGCCGGGAAATTCCGTGTCCATCGCTATAAAAGGATAATCTTCCACAATTTCGCGAACAAGAGCGAATTCCTCCTCAAGATTATCGTGCCACACCTCGCGAATCTGAATCGAATCGCCTTTTAACAACAGCGACATTCCGAACCTAGACAACAAATTGCTCAATTTCACGAAACCCTAATCAAAATCTATCGCCAACCCAGTTGATATAAAACAAATCTGCACCATAAAGTTCAAAACTCTTTAGCTATAAAACCCTAATCAATAAATACCCAAAACGAAAAAATTACGCAGAGATCTAATAAATAATAAAACAACCCGCAAAGGGAAAATAGTTTAAATTTGCATAAAGAAAAAAGATTGGGATCTACAAGATTAAATAGAAAACTGACCTTGATTAATCAAAAATTGAGGGACTCGATTGCAAACCCTAGAGAGGGAAATGAACATGAAATTGGAAGAGGAGATAGCGAAAGAGATATTTTTGAAATGTTATTCTGATTTATAAGGTCGAAAATTATAATGGGGTTTCTTTTCTTTTCTTTTTTCTTTTTGAAATTTGTGATTAAATTTTTTAAGGTTTTTATTTGTTTGTTTCCAGAGAAAAAAAAATTATCTGGGAAAAAAATAAAAACTCAGTTTTGTAGGAAAAAGAGTTTGAGAGGAAAACAGCACTAAATTGAAGGGTGTTTCTGTTTTCCCCTTCTAATCTAATCTCCTCACAAATTTAATTTTTACAAAACAAAAACAAAAATCCTTTGATTTAGGAGATGAATTTATTTATTTTATTGTTTGGGTAGGATATGAAATAGTTCTGTTATGGTATCAATTTAGATTATTAAATAATCATTTTAGATTTTTGATTTTGGAAGAATCTAGTTCACTCTCCCATTATCATTAAGCTTTTATCCACGTGGCTGGTGCAAAAAATTGCAATGTGGCCACAATCTAATATATTCTGTAACCTGAAAGAAAAAAAAATCTGTTTATTTAACTAAAATTACATGAGAAATATCGGCACTCATTCTTTAAATTTAGGAAAACGGATCATTTATATCATTAAAATTTAATTTTAGGATCAAACAAATTTTCAATGTTCGAAAAGATTTAAATATACCGCTAATATTTTAAAAAGTGAACAATCAAACCCCTGTATTAACTTAAAAGTGTGACATTGGGGGCCTCTATGTTCATTTTTTAAGAGATTGGGTGGATATTTGAATATTTTCGAACGTTAAGAGCTTACTTGATAGTTGATCCTGGAGGCAAATTTTAAGGGTACAAATGACTATTTTTCCTTTAATTTATATAGTAAATAATTCTCTAATTTGAAGTTTTATTTTTATCTAATTTCTGTATTTAATTTATTTTAAATTTTTAAATCTGTTTTTATGAAAAATAAACGTGCACTACATGCTGAAACACGCTTGAAGACGAACTTCAAAAAGGATTAGATAAATAAAATTTGAAAATACAAAAACCATATAAATAATTTTTTGAAAGTATAGAGACCGTTTGAATAAAAAATACTATCCATTAATTCAAATTCACTTTAGCATTTTTCTATGTGATAACCGCAACGGCAACGACAATTAAACATAGACATAGTGATTCGGTCAAAAAAAACCTATTTAATTAAATTCGTAAAGTATATGGACTTAATGAGTACAAAACTATAAAAAATGACTATATAAACAAAAAAAAATAGAAGTATAAGAACTTCAAGATGAATTTGGGCTAAATATTTATAACATTTACGTTTTTTAAAAAAATTGGGATTATTTTTCAAATATCTGTTTTGGGTAAAATATTTACATCATTTTGGACCATCTTTTCCTCTTAACCTACATTATCTAATAAGCTAACTTATTTATCAAAAATACCCACTATATAAAGAAGCCTTATCTCATTTTAGGTTAAATTTTTACATAACCACCTTTTTTTCTCTCTTTTCTCTCTCTTCTTCTCTCTTCTTTTCTTCTTCCTTTCTTTTTCTTTTTCATTTGATTTTCAGTTTATCTCCTCCGATTACTTTTTCGTTCGTCTTTTCCGTTCGTCTTTCCGGTCGCGCTTCCGTTCGTCTACTTCCGATGGATTTCTCGTCGTTTTTCCGTTCGTCTTTTTCGTTCGCGCTAGTCCATTCGTCTTTTCCGTTCGCGCTATGGATTTCTCGACTCGTTTTTAGATTTGTGTAATTTTTTAGATTTTTTTTAATGATTTAAATATTTTGTAAATGAATTATTGTAGATCTATAATTTTTTGTTTATAAAATTGTTCTATTGTTCATATGATTATTTATTTTGTATTCTCTTATTTGTTTATTGCTACTGATTTTGTAAAGAAAATATTAATTTACGGTGCATTTGTAATAATTTTATAATATCTTTACGTTTTAGTGTATTTTTGGTGTATTAATGGTGTATTTCTGCCCTTTTTATTATATTTATGGTGCATTTACAGTGTTTATGGTGCATTTGCAGTGTTTATGGTGTATTTACAGTGTTTATGGTATATTTGCAGTGTTTCATGGTTAAACCACAAAAAAACACTACAAAATGCTATAAATACACAACTTATACACCACTTAAACACTACTTATACACTATTTATACACTAATTTTACACTATATAAACACCATAAAATCACTATATATACACTATTGTTACACTATAAAAAAATAAAATAAAAAATTCCAGAAAAAAAATCTATAAAAAATAAAAATTAACACTATATATACACTAATCTTACACTATATAAAAAAAACTGTCGGTCGGTTCGGTCGGTTTAGTTGACTGAACCGAAAAAACCGAAAACCGAAATTGAAAAACCGAAAAAGGTATTTTGGTAAATAAAAAAACAAAACAGGTAAATAAAGTTAGGGTAAAAAGTCAAAAAATAAAACTCAAAACTTGCAGTGTAAAGTTGTAATTATTTTGACGAAACATGTATTTAGGGAAATTAGCACATACTAATATTTGACATTTTTAACGGTTTAAGTCTAACGTTTAAAACGTAACATTTAAAATGTTACGAAAGAAAATTTTAACTTTTTCAATTTTTGCATTTGTAGTCACCCAAATTCCGGCTATTTTATCATCTTTTTTAGACTAGGAGTGCAAAAATACAACAGGTAGGGATTTTATTTATAAAATTTCAAAACTTTGGTTAATATCCCAATAATATGTTAAATAATGACCAGAAAACGGTTTAAGCTACAAAATGCAAATTGAAAAAGTTAGTATTTATTTCGTAATGTTTTAAACATTAAATTTTAATCATAAAATAGTGAAACGTTAAAATTTATTTTGCTAACCGGATTCTAATAGTGTTTTACTTGAATTTCCAACGTTCATCATAACTTCTCACATTTCTCTATATTCCACCGCCAAGAAATGGCCTCCAGGCTCTAAAAATCATTTATAACCCATGCATGTTTGGTGTATTTGTTTTTTTTTTAATCTTCAACTTAATTTTTATTTTACATCTTTCAACTTTTTCTTCGATTTCGTTTTAATAATAAACTTCCATGCACGTTTATAGAAACAATTCGAACTTTATAACTTCCCATGTTTAACTATTTATTTCCCATGCATGGTTATTGGATTTCTCATCATATGGATTTTACTTCAAATGGCCTTGCATTTGTTTTGAATTTATCAAATTTTATTCAATTGATTTTGGAATAGTATATATATAAGAAATTTGGGAAATTCAAAAATTAAATCTGATAATATGATATGAAACAGATAATTTATACTAACAATAACAAAATGCTCTGTCCTAATTAAAATATGCGCTGGAAATATCACTGCCCTATTTATATTTGTTCTAAATTGTTACCAATTTTGAGTTGAAACTTGAAAGAGTATTATATTGTGTAACTCGGTTACATTTATCATAGTTGAAGTAATTCAATTCTATACCTGTTACTCTATCATTTTTTGAAATAGAATAGCTTATATTAAAACAGACTAAATAAGAACACAACCCGCAGGATTAATCATCTGCTTCTACAACATTGACTAGACTAACAAAGAGGTTATGGTTCCAAAAAACTTCATTTGACCCGTCTTTAACAATAACATGAAAAAATAGCACATAAGGCTTTAATATCATCAACTGTTTTGGGACACAATCGAGAGCTTGCGTTCCTTAATTATTATGAATGGTGTTGATGACTTGAAGGGCATCTGATTCCACTAGCAATCTTAGGGTATTAAACTTAAGAGGGTACTGAACTATGCCAAAGTTTTAAAATGGGTATTGAACTTTTTTTTGTTACAAAATGGGTATTGAACTATGCGAAACGTTACAAAATGGGTACTCTCAGCCACTTTTTGCTGACATGACTTCTTCCTTCGTCCAATCAATGGAGAACACGTGGCTGAGAGCACCCATTTTGTAACGTTTTGTATAGTTTAGTACCCATTTTGTAACGTTTTGTATAGTTCAGTACTCATTTTTTAACAAAAAATAGTTCAGTACCCATTTTGAAACTTTCAAATAGTTCAGTACCCTCACAAATTTAATACCCAGCAATCTTAAGATCCCAAACCGGTGAGCCACAGTAAGGCCATACTTTGATTGCATTGGCTTCAGCTCCATCACCAGGCTAGAAAATGTTCGTGCCAAAAGTAGCAGCTACTATCACCTTCCCTGTCGAGTCTCTTATAACGACACCAAGCCCTATTTTACCAGAATCAATGCAGCAGACTGATGCATCCGTGTTCAACTTCAGCAAATCATCGCAAGGGGGCTTCGAACGGGTCTGTGAAGGCCTGTTCTGAGCTTGGCCTTTATCACTAACAGATTGACACTCCCAGTTTATGAGTTCGCTTGAAATGTGTTTCTCAAGTTCCAAATATTCCATAAACTCGCGTCCCTTCAAAAGTAGGGAGAGCTCCCGGTCTAATAATCTCCAAATAAAGTGTCGAAACTTGGGAGGAATGTTGAGATCCCAAAGCTCTTTCAATTTGAATGAGACGAGCCATGATCAGATTTTGATATTGGTCACCATAAGCAATTCAATAAGACATCTTGGATCGAATTGATATGAACCTCAAGCTGCATATCATTCTTATTCAATTTTTCACTGACTCAAATTTTCTTTTATAGGTTGGAGAAAGAATAACCTGACCTTCAAGGTAATTGATGCATGGATCAATCTGTTATAAGTATAAACCACTTCAAAGATAGATATTTGAATTTACTATCATTTATTTAATTTGTTGTCGTTTGGGTATTGAGAAATCTGGACGTTGTTCATTCACATGTAAAGCGTCTTCTCTGGCCGACAAGTATAACCTCAGTGACGTGAAATGTGGTAGTATTTCTTGCTTATGTGCATACTTTGTGTAGTTTTGCTACGTTGTGTACATGAAAGTTATAATATGATGGCATGAAAGTAAACAAGTTAGACAAAATTAAATATGTATCTTCATTTGTGCACCAGTTAATAGAATATTTTGTGACTGATTTATTTGTTCAAACATACAGATTATGCATTTATGGAAAATATATATTATGAACAACATAATTTATACTATATCATTTATTAAAAATGCAAGTTAAATACTACAATTCCGAATAGATGTTGCAATGTTCATGTGTTGAGGAAGCTCTGAGATATCCACGGATTTGTGCATGAAAGTCCCCAAAGCCATCATTAATAGTTGTGCATTATAACAAACACTAAGATAAACACATATATACCATCTCAATTGGTTAGATAAACACATTACATAATGATCTTTTTGAATTATTATTTTCATTGAACTCAAACTTGGTAGAATTGTACTCGAGTAGCTCGGATTACATTTAAGCCTATTCGAAACTCAAATTAGTATAACACATCAAATTAGCATAAAACATTCAAATTCAAGGTTTAACTTGGCAATAACTCAAACTTAGCTCGTCTCTTTTGCGCCCTTTCTAATAAACACTATCAAAACAAAATGCCCCACTATAGTAACTGTAGCTGTAGCAACAATTTATATGTAATCGTATGCATCATAAATTTCAGCTACCACAGATTTTGAGTAAAACTGTCCATACCCAACATTGATCACCAGAAGACCAAGGATAAGTGTCCATTTCAGAGAGTTGAATAGCATAAGATTAGAAGAAAATTTATACCGGAATGAACGGGGCGGGAGGGTATTATACAAGGCAAGCTGCCACCGCTTCACAAAATTGGTCCTTGAATGACCTATAATAACTCTATTTTTCGCAACTGTACTTTTTGCAGGCTATAGCAGCAGGAGGAGCACAAATAATAATAAATCGCAACCAAGAAAATTTGCAATCTTAATTGTGTTTAAAAGACCTAGAATAGACATTTTACTAAAATTTGAGTTCATAATTCATCAGGGAACACAAACCCCATTTCAATAACTTTCCAGATGGCCTCCCTGTGAGAGTCTTGGATTCTTGCAGCTTAGTTTCCATGGCCAAATTCTGTAACCAACCTACAAATTTCATATGACGAATTATCAATTTGAAATAAATGCAATATAAGAAAACAAACCGGAATGTAAATTTTACGAAATAAGAACTGGAGCCATAATGTCAGTTACCTATACAAAAACTCTTTTAAAAAAGAAGCTTGAGCACTAAAGAGTTACATAAATTTCTATGCCAGTACAATTGTAACTAAATAAAATCAGCTCAAACCTAAGCCACAGTACTTTCAGACAGAAAATTATCTAAAAAGACTGCTACTGCAATAGATCAAATTCAATAAATTCCAAAGCATAGGATGTCATATAGAACAAAGATTCAAGGAACTATCTACTTACAAGGACAATATTACAGCAAATACCTAACAACTGAAGTTGACTAGGGTGACGTGTGGAGATATTGACATGTATAAGACTTGCAATTAAAGAGAGTGTTTACCTTATTAACCTCTTCTGCGTTTAGCTTTGATGTTCTTCACTATATATGCAATCACCTCTTTCAAAGTGGCTTTCCTTCCATCTTTGAAGTTCCAGAGCTCTGGAACTGTGTATCGCCCGCTGGGATTGTACTCATTCACCTCCTTCAAAGCTGTAACAACAGCATCGTGTATCTCATCCCCCCACTCCTGCTTCAGTTCTTGTAGTTTTTCATCTTCTTCAATAACTATTTCCTGCACCATATACCATACATCCTATAAGACTTTATAAGGCAGCCACTTGCAAAGGGAAAATAAAGATGGGCATTTACCACTGTTTTTTCTTGAGCTCCTCCGGGAACAGAGATGACTTTGAATGGATACCAGTTTGGATCCTTCATGTGTTCCTGCCACAAGGAGCAGAGGGCCACTGCATGGACTTGAGCCTCATCAGGTGGAAACTTTTTCTTGCAAGTGTTGTGGAATGGCTTTTCGTCGATCTCTCCCATTCTTTTTATTCCAATAAAAGGCATCCGACCTGCCGAGTTCATTGTCTCATTTAAACCCTGAAAGAGAGAGAAAATAAGTTTCTCTGATCACTTCATATTACATTTGATCATAATAATGATAATATCATATATTAAACTACTACTCCCTCCATTTTTTTTAGTTGTCACTTTAGACAAATGTATTTTTCCATCAATAGTTGTCTTTTTAGGAATTTAAGATAACATTAGCTGTTATCTTACAAATTTATCCCTCCCCCAATAAATGACTCTATAACTCAATTTACAAATCATTTATTATATAGTAGGGTTATTTGAGTATTTACTCCTATAATTTAAGACAAAAACCCGACTTTCTTAATATGTACAATTTTAGCTAAATTGACAACTAAAAGAATGGAGGGAGTATATGCTATATTGGAGTCCATTAGCTAATTACCCACAAAAAGCTAATTTAAAATTATCCATGCAGACTGCTAATTTGGAATCAAAATTATCACCCTAACAAGTGTTAAGGTCTCTCATTTTTATTTCTCCTATACTCATGCTTCTACCAATTTGATTCCTACTTTTTCCTTGTCTCTTCTCGCTTCCCTTCTTATCTCCTCTTAGTGTTTCCATTTTTTTGACCCACATGCAATACACATACTTGGGGACATACACCAGCACAGCAGCTCTGACAATTCTCGTCATTTTCTTACTTAACATACTAGTAGTATACATCCTCTCCTAAATCTGCATCTCTCAATATCATCTCCACAATTCCAAATTATTCTTTCTCAAACAAGAACCAGCCATATTGCCTAATTATTCGATGTCTCGTTGACCTTGCTCTTAATGACCGGTCGACAAGGACATGTGAACTAGGGCTAATCAACCTGCTCCTGTTAAATCAGCCCACTGATTTTTCTGACTAATTTAAGTTCTTACTAAAAAACTATGCCTCAATAATTGAATGCCTATGACTTCCTAATTTCACTTCTGCTATTACATCCTTAGATCTCACTTCTCGCATCCCTTCTCTGTCAAACTGAAATCAAATTCATGATGTACCAGACAGAAAGTTTAAACATAATTTTTTTTTCACATATGAATGGCCACTAAGCCTTAGCCATGTTATCAGTTAGGAAACTACATGGACTCTATTTGTTCCATGTCTCCAAAATTTAGTTCTTAAAACATCTGTGGTTACGTCATGCTAACAACTTTCATTGATTATTAGTCTTGATTGAGATATATGACTGGAGGGAGTCGGGACTAATACAAAAACAATAAATATAATAGCTGAGATTTAAACCAGGCCACTTCTGCCTCTTGGCCAGAAAGAAGAGAAGGCAAAGTATAGGGAGAAAAAATACCGCAATTAATGCTTTTCGTGCATCTTGTAGCTCGTCATTGCTCTGGCGTTCCTTTACAACAAGAGTCTGATTCAGACTTTCCACATCAGTTAAATCCTCTATTTTACTATCCAGCTCCTCATTCATCTCTTTCATCTTCTTCTGAACGGCTACATCATCTTCATCACCAAGATGTTTCATCACTTGTAATTTCCCTTTTAACTCTTCAATTTCCATTTCCAGCTTCTGTTTAGCATCCAACTGCTTTTCCAATAGAAGTATCTTACTTAGGGCTTCTTCCTTCTCCCTCTGAAAATTTATAGGTCAGTAAAGCTTATTAATTTTTTTAACATGAAAAGGCAGCATTAACACCAGTACGCTTAAAAATGAACATTGCACCTTTTGCTCTTCAATAAGCCGTAAGAAACTCTCGTCGGCCTTTCTCTGTTCCGTAGATGCCAATTGAAGTGAATTGTTTTGATCAACATTCTGGAGGGACAAAAAAACTGTCACCGCTAAGCACAACACATCAGCACCACATAATAATGTATCTTTCGGACATAGCATTTTAATCACTAGCCGAACAATTGTGTTTTCATATAAATCATTTCAAGTGCTGTTGATTTCAAATCTCAAAACTTTAGTTGAGTGAACATGTCAAACTTTCTATATAGCCAAAATGGAACGAAAGAAGTTTAAGCCAAGATATGTAGATAAATGAAAACACCGTGGCCTGTAGCCGTGTAATAAGACAAACAACTTAATGATATGCAAGTGGGATTTAATGGTTGCAATTTCCCAATGAAGAATCTATATAATAAATAACACTCATTACCTTTCTTTTATCTTCATCCAGTTTTTGTCTCTCACGCTCAGTTAGTGCTTCGCGCTTGTTCAATTCTTTGCTCCAGTTATCAAGTTTCCTCTTCTTCAACTCCAATTCCTCACTCAGATTTTCCTGTTCTTCCAGGATTCTGTGAACATTCTCCCGAGCAAGCCGTTGCATCTTCCTTGTCTCTGGTAAACAGTTAAAAAAACAATGATTTTGTCATGAAGCTCAGCTAAATTTCGCCTGAAAAAACATTTCAAAATACTGTTAAAAAGCATCTATGTGGATGCCAGTGGCCAAACCAGCTAATGCAACCAAGGGGATTATGCTTTTGCCAAAAGCAATTACAATGACTATTTATAATCTAACAAAACAGTTTAGAGTCTTTAGACATGCAATCACATATAGAACACAAACCTTCAGAAAAAGCATTTTGCAGCCTATCCTTCTCTTCAAGCATACGACTCAAGGACATGGCGGTCTCATTGTATTTGTACTGGAGTTCATCCAAATTCTCATTTGTCTTATCTATCCTGCTAGACAAATGAGCCACCACAACGTTTCTACTCTCAGTAGTTTTTTCCACAATGCCAGAAAGTGTTGTCAGCTTTCCTTCCTTTTGAAGATAATGTCCCAGTGGCCCCTCGGAATAATAATCATCAGCTCGAGCACACCATGCATAAATATGTGGGCCACGGTTGGCTATTTGTGCCTTCCAGTCCTTTTTACTGTGATGCAAGCTTTCAAACGACTTCTCAAATTCAGTAGAATTCATAAAACCCTTCCAATTGTCGTCAAATCTTATTACAGCCTGTCCAATCTGCTCATTTTCGCTCCAGAATATGCAAACTTCTTTCGGCTTATAGACAGCAAACTTCTGCATCCAATAATTACCATCATGCAAGGCGCTGCTATCTTTTCCTTCATCCATTATGTTAGTTATTATTCCCATCCATGGGAACACAAATTCATCAGATTGTTGTGGAGGTGGATTGACAGGCTGCGGCAGAACAGGACGCTGACTTAATTCTACTCCATCAGCTAGGTCATTCTCCAAAAAGATTGCCAAGGCAACATGGTTTGCCTTTTGTTTCGCACTCCTGTTAGCAGAGCCTTTGCCCACCCCTGTGGCATGCTGAAGCAAATCCTTGAACTTGTAATCTTGTTTCTTTTTCCCAGCACAGAATGGACATCTTAGTGCGCCATTTACTTTAACTCTGTACTGACCAGCCTTCAACTCTTCATATGGCTTGTCCTTGTACTCGTTGATCTCCGACTCACTAATGTCAGATTCTTCATCAGAGCTATAATCCATCTAACTGGGAGAGAAAAAAAAAAGAAGCAGCTACGTTAAACTGAAATAAAACATAGCCAACTAACTCCACAAAAAGAAAACAGTTGCTGATTGAGAGATAATCACAGATCAAGATATGTTAATAATAACATATAAAACAGCAGAATTAGAGAGAAAAATAAAGGAATAATGTATACTGGAGAAGCTTCCAATTTCAATAAATTTTGAACTAAACTATACATCCTTCAAGACCAGCAATTGATGCAATTTTACATTTTCTTTACTTAAATTAAACTTGGAAAGGTACTGTAAAATCATAATTAAAACCTTCTATGAAAGACACAATTAAGCATAGAAATTAACATCAAAATGCACTTCAGCTTTTAATTCATTAATCTTAGCAATCAGCTCTAGTTCTCATTTGAGTAGAATTCGAAACCCTAAATTAAGCAGATTTTAGTACCAATCAAACCTCAATCCACCAACACTAGTATAAAAACGTATAAATAGTGATCAAACAGCAAAAAAACTGATAGAAACTCAAAAACAAATAACAATACATGCAAAATATAAGAAAAACTCTATCGTAACAACATTCCTGGAAACAACACGTGATCATACATCATAGTCATACAGCAAAAAAAACACAGAAATTACAAGCATTTTAGGTTTATTTCAAGAATCGCAAAAACAGATAACAGTAGTAAGAAGATCATCACTTACATAAATGCTTAAACCCTCAATTGAGAGATAATCACAGATTAACATGTGTTAATAACATAAACACAGCAGAATTACAGAGAAAAATAAAGGAATAATGCATACTCGAGAAGCTTCCGATTTCTACAAATTTTTAACTAAGCTAAATATCCTTTGAGACCAGCAATGAACGCAAGTTAACATTTTCTTTACTTAACTTAAACTTGTAAATCTACTGTAAAATCATTATCAAAACCTGCTATGATAGACACAATTAAGCATAGAAAATAAAATCAAAATCCATTTCAGCTTTTAATTCATGAATCTTACAAATAAAAGCAATCAGCTCAAGTTCACACCTGAGTAGAACCCTCAACCCTAAATCAAGCAGATTCTAGTACCAATCAAACCTCATTCCACTAAAACCGCTATGCATGCCAGATTTTTTTTACTTTACATTAAAAATTCTAAACACAAAAGAGATCATCTCACATCTTGAGTTTCATTTCCACTGAAAAATCATAGAAACGCCTCTAAAATAAGCAACACTACATGATTACATGCAAAACAAGAAGAAAAACTCAATTTCTTAGCAACATTCCTGGAAACAACACTATAATTAGTGATCAAACAGCGGAAAAAAACACAGAAACGACAAGCATTTTAGGTATATTTCAAGAATCGCAAAAACAAATAACAATAATAAGAAGATCGTCACTTACAATTTGCTTAAACCCTAATTTGAACCTCTGAAATTTCAATCGCAAACGAGTCTAGAGCGAGCGAGAGAGTACGAGCGAGAGACTGTATGGTTTGTGTGTGTGTTTTTAGTTTTTACCAGGCTGTGAAAATGGTCAAACAAAACAAGGACCCAACACGTGACCAGTGCTGATGTAATTTCTGGCAGTTTATGGTAATAAATGATCAGGTGCATTTGGATCTATTTTATCATGGGCACCAATGGTTGATGCGTTGATGGGGATTAAATTGTTGACTTTTGAATCGTGGAATGGAAAAATTGAGGGTGAACTCGTGCGTAGGAGATCAAATGTGATGTTTGGTCTTTGGTGAAAAGGTATAAATATGCCCCTATAGTTTATAAGGAAGCAGAGATAAGCCCCTTATGAATATTTGGTCTTCAAAACAGCTCAATCGAGCCTCATACATTATAACAGTTAAAAATGTCGTTAACTTTTTATCTCGCTGGAAAAACATACACGACTAATTCTGGCATGCAAAATGAACTGTCCCATTCTATACTTTCTTATTGTTATGATTTATACCTGATATTATTGAACATGGTTTTTTAATTATATGTGTATTCTGATTATTTTAAAATTATTGGCAATATTAAAAAATCAGAATAATAGTTGAAAAACAAAACAAAAAAAACTAGGTACATAAAGCAATTTCACTGCTGGGTATTTGATGTTTTTTAACAAAGGAAATGCGAATGACGAAGGTGCACACATGGCGTTGTGTAAAATATATCTACAATTCAAGTAGATGAAAATAACAAAGTCTATATAAACCATACTTAAGAGCATAAATAAACCAATTCTAAAACATTAAGTGATTGAGACTTAATTTTTTTAAGGTGCTTAGTTGTACTTTGCTATAAACTATATGATATATTTGTGCATTTTCTCTTAAACGGTGACTGTTTAAAGTATTTGTTCATAAAAAAATTATATCAAACAATTTATTTACTTTTTTCTCCTAAAAAATTATCATTTAATTTGTTTACTTTTGGCCACACGGGGCTATTTTTGAATTTAAATCATTATTTTAAAAATTAAACCAGTATTGGCCATCAATTTTTAGTTTAACAAGTTTGACCGCCGGTTGAATCCGTTACATAAAATAATACTGCATATTATTCAATTTCATATATAAATAAATAATGTTATTACCAATGAGGTATAGTTCAAATGATATAAGCGCTGAGCAGCAAACTGCTAGGTCGTGGGTCGATTCCTCCCACAAGCGCTCCCCCTCTTTAAATTATCAAAAAAAAAGGATTATTTTCCAAATATCTGAGTTAGGTAAAGTATTTACATCATTTTAACTCATCTTTTCCTCTTATCCTATGTTATCTAATAAGCTAACTTATTTATAAAAAATAACTACTATATAAAAAAGTCTTATCTCATTTTAAGTTAAACTTTTTCATAACCACCTTTTCTTTTCTCTCTCTTCTTTTCTTCTTCTTTTTCATTTGATTTTCAGTTTATCTCCTCTGATTATTTTTCCGTTCGTTTTTTCCGTTCGTCTTTCCGGTCGCGCTTCTGTTCGTCTACTTCAGATGGATTTCTCGTCGTTTCCGGTCGTTTTTCCGTTCGCGCTAGTTCGTTCGTCTCTTCCGTTCACGCTATGGATTTCTCGACTCGTTTTTAGATTTGTGTAATTTTTTAGATTTTTTGTAATGATTTAAATATTTTGTAAATAAATTATTATAAATCTATAATTTTTTGTTTATAAAATTATTCTATTATTCATATAATTATTTATTTTGTCTTCTTTTATTCATAAATTTATTTTATTGCTATTTATTTTGTAAAGAAAATGTTGATTTATGGTGCATTTGTAATAATTTTATAATATCTTTATGTTTTAGTGTATTTTTGGTGTATTAATAATGTGTTTCTGCTGTTTTTTAGTATATTTATGGTGCATTTACAGTATTTCTGGTGTATTTGCAGTGTTTATGGTGTATTTGCAGTGTTTCATGGTTAAACCACAAAAACACTACAAAATGTCATAAATACACTACTTATACACTATATATACACTAATTTTAAACTATATAAACACCATAAAAACACTACTGTTACACTATAAAAAATAAAATAAAAAATTCCAGAAAAAATCTATATATCGAAAACCAAAATTGAAAACCGAAAAAGGTATTTGTGAAATTAAAAAAAATGTATTTTTCGTAAATAAAAAAAGTCAAAAAAAAGTAAAACCTTGCAATGTAAAGTTGTAAATAAAATGCCAAAACATGTAAATTGAGAAATTACCACAAAAAAAAGTAATGTTATTTAATTCTTTTATTATTTGTTCTCTTACAAAAGTGGAGTACAATATATTGGGGAACTTGAGAATGCATCATATGAAGAAAAAATATTCAATACAACCCGTGCGTTATGTTATTCATACAATAAACCAACTATGCGTTATTCATATGAAAATTTTAATGATTAAAAAATAAATAATAATTAAAAGATATCATATGAACACGACCGCCAAAATTTGTTTTTCCTTACATTTAAGTGAGTGAAGAGTAGTCATTAATTATTGTATCATTTATATTTCAATTTATTAAAATATATCCATAAACATTAAAATTATGTTTTAAAAATAAAATTGAACCAACAGATTCAACTAATTTTGATTTGTAAATCAAAAGATCAATGTGATGAGATTGTTTTTTTTATGTAAGTGGATATTCGAATCAGACAATGCATGTTGGTGTAAATTGTGTGTTCCATATTAGGTCATCATATTTAAATTTAAAATTTTCTAAATTTTTTTACGAATGTATATGTTTCGGATTCGGTTTAATGAATTTTGATGAATTAAAAAAAAACTTTATGAGTTAAAAATCATATGAATCGATGAACCATTAGACTATAAGCAACTATTGATTTCGTAAATTTGATTTAATTTATTTTCTAGAACTATAAAAATTCATATATAAAGTCTACTTTTATATTTTACTGTCTAAACTGATGTTTTAAAAGTCGAACCAGTAACCATTGGTGAGGTGACTGGTTATCGATTCGCGGTTGAAACATTTGAGCAAAACTATATAAAATATAAAATTTAAAAGTGATTTATGCCCCAATCGTCAGTTTAATCGATTTGATTATCAATTCAATCGCCAGTTCACACCGGCTCTACCGGTTCAATCCATTTAAACCAAATTTTAACTTTTAAAATTAGTTGGATAGTTGGCGGGTTAACCAACCAATTCAGTATGATTTTTTAAATACTGGTTAAAAAAGTGTTTATATCATTAATAAAATTATAAATATATTTATTTTTGTTCATGCGGTTTGTTATTGAGATGAAAATGAAACTCTACCTTCCGGTGGGACCTCGCTCCTCTTAGCACCGGGCGGAAGGCTTGGTGGCTCCAACTATAAGTTGACTAAATAATTCAAAAGATGAGTCAAGGACAAAATGATGCACACTATCCATTACAATTGACCCTATTATTTAGATGATTTTATTGAAGCACTCATTTGATGGTGAACATGTTACATATTTTTATGGATGTTTTAAAAATTGGACTAGAACTATCCATCAAATTAGAAAATTATTAATGTAATTGAATAGAGAGTTTGATCAAATTTAAATCAATTTAATTAAATTTTACAAATTTATTAATAACAGTTCAAAAATAATATTTTTAAAAATTTACTAGATCTCCAATTAAACCGATTGAATTGATTAATTGAAGATTCAATAAACCGATTATCTATTTGTGTATTATAGCTCATTGTCAATGACAGAGTCACGGTGGAGCGGCCATCCTATCTGGTTTTGCAATGTCCGAAATCAATAAATGTCGAATAATTATGGGGTTTTTAGACAAATACTTATAAAAAGGCTAAATATTCTCAACAACACCACTTGACTAAAATTGGTTGAAATTTACGGATTGACTTTTTCAAATTGCATAAATGTACTTTTTAAGTTGAAAAATGCTGTTGCTACAAATTCAGAATTATCACATCGATTTAGTTCTTTATTTGCTGGGTTCTTTTTTTCATTTTTTTTTAATTGAAATTGACTGTAATCGAAATTGATCCTAAGATTTTTTAGTCCTGGATGAAGAAAATGAAGAGTTCCGGCATTGATGAAGAGTTCCGGCTTTGATGGAGGTCGTTGATGATGAAGAAGAAGAAGAGTTTTGGAGTCTCTCCTTCGCCGTCGACACCAGTCCTCCACCGCCATTGCCGTCGATCCTTACCAGATACAACAATGATTTGAGTTAATTTGCTTGACATTATATCAATGAAGTTTTGACTCTGCCGATTTTCTCTGTTTTGCGTGATTCAGTTTTCATGATTCAGTTTTCATGATTCAGTTTTCACGGTATTTGTGAGATGATTTTAGGTATTTGTATGAGTTTTGATTTTTCTTTATCAGGTGAAAATGAAGTTCGAATTGGTGAAATTAAGAGAGTTACAAAGGAGACTAATGTCTCTGTTAGAATAAATTTGGACGGTACTGGAGTTTCTTATTCTACTACCGGAATTTAATTTCTTGACCACATGTTAGATGTTAGTGCTTCTCTGTTTTCTTCTTTTTCCAATTGTTTGCTTTGGGAAGTTGAAAATTTGCACGAATTGAAGCTCAATTGAAATAGTATATGACATGGAGTTATAAAGAAATGAAATTGTGCCAAAAGTTGACATTTCCTGGGTAATTTGTTTTAGTTTATTAAAATTTCTTAGACTCAAGCAGAGCTTGAAAAAGTACTTTGAAAAATGAGTTTGTAGTGAAATTGAAGGATCTAGAGAGAGAAGTAAGTGGTGGTGGTGGTTATATAGTTTAGGAGAAATAGAAGAGAGTTTGGCTTAGAAATTTATAAATATTTATGGAAAATGGAGAATGGAGATTTGTAAATAATTTATGAGAATCCTGAATTGGGTTATAAAATTTTTGATGTTACTGTGTTGCTGGTTCTATTAGTATTGAAAAATCTTTTTTTGTTGCATTAAGAGCTGAAATGGATGCTCTTTTTATACAAATTTTCTCTATTTTTTAATTTACTTTTTTACTTTAAATCTAACAATTCTAAATAGGAGTTTTAATTCTTGATGAAGGAATAATATTTTAGTAAAAAGATATAATTTTTACTATCAATTTATTAAAAGATAAATTTACTATTGATTTACTATCAGTATTATAAATATATACAAAATTAGTTTATCTTTTGATTTACTAAACGAGTAGTTAACTTACGATGTACTATCAGTTAACTAATAGGTAGTTAACTATTGGTCTAATATCAATTTACTAACCGTCTATGATCAGTTAACTAATTAGTTTATTTTAAAAATTATAAAGCTATAATAAATAAAATTTCATGTATAAAATTAAATTTCAGTTTATTAATTTTAATCTTTCAAATTTAGTTTACTATAAATTTACCAGAGGTTAACTTCAAAATAACTACCATAGATTTACCATGAATTTATTTCGACGGAATAAACCTTTATAAAAATTATTATAGTGTAAAAATAAGTTTATAAAATATTTACCATGAATTTAAAAAAATACCACGGATTTACAGGTTTACCATAGGTAAACCGATAGTTTACCACGAGTTTACTTTGACACATCAAAGATAGATTTTACTATACGTTTACTAACAATTTACTAATGATCTACTGTCGGTTTACTTAAAAAACCTATTTTTTATTTTTTATTTTTAAATTATAAAATGCTAGTAAATTAGTTTTAGTAGATTTACTATTTACTAATAGTTTACTATAAGTTCACTAAGAGTTTACTAACAGGCAATTATCGGTTTACTTAAAAACCAAATTACTATTCCCTCCGTCCCATTCTAATTGAGAAAATTCCAATTGCACATTATTTAAGAAATTTTAGTAACTTTACTTTTATATCCTCGCATTACATTAAATGCATCACAACTTTTTAAAAATATGCTTTTTAAATGCATTAATTGAAGGGGATAAAAAAAAGAAAAGTAGTGTAAAAAATTAATATTCTATAAATAGAATTGTCAATTAGAACGGGACGCCCAAAATAGAAAATATGTTCAATTAGAATGGGACGGAGGGAGTATTTTTTATTTTTAAATTATAAAATATTAAAATGAATTGTTATTTAGTTTACTATAAGTTTACTAAGAGTTTACTTACAGTCAACTATCGATTTACTTAAAAACCAAATTACTATTTTTTTATATTTAAATTATAAAATATTAAAATGAACTATTACTTAGTTTACTATAAATTCATTAAGAGTTTACTAACAGTCAACTATCGGTTTACTTAAAAACCAAATTACTATTTTTTATTTATTTTTAAATTATAAAATATTAAAATGAATACTTAATTATAAAATTAATTTTAGTTTATTTACTTTTAATTTACTATTAGCCTACTATCAGTTTACTTTTAAAAAAATAACTTTACTATTAATTTATTTTACGAATTATAAAGCTACAATAAACTATTTTACTTAGTTTACCATTAATTTACTATCAGTTCACCTTTTATTTATTTTTAGTTTGCTATTACGGTTTACTATCGGTTTACTATCGGTTTACTATTTTTTATTTTTAAATAATAAAATATTAAAATGAATTATTACTTAATTTACTAAAATTATTGGTGTACTATTATTAAACCATTGGTTAACTAACAAAAAAAACCATTGCACATACACAAGTGAATAAAAATATTATATAAAAAAACCAAGAGCATCATAGAACAATAATTATAAAATTACCAACGGTTAACTCAAGGTTTACTAATTTACTAATGGTTTACTAAAAAAGTTAAGTTAGTTTATTAACTATCAGTTTGCAAAAATACAAAATCAGATTACTTTAATTTGAATTTTTTCTTATCAAAAAACAACACAATTAAACTAAATTAGAAAAGAATGCATACTACACCAAAACTTGATTCATTTTCAGAATTTATCACACGCAAATTGGTTAGAGAACGGACATTATAAGCAAATATAATTCAAAAAAAGACAAACGGTTTACTCAAGGTTCACTAACGGTATTCTAAAAATAAAATTATCAAAAATATAAAAAGGTCAATAGCCTTTTTTACACAAAATACTACAACTTATAACCATATATTCAAAATAAAAATTATTACACATTTCCCAACGGTTAACCCAGCGTCTACTAAGAGTGTATTAAAAATAAGGTTATTGGTGTATCATTAGTACACCATTAGTTAACTAGCAACAAAAATAAAATTCAACAACAATTTACTAACGATTTTATTAATAATATATTTAAATAAAATTTATTATAAGTTAACCGACGGTTTACCCTATATTAACCATTGGTTACCCAACACGATCGACAAATACATCGCCGTTATATCGTATTTTTTCAAAGAGAGGTATCAAAAATGAAAACCATAACAAAAGAACTAGATTGATGCAGAAATTGAGCTTTAGTGAGAAAAGAAAAAGTAAAATTCAAAATAGAAATTATGAGATTTATTAAATCTCATAATGATTAAAAATCAGAGCTAAAACAAACAAAATTTAAAATATAGGCATCTCAGAGAAAGTTGCCAACACAGCCACTTTCATATAAATTAGTATCATTTATGGCTCAATCTCAAGCCTGGGTTCAAAGCAAAAAACAGTAAAGAGCTGAATTGGGAACCTCTTTGTCACCGGGCATTTCTGTGACCACTTCCATTGTTTCAGATTCATGTCAAAAACAAGATGAGCTGGAACTCCATAACTCTGGATGTATATAAGCTCACCCGTGCCGCTGCTACCGAATACATCGTCCAACTCCCCAAATCCTTGGAAATACTTGTGCGGCATACGGCCCGTCTCTTGCCATTCTCTACCGTTCAAGATCCATATACCGAGACACTTAATTATGTCAGGACGATCTGAGTTACTGATCCCGCCCACCATTACCAGCTTATAATAAATTTATTGTAGTAGACTGGTTGCTCTTGGCGCGGCATCACTGATCGTTGTGGCTGCCTCCACCACCAATCGGCAAACCCATCACCGTTATATCGTATTTTTTCAAAGAGAGATAGGAAATTCAAAAATGAAAACCATAGCAAGAGAGTTAGATTGCCGCAGAAATTGAGAACAGTTAATGAGAAAAGAAAAAGTAAAATTCAAAATAGAAATTGTAAATATAGAAGGAGGAAGATGATTTTCGTTTTTTTGCAATAAATAGAAGCGGGTCGTATAAAAGAGAATAATTAGACTTTTGGTGGTGCTGGGCCTAATTTCCTCAATAATTATCTATATAAAACTAAATAATTTCTTTCTAAAAGATTGAGTTGATACAATCCGATATAAAAAATAGTCAAAACGACGTATAATTTGGCGGAAAAAAATTTACGTTCCATCTAAAAAAGTTCCGCAAACAAACACACTGTAATTGCACTGATCACGGAATTGACAGCCAAAACTGGAGAGCCACCTGAAATAAAGGCCAAAAATGACAGAAACCTATAAACTGAGAATTCAATCCACTTCTATTTATCATTTTTGTTTTTTTGCCTTGACAGGAATTTTGGTGTCTTATTTTGTCAAAAACAATATGTCTAATTTCAATTACAAATTAAAATTACAAGTTACTAATTTCTCTTTACACACGTGAAAAACTGTTCAAGCCATAAACTTATATTAGTTCTATTTTTTTTCCAGAGGTCCTTAGTTATTTGTTACTAATTTATAAATATTTGTTTCAGGCTGAATATTAAATTATATGTGTAGAAATTTTATGAACTCTAAAAATATTAGACTAAACGATAAGGACTGAAATAAAATTCCATCTTATCTTATGTTAAGTGTTAACTATCATGAATCTTCATAAGTAAGTTAATTTCTAATTATTCTATTAAATTTTTCATACTATTTATTTATCAATTTCGTATATTGCAAAAAAAATTAAATTTTAATCATAACTTGAATCCTAAATCAAAATTCAATTGCCAATACTTAATACTCCATCTCATTTTAAAAGTTATTTTTTATATTTTGAAAAGTATTTTTCATCTAAAATGCGATGGGAAAAGTTTACAATCCGTGTATCGAATGTGCATTATAATATTATATTGCGAAAATTGTTCTTAGTTCGTGAATTATGTACCAATTTGATTCAAAACCAATCAACATCACAATTTGGAGGGTTTATAGTTTTCTAAATTTTACTTTATATTATAGGATAGGTTTCCTAGCTACTTAAAAAGAAATATAAGCATCAGAAAAACCGATCATTCTTTTTATGAGCATGCATTAACATATTCCCTGCTATTGTATGCTTTTCAAAAACACTGTATAGTAATGTTTTCTTTCTTTAAATTATTCTTCTTATTATTGTTTTAGATAAAGTTAAATGTTCTGTTTATCTTTATAGCTTCATAGAACTAACTTTACATGAAAATTATTTGACATGAATTCATAATTAACTTCAGTGTCCAAGATTGTGACAAAAAATATTATCAAAATAAAAAGGTATCAATATCAACAAAGATTTATTTTGCCTTGAGCTTAACACAAGAAATCAAATAAGACTCAATTTTTGGCTTTAAAAATAATGCTATTAAACTTGATATTTTCATTTGTTTTATCCCTTCAGCTCTAAATTATTTAATGAATTTATGACTCCTCAAACTCTTATCATTTAAGAGAATAAAACAAATTAAAATATCATATATAAGGATTTTTTTTTTAAAGTCACGGATTTGGCCTTATTTCATTTTTTTCCCGCCAAATTTAAAGGAAAAATCAACAAATGTTGTTATAGTTATACTTAAAAAAAATCCAAGTTAAAAGGAAAGCAAAAGCACAAAGTTCTCTTAAGGTGAAGGCTATAAAAAGTGCAAACAAAAACTATTTTTATATATTCAAACTACATAAAATAAATTCTTAAAGAGTTAAAAATATTATAATATGTTTCTTGCATAAAAAGCTGAAAACAAAAGATAGATAAATAAATTTTAGGTCAAAATAATAATTGGTTATTTGGTTGGCTAGCATTTCGTGGGAAATTTGTATAATAATATTTGAAGCATCTTGAAGTTTCAGAATAATAAATAAAGGAATAAAATGTTCATGTTGCCTTTGCAGCATGAACTCTTACTAATTGCGTCAACACCAGCTTCTATGTTCAATAATTGTAGGGAGTAATCAGTTTAGTTATATTTAATTAATCAATTCAATATTAGAACTAAACTAGTAATTTAATTAATTAAATATAAATCTCTCTCTAAAAAACCCTCTCCTCCTTCTCTCTAAAAAAACTTTATCTTATCTTCACCATTAAGGTGATTATCCGGTTTCGACCGGAAATCACCTCCTCTCCGCCCATAGTCATAGATACTAAATATTTTATAAATCTACTCTTTATTTCAATAAAAGCTTTCCGTTATATAGTTCTTTGACATGTATTTTATATTTTTTTGTTGAAGTTTGTTTGCTTTTATGGTTATTTATGGTTGGTCTTTTTAGATCTATCAAGAATCTATAGCGATTGTTGAGACTTTAAAGTTTAGATCTATCAAGAATCTATAGCGATTGTTGAGACTTTAAAGTCAATTTCTTGTAGATTTAAGATTTTGAAGAGTTTTCTATCTAATCTCGACGAATCTCATGGACAAAAATGATCGAAAATACTAAACTTCATCGGATCTAGCAGTTTTAAGGTGTAAATCGGAAGTGATTCGTACTCAAAGACCCTCACACACAACGGGACTTTGTTCATCGTTTGTGGCAGAAGTTGGCAACTTTAGCGAGATCCACAACTTGAATCTTTTTACTTTCGATTAATTTTGCTTGATGTCTTTGTTGTTTATTATCTATACTATATATAAAAGCACGGATGGAGGGGGGGACAGACAAATTTACTGAATAATCCTTTTCAGTTTACTACTAAATAAAGGTTTTATAGTCATTAACTAATTAGTTATTTAATTAATCACTATTGTAATTAAAATCCTAATTAGAATAGGTAGCTAAATTATCTCCCATTTAATTTTTAGTATGTAAAAAATAACTAAATTGTCTCCAAATTAGTAGGAATACCTATTTTTTAGTTTGATTGAACTACAAAATTAAAATACTTTATATGGTCAATATATTATTATTTAAATTTGTATCTTATTATTTTTAAAGATATTATTAATAAAATTAAGTTAATTATTTAATTATTATTATTATAAAACCAAAAGAAGAATAAATTTAGTATGGAAAAAAATTTAACAACCGAATATATTAATTTATTTTAACAAAAATTCTTAACTAATTTAATATTAATTATAAATAAAAATTAATATAATTATAATAAATTTATTAATATGTACATTGACGAGTTACGTTACGAGTCACGTGTATAGCACGTAATGCAAAACTAGTATTTTTAATAGAGTAGAATTAGAAAGATCATATTATGGAATTTTGTCACATGATTTTTTTGATTGTACTTTAATTTTGTGTTAATGGATTCTAATTGTGGAAAAAAAAATTAATTAAACACTCATCATTACACTTTCTCGAATAGTGGGAGAAAGTGTAGATGCAAATGTGAAATTAAATTGTATTTAACTTTGCACCATCTATTAGACCCTTTTCTAATCTTTTAAATTTAAACCTATTCAACAAGAAAAATTAAACCTTTTTTAATTAATTATTTTCTATACATATACAATTCAATTCTAATTGTTTACACAATAATTTTTATATTTATTTATTGAAACTCTCTATTTTTGTTCATCTCATCACTCTCTCAACTAAATTAATTTATATTTTAAATTTTTTTGAAAACAATAACTATAAAAATTAACATCTATTATACACTACACAAATTTAATTTTTAGCGACCAAAACATTGGCCACTAACAATGAAAGTTTCATTGTAAATAAATTTTAGACTATCTAATTCTATCGATCTTATGTTGTTTAAAAGGCGGTCGCCGAATTGAACAAACAGCCAAAACCAACCTTAGTTAGTATTGTTGTAATACAATTATTAACTAGAATATTTTTAATTATGTAAATTATTTTGTACTATTGACTATTAATTATTTGATAATTTATAAATATAATGTTATAAATATATTATTTTAAAAAACATAAATAGCAATTTCATAATAGTTTATAATTAATATTTTTAATTGATAATAATACAATTTTTTTATTATATTCCAAAGGCTTAATATCTTAAAAATACCAATTTTTTTAGATGGAGGTCAATTCTAATCAAAACTTTCAAGGATGTTCATTTTGGCTAATCATTCACTTTTATCTAAAAGATTATAGTTTTTTTTATTTGTTTCAATTATAAATATTTTTTAATTTATATCCTAGTTTTGACAAGTATTTTATAAAAAAGTTAGATTTAATTAGAATAGAAAATATTATAAATACGCGTATTAAAAAAAAGAGTGATGCTAAAATTGATGTTTTTTAAAAAATTAATTAGAAATAATCTCATCCGAACAAAATCAATATTTTTAGACGTTATATCCATTTTAAAAGGTATAGTTGATAGTGAAAAATATAACGATAGAGAATAATGTAACAGGGTGATGATATATATGACAAATTATTATACTCAATATATATAAATTATTGTGGTGTCCTTACTTGTATTATATTGGGAGGTAGGCATGTGCTCCAACAATTATTTGCTCATACATTTGATTCAATTATGTGTAAATAAGAAATAAAAAAAAATATATGTGCATGATTAGGTGAGTAATTAACATATTAACTAAAAAATGATTTATGATTAAGATTCCCCATTAATTGTCGAACCTTATGCTATAACACATATTTTATGAAAATAAAATATATGTTAATTTTGCTTTTGTGCTTTTAGTACAAGTTAAACTCAAAAAAGTGTTAATTAGAAATGTAGTAATCCCACTTAAGTGTAGATGCTGACCAAGTTCTGATTTCATTGGAATAAAGTGTGGTCAACTAATTATATATTTAAATGGCAAATGGTTTATATTACTTATAAGTAGATCATTAAAGATTAAAAATACATGGAAAGGAATACAGAGATAATAAGAAACAACAAATAAATAGGGGTCAATTAAGGCCTCGCTTGGTTCGTTTTATAGCAATTTCTGGAAAATAACTTCCCGGAAAGTGTAGTTCCTGGGAAATTAACTTTCCAGAAAGTTTGATAAATGTTACTTGTTTCAATTATTACTTTCCGGAAAGTATAAAATTAATTTTAATATAATATATTATATTTCTAACTAAAAGACATAAATGTCCTTTGATAATTTATATATTGTTAAACAAATAATTTTAATTTAAAAATATAACAATAAATAATTTAATTTTTGCTTATTATCTCTTATTTTACGATTCAAGTACTATTTAGGAGAGTTTTTAAATATTAAAATTTAAAAATAATATTTTTTTATTTGAATTTTACATAATATAAAATATTTAATAAAAATATTTACTCATATAAATAACAATTATAAAATAATATAAGTATATTTTTTGAAATAAATAAAAATATTTTTATATAAATTTTAAAAGAAAAAAAAAGAAAAAAATTAAGGTTAAATTAGGAAAAAACAACAAAGTATTAGGGAAGTTCTACTTCCTTGGGTTTTGTTAGGGAAGTTTCTTCCCTAGTCAAAGGGAAGTCAAACATCCAACTTCCCGGGAAGTAAAATGTAAAAATTGAACCAAGCAAAAAAAATTTGCTACTTTCCGGAAAGTACAACTTCCCTAATCTATTTACCCCAAACCAAACAAGACCTAAATCGGGAAGTAAAATGTAAAAATTGAACCAAGCAAAAAATTTTTACTACTTCCCGGAAAGTACAACTTCCCTAATCTATTTACCCCAAACCAAACAAGACCTAAATCAAATTAGTTGATTTATTTTGGTTAAGTTATATTAATTTTTTAGTTAATTCAGATAATAGGATATTTTAATAGTCATGGCTACAAGTTTTAAAAATCTAACAAACCAAATACTTTTTAATTATTTTTTATATTATTGTTGGTTTTATATTTTAAAATTCAATTACTTTAATTTTAATTAAATCAACCAGCTATAACCAAATAAACTGTTTATACACCTTAACACTGAATAACAGCGAAATAAATTGTTGTTTACCATCGTATTCTATCATAATTTTGCCACTTTTCAGGATTTATATCGATTTGATGGACAGATTCTCTTTATTTTAGAAGAAAAAATATATGTAAATATTAATTATCTTTGTATGATAATAAATATTGTATAGAAATATAAAAAATATAGCTTGAATTAAAATTAAATAAAAATATATTTAAGAAGTACGATAGAGATCTCAATAAAAACAAATTATAATAACTTTTTTTAATTGTACTGATAAAACTTTTTGACTGTGCAACTCGATGAACTGCTTTATTTATTCATCGTCTATTTCAAACTACGAATGAATTTTTTTAAGATTATAAACCCATTCTTCCTATTAAATCACTTTATTATATGCAGTACAATCTATCAAATAAAATTTGTGTATTCACGTTATATATTCAGATAATAAATTAAAATATTAATTAACTAATAATTTAATATATAGAATTATATTATCCTTCGTTCCAATAGAGTTGTCCTCTTTGAGAAATTCTTTTGACCCAAAACTCTTGTCCACTTTCAAAAGGTAACTAACTTTTATACTTAATTTTCCTATATTATCCTATTTAAATTTTACTAATGAGTAAATTAAAATTAAATTGCAAGTGGACCCTATATTAAATAGGGGGTATGACAAGAAAAGTAAGGAAAATTTTATGAAATTCATAAACAATAATTGCTTTTTTTAAACTGTGTGATAAAGATAAAGTGGACAACTCTATTGGAACATAATGAGTATTATTTAAAACAATTTTTTAGTATTAGCAATTTTATCTACAATTTTTTAGTATTAGCAATTTTATCTAGATGAATTATAAAAAACAAATAAATACATATGGAAAATAATTGTCTATTTTAAATCCCTTGGAGGGTGTTTCTACTTATACATATTGGATTTTTTTTAAAATGAAAAATATCCAATTAAATAAGGGATAATTCTTAAAAAATAATTACATCGGTATTCATTTTTTTATAAATAACTATATCTCAATTTTTTTTTTATTTTCTAAATTGTCCTTTTGATTTTAAAAATATCCTTTCTGGTGTTTTTTTTAATTTTTTGTTGGTATATTTATAGTGTATTTATAGTTGTAGTTTATGATATATTTATAGTGTATATATAGTATATATTTATAATGAATACACGTTGGTTAAAAAAATTAATTTTTTAAATATTTTATAAATTCAGATATCAAATGTAATTAGCAATTTATGATTTAAATTTTCGTAATTATTTATTATTAGCAGTTATAAAATAAATTTTTTTGAATAATATAAAATTTATTGATATTCTTATAAAATGTAAGCTAATTATTTTCTGAAAATAGGAGAGTTTGAGGATAATTTAATTAAATGAATGAATACAATTAAAATTAAGACTTAATCACCAAAAGCTCCCCCACTTTTTAGTCCTTTTTCAGTTGCACCATGATGTTGTAATTTTGTCAGTTGTACCCTAATTCGTATTTTTGGGTGTCAATTCTTCAAAATCAAATTGGACTCTTTTTCACTCGGAAAAAAGTCATAAAAACCCTTATAAAGTACTCGTTTGAACTCTTTTTCACACAAAAAGTTAATAATTAATGACTTATTTTATTTTGTGAAAATATCCCTCGGTTTTCATTTATCACTTGGCTTGCTTTACATGGCAAACTGCAAACTAAAGACAAGCTCTTTAAATGGGGTGTAACTCCTGATGATAAATGCTGTTTTTGTAACCAAGCCACTGAGTCCATTGCTCACTTGTTCTTCAATTGTCCTTTCTCTTATGGAGTCTGGAGTAAAGTCTGTTCCCATCTTGGGTTTAGCAGGTACTCGTTACCATGGAGAAGAGAAGTGAGTTTCTTCTCCAGGAGAACTAAAGGCAAATCTGTTGCAGCCAAGAATAGGAAGCTGTTTTTCTGTGCTGCTGTGTATTACTTGTGGAGTGCAAGGAATGATTGGGTTTTCAATAAGAATGCCCAAACTGAAGACCAAGTCTTTAGTAAAATCAGAAATAGTGTGATGTTAAGGGGTAGCTGAGTGTTGTTTGCTAGTGAGTTGTTTGCTTGCTGAGCTGTTTCTGGGTTTTAGCGTTTTAGCTTTGTTCTCTGAGTTGCCCGGGCTTGTCTGGGCTGGCTAGTTTTTAGCCTGTTATTTGGTGTATCTCCCCCTTTAAGCAATATATTTGCTTCTTTTGGTGATTGACCAAAAAAAAAATTAATGACTTATTTTAACTTTTTCCAAATGAAAAAGAGATCAATTTAGTAATTGATGGTGGAATTGAAAACAAAAGGTGCGAATTAGGGTGCAGCTGACAAAATTGCAACGTTAAAATGCATTTGAAAAGGGCTAAAAGATGCAGGGGTTTTTTTGGTGATTAAGCCTAAAATTAAAATTTAAAACTAGAGTAGGATTACAATTAAACACCTGTGATATAATTGAAAGCCTTGAATTTATTTGCAAATGCCAATGACCTCCTAGCACAATTGGCTAAGGAGTGAGGCATAAGACCAAGAGGTCTTGGGTTCTATCCCTCATGTGGACAAGAGTGAGCACACATTTGAAGAATTATTGAAGGTATTGGAGCAGCGTCAGAAGCGTCAGAAGCAGCGGATGCGGCATCGTTCCGTCAAGTTGGCGAGCCCGTTAAGGCGATGCATTCAACGTAACACGGTGTGGATGACGTGCATGGCGGATTTGGGATTTGCATACAAGTATAAATGGCAGTATATGTATAGTTTATATTGTAATAGTGTAGTAGTGTAGTATGTTTCTTTGTATATCTCTGTTAAAAAAAAAAAAAAAAAAAAATTTATTTGCAAATGCAATGTATAATTCCAATTTTATAGCAGTAAAGATGCATGTGAAAGTGACTTGCTATCTGCTGCCACAATGGACGGTGGTGATGGATCCTGCTGCAGAATTATTTGTAACCATTGCTTTTTTTCTGCAAACTTCTTGTTTTTTTTTGAAATTTTTCTGCAAACTTAAATATTTATTAGTAGTTGCTGTGAATTTTCCGCGTGTTATATTATTATTATACTCAAATTAATTTTGAACTGAGCTAGCTGAGTGCTCTACTCTATCTATTTGCATAATCAAGTACTAGTAGTCAAGTATAAATAAAAGCATAATAATTATTCTTCTGTCCAATCAAAGTTCTTTTTTTTTTAAATTATGAACACAATTATTATTTTATTAATAATTTTTTGCTAGAAATAGAAATTTTGCTGTTAGTACAAATTTTTTACTTGGTAGAAGCAGCATGAAGCGAGGTTAGATGCCGCCTACTCCATTTTTAAGATTTTCAATATCAATTAATACCAAATACTTAGTCAAAAAATTGAGCCGAATAATTATTTTAGAAAAATTAAGTCGAACAATAATATCATTTGGTCTATTTTTTTAAAAAACAACAACATATCGTTCAATTTTTAAAAAATAGATAACCGTATCTCGATGTTGAAATTTCTAAGACCGATGAATTTTGAATAACCATTTTAAAGATCAAATAATTTTTTTTTTTTGAGTCAAATCACATATCGTGTGATCTAATTTTTTTCCTTTAAAAGTCCAATAAAATACCTTACCGTTTTTAAAAATAACTGAATGAGCTTCATTTTGTGAAATTTCCAAGATCTATAGATCATGAATAATTATTTTAAAAAAGATCAAATAATTTTCTAATAATATTAAGCCAAATGACAATATTGCTTGATCTAAAAAATTTAAAAAAGTCAAATAACATGCTGTTTGGTCTAAATAATTGCCATTTCGAGTAAAAAAATTGCTCCAGCTAAATAAAATTACTAGTTCCAGCATTAAATAGAACTCTAAGCGTGTTTATAAGAGATACATCTCCCAGTAATATGGGTGTGGAAGTATGAACTCATGACGGCCATCTAAAGCTAAAGCTGTTAATTAATAAAAGAGTATTTTTTTGAGGAAATTAGACCTACCACTGCCAAATCCCTAAATAATCTCAACTATACGGTAATGTATATCTCGCTACCAAAATACTTCCATGTTCCTTTTCTTTTTTGTTTTACCTTTTTATTTGATTTTTTTACTGTTCAAAATATTAAAATATACGATTGTACTCTGAAACAGAGAAGAGTCTCTCTTTGACGATTCAGATGAGAAATCGGACAATGGCAGATCTTCTTTAAGGCTAGAGTTGTCGCCTACCTTCTACCTCCATGGGTTTGAGTCTCTCTTTGACGATTCAGATGAGAAATCTATGGGTTTGAATCATATTGGAATAGATAAACCCCTCGGAGCTGATCGATTCTCTAAACGACAACTGCTATTTGGGTTTGTTCTCGATATGTTTTTGTAAGTTCAATTACATTACTTTGCGTTACTTTTGGATCCAATTTTTATGAGATTGTTGTGTTCTTTCAAAATTAATGGCTATGCTTTCTCATGTTTTTGATCGGATTGAGAGAATCTGTAACAAAACCAAAGTTGTGATCAGATGATTGATAATGCTGTTTTTGTAGTTTGATTAAATTGTTTTCAGTTCATTAGTTAGAGAATGGCATAGAGATGATCTTTAGGTTTGTAGTGATTTTAGTTGAAGTACAGATGAAAATCTCAAGTAAAGATATGCAGGTTATTAAAGACATGAGAAAATTAAATCTCTTAAGTGACATATTTTACTGTTTTTACCACTGTATGTTGATTCAACTTTATTATTTTGTGAAAATTGAATGTTGTAGATTTAGGATTTGGGAGCATCTTCATTTATGTGACATTTTACTAATTTTATCACTAAATATTTTACTCAACCCTCTCTCATTTATGTTTTTTTTGATTCAGTGCTAGTGTGTCCGATAGCAAATCGACGCGCCGATCAAGATTTTTGCCAATGTTTTATGAGCAAGATTTTTGCCAATGAAGTCACAACTCAATGAAACTCTTTGTTCCAATGATGTTATAACAGAGAAATCCGAATTGGAAAAAAAATGGAGTCTTCGTCCGAACGAGAAAAATTGAAATCGTTATGTTTTGTGATCTTATTTTGTAATTTATGATTGTAATAATTTTATTGTTGGTTTACCAACGGTTTACTAATAGTAAACCAATAATTTTAATTTTAGTAATACTGTTAGTAAATCTTAAGTTAACCGTTGGTAAATTTATAATTATGTTTTGATGATACTCTTGATTTTTTATGTAATTTTGTTTTTCACTTGTATATTTGTAATGGTTTTATTGTTGGTTAACTAATGGTTTACTAATGGTACACCAATTATTTTAGTGAATTAAGTAATAATTCATTTTAACATTTTATATTTTAAAAATAAAAAATAATAATTTAATTTTTAAGTAAACTGATAGTTGACCATTAGTAAACTGTTAGTAAACTAACAGTAAATAGATGTTTAGTAAACTGTTAGTCTACCGTTAGTAAACTGAAATCGTATTTTAGTAATACTATTAGTAAACCTTAAGTTGACCGTCGGTAAATTTTATAGTTATTGTTTTTATGATGCTCTCAATTTTTTTATATAATTTTTTTTTCACTTGTGTATCTGTAATATTTTTGTTGTTTGGTTAACCAATGATTACTAATAGCACACCAATAATTTTAGTAAATTAAGTAATAATTCATTTTAGCATTCTATAATTTAAAAATAAAAAATAGTAATTTAATTTTTAAATAAACTGATAGTAGACCATTAGGAAACTGTTAGTGAACTTATAGAAGACTGTTAGTAAACTGTTAGTGAACTTATAGTGAATAGATTTTTGGTAAACCGTTAGCAAACTGAAATCGTATTTTTGCAAATAAAAAAAGTATTTTTATAAAAATATTTGGTCAAACCGTAAATTTTAACTAATTTTGGTCAAAAGGTATTTTTGAGAATATTTAGGTATTTTATAGGTATTTGTCTAAAAATCCCTATTTTTTTCTATTATTTGTTTCTTATAGCAAAAATTAAAATTTCATTTTTTTAATCCTCATCATGGTTGAAAGAATTTCAATTCTTAATATTAAATCCAAATATTTCAATAATAAAAATAAAATCATTTGGCTAGAGACACATTTAGTTTATTTAATTATTTTAGTTATATTTCATTCGTAAAAATTTATTTGTATTTTTATATAGAAGTGGTTTTGGCTTCCTTCATAGAAGTTAAAAAGAGTTGGATTTTAATCTAAAAACATTCAAACTCGTCTAAAGACTCTTCCAATGGCAATGCAGTTGATACGTGACCGGTGACTCGGTATAGCCACCACATGGAATGCTTTTGTCGCCGATGTGCTAATTGCACCTAATACATTATATATAATCGTTCAATCAACACAATTAATAGACGTTAAAGAAAATATCAAATTCGTACTATGGTTTTTTTAAAAATAGATAAATATATTTATTTATTACAAATTGTACTCATTGGTCTTTATTAGAAAGCTCCGATATTAAATTTTAAAAAATTAAAAATATATCTTTATTAATTAAAGCGGGAGGTCTTAGGAAAAAAATATAAAAAAATAAAACTCACTGCAACATTAAATAAGTGTGAGTGCATTTATCTAAAGAAATTAAATTATTCATACTTATATTGATCTTAAACTCTCTATCAATTTGGAACTGAAGAATTATATCAGTTATACTCTCTCTTTCTTTGACGATTTTAATATCTTTACAACCGCATCGAATTTGAACAACCGAATCGAATTGATCAACAACCGAATCGACCCATGTATTTGGAAATGGAATGACCCACCTCCCACTTTCCATTGCCATGGGTACTATCAAACCCTGTGTTGCCCATGTCTGGCTGTACCAACCAACCCACACTAACCCTTCTCTCAAGTCAACTCATTTTCTACTATAAATATCACTCCCAACTTACTTCAAAAACACACAGACAAATAAATAACACTAGTGCAATAGTATTAGCTCTTTTACTATACTATACTATTATATTATATAGTATTTATTATTATTATTATTATTAATTTTGATATGAATATGGAGAATGAAGAAGTTCCATCAGCTCCATCAACACCAGCAACACCAGGCGCTCCTCTTTTTGGTGGGTTTAAAGGCAATAATAATCATATTGGATTTGCTAGAAAATCTCTTCTCAAGAGCTGTAAATGTTTTAGTGTTCAAGATTGGGCTCTTGAAGATCCCACATTACCTCCTGTTACTTGCTCTTTTCCACCTCCTCCTGTTTCTCTTGCCAAAAAGGTGCACATTTTCAATTATACTTATATCCGGAACGGAACTAGAAAGAGCGTATCTTAAAATTTCGTGATATGTCCATCTTATAAATTTTCAGTACAGTCTTGCCCGTTTTATATAAATTTCTGAATCCGCCATGTTTGATAACATGGTAATATGTAATATTTGCAGGTGGGAGCTGAGTTTATAGGCACAGTGATACTGATATTTGCAGGGACAGCAGCAGCCATAGTAAACCAGAAAACACAAGGCACGGAGACTCTCATAGGATTGGGTGCATCGAGTGGACTAGCTGTTATGATTGTTATATTAGCCACTGGCCATATTTCTGGTGCTCATCTTAACCCAGCTATCACCATTGCTTTTGCTGCTCTCAACCACTTCCCATGGAAACATGTACACACTACTGCACCCTTTTTTTTCGTTCTTCTTTCTGTTAAGAACCTAAAATTCTTGAGAAAAGGATTATTCCGGACTTTAAATTTGTGGAACGAGTTCGTATAAATCAGACTAATAGTTTAGTGAATAATTTTTTGAAATACAATTAATTGCATCGGCTTTTATTCTTTTAGAACGCATGAAAAGTAACTGTGAATTTTGTTTATTCAAACGTATTAAAATGGACATGATATTTTAAAATATAAATATATCAAAATTTACTTAAAATTTTGAACAAAATCATCTCCACGGTTAATTTTTATGCGCTCTGAAAAAAATGCACTTGACCTTATTTTGGAGAAATTTGGACTAAATTGTCAAAATATAAGAAGTTTGATTTATGTGAACATATTTTACAAGTTCAATGACAGTGATACCCTTTTCTCAAAAATTCTATAAAGGATCGAGTTCATCACGTAAAATTACAAATTAATTGTTTATTGATAGTATGATATATAGCGACCGGAGTTTTGGATTAATACACGCCATACAAGAATCGGAGATTTAATCCAATTTTAACACCCCTATCATAAAGTTAATAAAAGTTTATAATTTTACACGGTAAACTAAATTTATCTAAAAATATCTCGTAAAAAAACATGAGACGAACATGGTAGATGACCATGATATGATATGATGTTTTTATATGCAGGTCCCCGTGTATATCGGAACACAAGTGATGGCGTCGATAAGCGCAGCGTTTGCATTGAAAGTGATATTTCATCCGTTTATGAGCGGAGGAGTCACAGTTCCGGCCGGAGGATACGGTCAAGCTTTTGCTTTGGAATTCATCATTTCCTTTAATCTTATGTTTGTTGTCACTGCTGTCGCCACCGACACTAGAGCTGTGAGTCTTACTTACATATCTTCCTTTATTTTATCACACAACTCATAAATTATTTTGTTTAGTATTTGTTAGTAAGTCAGATTCAGTTCATTGGACCTTTTCCTGAGTTTGAGAATAGATTCAAAATCAGGAAAATGGAAGTTTAGTAGAATTTTCTATTTTGACACCACATTATGGAACTAAAAGACCTAATAAAAAATTCTAAAAGAAATTTCGTCCTCGTGCGGAGGTTCGATCTCGAAACCTCTAAAAATTTTAGTCAGAATATTATGTATAAACTATTTTTTTGGCAAAGTCCAAGAGACAAGGGTGAATGAAGATGTGTTGGCAATGTACTTTTTAATAATAAAATAAACACAAGTGATACCAATGGTAGCTTTAAAAAATCCATTTTTCTATGATCACTATCAAACCTACACATACAATAATATATTCACACGATCCATAATATTCTTTAACCTCTGAATTGTTTTTTTCTTCTTCATATACATCAATGAATCACAAAAAGTCACTTTTTCTTCTTCTTCAATGAAAGTAAAGTCCTGAACACATGCATGCAGGTGGGAGAGTTGGCAGGAATCGCGGTCGGAGCTACTGTCATGCTCAACATACTAATCGCCGGGTATGTCGGTCATCTTTCTCCAGAAAAGCACACTCAATGCATTTGAATACAACCCACCATGTATATGCATAGTACTAAAATTTCATGTTTGTTATTCGGCATGCAGGCAAACAACAGGTGCGTCAATGAATCCGGTAAGAACATTAGGTCCAGCCATAGCTGCAAACAACTATAAAGCAATATGGGTATACCTTACTGCCCCGATTCTTGGCGCATTGTGTGGAGCTGGAACTTATTCTGCTGTCAAATTGCCGGAGGTCAAAAATGGCGATGCTCGTGAAATGCCTTCAACGGCAACGAGCTTCCGGAGGTGATCCAACGCTAACGCCAACAGTAGATGTATAGAAATAATCCTGAAATTCGGGTTAATGTGCAGATAATCCTACATTAGGAAAGAAATTAATTATGTCAAACCACTGCACATTAGTTTGTAGTTACATATACATGTAAGAGAGATAAATCATGCATAGATTGAGGATGTGCATCGATCATATATGCAAATGTTTATCTAAAGCACATACTGAGATTCCATAAAGATGGTCCTAGAAAAGCCATTTCGTTGCCCCATAATACTTGTCATTACTTCTTCTTCTCTTGTTTGTGGCATTTATAGAACAAGTGCAGAAAACAAACCAAATTGAATACTCAAACCAATCTGAAACTGAAAGTACAGTTCATTTTTGACACAAACCAAACTGAAATACCAACCAAACCGACTGATTCAGCACAGTTCGGTCTGAAATATCTCAAATTCTTATCAAACTGGTTCAATTTTGTATAAAATCAAAATTCTAATTTGATTCAGTTTGAACCGAATACACACACCCCTAGCCCTAAGTTGCTAGTCGAATCTTTTATTACTACAAACTTTTCAATGAAGCTTGAACACAGTGAAAACAGCTAATATGATCAACATCAGATGCCAGTACCTCCAACAATAATTATAGATTAAAGCTAAATGCCTCTAAAGCCCATGTGACAAGAGTGCCAAATTTCAGTTACTTTCCAACTAAAATGCATTTACAGCAAATACTAAACCTTACAACTTCCTTCAACACCTGCAGGCAATGCTGGGAAGCTAGGTAGCACAGGCACTCCATTGGATACTATTCACTGTGTCCGTGTCCAAGTGTCCCATTTCTTTGAGCCCGTGTCCGTGCTACCTAGCTGGGAACAAAAGGAATAAATATTATAAACAGGCTATCTAAGCAGTTCTGATCCCAGACACCTAAAGTTTCTGTTCCTCCATTTTACCCAAGCAGCTCCACAAGTTTTTCATCAACGGCTAAAATGAAAAACTTCAAAACAGAAATTATGAAAGAGTTGTTATCAGTTGTTGGATTTCATCTAAGAATGTCAACAACTCACAACAGAAACAACAACAGCCAAATCAAACATGCCCGAGTCTTCTTAATAATTCAACTAAAATGAACAGAGGAAGCAGCGAGGCGAGGCGTGGTATGAGTCTTTGTAGCAAGTGATTCATTTTACTTACATATACTACTTCAGAACTTTTAGTTTATTGACAAGATTTTACAATCATGTAGGCTTTCAATTATATTAAATGTTCAAAGTCTATCAGTTTAATTCAAGTAATGCCTCTAAATAACAATATATAATGTAGATTATATAGCACTTTCGAAAATCATAAACTAACCTCAACTGGTCTACTTCCATCTCCATAAAAAAAAACAAGTCATCACCAAATTTGCACAACTCAAAAGTCAAAAGCTCCATTCTTTTCCTTCTCATTTTCACCAACCCACCAAATTTTCCCCTTTCAAATCACGAATTTAACTCCACAAAACCATTCTACTCCCAGAATTATCACAACCCACAAAACAATTATCTTTAATCAACAACTCAAACGGGCAAAACCCGTCGGGTCTGACTATGAACCGACTCTGACCCAACCCGTTTTCTACAAATTGAGAGTGCAAATGCAGCTATTAACACACCAACAAGATCAGCTACTGCATCCCTAAACGAGGCACCGGCAGAGGGGAAGAATCCGAAGTGGTCAGCAGCCTCCTTAGCGGCGCCGGCGGCTAGAGAGAGTATGGATCCGATTTGAATAGAGTACTTATGTAGAAAGGAATAACGTGTCAAAGAGGCTAATTTGGAGAAGAACAGTGTAAGGGAGAGACAGAAAAGGATGTGATAAAGCTTGTCTGGTGCTAGCCATGGATCTTGATCGTTGTTCAACATTTAGTTCTCTGCTTGTTTTGAGAAGGACTAAAATGAAAACTGAGAACTTTACTTTTTAAATCTTTTAGTCTTGTATAGATTTTGGGTTTACTTAGTTTTAGAATAAAGGTTCAGTTTGACCCTTAGATTTGTCACAGAAGATCAAATTAGACCAAATTTGTGCGTTTAGACAAAAAATACCCTTAAAATTAATGTTTTAGCCTGTTTTTACCATTTAGCTGTGGCAGAAAATTATTGGAACATGATATACAAATTGGGGCTGAAATAGCAGAAAATTATTGAAGCGTGAAGTATAAATGGGAGCTGAGGATAAACTGAACCAAAAAGCCAATTTTGAAACTAATTTTGTCCGAAGCTACGAGTTTTGTCTTATTTAATCTTTAGCCTTATAATCAAGGGGCAAAATGAATCTTTCTTCTGGCTTAAATTTATTTAAAACTTTATCAAAATGGTATTTATATAAATTAATCGTGCAATTTTTATTAAACCCGTTCAATGTATTTTTCAAGTACATCAGTGATTCAGTTCCTCAGGAAACTAAAGAAAAGTGCATGAAAACCTTGTTCTAAAATTTGAACCTGAAGAAAATAAAAGAATTGGATTCTATTACATAAACAGAGTTGAGTTACAATTTAATCCTAAAGATACATGCGATTTTGGCCTAAAGTCTCAATTTTTTTTAATTCAATTAAATTATTCTCTGATCTCCCCGCACATCATCTGCTACTTAAGCTGCTCTTGTGGAAGTCATGGTAGTACAGGAAGCTCAACCTTCTGAAAGGTAAAAATGCTGACACGGCCGTTATCGATATGACAAAACTTCAAAGGAATTTCACCACATTGTCTCTCGAGGGCTTCAATTTCAGATTTGGATGGTGGATTACCCCTACAATATAACAGAAGATAACACCGAACAAAACCGAGAAAATCAGATATTTTTTTTATGATCTCAAACCAAAACAAGAGTTTAAACAAGTTGAAGAAGCTAAGTTTCTGGGGGCTGAGTAAACCAGGAGACTGCTCATGGAGTTGGAGGCAGCTTTTGAATGTTAGAAAGAATATCATGCATTTATTCAAGTATAAGTTAGGGAATGGTAAAAGATTCTCTTTCTGGTATGATCCATGGTTAGAAGGAAAATCAGTAGTTCAACTTTTCCCAAGCATTAACATAAAAGATGCAGATATCTCTAAAGCTGCAGTTGTAAAAGATTTGTGGAGTAGAGGCCAGTGGTCTTTGCCTGACCCTATTGATGAGATTACTGCTACTGGGTGGAACTACATCAGAAGGCATGCTGCTATAGAAGAGGATAAGGAAGATACTGTCACTTGGAAAGCAAATGCTAGTGGGAAGTTTACTATTAGTAGCACCTGGAAGAATTTGCTTCCAGTTATTGATGATGTGCCTTGGTATAGACTTGTATGGTTCAAAGGGAACATTCCCAGGCATTCTTTTATTGCTTGGCTAGCCCTCCTGAACAGGCTACAGACTAAGGATAAGCTTTGCAAATGGAGTATAATAGCAGATGATACCTGCTGTTTCTGTAATCATCAGATGGAGTGTACCAGTCATCTGTTTTTTGAGTGTAGGTATACCAAAGCCATTTGGAGGAAAATTCTGGAATATTTGGGTTTTAGTAGAGAAGGTTATACATGGAGGAGAGAAGTAAGTTTCTTCATCAGAAGAACTAAAGGGAAATCTAATATTGCAAGAGTGAGGAAGATGTACTTCTGTGCAGCAATCTATCAGATTTGGTGCACCAGAAATGACTTAGTTTTTAACCAGAAGAACAAGACAGTAGAGCAAGTTTTATGCAGTATTAAAAGCATAGTTGAGGCTAGATGTAATGTAACTAGCAGAAGTAGATTCTGATTTCTGTTTTCTGGTTCTTTAACCAGTGTAATTCAGGTGTATCTCTAAAAAAGCAATAAAATTGCTCCTCTTTTGGTGATTGACCAAAAAAAAAAGAGAATGCATTAATCCAAATTACAGAGCACAACTTTGAATCACATATCATAGAATGCACTTATAAGGGCAGTAAACAAAATTACCTAATTAAGCTTAGCGAAAAAGCTGGATCACCAGGAGATGACTTTCTAAACTTGCTATTTGGAAGATAAACATCAAAATCCAATCTCACCTCATCGACCTGCAAATTCCTCAGACTTTCCGCAATTGAATCCATCTGTTTCACATGCACATCGACTACCAATTCATTGTTTTCTCGCGCATCATTAATCGAATCAGATCGACAGATACTCTTAACACTCTTTACAGACCAAGGAAGACCATGGCGTGCAACAATATAGCCTAAAGACTTCATATGCCTATAAACCTCAAAAAGCTGCAAGCAACACCAACTCTTTTCATCTCCAATCTTCCCATACAAATTTTCTAAGGAAATATGTGTACCATCATCATCCGTAACAATTAATGCCCCCAATTCAGTCAAGAACCTGAAGCAAAACAATTTCCATTATATTATCTAATAGTTAACAAATACAAAACCCCAAAAAATGTAAGATTATTTTAAGAAAAACAGAGATTATTCTAACTAACATACAAAGTTTCCTCAATTGTGCAATAGCTCTTTCCGTTCCGAACAACTCCTGTAGTTGTCCACAATTTACCCTTTTTTTCAATCAACTCAGCCATTCCCAATTCATTATCCCATTTAGCCTTTGAGATGTCACTCCTAAAACATCGAAAAGATTAAATTAATGATTAAGAAAAACTAAAGAGAAATAAAAAGAAATAAAGAAACGTAAATATCATTGAGTGATGTTTTTACATTTTACCTAAATTGCAATTTGGGAAAAGAGTCGAGCGTATAGTACAAATCTTCGTCTTTCAAAGCAGTATCATCAGTACTATCAATCAATTCGGATGAAGAACAGCTTTCCCAATCCTCCGCCTCCATGGCCTGATTACACTGTTCTAATCAGTAACCAAAAAAGTTCATATGCATAATTAGAATTGATATAACATCAATTTTTTAGCCAAAGCAATTTGATCTATTGAAGTGAACCATTGAATTAAAGTGAAGCAACCAAACTACCTGTATCAAGCATGTGGATTGAGAGAAGTCATATAAACAAGAGCCGATAACTACCTCTCAAAGAGCAGCAGTGACACACCTGAAAATTAAGGAGGCGGCGGCAACGGATGGAAAGAGTAGCACTGCCGGAATCAGCGGCGACGGCGGAGGGCGGAAAGGACCGCACTGGAAGCACGAGGAGAGGAAAAATCTTTTGTTTCGTGCTTTGAGTTTATGTTTCAGATGAAGGGGGAGAAAGTTTCATTTGTAATTTTACTTATGAAGTGGGTTTAGTTTAGATTAATGAATTGACATGTAGAAGGGTTTAAAAGGAATTTGATGATCTGGGTTCTTAGTATTGGCAGATTTTGAGGTCTACTTCGGTTGGTTGGAGAAATTTTGAGCTATGAATATTCCGGCGTCTTTTGGCGGAAATACAGAACACTGATACGGAATAATAAGCTCATGTTCGGCTCGTTAAATAAATAAATAAGCTCATGTTCGGCTCGTTAAACAACCGAGCATGAGCAACTTTGTCTAAGTTACAAGTTCAAAGTTGACAAGCACAAGATTTGATAGTAGTAAATATAATCAATATGCAAAAGAATAACCATAAAACTGAGTGCAACGTGCAGATGCTAATACTAATACTAATACGGTAAGAATAGAAGAAATTACAATGAAATCAAACTATAAACCAAAGGAACTTCATTAAATTATACTGCAAACAGCATCCAACTCCAAGTAACTCAAAACTGTTATACATCTTAATGTTAGGTGAGGTACAATTTCTTGGTGCTCAAGACCTCATTTTCTCAACAATTAATTCATCCTATCAATCAGATCATTTATTTTGTCCTCACGATTTCCAGCGTCTCCTCCGTCTTTGAATGGGGCTTTCGTCCCTTTCATACCTTCCTTAGGCTTGCTGAGTGCAAATGGCCCCAAAAAGCTACTGATCTCTTTGAAATGTGGACCGACATTAGCAATTTCATGTATGACATCTTCCAAACAAAGAATGCCATACTTTCCTAGCGCCTGCAAAGCAAAACCAAATGTAGGAAATGAAAAGATCATTGCAAGCACAATGGAGCCAAAGGTTTTTGACAGTATTTAATTCAATACCTGTTCGATAATGTTGTTATCTATCAATGGAACTCTTTGATTGTTCAGCATTCCATAACCCTTCTTGCGAATTAACTCGGTCACATTCTTAAGATTTGGATATCTGAAAATCAACAAAATATCATGTAAGAGGAATGCATCATCGACATAAATTAGAACGACACATGCTTAAACAAGTCACTAGATGCAAAGTCTAAATCATGATCTCATACTGGATGCTAATATGATCTCGATGAGCTGATTTTGAGAGCAACTCCCAAGTTAAACATGACTAGTTCATTCTAATATTGTAAAAGTGTGCCAAAATTACAATAAGCCGTGTGCCTACCAGAACTAAAAGTTCAATCTTTGCAGAGTTCTATGACAAAGCACACATTACAGTTAATAAACACAAATCATTGTTCTCACACTAATCCTAATCCAAGCAATCTGCATATAAGCATTAGACAATACCAACGTATATTATGAAATATCGATCAAAACTCAAGAACTTAAACAGAAGTACCCAAATATCATTATCATCTCAAAAATTACATCTACAATAATCAGCAGATAACAAACGAATACGAGTATGAGTATCCTACCCAAATGTAACATAAGGCTCCACCTTCTGCAGCTTTTCCAACATCCCAGCACTTGCCTTCATGAAAACACCATGCAACGGTCTCCGCAAATTCAGATTGTATAAAATCTTCCTAGTAGCCGGATGCAAAGCAGTTTTACTAAAACAACAAAAACATCAGAACTCAAACAAACCCTAAGAAAACACAGGAAACTGAAGGGAATCAACTAGGTAGCACATTACCATCGCAAGCGAATGATGAATATAAGACTCGACTTCGGCGTCAGAGACGCTGATTTTGGCCTCTTAGACCTCTGTTTCATCCGAACATGATCCAATTCCTACATTAACCACACAATTAAACCATTAGACCAGGAAAACAAATAATGTTTCGGAAGGGTAATTAATTGAAGTTCACCTTATCTCTGAAATTCTTGATGAACTGCTCGGGCCGTTTAATATCATCGAATTTCCTCTTTTTGTAGGCGAATTTGCTAGATTCCAACTGGGTTTTTCTTGTTAGTGCTATTGATTCTTCCTTATGCTTTCTTTTCTTCAGTACAATCTCTGGAATATATGTAATCGGCTTTGCTTCCTCTACTTCTGCCATTTTTTCTTCAAAATTTAAACCCTAATTTCACAGATTCTACACGGCTGGTGTAGATGAAAAGGAAGAAGAAGATAAACTGCGGCGATTTATTAGGGTTTTATGTAAATTTCTTTTCAGGCTTAAACCCAAAAAAATAAAGGCAAAAGGTATAGACATACTCTCATAGTTTATGAAAGTACATATTATCCCTTCAACTATTTTTAAGGGTAATTAATTACTCTTTGATTATCAAAATAGAACAAACTAACCCATTTCGTCCAATCGTAAATTGCTGACGCGTAACTCGTAACTATATAGAAAAAAAAATTAAAAGTAACTTCAATGTTTAAACTATTTATAAATTTTATAGCACCTTTTCACCTTTTTTCTAAACACCAATAATTAAAATAATATTTTAATTTGGACAATTTTTTAAAAAAGAATAGAATCTCTATCAAATTGAGGCTGGTTCATTTGTGACGAACTCATATGAGTCTGGGTTTGTCTCAAACGAACTTCGTTCTTTTGAGAAGGGATTCGTAAAGATTTGGGTTCGTTTTCAAACTAAGCCATCGTCTCAGATGAAACTAGTTCTTAAACGAACTATGTTCGTCTCAGACACTCCGAAGGCGGTGGAAGGAGGGGGCAGTGGTGAGATTGTATTAAAAAAAAGAGAAATGATGTAGAATAAGATAAAAAAAAAGAATGAGTTGGTCCCTAATTTAAAGTTTATGTAAAAAAAGATATTTGAAGGATTAATCAGAGAGATATTGTAAATATTAAGGTCATTTTTAGTTTTTTTCCTAATAACTCTGCCTGTACTAATTTCCACATAAACGATTTAACGTCCGACCACAAACAATATATAACAAAAGAGTCCATTTGTAGTATTTTCAAATTTAGAGGATTTACATGGCCCAAAAATAAGTTAAAGGGTCTTAATTATTTCTAAACATAGTAAAGGGTTAATATATATTTTTATGAAAACTACAAGGGTTTTTTTACCTTATGCCAAGGCAAAACATAGATAAAACCCATCATACTTTTTCAGTCGGAACAATAACTCCCTAAACAAAAATGATAGACATGTATCACCTCAAGGTCAACAAAAACGAACAATTAAACCCCTTAATCTTTTTCTCTACACCGTCGACTCCGCCACCGTCATCTCCATTACTCACTCTAGCAACTCAGAGCTGCAACTATTCCATCATCATCACCACCACCAACCATTACAAGAATTACCAATTTATTTTTGATTTTTGATGTGGCCCCCAAATCCACGCCCATTTTATAAAATCTGTAGGTAATACCAATATACTTTTGATTTTTGATGATGCACGCCAGGTGTTTGATGAATTGCTTGAACCAAGTTGCATTTATAGTTGAGATTGAGTGTCGTTTACAATTTTTTTCATCTTAATTTTGCAGGGGAAAGGTTCATCCGTGGTCATTTAAAGGATCAAAATCGATTAAACAGGTTCGATTTTTCTCCGTTAGTGACTCGGAATTTTAATTTTAGTATTGTTACGGTTTTTGCTCATTTATTATTGGCTGACAGGGACAGACAAATGTATTTTGTGAAGCAGGATTCTGTCGAAGAATTGCTACATTTGGTAACTAATTTCTAGTTGTCTGTGAAGTTTTTGCTCCTGTGTGTGTAATAAATTTAATTGACGAACAATGTGTTAAATGCAGGTGATTGTTTTTCGGAATTCGGAGAGGAATCTAGTAGAAAATCCATTCAGAAACAAATTGTTGATGCACTTTACCTGGATGACAGAGGCAGAGCTTCCACTATGCTTTCTGAGCTTGGCCGTGCAAACAACGGACTGCGAGCTGATGACTTTGTTGATATTCTTAGGTACTGTGCAACATCACCTGATCCATTGGTAAGCTATTGATTATAGACGACGGATATAGACGACAGAATTTTGATATAGTTAAGCATTGAAATTTTGTCTGAAATAGTTATAGTAGTTGTTTGCTTTTGGCTGCAGTTTGCCATGGAGACTTGGAAGATAATGGAGGAAAAAGAGATTGGTCTGGATAACATATCTAGCCTGCTTATGACGCGAGCCCTTTGTAAAGGGGGTCATTTGGATGAGGTATTATGTTTATATATCATTATTTCTTTAGTGTTGTTTGTATGATGAATTTGTGTCGTACTGTCATTATCTTTAGCCGGCATCTTGTCGCATGTTTTCGTTGGTAATATCTCGTTAGAAGTATGCTATGTACAGTGTAGTTTTATGATTTAATCTATATCGACGAGTCATGACTTTTCTTGTTGTGAAGGTTTGATTTCCTAAGCGTTGAATATGGATGATGTTGGCATTGACAGAAGCTGTATTCCTGCAATAAAAAATGCTAAAAACTTAGTCAGAAACTTTAATTTTATTATTCTTTATTCTTTTGTTTGGGTTGGACTTGTTAATACTAAGCAATTTGCATCTTTCTTTTATGCTTTATTCAGGCATTCTCTCTCATTAATTTCATTGGAGAAAAACATGGCATGAATCCTAGTCTGGATGTGTATAATAGTTTCTTGGAAGCCTGCTCAAAAGTGCGGAGTCTCATTCATGCCAATAAATGTTTGGATTTGATGGTGCAGCGAATGTCTGGAAAAAATGAAGTTACATACATGCAGCTGCTGAAGGTTTGTTATGAGTGTTGGTCTTATCTTCATCAAAAAAGCATTAGAAAATCTAATCACCGCAACTCCATGATTTTATTTTTATTTTTAATGAATATTATTTATGGTTGAGCGACTAGTTTTCATTTCTCTTTTTATTGCAGCTTGCAGTCTGTCAGAGAAACCTCTCTGCAGTTCATGAGATTTGGAAAGACTTTACCAAGTTGTATAGTCCAAGTATCTTGTCTTTGCAAAATTTGATTCAGTCCTTCACAAGGTTGGGAGATGTAAATTCTGCATGTGGAACGTTGCAATATATGGTGTCACTAACCCTTCAAGGAGGATATACTTCAATTAGAAGTACCGATGGAGGCAGGCTGTATTCTTCAAGATTGGACATTCCTATACCTTCTAATGTGAAATCAAGTTTGCAGGGATTTTGCTTGAAGGAGAAGAATGAACAGTTTTTTCCTTTAATGGCAGATGTCTACGCCAATAACATAGAGCAGAGTACTATTTCTATCTCTAGAAATGAAGTTCAGTGTGTTGGTCTGAATCAAACTAAAGGCGTTCCTACTATGAAGGTCTTGAAGTCATCTTTTGGTGATGTAATACACGCATGTGCACAAACTCAAAATTATAGACTAGCAGAGCAGTTAATGCTGCAGGTTTGATTTAAATTGTTGTCAAGAATATGTTTACCTTGTATTTTTGTGGCATCTGTTTTTCTTATTTTAGCTGTGCATTTAGTTGAAAGCAGAAGGAAAGAAAATCTTTTTGTTAGGATTTTTGAGCTTGATGACATTAGAATCTAGATTCTTTACTCTCATCATGATTAGCAGAATGTCACACAACAGTATTCAGGCTAGTTTCATGCCTTGTTAAAAAAAATCTTTGACACACTTCCAAATCATTAGATGGCAGGTTTGGAAATTTCTTTGTGTTCTATGAGTCTCTTGTATTTTTAAGATAGTTATCTTGACTTGGATTAATCCGGACTATGATCATCTATTTTCCTGTACTTACATCTGTTGCACTCGTCCTTTTTGAGTCTTCTCTATATATTTTTCAAAATATTATCATGTAAATCCCTTTGCGCTTCTGAAATTAATTTTCTTAACATGCTCCTATATGGCAGATGCAAAATCTTGGGGTGCAACCTTCAAGCCATACCTATGATGGCTTTGTTAGAGCTGTTGTATCCGAGAGAGGTATAAGTGAAGGCATGCAAATGGTAATTTTTTTTATTAGCTGCTGATGTCATTATATTTTGAAGTTTGGACTTTTAAATCCCTTTCATTTCTGTAATACAACATATGTAATTCTTTTGCATTGAAGGAACGTTTTTCTTTTATTTTTCCAGTGTAAGATTATGCAACAGATGAATCTGAAGCCATACAACTCAACTCTTGCAGCTCTTTCAATGGCTTGTAGCAGAAATTTAGAACTTGATTTGGCAGAGGCTTTACTTGATCAAATTTCATATTATCATGATTCACATCCTTATAATGATTTTCTTAAAGCATGTGATGCTATGGTTAGTTAATTTCTTTCAACCTAATACTTTATACTATATTAGTTTTCCTCAGTTTTTTTAACATCAATCGAGAGAATTGTTACCCCACATGGCTCAACAGAACATACTGCATTGACGTGCTGATTATCAGACAGTTTAATTTGTACTAATGGCAATGGCATACATCTTTGTAAAGTTCCTTAGATTTTCACAAAAGTCTTTTTAATGACTCAATGGAAAGTCTAATATTGCAGGATAAACCAGAGCGTGCGGTTAGGATGTGGGCTACAATGAAACGATTGAAGATACAGCCTGATATCAGGACATATGAACTTATGTTCTCATTGTTTGGTAATGTGAATGCTCCATATGAAGATGGAAATATGCTGTCACAAGTAGATTGTGCTAAAAGAATCAATGCTATTGAGATGGATATGAGGAGAAATGGTATTCAGCACAGTCATTTATCAATGAAGAACTTGGTAATGCCATGACTCATGTATCTCCTCTTTTTTATGTGGCATTGACCTCAAGTAGCATAATTTGTGAGATGTTAATCTTAATGTTAATTTTGATCAGTTTGGTGCTGAAGACTTGGGCCGAATATTACTTAAAACCCGATTGTGTGGAATAGAACCCTAGGATCAGTTTGGTGAAGTTGCCACCTTCCTAGGCTGATCTCCATCAAGATGTTGTCAATTAGAATGTGTAAAGAAGAATAGAAAAAACGTTCTTATTTAATTAACAAGACGTGCCTAAATGCTGCTTTTGGGAACCACACTGATGCAACAAACAAAAGAAAGTTTTGAATGCTGGAATAACAGAAAATGGGCTAGATTCGTGATAGCACTGGATAGATTTATTGCACAAATATTGTGGTAGACGTCCTTGACATTTTGGATTGACACATTATACAGAAAATTGCTATTTAATGCATGTGGAGAAATCTGTTAGTGGAGGAGAAAACGCTAGTTCTTGCAGATTGTTGCTCTATGTCTGTCTGTCTAGGTTCTTATTATTGTATTATTTTCTTAACTGTATTTTTCTTAACATACTTGTGCTTCAATTTTTTTTTTACCACCGCTTAGGACCTTATTTTTGGATTTCCTTTTCATTTGGTTCCATTCAGCTGAAAGCTCTTGGAGCAGAAGGGATGACACGAGAGCTGATACACTATTTACGCATGGCGGAAGATCTTTTTTGTGGCAGTAATACTTATCTTGGAACACCCATCTATAACGCAGTGTTACATTCACTAGTTGAGGCTGGGGAAGTATGTGGTGTTCCTCACTGCTAATTGATGTCTGTTGCTTGTTTGTTAAATATGGAGTTATGTTTCTTTTTTTGACTAGTTATGACTTGGGCTGACTTGCAGAGTCACTTGGCTATTGAAATGTTCAAAAATATGAAATCAAGCGGTTGTAGGCTAAATGCTGCAACTTACACTACAATGATTGATTGTTGTAGCACTATACAGTGTTACAAATCTGCATCTGCACTTGTTTCCTTGATGTTGCGTGATGGATTTGATCCAGAGACAGCAACTTATACTGCTCTCATAAAGGTATAAATTTGTACATATGACTTTGGAGGGTCATGCGTCATTTTAATCTAGAGCAAATTACTTTAAAGCCCCCCACATTTGTCATCATTCACACTTTGGTCCCTCTTATTTGAAAATCAAACAATTTGGTTCCTCACTTCTGATTTTGTCAACAATTTAGTCCCTCCGTCTATTTTTGGTGTTAGTCAACTAAGTCAAAGGACTCCAGGGTAAATTAATTTCAAACTTGAGGGACGAAATCGTTGACAAAAACTAAAATTGGTCTTTTTTTTTGTTTTGATTTAGTCCTTTGACGCAGTTGACTTACACCAAAAATGGACGGAAGGACTAAATCGTTGACGGAAACAAAAGTGACGGACCAAATCGTTTGATTTTCAAACAAAAGGGGCCAAAGTGTGAATTATGACATATGTGGGGGGCTTCAGAGTAATTTGCTCTTAAATCTATATGCATCTGACAAGCTGTTATTATCAATGTGCCATATATATATTTTAGATACAGCAAGTATATGTGGCAGTAAGTTATGTAGCTATACTTGTTCTTGTCATACACCCAAACTATTTCTATTATACTGCTTCACAAATTACAACCATTTGAGATTGTTAAGTAATAAGAAAATTAAGTTTGATACTTGGAGCTCCTTTACTGCTTGATATTTAGGTGTTCTATGTGATATACATTTTTTATACAGACATGCATTTTCTTATTATATATGCTTTTGCTTGTTATTACAAATGGGAGGAAAAGATTTGATCTTGAGAGTCCCTGGTTTGAACATCATATTCTTGCCTTGGAATTTTTGCATACATGAACTTAGATATGCTTTTATTAAATTATTCAGACATGTATTTCTTATGCATCTTGTAAATATAAGATACAGGCATATTCTTAGCATGAGAAAAGAGGTTGATATCTAGTTGAAATTGGTGGATGTGCCGTATTTAGGCTTATCCTAATTGTGGCAATTTTCTGTTATCCCGTTTCAGTCATGCAATTGTGTTTGGAATGTGAAGTTTTCTTACATCTGCATTATGTTCTGTCAGATTCCGCTGGAAGATGGAAATTTCGACGAAGCCGTGAATCTTTTGCATCGAGGGATCTCAAAAGGGATTCAACCTGACGTATTGTTATATAATACTATTCTTAGAAAAGCATGGGAAAGGGTATATTGTATTTCTGACTCTCTTTTTCTGTGTGCGTCTCTTCAACACATGCATGTGCAGCTGATAAATACGCGCACGTTAAAAGACGGATTCATGCATTCGACTGAGTCTAAAAATACTACTAGTAGTTATCTGATGCTAAAACTTAGGGGCCGTTTGGTTCGCCACAAAAAGGGGAACGGGAATGGAAATGGGAACGATTCCCATTGTTTGTGTTTGTTTGTCAAATTGTAATAGGGAATGGGAATGTGATTACCCCTTCAATAAAAATCACACATTTCCCTCTACCCATTGAGAATGGACTTTTGGGAGTGGGAATCAAAATTTAATAAAATATTTTAATAATAATTAATAAATATATATATATATATTAAAAAAACTATTTTTAAATATTTATTTTAAAAAATATACTTAAAATAATAAAAAAAAATATTTTTTATATAACTTTTTTAATTTTTTAGGGTCGTTTGGTTCAAACTTGAGAATCGGAATCGGAATCGGAATGAGGATCAGAATGAGAAAGAATGGGAATGAGAATGGAATGATTGTTTTCATTTTTTTTTTGGTTCAAAGTTAGTGTAGGAGTGGAAATGGGTAAAGTTTAATAAAAATATTATCTATTATTTATTAAAAATATTTTTTTATTTATTAAAAATATTTTTTTTTATTTTTCTAAATATTTTTTATATAAAATATAATATTTTTAAAAAAATTTCTTAATTTTTTTTATATTTTATTTAAATGTTCTTATACTTTTTTTCTCACCGTATGCGTCACTAAGTTACTGTCCTCTTGAAACGAAATGCAGGAAAGGATTGATGTTATTGAGCTAATTGTCGAGCAGATGCACCGTGATAAAATTAAACCAGATTCGGCGACCTGCAGCGTTGTGTTCTCTACATACGTGCAACGTGGTTATCATGACACAGCTATGGAAGCATTGCAAATTTTGAGTATGCGGATGATTGGCGAAGACGATGAATTTCAAGAAAAACGGGCAGAATACGAGGACGACTTTATCCTTTCCGAAGATCCAGAAACTCATTTACGAATACTCGAGTATTTTGGTGGACCTGAAGAGAACATTGTTGTTGCCCTGTTAAATTTAAGATGGTGTGCCATTGCAGGGCTCCCGATTTCTTGGTGTCCTAATGAAAGCCTATGGGCAAGAAGACTTTCTAGCAACTACGATAGCACATTCAGAAGAATTCCGAGGTAAAAACTAACGGCTAATTTTGTGAAATGGACTTGGTTGATGATGAAAATGAGTTAGTACAATTTTGTATGTAGGGATATTTCTTAGTTTAGGGAAAGGAATTTAAAATTTCCTTGCTTTTCCAAGATCGATTGATTATCATGTGCAATCTTATACAGTAATTTAATTTTAGTAGCCAATAAAATATTCATGGATGTATCAGTGAGAAAGTATACAAATAATTAGTAATTTTTTTTTTTGAGAAAATAATTAGTAATGTATGTTAATGAATATATGGTTAATAAAAATCTGGTACTGTGTAAACATATGTACTGGATATTTGAGCTATGTTTAAAAAAATCAGGCATTTTTTCAACTTTATCATTTTAATTTTTTATTTTTCTTATTAAAGTATAAATATGATATTAGTCAATTAATATTTATTTTATAAAATAAAAAAAATGTGATTTTTTTTTTGAAAAATAATCCCCTATTTATTGTTTTTAAATAGAAGCCTTTTTATTTTAGATATTTTATAATGTAAATGATTTTAGCGGTTAAATAAGTAAACAAAAATTATAAATATCTTTATACATAAAAATAATTAGGCTAAACTCATCAAAAAGTCCATGTACTATTAATTTTAATTTATTTTTCTTTTATCAGACTTTTTTAATTTAAAAACTCTTTATATTCTTATTTTTTTATATCTACGAGTAAGTTGAAGTGTGAAATAAACATGCATGCTAATCTTCAAAAAAATTGTGGTTACAATTATCTTCAAATTGGAGGCGTTTGATGTCATTCTCCGGTTTCCATTGCAAAATGACTCATGAGTATGTGCAAAGACTTTTCGATGAATTCAACAATATAAATATATCAATACTTTAAAGATCAAATTCAATCAATTTTAATTGGTTTGAATAAGAAATCATTACGGTCTTTAAACTTATAACTCAAGGTCAAATAACTCATTTTTAGTCATTTTGGTTAATTAAAGACAATATTTTCTATTTTTATATCAATAAAGAACAATATTCTTTATTTTGTTAGGTCAATTGAGGACATAATTATGTCATTTCGATCTTTGGTTATTTTATAATTTTATTTTGGCCTAATGCCTTAAAAAACTCCGACCTTTTAGCCCCTTTTCAATCCTACCCTGACGTTGAAAATTTGTCAATTTTACCCTATTTTGTATTTTTGCGTTTCAATTGCACCCTGAAATATTAAATTAACGTCTTTTTCATTTGGAAATTTTTTAAAAACATCCTCTATGTCTTGGCATATATTAATTGTATGTTTTTAAAATTTATTTAAATTTAGTTAAATTAATTAAGAATTTAAATTAGTGATAATTTGATTATGGTTTCTAGTTAGTTTTTTTAAAATAAAGGATTTATTTGTACTTTTTTAAATAAAAAAGAATTTAATTTCATCTTTAAACTTAGTTAATTGAATGATTTCATCATTTAAGTAAAAAAATTAATAAAAATTAAAAAATTGGGGTACAATTGAAAACGGAAAATTAAAAAGTGGGTAAAATTGACAACTTTTCAACGTCGGGGTGGAATTGAAAAAAAGTTTAAAGGTGAGGGGTTTTTGAGTGGTTAGGCTTTTTATTTTTAATAGATTTAATATAAAATATTATCCTTTGATCAAAATAGGCAAAAGTGAGGTAATCAACTTTGAATTATAAATTAAGAGACCGAATTAACCATTTGTTTATAATTTTTTTAATATAATAATTTCTTTTAATAAAGACATAAAAATAATTAAAAAAACATTTCAATAAAAATGGCTGATGAATTTACCAATTGAATTGAATTGAATTAGGGATTACGCAAACTCAACATAATTAAAAATCAAAACAAACTGCGGTTGAAACTTGACGCTGGGAGAAGACGATTACCTGTCTCCCTCCATAAACAAACTACCAGTTTCTCTCTCTTTTTACTTTTTTTTTTTGGTTTCAATTCATCATATCGATTTAGATCTTACACACACCAAACTCAAAACCCTAATTTAATTCTCTTTATTCATAATTACAATTTCTCAAACTCTGTTATTTATTTCTATACCTGACACAACAAAATCAAAATTCCGTACTCTTCAAAGGCGAGGAGAAGAAGGATTTAATAATGGAAGTTCCTACTAGCTCCTGGGACGCTTTACGCAAACAGGTTCCGTTTAATTTAATTTAATTTATGTTATCATTCAATTTAGAATCATAACTAAATTTAGATTGATTTTGAGTTAGAATTAGTTTGCATGAATTAGTTAAGTGTTTAATAATAATTGTTTTGTTTAGGAGGATTATGACCTTCTTGTTTAGAGTTCAATTCGAACATATTGTCATTCATCAGCTGAATGATACATGTCCATGTCCTTAAGAACATTTGTTTGTTGCTTTTGAGCATATGCTTAATTTCTATCTGAATGGTGACAACAGAATGATGATTTTGTTGTGTGATTTTATTACTCGGACAACTAATTATGCCTCGTGTAATGTGATTACACGTCTGCTTGAACCATCCATCCAATTTCCGCTGACTGATTTCTACCACCTAGCACGAGATTTCGCAGGAGAGAGAGATATCCCATTCCTTGTTTAATTGTATTGAGTTTGTGCAGATCTGCTTATACTGATTGCTTGCTTCAACTTCATGTCGAAATTTAATATACTTGTGAGATGCTTTATTATCATTGAAGGGGATTTGCTTTTGGGCCCCTGAAAAAAATATTGGGCACATTGTAGTGCATTTAAAGATTTTAATTTATAGATTTCTAAATTATTCTTCTCAGTGAAGATATGTTAATTATCAAATATATTTTCACCGAATCAAGCTTTGTTTCCTCACTTATCTTTGACTCACCAAAGTAAGAGTTAGAGAAGTAACCCCCCATATGTGGCAACATGACATCCACATACCTTGTTAAAATAATGTAGAAAGTTAATTCTTTGTTACCTCTTGCAATTTGGAGTGTGCACTATTACTTTGCAAATAGACTTAGCTCTTTTTTAGGAGAAGCATAACTGTTGCTGTCTGTTGGCCTGCTGCAACACACCCTTACTCTTTCCGGAAAATACTTATTCTGGATTAGTTTTTTGTAAGTAATTGCTGACACTGTTATTGCATTGCAGGCAAGAAAACTTGAAGCTCAGTTGGATGAGCAAATGAGTTTGTATCGTAAACTGGTATCTGCAAAGGGCTCTACTAAAGTTGATGCTACTGAGAATGATCTTGAATCAGGGATAGATCGATTTTTAAAGCAGCTTCAACAAGTAAATTCACAGATGCAAGCTTGGGTGTCATCTGGCGGTTCAGAAATGGTTTCTCATACCTTGACTCGACATCAAGAAATTTTTCAAGATCTCAGTCAGGTAGTTTTACCTTATTGTGTATGTGACTTGTTGTAAGGCATGTAATATCTGGTGCCTGGTACTGCTTTGACTTGCTTTAGTTGGGTGTGGACATGCGCGTGTTCTTGCTTATATGCTTAAGATCTCTTGTCTACTTAGAAAACATCGAGGTTTTTTATGTTTCTTTTTGCTCCTCTGTTTAGACAGTAAAAACAAAAAGAGACCAGTTTATTTTCCAAGTGAATCTCTGTTTTTTTTCTTTTGTGTTTTGAGTTAAAGTGATTCGATAAAAGGCATAAAAAAAAAAAAAAGAAAGGAGCAGTTTTTTGAAACCTATTAATTATCTCTTGTGCAAATTCTTGAACTTTACTGGTTTTCCCTTGAAATGATGATCAAAAGCTGAGATGTTTGATGTTGGATGGGTGTGTTTTCAATCCATTCTGATGTATACAGTGTTGATTGAAAAAGATGCTTCTCAGTTTTTATTGTGGATTATGTGATCTTATTATGATTTTGCTGCCAAGTTTGAGATTTGGTCATCTTTGATTGAATTAAAGTTGTTAACTTAGCATTTGGAAATAATATGCTCATATTCGTAGGATTTTAGAAGTAATTTATGATATCAGTCTTTTCTAGCGACCTTAACTGTGGAAGGGAGACGAATGACTTCATTTTTGTTAGGATTTTGGCAGGATAGTCTCATGATATGAACTTGCTAAAGATTTTCTTTGCAGTGCAATAGTTCATCTCGTCCACAGGCTCACTTACTTGGTATTACATGTGATCAAAGTGCAGGAGTTTCATCGTCTTCGTTCTAGCCTAAGAGCCAAGCAAGAACATGCTTCACTTCTTGAGGATTTTAGGGAGTTTGATCGGACAAGGTTAGACTTGGAAGATGGTGGTGGTTCCGCAGAGCAAGCTCTTCTCAAAGAGCATGCATCCATCAACAGAAATACAGGACAGGTATAAATACAAAGTGCTAAATGGCTCCTTTTACTGTAGTATATTGTATGTGTTTTTGTGTGGAGCATGAGCTTGCTTGTAGGTTCACCTTCATATCTCTTATTTATCAGTTTTTTTTTTTGGTTTCCAGTTCCATCATCAGATCATTGGATACATTAAATCTTTATGCTTGTATGAAGTTCTTAAAAATTAAGACATTCTCTCAAAAAATAAAAATAAAAAAATTAAGACATTGTGGGTCCTCTTTCCGTAAGGCCTGTTAAAACCTTGCATAAATGTCCTGTTGCACAAGTTTACAACTATATAGTAGTGCCAGTGTTGCATAAATATGTTGTTGCATTAAGTTGAAGAACCGAGTCTCTCTTCCAGTGAATGGCTTTCTATGTAGAAGAGAGAGATAAAGTATCTTCAGGTGGGTCTGCATGAGCATTCTCTCCATGGTGTATGGATTGGAGAAATTTTCAAGTTTTCATAATTCATACTGTGTTGCTTTATTTGAGGCATATAAACTGATAGGTGTATCATTGATGTTATGTTAGAAGCTAATTTGTCACTTTAATCTATAAAAAGTAGTGAGTTTGAAGGTAGCACTATCATGTATAAAATAACAAATTAATTGCATTCACACATTTGAACTTTGAAGTTCCCTATTGAAGTTATTGTCAATGTTGAATAGGTATTTTATGTGACATGGGTTCCACTTGTTAGCTTTGGGATGAACATTCGTGGGTGGATTCCTCATTGTTAATAACAGTGAGCCATAAATTTTTGTGCACCGTATTTATAGTGTAGCATTTTCATCTAGAGAAAAAGCTGCTGGAACTGTCACATCCCTAATTTTCTTCAATGCATATTAGAATTTTGTTTTTTTTATTCTTGCATGCTGCAGTCCCTAAAACTGACCATGAACCATCATGAGTTTGTTTTGCTACTTCTGTGTGATGTACTCATTGCTCAATAACACGTGGTAGCCATTTGGTTTATTTCCATGCTATAAACACGTTACATATTGTATGCGTTACGTTGTGGATCATGATAAATTTCCCAAATCTGACTCATAAAGAATCTTAAACAGACACATTAAGGTTTTTGTCGGTTTTTAATTGACATTCTTTGTTTGTGGTCTGCTGCTGCAGATGGATACTGTGATTTCACAAGCTCAAGCTACTCTTGGTGCACTTGTTCTACAACGTTCAACTTTCGGAGGAATCAATTTAAAGCTCGGCAATGTTAGCAGCCGCCTGCCTTCGGTAAAGATTCTTTGTTAAGTTTATTATTACTGTCTTAAACATTTATCCATTTCTAAACTGCGAATTAGATCTTATTAGTGGCTTGATCATCAAGATGGAATATTCCTTTATGCTCTCTTTAGTAGAGCTGTTTAAAACGAGTTTTACATGCATGGAGATTAGTTGATTAAACCCAAAAATAAAAATAAAAAATTTCCACCAGAGATTATACAATGGACATGAAAATGAACTAAATTTTGGAATGCTACGACAAACTAGAAGGTTTTACTGTATGCGCTTTTTGATGTGCAACTTTGACATAATGGTGCAGGTAAATCAAATACTCGGTGCCATAAAGAGGAAAAAGTCGATGGATACCATAATACTTTCCCTGGTTGCTTCAGTATGCACGTTTCTTATCTTTATTTATTGGTTGACCAAGTAAGGATGTCATGTTATGGGTTCCGGGAAGGTGCTTGTGGCGACACAACCCTGTCCGCTGATTTTGATGTATGCTTAAAAAGAACTGCGGCTTTGTTGTGTCTATGGTGCACTTGTTGGTAGATAATACACTGTATTTTTCATATACATAAAAGTAGAGGTCAACTCAAAATTGTAGTCGAGATGATCAATAGGAGAGTGAAACTGAGATATTGTGGGATTACACTTGCATTCTGTACATGGCCTTGGATTAACTAGGGCTGTCAAATAAGCTTGTGATTATATAGTCTTTGATTTTTATGAACTGTGCATATTGGTCACATGTTGCAACAGCAATTTAATTTGCGTTGGGATGGTATGGCCTGATAGTCATTGTCAAGAACAATTTAATTTGCGTCGACTGTTTCAATCTGAACTTTTCTTTTAAAATTGTTGGCATGACTGACCCTAAAAATCTGACTTTATTTTTAGAGAAATAAAGATTTTAAGTGTAGAGAGAAAGCAATAAATTCTCTTCTATTTGATGATCATATTTAAATAAACCTTTTTGGAAAAGATTAGTTTTGAGTGTGAGGAATCATGCCAGCATTGCCAAGAAACACAGAAGATCTATTGCATTCATACCCAATCCATTGCAATCTTTTATTTTGTTCTTCTTTATAGGCACTATGATTGATTCTTAACAAGAAAGTCATTATGTTTATTTTATTGATTAGGTCATTATAAATCATATTTATTGGTCTTGCCTTGAAAAACCAAAAGTAAATTAGATGCAATTGGTACACAATGAACTATGATATGTTCTTTGAGAATTTTGAAGTGGCGATTATTTGATTTTTTTTATATCATTAAAATGGTAAGAATACGTCCCACCCATCCATTAAAAAAGAAGACTTAATTAATAAGATTATAAATTTTAGCGTACTTTTCGATTGTAATATTGATTTTTAGTATTAATAATCTTAAAATCAACTCTCCTGGCAAATCAAAAAATTTATTGAATTATTTATATATTTTTATTGATATAGGTGGATGCTAAAATTTACACTTATTGAACAAAGTGATTTGTATTTTTACATTTATTTGCCTTCATCTAGAAATACTATCTTCATCTTAAATTGGTACGAAGTATTTTCACTTTTCTTATTCTAAATTATTGGCCTGTTACTTAAAATATTAATTGTTAACTTATAGTAGAATGTATTAGAAAAGAGTTTAAAAGATAAAAAGAGTTTAAAGGATAAAAAGATTATTTCTATATAAATTTATTTTATCTAAATAATTAAAAAAATTAATATTTGTATTTATCATAAACTCTTTATCAATTTGGCATGGAGGGAGTCACATTTCAAAAAACTCTACAATTATAAATGGGAAAACGTACAAAAATGACCCTGATATATAACCCGTGTCTCATGTTAGCACCTCATTTATTTTAGATCTCAAAAATGACCTAACGTCTTGAAAAGATATCAAAAATGACCCTTCCATTAACATTTCGTTTAATGCGACATTTCTGTTTAACGTCGATCATTTTTTGTGTTTTTTTGATACTTTTCATAATGTTAGGGTTATATTTGAGATTCGAAATACATGAGATGCCAACAAGAGACACAGTGTATACATGAAGGTCATTTTTGAACCTTTTTCGATTATAAGTTTTAGAAAAAAAAAATGTTCTGTATAATATTTTAGACAAAAATAGATGTTATCTATGTTAATTTTTTGGGGGGTTCCCCTAAATATGATCCCACCACCAAAATAAGAGAGTAAAGGATGAAGTTGATTGTAACACATTAAAGTGGAGAGAGGTTGTCATGTTTCAAGCAGCAATTGATAACCTTTGCTATTATACAAAAAAGTTGATGACTTTCTCTTCAAACTACTTCCAAAAAATAGAGCACTGATTTATAAAAAGATAGACATAAAAATCAAATTTGAGATTCTTGGGGTCCAAATTGATTAGACAAAAACAAAGCCAAACCCAACATTAAAAGAATCATGTGTGTTTCTCTATTTGCTATACACACAAAAAAACTATTGAATTAAAAATCAAAGTGCACTTCTACCCAATTCCAATCCCTTTCCTCTTCGTATCCATCAACTACTTTTATCTAAACTAGTTAAATAAAAATAAAAATATATATGTATTTTACTTATAATTATTAATTGAATAAAAAGTGAATATGGTCTTTAAACTTGTCAAGATCAAATAAGTCCAACTTTAATTTTTTTGAGTCAATTAGGTATTCAATTTTTTTTAGGTCATTAGCTCCTCAAACTCTTTTAATTTAGGTCAAATAACTCCTTCAAATGCGTGATTTATTTGACCCTCGAAACATAAATTTGAAGATGTAATTGACTGATAAAATGAAAACTGACTTGATCCGAAAACACAAATTTAAAAACCTAATTGACAAAAAAAATGTACTTGATCTCGAAATACAAGTTTGAAGACCGCATTGATCCTTTCTTTATTTTTAATTAAATTAAGCGAATGACATTTAACAGCATGATTTAATCTAAACAATGAGATACTTGCTAAATATTTATAGATCAATTATAAAATAAAATTGCACGGATTATCTAATGGATAATGTGTACAAATTTGATGCAGGTCTAAATTGCTCTCTCAATATGTATAATTATTTTTTGAAAAAATAAACATATTCTACAAAACAGTCAAAAATACTATTTTTGAAAGTGCTTCTAGACATCAAATATGTTATCCGATCTAACATGTGACTCACAACATAATATAAATTTGTTTTTCAATTAAACTTTAAAAATATGGATCAACGAAAAATTTCAACATGCAAGTTAAAAAACAACTCTAAACCTCTCAATATGTATAGTTGGTTATTAGCTTTGTATTTCTTTCCTTTTTATTTTAATGGTTATTGTCATAAAAATTCACCAACTTTACATGTTTTCTCATTTTAATCACGCAGTTTAAATTTTCTCATTTTCATACACGAACTACCACTTTTTCTTAAATTCATGCATGGTGCTGACGTGTCACGGCTCTATTGGTGTAATTTGCTGAGGTGGAGGTCATTTTACACCAATAAATGAGTGCCACCTCAACACCGTGTATGAATTTGAGAAAAAGTGGTAGTTCGTGTATGAAAATGAGAAAATTTAAACTGCGTGATTAAAATGAGAAAACGTGTAAAGTTCGTGATTTTTTTTAACATTAAACCTTTTTTTAAACTAGTTTTACATAAATCTCAAATAATTCATATTTCTCAATGATTTAAAGAATTTACTTTTTGTTGAAATCATCAACTTTAAAGCAACATGATAAAATTAAATTTTTATATAAAAATTATGGATTTATTTTATTTATATATCACGGAATTACACCTAAGGGTATTTGTTATTGTGTTTTTTTTAATTAAATAAAAGTAATTAACAAGTGAACCCATCAACAACGTAGTCATCAAGTTAAACATTAGAATGGCATTCAAAAATTGTAGGCAGAAAGTGATGGAAGTTAAGTAAACTTAATTCACTTCCCATATGCAATCAAGCCCTAAAGGAGGCAAAACAAAGTTAATTAGTTCTACTAATGAAAAATTCTTAGGTAGACTCGGTCTACCACATCATCCGTAGATCAAACCTATCACATTATGACACGTCATTAAAATGATGGCAATCTTGTAATATTACTATTCAAAGGTGTAAATAAGTAAAAAACGAATTTACAAGATTGCCATCATTTTAATGACGCGTCATAATGTGATAGGTTAGTCTATGGATGACGTGGTAGACCGAGTCTACGTAAGAATTTCTCTCTACTAATTATTTAATCGCTTATTCATGTAACAGTGACTGTCTATTAATTATACTTCATTACCTCAAGTAAGGACAAATTAGTGTTGCTTAATTAATAATCACATCAAAATGGAGAAACATTATTACTATTTTTTTTATCTCCAAGTCATTTTCCCCATTTCGGTGTGCATATATAATCAAATATAATGTTGGATGCTTAAACAATTAATTAATTTGGATATATTATTATAAACTAATATGAGAAGTTAATGAGTTATATCATCATTTTTTATTTCATTGACCATGATATTTTTCATAGTCATTACATGGATCCTACTCATCATGATACCCCAAATTTAGGGAATTAGTATAAAAAAAAGTCCCACTTAATCGAGTATAATAATGAAAAGAATAAAAATGTCATTTCATTTGTCTTTTTCTCATGAAAATAATTAGGCTTCTATGCTATATCGATTCATTTATTTAAGTCAGAATCACTTATACAAATGTTGGTCGGAGCTTAATTTTTAATTTATATATCCATGTAGCAAACATTAAAGATGAAGAGTCTAATTATGATAAATTTATCCATAATTTAAAAAAAATCAAAAAATAAGAAATTATCATCAAATTTTGTCAGTTTTTGTTATATTATTATCAAGTTTTACAAATTTATGTTATTCTTTTTGAAAAATTATAATTTCTATTACAAATATAAATTAATTTATTATAAAATAATTTAAAATATTGAAATATATCTTACTTTTATAGATTAAATCATTGATCTTATTGTTTGCTACTTGTATATAATTGATTCAAAAATAAAAGTAAGGAACCAAGCTATCAATTTTTTTAATTAGGTTATATTTGTATTTTCATTATAGTTAAAGATATATCAATTCATTTTGTCATAAAATTATTACTAGATCATCATTCATATTAATCTAAATTGAAAAATTAAATCATTTTAACACAACTAAAAAAACTGGTTTTAGTGACGGAAATTTATAATGAAAATAGTCCGTCACAAATTTGTGACAGTTTAGATGAAAAATCTGTGACGGATTTGTGACGAAAAATCCATCACTAAATTTTTATGACTTGAAAAATCGTCATAAATTTGTGATGGAATCACAAATCGGTTGCAAATTTGTGATGGTGCAAATCCTTCACAAATCTGTGACAGACGCTTCTGTCATAAATTTTTGTGACAGAAAATATTTGTCACAAAATTTGTCCATTTCCACAAATCCATTAAAAAATTATTATTCTAGTGCTCGACAGAATTGAACACTTTTTTTAATTTCAAACAGAATTATTTTCTATATTTTACGTTCTTGTTATATTTAATCATTTAATCTAGACTTTATTATAGTGTAGCATGGAACTTCAACCAAAGATACACCTAATAAATAGCTAGTATTATATTAAACTTAAGTATACAGTTAACTTTAAGTATGGAATTTATATGAAGATAATAATTTTATTAGATTTCTTATATTTTCTGTGTATAAAGGTGCTGCATACCTACTAATATAACTACTAAATATGTTAAATTTTAGTTAAAAATTTATTTGATATGATCAAAATAGATTTTTACTAATATTATAGTAGAAGTCAATCGTATTAGTAGGAGAGAAGAATTACTTAAAATAATTAGTGTTTCATTAGCTTAACTAAATTAATTTACAATTTTGTATATACAGTAAACTCTCTGATGATTAATACTTTATAAATTAATAATTCTAATAATTAATAAAATTTTAGGGAACCAATTTGAATATTACATCTTATAAAGTATTCAATAAATTAATAATTCTAATAATTAATAAATTTTTAGTTCATCATGTATATTAATTATCAGAGGGTCGACTGTAAATTAAATTTACAATCTTGATATAAAATTATTAGTTGGCTTTAATACTACATCTGACATGGCGGTGATATTGAACGACGTATTTATAATGTATGATGTAATAGTATATGTTGTTTAAAATAAGAATTTTGTTATTCACATAAGTATTCAACTAATCGCTGCATGCATCATCTAAAATTACGAAATAAAATTAATCTCAAGATAGAGATTTTTGGTGCAATATTAAAAGTACAATTGAAGACTTTTATTGTCCATTTAAAAAAAAGGTATACGATGAGAGAAGAAAATTGGAAATTATCAATGTAATCACCATCTATTTTTTACAAACTATATTTTGTCAGTCTCTTTCATTTTGTTTATTTATATTTGTGTTGTTTTTTTTCTTTAAATGAATAATACTTTTTACTCAAAAAAAATAAGAGTAGATATACGAGTCTTTCAAATTGAAATAATCCCTACCACAATAGAATACTATACTTGCTAATCCCTATTAGTGTTACTAATATTTTATTAACCCTAACGAGTTCGTATTTCGTAAGTTGCAAGATTCACATATCATAAAGGATTTAATGATTGTGTATAAACTATACAGGCGGCGAATTTCGCATAGTTACACAACCAATATTGCAAGTTCTTTTCCATCTTTAACGACCAAAGACTAAAAACAATTTTAAATCTTCATATTTCTAATGGTATCAAAAATTTAATTTTTTTTTACTTTTTAAAAATTTATTTAAACTTTTTAAAAGTTCCAATTGACAATTTTTTTTTAATTTTTCATAAAACATTTACATATTCAATTTCCATGTAGCTACAATTAAATCATTTTTGTCAAATTGGATAGAGTTTCATCGAATTGATCAAATTGATATAGAATTATAACTTTAAAAGGTTTAGATAGATTTTTGAAAAATCAAAAAGTTCTGATTTTTTGACACCACTAGACCATCTTTCTAATATTCTAAACTTAATCCATAAAAATAGTTTCAATAAATTAAAAAATTGGCAGTAGGTCTAATACAATTTTCAAAACGAAAAGTGAGTTGATAAAACGTTTTTATTGTCTAAGTGAGGTCACGATATTAGTTGCACATTTTGTAACACTTTCCTTCAAAAAACAAATTACAAAAACTTACTCGTTTTGCAGATGATGAACTATTAATTGCATAACATTAGTAATATTAAATATAATTATCCAATCAATAAATATCATTTGCTCATCAAGAACAAGCATGATAAAAAAATAAACAATAGAGATAGGTAATCTCTTAACATATAGTTCTCATGTACCTATCAAATGTCAAAGAATGTGAAGTAAACAAAAGGATATATAGGGCTATATAGACCCTTAGCTAGCTATGAATTATTAGTAAAAAACAAACTATCATTTCATGCTAATTTTAATATTGATGATTTAGATGTGTATATATCATATACGTATTCTAAAAGGAACAAGTGATTTGAAAAAAAAAAGTAGGGACTCTCGATGGACAAAATTAGTCATTTTTCTTTTAGGTCTAATAGCTTAAAAAATCCCGATTTTATACATTGGTGTTGAAAATTTATCAATTTCACTCTATTTTACATTTTATCGTTCAATTGTACCTGATTTTTTAATTTTGTCAATTTTTTTAATTAAATAATGAAAATTTCAATTACTATGTTTATTGATAAAATTAAATTCATTTTCATTCAAAAAAAGTACAAACAAGTCCTTTATTTTTAAAAACTAACTAAAACCTATAATCAAATTAAACTAATTTAAATTCTTAATTAATTTAACTAAATTTAAATAAATTTTAAACATGTACAATTAATATATGCTATACCTGGAGAACGATTTTGATTTTTTTTCCCAATAAAAAAGACGCCAGTTTAATATTTCAGAGTACAATTGAAACGATAAAATGTGAAATAGGGTAAAATTGACAAATTTTCAACGTCGGAATAGGATCGAAAAGGGGTTTTAAAATTCGGATTTTTTTTAAGGTATTAGACCTTTCTTTTATGGCTTAATTCCTTAAAAAAAACCCCCACCTTGTACTTTTTCTTCGTTTATACCCTGACCTTGTAAAAACACCATTTGTACCCAATTTTGGGTTTTTATGTTTCATCTCTACCCAAAAGCATTAAATTGTACTTTTTTTCATTTGGAAAAGAGTCTAAAACATACTTTTTTCTATTTTAAAATATACAAATAAATCCTTAAACTTAAAAAATAATCAAATACATCCAAATAATTAATTAATTTTTTTAATTTGATAAAATAATAAAAAATTAAAAAAAATTATTATTATTTTTAATTTTTTTTGTCGGAAATATTTTTAAAAAATTAAAAAAAATTCGAAATATTTTTTAAAAAAATTAAAAAAAATTATTATTATTTTTAATTTTTTGAAAAAGATGGTATTTTTGTACTATTAATAACATTAATATCTAATTCGTATATAAGTTAAAAATGAAGGATTGTTTTAAACTTTTTTTCAAATGAAAAGAGTACAATTTAATGCTTTTGGGTAGAGATGAAACATAAAAACTCAAAATTGGGTACAAATGGTGTTTTTACAAGGTCAGGGTATAAACGAAAAAAAATGCAAGGTGGGGTTTTTTTAAGGAATTAAGCCTTCTTTTATTATGTGGAACCTTACCTAATTTTTATAGTGACATATTCAACTATTTTTCACCTAAATCAAGGGTAACTTTGGTTTTAAACTTGTGATTCGGATTCACTTTTTACCATTTAGTTATTAAAATTAATTAAAAATAATATATTTTATTTTTAGGTTAATTAAGAATAATATTTTATTTTAGGTCAATTTAATATAAAATTAGATCATCTCAATCCTTAAAACTTGTTTATATTTGTAATCAGTCTAAAAGAGAGTATTATTCTTAATTGATCAAAATAAATGAGAGTGAGTTATTAATTTCGAATTACAAATTCAAAAATCGGATTAACCCTCTGCTCATAGTAACAGTACTAATGCATATCTTGAGAGAGTGATGTTGGTACAAAAGATATTAAATTTTGATCACCAAGCTTATAATTGAGTGTTTATCTAATTAATTAGGTAGATTTCCTTGATGTTTAAATTCTATTTTGTTATTATTTTTAATTATGAAGTTTCAATATTCAATTCATAATTAATTCACCTGAAATTGGTATCACTAATCAAAAAATTATCCATTTTTCAAGTGTCCCATATTTATAAAGAAGGAAATCAAGTTGCAGATATACATGCCAAACACAGAATTTCTGTTAAATCTCATATCCATTTGGTGAAATCTATCACGATTTTAGTCGATAGCCTTTTTATAAATTCTGCTCATTTTGATTTTCGTTTATTCTTTTTTTTTTCTCTCTTCTAAAAAAATCGCAAATTCTAGTAATTTTTTTTCCTTGTTCATTTGGGTTGGGAGGTGGTTTTGGCTTTTTTTGGCCAAAAATCACCTCCCCAATCTGTAAAATTCAATTTTTTTTCTAGTTTTTATTTTTAGTTTTAAATAAAGTTTCTTTTTTGACCAATTTAGTCTAGATTTAGAAATAAATTTCTAACTTAGTATCTTAATTGGAATTAGATCTAATCTAATCGAAATAAAGAGTAATTTTTTTTTCATTTTTAAATATGAAATTATTTTTTGCGGTGCAAACGACTTGGATCTTTGAAACATTTAGAGTCGCCATCTTACGAAGGATTTTAAACTATGAATCAGAGGCAGTTCGAGCTTCGGAGTTGATTAATGAGGAAAGTGTTTCTGTGTATGTTGCTTTAACGGTGGCTCAAACGATGCAAGACCATCGAGATCAATAACCACTTAGTATGAAACGTTTAGAGATTAGGCTCTTCTAGAACGTTCCGGAAGTTGTGAGAGCATGTTAATGAAATCAAGTCTAATTTTTTTGGATGACCAGCTTAGTGGTTAGAAAAGCCCTAGTCGATGACTGTAATTTTTTACAGTTCTCATCATCTCGTTTAGAATAGTTCACTCAATGTGTTGAGGAATCGTTCATCTGTAATTTTTATTATTATTAATAACAGTTTTAGCCTTTGAGAAAAAAAACTTTTTTTTCATTAATAATATTTTTAGATATTAAAAGCGTGAGAATGCTAAAAGGATGTAAATCTAATTAAGATTGTCGGATGCGTTTCTTGATTTTTAAAATCTAACATTTTACTAAAAGAATCAAATATCCTAATTAATAGTCATATATAAAAAAGTTCAATATATTTGCTATGTCTAATAAAGGTGAGTATCTAGTCAGTTCGGTCGAAACCAAATCGACAATATCTTAACCGAATTAATTGTTCGGCCGAATAGTCAAAACTGAACCAACGGAATAAGAAATTTTAACCAAAACTCAAACCAACCGCATAAAAAAGAAAAAAAAAATCAAAACTGAACTGATCGAATAAGTAAGTTAATTTGGTTAGTTCGACCGACAAAAATATAAGAAAAAAATTCAAATTTTTGTTAATTCAGTCGTTTCGGTTAATTTTGGACAATTTAAAACTTATAACAAACTGAAAAATTGAAAATCAAAATGTTTTATATTAAAACCGAAGTGACCAAATCAAACTGACCAATAGTCACTAGTTCAGTCGATTAATTTCGCAGACCTTTTTTTTTTCTCACCCCAAATGTCTGATGTATCAAGTGAAATTCTATACTAATAGACTTTTCAAAATGAAAAAAGAAAATATGATGCGTCTCATGTACATTACAAATAGTAAAAAAAGAAAGCAAAAGTTTTACATAACTTTTCAAATCTATTTTAACCCGCAATTATAAATAAAGTTGTCCTTTTCCAAATTATTTGTCATTAATCTACGAATTCAATTACTCATTATTTTTTTTCAACTTTCCCCTTATTTGGGATTCTCTAGTGTTTAATAATTTTAATGAGAGTACCATAGTCATAGTAGCTATATATTTCTTTATCACTGATTCTTTTTGGCACTTGTGAGGAATTAATTTCACCATCTTAATAAAACTATATCTAATGCACATAATATTAATTTAAAAAAAAAAAAGGTCAAAGTTTAGATTTTTTTAATACTTTATTACAATCTTAAATGACAAATAGAAAAGCACACAGATAATAATAGATCAAATAGTATAAGTGTTATATCAGAAATTAAGAATTGATTATAAGATTTTTCATTAAACTGAATTAATGTGTTACAGCTTGTATAAATAGAGAGATTAGCTCCACGTGTCTAACTCTTATTTACAGATTTAATCTAACGGCTACTACCTCTAACGGTAACTTCACTAACAGAATATTTAATTAACTAAATAACAGAAATTAAACTAACTTCTGTTTCTCTGTTGTTTAACAGAATGCAGTCATCTTCTTCATGCTATTCAGATCACATACTGAAGTGGATTAGCTTGCTAAGGAAGCTGAGATTGTACTGTTATATTTAACATGTTAGGTAGTATAATGTAAAGTCGTAGATTAAAATTTTTCCACAAACACTTCCCTTCCTAATTTTTGAACAAGAAAAGTAATAGTTTTCTTAATGTTAAAATATTTAAGTTTAAATTATTTTTTTAGATGAATCGGAAAGTAATTTATGGGAATTAAATGGTAATGTTCGTATCAAATAAATGAATTTTGATATTATTTATTTCATTATATTGTCTTAAAAGAAAAATAAGACATTGGATGTTACACGCCTTAGAGGAAAATTAAGATATAAAAGTTATATAATATGCTTACTTTAATACAATCATGAAAACGACATTCCCCTCAGTGCATGAATGCTTGCTTATAATTTGATTATATAAATATTCTTTGGTGTTGCAATTCCCACAAGTCAACATAATTACTGACTAATACCCAATAAGATTGTCAACAATTTTTTTTGATAATATAAGGAGGAGGAGCGTTTGTGGAAAAAATCGAATCCACAATCTAGCAGTTTGCTGCTTAGCGGTTATACTATTTGAATTATAGTTCATTGGTTAAGATTGTCAACAATTAATCTCACTTGATGATCATCATGCTAAATCATCCCAACCAAGTGATCATACCGTTTCAATCAATACATCTCCCCCATTTTCTCTAATGGAATTGGCCCTTTAATCTCACTTTATTTTGATATGATCATTTATACTTTTAAACAATTCAAAGACAATGATCATTCTATTTTATAGTATTAACCTTAAACTTCCGATACCTATTTTAAAAAGGAGAATTTTTTAAATAAATTCAATTTATCACATTATTTATGTACTAATTTATCATATTATGACACGTTATTAAAATAGTGGCACTATTATAATTTTGTTTATTGCTTATTTACACTTTTAAATAGTAATATTACGATAATGTCATTATTTTAATAATGTATCATAATATGATAAGTTTAGTTTATGGATGATGTGGTAAACTAACTCTATCTAAAAAAATTTCCTTAAAAAGATAAAAAAAATAAGACGAAAAAAGCAAAACTCAAAAGGAATGAAAACGAAGCACTTAAAAAGGGTAATTAGTGTTTGGCAAAAAAAAAAGGGTAATTAGTGGGGGCAATTTGGGCAGGTAGATGTTCCAACTTCCAATAAATACTATGACACATTTAAGCTAAGTGTTTGATGCTTGAACTGCAAGTGTAATATCGCACACAAGTAACATAATAATAAAAAAAGATCGAACCCACAAAAATTGTATCTCGTATTGAAATAGTTTTTTTTTTTTGCCAAAGGAAGGATTTCATTAAGAAATTATCGACTTACAAGTCTCGATTCTAGCCACAAAAGTTGAATAAATAATTTTTAAAATTTAAACTAATAATAAATAGAAATAAATTACTAGAAAAACGATGATAATAAAAAATCTAAAATATTATTTTCATGTGAGTTTTGAATCAATTAATACCCTATTAGTTATTACTATTAATTATTTTATGTTGCTGGTGCTATCTATGGCTAAATGAATTAGCAGTACTATTATTTATTTTACTATATTGTTATTCTGTTGATTAAATTTATAATTTTAATACCTAGCGAATGATTTTGATTCCGCTGTGTATACCAATCCGGTTATAAACCGGTCACGACATTGATACTAAAAATTGGTATTAAGGTTACATCACAAATAGTGCTAAAGATTTAGCAAACCCTAGTGTAGGGAATAAAACTTTACAAAGTTTTGCAGGATGAGTCCATTTTATGTGTGAATTATTTAGGATTCCAAAAAGAAAAAGGCTAGTAATTTTATCTAGGATTGCATATATATATATATATGTCATCCAAGTCGTAGTCATAAATATCCAAGAAAACACACAATGCCAAGAGATATATAAAGAAACAGGAATGTCAAGTTAAAGAATAGATAGAAAATCTATTTTAGCTACCAAATGTGTATATATGCAGAGGTGGAAACAACATGTATTTGGGTGTTGCTCATGAGTTCTATTCAAAATCATTGTCACACAAAACAAAATATTTATGTGGCGGATCTAACTCTTTTTAATATATAAAATCATATATATTTTATTATAATTTTACAAAAAGGGGTAAATATAAAAAAATTAAAGTGCGTATAATTATATTATTAAATTTTATATTAATAATATTAATTTAAAAATTAATTTTATAAAATAAAAAATTATATTTACGCTCTATATAAATCCGTATACGTCTATGTCGTCTCTGTATGTGAAAAGTCTTAGTCCTATTAAGTCCTACAAAATTAAGACATTGTAACTGTAAAAACAGTTCCATAGATAGGGCACATAGCTAGCATTAATTAATTAATATTACCATATCAATTAAGATTTCATCTTCCCTTCTCTTTAAATTTAATTTTGTCTATAATTAAACCCAATCTCCTCACTCTCATTTAAATTAATTTATCAAAATATTTGTCACCATATGGAGTCTCAAGAAACATGTCTCTCTGAAACTTCAACCATAATCTCACTTTCAAATCCTCTAAAAAACCCTTCAATGGATACTCCAAAACAAGAAGAAAATAATCTTGTGTTGGATCTAAGAGTTTCAAGCAAAGAATTGAATCTGATAGACTCATTTGAAATGGCTTCATCTCATCAGAAATCATCATCATCATCCGATACTACTCCTAAAGTATTTTCATGCAACTATTGTCAAAGAAAATTTTATAGTTCACAAGCACTCGGAGGTCATCAAAACGCACACAAAAGAGAGAGAAATCTAGCGAAACGCGGACAAAAAACCGCGTCGTTTGGTGTAAATAGATTCTCTAGCATAGCTTCTCTTCCTCTGCATGGCTCTTTGAATCGATCACTGGGAATTCAAGTGCATTCCTTGATCCACAAGCCAAGTCTCGGATCATCATACGGGTCGAGACTACAAGGATTTGATCAGCAACCGGCAGTTGGAAGATTGGTTTCGGAGAGGTTTCATATGGGAAGTATTGGATCATCACCTTCTAATAATGGTATGGCAAGATTATTCGAAACTGGTTCGAGAAATTTTTCTTTTCCGGTAAGAGAAAGTTTTAACTATTTGAAGACTAAAAATGATGATTTTCACAAGCTTGACTTATCACTTAAGCTCTAATTAACTACAGTTTTATGCCGGCCGAGGTTGGATTGGAGTGGTAACTGGTAAGGGCTCGATCAGTTTCGTATTCGAGTTCTGAGTATGCGATTTCTTTATAGTGACTAGAGGAGCTTTGGCGACGTAACTGGTTATACCTGGCTTGATTCGGATTAATCAGGATAGTGGCTCCGGATATTAGATGGTATTAAAATAAGTATAGTTTTATTTCTTATCTTCTTTTTTTGATTTTGGTGATGATTTCATTAGGATTTTTTGTACTCTTCTCCTAAGTTGGAGTATCTCTTGTAATTAAATCCTTTCTTTTTTTGGTATTGATAGAGACTAATTTCTTCTGCTGATGCTTGAATTGGAAGATTGCCAAATTTTGTATATTTGGTATTTAAACCTTCAACTTTAAAAGATGTGCTATATTAGTACTAGTCAAGTAATGCTTCTATATTTTCTCTAAATTTAGTAAGGCCTTTGTTTCTTTTTTTTTAGTTGAGAACGTATTATTACTCTAAATCATTATATAATATAAGTAATGCTATTTAAACACATTGTGCCAGTGACGTGGCAACAAACGAGTGAAAAAATTAATTTTTTTAACTATATATTTTTAAAAATGTATTGAACAAATTAATGAAAATTTAACATGTAAGAAGGGAAACAAAATATGATACAAATTGGTGGATTATAAAGTATTTTTTATTTAATATTTGGCATCAATGTAAAGGGGCTATTAAATTTAAAATCTTTCTTAATTTCTTTTCTATATACAGATTCAAAATTCAAATTTGGATCACAATAAATAGCAAACATAAACATATCTTAACACTCCTGCTGGTTCATAATATTTATCGCATTTGGTTATTTCATATAAATCAAAAAACAAATAAATGTGTCTTAATTTGTTTATTAGTTCTTTTAACTTTATTAAATTATTTATTGTTAGGGATAAATTTAAAAAAATAGCAATAAATGTTTTCTTAAAATTCTAATATGATAAATATTGTCTATTAAAAGAAATTTTCAAATGCGACAAATATTATAGACAGGATAAAGTAGGTCATTAAAAGGGAAAAAAAGATGGGGGAAATATTTATTAGCTGATAAATGCTGATATTGGTGTAATTGAGATCAACCTTAGAGTTTTTCACTGATGGGTTTAGATTTCATATCTTCATCAAATATTAAAAACATTGGTGAGAGTAATTGATTTTATATAGAATGTGACAACCTCACATGCTTATTAGAGTATTTAGATTTAACCATGACCTAATAATTAGAACTAGTTAATAGGTGGTTGATCCTTTACACTTATAAACTCATTTATATTTATTCTATTAAGCAATGTGCAATTATCTTTTAACATGAAATGTAAGATGGTGTTGGATGCTAGTGATTCTCAAGTGTGTTTTTAAAAGATTATATTTATTTGGGTGGATGTGAATACTTAAATACAAAATAGTACACTCAAATAAGTGTTTTAATCACTTAACCACATCAGCCTAATTATAAAATGAAGACAAAGGTTGGTCAATTAAAAAAGAGAGCAACATGAGTAGTTCTTAAGAGATCTTCATCTCAATAATATTTTCTATTAGAGAAAAATAATGAATTTAATAAGAATTAAAAAATGATTTTAGAAGCTATGACCAATTTTTTAAATATATATATATATATATATAAAATATAGGTCCACATATTTAAAATTTTAATTTGCAAATGGATTAAAGATTAATAAATGAATCACACTTTCACTAGTTAATAAAAAGTTCATATGAATTATCAAAAAATAATCATATGATTTTTTTTTAAAAGTTAATTGGTTCAATAACTTATTACATCTGTTATTTTTTTTCTGGTTTGAAAACGAACTGTAGGTTGTAGCTCAAATGGTATAAGCGCTGGATAACAAATTGTTAAGGTTGTGGATTCAATTCTTTCCATAAGTGCTTCCCCATTTCTAATTATAAATTAAATAATATTTAAAAAAAAGTTAAACTAACCTCCGACACATTTATTGATTCAGCTGTTTGGTTTTTAACATATTGGCTATAATTTTTTTTGGTATAGAATATATGACGTGTTTTGGACGAGTTTCAATTATGAAAAACACTTTTTAAGTTTTTTATATTTAGATTAACTCTTATTCGAGTCAGGCATATCTATTGCGAGAAGAAAAGTTCAAACCCTAAATGTTAAATAGCTGGATACATAAGCACCGTTTGGATTCAAGACTTCAAAAGAACGTCTTATCAGCTCAACTGCACAATAAAGATAAATTGGCTATGACTTTAAAATAATGCAAAAGAAAAAGAAAATTGAAATGGGTAGGTATAGCTAAGGTAAGCATGTGAAAGTAAGGGCACATAATGGCCCCTCAGCTATGCAATCCACATCATTTTTCCTATATTATACTGTGGTTAAATCTTCAAACCCTTGATTTCTTACCTAAGAGATCTTAATAATAGGGTCCACTTAACAGTAAGTCCTAATCAAATTGATGTTTACAATTAAGATCATGTTAATCAATATCATTACTAACTTAACCCTTTTTAGGATCAACTTAGTATTAAGTAATGACAAAACCCTAACTATTATGATTATGAATGACATACTTAATCCCTACATGAAAACCTCACATCACAATTAACTGATAGAGTGACAAGAGTATCCCTCAAGTTTTGACTTTGAGAATGAGATATTTGGTGGGGTTTTTCCATGTTTTCAGATTTAGATATATTGTCCACTTCTTATGTTAGAATGCCTTTATCTCAACATTTTTATTGCATTTAAATATTATTTTTGTGACCTATCATTTTGCCTCTAATTTAAGAAACAATTTCAAGTACAAAGAGTTTAGATAGGGATACATGGAAAATATGTTGCCATGTCTTTTTTTTGAGAGAGTTCTCTCATATTCTCATATCATTCGAGTTAGAACTCATTTAATTATACCGTATTATTTTAAAAATAAATCTATTTTTTTATCAATTTTATTAATTATTCATAGTTTTAATAATATTATTTCAATTATAGTTAAATCCTCACGATTGTGCTAGTTGAGTTTGATTTTACTTATATGACATCAATTGAATGATTGTACGTTATTATATTTATTTCTTCTATTCAATTGAGTGAATTTGCCTTCGATAAACAGTCAGTATATGGCTAATATGTAATAGAATCATATTTAATTAGAAAAATTTGGTTATAATTAAAACAAAATTCTTTACATGTGGCTATAGTTTACAACAAAACTCATTCAATGATATATTGCTATCAATTTACTAAGATCACTTTAAGTGAAAGATTTGAAGCAAGAGTTAGTCTTCTATCTTAAGATCTTACAATTATTAAAGTACAATAAGGTGGATTGTTTGTCCATATTTTTACATATAAAATTAAGATTTGAAATCTTTTTAAGATCTTAGACCATGTATCTGTCCTCTTTCATATACAAAAATCCAAATCCCATTTTACATCATTTTCTCTTGCTTAATGACAAGAATGCACTGAGCTATCATCGATGATCCTATTGAAAACTTGGATAGTAATTGAAAAATTAAAGCTAGAAATGGTCATTATATACTCCTAAGATAACATAATAATAAAATCAAATAAATATTAATCCATTTGATGATGTATTAAAAATAAAGCAGTATTGCACATTAAGAGTACTATAATCGTAATGAATACTCTTCATTAAATAAAGCGCAATTAAATATTTGATTCGTATTTTTTGGATAAACATAAAATAAATCATGGAATTTAACATGTTTTGTAATTTTAATACGAACTTACACGAACTATTTCAAAACAAGCAATTTTCTGATATAATAAAACTTTAATGTGACGCCAAAATAAATATCATCACGCTACTATTCATGCATCCACATCAGCAATTTTTATAAGAAAATTGTTCGTCGTCTCAAATTGCAAGAAATTAGTAATTCATGTTTCATATTGTCGAAGTTGAAAGCTCATCTTAAAATTACAAAACAAGTTTATAATTACCCCTTCTTGCAATGACATTCATTTTCACCTAAACAAAGTGAATTCTATTCACTAGGTCAATTTGGTTGCAGAAATGATTGCCTGTGATTTGGATTTATCAGCACCAGAATTAGATGCCTCCATTCCACACCAACAGCTGAATTTTCATCCAGGGCTAAAAATGTACTTCTGCTTCACTTCTATGCATACTTGATCAGGTCCACAAAAAGTAAATTACAACTCAAAGTTCAGTTACAATTATAACCCAGAAGACTAGAGATTATAACAAAAAGGGCATGTGGATTGCGCTTATCAATCTGGCATTCTGTTGATCCGTCTTACCACTCGAAAGCTAGTAAATTTTCGGATCATATAAAGTATAATCACCAATCCACCACTAGAAAACAATCTCTACTCTTCAATGTAAGATTTGACAGTACCCATCCACCTAATGTATTCAGTTTTATCTTTGTTCTTCATGTATTCATGCAAGAAAGCTGCCATTTCATCATCTATACCCCTTGCTTCCAAAAAATCGTAAAGTGAATCTTGTAGTTCATCATCTAATTCACTGTAAAATAATTCCATTATCAGAAAATGGTGGAAGAAAAAACACAAAAAAACAGAAGATTGAAAGCAACACATGCCTGTTATTAAAAAACATATGCCAAAAGGAAACAAAATCTAGAAATCCAACTTCAGCAACTGTCTGATTATAGTAAAGTAGCTTCTATTTCTACAGTTTGCTTGAAAGCGAAGTTAGTGACTAAACTAAACTGAGGCAGTTCTGTCGCAGGGAAACTAAATCGCATACATGGAAAACTTTCGAAACAGAAAACCGCTAAACATAGGACTCGAGAAGTTTGTGTGCAAAATAGAGAGGAATTCATACTAGACATCTAGTATCTATTGCTATTGGTATCATGCAATTTTCTTTCTTTTCCTATAATTTCTCAGCAAACTAACTGTTATATTTTCCGTGTGCCAGAGAGCATTCAAGTTAACTCACAAACACGGCAACTAAAGTGAGGCTAGAGCCTCACTTGCGCAAAATCAATTTATAACCTTTCAAATATTCGACATTCTCCATAACTAATAACATATCTAAATTAAAATGGAAAAGGATCATACTCGACATCAGGACCAATATAGGCCTTAGCTGTCACTTTTTCACTGCCGCGAATGAAAAGCTTTGTAATCTGTAAGCTATCTGGCCAAGCTGAGCACATAATCTCAAAAGCATCACCATCACCCTTTGAGATACAAACAACCAAAGTAATGTGAAGCTGCACTTTATTATCCTTGGAAACATCACTCGATTTAAAACTCGGAACAGCTCCATCAAACATTGTTGCTTCTATCTTAATATCTTCATTCTCTGCATATTTCCTTTTCATTGTTATCCACTGCTCACCGGGGCGTTCATCAATCTTGAAGGACTTGAACTCTGTAACAGGCTGCATAGAAAAAGTTGAATGCATTCTAAGCCACAATCAGTCACTATCAAACAACACGAGCTCATTTTCAAACATTCAAATTATGACAAATAATCATGAAAGTACATTTTTCTTAATAATAGTGAATTTTTGTTCTTCAAAATTAAAATGTTGTGTAAATTGTGTTTAACTTAAACAACTAATAAATTAAAAATACACACGGACACAGGAAAACGGGACACTTGGACAGGGCGAAGCGGTATTATTTTATTGTTTCCTATATAAAAAAAATGAAGTTCCGTACCCGAAACGTTTGAAACAGGACAGGTTGATCGAATGAAGCGTCCGTACACTTTTAATTAATAATTTCCCTTTAATTTAATTATTAACATGTTCTATCAACTTGAACTGCTAATATATACCCGCTAAACAATATTCAATTTAATAAAAAAAAAATTCCTCTAAGCTGATTTGGAGAAATAAAAACAGCAAAAAAAACATAAAAAATGAAATTTAAAAGAAGGATGAGTACTTACCTGTTTGGGAGGGGCACGATCGAATTCGTATTGAATTTCATTGCGTAGTAATCTAATCATGTTCTCTTTAATTGCAGATTTGCGCATTTCTGAAATGTAATTTCTTGTTGCGAATTGAAATGGGTTTAGCTTAATTTCGCTTTTGTGTTGTGGTTGTGCGAATTGAATTTGGGGAATTAGGGCGTTTTGAGTTGAATTTAGGGTTCTTCTTATGGCTCGGATTAGACGTGCCATTTTTTTGCAGGCCGTGATGAAGCAGTGGCTGGGTTTTAGGGGTTTAAGAGATTTCCAACATTTGACTGATTTAGTTTAAAGGCTAATTACTACTAGCCCCATGAATTTAGATCCTAATTACTTTTTTCTCCTCATTTTTTAAAAACTCGTTATTTTTCCCTTTCATTTTTATCTGAAATCTATCGAAAAATCTAAATATGACAAAACAATAGAACATTATTAGAAAGTTAGTAGTTTGAAACTAAATTCATAGAGTGATAGTAATTAACTCTTACTTTAATCGGGTAGCATTTTAGATTGGAGTAATTATTACATTAAACAGAATATCGTTCATTTTGTTTTTAAAAGAATATTTCTAACATTTGTCTGCATGTTTCATGAAATTTGAACTAAGTTGAAAAAAGTTACACTAAATTAATAATATTAAATTCTAAAAATATATTAAATTAAATAATTTTCAATCATTTTAATATAATGTCACGCTTATGAAGTATGTAACTGTTATTCAAATCTTAAGAGGCGAAAAAATTATTACTTGTCAACACAAATTATTATTTTTATCATTAAAATACAAACTTTTTATCGCTCACAATTCGAGCACACATCCGAAAAATATAATTTAAGACATCTTTTAGAATTATAATCGCAATCACATCGGTTAAATTCAAAACCCATTGTGTTAGAGTGTGAGCAGTTTTATTATACTGAAAATATCAAAAACTGAAATCAAATAGTGGGTGTCTCCATAAATTAAACTATGGTATTAAGTTATTAACATAATTGTTATTCAAATCCTAAGAGGCAAAAGGGAAAATACTACCTGTTAATCTTCATGTAAAGTTCAGAAGATTTCAATTGATTCATTAGCTCTAGTTATTATATCTATATACGGATGACTTGGTGAACATAATTTATGTTCAAATTTCTCTTAATTTAGAACTTCTTGAAAGAAAGATTGAGAAATCCAACATAAAGTAGTAAGAATTATGACAGCATATGCAATGTATTCATTTATGAATTTTTAACTTCTTTATAAGTTACTTTTAAAAAAAAAATCAATATCAATCTCATTCATTCAGATAGATTCGAAACATTTACAACAGTAAGATATTCATATAGTTTGAAAATTAATCCTAATGACGTGTCAAGAAACATGTATTTTGTGCTAAAATATTCACTGTCTACTTCGCATATCTCCTTACAAAATCAGACGATAAACAATGCAATTTTCCAGAAAAATGTTGCCCTCAACCAAACCAACTTTTAATTCGTCACTTAAAACTTAATTAATATAATCCATTAGGCTTGTATTCAATTTAGAAATGAGCATGCAAAGTCATATTAAGCAATATGCCTAATTAAGTGTAGTGAAATTGAGCAATATAAGGAATACACCTTATTACCAACTTGCCTAACACTAAGACAACAATTTTAATGATGAAGGATAACAATAGGTATGCTACAGACAAAAAAATTTATCCAGAAGCATAAATTTTGCAGGCACAATCATATTCTTAGCTGTATGACTAGTTTAGAGGTTTAGGTGTCTAAAAGATAAACAGGACGAACAAACAAGTCTAATACGGACTCGGATTTAATAGTAAAATTAAGTGTTCAATCCTGGCCGAAGATGGGCAGAAAGGGCACGTACGGAGTCCATTGAACAGGTCTATACAGAGCTAGAAGAAAAAGAACTCATGCTATGCATACTTAAGTTTCTAGCAACTTTCTTTAACTGTAACTGTAAGCAACTAACTATGCCAGACATTCAAATCAAAAAAATCATAATGCAAAAACAGCCTACTGTATTATTGACACATGCTTTGTTAAAAAACAAAACCTGTTTCTCTACAGAATTTACCAATAAATGATGTTCTTCAAATTCTAGTCGCTTCAGAAGTTCCTTCATTTATGGCTTTGCTCTTCGGATGCTGCTGAGAAGTATTAGTAGACGGTGGTGGTTTGCCAAGAAGTGCCTTCTCTGTGGATTCTCTTGATTCTGATGTGCTTTGGCTGTCACCGGGTTTTATTGGTGCAATTTGTTTTTTCGTAATACCGTCATCCTGATTTCTGGTTGCATTATCACCTGGCCGTTTCTTTGATTCAACTGCAATTTCCTTTATAGCTTCCTCTAGCTTATCCAGTCTCCCTTTCACCTCTAACAGCTCTGGGTGAGCCTTAGCTTCTCTCTCTTTAATAGCTTTTTCTTCCAACTCTTTTGCTTTTTCCTCTTCTGATTTTTTCATCACCTCGAGTTCCTGTGGCGTCATTACCGATTAACTGATAGTAAAACCTCAACGAATTCAAGCAGGAAAACTTACTCATACATGAATCGTTTAAAAAAATTCAAGCAACTGCAAATTTAAGAAGAAAACAGGAACCCTTTACATAATTCAGTAAGGAACATGCATAAGCATAAGTTCTAAAAGATGGACTAGACGATTAAGTTACCGCATCCATTTTTTTCATTTCTTTCCGAGCATACTGCGCCACCAAATATACAGCTGTTACAGAAAACGGACTACTTTAGATAGCAACACCGAAATTAAAACACATACGGAATATGAAAAACTATAGTAATACGCTAAAACTTGCGCATATAGATACCTAATGAAGGCAAGCAGACAAAGAAGAGCTGTACCAGATGGAAATCGAGCCTGAACATGAAATGCAGATATGTTAACATCATCATTAGTAACAAAACAAAGATAACTATTGATCAGCATTAATCACATTGCACACTAAAATCCGTATCATTGCCAAAGCGGAGAAAAATCCTCCTTTTTCACATTATACATTGCTAACACAGTTATATAGAAGCACCAAATGATTCAAATCTGAAAACTGAAGCTTTAAAGCATAGAATCCACAGAAATTTAAGAAAAAATCTCAGCTTTAACATCAAAACTCACTTAAATACATTAAAACCCAAGTCAATTATAAGAATGTAATAAATAAACAGATAAAAAGCAAATGCAAAAATACCCGAACAAACATGTCCTGAACATGTTCGACGAAATTCCTAAAAGAAATTAAAAGAAAAAAATATCAACTTCAACATCAAAACCCACTTAATCCATTAAAAGCCCAACTCGATTATAGGATAATAATAAATAAATAGATTAAAAACAAATGTGAAAATACCCGAACTTCTTTTGCTTGGGCGGTTCATTGAAGAGAATTTTAGTAGCAGTCATGAAATCAAGATTATCTAATTGGCGATAAGTTTCATTGTATCTAGTAATACTTGATTCAATCTTGTGTTTGTTGCTGTTATTGGGAGTGGGTTTTGTGGTGTTGGTGCAGAAATGTTGACTTCGAATGAGCTTCAATCGGAGGAATGTGGGTCTGCCGCAAAACATTGGTCTTGTTTTGTCATCAATCGGTAATTATTGCGCACTAAATTCGTTGCGACTTCTATTCTTGCATCACTCACATTCAAGTTTTTTGATTTTTTCTTCTGGAGAAAATGAAAACGGGTCGATTATATTTCTACTTGGTGATGAAGAAGGGGAACAGTGTTGTATTTGGCTATTTGGCGCTCGGGAGACACCGAGAGAATAGAACTATAGAAGGAAATGAATAAAAGCCCTATGCTCCAATTGTCCATGTCAGATTCAATTTTGCTGATTCGGATGATTTCCGTTTAAATTGTTACTGATATGCACCAGGTCAATTATGTTTAAATATGTATTGTTTTTATCATTTTTGCTATTAATAAATATGTGATTTTATTAATATTTTATATCATGATAAAATACTTAAATGATTCATTCAAAGTTTATCGAATATGTGACTTGATAGTATAATATTATTGTAGAGTTAGTAAAGAGTTGTAGTGTTGTGTCCAAACTATTTCTAGTTTTAATAGTGCATTAAAATTAATATAATGTTCGAAGCACTAAAAGGAAAAGATCGGGAAACACAGCTATTTTAAGCCAAATTATAGGTGATATTTAAAAAATAAAATATCGGACGACCCGTTATGAAAATATTACATATATCACTACTATAGGTAATTCTCATAACAATAATATTAAGTTGGTCGGTTAATTTAAAAATTATAGATTTCTATGTAGCTATTTAGTATTTTGATATATTTTAACATTGTTGTCTTTAATAAGATAATGAAATAGAATCAAATGAGTTGTATGTCTCAAATGATATAAGAGTTTGCCAGTAAATTAATAGATCGTGGGTCCAATTTCTTCCACAAACGCTTTTTTCTTCCAATTATTAAAAAATAAAAAGACAATGAAATAAATTATCGTTGGATATGAATTTTTATAAAAAAAATAGAAAATATGAAAATTAAATTACAAAAGAAAAGTAATATAACAAAACTATTATATGATCTTTTAATTTTTGATAACAAAGAATTCGAGGTACAAGTAATAAGTAAATCGAAGGAACGACAAATCTAGACATAGATTCCGCATATTTTGACCGAACGGAAGCAAGAATTCTATGGGAGCACGTACTTGAATTTGCCCTTTTTTCGATAGCCTGGCCACACACACACGACCCGCTTGATCTATTGACATTTAGTATTTTCGATCAACTTTGTTAATGGGATTCATAAAAATTAGATCGATAATCATTCAAATTTTAGATCTATAAGAAATTGACTATAAAGCTGAACAATCACTATAAATTCCTAAACAATCTAAAAAAAATAAACCATAAAATAAGCATACAACCATAGAAAATTTGTTCAAGAAAAAGATAAAATCCATAACAGATAGATTAACTCCATATCGAAGAGATTTTATTGAAAAGAAAATTAAAATTATAAATTATTAAAATAAAGATGAAAAATAATTTTTATAGAGAAGAGAAAGCAAAAACTTTAGAGAGAGAGAGAGAAGCTACAAATACTTGTTGGATATAAACTTAGCTATTTAATTTTTTTAGTTTTATAAGGTGAATGAAGTAAGAAAATTGAAGAAAAAAAATATAAGAAAAATAAAACAACTAAAATTGAATTTATTAAATCACTGAAGCTCATTAAAATATACTTTAATTTATACTCGTATAAAAAATAAACTTAAAAATTAAATTAATATTTTTATTTAAGTCATTTGACTTAATTGACTAATAATAAAATAAAATGAAAAGACTAAAACATTAACAGAAAAAGATAGAAGACCATATCGTTTGATAAAGAAAATAAAAATAAAATTATAACATATGAAAAGAGTCTGAGAGTAATTTGTTTTATATTTTTTATATAGTATATTTTATTAAAATTAGGGTTGTTCGCTAGATACAAAAACAGAACTAGGATGGGATAAAGTTGTGCGGTCGCTCTATCCGGTTTTGAGATGAGTATCGAATAATTATTATAAAAAGAATCGAATAATTGTTTTTGAAAAAATTGAGCTAAACAACATGTCTTTTGGTCTAATATATTAAAAAAAAATCAAATAACATATCGTCCGGTTTAAAAATATATCGCGTTATTTATTTATTTTTAAATCAATCAACACATTTTTCGGTCTAAAAATAGTCAAATAATGTGACATTTGCTAGAAAACAATCGTCCTTCTGAATAAAATTCATAATTCCGTCACGGATTACATGCATACATAAAAGTGAAGAATAATTTGGACTATGTAACTATGCATGTTTGTTAAAGGCCAAATCCTGAACACTTACTCTAGGTCTTTCTGAGGATACTGGGATCGAGGTACTATGGAATTCTTGGCCCTGCGTGAAGCAATGAAATGGAGTATAACAAATGGGTAGAGAAATGTGCTATTTCAGAGAGATGCCATCCAAATAACTCAATCTATTAATTCGAGAATCTTTATATGATGGGAAATCTATAGAGATATTTAGCTACTCAAAAACTTTTTAGAAAAAGCGCGTTTCATATGGATTAACAGAAAGTCTAATCGAGTCGCCCATAGTCTGGCTAAAGAAGAGAAGCACAAGTTTGCTCTCCTCATTAGCCATGAATTTAACATGTAATAGCATTAGCCACTCAAGCTAATTTCTATCCAAGGAAAAAAATGTAATTTTCTTTAACTTTAGTTTACAAACACAAAAGTTTTTGGAGGTAAAAAAGAAGAGGCAGGGTCCAAGTTAGGTCACCCATCTACCAACCTAAACTTCAAGCTCTTCGATTGTGCTGCTGCTTAGTCCACTTCAGAAGACTAGTATGTGCTATATGGCAAATAAAATAAAATGATACTATATCAGTTGAAAAAAAAGAAGCAAAAATCAAAAATTTCTAACAGAAGTTCAACATTGATCCAATTCGAAAACAAACTTGTAGAATATAGTGACTGGATTCTATTTATCCTACAGCTGATGTGGCATTAGTTTTATTAGTCAAACACACTTTAGGTGTGACTTGTACAGCTGTATAGTTTTGACAGCTAGCATAGAAACGGTTACTTTTACTAGTCTCTGTATATAAACTACTTTCTCAGTTTATAGAAATACAAGAAGATAACAAATTGTTTTTCTTCCAAAACTGATGTTTTACATGGTATCGGAGCTCTAGGAAATCAAGATCCTAGGGTTAATACTTCAATAACTGGTTAAATCAGTTCATATTGAACGCGTTTCTCTTCAAAATTGAAGATTGAAATGGAAAGCAACACGATGAATAGAAGTTTATCTGGAGATCGCAATCAAGAACGATCTGGAGCTATATACAATGGAGATCCTTTGATGTTACAGGGATCGGATCATCCCAATTTGACCCTGGTAAGTACGCCATTAACAGTCAATAACTACTTTAGTTGGAGCAGAGCTGTGAAAATTGCTTTAGGTGCAAAAACTAAGCTAGGATTTATTAATGGCAAATGTACTATGCCTAATGAAGATTCAGATTCATATGAACAATGGATTAAAGTTGATTGTATGATAATTTCATGGCTGTTGAATTCAATTTCTAAAGAGTTGTCAGGAGCATTTTTATGTGCAATTTCAGCTAAAGAACTATGGGATGACCTAAAGCAGAGGTTTGGGCAAAGTAATGGTCCAATGATATATCAGCTGAAAAGAGAAATTGCTTCGATTTCTCAAGGAAATGATGAGATTTCTGTCTATTTTACTAGACTTAAACGTCTATGGGATGAACTTTCATACATGATCAATTTTCCTAATTGCACATGTGGAGTTATGAAAAGTTGCAGCTGTGGACTGGTCAAGGCTGTTGCAGATTTTAATTCACAAGACAAACTTATGCAGTTTTTGATGGGTTTAAATGAGGAGTATGAATACTCAAGAAACCAAATCCTGCTTATGGATCCACTTCCAAATGAAAACCGCGCTTATTCGATGATTTCAACAGTTGAAAAACAGAGACAAATCAGTGGAAATATCATACAGAATGTTGAAAGTACTGCACTATATGCAAAACCACAAAGTTCTCAAGGATATGGGAGAGGCAATTGGGATAACAAAAAGAAATTTGGGCAAGATGCTAAGCGAGATAAGGGACATTGTGATTACTGCAATAAGGATGGTCATACAAAGGACATCTGTTTTAAACTGGTGGGGTTTCCAGATTGGTACAAAGGAAACAAAGGAAGAGGTCAATCACAAGGACCTAGAATGGCAGCACAAGGAAGTACTTCATCACCAGCTATGGGAAATTATTATAACCAGCAGACTGACAGTCCTATTGAAAATGAGGGAGACAACTGCTCATCGTTTGGGAACTATGAACAACTCAGTCATACTTTAACTGACATGTTAAAGTTTCTTAAAGGAAAAGCAGCTATGGATAATGTACATGGAGCTGGAACAGGAAAGTTTGCTGGAGTAGCTGACAGAACTCATGGGGAACACTATGCTTTTGCAGGTATTGTCTCATCTCATGCTCTAAATAGCTTTGGTGTATATGATTGTGACTGTTGGATAATAGATACAGGAGCTTCTGATCATATGACTTATAACCTTTCATCTCTTATAACCAAAAAGACCCTACCCCAACCTATAAAAGTTTGTTTACCAAATGGTTTTACTCATTCCATTCATCAAGCTGGACATGTCTCTTTGCATCAAAAACTCTTGTTGAAAGATGTTTTGTATGTGCCAAGTTTTAAGTATAATTTGTTGTCTGTCAGTAAGTTGGTAGAAACAGATGAATTGAAGGTAACCTTTTATTCAAAATATTGCCTGATACAGGACCAGAGGACTGAGGTCATTTTGGCAAAGGCACATCAAGTGGCTGGCTTATACAAACTTGACACAAAAAGTTTTTGCAACCCTTATTCATCCATCATTAAACCTGATAATGATTCTGTAACCCCTTTCATTGTTAATAAAACAAGTTATGTGAATCCTTCTGTCAATGCTATGAATGTTCATAATACTCTTTCTGGATATTCTCTTTGGCATGCTAGATTAGGACATGTCAGTCCTCCTGTCATTTCTCATATTCCTAATCTAAACATTCACAACCAAAATACAGAATCTTGTGAAATTTGTCCTCATGCTAAACAGCATAGACATCCCTTTCCTCTCTCAGAAATCAAAACTGAATCAGTTTTTGAAATGTTACACGTGGACTTGTGGGGTCCTTATAAAGTTACTTCTATTCAAGGATCACATTATTTCATAACCATTGTGGATGATAAAACAAGAGTCACATGGACCATCTTACTAAAACAAAAACTACACTGTTCTTCGGTTCTTATCCATTTTCTCAAAATGCTTAAAACCCAGCATCAAGCTCATATCAAGATTCTTAGAACAGATAATGGTCTTGAATTCACCAACCAAAATATCACATCTTATCTTCAAAATCATGGTATTATCCATCATCTCACTTGTCCATACACACCCCAACAAAATGGTGTGGTGGAGAGAAAACACAAACACCTTTTGCAAGTTGCCAGGGCTCTTAGATTTCAAGCTCATCTTCCAAAACAGTTCTGGGGTGATTGCATTCTGACTGCAACATACCTTATCAACAGACTACCTATGAAACTTCTAAATTGGAAATCTCCTTATGAACTTTTTCATTCTAAACAACCAGACTATTCTTTTCTGAAAATCTTTGGTTGTTTATGCTTTGCTGTTAATAATGTTCCTTTTAAGGATAAATTCGACAGTAGAACCATAAAGTTTGTATTTCTAGGATATTCATCCATTCAGAAAGGATATAGACTTATGAATCTTGAAACTCAGCAATGTTTTGTCAGTAGAGATGTTACTTTCTTTGAACACTCTTATCCTTTTGCTGACACTCCTCCATCTCTTACTAATCTTGAACAACCAACCCCACTTCCTGCTTTGCACAATGCTGATGATCAAATTTCTGAAATATCACATACTGATGATACTGATACAAATGAAGACAATCACATTGCTACTTCCCCTTCTAAACCAAATTCCACCCACACCCCAATTCCTCCTACCCAACTTATTAGACCAAATGCTAGGATACGTAATCCACCAGTATGGCTAAAAGATTATCATTGTCCAAAATCCAAATCTGCATATTCCACTACCACTCATCCCTTACCAGCCTATCCCTTACATGAATTCTCTTTACTTACTAAGACCGAGTCATATGATCAGTCAAGCACCTTTTCAATTATTAAAGAGCCATTTTCATATAGTCAAGCTGTGAAAGATCACAGATGGGTTAATGCCATGAATATTGAACTAGATGCCTTAGAAAAGAATGGTACTTGGATTCTTACAGATTTGCCTTAAGGAAAAACTGCTATAGGCTCTAAATGGGTCTATAAGATCAAACACAATCCTGATGGTAGTGTTGAGAGATTGAAAGCTAGACTAGTAGCTAAGGGATATAATCAGATAGAGGGTCTTGATTATAAGGAGAGATTTTCCCATGTAGCTAAACTAGTAACAGTCAGGTTGCTTATGACTCTAGCTTCTGCGAAAGGATGGTTTCTGGAACAATTAGATGTTAATAACGCCTTTCTACATGGTTCTTTAGAGGAGGAAGTCTACATGCTACCACCTCAAGGATACAATAAAGCAAAATCTTATGAAGTATGTAAATTGGTTAAGTCCTTATATGGTCTTAAACAGGCATCTCGACAGTGGAATATTACATTCACTAATTCATTGCTAAGTATTGGTTTTATTCAATCAGTACATGATAATTGTCTATTTACACGAAGCCAACATGGCAACTTTACTGCTCTGCTTGTATATGTCGATGATGTGCTAGTTGCAGGTAATAACATGTTGGACATTTCAGCAGTAAAACAGTTTCTAGACAAACAGTTTACAATCAAAGACCTTGGACCCTTAAAATACTTTCTTGGTCTTGAAGTTTTTAGGGATTCCACAGGCATATCTCTCAACCAGAAGAGGTACATTATTGATATTCTTGCTGATACTGGTTATACCGCTGCTAAACCTTCACCATTCCCTTTGCCTACCAATGTCAAATTGACTGCTGACTCTGGTATTTTACTTGAAGATCCTGACAAGTATCGCCGATTAATTGGCAGGCTACTTTATGTTAATATAACCAGACCTGATATTAGTTTTTCTGTCCATCTACTAAGTCAGTTCATTAGTGCCCCACGTGATACTCATTGGGAAGCTGCTCTTCATGTTCTGCGATACCTCAAGCAATGTCCTTCATTGGGGTTATTCTACTCAGCTTCTAATGATTTGGCTTTGCAAGCATATAGTGATTCTGACTGGGCTGCCTGTCTAGATTCTCGAAAGTCAGTTACTGGGTATTGTGTCTTCCTTGGTTCAACTTTAATATCTTGGAAGAGCAAGAAACAGACCACAGTTTCCAGGTCTTCAGCTGAAGCAGAGTATCGTGCCATGGCTTCCACCACTTGTGAGCTTCTTTGGTTAAGTTACATACTGAAGGACCTTCTTATTCCTGCTACTCTTCCAATTCCTATCCATTGTGACAACAAAGCTGCCATTCACATTGCAGGAAATCCAGTGTTTCATGAAAGAACAAAGCACTTGGATATTGATTGTCATTTGGTTCGTGAACAATACAAGAAAGGTTTCCTTTATCCTACTTTCACTCCCTCCAAGCTTCAACTGGCAGACATTCTTACCAAGTCTCTTGGTGCTGCTCCTCGCCAATTTTTATTGTCCAAGTTGCATCTTACTGCTCCACAAGATAATGCTTCATCAGATCTAACTTGAGGGGGGGATGTAGAATATAGTGACTGGATTCTATTTATCCTACAGCTGATGTGGCATTAGTTTTATTAGTCAAACACACTTTAGGTGTGACTTGTACAGCTGTATAGTTTTGACAACTAGCATAGAAGCGGTTACTTTTACTAGTCTCTGTATATAAACTACTTTCTCAGTTTATAGAAATACAAGAAGATAACAAATTGTTTTTCTTCCAAAACTGATGTTTTACAAAACTACTTTACCAAAAAAATGCAGAAGACGAGGATCATGAAATTAAAAGTTTGAATTTTTATCATAAAAGAAAGACATATAAGCAAATTTCAAATATTATTTTGTAAGCTTCCTCTTATCATTAAACCCACTTGGTCAGCAACCTCATTACACCTACAGTACTATTATGAGTATATATTTATTTATTTTGTCTATTCCATTGTTGTACATATAATTATTTAAATATATTAGTTACAACACAGTTTAAAAAAATCTCAAAAATATTAACCAAAACAATATGTTGAAATCCCCTAATGCATGGTTCAATTAATTTTACTATCATTTAAAAAAAATTAAACTATTAAAAAATATTAATTTTAAAATTAATGTAGCTATTTCAACTTAAATCTATATAAAATTCTATTTAAAATTCTGATTGGCATGTGAATTGAAAAATTAGTTAATGGGTCACACTATAAAGTAATAAACAAAAATTGAAATAATTTTTACATTTTTATAATTTTACGTTCTTTATATTTTTTGTTTTAAATTGAATTATATTTTCAGTTTTTAGAGAAAAATCAAACTGGTTGACTTTTAATTTTTAATTAGACCGCGTAAAAAAGAATAAACAAAGTTCAAAACATTCTACATATGAAAATCAATCAGAAATAAAAGTAAAAGTTTTATGAAATAAATTGGGACTAAGGGGTATTTTATGATAAATGAAAGAGAAGGCTGAATTTCAACAATCCTCTAACCTCATTTTGGCAATAAATAATTAAGTGAAGAATCAATTCAGGTGCTGGATTTGTAATTTAAATTTAAATAACTTACTTTTAATTATATTGATATTATATTTGTAGATTAATTAAAAATAAAATCATCGAATATAAATAAATTCAGAAAACCATAATAATATAATTAAAGAAAAAAATGAGATACAGTTCAAAAGATTAAGGCACTCTAATTAGTGCATTTTTGCGTAGGGGATTGTAATAGGGAGGGGATTCCCCATCCCCATAGGCCCGCCCCTATGACGGAGATTCCCCATCAATTGCCGTCATGGGTACGGGAATGGGGGAAGATTTTTCTTCATCCACGGGGACGGGGGTGTAGTCCCCACCCCATAGGAATCCTCATTCCCGTTCCTATGGGAATCCGATCTATTTTTATATAATTTTTTAATGTATTGTTTATAATTTTTAATAATTTAATTCAATTATTTAAAAGAAAATAATTTTTTTTTGTTTTAAAATTTAATTACTTATGAAACGAGATAAAAAAGTTTAAAGAACTTTTATTTTATTTTTATTATTTTGTTTTAATATTTAAAATTGTTGAATATTTTAGATGATTAATTGAAATAATTTTATAGTATTGATATTGAATAGTTTATATTTGTTTTTCAAATATCTTATAAATACAATAAAAACATTTAAATATTTATATTAAAATTATACGGGAATGTGGGGAACCCCATGGAGATGGGAAATCCACGGGAATGGATTAATCCCCATTAAATTAATGAGGACGGGATTAGGGATGGCAATAGGGCGGGGTGGGGACGGGGAAGCCATCCCCATCCCCATCCCCGCGTCTATGGGGAATCCCCATCCCCGTCCCCATTTAATTAATGGGGATAAAATCATCCCCATCCCCATCCCCATGGATTCCCCATCCCCATGGGGATCCCCGTTCCCCGTATAATTAAATATAATTTATAAATAATTTTATTATTTTCATAAAATATTTGAAAAAAAAATCATTATAAAAAATACTATTACCTTTTATAATATTATATATTTATAACTAAATAGAAACTAATAAAAAAAATTATGTTAAATTATTTAAAATTATAAATAACATACTAAAACTTATAATATAATATAAATATACGTAAATATAAATCGGATCCCCATGGGGACGGGGATGGGGATCCCCATGGGGTGGGGACTATACTCCCCGTCCCCTCCCCATCTCCGTGGTTGGAGAATGATTTTCCTCCATCCCCGTACCCATGGGGGTAATTGGTGGGGATTCCCCGTCCCATTAGGGGCCGGTTCCCACGGGGAACGGGGAATCCCCTCCCCATTGCCATCCCTAGACGGGATGAAAATTTACCATAGAAGCGGAGACGGAGATGGGGATAACTTCCCCACCCCATTGTCATCTCTATTTTTGAGATTTTGATTTCTAATCTCAACGGAACCCTTATTTAAAGTCGATTGAAAAAATGAAAGTTTAACTATTAATAACTTTATTAATATAACTATTAATAACTTTATTAATATAATTGGACCTTATCATGTATGGCTGAGCAACTTGAGACCTAATCTCTTAGAACTCAGTGTGAGTATACTCTGAATCATCATTATAATTCGGATAGAATCTTATATTATTCAAACGAACACTTCATTTTCTGAATGTAACTCAATATTTATATAGAAAGTTCCAGTATCATCTAGAGGATTCTTAGACCATCTAGAAAATAACGGAAAAATCTTACTCAATTATATCGATCATGATATAGGAATATTAATTCTATCAGAACTCTACTAGATAGTAGCGAAGCCGAATGTAGCAATAGGTGGTCAATTGACCGACTATTGCAAAAAAGTTTATATCAATTCTTTGTATGAATTAATCCTAATTATATAATTACACTTATGATTAATATAAATTGACCATCTTAATCTTTTATTTTTGTTAAAATATAAGATTTGACCTCTTTAAAAATAATTTTTGGCTTCACCCCTACTACCAAGTATTACTCGAAATTGACCATTATATAAGCAGATTTAGGTATTGTCTATCATCACACACTATTATCATTACTCTATAAGCTCTTAAACTATTTCGTAAAATTTAAACTGATTTTATCATTAGGGTAATCATCGAACAACCAACATATGATCATCAGTCTAACCTCTATTTTACAGGTAACCTGTCGAGAAGATGAACCTTTTAATTTATTTATTTATAATTGCAATTTTTAATTTTATCAATTAAAGCCTAATTTTAATAAATATCTTTTAATTGAGTCAAAATTGAAAATTTGGCATACTATACTTAGACATGGGTAAAATTAAGTAAACACCATACAATTGAAACTTCGAAATCACGCCTCATACGTTGATGCAAAAAATCAAGTCAAATATAGAAAATAATGTTGCAAATTTTCAATATTGTTGTGTAACTACAATTGTATATTTGCTATAATAAGGCATATATACAAATACAAACACTATGGTTAAAGACTTTAATCTCTTTTTTCCTCTCTAATTATTTGGGCAACCTTCCTTTAATGGTCACTTTGATTTATTGGGTCAAAATCAAAAACCGTCTTAATCTAATTGACTTTGTTTACTTTAGAGAAAATAAATATTCCTATTGACTTCTAACAGAACCATCCAACTTGAAATTTAATACTAATAATACATTTCCTCTGTCTCATTTTAAAAGTTTCATTTGACTTTACACACAGATTAAGAAAATATTGATTATTAACTAAAAAAAAGATAAATAAGGTCTTCAATGAAAAATCATTCCAAAAATAATAATGCGACTTTTTTAATGGGACATTTTAAAATGAAATATGCGACTTTTTAAATGGGACATTTTAAAATGGAATATGAGACTTTTTAAACGGGACGGATGAAATAAATTTCTTTAAATTCGAACTATGTCCCCTCTTTTTAATTAGTGTGGTAATCAGCTAGTTAATCATGATTGGACTAAAATCACTACCATCTAATTAGGCCCCACTCTCATTTTATGCACCTAATCATTTCATGATATATTCCATTCCCTTTAATAAAAATAGTAATCCCCACTCTAATCTTATACCATAATTAATCTTATATGTCAAAATAATAATCCCCACCAAGCACCATTATGACTATACGTTACTTTCTCCAAAAAAATAAGTTTTTGAACTTCAATTGATTTACATCACACAGCTCATAAATTGTTTCAAACATTTTAAACCTTTAAATTTTCTCATAATTTTTTCTCATTTTGTTGAGATCAATTGTTTTCTGAAACTCTTATTCTAAAAATAAAAAATATTTAATTTAAGATATAAAAAAATCCTACTGTTTCAAGTGAATATTTTTATTTAAGTAAAAGGTCAATAATTTTGATCAATCCAAATATTTTTATTGATCGTGTAACTTGTAATCCAAAATTAAATAATTCACTTTCAATCATTTTGATCAATTAAAGACCATACTATTTGTTTTTAGGTCAAGGACAAAATTGTACGATTTAAGTGGAAATTTGCCCCTCTCAATTTATCAGTGGTGATCAATTAACACCTATTTTAATTTTATGGTGACTTAGTCATACACTTTGTTTATTGAGTAAATCACAAAAATACCACAAAAATAACATGTATTTACACACATTACCACTTATATCACCTATTTATCATTCTTACCATAAAACACAAAAAGTTTTCATTAGCACCATTCCACTAGAATAGTGAAATGTGTATCATTGAAGATTTTCCCTTTTTTCTCTACAATAATAAATAACACCTATCCATTATTGACAAATGGATATTTAATTTTTTTAAAATATATAAATTTTTATTTAAAAAAAAATACTATTATAACATGACGCGCGTCAGGTCTGATGTGTTGACCTGACGCGCGTCAGGCCATGCAGGGCTGACGCGGGTCAGCCCTGCTTACTCATGCATCAGTTTATTAACTGATGCATGAGTCTTTGCTTTAAAAGAAATATTCTTTCTATTTTAATAAATATTTTATTTAAATATAATTATTTTATATTAAATTATGTTAAAAATTTATTTATTATATATAAATTTCAATTTCAATTTTAATTTAAATATATTTAATAATAATAATTAAATCTTAAAAATATAAATATAAATATATTTAAAACAATTAACTAAATTTTAAAAATACAAAATAAAATAATTAAAAATTTATATTAATAATTTATCTATTTAATATATTTTAAAAATATATCTTTATGTATAAAATATGTATCAGCGATGTATCTATTAAATACATTTTTAAAAAATATATACCATGTATGTATTTAGTAAAAATGTATCTATCATGTATCTATTTAAATACATTTAAAAATATATCTATCGTGTATAAATTATGTATCAGCGATGTATTTATTAAGTATATTTAAAAAATGTATCTATCATGTATAAATTATGTATCAGCGATGTATCTATTAAGTACATTTAAAAAATGTATCTATCATGTATCAATTTAAATACATTTAAAAATATATCTATCATGTATAAATTATGTATCAGCGATGTATCTATTAAGTACATTTAAAAAAATGTATCTATCATGTATAAATTATGTATCAGCGATGTATCTATTAAATACATTTAAAAAATGTATCTATCATGTATCAGCGATGTATCTATTAAGTACATTTAAAAAATATATCTATCATGTTTAATATTTTTTTTTGATAAATATCACGTATAAATTATGTATCAAAAATATATCACATATGTATCTGAATGCATCAAATATATATATATTGGAGATGTATCAAATACTTATCGAATATTTTGCATTTCTACTCGTCTTTTCCCTTCCTTCCACCTAGGGCTTCCGGTCAAATCATAAAAATAAACCAGTCAAATATATATAAAACAATAAATATTTGGTTCATTTTAATTAGTATTATTGCATATATGTTTATAAACTTTTCTAAATATGAAAACGAACCAATCGAATTAGTCAGTTAATTCAATTAATGTATCAAATATGTATCTCTCATGTATAAATTATGTATCAGAGATGTATTGAAAATATATTTGAATTACAATTAAATGTATCAGAGATGTATCTATTAAATGAATTTTAAAAATGTATCAATCATGTATCGGAGATTTATTAAATATGTATAAAAGATATACATGCAATATATATAAAAAAAATCGACACATGTCAAAAATGTATCAAATAAGTATTAAAAAAATATGTGTAATAAAATGTATAAAAAAATAAGAAAAAAAGTTCGAACAATCGAATATTTATCAAGAATATATATATCGGCAAAATATATTATACAGTATATGAGAGACATATCAAAAATATATCAGAGATATAAAAGAAAAAGAGTAATATATTTATATTTATAAAATTTAAATTAAATTAATATTTTTAAAATTCAAATATAATAAATAACTTTGTTATACAATTTAAATGAATATATAAATATTTAATTTATATTAAAAAAATAAAAAAAATGTGTCAGGTGCACCAAAAGGTGCATCTGAATTTTGTTAAGAATGACCCGCGCGTGATGCGCAGGTCATTCATTATAGCAGATGACACACTTTAAATTTGCAAGGTAGTGGACATGTGTAATGGAGGGCTTCTTTAGTCCTTTTTTATGCAGTGGTCTTTTTGTATGCAGGGATCTTTTTGATTCTTTTTTATGATTTCTCTTTATTATATAGGACATATGTAGTGGACACGTGTTTATTTGGGAGAAAGGTGGCGTTGGTTGAAAAGTACAATAAAAGTTGGTATTTTGTGAAAGGAAAATTGTACTAAAGTAAACAAATTAATTAATATTGTATTATGTGAAATAGTGAGTCATTAATGTGGGTTTTTTGTTATTTTCTCTTGTTTATTTAGCTAATTTATTCCATTTAAATATAATACTTATTATCGGTGTGAGCAACACGCGCCAAATCAAGTTCGAAAATTAGATAAATTGATAAACATAAAAGCCAAATTTAAAACTAAATTATTTATAAAATTAAAATATGTGCTAATTGATCATCGGTTGCAAGTTGAGAGGGAAAATTTCCATTTAAGTTAAAATTATATAACACGAACAAATTGAGAAACTGAGATGACTCAATTTTATTCTTAATTTATTTAAAAATACAAAGTATTATATTTAACTAATATGCAAATAGAGAATAATGTTTTTAATCTATTAAAATAGCTAAAAATGAATATATGATATCGAATTATAATTTTAAGGACTGAATTAACCTTTTGCTTTTTTTTATTTTAACGGCAAAAGAGAAAGAGAAATTAGCACGGACATCATGGACCCCGCACAATTAGTTTATAACCTAATAAGCTCTTCCTTTAATTAATTTAAAACTAAAAGCATGTTTAATTAAAGAATACTAACAAAAGTACCCTTACCTTAAATCAAATACAGAGTGGCACCACTATGCCACTATCTGCCGCAGGTGGCGTCCATAAATAGAAAATTATTAATTCCTTTTAGCAAATTTAATTTATTTTAATCTAAAATTTTATGCTCGGACCCGGTTCAGGATAAATCGTTTGCCCATGAATCTATAATGGACTATTTGCAAATAAAAATCTAATATTTTACATTTTTAACAATTTAAACATGACTATTATGTTCATTTATAAAATTATAATTTTTAGAACTGTTTTAATTAGTTTATCCTACTATATTTTGAATGAAGTAATTATATCCATTATTAACTTTTTTTTTATAGAAATTAAAATTTAATCTTATTAATTTCTACATTTTAACTCAATTTGATATCTACAAATAGACAAATTTTATAATTTGTAAAATTTAAAAGTGTGAGGTAGATTAGTACGACTTTAAACATAATTTAAATTTTGTTAACTTTTGTTGGGTATCCTAATCCAGCTCGATATGAGACTAATCCCACAACAATAACTTATAAAAGCCGGTAAATAATAGTACAACATTCTATTTTTGCTTATAATATTTTTCCGTCATAAAATAATACAACTTTTTGGCAATATTTAATGAGTTAAACAACATCAAATAACAATATCAAACTGTATAATCTCAATTTTAAAAAAGGTATCGTGGGATTGCTAAATTTATACATTGTGTTTAAATCACTAAAAAAACAAAAAATATTCTTTTATTTATAAACAACCCATCTATAAAATGATTCTCGGTCTAGATAATAATTTTTTTTAAATATCCGAATAACTCATAATTCAAAAAAAAAAATCAAAATATTCTCCCACTTTTGTTCAGTCTCCTACTTACTTGTAAAGAGTGTAAAGACATAGCCTTTGTTCGATACTACTTGAAAAAATGTCATCTTTAATGTTAATTTCAAATCATACATTTTCTCACATAAGATTTTCTTGAGGAGAAAAAAAAAATGTTGTGCAGGAAAAATTTAAGCTGTGATGAAGAAGACAACAATGGAGGATCTGTACCAGTTCATCTCAATGTTTATGATCTAACTCCAATCAATGGCTATGCTTATTGGCTTGGCCTTGGTGTTTATCATTCTGGTGTTCAAGGTTAATTTGTTTTTATTATATTCAGTTCTTGAATCTTGCTAAATTTAGATCTAAGATTGTGTCTTTTTAGATCAATTTCTATGTTTTTCAATCTTCAAAGAGTTATTAAATAACGGGTTTTTGTTAATTTCTTGAATGGTGATTCCTGTCTCTAGAAAAATACTGTTTGGTTGGTGAGAAAGTGCAGGAAAATGAAAATATGATCAAGAAAATTGGGTTTTAGTTTTATTTTAATTTTGATTATTTGCAGTTCATGGAGTTGAATATGCATTTGGGGCTCATGAGTATCCAACAACTGGGATTTTTGAAGGAGAACCAAAACAGTGTGAGGGATTTACATTCAGAAAAACAATTTTGATTGGAAAAACAGATTTAAGTTCTTCTCAGGTAAGAACAGTTATGGAGGAATTAGCAGAAGAATTCAGAGGAAATGCTTATAATTTAATCACTAAAAACTGTAACCATTTCTGTAATAATGCTTGTGTTAAACTCACCGGTAATCCGATTCCGAATTGGGTTAATCGACTCGCTAGAATCGGTAAGACATTATTTATAAATTAAGCGAGTCGTTTTTAGAACTGTGAGATTTTAAATTTGCATTTGGACTTATATATGTTTGTTTTTTTTCTTTTTTTGGAAAAACAGGGTTTTTATGCAATTGTGTTCTTCCTGCGAATTTAAATTCGACTAAAGTTCGACATCATAAAATCGAAGAGAAATCTGAAGTAACGGAGAAGAAAAAATTAACAAGTGTATCGGATAGATTTACGTCTTCTTCAAATTCATCGTCTTCCTCGTCGTTATCTCCTCCCGGAAATCAAATTCGCGGTAGAAGTAGAAGCAGAAGTAGACGCATTCTTCCACCATCTCCTCCTTTGATTACTTCACCACCAATTTGATGGAATGTGATTCTTTTTTTGAACTTTTTATTTCTTGAAGAAATTTCGAAATTAAATGAGGGGAAATGAAATGTTAATTCTATTTTTCTTTCATTTCTTTTTGTTCTTTAAAATGTATTTTTTAGTTCGTTCTTGTTTTTTTATTAATTTGGTGCTACATAATTTTTTATTGAGTTATGCAGGCATGAGGTATGCTGCACAATGAATATACAATATTTATGCTCTTTTTTCTAACTTTTTTTTAAGCTCTGCTACATGATGTTAAAAACTACTCAAGTTGATGTTGATATTTATTTAATTACAATTATGATGGGGAAATTTATATACGAGACTTATGTTAGAAACGTTTCTTTTTCGAAAGAAAAGATCGAATTTTATTGATCAAGAGATAGACTTAACAAGTGATGATAAGTTGATAACATTTGTCTCTCTTCTTTTCCAATTTTCTCTCAAATAAAAAACTTTAAAATTGCTAAAATAGAGTTTATATTTTTTGAAACTCTTACACTTGTAACTATTTGAAATTAATGAAATATAATTTTATTTTTATATTAAAAGATATAGTTCCTTTGATCTCCTATAGATTCTTAACCATCAAAATCTTGCATTCGAAAAATTTAAATTGCCTAGTGAAATAAATTTATATCGTAGAATTTACTAGATTTAATTAGATCAATAAAGATCAGGTATATCTATTTTTTTAAGTAATATCAAATAGATAAAAGTGAAGATGAAAAGATAATACAAATTAGATTCAATTGATCTGAAATTATAAACTATTGACCTAAATTGATGAAATTGAACCTAATTGACACTGCCATATAAGTTTAATAGATCCAAATAACCTTTTATTTTTGTTAGGTAGGCATTTGACAATTTGGCTATATGGGCAGTGGTACCAAATCTTGATTTTCTTTTGTGATATGAAAAGAAAAATTAATAGTTTGGAGAGCATCTAAACAGATTTGATAGCATTCGGTGAAAAGACTAGTAAAGTGGTAAAGTGGGAAAAAATAAAGTCATGTAACTCAAATCAATATTGAAACTTTCTCAGGAAACAAACAGTATTTCTGATGACTAAAAAAAGTGTTTATTCCATGTGACGGTTGTTTCATGTCATTTTTATAACAAATCAATAACCATTTGCGATATGAAATTTATAGTTATTATTTATCTTTTAATCATTAAATATTAGTACATGGCTAATATCTCATCGGTTTGTTGTAAGAATAATGTGGTCCGACCGTTGTGTTGTATAATTATTTTCAGAAAAAATATGGAAAACATTACTTTTTTTATTTTATTTTATGAAGAACAAGTTTTGCATCAGTTGGTTGAAAAGATAGGGATAAATTGTTTTGAAGACATACAAAACATTTGCAGATGGTAGAGAAGAATTTGCAGAAAAAGGAAAGCAGAGACTTGGTTTTTAAGTGTTGCAAAATATGGAAAATAGCAGAGAATAAGTTGCTTTTGTTTTTACTTTGCCTTGTTTTGTGGGAATGGGATCCAATTTTTTTAATTAGGTGACGAGAAATATAAAATGATTTTTTATTATAAATTTAAAACCGGAAAAAATAAAAATTTATAGTGGGTCAAATAATTTTCTAAATTTGTTAAAACTATAATATACAATTCACTTGATAATATAATGTAAAAATTTAAATTTATTAATGTCACGTGTTTTATATATGTCTTGTAACTAGATTCGTCAATTTCTATTTTATCTCTCATTAATTATTTATTATAAAAATAAAAAATAATTTAACAATAATTATTTTTTATTACTATCATAATTCTACTTTAATATATTCACACACTGTAAAAAAACAATTATAAATAATTGTGCAATTATTTTAAAGCCCTCACATATGTCACAATTCATACTTTTAGTACCTCCTATTTAAAATTTGACGAGATGATCTCTCATTTTTATTTCCGTCAACAGTTTAGTTCATCAGTCCAGTTTTAGTGTTAGTCAACTGAGTTAAAATACTTAAGGGTAAATTAATTTTTAAACATGAGGGACAAGATCGAGAAATAAAAATGGAGGACCATGTCATTCTTTTGCTTTTATATTTTTAAAATTTAATCTTTTAACTCGGTATAAATAAGGGACTATCTCATTTGATTTTCAAACAGGATGGATAAAAAAGTGAATTATGACATATGTGAAGGGTCTCGTAGTAATTTTTTCTAAATAGTAATACAATTTAATAAAATATTATTTATAATTATACATAATATAAAAAATATCAAATAATAATTAAAATAATTATTTATTAGAAGTAATTTATCTTATTAGAATTTTAAATGATTAAATAATAATTAAAACAATAATAGTTAACTATTAAAAATTAATTTTAATTAGTATTTTAAACAATTATCTTAACATGATTATAAGTATTTTATCTTATTTAATACTCTAATTTTAATAATTTATTTAATATTTTTAATTAAAAATTACTAATTTTATGAAGTAAAAAGGACATTAAATTATCTTATATTATTATAAATAATTATTTTAATTAAAAATTTAATTTTAATAATTTTTTAATTAATAATTTTATTTTATAAATAAAAATATTAACGTAAATATACATGTCTGACACTGCGTCCTCTTATATATAATATAGATAGATATAGTGAGCAAAGAAGATACAAGTTGCTATTCTCATGGCAGAAACAAGGGAGTACTTTGCCATCATCTCTTCTTTCTAACTTGTATTTTTCTTTGTGTTTCAAGGAATCCAAAGATCAATGACTTTATGGGAAAACTTGGCCATAAAGAGAGGTAGAGAAGGTTTACAAGTAATAACTCTTTAAGGGTTCCTTAGTATCCCATAAAAATAAAATTCAAGTCTATAAAGTTAGATTATTTAACATGATCTAAAAAAACTTTTGCATTATATATAATAGAAATATTGAAGATGCTCTCACGGAATTTGATCTAGTTGTCTAAGTCTCAGCCAGCCATCTGAGCGTTAAAAGTCGCGGGTTCGAACTCCGGCTACTCCCTTTCTTAATATGGAGTGGTTGAGTCTGGATTGCTGGATATTATAACCCAGAATTATCAGATATGTGTGCCTGCGGGCGGTTCACATCCCGAGATTTGACAATGATATAGAATTTCGGCTCAGTAGAGTGAGTTCTCGTCACAAAAAAAGAAACAAAATATTGAAGATATAAATGAATCATGCATCTAATAATTTATAAAAAATCAAATGATTTATAAAAAGAAATTAATAGTACTTAGAACAATTTAAGATGATTAACCAAAATTAATATTTTGCACTATTAATAATAGAAATAAATGGATGATATTTCATTAAAAAATAAAAATATTCTATTTCATTTAATATTGTATCATCAAAATTTGAAAATAATATTATAAACTTGTTAGAAATATAAATGAATCCCGCATTGGAATATTAAAAAAAATATCAAATGGTAAATATTGTGGTTGGAAATATTGCACATTCATGGTAATAAAAAATTAACAATTAGTTCAAGACTATTAGAAAAATGAATGAATTTCACATCGACTTTTTTCTTTTCTTTTTTTAACTCACTAGTTTCACATTATGTGCTATGCACGTGGCTCGTAACGTAACTCGTCAATGAACATATTAGTAAATTTGTTATAATTATATCAATTTTTTATTTATAATTAATATTAAATTAGTAAAAAAATTGTAAAAGTAAATATAATATATTCTGTTATTAAATTTTTATCCACATTGAATTTATTTTTCTTTTGGTTTTATAATAATTATAATTAAATAATTAACTTAATTTTATTAATAATATTTTTAAAAATAATAAGATAGAAATTTAAATAATAATATATTGACCAAATACAGTATTTTAATTTTATAGTTCAATCAAACTAAAAGATAGGCATTCCTACTAATTTGGAGACAATTTAGTTATTTTTTACAAAAAATTAAATTAGAGATAATTTAGCTACCTATTCTAATTAGGACTTTATTTATAATAATGATTAATTAAATAACTAATTAGTTAATGACTATAAAACCTTTATTTAGTAGTAAACTGAAAATGATTTTTCAGTAAATTTGTCTGTCCCCCCATCCGTGCTTTTATATATAGTATAGATAAGGAATGACTCATGCCAAAAAAACAACTAATATTACACATCTTAGGGATGGAGACTCCGGCTAGGTCTTCTAACATGAAGTTAGTAATGAAGGTTTAATAGTACTTAGCAGGATTCAACTGATTTCATGCAAAATGAATTTCAACCTCACTATTTATCACTTGACTGAGCATTTTCACGATCCATTGAATTTGTTGATGATATTAGAGAGTTAATCGCCACTTAAGTGCCGAACAATTCTAGATCCATATATAAAAATCTAGAATTAGACTAGTAAATGAAATTAAACTCTCCCGCACGGGTTTGGTTTAGTGGTTTAAGAAGTCCCAGTTATCTGGGCGTCAAAAGTCGCAGATTCAAATTCCGGCTACGTCTTTTTTTAATATGGAGTGGTTGAAGTTGAGTTGCTGACCATTATAACCTAGAATTACCAGGTATGTGGCTTGCAGCCGATCCACATCTCAAGGTTTAACAATGATATTGAATTTCGGCTCAGTAGAATGAGTTCTCATAAAAAAGATGAAGCTAAACTCCTTGATGATCTAGTACCTCAAAAAATGGCCAAAACATACAAGTAGATAGAAGAGTTTCTCCATATTAAACATGTTGCAGTTGCAGGAAAATTTTATTCTTTAGTATATGGCGTAAATTTTTGTATCATTTGGCCTAGGGACCCATAAAGTTTATGGATAATATCATAGCGTCAAATAGCTTAATCATCAGCCGACTTACAAGCCTTAGAATCGAGCTAGCAAATATAGTTGATGAATTGAAGAGTTTTTTTTTGATAAATGAATGAATTGAAGAGTTATCCAATTATGCTAAATCAGAGACATAAATAGTTAAAGAAAAACTAATTTATAAGAAGATTTATGATATTTAACATTTACCAATTGATTTTGTCCAATATTATTTAGTATCTATCATTTAGCACTCTCCAGTCAAGGTATGAAATGCCCACGACAAATGGTGTAGATTTATGTATGACCTCTTGTATTCAAATGAATTTGAGAGGATTTTAATTCATTTCTTTCATTGTCAAACAATTTTTAACATTTTCATTATGATAGAAAAGTGTACATGAGACTTAAAAATATTTAAAAATCACTTTTTAAGCTTTGACACTTTAAAGTTATTGTTATAAGATAATAATGACAATGTTATTGATTCTCAACCATGTGATGGCTAAAGTGCGAGAAGCCGGCGGTAAGAGTGAATGATGGCGGTGTCAAAAGTTTTGAAATGAATTTTATTTCATAATAAAATCCGATTTAATTAAATTAAATAAATTACTATTTTAAATTAATTGTAATAAATTCATTAGATAAATTTATTTGATTTAAATTTAAATTAGATTAAATTAAATTAATTGAGATCTATAATTAATCAATTAGAAAATATTAATAACTTTTTAATATATATAAATTTTATAATAATAAAATTAATTAATTAATTTACTTTAGAGATTTGGTTTAATTTTAGTTTGGTTATCATGTGACTAATCATGTGGTTTGTTTGGATGAAGAGTGTTGCCACATCAGCAATTCATTGGGTTGGAAATGACGTGGCAAACAAACTAACAAAAATTTAGTTGAATTCAAAAAATAACGAATATGGTAAAACGTGCTAATCTTGCTGATTTTTAAATGTTTGACAATTACTGGTCCGTTTGATATTCTATTGCAATTAAACTTTTTTTTTAAATTGTATTGCAATTAAACTTCTAAAAAAATGATGGAGGCCTCACCCTAAGTTTGTCAGCATAATGATATGTAAATAAAGAATTTGACTCTCATTAGTCATCCATAAAATCTACAAGCTAAGGTAACATGGAGGGAGTAATAAAAGATTTGTGAAAATCAGAACAATAAAGTAACATGGAGGGAGAACTAAATTTGGTGGGAGTTTAACGTGAGAGTAGTTTCAGCAGTCCTGCAGCTCAGATCAATAAATATCGGTTTATTGAACAACAAAACAAAGTATAGAAAATTAATACATAAAATCATAGGTAACCTACTTTAATAAAATAATGGTTTACAGTGGAGAATCCAGCCAACAAAAGGATTGTAGGCTTTCTAACTCCTTTTTTCTCGTATCCATTCTACAAAATTATCAAGGATCAACGGCCACGCTAGTTCCGGATTATAATTATCAAGCTCCGGAAAGTTTATCTGTCACAAATAAAATAATAGTGTGTCAACAAAGCAACAATAATATACAATACTTAAGAGGAAAAGAAATTTTGAACTCAGTTTGTGCAGAAACACGGGTGCTTTTTTTTTCTTACAATGTCCTTGGTAATCAAGAAATTGTAACTAAGAAGCAAAAAAAAGGAAGTACCTCGTTGCAAAAGCGGAAGAACCCCATCCACTGATCCATGTTTATTACTTTATAATCACTCTGTATCTGCATTCATTAACAAACAGGACATAACAGAACCGATATTAATTTAAGCTCGATGAGACAAGAAAGTATAATGTAAATGGCAAATTTCCAGAGTCTATTCAGCCAATTAAGTAATCCTGATAGCCTACCATGTCAATATATAAGAATTCAACTGAAAGGAAACACAATTGGCAAACATTGACGGCAAGGTGGGGATTGTCAGCACAAAAAAGCGCCATAGTGTAGGTGATAAGCTAGGAATACACAGGAATCTTTTATGATAATCATACACGTGAGAAACGTATCTTAATGCTGCAAAGTTGGATAGGGTGGCCCTTACGTAAAGATCAAATCGCTCCCAATTTTTATGAAATACAAGATGCTTCTAAAACTAGCTATGCGTCATATAGTCCTAGAAAAGTAAAGGGAAGTTTAGGAGAATACCTAAAAAACTAAAATATTTGTAAATTTACCTCAAAAACTGAAAGTTTATAAGCGTACCTAAAAAAAATAAATATTTATTTTTTTACTTCACAATTTATTTTTTTACTCCGCAGTTTCAAACAGATTCAAATACAGTTTCTAATAGAGTTTCAAACGGTTTATAACGGTTTCATAAAAATAAAGTTTCAAACGGTTTCATAAAAATAAAGTTTCAAACGGTTTCAAATACAGTTTCACAAAACACAATTTGAAACTGTTTTACAAAAACGTTTCAAATAGAGTTTCTAATAGAGTTTCAAACGGTTTCAAATAGAGTTTCTAATAAAGTTTCAAACGGTTTATAACGGTTTCATAAAAATAGAGTTTCAAACAATTTTAAATACAGTTTATAATAGAGTTTCAAATGGTTTATAACAGAGTATTTTTAAAAAAAATTGACATTTCTGAAACCGTTTATAATACAGTTTCAAACAGTTTAAAAAAAACGGAGTATTTTTACAAATTTTTTCAGAGTAAAAAAATAAATTTCGGAGTAAAAAAATAATTTTTTTGAAAAAAAAGGTAGACGAATAATTTTTCAAAAAACGGAGTATTTTTGCAAATATTTTGAAAAACAGAGTATTTTCTGCAAATTTCTCAAAAGTAAATTAAAATACAGAAATAACACGAGACGGATAGCATAGTAGTATTAAGTGGTACTGATGCATCAATTGCAGCAAAACTCAAAAACACAGATAAGTAAAAAAAGCCACTTACCTTTAGATACTCGATAAAATAATCAACCTGCACATGAAATTGAGATCCTAGTACAAGATCCAGCAACTGACAGATGCTCTCTATGTCTATGCTCTTTTGTTTCTCCTCTGAGAAAAGAAAAATTATCAAGGAAAAGAAAACAAAAAAAATTAAACATCTTGACAAAACAATGGAAATAGCAGTAAGATAAGCCAGAACATGCTGAACTCGTAATACCTGTCAGGCAATACCGGAATGCATAGGTATAGAAATCCACAAAGTTTGATGGCCTCTTAACCTTTCAAATATTGGAAGAAAAGAACATCAGTTATTAGCTTGCAAAAGCTTTTTGAAAATCATAGAATAAACATTCCAAGAGAATAACAGTCATAGAATTACCTCTTTCTCTAGCTCTGGAAGGGACTTCTTTAGTTTATTTACAGTATCAGCCCTCAATGCTTTAAGGCCTCTTCGCCATTCCTCCTGTCAATAATAAAGTAAGATGAAGACCGAGAGGAAGAGTAACGATGGATATACTTACTAAGAAAATATAAATATTATGGTCTCTAGTAAAAATTGGCCGAGGATGAAATCACAAGAAGGGTAAGATCGAGGAACAAGCAGGAAGACAATCAATGATCAATGGAGGACTTAAAGATATTCGGAGCTAAGCAGAGGGAAACAACAAAATCAGACACCAAAAAGTGCAGTTTCACATTATGTAAACAGTAACCGCAGCCCACCAATAGTCAAACATGGACCGAAAAGTGCAGATAAGCGTATGGCAGACAACATGAGACACATTAAACCTTAAAAGAGATGCTATTAGTAGTAGCAGCAAGCCAGCAATCCATTTATCAGTAAAACATATGGTAAAATATACGGATTTAATCTTCATCTTACATATAACTCGGTTGTAAAGAAAACGTTTATAAGAACAACCATAGAATGTAACACTGCTTTAGTTTTGTGTTAACCATAAACATTACAGATATCCACACAACCTTAACCTAGCTAATAACTAGTTAGCCGAATTGCCAAGAAAAACGAGTAAAAACTTAAATTCGGAATTTAAAACACAGGGAAATCACCTAAAAAATAAAATAAAAATAATGAAAGAAAAGAAGTTATTTACCAGAGTAAAGTATGCTTGCTTTTCCGCTTTCATCTTCCTGAAATTTAACGATTCATTAGTTAACTTACGGAACATCAACGGAGGGAGCTAATTTTGGAGCTCACAACGCTTACCAAGCTAGCATCAAGATCCTAACATCAGTATGAGGCACCTCGATATCTGCACACAACGCTTCAATACCTTCCGGACTGTACAATTATTAACACCACAAATTCATTAAAATTCACAACTTTTTTTACTTTTTCGTCTACTAAGCAGCTCAATTAAGCCAGAAGATTTATCAGCATAACTTACTCAATTAAGCCAGAAGATTTATCAGCATAACTATAAAACAAGCTATCGATTCGCTCCATCTCTTTACTCGACGCTTTACTCGACGCTTAATTATCCAAAAACAACACAATTAAATCACTTACATACAAATCAAAAGTAATTAATTAGAAAAAATAGTTACCGGAGCGAAAAAGATCGACAGCAGAAGAAGTGATCGGAGCGGTAGAATTAGATTGACCCGTTTTCTTGGTTGAAGACCGACGCATCTTCAACAGCACCAGCACAAGCAACCAATCAAAAAATAAATAAATAAATAATTAATTATTTTGTAGAGAGAGAAAGTAAAAGCAGTTTATAGAGAGTATAATTCTACAAGATCTAAACCTCTATAAGTAGAGAATTTAAAATTACAAAAAAAAAAATTAAAAAAAATTAAAAACAGACCTCGAGATGGATAGATAGATAGAGAGAGCAGAGAAGCTTCCTTCGTAGCTCTGCTTCTCTCTCTAAAAATTAAAAGCTGCAAATTCTGTAATAAATTGGAATTAAATGATTTTTGTGAAATTAAAAAAAAGGGAGTGATTTGATTGGGTGGGGGAGTACGGGTTAAAAAAGTAGAGTAGTAGAGGAAGGTATTTGAGTTTTGATTGAATGCAAGTTTTCACGTGTGGCTATACAGAGGAATTAGAAACTTCTTGTCGTACCAAGTCTTGTGTTTATGTCATTCTTTGATTGTCTTTACAAATTACTACTATAAATGTTTATTTTTTTAAAATAAGTGTTTAATTTTTATAATTAAAAATAAATATATTTATCTTTTTATGATTCGAACTATTGAAAATCTAATTAATTTGTGTTGATGTAGACGTCAAAATTCATTTTATTATAAAATTTATAATATGCTATACATTAGTATGATTTAATTTTTATTTGTATTTCTTTTTTCAAAATATAAAAAATTATATTTATGTATCGTTTTGGTTTAAAATACTATATTTGGCCTGGATAAAAAATTTGTACAATTAAATCAAGAATTGTATTGTCTACCTGTTTTGTATTTTCCAGCTAGGAAAATAAAATTTTCACTATTTTGAGTCCAAGTTGGAATCTAATTAACTAAATACCATAGCAATTAGTACATTGATTGAAAATAATTGTAAATTACATCATTAAACTAATGTGATGATTATATGGATCTCATTTGAATTTCACAATAATTAGTAATAATCATTCCTTTTAAGAATGGACAAACATTGCCACGAACTCTCAGCTAGGAGTTTACCTGTAGTTTCTAAAACTTTCCAAACAGCGTAAGCAATGACTATTTCTACAAATATAAAATCAAAATCGATTACAAGAGCAAGCTTACAATGGGAAATGCTGCATTTGCCCAACTTTTTTTGGATCAAATTCGAAATTGAGGGACCGCTAAGCAGGCATCTCTGAGAGATAACATGTAAAGAGAGAGACGGCATCCTGCAGATGATTGGAGCGCAGGTCTTCTGGAACTGGAGCATTAAATACAATATCGAAGCAACTTAATTGATCTTCGCGTGTTGAATCATTGGCGGCAACAGATAAAAGCATTTCACTAATTTCTTCTGCCATCCTTGAGTATGCTACTCTGCGATATTGACAACAAAAACATGTTAGTGATCAGACGTTTATCATTTCCAGATTGTGTTCTCCATCTCGTTAGCAAAATTTCATCTTATCGGTCAATAGATGAATTCAGGAAAGAAAACTAAAAACTAAAGTTAAAATTAAGCTTAAAAAGTCAGTTCCTGAATCAACAACAAGTATGAATCCCTTAATTGTCTTAACATATGAATTTTGATCAACATCCTTTGTTTACCAAATGTTGATGTTCTTCATTGCATAATATGAAATCTTAAAATAATTATGCGTAATAACAAAAACAATGAAGTTTGAATTTCTGATATTTATCTTCATGCAAAGATAGATAAGCCAAACGAAATGTCTAGAGACGCAAGAAGGGATTCCAATGAACCTTCTTTAGTGCAGTGGCTGTTTACTTTTCTGATATGTTGCATATACTGTTCCGTTCTAGTGAGAGTATTTGCTTTTCAGTTATAAAAGTTATACTCTTTTGTGTTATAAAGACCTCGACATCAAAAATCACAGTGTAGGAAGCAGTCATTACTTTACACAGCCTTGTTTATAAGACAATGTGGAGAAAAGATCATAGAGACTCATTCAACAATTATGTACAAGTAATTAAACAACTTCTGCATGAGAAAATGTGTTTTGAAAGCAGTGTAAAAGGAGCAAATGGCAAAAAAAGAAGCCATTGTCAATATTACCCAAGTTTGAACATAGTAATTCATGAAACTATGATTTTGTTCTTTTTCAAAATTCAAGAAGCCTGCTTGAAACTCATAAAGGTAGAAAAAGATGGTAGCATATGTCGGTGATCATTGATTGTAAAGTATATGGTGCTAAGGTAAGTACTAGAATACCTTGCATTAATTGGTAAACGGTCGCTGAAAACTTCCAATGATTCATTCAGATGACTGAGGAAATTCCTGCACTCTGAACTTTTGCTCTCAGGAGATTCCTGTAAAAGTTTTTATAAGAACTCATAAGAGAAGGAACAAAGGATCAACAGATTTCAAGTATCGACAGGATTTTCCAATGCCTACCTATCACAAAAATGGGTTCAAAATTTATATACAAAAAGATTAGGTCATGTGTATTAATACTATTCATGAGGAAGAAGGATGCTCCCCGTAGTTAAACATTGTAAATTTAATTAAAATGATATCAAATAACTGAAATAAAACTCATTTCTCTTCCCTGTTGCAATCCAGTACCGGTAGGACTATGCTACTGGTCTGTAATTTGAATACGATATCCCTTATCTAGAGGCTGGACTCTGTTTATAAATTCCTTATATTTTTCTTTTCTTGTTCATTCTTTGAATTCCAATGATTAAACAAGTTTTCTCTGTTGTGAACAAAAACATCTTTCTCTGTACCATTTCCAGAAAAATTGACAAGCTACGGCCACTAGTTACAAAGCTACAATAAGGTATCAAGAGGGCTATCACAGTCAAGTGCGAAATTAACAAGCATCACCTTTAAACAAAAAAACAGCATTTGAAAAGAAAAATATCTCTACACCAAACATGGAAAATGCTGTATTTCATCTTGGAAAAATTCGTACAAATTTAATGCCCATGATCTACCAAGCTTGAGTGGGTTTTTAAGCAAAACAATTGAGGCATAGCTCTCCTTTTGTTTTTCCATCAATGGGAACACAACGCTTGAGCTAATAAATTTTTATCGAGCCCAGTTCACTCGGAATTAGTTACTCCAGAAGTTGATTAATATGTAGAGCATAGAATGCATGTTAAGATCTAAAGCATAAATCTTTATGGTAGATTTTCTCACCCGTTTACTTATAGTATCGAAGCCTTCCTGAAATGAACTTTTTATCAAATAGAATGATAAATAAATTCCAGCTCCCAATTCCCAATTTTCAATTTCAGACTTGTAATCCTCCATTAAAGTTGTAATCCTCCATATCTCCGAGTGATTGGCTGCATTAATTGATTAAGAAAGGAAAAAGAAACAACTTAACAAGCTCATCACCACAAAACATAAATTAGACATCAGAAACTTGAGCACAAGTAATAATCAAGCCGAAAGATCTAAAGGACTTCAGTTGGAAGCATTTAGTTCTGAAGTCTGAACCATCCCAAACAAGTAACAAGCGAAGTTCTTATGAGAATGCTCGAACATACTCAATTATGAATATTGCCCAATAAATTAAATTTTTAATGAATAGAAGGTCTTCTGAGCTGATTGACAATTTCTGTTTGCTCATTTATTTGATTTGATTACGTACGGACAAAAATATTTTAAAAGTATGACTCATAAAAATTACAGTCAACGATCAATAAAAAGGCATATTTTCTGATACATTTTTATAAAAGCAATTAACTGAAAAGAAAATGTATAGAACTAGGAGCTAATTGAGAAAGGAAAAAAACTAAAAAATCAAGACTGAAATAACCAAAAACTTCATTTTGGCTTTTTAATTATAACTGCATTATGCTCACCCATATATAAGGAATTAACATCAATTTATAAAGAAAGGACCAAATTTGTGCAGGAAGATGCCTAACAAGTAAAAGAATTACCTGATAAAAACAATTCGTGGGCAACTGAAGTTATGAAAATAGAATGAGCTTTTTGCCAATTTGCACATTCAAGGTAGTGTTCAAGCGCTTTGAAAAGATCTCCATAATAATTGAAGTACACTGCCTGCAGTCAACAGGTTTTATTATATTAATTAGCATAACAATCTTGCAAATGCAAACTCTTACATGTGAAAGCAACCAGATTAAACCACACATCCATGCGGGAAGGTTTTTGCAATACATTGCAAGGAAAAATGCTATTTCAAAACAAGTCTTAATATGGGAATCACATTAAAAGAAACAGATACTGGTCAGCTACCATTATCACCTCATGGGAAATGGCAGAATGGAACTTACAATTAGTTTGAAGTTTTGGACATAACAGGAGCAAAAAGAATAATTATTTTTGTGTGTCTGCAATAGAAAAAGAGTTCTGGGTGCAACTTATAGCTGATTGATGTCTATGAGCAAAAGGTAGGTGCAATAGGTGCAGAGACAAGCTGCATTCTTTCAAAAAATTAAACAAAGAACTATCTGTGCAACTATATGCATTTAAAGAAAGGAGAAGGGGGACAGGGGGGATATTAAAGAAAATATAAATTTGGATGTTGCAATTGATATTTACAGCGTCAATTTTGGCGATATTATAACATGCATACATTGTCATCTAAGACCAAGTTTATACCAAACTAGATTTGAGATGTGAATAGTAGTTGGAAATATGAAGCAATCGCATACCATAGCTTCATGCAACCATGCCTGTGGAATGTCAAGGCTCTCAATAAATTGGCGTTGTGATTCATCTGAACTCCAAGTTTCACAGTACTGAAATAAAATTTCCCGAATAGCTGTAGCTTGGAGGTATGGATAATCATAACAGTAGGGCATGTGAAGCACCACATAGATTGCCCAATGACATTGTCCAATACACAGTAGCTGAGAAACAAGCCCCATGTCAAGAACTTGAAGATCATTGGAAGCTAAAATACCAGCCCCTTCCAGCACAGCTCGCTGATGCCAGGTCATATGGTAGTCAAGTGGGTCATCTGTTGAAGAGAAGGCACTGAACATGGTCTTCAGGAAGCCAAATTCACTCTCTCCTTTAGCATGAAGAAGCATAAGATAATATGAGAGGTCAAAATGCCTTCCTGAGAAGTTTACAACCTCTTCTGCTGGTCCTTCATCAATGTAAATGGGCAGAGGATATGGAGCCTTGCCATCATCAAGAAGATGCTGATAAGTTTGAAAAATAATGGGCAAAGATGTTTCAGGTGCTAGGCGATACCACATCAATAAACCTAAGAACCTCTTCCAGTCGATGTTCAGACCATTTAATGCATTATGAATGTTACCAGAAAGCAACTCATATAGCCTGACTCTTTCCTTCTCGATAAAATTGAAGTCCATCCCATTGACTCTCCAAAGATCAAGCTGCCGTGCGACATCATTGCGGTTTACCATGGATCCACCAGCTTGACTTAACAAACAAGCCAGCCTAACATCTCCTCTAGAGATGGCTAAGTCCACAGCTACATCCAGTTGTCGCCCAGATAGAAGTAAGAAAATGTGTTCAAGATAACTAGATTCACTTAAAGAGCTCACATCTTCTTGGACACGGTGGCAAACACTTTCTTGCAACCAACAGCTAAACTCTGCTCTTCGGATAAGAGGAAGTGCTTCCTGGTCAATCTCCAAAGAACCTTCTTTTATATCCTGCATCATATCCTCCTCATTGTCAGAATCCATAGACTTCGACTGTCCACTACTTTCCCTTTCAGAGAAAAGAACTTTTATCAATTCCCAGACTATAACTTGATGCATCAACCCCAATCGCGCAGGTGATGACAGCCCCGGAACCTCCAACTGCTTCTCAATGATATCTATATAACTCCGACAAATCTCTGAAAGCATTATACGATTAGAGACAGCCTTTTGAAGCTTTAGTTTGAAGGACCCCACCTCCACATCTTTAATTTCATGATTTATAGATTTATGGAGATTCAAAGGACAGTTAAAAGACAGCTCAACGAGATCCTTATTAACTTTGTCATCTTCGTCTCTAACCACTCTGTCAAATGCAACCTTCTCTATGTTAATTATAGATGATAATTGCCTTTGAGATCCATTACATCCAATTGGAGCCCCAGAGTGAACAAGCACACCATTTGGACCCCACCCTACACGGAATGACCTACCCATGAACAAACCAGCATCAACTATGTTGCGTGAATAGCTTCCAGTTACTGGTGTTTCATGCTTAAGGTCCAGATTAAATCCTTCTCTTACAGTCTTTAAAGGCAGGCCCTTATTTTGCTGGGCCATCAAAATATTACCAGGGGAATTGGAGTCAAAACTACCAGCTCTATAATCGAGCAGAGCCAGTGGCATCTTCCTTATAGCAAGAGCACTACTTCTCTGGCTTGTCTTCTGAGTGGAATTCTGCAAAGGATATCTTCCACTGTCTTTACTAGATGACAGTTTCTGCTGTGAGTGACTGCTCAAATTCCCGATCTCTTCTTCTTCTTCTTCTTCTTCTTCTTCTTCAACTGGAAACATTAACATCCTCATCTCTTTCATTTTTACAGGATCAAGGCCAAGATGTGTGGGAAGAGAATGATAAAGCATAGGACCAGTTGGATCAAATTCTGCACGGGTTGCTTTATTTGCATCAGATGTCTCACCATTGATCATTTCAACAGGTTCTTCAACAGCTGCAACATCATCCATAGTGATATCTTCCTCGTCATCATCACTCAAACCAAATCTGCTGAAGTGGGAAACTGAAAACTTCCATTCACCATTTTCCGGGTTAAATGAGCTGAAATTAGCTCCCTGCTGCTCAGAATTCTCCTTCAATTTCTTTACCACATTTTGAATCCGCCTTTTGTTTAAGTCATGTAATCTTACTTGTAGAATCAAAGTCACTTCAGCAGCCTTATTTAGACCTTGACCAACCTCTGGTTTGTCACTATCATCTTCATATACAACAATCTCATGCCTACGAAACTTCACAATCTTATTTACATCCAACCACCTAACATCCGTAGTCCCAAGAAACTTAACACATCCAAAACCTATTCTCCCAACTGTAAAACCCGGAACACGACTGCAATAACCAGGATCACTAAGTTCTTGGGAAGCTAAATCAGTTAATGAAGGCTTCACATAGTAATCTTCCAAACTCAAAATGGGTAATAAATACTCAATCTCTCGTAAAAACTCGCACGATTCATCATCATTTTTCGGAGATATTCTTCTTTTCTTGTATTGGGTTTGTAAACTAAAATCGCCCACTTGGGGATCCAGTCCACACGAAATACCAAAAGGAACACTGCTAATTGTAGTCTGCATTTCACTGTAACTCCCTGATAACAAAACAAAAGAAAAAAGAATTAAAAAAAAATCCCTGTTGCTAAAGCAACTCATTTAGACATTTTATCAAACACCTTATATACACAAAGTAAGAGAGACTCCAGCCCTTGACAGGTTAACTTGGCTGACCGACTTTACATTATTTACCATTGATCTCATATAAAACGCTAGAATTTCATACTTCAGCAAAGAAAACACATTTTTTGTTGAGTGAACAATCAAACAGAGGACTAGTAAGAGAAGTGAAACATGCCAAGAGAAGAACTGAGCTCAAATAAAATCCAAGTTCAAATAAAATTTCAAGAAAACTAAGCAAAGAAAAAAAGGAGTGAGTAGTGAAAAAAAATGGGGAATTACCGGGGACGGGAAGAACAGAAGTAGACGCCATGAACTTCGAAGTGAAGAAGAAGGGGGAAAATTAGGAAAGGGAAATTTTATTGGAAAGGGATTAGCAGAGAGTATAAACGACGTCGTTCTATACACAGGCCCATTATAAAATCACAGGCCCAGTATAAAAATTGGTATTATAAGAGAGTTTAAACGACGCCGTTAAATAAGTGAAGCCGTTAGCGTTAAACTGCAGCAGAACCAGCCGGCGTTACACGAACGCTACTCGTCCAACGCTCTCCCATATATAAACCCTTCACTCATAAAAATTGCATCCCTCAACTCTTAAGCATTTATATTCTTCATTTATTTTCTTGTAATTTCCCTCTCTACGTTTTCAAAAACACATACTCAAGAATCTCTCTTGTACTGGTAAGTATCTTCCTAAGCTGCATTACCTTTTTAATTTTACGTTTTAGTTACGCAGTAATTGATTTCATTTTCTTCTTTGTTTTACAAGATACTGTAAAATGGCTACTTTCGGGGCTGCTGCTACTGCTAATGCAAACCCTAACAAATCTTTTGAGGTAATCTGTATTCTCCATTTCTCGCTTTTTTTTATGTTACTGTTAATCACTGCATATTATTTTGTTTAGTCTAATTCTTTAATTTGTACTGGTAATCTTTAAGTAGAGAAAAGCAATTGTTATTTATTTGATTCTTTAGTTGTTGTGGCGTAGTATAGATAATCTTTAATGATAAAATTTGTTTTGAGAAAGTTAGTTAGGTTAATTTTGTATTTAGTCTACCTTGGCTACTTATTTATGTACGGTTTAGTAGCTAGTTAGTTTTGTTTTCAGTCGAAACAGCTATTAGAATGTAGTTTTGTTGTATTTAATTCTGGAGTGACACTGAGAGTATCAGTGGGATGCAAATTAAACGGAGGACGTGTGTCCTTTAGAGTTGGAAAAGAAGAATAAAATTTAATTAGAAGCTTCTGTTGCTGAGGAATTAGGGTTTGTAATGCTTGAATTTTAAGAAAAATTAGAAGAGAACTCCAGAATATATCAAAGAATAGAGAAAGAAGTAATCGAATGATGTAGTTTGATTGAAGAAATAACAAAAGAATCAATGAGAAAATAGATAGTTTGATTGGTGAGAAATCCCAAGAATAAAAAGAGAGAAATGGCAAGATAAATTAAGGGTAAATGGAAACTTCTTAATATTGAACTGGATAGAGTATTTAAATACAGAGTATATACCTAATCTATTCCGTTTTTCTTCTAAAATCAAACAAAAATTATAAATCCTTCGGTTTCTTTCTTTCTATTTTATTCGGACAAATTAATTTAACATATATAATTGTGTAATAATTAGAATAAATTATGTTTCTACTTTCTATGTGACTATATCATACTGCTTTATGTATACCTTCTAATTACCTTGTGTAGGAAGTCCGATTACTTTGATTTGATAATAAGATTTGCTTGAAATGACAATTAGATATTCATGGTACTTTTTATATATTCTATTGTATTTTTTTTTTCTTTCAACGCCTTATTTCTAAAGGGTGGGTGCCTTGCGCCTTGGGCCCTACGACCCCTTGGGTGCATTGAAGCACCTTTCGCCTTTAAAAACTATTCTTGTACTCAACTTAGGCTAAATAAAAAATTAATCTAACTAACTTTTTCTTATGATCATATTCACATACATGATATTGGAGTGAAAATTGGTTTGACATGGAAGTCAGCTTTGATTGTAGGTGGCTCAACCTCCTGCCGATTCAGTTTCGAGTCTCTGTTTCAGTCCTAAGGCCAATTTCTTGGTTGCTACTTCTTGGGATAATCAGGTTTGTTAACTTTGGATTTACTGTTATCTGTATGAAATGATGTTTCACTGTGCTTTTAGCTTTTTTTGCTTGTTATTCTTTTCTAAAGTTTCTCCATGGAAGTTTAATTGAATTTAACTCAGTAAGATTAAGCCAGCTATGTTTTGATTTAACTTTTTCTTTGTTTAGAACATGTATATAACTAGAATTACTTTAATGTGCATCGAATTATGGATTTGCAAACTTGGCTTATACATAACATAAGTTCTTTAATTTTGATTCCAAACCTAGGTTATACGTTTGTGACACCGATATTTTCTCAAAAAATTTACAGGTAAGATGCTGGGAAATTACAAGGAGTGGAACCACAGTAGGGAGTGTGCCCAAGACACAAATAAATCATGATCAACCGGTAATTGATTATTGAAATTTCCTGTTTCTTAAACCTGTTAAAAGAAGTTCTAACCCTGTCTTTTAATTCCCTTTTCTTCTTGTTTCCGTTTTCTTGTTGATTTTAGGCTTTATGCTCCACCTGGAAGGATGACGGAACAACTGTATTCTCTGGAGGCTGTGACAAACTAGTGAAAATGTGGCCTTTGCTATCTGGTGGTCAACCAGTAACTGTTGCCATGCATGATGCACCAATTAAAGAAGTTGCATGGATTCCAGAGATGAACCTGTTGGCCACGGGAAGTTGGGACAAGACCTTGAAGTAACTTCTTTTTTTCAATAATCTAGTCTTTTTGTGATGTGTCGTCGCGTCCTACTTTTTAATTGGCATTTTGGCGTACTAAAGTGCTATATTTCGTATTTGGTAGTTTGTGGATGTTGTGGTCTTCAGAAACTTTGATGTTCTGTTGCTTTAAAAAATCATTGAAGAGCAAAAGATCAAAGTGATAATTTTGGTTGTACAAGTTTAGTAACGTAGGGGAATATGAAACTTATGGTGAAAAGGTTTTCCTCAAATTCTCATTTCAAATGATAAAAAAATGTCAGTAATCAACACGACTTGATTTTTTTCCTTTCTTAAGATAATATTAGCTTTATTTTAAAGCAAATATTTGTCCAAGTTTATTATGTGGCACTACCAATTCTAGGATTTTGTACTTGTCAAGATAATAACCCAAAAGTTTTCATGATATATTGCTTACTTCCAGTATCATGCATGTGTCTATCCCTTGCAATGTTTCTGGTGATATGTGCATCTTTGACTGTTTTCTGATAAGTCTTGGTGTTGGCTACATCTAGGTACTGGGACACAAGGCAGCCTAATCCGGTGCATACCCAACAACTTCCTGATCGCTGTTATACAATGACAGTGCGGTATCCTCTGATGGTGGTTGGCACTGCAGATAGAAATATAATTGTCTTTAACTTGCAACAACCTCAGGTATTGGTGTCTCTTATTACAAGATTACTAGAATGTCTTTTCACATTGGCTTATGCCGTGGCTAACCCTAACGTTTTATACTATGCCATAATGTTTAAGTGATTACTATAAAAGTATTAGCTCGGATTATGCTTAGAAAAAGTGGATTTTATAAATTTATACATTTATGATCCATTGTTTGGTAATGCCACTATGGTACTTCTTTATTAGGGTTCTTTTTAAGATGGGGTTTATTAGATTTGTTGATCTTCAGTTATCAGTTTCAATTCATTAATACCTCATATTTACAAAGATCGCTTTATATTTTTTAAAACTGTTTAGGTTTTGGTTTGGAGATTTAAATTACAAAAGATACCTTGTTATGCTGTGTTTAAAGGACATGAGAAAAATAATTATGGCAGAACATATTCAATTTAAGCTTATTAGTGTTTTTTCTATTGTTCAATTTTAATAATCGTTTGGACGCTAACAGAATGAATACAAGAGAATCATTTCTCCCTTGAAGTATCAGACGAGATGTGTTGCGGCCTTTCCGGATCAGCAAGGCTTCTTGGTATGTACTCCATTTTGTTTTCATTCTTGTTGTCTTTTCTTGAGTTCCTTAGTTTTGTTTAAATATATCACTATTAACTCATTTTTGTGGGCATTTGTTCTCGATGTGTCTCTTGATGAGTAAAATAGTAATTTAGAATAGGCTTTGCAAGGATAGCACACACAGCACTTGTTGTGCTGCTCATGTCAGAGTTGGCGACTTTCCCTGTCATTGCTATGTATTTACTTGTTGTGTTGCCCATGTTATAGTTGGCGACTTCCCTTGTCATTGCTACATATTAATGAGTACATAAATAAATGTATTTCTGAACACAAGAAAACATGAGACTTAATTTGTGATCAGCAATCGATATGGATGTTTTTCAGTTATTGTTGTTATCGTGATATTTATGCTATACTGATTTTTTTTCTCGTGTGTCTATACACGGGTTTTTTCTGCATAGGTTGGTTCAATTGAAGGGAGGGTTGGCGTGCATCATCTAGACGATGCACAACAAAGTAAGAACTTCACTTTTAAATGCCATAGAGATGGCAATGAGATATACTCAGTGAACTCCTTGAATTTCCATCCGGTGAGTTTGCTGTTGATGTTCTTGGTGTCATTTTCATATATTTTATCTTTATCTTATATAATACTTTAATAGTGATTCCTAAGATCATGCCTTTTTCTCTTTCTTTGTTCTTCAATATCTGTTAACTTCATTGCATAGTTTTGATTGATAGTCTTGATTTTATTTGAAATTTTTAACACTTGATTGTCTTCAGGTACATCACACGTTTGCAACTTCAGGATCTGATGGTGCTTTTAATTTCTGGGACAAGGATAGCAAACAAAGACTCAAGGTTTTCCCAGATTCTTTTAATGATATCCGTTTTTTAAATTATGTTTGCTTCTTCTTTAAACTTTTGGCAAATGTGTAAAACCTGTATTTTCTTTTGGTCTTTCAGAAAATAATTAAATAAAAATGGATTTTTTGGTTGTTTATGTACCCTCTATTTTGAAGTTGTTAAATAAATAAAACCTTTTGTATATATGGCTACATATGTGGCCATGGATGATTATGTCTGATGGTGATTCGTGGTGGCTGGGAATTGAGATTATGATTATGTAAATAAGATGCATTAGGTAAATGTGAAAATAAAGTCTGCATAAATATGGCATGCTTGTACACAAGTCTATGGCTTGATTGCTGCTTCCGCACCTATGTTTATTTGACTTGCATTGACTGTGTTCATGGTTTAGCTGGTGACTACTTGATTTTTGTTAAGTTTTCATTCTCATTCATTCTTCACTTTCTTGATGGGTATAATGAGGGTTGATTTTGATATTTTTAATGGTGGTATAAATGTGTTGCGTAAGTAACAAAATACATGGGACTTAATCGTCACCATCATGTGCTGTTTTCTTATTGAGATGTTTGATTATTCTTTGTAGTTGATTATCTGATTTATTGTGATTCTCAGGCTATGGCACGGTGTCCTCTCCCTATATCCTCCGGTGCTTTTAACAACGACGGCTCATTATTTGCATATTCGGTAATGCCTATTCCACCAATGTTTGTGGACAGTGATTGTACTTTTGGCAATATGTGTTCTCTCTTGTGTCGGTCACATGCAATTAATTACACTTTTTGATGAGCAAATTTATTATCATAGCAACTAATAGTAACTAAAAATTTTGCGATCTGTTCCCTGAGCGGGTCTTTTAATTTCAGTGCAATAAATATTGATGAATGTACTCTCTTTCACAAAATGCTTTCTATATCACCTTTTAAAGGTTAAAATTGAAAATCTCACAAATGTTTATGTTTTGACTTATCTGAGTTTTACTATTACTTCACTGCTTAAAACGACTTTTAATGTTTTTTTAGACAAGGTTAAAACACACAAATCTTGATAAAGAGGATGGTACTGATACTCACTTTATTGTCTCTAGGTGTGTTACGACTGGAGTAAGGGTGCCGAAAATCACAACCCACAAACTGCTAAGACCCACATTTATCTGCATGTGCCACAGGTAAACTCAATTAAATGCATCATTGCTTTCTAATCTCATACATCACTAAACTAATATAGAAAACTCTAGTCATTATGTTCAATACTTGCTAATCTCACTGTAGGAATCCGAAGTTAAAGGCAAGCCACGAGTTGGAGCAAGCAAGCGGTAGAAAGTAGAGCTGCAAGAAGTCTTCAGAGGAAACGTCATATCACCAGTTTTACCAAAAACACGGAGCGTCATGGATGACATGTTTTCACCTGTCAATACATGTTAATGAGTTATTTGGTTCCTTGAAATTGTCAATTTGAGAGTAGCTAGATCATATGGATATAATGCATAAATTTTATGCCTGGTTTCGGCTCTTGTTCATCCGTGCGCGCAATGATGCTGTAGTGCAGCGTTAATATCTGTTTGACATGTACAGCGAGTTTCTCAAAGTAGTTGGCAGTTAGGTTATGATCCATCACCGACGAGAAGATTTTGTTAAATTTGTATTGGTTCTGTTCAGCAAGATGAAAAATCCATGTTATGATCAACTTAATGTATTTTTTATTGTTTTCTATTATCAAACATGTAAAATTGCTAATCTAATGTATGAATTATGAATCAAATTGTGCAGGGTAGCAGTTGTTTTCCGAAATTCAATGGGGGGCGTTGGCGTTGTGGTGGGAATTGTTTTTTGAAAAAAAAAATCTTTAGAAAGAAACTAAACAATTAATTGAAATAGCAATAATAGAAAGGGATCTTAAATAGCAATTTTAAATGTCAATGATGTTAGATAGTCATTTTTTGTAATTTGCGTTGTTGACTGAATAATCAAATATATTGGAGTGAGCATATAAACTTGGATTGTTTATGAAAAGAGTTGCAATTTAGTATTAAGAAAGAAATGGAAATGTTGATATGCATAGCTTCTTCGAAAACATAAAAAGCAGAAGTTGGGAATATGATCATATTTTTTTATTGAACTTTTACATTTTATTCTATGATTGGTGCTATAACATATTTATATTTTCATTTTAAGCTCAAATTATAAATGACTTTTTAATTTTTATCCCTGGTTTTTTCCTTTTCTTTTAAATTATGTTAGCAAATGTAAGTCACTATTTAAAAAAATAACAAAAATAATGACTGTAATTGTAAAATTTTAGAGATTAAATGTAAAATTAAAATTATGAACTTTAACTTGTTTTAAAATTATAATATGGACTTTAAATTTTAACAATAATGAACGTGAAGTCACAAACTATATTTTTTTTGCAATTCGGAATACTGTATTGTCCGATAAAAAAATGCTAATATAGAATCAAAATATATACTATATTGGTATCCACATTATTGGAAAATTATCCGATATTTTGAATTGTAGAACATGTGATAGTTCATATTTGATATTTTTAAAATTTAAAATTCGTATTATAATTGCAAAATATGATTTATTTTATATTTAATTGTAACCCACTTACATAATAAGGATGGATGGGTCCGTCATACATATTATTAGGATTATTATTATTGTGCATGAAAGAAGAATTAGCAATAACAACTTTGAGACCTAATTAGAAGAGTGCATAAGTCTTTACATTACTTTGAGTACATCTCAAGAAAGGAACACATTTCATATAATTCCAAACAAAAATAAATGATTTTCTTTCTCTTTTTATCATAGAAAATATTTACCTTTTAAAGATTTTGGATTTATGTATGATTATTATCATCGCATGCGTTATCTTTACTTTTTTCTTTTCTTTTTTAATCTCTCTTTTTTTCAAGTTTAATTGTAGCCCTTCCTACTAAAATTATATGCCTTTTTCAGTTTTTTGTATACTTTCATTCTTCTTCTTCTATTAGTAGTTAAAATTTTAATCAAATATGATCGTCACTTTTATAGATTTTCATGTTGGATTGTTTAGTTTTGTTCCCAAAACTTGTAACAAGAAATTGACACTTCTATATCGTGCTTAACATATTTTTGAAATTGAGCATTTGGTGTTCGTCTATTGTCTATAGATCTAGCTAAAAATAATTTTGTTCTAGCTACTTATATTATTGTTTCCTATATATATTGAAGAGTTCGCATTTAAAATCATGATTATGAAGACAATTTTAATAGTTCTATTTGCTATTGTAAGACTAAGAAGAACAACGGATTGTCATATGTTTTAGATTTAATGATTGGAAATCCATCCGAACTTTTTAGAAGTAATTTTTTCCAATTTAGTTAATTTTTTCAAAATTTACCTAGTTTTTCAAAATTGACTTATCTTAATTACATGACATTCCAATTGGACTTTTTTCTACGTTAAAAAAATGTATACATTGAATTGCCATGTAAGCACAATTAAATAAATTATGAAAATTGAATAAATTTTAAGTGAATTGATCAAATTGTGATATATTTATATGTTTAAAAAGTTTGGATAATTTTTTTAAATTATTAAATTAGGCCTAATTTTTATTGGACAAATTATTGACTGATCGACAAATTTATAAAATAGCAGAATTAGAAAGTGAAGAAAATATGTGAAATAATATAAATTAACGGCCGGTGATCAGCCTGTAAACTTTAACCAAATTGCTAAGGCTCTTCGGAACACTTCTGAAGTTTTGGTTTCGAACTCCTACAGGACCAGTGGCCTAGAGTCAACTTAAAAATCTAACCAGATACCATTAACTACTAACATAATTAAATTTTGCTTACTTAAAAAACATTGTAGATACCTAAAAATGAGAAAAGAAATGAAAATATTAAAAAGAAAAAATAATATCGAAAGAGAACAATCCAAAATATAATATCGCCAAAGATTGTACTTCTTAATTCTATCCACGTTTATGCATTTAGAAACTAGCAAAATCCGGCAAGAGAAAATTAATTATGCACACGTGACATATTTATAAGAGAAACTAGCAAAATCTGGCTGCCATATATGTATTTGTTCGAAAAAAATTACCATTGAAAATAAATTGATAATTAAAATTCAATAATTTTTTTTTTATAATTGGAGGAGAGTGAGCTCTTGTGGGAAGAACTGAAACCACGATCTTAGCAGTTTTCTACTGAGCGTTTGTACCATTTAAATTATAATTCAACAAACGGCCCCGTTATTATTAATTTCAGGAACTCTATAACATAAACAGAATCAAATATGTTGTTAGAAGGAAACATGTGTTATCATGTTGATTAGAATCTTATCAAAGAACCTTTCATATAATCCAAATAATGAATATGCAATAATAGTAAATGCATTGCTACTAAATAAGATGAAAGAATATGTAATTATTAAGGATAACATAAAATATTCTATAACATGCTAGCTACCATTTATAGCTTAATTAGATGATTAATTGATGCCAAACAACCTAGCTAGCTAACTTTAATTTCATCATTTAATTAGTTGTATTCTAATACTAGTATATTATATAGAATGTTTTTTCTTTTTGGTATAAGGTCTAGGAAGTTTTTTAAACGGATCTTAACTATAAAACGATACATTTAAACCTTTTATATTCAGACTAATACTCATTTGAATAGTGTAGATTTTTTACGGGAAGCAAATTCTGACCGCAAATTTCAAACGGCTGCATAGATGAATACGGTTGAAACTCGCAACTTGACTTAAGCCAATTAGAGAACTTCACCAATTTACCTGCGCCTTGAAATAATATAGAATGTTTTGTTATTCACACATCTTGCGATGATAAAAAAAAATAAACAATTTACTGTGTTTTATATGTTTATTTTTCTATTACAATAGAAAGGAAAAGTATTCGAATATAAAGCTTTTAAATATAAATAATATAGTTTGACCATTAATAAACAAATGAAAATTTTTATGTTTTTTATAATTGGAGAAGGGGATGTTTTGTAAGAGAAATGAAGTCATGGTCTTGACAGAATGCTGCATAACGCTTATATCATTTGAGTTATAGTTCACCAGTGATTTCACATGTTTAATTCAATAATTATGATATTATATTTTAGGGTTAATGTCAAAACAAATCACGAGCTTTATATGTTTTCTCATTTTAATCACGCAATTTAACTTTTCTCATTTATACCACTTTTCTCAAATCATGTACGGTGGTGAGGTGGCACTCATTCATTGGTGTAAAATAACTTCCACCTCAGCAAAATTATACCAATGGAGCCGTGACACCTCATCATCGTGCATAAATTTGAGAAAAAATGGTAGTTCGTGCATGAAAATAAGAAAATTTGAACTGCATAATTAAAATAAAAAAACTTATAAAGTTGGTGAATTTTTTATGACATTAACCCTGTATTTTAATATGAGTATCTTAAGTTTCAATATAATCTTGTTTTAAATAGAAAGGCAAGTTACTTGACATACTAAAATTAATAAATTAATTTAAAAAAATTATATCGATAATGTCTGAACTTTTTAAATATATTATTTTATTATTTATTTTTTTTAAATTATTATTTTAATATTTTTAAAATCTTAAATAATGAAAATAAATTTGAAAAAAGTACTTTAGACTTATATATTAGAAATAATATATTTATAAATATATTTATACTTTTCTTTTAAATAGTTTAAAATTAAATATATAAAATTAGTTATATTTAATACAGTTGGGCTTGGTTTGACTCGGTTTTAAATCCAACAATTAATTTTTTTGCCAGGTAGATACATGATGAGTTTTATATCTTTTTACCGAATCAAAATTTATTAAAATTAATTGTATCATAACTCAAAAATTTAGAACTTATTTTAAGAAAAAATGGTTATAGATATATTAGAGTTTAATAAATAATTTAAAATATTCAAATTTAATAATTTTATAGATACTTAAAAAAATATAAATTTAAAAGTTAAATTGAATTTTATTTTTAATAAATAGATTCTTTGATCAAGTTAAATAATATTTTTTTACTTACATAAGACCAGTGGTAAATATAATTAAATTTTAGAAGAAAAGTAATTAATTTTTTTTATATAAAAAATTATGAAATAATGTTAAAGGATATATAGAAGAAAAATATATCCCCATCTCTCTAAGTTAGAGAGAGAAACTTTCCTAGAGAGCCAATGTTCGGTTTTTATTCGACCTTGAGCGCAGGAGACGGTTATCTTCGGTTTTTAGCCGGAAATCATCGTCTCTTAGCTCGTTTTTTGCTATGTTTGCGTTAATTTTCGAATAAATTGCTCCGTTTCTTAGAGAATTGTGTGTTTTTTTGGTGTTTTTGTTCGGTTTCAGTTTTGTTTGTCCAGATCTTTGGCTCGTTCAAAACTTTTCAGCGTTTGTTCAAGCTTTAGTTTCACGTTCTTGAAGATTCAAGGCTTTCTTTTCGTCGTTCGAAGTATTTTAGCAGCGGAACAAGTGGTTAATAAAAATTATGGGATACGGTTGGTGCCATGGAATTCTTTACATTTGAATTCATCCTGTTTTTCGTTACCTGTTAGATTTGTATCTTTAAATTTCTATTGTTGTTTCGTTTCTTTTTATAGGTCGATTATAGGGGTTTCAGATGTTTTTTATATTTTTGTAATTTGATCTACGGTGTACTTCAACGGTAGGGTGTAATCTGTAAATTTTATTAATATTACTATTTTTTTGACAAAAAAAAATGTTAAAGGATATTATTTTAGTAATTATTACATTTATTATTGGTTTATGAGGCGACCCCTATGACAAAAGAGGTTCCTATATTCATCTAAATGACCTATATATGTGAGAGATGTATAGTGCTATATGAAGACTTTCTAAGGTAAATATAAATAAAATATGTTGGCATTAATTCACAAGATGATAGTTAGCTATATATAGCATGATATATCACAAAGTTTACACCATCTATATGTCATATAACTAACTCCTTGTTAGCTTTCTAGGGCACCAACTACTCATCGATCATCAAGAGCTTGAGTACTTATTTTAATTTTGTGTTTTAAAAATCAAATCGGACTGATCAGTTTAATTTATTTGACTGCAACTCATAGATCAACTCCGTTCGTTTTTTTCTAAGTCAAAATTTTTATTCAACTGCTCTGAACTAGAAAACAATTATATAAATTGGTAAGTGATCGAACTAGCTAATCCGTAAAAAAAACAAAACAAATTTCATATCATATATGCAAAAACTAATGTATTTCATATGCTCCAACTCATTCAAATTGCATTTTGATGTCAAGCTATGCCTTTTTGATGCAATAAAATTGAAAATGGCAATAGCATGTGGGTAATGACCTATTGATGCATGGAGGGAAGAGCAAATTGATGTCAACATCTTCTTAAATTTGCATGCATTATTATTAGATTTGGCTAATGGAACAACAAGATTCTGGTCAAATATAGCAACTACTAGCCTACAAGCCCAAGTTTGAGAATTGAGGTAGATATAGCAAGAGCATGGGCTTCAAAATTTCATAGGAACATGATTTTTGTCTCTTACCTCATACTATATGTTTAATAATTATGATGTGAGCCACGTACCAATGTCTTCTAACTACTTCAATTTTTTTAAAAAAATATAACCAAATTATCTCATTTCTTTTACGAAAATGGTAACTAGAGTTATAAATAATGAAATTAGGTCATGCTTGATTTTGATGTCGGGAACATTAAAAAGTGATTAAATGATTTAACATAGAATTGATGGAAGAACTCTCGCCGGCTGTTGAATTTCGTATAATAATCTCAATAGCTCATAACAACAACAACGATGATAATCGAATCAATAATATCTTTCAAAGCACTATAGAAATTAAGTTTAAAAAAAATCATTCAAATATATTTAAATTTATAAGGTTTTCTTTTCAACTTGTATGCTTTGATCAATTAATAGAAAAACTAAATGTGTTATTAAATTAATTAAGCATTTATTTATATTATTATCAAACTAGTCAGAAACGTCTAATTCACATGTGAAATCAGAAGCACATACATGAATTGATAGTAAATAATATTTTTTTATTAATATATAAAACTAATTTCTACACAACTTGACCAAGACATGTAATTTCAAACCTAGGCTAGGCTAAGGAATTGTTCACCACCCACATGTTTAGGAAATTACATTGCATAGAAGTGCCTACTTAATTATGTTGTATGAGCTTTCAATTAACAAGAATGACTATAACTACATATAATTTGATTAGAATGCATTCACTATGAACTTTCCCTTTTTAACTAAGAAAAAAATGACTCTACAAAACCAAAGAAAAGTATAAATGATACTTCAGAAAGAACTTTAGTATTAAGAAAGGTATACTCAACTTGTCTCTTCTAGAATATATGTACATACAATAATACAAATGTAAAAATACTTGCAATAATTTCCAAATTATTCTATATATTGTGTTTGTCACATGAAATTCCAATTGCCAATAATAAAAAAAATGCCAATCAATATCACATTTACTACCACCCATGTGGAAGAAATTAACCATAAATAAATAAAATTACACTTCATGGCCCCCACCAAATTTCTAAATTGATGAAAAAAAAAGGCTGCAAAAGATGATTATATAAACCTCTATAAGCTCTGCCATCAGAAACCCCCTCTGCCTCTGCCTCTCCCTCAATTTCAACTTCATTTTCTTTCAGGACTTTTCACAAACACATTGATCACTTATAGTTTTTCGAAACGTTTCTTTTACTTCACCATGGCTAGACCGCAACAACGATACCGTGGCGTCCGTCAAAGGCATTGGGGCTCCTGGGTTTCAGAAATTCGCCATCCTTTACTGTAATTCTCACTTCCTTTTCATATTTTCTACTTGATAATTACTCATTATTTCGCACACTTAGAAACGTTTCATCATTATGTTGACGAAACGTTATTTTTTCACATTAATCCATTGCCACTATGTTTGACACTCAATATTATGCATTACTTGTAACTAAAGAAACGTTTTTCATTTTTGTACAACAGGAAGACAAGAATATGGCTAGGCACATTCGAAACCGCGGAAGATGCCGCTAGAGCGTACGATGAAGCCGCAAGATTAATGTGCGGACCGAAAGCCCGGACAAATTTTGCATACAATCCGAACGAACCACAATCCTCATCATCAAAATTGCTATCAGCAACACTAGCAGCTAAATTACATAAATGCCACTTGGCATCTCTACAACAAGTGGCAAAGAAAAATAATAGTACGATTAGTTCAAAACAAACTTATGACCATGCCCAATTCAGCTCCGGCAATGGCATTGTCGGAACAAGTACACAGACCGGCTTTACTTGGCCGGACCGGAAATGGCTGGACGAGGAAAATCAAAGTGGGAATAGCCAGCAAGAGGTTAATGCACTTGAAGATCATCATATTGAGCAAATGATTGAAGAGTTGCTTGATTATGGTTCTATGGAATTTTGTGTGTCTTAGATTAAAATAAAATTAAAATTGTCACATCTTTTATATATTTTCTATTGTTTCCCTTAATTGTTACCTTTCACTTTTTTTGTTAATAATTAGTTGTTTTTATGTACTTTTTAAAGTAAAGTTCAGTTTATAGTAATACTGAGATATATGCATTTATGGCTGAATTAGTCTCATTAGAAAATATATCTAATAAATCATTGGGCGAATACAAAAGAGTAAAGGGTTACTTTGGTCCCTAAACTTTGATTTGGAGTTAAATAACTCACTCTCACTCAATTTAATCAATTAAGGACAATACTCTTTATTTTTAGATCAATTAAAGACAAAATTATACAATAGAATAAGTTTCGAGACGAAATAATCCAATTTTATTTTTAGTTGACCTAAATTAAAAAAAATATTGTTTTTAATTGATCAAAATATTAAGAATAAATTATTTAATCTCGAGTTACAAATTCAGAAATAGAATTAGCTATTTGCACGAATTTAAAATAGTGTGAAAGGATGTGGATAAAGGTAGCCATCTATCGTGCCTTTATGTTCATATAAGGTAATGTTTAAATTGTCGCACAAGTATGCCATATATAAGAATGTGTGCAGAAAATGAGCAAAATCTAAATTGGAATCAAAATTTTGGTTCTATTTAATTTGATTTTGAATGCAAAATTTTTTAATTTTTTTTAAAAGATATAAAAGTTAATTAAAAATTAAATCAAACTGTCTAATTTAATTTCATTGAAAATATCTATTTTTTTATAATTATTCACTTAATTTTAATTTATTTTGATTAGATTAAATTTGAATCGAATAGACATCATAGCCATTTGTGTGCATAAAAAAAGGAGCTGAGAAAAGCAGAGAAAAAAGAAAAAGAAGAAAGGGATAGTGAGGCAGTTTGGCATCATATGGAAGATATAAATTCCTTTATGCTTTTTAATTTTAATTTTGTTCATATATACCCTTTTATGAGTTTCATGAGGGAAAAGAATCCAGATCCCAAAGGTGACAACAGTGACAGATTAGAAGTTTCAAACAGAGTTTGGTTTTTCTTTTAACCCTTTATTTTTATTTTTATTGTAATATTATGAGTTGTCCTAAACGGATTTTAATTATGAGACGATATCTTTAAACCTTTCATATTCAGATTAATTTTCACCCGAGCAGGATAGGTTCCTTGCGACAGGAAAAACTTTGATTCCAAATTTTATACGGCTGCATACATAAATACGATTCGAAGCCGCGACCTCACTTAAGTGAGAAGAGCACTTTACCAACTAACATGCCTCGAGGTCTTTAACCCTTTATTTCTGAAACTGCTATAAGAAAATGGAAATGAAAAGAAGTTGTTAGGAGACGGATAGTTCAAGATTATATACTAAGATCACTTATGAAATAAATTTTGATATTGTTTACTGATTATTTGTGTTGTTTGTCAAAATATTGCTTCTTGCCCACATGCATGTCTGCTATATATCATGAAAATACAGTATAATAATAATAATTAATTATCATGATCTAATATATTTAGATTTATATTATTGTATTGTGTGCTTAATGTAAACATTCTCATTATTTTCTCACCATAGTTTTTGTATAAGTTAGTTGATTATCCTTCCAGCTGATTTTTTTACAAGTATTACTTTTTTGACCAAAACAAGCATTCTCACTTGTTCCTATAATATACAAATCCATGGATAATTAGATAACTAATACGAATCAAGAACAGCTGCGTGATTATTCCAAATAATATTAAAATAATATGTTTTTTTTTTCATTTCATCTAAATTTCTTTTCATGATTTTTAAGATAAATGTTACATGTGTTACCGGTAATTTTTAATCATTTTATTTTATCTCTATTCTTCAATTATGGACTATTTTTTTTCTTTTTCATTATTCATCTCTTTCCTATTAATTTATAAATTGAAATATAAGATGTGGAATGATGTGAGTTGATTGGTTAGTTTGTTTTTTAGTTTAAAATTCTTGTAAAAAGAATAATCTAGAACCAAGAAAAGCATTTTCTTTGAGAAAAATAAACACACTGACCAGCTAGCTACTATATATCCACATCACAGAAATGCGTTTTGTCTAATTACTTTTTCAAGGACTGAAATTCCAAAAATGGACTCATGCTCTCGTAAATAAAGGTGTTACAATTTTCATTACATAGGACCTACATGTCATGTTGTTGCAAACTCTCCTTCTTCTACTGTCATACAATCAACGTCTATATGCATGTTCAACACTAAAATTGCACACCTAGCATTCTTTTTTTTTTTTTTTTTGATAATTGAGAAAGCGCTCGTGAGAGGAAACGAACCCACGACATAACAGTTTGCTGCCTAGCGTTTATACCATTTGAGTTAGAGCTCATTGGTCCTAGCATTCTCTTATCTAACCTTTTTTTTTTGCCAAAGGTAATCTCCAATCGAACTATATAAAGGAATTGAATTCCACCATTTAAAATTAACCAATTTCAACCGAACTCTATAATTTTTTTTAGAGTTTTGAATAGTAAACTCTATATTTAGAGTTTCACTATTCATTACTCTATTAGAATTAGTTTGTATTTTTTTAATTTTATAAATTACTTATTTAACTCAGTAGTCTTAATTTATATAATTATATTTTATGACTAAATAGTAGATTTAAATATTATAATATTATATTTTTTTATTATTATATTATTATATTTTTATTTTATATTTTTATTTTTAAGATAAATATGCAAAAAAAGTTTCAATTTGACTAAGTTGTCAAAATAATAAAATAGTGTAGTTTTGAAATATTGTTTTAGAGTTAGAAATAGAGTTTATGGTTCGAGAAAAATTTATTTAGAGTTAGAGATAGAATTTGTGTTTGGAGAGAAATTTACTCTATCTCTATAAAATAAAGTTTCAAATTTAGAGTAGGTTGGTCCGTTAGAAATGGCATAAGGCTCTTTTTATTTTTATATATGCAGTCGTTTAAACTTTAGCATTAGAGCTTTTTTAATCGTAAGAGAGTAGTAATGATTTACGGTACTTATTCAAGAATTATTTGCAAGATTTGTGGCTCTAATTAAATTGTTCTTCTTACCATGTATTTGTATATATTACTTAGAGTAGTTAGCTAAATAATTAATTACATTAGTTGTATATTTTATTGCCTACTTTTTTTTTTGAGGAAAAAATATGGCATTAGATCAATCAAGAGCGGTTACATCCGTAAGAAATGCAGGAAAGTTATCAATCCAAACCTGCGGATCTGACAAGGAACGAGCTGCTTGCGCAAGAGCATGAGCAGCAGAGTTCGCAGATCGTCTTACAAAAACAAAAGACAAATTATGTAACTGCTTAGCTAACGAACAACATAAATCTATGCCATGATCAACACCCTGACTAAGAGGCGCTCTGATATCCGAAATGATCTCCAAAGCATCGGACTCGATGATTATGTTTGCCCCACCTTTAAGCCATGAAAGAGCCTCACGAATGGCCATAATTTCTGCATTTCGGGGAGTATAACAGCCCTGCAGTCTAGCTGCTCTCGCCTGGACAATCTCACCGAGATTATTACGAACAACGCAAGCAACACCGATGCCCCTCTGATCAGAGAACACTGCTGCGTCAACATTTGCTTTTAACCATCCAGCAGGAGGAGCTTTCCAGGTAACACCACCTTCATCTCTAGACAACCCGATGTTCAAGCACTTGCCTCTGGCAGAATTAGCAAATTTCCAGGCCTCAAGCTTGTGCCCAGCTTCATTGACAATTTGCTCGCCATTACTCCACTTGTTCTGCCATACTATGTCGTTACGATTCTTCCATATGCACCAGGAAGTCATAAACAGCAGGTTCAGATCATCTTTCATTAAGAACTTAACTGCTCTTGAGAACCAAGCTTTAACATCATTACCAGCTGACTGGAGGATAGGAAAATTGAGGATAGACCAGCAAGATTTGGCCATCGTACAATCAGCGACAGCGTGCCCCACTGATTCATTCTCCAAACCGCAAACTTGGCACAAAGGGCTGATCTCAACCTGCTTTTTAAGAAGTTCAGAAGCTACAGGCAGAAAATTATTGCAGGCCCTCCAAATAAAATTCTTGACATTCAAGGGAATATTAGCACTCCAAATAGCGGACCAAAAAAAAAAGGCATTCAGTCATTTTGCGTAAATATTGTTATGATATCACAGCCATCAATTATTTTTTAATCATCTCTTCTTCTAGGCTGTTTTTTAGTTCTTTTCTCTTTTTTTCGGTTCGGGTTGATTTATTATCAACAATTTGGTTTTGTGATTTTTGATTTAAGATGTCTATCGAAATTTTTTCCGAAAAATTCTCAGGGACGTTTGCAATTAAGACTTATAGGAAAGAATTATGATCTCTGGGAGTTTCAGTTTATAATGTTCTTGAAAGGGAAGACACTCTGGAATCACATCGACAATAGTTCTTCGACACCTACAGACACTAAGGAACTTGCGCAATGGAAAACCAAAGATGCTTATATTATTTCTTAGATCTTAGCGTCTATTTAACCACGTATGGTTAATAATTTGCGTTCTTTTGGTACGGCGAAACAAATGTGAGATTACTTGAGACACATCTACCATCAAGAAAATATTACGTGACCCTTTCAACTTGAACTTGAGACCAATCAATTCAGTCAAGGTAACCTTTCCATTGAGCAATATTATTCTGAATTTATTAACATGTGGAGCGAATATTTTGGTATTATTTATTCTAAGATCTCTCAAGAGATGTTGGAAGGTCTTCAAGCGGTTCATGAAGAAAGTAAGCGGAATCATCTTTTGATGAAATTGAGACCAGAATTTGAAATTGCGGGGGCTGAATTGTTGAACAAAAATATGGTTTCCTCATTAGACATATGTATTGGTAAATTATTGTGGAACAGAGGATGGCAACCAAAGCCGCTATAAGTGGACAGAAAGAAACGGCTGATTTGGTTAATCTGGCTTATGTTGCCCAGGGAGAAAGCAAGGGAAATGGCAATCACAATGCTATAGTTGCAAGGAGTTTGAGATTATCGCACGCAATTGTAGTAAGAAATTTTGTAACTATTGCAAATAATAAGGGCACATCATCAAGCAGTGCCTTACACATCCAGAAAATCGAAAAGCTCAGGTTTTTCAAGCTGTTGTTTCATCTTCTATAATTAATTGTAATAATCCAGAAATTTAAGGGTTAATTATATTTTTATATTTTTATTATAAAAATTTTGTTGCTCTAAAAAGAAAATAAAATAAAAATTAGATGATGGATTTTGAAAGATGAAAAATCGTCACAATTTATATCTTGCAATAAATTAGAAAAATTAAGAGTTCGCAATGGCTGCAAGGCAATAGTTATTTTATTTTCCATTACTTCTGTTAATTTCTTAATTACCTTTATGAAAAAATGGTGGGATCCATTTTTGTAATCTATAACCTCCATGCTTCATCATTAATCCTTTTTTTATTTTGGATCATTGATTTTGTCCCCCCACAAACAAGTTATAGCAAATTGATAACATTCTTCATTATTGTTGTAATGCTTCTAATTAAATTGATCACCCACTTAGGCACCGTTTAGATTGAGGGTTTTTAAAATCCATGAATTTTAACAAAATCGATGGATTGTAAATCAATGGAATTTAAATTCATAGATTTTAAAATTCCATCGTTTGGATTGAAAATAAAATCAATGGTTTTTAACATTATTTTTGGAAAAAAATAAATAGTATAACAATCCATCATTCATAAAAAATGGTGGATTTGGACTTTCCCACCTAATAGGTGGGAAATCAAAACCCTCAAAAATGATGGATTATAGAAAATGAGGGAATTTATAAATCCATGGGTTCTATTAATTTTTTTTTAGGCAAACGATAGATTTTATCCAAATCCATTGATTGTTTAAAATCCATCGTTTAGAATCCATCAATCCAAACGGTGCCTTAAGCATTTTGAACCAGTATGGCATTTTCAAGGGTTTTTCACATTTTTTTTTTAAGTTTAAATCTAATTCATATTGGAACTACTAATTTAAAAGAAATCATCACTGTTGAATATTCAAACAATTTGAAAAATGGCAATATTGAAATTAATAATGATATTGTGCATTTTAATTATATATAAATTTCATTATATTTTTTTTACATTTTATTGAGGTAAAATTGATGAAATTATGAATTTTGGTTATAATGTTTTTAAAGGGTTAAACCGAACTGATCAAGGTAAGGGTTTGAGTTTTTCATCGCAAAAAGAAGACCCGAATTAGGATGATATTTTTAAATTAGATCAATTATTTTTTTTGCATATTATAGAATTTTTTTTCATGTTGAAAACTCTTTCTAGTAGCATGAATATTGAAAGTATTCAATTAGCATAGTTCAATAAGATATACTCTACTCATGTTATATGCATGTATAAAGATTGTATAAACGGAATGAGTTTATGTGCATGTTAGATAAAATACATAAAAAGAGTTTATTTTGATGTAGATTATGCCTAAAAAGTAAAAAGAGGTTGATTATTTGAGTTTATTTATCATTATAATAAATTTATTAATAGAGATTATAAAGTTATTTTTATACAATGATGAATTGCTTAAATTAAATTGATATTACATATTGAGTTGGAATTTCATCAAATTTATAGTATAAATATAGTCATGTTTTATTTTAATTTGGTTTTCTGTACTTTATTTTAATTTTCTTTTTTCAGATATTTTATAATGTTTTGTTAATTTCAAAATAAATAATTTAGATTAATTTCATTGAATTCAATCGAACTATTTCGATCCTAACTTGAATTCAATGGAAAGAAAATGGTTAATTGATCTTTTATTAAAATAATTAATTTTTTATGGATTTTTTTGAGGATTTTTTTCATAGACATCTTAATCAAGAGAAGATCTGAATTATTAATAGTAAAATCTTTATTTTTGATATTCGTTTTGTTGAATTTATTCACAAATCAAATAGTGTATTTTGTGATTTAAAATGATTATTGAATGGAGTGAAAGCATGGTTGAATTGTCAATCAATAAGCTATTTCAACGCGATTGATGAATAAAAATAAAAAAAATTATTATTTAATTAAAAATTTTGTTTCATACCTTTTTGATGTATTTTTTATATAATTTTAAAATTGTATCTTTTGTTTCTCCATTAATAATAAAACATTTATTAGGCTTAATAATCAAAAAAATTCTGACCTTTTAGCCTTTTTTCACTTGCACCCATACTTTGCAATTTTGTCTATATCACCCTAATTCACACCTTTTGTTTCCAATTACACCCTAAAAAACTAAATTAACCTTTTTTTCACTAAAAAATGTCAATTTGATCCTTTATTTTTAATTTATTTTCTGAAAAGTATTTAATATACTAAAAGTGAAGGATCAAATTGACATTTTTATACAAAAAGTGAAGGATCAAATTGGCTTTTTTTTCTTGTGAAAAAGGGTCAATTCAGTTTTTAGGGTGTAGATAGAAACGAAAGGTGTGAATTAATGTGATATAGACAAAATTGCAACGTCAGGGTGCAAGTGAAAAAAGACTAAAAGGTCGGGATTTTGTTTTGGTGATTAAACCTATTTATTATTATCAAACTAAATTAATGAAAACAAATGAAAAGTAACAAAAAGGGTGATCATTGTATGTGGAATCTTATGTCCAAATTATGAAGCGAAACATTAATAATCATCATGTGGCATATAGCAAAAGCATGATAAACCCATAATCATATCCAATCCAATCCCATGTAGAATTTGGATCTGTTTTATCATTGGATTTAGATACTTGGAATTGAGTGAACAATGAAAAACAATAAAGATTCATTTGGAAAACAAAACAAAAATGGATTTTTCTTACATGAGGTTGGTGGCCAAGTACTAATCTTAAAAGGAACAAAACTCTTTTCCTCAAAATCAATTTTCTGATTATGCATAGAATAATCAAGTTATGTCATTGATTATAGCCATAAGTTTATATGATGAAGTTCATATATACTAAAATCTAAATTATAAGAATTATATAAGTTTCTAGTTATATAATATTAAAATAACCAAACAAAATTTTGATAATTTTGATAATTTTAAAATTATTAACAATGAACGCGCGTGAAACTGAATTTAGATATCCATCTAACTCGACAAGTTGACAAAATGAGTCACATCATCGAACTTTAAAAGAGAAAAAAAAATAAAAATATGAATAGGAGCATATTGAACCAAAAAACTTTTGAAAATGACTATACCAATAAAAAAATTCAAAAATACTGAAGTATTTAGTCATTGTTTACATGAAAATTTAATCATCTAACAACCACCGAAAAACTTGCTTACAATTTCTATCCATAAAAAATTCATTAAACAGTACATAAATCTATTAAACAATAAACTTTAAAAAAATCATGTAAATAAAAATTTGAAACATTTCAATAGATTAAGCCTATGAACAACAATCCATGAATGTAAATTTATAGGTATATGTCTTATCCCTATTATTTTGCTTCTTCCCATTCCTTCACATGCAAATCCATGTTATCCAAATATTTGTTGCTCTTTTATTTCCATGTGCATGTTGGACTTGCACATGGTTTTCTTGTGATGTACCTAAAACGACAAGCACGTGTGTGGTTTCATTCCTCTCTATGCATATATAACATTCAATTTGTTTAATACGTGCACCATCTGCTTAATGAATTTTATGTTTAAATTTATTTTACGCTATGTTTCATATTAAGTGACATATCTTAAAGAAAATTTACTTTTTTTGTTCCATATTAGAATCATAACTATAGTTTACATATTTTTTATGGAAGTATAATTTAAGTTTGTAAATTATTATCTTATAAGTTATATTTCAAAACAGCAGTAATATATTTGTAAATGTTATGTCCCTAATCAATTATGCACATGCCCTTCGTCACATTGTGAGGTTAGTTAGATTCATAATTTCTTGTTTCCTAAGCTTCCAAAACACTATATGGTTCTTTCCCTTTTATATTAATTTGGACTAAAATATTTGTACATACGATACCTTTTGAGTCTTGACCTAAGGGGATTGCATAAGGTAGTTCGTAATTAATGCAAAAATTGGAAGAAAAAAAATGATGGCAATATATAACATCTAACTAAAATTCTTAAGTAGACCGAGTTTACCACGTCATCCGTAAATTAAGCCACTGATAATACAATATCTCACTAAAATATTGATGGCAATATCATAATAATTGTGCAATAAATGCATTCAAATCTTAATGGTGATATTACGATATTGCCATCATTTTAATGAGGTATTATATTATGAATGGCTTAATCTACGTATGACGTGGTAGACTCGGTCTACCTAAGAATTTTTCCCTACTTACAAAAATATATAAGGATACATATATGATGAAAAAAAAGAGACACAAAAATTACCTAATTCATATACCATAGAAAATTTAATTAATTATACATATTTATAATCGACCATTTCATAAAAAAAAGTTCGACCAATCGATAAAAAAAAGAAATAGATAATACTCGACTTTAATATTTATTAATTTATTTTATTGTTGAATGGAACTTTTATAAGCAAGATGCATAGTTTTCCAATTTACTTTTTTTTTCATTACTTGTTTTTTATTTTTTTGTGAAAATAAAAATTTACTTTGTTTTTATCGTCTGTGAAAATGTTGAGGGTAAATTAATCATATTTCCTTGCGTTATAGTAAAATACACGTAACTCATCCTTTGATTTTTATAAATCTATTACAACAATTCTCATATTTAAATATATTATAGCATTACACTTATCTATTAATTTTTCAGTTAATTAACTCGGTCTAAGCAGGGACGAAGCCACGATTTTTTTTGAGAGGGGCAAAAAAATTATATTTTTCATTCAAAAATTATCATAGAAAATAATAAATTTAAATTTATCTTCACTAATAAAAATAATTGAGTCTAATTTTGTATAATTTTTTAAATATTAGTTGTGGAATTTTACACGTCCTTTTTTTATATAATAATAAAATTACACCTAGTTAAATATGAAAATATATTAATGATATAATTAATTTTTTTATTAAATGAATGATCAATTAAATAAAAGCGATAATATTAGCTAGTTTAATATATGAGTTATATGTTATTAAAGTTTGTATAAAAGATATTGTTGTTAGAGACATTTAATCATTACTGAATTTGGTTTTTTTGGAGGGGCAGGTGCCACTACTGGCCCCTGCCTATCTCCGTCCTTGGGTCTAAGGGTTAAATTTGACTCTCAAATTTATTTTTTGTCCCGTTTCATCCGAAAATTGTGAAGAAACATTTAAATTATTTATTTATTTTTTAAAATAATAGTAAATTTAATAAAACAATTATGAAAATATTGAATAACATTGTATAACATTTCAATAAAAATAAATTTATTAATTTATAAAAAATTCTAAAATATTATGTGACATTTCAACAAATAAATCATTAATTAATCATATTATATTGAATTTTTTTGTAAGAATTTTTTTTTATTAATTATACTGATATATAAAAATTATTAAAATGTGATGGGTTGTGGATCTAAATTTATTTAATATATTGATGTTCAATTAAATTTACAAACAATTGCACTTTAATAATTTATTCTTTAAAATGTTACATAATATTTTTAATTTTTTTCTTAGAATTTATAATATATTTTATTAAAATGTTACATAATATTTTAATTAATTTTATTTATATTTAATGTTATTTTAGAAAAACAAATAAATAACCCCGAGGCGTAGATGAGTTGGTAAGGCGCTCTTCTATTTTAAGTGAGGTCGCGGGTTTGAACCGTACTCATGTATGCAGCTGTTTAAAACTTGGGGTTAGAGTTTGCCTCCCGCAAGGGACCTACACGGCTCGAGTGAGGATTAGTCTGAATGTGGAAGGTTTAAAGGTGTCGTCTCATAGTTGAGACCCGTTCAAAAAACCTCATGGACCCTGTACCAAAAAAAAAAGAAAAACAAATAAATAATTTTTTATATAATTTTCGTGTGAAACTAGATAGGAAAAAGTTTAAAAGTTAAATTTAGCTTTTTTAACTGAATTGACTACCTTAAAAATTAACAAATTGTTATAATAATATATTTTAGGCTTAATCACCAAAAAGTGTCAAACCTATACGTTTTGTGTCAATTATAGCCAAACCTTTAAAAATCACCAGATTTAGCCAAACCTTATATGTTCTGTTTTTTTTAGCCATTTTTGAATCGAACCGGTTTTTCTGACACCGTGTCGTCCACGTCACCGCCAACTAAGCAATTGGCTGGCATGTCAGCTGAAATATTTAAATAAAGTTTGGCTATAATTGACACAAAATGCATAGGTTTGGTATTTTTTGGTGAATAAAACTAATTTTAAAATTAAATAATTAAATGATTAATTATATTATAATAAAATTCATATATATTTAAAAAATAATATTTTTATTTAACAATAAATAAAATTAATTTATTTTTTACTAAATTTAAATAATTCTAATAATTCTTTTTTATATATTTGAGGGATATATAATTAATTTAAATTCTAATAAAAACAAAAAATGTCATACTCATCTTAATTTTTTTTAAATTCCAGTCGTCGGTTCTTTGACACCGCCGCCGTTTGAGACCCAATTGTTCGTCTTCCGATGAACATATTTGAGGGATATATAATTAATTTAAATTCTCATTTTTTTTCTTTAAAAAGTGACGCTTATTGTGGTGTAATCAACATATATCATGATGTTTATAAGCATAAACGCATATGTCATTTTACTCGGCATAACCAAAAACTTACCTTAATTTACAGATAACTATTTTATTTATTACCTAAACCCAGTCATAACAAGATCTCAACAACATCAAAAATAATAAATCAAGTTCAAAATCATCATGAACATTAAATTCTTTCACCAAATTTAATTCAGCATTAATTTCTAAGTAATACATTAATTCATTTTTTTAATTACATATTCATTAAAATATATTATAATATAAATTTATTAGATTTAATTAGGTTTAATAAAAAATTAAAATTTTAATTAGTTTAAATAGGAAATATTAATAATTTTTAAATATATATAAATTTCTTAAATGATATAATTAATTTACTAATTATTAAATTTAAAAATTGGCTTGAATTTAAAATTAGGTTTATTCACCCAAAAAATACCAAATCTATATTTTTTGTGTCAGTTATAGCCAAACCTTATTTAAATATTTCAGCTGCCATGCCAGCCAATTGCTTAGTTGGCGGTGACGTGGACGACACGGTGTCAGAAAAACCGGTTCGATTCAAAAATGGCTAAAAAAAACAGAACATATAAGGTTTGGCTAAATCTAGTGATTTTTAAAGGTTTGGCTATAATTGACATAAAACGTATAAGTTTGGTATTTTTTGATAAACAAGCCTATATTTTATCTAAATACGAAGAATGTCATAATAAATTTATATAAAAGTTAAAACTTTGATTTAATACTTTTCACTTAAACGCAAAGAATCTCCATAAATTACCCTATTTCTTACGTGCCCAGTTTGATGGCTAATGGCTCTTTTTCCTTTTTAGGTTTTAGCTTGGGCTGGATTGAGTCCGCCTACACTCTCCACTAGGCAAGTTCAGCCCAACTACTTATAAGACAAGAGCATCAGTTGGATTTAGTCATTTTAGTAGGAGGTAAAAATCTATGGATTTTAAATTATTTATGAATTTTGCATAATCTATAAATTTATCAATATCATTTTTGTCTATAATTAAAAAAAAGGAGCATTGAATTTATGACCTAGCAGTTTGTTATGCGACGCTTATACAATATGAACTATAATTCATTAGTAGAATCCATCGTTTGACAAGCTTAAAAGCTTTACACATTTATAAATTTTCTTTAAAAACACATCTTTCAAAATTCTTCATTTGATTTTTCACATATAAAATGAAAAATTGATAAAAAAAAATGATGGATTGTTTCAAATTTTTTATATTAAAATATCTCTAGAAAGTCGAGGATCTTATGTTCAATGCCACCAATAAAATTTATAAATTTATGAATTTTACATTTCATGATTTTAAAATCTATGCCATTTTAAAATTCTTTCATCACATTTGTACGCTGTAAATTATATATTATTATTTAGCATGAAAAAAAAATAAAAAAACAATATAGTTAACATATTATTTCAGTGTTTGTAATGTAAAATATTTTAAAAAAGTATTATGATTATTTGCTATGATAATTATCTAATAATTATTATTATTATTTGTTATTTAATAATTTTCTTCAATTATATATTTTAAAATTATTACAATACAATTTTCTAGAGTTTTTTTTAATATGTATTAAAATAATAGAAGAATTATATTAAATAATTTTTTTTTTATATTGGCCTATGGTTTATTGTAAAAAAATCTATCTTGAGTGTAAAAATAAAATACAGAACTTGGCATATGTTATATTAACATAGAGTGTAGCTATGCTAAATTTAGTAGTGATTATAACAGTGGAGATGCCACAATTAACAAATTTACATTCTATAACTTTCTGCTAATAATCATCCATGCCCCTAGATTTTAGAAGTCCGATCACAAAATTCCTTGATAATTAAAAACGATCAGTACACCCTTTAATCTTTGTGGCGAGACCATTTACGGTTCTTATAGACAAAAATATCTCTAGCACCTTTTTTTTGAAGCTATCATTTTTTTTGAAAAAAATTGTCGGCGTCACGGCGGCTGAAACATCAGCAAAATACCATAAAAAAATAAAATACCGAAAATATCCCCAAATTAAAATTTAATTAAAAAAATCTAACCCAACCTAAATCAAACCATCTATTCAAACCCAACTCACCACCCGACCCAACTCACCAGACACAACCCATCCGCCCCCTCCGGTTGTCTTCTCAGATCAAATCCAACCCAAACCAAACCATCTTACCCAACTCACCTCCCGACCTAACTCACCTGAGAAGACGACCCAACTGGGTCGTTTTCTCATTTTCTCAAACGAACTGAGAAGACCAGTTGGTCTTCTCAGTTTGTCTGAGAAGATGATTTGTTCGCCAAGAACAAGTATCTGTTCTTCAAGAACATATTAAACCTGTTCAAAAACAGATTTAATATGTTCTTGATTCAAGGCTAGAAGACGACCGGAGAGCGACGGTGGTGGCCGCGGCGAGTGGTTTGGGTTAGCGGGCGGCAGTGGATTGGTTTACTAGATGGGTTGGGTTTGATTGAGTGTGGTTGAATTTTAGTTTGATTAAATTTTTTTAAGAGTATTTTGGGTGTTTTAATTTTTTTTGAATATTTGATGATGTGTGAGCTAACACCTGGCGCCGCCAAGTTTTTTTAGAATTATAACCGTTAAAAATAAAGGGTATTTTCGTTCATAAAGACCGTAAATGAACTAATTAATTGTAATTTTAAAATAAGGGATTTGATTGAGAGGGTTTATTAATCATTTTTAAATATCAGTGATTTTTTGTGATCGGGACTCTTAATAATCGGGCCCGTGGGTGATGATTAGCCATAAGTTTCATATTTTTGGATTTTGTGTATCGGAAACCAAGTTCACTATTTGAGGTGAGCCACCTCCTTCACTTGCAATGATGTTTCGTCTTCTCATATAGAGAAAATTACACAATAATTGAGAAAGCGGTACATTTTTACTCAAATACCAACCATTTTCAACCTTTTCTCCTATAACAAGTCTGTTTTACATCAAATAGCTGAATTTGTATATTTATTACATTTTATAACCATTTATTACTCTTCTCTTAAATTTCACTCATACCTGCTCCTTTTTCCACGTCATTTCCTTTTGCTTTTTTTTACTCATATGGATTGGGTCCTTCAACAACAAATTCTTCTTATATTCTATTAAATTTGATTCTCTTCTTCTGCTAATTTAAGGTAAGGTAGTGTTTTGGATGGTGGCTGCTACAGTTTTATAAGCGGGTCGATGTCGGCAACTTCAAGAAAATTAAACAACACAACAACCACCACCGCTATGTCATCGGATGATTCATCGAGCCCTCTTCAAGATGACTCTGAGCTTGAATTGCGAATTGAGGGCTTTGGGTTAAAGCGAAGAGATGGCGGCAGCGGCATCGGTTAATGGAAGGATAAGACAGTAGTTGTGATAAGGTTGGTGAAATTGGGAAAACGACGGTGGTGGGGATAATGATTCTAGAGTGATGAGAGTGAGCGTGATGCCATGGTGGGAGATGTGTGATCAGAAGCAAGGTTCCATAGTTGAAAAAGGTTTGATTTTTATCATTTTTTGTGATGTATTTGGTATTGATGGAGTTGAATTTTGATTTTGAGAGTATAAGCTGTTAAAATCACTTCTTACACCTTCCAAGATCTACTTGCTTTAAAATTAGATATTGTGCAATTTAGTTTGCTTTCTACGAGTCTTGTTTATTCAAAATATGTTAGTTTTATTTAACCTGTGTTCTAATTTTCAACTTATGTGTCTCAGATATTTCCGAGAGGAAGGACACTGCAACAAGAAGAAAATACAGTGTTATAAACCTGCAACCATGAAATATTTGGAATTTTCCTGGCCTTATCACCTGCTTAGATTAGTGTTAATTATTGCATATTATGATTATGATATTAGCTGTAACTTCTTTTTTAAAGTAATTTGTTATAATTGATGTGCATTTGAAATGATGGAGTATCATTTATTAACTTCAGAAGTACCAATTAACAAGAGACAAAATTGAATTTGTAACTCAAACAAGACTTACGGTACATAGCAGCTACATTGACGATACATGTTTAAATTTTTTGGATTATTTTAACGAAATAAATTTTAAAATGACCGATACATTATCGATAAATCGTAATACATTACCGATACATTATAAATACACCATCGATACATCATAGATATAGAGGAGAAAAACTAATAATATAATTTTAATACATTACCGATGTACTCCCTCCGTCCCACTCTAATTGACAAAATAACTATATTTCAGTAACCAAGACAAGTTAATAAATGACATAGAAAATTATTTATATACCCTTCTATTGATAATGGAGATAATTAATGCTATTAGTATATATTAGTCAAATTTCCATTAAATACTCACCATTTTTCATAAAAGACATGGTTTTAAATGAGGGTAAAGATGGAAAATTAAAGAATAAAATTATAGTTATGTTAGTTTTGTCAATTAGAATGGGACACCAAAAACTCCATATTTTGTCAATTAGAGTGGGACGGAGGGAGTATCATTTATATCTTGCAATTCACATTGTAAATACATGTCCGATACATCATAAATACATTATAAATATAAAGAAAAAATTGAGCTAAAAAGCAAAACCTCGTACAACATGGAAAAATAAAAGGACAGAGCAAGTATCAAAGATTTTTAGCTCATTTTTTTCTTTATATTTATAATGTATTCATGATGTATATATCGTATATATATACCACCGATACATTGTAGATAAATAGTCGACACATCATAAAATACGCCATTAACACATTGTAGAATATTCATTTTTTATTATTATTTCAACGAAATGAATTTCGTAGATAAACTATTGACAATTTTTAGAATCCATCTCCAACTCAGAATGATTATTTTCAACAAAATAAATTTCAAAATAATCGATACATGTGTGTATTAGTGATATATAGATGATACATTTCCGATACATAGCAGATACATTAATGATACATGTTTAAATTTTTTGGATTATTTTAACGAAATAAATTTTAAAATGACTGATACATTATCGATACATCGTAATACATTACCGATACATCATAAATATACCATTAATACATCATAGATATAGAGGAGAAAAATTAATAATAAAATTTTAATACATTACTGATGGAGTCTGCCTTCTGAACCGGTGAGTGAACCTGCAAAACAGGGTAGAAGCTAACCGGACGGTGGTTGTCCGATTAACTCTCCGATGCTAAAGTCAGTCTAGAGCTTTGAGCAGCGTTTTGAGTATGTGAATGTAATTGTGATTCTAGGCATACCTCGTGCTCCTTTTATAGTAGTCGAATATACCTAGTAGAGTTGTATTAGGCAGGTGAATCCTACTTTGTAGGGATTCGGCCGTATCGTAGAGATTCTCCTGATTTGTCGGGATCTACCTTAATCTGATAAGAGTCCTATTTAGGAACGTCTTCCTAAATAGTCTTATCTTCCTAAAGTAGAGCGTATCCTTCCATATGTAGTGTTTGTGTCCAAATAGGACAAGATTTCCATATTTAGTCGTTTACCCGAATCCCGGACCTGACGCGCTCTTGGCGGATCATGTGGGATTCGGTCTTCATTAGCGCGTTACCGAATCTTAGAGATTCGGCATCTCCTTCATACCTTTTCGGTCTTCAGGGGGAGTCCGGTGTCGCCTGAGAGTGGATCTCCTGCAACTCGGCTCCATTATACTTATAGTAGGATTCGGTATCCATCATTAGCCCCCCCGCAAGTGAGCTGAAGTAGTTTGGCATTTATGCCTTAGTGGATTTTAGCTCTTTTGGAGCTGAGTTCTTTTATACGGGCGAGTCGTTTTGTATTCCGGGCGAGTCGTTTCATATGTTTGTGGGCGGCGTTTCATCTTTAGTAAGATTCTGCGTTGCCACGTGTTGTCTATCCGTAGACGGTTATGACTGGATGAAGGACAAGTGTCTTCGTGCGCTATTAGTTAGTCCTTATTTGTAATTATGGGATCTCGTCTTTTCAGTTTCTTTGGTTTAGGCTATATAATTGTTTATTTTCTTCAATTATTCTTTCTTCTTCAACTTTTGCTTTCTCTGCAACTGCTTAAACTTTCGATTTCTTCAAGCTTTCTGTGAGTTTTCTTCTTCTGCTGTCAAGATTCCTCGTTTTCAAGTTGCTCCTTATCTTTCTTTTGATCCTGCGTATTTGCTTGCGAGGTATTGTACCTTTTCTCTAATTTAATTTCTTGGTAGTTTTTCAGTTTCCATTTTATTCCTTCTGTTCTTCGTCTTGTTCTTCGTCTTGTTCTTCTTCTTTTCCCATCTTTTGATCTTTTAGAGTTTTAATTTTATCATCATTCCGTGTTTCCCCCCCATTTTTAAAAATTTTAAAATGTCAGAAGTAACTGAGGGGGCGAAGGGTGCTCGTGACGAGCTAGAATATACCCGGAGCTCCTTGTCAAGAGAGCAGATACTCGGTTATGCCGAGGATTTTAGCTTCCCCGAGTCGTATGTTATTCTGAGGCCGGAAAAATCGTATCGGGCGAATCATAGCACCGATTCGCCTTCCAAGATAGTAATTTTTCATGAACAGCTTTTAGCGGGTCTAAGGTTTCCCTTAGAGTCTTTAATCGTAGAGGTCTGTCATAATTTAGGTGTTCCTTTGGGTCAACTGCATCCGAACGCGATTCGCCTTCTTTGTTCTTTTATGGAATCGTGTAGGGTTCGGATGCAGGAGCCTTCGCTTGCTCTTTTTAATTATTTTTATGTTTTCTCCCGCCGAAAGGGTGAGGAATTTATTTTTGCTGGTGGTCGACCGAATCGGTCTCTTTTTAGTCTTCCTTCTTCTTTGAAGGGCTGGACCCCTAAGTTTTTCTTGGTTCAGCACTCTTCTTTTTCCTCTTTTTCGCGGAGTTTTACTTCTAGTAAGGTTTCGCTTACTAATGTACCTGATCTGGATGATGGGGAGAAGGACTTCGCCCTGTCTTTGTTGTCGGATTGTCGTTTTGACAAGCCCAAGTACAGCGTTCTTTTAGAACAGTATTTAAGTCGCCGTGAAATACTTTTGGCGGGTCTTCCTTTAGAAGGTATTTTTCTAATCTTTTGTTGTTATGTTTTGTTTTGTAGGATGTCGACTTCTCTTGAACATTTGCTTGATAATTTTCATGTCGATATGACTGTAGATATGGGCGAGGTGACTAGCGGCGTTCCTAATCCCTCTACAACTGCTGTGCCGAATCCGACGCCTGATTCGGTGAATCCGGATCTTGATCCTGCTTCCGGAGATCAAGTTCCTGCTGCGACTTCCGAGTCGCCTCTGCTTCCTTCGAAGGAGTCAGGTCCTTCTCTGAAGGGGTTGCCTACCGGCGGTCAGAAGCGTCCTGCTGAGGACCAGGCTGGAGCTTCTGCCAAGCGTTCCAAGAAGAAGAAATCTTCTGGGGTGTCTTTCGAGGAGGCACCTCGGTTTGCGGCTTGGGCGGACGCGCAGGATCCGCCTCGACTTTCAAACGTCGCCATTCTCCATGCTTGCATGGAGAATATTATGATAAAAGAGGACATTGAGTCCATTGATCGCGAACATGGCGATAATTTGGCTGAGTTCGCCTGTCTCGGCGGTTTTTCGGTATGCTTTTTTCTCTGTTGTTTTATATTATGATTTGCTTCTCTTTTGTTTCTTATTTGTTGCTTTCTTTCTCAGGTGGTCCAGTCCATCGCTGTTTTGGAGCGCCGCCGAAGGGATGCGGTGGATCAACTGAAGAAGATTCAGAAGGATTCCGAATCCTGGCTCTCCGAGAGACAGAAGATGGAGGATGAGGCTGGCGAGGCGACTGGTCTGATCCAGCAGCTGAGGTCTTCCGTATCTGCCAAGACTCGGGAGATTTCCGCTTTAGAGGCTCGGGTTCGAACTTTGTCCGAGGAAGTCGAGTCTCTACAGTCTTCTTCAGGTGCTCTCACTAAGGAGAGGGATGATCTGAAGAAAGAAGAGGAGCGTCTCCGCCGGCGATTGGGTGACTCTGGGAGCTTTTATTCCCAAGTCATGACTCAGTACCGGTTGGCGATCGGGGCAAAGCTGCGGGAGCAGAATCCAGGCGTCGATCTTTCTGGAGTCAATCAGTTGGATCCTGCTTCTTTGGCGAAGGAGGTGAAGGTGAAGCTTGATAAGCAGAAGCAAGATGCTCTGAAGAAGGCTTAGTTTTTATTTTCTCCTTGTATTTTTTGCGTTTTAGTATTTTTTGCTTTCGCCTTTTTTTGTATTGGATCGTGGGCGGATCCTTTGTAATTTTTCTTCTGTTAATATAATGATCTTTTGACCATTGCCTTTCTTTATTTGTAGAGTTAATCTAAACTCGTTTGTTATTTTGAGAAGTTAATCTAAACTTCTGCTGGTGTAATTTATTTGTAGGTCCGAATGGATCCTTTTATTTATTTGACTCGGACGAGTCTAAATTATTTTTTAACTAAGATTCAAACGACTCTTGTTAAGTTGTATGTATTAGGTCTCGAGCGAGCCTATAAGATTTGTTTCGCCAAATCGCCTTTTATTTCAAAAATGGAAATAAGTACAAGCCATGAATTTATTGATAATACTTTCTCAGGTGTTCTACATTCCAATATCTGGGTACCATGGACCCAGTTATTGTCTTTAGTCAGTAGCTTCTTCTATGATGAAGGGGCCTTCCCAATTAGCTTGCATTTTCTTTACTCCTGCGTTTCCTCTGCCAACTTCCGCGTTTCGTAAGACCAGATCGCCTCTTTGAAATTCTCTAAAATTCATTCTTTTGTTGTGGTATTTTGCGGCTTGCTTCTTGTATGTAGCGGCTCGGGCTGCCGCTTCATCCCTTCTCTCCTCTAGTAGGTCTAGACATAGTCTTGTTCTAGCCTCATTGGTTTCTTCTTCTAGATAGTTTACTCTGATACTGGGTATACCAATTTCTACTGGAATTACTGCTTCAGTGCCGTAGGCGAGCCTGAAAGGTGTTTCGCCAGTTCCTTTTCTAGGAGTTGTTCTGTATGCCCATAGGACGCTGTATAATTCTTCTGCCCAGTTCTCCTTATACTGAGAAAGTCTCTTTTTTATTCCTTGTGCTATGGTTCGGTTGGTGACTTCTGTCATTCCGTTTGTCTGAGGGTGCGCCACCGAAGTAAATTTCAAATTGATCATTAGTCCTTTGCAAAATGCCTTGAACCGCTTGCAATTGAATTGTTTGCCGTTGTCTGCTATTACAGTGTGGGGTATGCCGAATCGGCATATTACTTCGTTTTTGAAGAATTCCTCTACTTTGGCTGCGGTGATGGTTGCGACAGGCGCTACCTCTACCCATTTTGTGAAGTGCTCTATTGCGACGATTAGGAATTTTACTTGATGTTTTCCCGTTTCGAACGGTCCAACTATGTCAATCCCCCAAGTGGCGAACGGCCATGGGCTTTCCATTGATCCTTGAGGCACTGCTGGTACACGACTGATGTTGTCGTGTCTTTGGCATTTATCACATTTCTTGACTAATGCTTTTGCGTCTTCTTTGATGGTCGGCCAGTAGTATCCCTGGAGTATTGTTTTTCTTGCTATGGTGACTGCTCCTTCGTGCGCGCCGCATATTCCTTCGTGGATTTCCTTTAAGATGGATTCTCCCGTCTGAGGCGAGACGCACCTAGACCATGGATGAGTTAATGAGGTTCGGTAAAGAACTCCGTTGTGAAAAGAGTAGTTGGCAGATTTTCTGATGATGCGAATGGATTCGACTTTGTCTGTTGGTAACTCGCTGTGGTCTAGATATTTGATTAGTGGAGTCATCCAGGAGTCGGCCTCCTCGATTGCCATGACTTCTGTTTTTCTGGTGCTTGGTGATTCGAGAATTTCCTTTAGCTGCATTTTAGTGAATAGTTCTCCAAGTTCTGACGCTGATTTGGCGATGGCGTCGGCTTCGATGTTTTCCTCTCTCGGGATTTGAATGATTTCCCATTGTCCTCCTTGTGACTCCAGCTGTTGGAGCTGTGTTTTGACTTGACTCGGGTATTCGATCATCCCTGCTTCTTTGGCTTGATATTCTCCCTTGACCTGATTTACCACCAGCTGGGAGTCGCTATAGATTTTTAGGATTTCCGTTCTTATTTCTAATGCGAGGCCGAGGCCTGCAATTAGGGCTTCATACTCAGCTACATTGTTGCTGGCGGCGAATTGGATGTTTACTCCATATTCGATCTTGATTTTTTCGGGTCCTTTGAGGATGGCTCCTGCTCCAGCTCCTTTTTCGTTCGATGCTTCATCTACGTGGAGTTCCCATACCAAGGCTGGTTTGGGTTGGCCAGTCTCGGTTGGAGTTATTTCTGCTACGAAGTCCGCCAAAGCTTGTGCTTTCAGAGTTGGGCGAGGTTCGTATCTTATGTCGTGTTCGCTGAGTTGGATGGACCAGTGGACTAATCTTCCGGAGGTTTCTGGTCGTTGGATCGCCTTTCGCAATGGTTGATTTGTCCTTACCACAACGCTGTGACTTTGGAAGTAGTATCTCAGCTTTTTAGCTGTGGTCAGTACGGCAAGTGCCATTTTTTCGATCTCGGGGTATCGTGTCTCCGCGCCCTTCAGGACTCGACTAATGTAGTAGATTGGCTTCATCTCGTTATCTTCTTCCCTTACCAGCACTGTCCCGATGGTCTCGTGCGTGGTGCTGATGTATAGGTATAGCGTCTCCCCTTTCAGCGGTCTGCTTAGCAATGGAGGGGTGACGAGGAACTTCTTTATTTCTTCAAAGGCGTTCTCGCAGTCTTCATTCCATTCAAATTTTTGTGTTCCTTTGAGGGCTTTGAAGAAAGGCAAGCATCTTTTTGCTGAGCAAGACATGAATCTACCGAGTGCTGTGATTCGCCCGTTGAGTTTTTGAACTTCATTTATGCTTCTTGGTGCCTTCATGTCCATAATTGCTTTGATCTTCTCGGGGTTCGCCTCTATTCCTCTTTGAGATATCATGAATCCCAAGAATTTCCCGCCTTGTACGCCGAACGTGCATTTGTCGGGGTTCAGCTTCATTCCAAACTTATTCAGTATGTTGAATGTTTCTTCCAGATCTTTTGCATGGGTCTCTTCCTTCTCGCTCTTGATGATTAGGTCGTCTACGTACACCTGGACTCGCTTTCCTATCTCGTCTTTGAACATGAAATTCATAAGTCTTTGGTATGTTGCTCCAGCATTTTTCAAGCCGAAAGGCATTGCCGTGTAGCAGTAAGTTCCTCCCTCCGTGATGAATGAAGTTTTTTCCTGGTCTTGCTCCTTCATCTGGATTTGGTGGTAGCCTTGAGCTGCGTCGGCTAGGCTATACATCGCGTGTCCAGCAGTAGAGTCCACGAGTTGATCGATATCTGGGAGAGGGTAGCTATCTTTAGGACACGCTTTGTTTAGATCGGTGTAATCCACACACATTCTATTTTTTCCGTTGGCTTTCTTTACGATCACTACGTTAGCTACCCATTCGGGGTAGTGGACTTCTCGTATGAATCCTGCTTTCTCCAGTTTTTCTACTTCTTCAGCGATTATTTTCTGTTTTTCTTCCGAGAATTTCCTTTTCTTTTGCTTCACTGGGTTCGCCGCTTCTGCTACATTTAGATCATGAGTAATGACTTGGGGGTCTATTCCGACTATTTCTGATGCGTTAGCAGCGAAGGTTTTGACGTTGTTTTTCAGCATGGCCGTGATTTCGCTTTCGATCTTCGGGTTCATGTTTGCGCCGAGATTTACTCTTTTCTCCCCGTCGAGTTGGAGTTTCTTTGTTTCGCCTTCTGGTGCTGTTTCTTTTTCTTCGATGTCGTGATTAAGGATTTCTTCTATTGCCATTGCTTCGCCTGATTCTTTTATTGCTTGCTCGTAGCACTTTTTCGCCTCGGCTCGGTTTCCTTGTATCGTGATAATTCCTTGTTTCGTCGGTATCTTCATGGTTAGTGCCTTTATGCTTGTTACGGCAGCTGAGTCGTGGAGGAATGGTCTCCCCAGTATTGCGTTGTATGGCAGGTCGATTTCTACGACGCTAAACCGTGTAGGTAATTCCTCGCTTTTCCTTGTCCTTCCTAGCTTGACGTCGAGAGTAGTTGTTCCGTTGGGCTTAATCGGCAAGCCCCCAAATCCTACCACAGGCGTGGCATTTCTCTTTAGTTCCGCTAGGTCTCCTCCTAGGCTTTCGTAGGCCTTTTTTGTTATTAGGTTTATTGCGCTTCCTTCATCGATCAGGATTCTCTCAACGTTCCAATGTTCGATGATCATGGCCACTACTAGAGCTTCGTTGTGCTCTTCGGCTATTCTCCCGAAGTCCTCCCCGTCAAAAGTTACTGGAGGAGGAGTTGAGAGTTCTGTTGCTTTTCGTTTTCTTTGTGACGTTTGGTTCTTCAGGTTTACTCTTTCAGAAGTCATCTTCTTCAATGAGATTTGTTTTTGAGTTCAGAAAAGCTCCTTCTTTTGAAGTTTAGTTAAGCTTTTCCCACAGACGGCGCCAATTGATGGAGTCTGCCTTCTGAACCGGTGAGTGAACCTGCAAAACAGGGTAGAAGCTAACCGGACGGTGGTTGTCCGATTAACTCTCCGATGCTAAAGTCAGTCTAGAGCTTTGAGCAGCGTTTTGAGTATGTGAATGTAATTGTGATTCTAGGCATACCTCGTGCTCCTTTTATAGTAGTCGAATATACCTAGTAGAGTTGTATTAGGCAGGTGAATCCTACTTTGTAGGGATTCGGCCGTATCGTAGAGATTCTCCTGATTTGTCGGGATCTACCTTAATCTGATAAGAGTCCTATTTAGGAACGTCTTCCTAAATAGTCTTATCTTCCTAAAGTAGAGCTTATCCTTCCATATGTAGTGTTTGTGTCCAAATAGGACAAGACTTCCATATTTAGTCGTTTACCCGAATCCCGGACCTGACGCGCTCTTGGCAGATCATGTGGGATTCGGTCTTCATTAGCGCGTTACCGAATCTTAGAGATTCGGCATCTCCTTCATACCTTTTCGGTCTTCAGGGGGAGTCCGGTGTCGCCTGAGAGTGGATCTCCTGCAACTCGGCTCCATTATACTTATAGTAGGATTCGGTATCCATCAATTACCGATGTATCATCTATATCTTGCAATACACTATAAATACATAGCCGATACATCGTAGATACATTATTTATAAAGAATAAATTGAGCTAAAAAGCAAAATTCCGTGCAACATGAAAAAATAAAAGAACGGAGCAAGTATCAAAGATTAATAGAAAGACACATTTTTTAAATACATATATCGAATACATATTAAAAGCAATTATATATATATATATATATATATATATATATATATATATATATATATATATAAAATTTATATATGATAGATACATATATTTTTAATACATAATATATAATATATATATACTTTTTGTAACGTAATTTATGCGTTTTTAAAAATAAAATAAATAAATAAATAAATATATATATGTGTGTGTATATATATATATATATATATATATATATATATATATATATATATATATACACACACACACACACACACATATATATTTATTTATTTATTTATTTTATTTTTAAAAATATGAGAAAATCAATCAGTAACACATTCTATATACATAACAGATACATGTTTAAATTATTAAATATAATTATATATATTACCGATAATTTTTGATAATATATAGCTAATACATAGCTGATACATGTGAAAAAATATAATTAAATATATTATCGATAATTTCCGATACATATTAGATACATATCAAATACATAAATGATATATTTTTTATTTTTTTAAAATGCTGACGCGCGTGTCAGACGCACGTCAGACGCGTTTTTGACTATTTTTAACACGTTTTTGACTTTTTCTCTTGATTTTGAGTGTGTCATGTGTCTCTTATTTAGTGGTTGGGTAGAAAATGTAAAGTTTCTCCTTGTTTTGTCATGAATGTAAATTTTTGATTTGGTGTGTATTTTCGTAAACTCTTATTTAAATAGTAATATTTTTGTGGTTTTCTCTCTCATATATCACTTAAAATAACCATCAAATTAAGATTAAGAAAAACATTATTAGACCTACTATTTGTGACTCGTCCTCCACATATAATAGAATTATTTACAATGCTAATACATTCTTTTATCTTTGAATACTATAATTTTATTTTTGAATTTTTGTTTTTTATATTAAAATATGCATTATTTAAATTTTTAATATTTTATATTAAAACACTTATTATATTAAAACATTCATTATTTTATAAAATAGACAAAATTATACTAAAAGTTTATAAAGCGGATAAAATTGTATAAAACTATGAATTTCAAAGTCGATATGCTATAAATTTAAAGCTGATGAAATTATACTATTTAATTTTATATTTTAAGATAATTCAAAATTATAAAGTCGATAATTATTCATCACACACTTTTTCTAAATTCGTCAATGCGTAATAGAGATGTGTCATATAGGCTGATGTTATTTGAGTCTTTTATAAAATTATTCAATCTTCTCTACAATCAAAATATTTATCAATTACATCAATTTATTTATACTATAATTTATAAAGTATTTTTCATTTAATTCATCTAATATTACTAACCATTTCACTTACATAAAAAATAAATTAGATCAATCTTTTTATAAAGATAAAACTACTAAATATAATAAATTAATTCACTAATCATCAATAAATAAATTTAAACTACTTACGAATATCAGTCAATTAAATTTATCACTTGTTAAATTAATATAAAAATTTAATATATACAGTTTAATATAATTATTTGATAAAGAGAGAATCAAGGAAAGCTACACATTATTTCTATTTTTTTTAAACAATTATTATTACCAATAAAAATAAAAATATTGTTTGTCGTTAAGTTTTTGACGCCTTTTTAGATAAATTATTTATTTATATTCTAATTAATTGGTATAAATCTCTACATTTGTCAGTAAACTACTTCACACCTTTGTAAATTGTAATTTAATTATACTGTAATTATTTATATATTTTTTGTAAGGGTATATAACCTGTATTTTCCATAATTATTAGGTAAACCACAATATCAATAATTTAATTATTAAATAAAATGATAATAACAAATTAAAAAGCCTCAAAATAGAATTAAATCAAATAAAACAAAATCAAAACCCTACTTAAAATCTCAGCCTTCAATTGTTTTTGATGATTCTAATTTTTCTGAACTTTGAATTACTATTTTAATTCACTGATACAGACATGAAATGCAATTATTTTCCTAAATTGTTATAAACCAACTAAAATCCTCAAAATTAGCATACAAATAGTGAGAGAGAGTGAGAATAGGGTCAATATAACAGAAGCAAATACCACATAATATAAACAACAAAATCATTCTATAATTTTTTCTTCTTCATATTCTTCATATTTTTTCATATTCCGTATATGCGAATCTATTTTTTGTTTAAATTAAAACGTAGCATTAAATGATATAAATAGAGAGTTATTTTACGTTCCAACCTTTTCCCATCAACCATGGCCGCTCCACCGGTTTCCGACGATATTACCTTAGAAGGCATAAAAAACGAGGCTGTTGATCTCGTAAGTTTTTCTGTTACGATACATCGACTTTAATTTATAGCTGAATATTTTTCGATAATTGAGGAGAGTAAGCGTTTGTATGAGGAAAAAATATCCACGACCTAACAAACGTTTATATATTTGAACTATAGCTCGTTGGTTAAAGCCGAGATTGATTAATGATTGATTGAAATTGTTGGATTACAGGAAAGAATACCGATAGAAGAAGTGTTTGCGCAACTCAGGTGTACGAGAGAAGGGTTATCGTGCGATGAAGGTCAGAAGAGGTTACGGATTTTTGGCCCTAATAAACTTGAAGAGAAAAAGGTTTATTTTTTTTATTTTTTTTGTTTTTTTGTTTGTTTTTTAATTGTTAATCTGTTTTTTATTTGATTAATAATTGTTGTTTTGGTTTACTTGACAGGAAAGCAAGTTTCTGAAATTTTTAGGGTTTATGTGGAACCCGCTTTCATGGGTTATGGAAATTGCTGCTATTATGGCTATTGCTTTAGCCAATGGAGGGGTAAGTCTATCAATATTTTATGTGTTATTTATATATAAAATTCCAATCTTTGTGATTTAAGTACATTATTTAAAACGTGGCGTCCCCCTATTTCATATTTTCCGAACTTTTCATCCTACAACCTAGTGCCGTTTTAGGCATTTTTCCGTATAAAACAATGTCGTTTTGACCGTTTTGAATGACTAAAATGCATAACATCAACTTATAATAAATATATTATTGTTTATCAATATTTGATTAGCTATAACATAATGCTATGGCTATTATACCAATTATCTAATTTTTATGATATATTTATGTGTTAACAATCATCAAAATGTATTTTACAGGGTAAACCACCAGATTGGCAAGATTTTATTGGTATTGTTGTGTTGCTTTTGATAAACTCAACTATTAGTTTCATTGAAGAGAACAATGCTGGTAATGCTGCTGCTGCTCTCATGGCTGGTCTAGCTCCTAAAACCAAGGTATACATTCATCACTGTGTAATGCATGATCATATGAGGCCTGCAATTTATCTTAAATATTTTAATCAGCCTTACATAATTAATTTTAGGTCTATAGGATTCAAAAATCTAAAACTTTTTTGACTCTTTGGAAATATAATCAAAAATTAGATTTCAATAATTTTAGTCTAATTTTGAGATCGATATTCATAATATAAAAACAAATGCTCAATTGGAATGTGACTATACTACTAATACATTAAAAATTTAATTATAAACAATCATGTATGTAAAATTACAAAAAGAAAGGAAGATTTCAAAAATATGCATAGATAATTTTCTTAATGCATCATTAGAATTAGGCAAAAGGCACTTATCTCACAACTATAACCAATTTGTCAAGTATATCATGATTTTGAGATTTTACCAATTTGATTCATATCTTTCCGAACGTTGTTAAATATATTCATTCTTAGTTTATGGTTGATGTAGCGTGATGTTGTTTATGTCAAGTATGATAAATTTTCTATACGTGGATGAATAATATAGCGCTATACAGCTTTAAACAAGTTGTATGTATATTTAACAAAGTCAAAAATATAATAGAGCAAACTTACAAAATTTTAAAATCATAGTATATTTGACAAACAAGATATAACTGTTTGTAGATAAATGTATTATCCCTTAAAAATAATGAAATTATGTGAACTTTTTGGCTTGGACTAGTAGTAATGATATTAAAAGTTTTGGTTAGATTTTCAAAAAAATTTAAACGCTTTAATTAGTTTATTATTTGTGATGTTATGTTAAAATCATGCATGTGAGGATATAACATGTATGCATGTTTGGACGATGATTATATATAGGTATTGAGAGATGGAACGTGGACTGAACAAGAGGCAGCTATTCTAGTACCAGGTGATGTGATCAGCATTAAACTAGGAGACATTATCCCAGCAGATGCTCGTTTACTTGAAGGAGACCCTTTAAAGATTGACCAGTCTGCTCTCACCGGTGAGTCCTTACCAGTGACCAGGCACCCCGGTCAAGAGGTCTTCTCAGGCTCTACTTGCAAACAAGGTGAACTTGAGGCTGTTGTGATTGCCACTGGTGTGCACACTTTCTTTGGCAAAGCTGCTCATCTTGTCGATAGCACGAACCAAGTTGGCCATTTTCAGAAGGTTCTGACGGCTATTGGAAACTTCTGTATCTGCTCCATTGCTTTGGGAATGGTCATAGAGATCATTGTTATGTACCCCATTCAGCGTCGTAGATACCGTGATGGTATTGATAATCTGCTGGTGCTTCTCATTGGAGGAATTCCTATTGCTATGCCAACAGTTTTATCTGTTACAATGGCTATTGGCTCGCATAGGCTTTCAGAGCAAGGTGCTATTACCAAGAGGATGACGGCTATCGAAGAAATGGCTGGAATGGATGTGTTGTGTAGTGATAAAACTGGAACTCTTACTCTTAATAAACTTACTGTCGATAAGTCGTTGATTGAGGTTGGTTTAACTTGCATTTGACTTTGTGATCTTTGTTGATTTTGATTCAGTAGTTCATTACTAATAAGGTATGTTTGTGTATAATCTCAGGTATTTGTGAAGGATGTGGACAAAGATACTTTGATTTTGTATGGTGCTATGGCTTCCAGGGTTGAGAATCAGGATGCTATTGATGCTTGTATTGTTGGGATGTTAAGTGATCCGAAAGAGGTATGCTTCCATTATTATTTGCTTGATAGTTATCACCTATGTAGCACAAACACGGACACTGGACATGAATACTGCAAAACAATGTTATTTTAAGGTTTTTTTATGTTAAAAATGCAATTTTGTGTCTGAAACGCCAAATTTCTGACACGTTTTCAAAATGAAAATGTTGGTTGAATGAAGTATCTATGTATGCTACTTAGGCTATCACCTTTATTGCATCTGCATGGAAACTTAGTATCAACTTTTCCTTTCTATTTCCAAAAACGTAAATGAAACTCAGAAATGATATATCTATAATCTATTTTTATAAAAGAAATCGTTTTGCTATTTTTATGTTGCTATTTCTCGTTTCAGTTTCCGTGCAACATTAATTTATCTCACAGGCCATAACAAGTATTCAGTCTTTCGAGACCTTTGCCGTGTCTTAATAAACGCTAATCGGACATGGCATTCTTCTGTGTGCAGGCAAGAGCAGACATCACTGAGGTACATTTTCTGCCATTTAACCCAGTGGAGAAGCGCACTGCTATAACATACATAGACTCAGCTGGTAACTGGCATAGAGTCAGCAAAGGAGCACCTGAGCAGGTTTATTTTAAATCGTCTAATGCATTGAGTTCATCAATTTCCTTTTTGGAAAGCATTGCTTTATAATCATTGAACATATTATGTACTCTGCATCTTACTAGATTATTGAACTGTCCAACCTGAGGGAAGATGCAAAAAAGAAAGCTCATGACATCATCGATAAATTCGCTGATCGCGGACTTCGCTCTCTAGCTGTTTGTCGACAGGTTCACTTCTATTCAATTTTCATCAGAATTTTGGTTAATTGATGAATTTAAATCTTGACAGCAATTGCTTACCTTTGCAGACTGTACCAGAGAAAACCAAGGAAAGCCCTGGAAGTCCATGGCAATTCGTAGGTCTCTTGCCTCTTTTCGATCCTCCAAGGCATGACAGTGCTGAGACAATTACCCGTGCCCTCAATCTAGGAGTTAATGTCAAGATGATCACTGGTGATCAGCTTGCTATCGGCAAAGAAACTGGTCGCAGGCTTGGTATGGGAACCAACATGTACCCTTCTTCTGCTCTCCTTGGACAGCACAAGGATGAGTCTATTTCCGCCATCCCTGTCGATGAACTTATTGAAAAGGCGGATGGATTTGCCGGTGTCTTCCCCGAGCACAAATACGAGATTGTCAAGAGGCTTCAAGATAGGAAACACATTTGCGGAATGACAGGAGATGGTGTGAATGATGCTCCAGCATTGAAAAAGGCCGACATTGGAATTGCAGTAGCTGATGCTACAGACGCAGCTCGTGGCGCGTCTGATATAGTCCTGACGGAGCCAGGGTTGAGCGTTATCATTAGTGCTGTCCTGACAAGCAGAGCCATTTTCCAGAGAATGAAGAACTACACTATTTATGCAGTTTCTATAACCATCCGTATTGTGTTGGGATTTATGCTCCTTGCTCTGATATGGAAATTTGATTTCTCTCCTTTTATGGTTCTGATCATTGCTATACTCAATGATGGAACAATTATGACTATTTCAAAAGACAGAGTGAAGCCATCCCCTCTTCCTGATTCATGGAAACTCAACGAGATTTTCGCCACTGGAGTTGTCCTCGGTGCATACCTCGCTATCATGACTGTTGTATTCTTCTGGGCCGCTAACAGTTCTGACTTCTTCTCGGTAAGAAAATATCAGTAGCCCTACTTTTATATGTTTTTACAGATAATTAATATAAGTCCTAAGGTTACATTAACATTAATGTTTTCACCGTTTTCGACATCTTAGATAACCGAAACCTCCTTTGTAAGGGGGTGTCAGTTACGTAAAATTAAAATGCCAGGGAGGAAAAACAGACGGTAATTTTGATTTAACCTTGGGACTGATAGTAATAGTCTCATGTTTTTATGATATTTGGTCTCAAAGTCTTGGAGGATCTGTTCCTTTGCTGCTGTTATGTTCCAGCAGATTTTTTTTTCTATTAGTATTCCTAACCAATGCTTAAAATTTTGCAGGAAAAGTTTGGAGTTAGATCTATTAGAGAGAAACATGATGAGCTTACCGCTGCAATCTACCTCCAAGTGAGCATAGTGAGTCAGGCACTCATCTTTGTCACTAGGTCCCGTAGCTGGTCTTTCGTTGAACGTCCCGGTCTGCTTCTTCTCACCGCCTTTATCATTGCCCAACTGGTGAGTTTGTATATCTACCCTACATCATGGTATTTCTGCGCATTTACGTACAATCTATATTGCATATAAGCTCCTTGAGTCAAATGTTTTGATGTTTCATTTTCATTCCTGCGAACCTTTTAAAACTCTGCATTTACAACCTATTTTAGTGAAAAATGCAGTTTTGCGCGTTTTCTGTTTTGGCATACTTTGTTTCAGCATTTTTGTTTCCGTGCTAAGTAAAATCTGTTTAACAATGTATGCATCTGATTCTGATGTACCGTTTAGATTGCTACGCTTCTTGCTGTGTACGCCAACTGGGCGTTCGCAAAAATTCAAGGCGTTGGATGGGGATGGGCTGGTGTTATTTGGCTCTACAGCATCGTCTTCTACATCCCTCTTGATATTCTTAAGTTCATGATCCGATATGCTTTGAGCGGCAAAGCATGGGACAATCTTGTCCAGAATAAGGTAACGCGTGAATTCATTTTCTCAAGAAAATTAAATTAATTCCTGAAAAAATGGAACACTATCCCTCATTCGGAAACAATTTGCTCTATCTACTAGACTGCTTTCACAAATAAAAAGGATTACGGAAAGGGAGAAAGGGAAGCACAGTGGGCAGCTGCTCAACGTACCCTCCACGGACTGCAGCCTCCTGAAACTGGAGACACTTACCGGGAACTGTCTGAGATTGCTGAGCAAGCCAAGAGGCGCGCAGAAGTTGCAAGGTAATTATAACAAGTCAAGCAATAATTCCGAAACTCTATATTTATAAAATATTCTTATGAAAACTGTCATTTCGTTCCCATTTTAGCATTTCTATTTCCGTGCTACATAGCTTATATACTTGATTGTTAACAGGTTAAGGGAGCTTCATACACTCAAGGGGCATGTGGAGTCAGTGGTGAAACTCAAGGGACTTGACATTGAGACCATTCAACAGCATTATACTGTGTGATTTAGTTACTGCAAATAAAATATTTGCAAGGAAATTTTGAGCCAAAAGACAAGAAAAAAAGTAATTTAGATTTATGAGAACTAACTAGAATGCATTATTTTTTTTTTAATTTGAAATCCTTTGTTTTTTAGTTTGAGGATTTTGTAGGATGCAACAATTCAAGGGTTGGGAATAAAACATGTGAAGATTGATTGTCTTAATTGAACAATCCTTTTGTTGATAAAAAGAAATAATTTCTTTGTCTTTGTATTTTGTATTTTGTTGGTCCATTAGTTCAACTTGATTCTCTATTTCTACTTCTGCTTCTATGTCCCATCAATTTCTTCTTAAACTTTGTATCTTGAAAAGAAAAATCAAAAACAAGAATTGTCATTTCTGGACAAAATTTGATTCACAAAATTCATAGTCAAGAGGTTAATATCAAAATCTAATTGTTAGGGCGTCAAAATGGATTGGTAGATCCTGTTCGTGCTGTGTCAAAACTATTTAGGTCACTCGAGATCAAAACAGCAACTTATTCATTAACCGTATCTATCTAAATGTGTATCAACATGTATAACTCTTTTAAGCTAATGGATCGATTATAAACTATAAAAAGCGAGTCAAACATGAATTAACATATATAATATTTAATTTATTTATTTAAATAAGTTGAATATGAGTCATAGGCTTATCTAACGTATGACACTTGAAGGCTTGGCCCAGTTAGCCAAGCTCTAATGATATGTGTATGAGGTTGAGGGTTCGACCCTCAACACTCACGGGTGCATATTTAAAAAATGTCTAACATTAACTCCTGCTAACCCCGCTAATAATTAGAGTAGGCTATCTTTGACAAAAAAAAAAGAATTTAAATGAATCAAATATAATTATGTAGACATAACTTATAGTATAACATAAACTTATTTTATATAGTAATAACATAACCTTAATTGGATACATATATAGCATTTAGTTAAATAAGTTATATATATAACTAACTAATCTTCATAGTTATAAAAAAAATGGATGGAACGTATATTAACCTGGAAACAACATATTTTAAATTATATCATAAATAAATCAATTCGCCTACAATGCGAACACATTTAACTTAAATTCTAACCCGTTAATTTTTTAAATTAAGTGAATTGCGTTTGAACACATTTAACTTAAATTCTAACCCAGTTTAACACCTTACTAATTGTCACTTAATTTTTTTTTCTTCTTGTTAGTAATAGAATAACCAAGATGGTTCAAATACCATAATGCCCCCTCTGCCGCAAGCTCTGCTGCTGCCTTCTTTCTGGGTTTAGATTCACCATAGCACTCCAAAGCTTTACATTCTGCCCCTTTAATTTCAACTACAACCTTAAATGTGAATCTGTTTGCAAATCTTGGATTAGTCCTGAGCTCAACACAAATCATTATGATTTGTTAATTATCTTTATTTTATTTTCTCTTTTACTTGAATTAAACAGCAAATATCATATTACGAACCGAGGTAATATGATATTTGAAAATTCATATCTATAACTTATTCTTGGAAAAAAAATATTATTTCTCAATTTAATAGCATACTTACCGTCTCAGTATGCCAGTCCCTTCTTCTCTACAGCATTCATATACAGGAGGCTTCCATTTGTTTGCTACACAAATCTCATGTAATTGAGCTTTAGCTGATGCCATTTTTACTCCACCTAAAAACAATTAATCTATTTTAATTTGTTTTAATAGAATCAGGGTAAACAGAGTAAAAAAAATTCACTGATTTTTTATACCCAATTTAACAAAATTACCGGAATCTATACTCTTAACAGAAGTTACAGAACCAACAACATTATCTTCAATTTTATGTTGTTGAAACTGTTCAGCTAATAAATCTGCTTCTGTATCCGCCTCCAGATCAAATTTCAGTATCTTCAATTCTTCTTCAGTTCTTGGCTTAGAAATTTTGGGCACATATTTGGTAGTAGTTTTGTTTTTCTTAACCTAAAAACAAGAACCAAGAAACAGCAAAAAAAATGAAAAAAAGCAAGAATAATTAAGCGAAATCAAGAAAATCTACCTGATAGTAGGGTATGGCGGTGGCCGGAGGAAGATTCTTGAGGTTGATATAGGAGTGTTGCTGCGGCGGCGGTGGCGGATGAAGGTCCAGACATTTGGCATCCATCTATGTTTTCATTTTTTTATTTTCTATGATCTGACTTCAATAGCTTTATTTATTTTTGTTGTTGCAGAACAATTACTGAAGAGTTTAATTATCAAAAAAATTACTGAAGAGTTGAGTAAATAAATGCCTTTATTAACTGTTTTGCTTGTCCAAGAAACGTTTTCCGAAACTACTAACTGCATCCGTTTGTAAAAAGAATCTTTATTCCCATTTGTTCTATTTAGAAAACAACAACAACACGTCCCTCAACTTTTGACATGGGATCATTTAATTCAATTTATATTTTCTTGAGTAACTAACTCCAAATTTTTTTATTTTTGGATCAAATAATCTAATAATATATATTTAAAAAAAAAAAAAAAATTTAGAATAATTATATCGCAATAATTAGCAAAGTATTTAATTACTTTTTACATCCCTCACTTTTAATTTGTATTTTACGCGTTTTAAAAATACAATTATGGGGTTATTGACCCAAAAATGAAGAGTTTTGGGGTTATTTGCTCAAAAAGTATAAATTGGGTTAGATGACCTCGTGTTACATGTTCAGGGGGCGCGTTGACCCTTTATTCGTTCTGTTTAACCTCTCAAACTAAACTATTTGTTCAATTTAACCCTCAACTAAATATTTTTTATGATCATCTAAACTATTTTTTTATCCATTTAACCTCTCACACAATGTATTAATTTTAGAAAAGATATGAATATATTTTTTACATTTAAAATAAAGAGCGATGTATTTTATATATTATTTAAAAATCCATTTAAGAATTAATTACTTTAAAAATCCATTTAAGGATTAATTACTTTAAAAATCATAAATTTTAGCGTGTTTTACAATTTAAACACAAACTTAAAAGATTCGTAATTGATTTGAAGTATAATAAATTTATGTATTTTATAAATATTATTAACCAAAAGAGAGAAACTCTTTTTATCATTGTTATAATGTAAAAAAACATTTGCATGTTCAAGAAGTAATATCATTAAATTATTTGATCAACTTTAAATATTTTTTATTTATTTCTAATTTATGCTGTCGTCAAAAATTTACGAAAATATTATTAAAAAAATACATTTTTAAAAAAATCATATGTCATTGTATATAAATTAATTTATATGCTTTTAACCATTTATTCTAGACATAATATGGTTGAAAATTAGATAGTTGTATTTTTGAGGAGGTCAAACGGGTAAAAATTATAAGTTTAAATGTGCAATAGATAAAAAGAATAGTTAAAGGGTTAAGTAAAATAGTTAAAAGGACTAATGGAACACGAAGTTAGTTCAGAGGTCACAAAGAATAAAATGATAAAATTTAAGTGTTAAATAGAACAAAGAAAATAGTTAAGAGGTCCAGTGGAACAAAAAGTTAATTTAAAGGTCGCATGGAACAAAATGTTAAAGTTTAGGGGTTAAATAATATACTAAGCCAAACATAAAATATATTGTACTCTTTTTTAATACATATTTAGTCATATTAAATACGACATATTTTATTTAGAATTATTCTTTTAGTTCTGGTGAAAGTGTATTTTAGGACAAATGATAAAAGATTAGTTTCTTCAACGATCAAATAGACAATCAACGATTAAACAGGAAGTCCGACAGAGATCGTCAATTATTTTAAAAGATCGCCTACTTCTTTAAAATCAAAGTATTCTTTGAATGTTTTTAAATAAGACGATTGTGTATTGCATTCTGAGCTGCATTTTTTTTAGAAGAAAGAACAACTTTATTAATCAAATAGTTAAATTGTCAGCCACAATAACATGATTTATCTCAGAGGGGATATTTCCCTTCCAATACACATTGTATCTGCTATTCGTGAGAGCTCTTGTAGCAAGCATATGAGCAGCTCTATTAGCTAACCTATTAGCATAATACACATTCATACAATGAGGCATAATACACATTCATACAATGAGGATCAGATAACATACTCTTGCAGTCTTGAACAATAACACTTAGAAGGCACCACACTGTTCTTAAAGAAACCCACCTCCACTTCTCAAAAAGTAATTAAATCTTCCTCTATTGTCAACTTCATTCCATCTCTAATTGCTACTGCTTCACTTGTACTGACTTCCTCTGTATATCCAATAACCAGAGGTCTTCACACTCCCTTGCCAATCATGCACCACTGCTCCAGTACCATTGCAGTTGCTAGTACTATCAAACCCAGTATCAACATTAACTTTATACACATTCCTTCGTGGAGGGATCCATCGTTTGTCTTCTGAGCTGCATTTAATGAAGAAAGAAAATGACTTTAACGAAATTGATTTAGACCAATGAGATGATGCCAAATCACAAGAGATTTAATAAGTATATGTTCTTATCTAGGTTATAACATTATAAGCAAAAAAATTATTACAAGTACAACTCTTTCTATAAATTTTCTAAGTAATTATCCATCAATTTCTTTGTATCAATTGATTGATTGTTTTTGTTAGGTGAAACATTAATTTTACATTTTTAGGTATTAGCATTATAAAGTCATTCATTGAGAGTAGGGGATGAGAATTTGTAAAAACTTCAAAGTTAGGTGTTAAGTTTTTAAAACACCAATTTGTAACTTATGAAAGTTTAGTCGATTTACAAATCTTATTTTTAATTGATTAGTGGATGTAAATTTGATTTTGAATCAAACCACTCTAAAACTGCTTAATCAATTTTCCAAACCCTAATAATACAAGCATTTTAAATATATTTTTCTTGTTTTAAAAGTCATTCTATCTTGGGTATTTATGCGATATTATGCTTGGAGGTGTCAATTATAATTGTGCATGCAGTGGATCAAAAAGTGAGCAGTTGAGCAAAAGGACGAAGAAAAACAAGTAAAATCGATTCTTGTCAATGAATTAATATTTTTTATCATTCTTAAAACCCTTAATTGAGGAAGTGTTTTTCACATGTATTATAGTAGACATATCCTCAAATTCCAAAACATCAAGAATTACATCATGAGTACTAGAAAACAGTAAAACTTTGTCGTTAAAAGGCTGAAATCCATCGCTAAATCAGTTTAGCGACGCACACGTCGTTAATTTAGCGACGATTTTTATAATATGGTGCTAAATCAGCGACGAATTAGGGACGGCTGTATATTGACTAGCGACAGACAAACAAACGGAAATGAGCGAGGATCACCGACGGATTAGCAACACAATATTTTTATTTTTTCTTTAATTTTAAAAAATATTTTTAATTAAATCATAAAATCTATTCATTTTAATTATTATTTAATATCATTTTCAATATTTTCGTATATCATTTTCAAGATTTTCACAAACTTCTCAGTAGGTCACTTATCCTACCATTGCTCCCACCAAAAAATTGTTTGACTGTGAAGTACTCTGTTGCGACCCAAAATCTTGAGCCGAAACCGACGCTAGGAAATAAATGTGGTTGCTCTGAAACCCGTAGCAAGCCTAAAATTACTATATATTTTTTGCTTTTAAATTGAAATGTAATTAAACATTTATTCCTAAATGATGGAAATTTTTTCATTTTGTTAATTTAATATCAAAATAAAAAACCTAAAACTAAATAACTTCTTCTTCTTTTTCACCCGCTGTCACGAGACTCGCCACCACCTAATTGTTCTCGTATGAGAACAAATGGACTGTTCTTAGACAAGTATATATCCTCTGTTCTCGCCTGGAAACAAATATCAGTCCCTCTGTTCTCGACGAGAACAAACGGAGAACAAGATATGTTCTTGCACAATGGTAGTGGATTAGGATGGCCGGCAGTAGATTAGGGTGGCAGGCGGCATATTTAATTTTTAATTAATTTGAGTTAATTATAGTTAGTTAGACTTTCAAATATATTTAATTAGTATTAAATTAGAATTAATGAGAATTAAAATTTATAATTAGGTAATCTCACTCTCTTTTTTGTGTTAGAAGAAAGTTTTTAATGCTAAAGTGCTAATCTACATGTTAATTTGACTATTTTCTTTCGAAAATAATTTATTTAATTTTTTTTGTGCCAAATTGATCTTTTGTGTTTAGGTTCAGCTGATAATTCGGTTTATAAGGAAAAAGTTATTTAAAAAGAATATAACATCACTTTGTTTCACCAAGTATCTATATCTATTTGATACAAATGTAACACATCATAATTTCAAAAAATTGTTATCAGAAAATAATTTTTATTTATGTATAAAAAATGTAGAATTTAAAAAATGAAAATAAAGGATTGAGTTGAGGGGGCAAGTTCATTAAATTCACACAGTTTATTACCAAATGAATAGTGTACATTAAAAAAGTACAATTTTAATTAAATTGATCTACACTATTCATTTTACAGTGTAGATCATGAACTTGATTCCCTCAAGTTCAGGGGATCCTAATCCAAAAATAAAACATTGAGATAAGTAATATTTTTATTAGTTTCTTTACTAGGTCATGAGGATATACTTCTTAATCTACAATTATGCAAAGCCAGAACAACTCTTAAATAAACAAAATCAGAATAAAAATGTACTCCATTATCTATGTATGATACGAAACATTTAATTTTAGAAATTTCACATTCGGAGAATAAAACTATTATTTGAGTTTAAAAACTTTAAGAAATCTCTTTATGTTTTACCGTACTTAAATTGATTCTTCACAGATGCTACGTAAACCTGGTTGCCAATTATCAGAAGGTGTAAATGATCTATTTGGTGAAGAAGAAGATCCTCTTGTAATATTTTCCCTATTCCTTTTAGTCTCTGAAGATCCTTTTTGCTCATTTCTTGATTTATCACCTTTATTATTTGACATAATCTTGATCTTCAACATGCTCATCAAGCATTCTTGATTCGACAAGCACCCTTCGTTCCGATTTGAATCTTTATTCCTCCCCGTATCCTTCGCCTCGTTGTTATTACTCTGAGAATTGGAGTCTGACCCTGATTCAGAGCTTGGAATATTATTATGAAGTGGAGATCGGCGGCCATTCTTGAAAGCTTTTCTTTGAAGTTTTCGGATTGTGGTTACGGGCACAACGTAGAATTTCTGACCTAACTGAAGTACCGTGTCTGGTGCAACCACAGCCCATGGTTGCTGGAACACGTGTGGTTCGGCGACTACGCATTTCGGGTTCCGACGAATGATTTCTGATGCAAGAATTGGTCTGTCGTGCAGCTCTTTGTGGCCTCCTGGATGAACTATCTTGACCACCATGTTTTTTGTGTTTTTAGTGCATAGCCATTTTTTTATGGCCATTGTGTATTCAAGAATTGAAATCCTGACAGTTTGTTATTTTGTAATAATGGGGAGGAATTTTCTGGCAGGTGAAGATGAATGCAAAGATTATATTCTTGTAATCATATGAAGCATATTTTGTATTATTTGATTAGAATTGATAATATCATGGCAAGGTTTTGAACTATAGACAACTAGCAGTATGCATTAGTCAATTTGGTAGCAGAAAACTAAATTGGAAAAATATTTACTTCGGTTTGGTCAGTTGCTGAACCGAACCCATATTTTTGGTTCAGCCCGGTTTTAAATTTTTGGTTTAGTTTTGCACACTTCTGTTGACAATAACTTCCTTCATTTTGCTTAATTGGTATACCAACCGATCCTTTGACCAAATGAACTAAAGAGTTAACTAACAAAATAGTAATAGCAAAGCCTTCAATCGGACAAATAACAGCAGATTCAATTAATTTACAGCTGTGATGACAAGAAACAAAAAATTTCCTGTAACAATTTGCATATGCGAATGAATCTACAAAGGAAACAATCGGGTGAGGAAAAAAACGGCCGTGAAGAAACACGGCGTATCAGCATATTCAATCATTTGTTAGAGGGAATAGGTTCTGTAATTCTTAATGATCCTCCGAGCTCGAGTGGTAAAAGAGGGATCAAAGAATGCAGGACATCTGTTATTAATGGCCTATAACTCGGTTCTTGTTGAACGCATAATACTGCCACTGCAGCTACCTGCTCGAATTCAATCACATTGTTTAGTTTTAAAGTTATAACCACAGCAATAATGATGTTCTCATCCACTAAAGTTACCTACCTGATACAAATGCTTTAAATCCATAGTGTCCTTTATGACAGGGTCCACGATATTCGGAAGCTTTGATCGGTCAGTAAGCTGAGGCATGGCCTACATTTCAAAAATAGGTGTAAATATAAATGCTACACATGCCTGGAATCTTTCATAGTAATTATCAGAGAGATGGCAGATATTATTATTACCCATGTTACTATAGATTGGCATTGGTCGGGTGACATATTTTCCACTGGTTTTCTTCCTATGAGAAGCTCGAGAAGGACGACTCCAAAAGCGTAGACATCGCTTTTGTCAGTTAGTTTACCTGGAAAACGAGAAGGATCAGGCCTCATTTATAAAGCAATAGCATAGTTATTTCTTAAAAATAAAAGAAAGATGAAAAAAGATTAGAAATGAATTTAAGCATCCATAAAGATGAAATAAAATTACGTATGCCTCGTAACCTTTTTAAAACACATGGCATGTGAAATTATGAATTACTAGATTCCAGTAGGACCTCCTACAACTTAGTTTGCAGGAAATTTTTATTCTTTCCCTACACACTGGTTTCGTGCAGCAACATCAACATATAAACATTTTCAATCCTACACTCATGACCGGTTTAGAAATACAAAGACATCTATCGATGAAGAATTAATATTTTGCAATGAAAGTTGAAAGAGTGCGAGTTAAATGAGCAAATATCAAAGATTAAAGAGTAAGCAACAATCTTTTTCCATATCTAACAACTAATTTTTGCAAGCAGTTGAGAATTTCAGCATACCTTCCAAAAGATACTCTGGCGCGACATAACCTAGAGTTCCTGAAAGCTTTATGTTTCTGTTTTCAATCCCAGAAGTTACAGCAAGGCCAAAGTCAGAAAGCTGAAAAGGCAAAAAACTTACTCAATGAGACATTCAACTTAATATTACAGAAGCAAAGATTGCGTGTTTCTTCGGTTTCTGTATAAAATTTACCTTGGCATTGAAGTTAGAATCCAAAAGAATGTTAGATGACTTTAGATCTCTGTGCACGATAGAAGGATTGCAATGCTCGTGAAGGTATTCGAGTCCTCTGGTCAACATGAATACACAGTGAAGGCAACAAAATTAGCAGAGCAAAAAGAATGTTCTCTGGAAAAGAAAAAGTGAAAGCAAAAGAGTAAAGTGTAAACAGAAAAAGCATGTCCTTGGACTTGCCTTGCAACATCAACGGCAATTTTCATTCGGAGATGCCAAGTCAATTTCGCGCCGTGAGTTGGTCCTAAAATTTCCATCAATAACAATACAAACAATATCAATATCAGCAGAAGGATTTGTAAATTTGCAAGTACAATTTGTTTTTGTTATAAGAAAGTGTACCATGCAGTTGACTCTCTAAAGACCCATTTTGCATCATTTCATACACAAGAAACTTGGCTTCATCATGAACACAGTAACCCAACACAGAAATTATGTTCTGATGCTGAATTTTGGTCAGCCACTTCAACTCATTCTGCAATTACAATCAAAGTTGGAAGAAACTCTCAAACTATCAAACAGCAAGCTACATAGTATGGAAACAGAAATACCGAAACGAAAAATAGCAAAAACATATTGGTTATAAAAAATTATTATAAATATAAAGTTTCAGCGTTTCATTCCCGAAAACAGAAATGAAACATAAGACTCGGTAAGTTTTTTTGCCACTTAGATAGCTAGCAAACAACATTCAGAATCAATAAATGTATCACAATACCTCGAATTCTCTTTGAACATCCTGTCCACCCTCCAATTTCTTTACAGCAGCAAGGAGTTTATCGCTGAAACGCGCTTTATAGACGCGTCCACGGCCACCTTCACCCAATAAATTATTTTCCCTAAAACTATTCGTTGCAGCTTCTAACACTTGATACTCCATTACAGCAACGGAGCCCTTCTTAACAACCATTTTTAAGGAATTTAACTTCCCCATAATTGGACTCACAGAATTCCCATTCACAACATCTTCAAATCAAAAAAAGAAAAACTTCAACAAATTAGCATAAACATGATAAACAGAAAAATTATAATCAAGTTAATTATGAAAATCACTTCCAGAAAAGAGAGCTTACCAAAATTTTGTTTGTTTTTAACAGTAGATTTCTTAGTGTTCTTCATCCTCTGGATCCATAAATATGACAGAAACAACAAGATGAATACAAGCAGAGAGGAAGCAACAACTAATGCTATGAGTATTTTCTTGTTTAAATCTTGATGGTGGACTACTTTAACCACTGGAGCCATAGTAATTCCTGAATCACCAAACAATGAGCATGCACAAAATAGCTAAAAAAATCAATAAAAAAGTTAAAAATAAACAACAAACTAAGATTATTTTTTGAAATGACCAAACAAAGAAATGCAGAAGTTTGCATCTTTACAGTAACTGAATTCTCAATGATGAAACCCAACAAAATCATGCACCCATCCATGAAATCAAAAGAACCATGATGAACAAACTAAGATTATATTTTGAAATGACCAAACAAAGAAATGCAGAAGTTTGCATCTTTACAGTAACTGAATTCTCAATGATGAAACCCATCAAAATAATTTAAACCCCATTTTAAGAACATCATCAAAGAACAAAAACCAACGAAATACAGCTCAAATGGTATAAACCCGCAAACTCGTGGGTTCAATTTCTCTCGCGAGCGCTTTTGTTGCGGATTACAAAAGAAGAACAAAAAGAAAAACACACCTGGAGATTGAGCTTCCATTAATAATATTGACCCAGGTCGAGCATTAACTAATACTAATAATAATGGCCAAATCCAAATGGGCAGCAAGAAACCAAGAACAAGATTCATGTCTTGTATCTCTAAAATGAGAAAAAATAAAATCAAAGATTTTGTTTTTGTTGTATTGAATGTTGTTTTGGCTCTTTTCAAAGAATCAAAATATAATTTATTAATATGTTTACAAGAAAAGACAAAATATTTGTGACAGAAATAAAAAAAAGCAGCTTCCTTTTCTTTTTATTAATTTATTATTATCAAAAATATGAACTTGAAATGAACTGTTGTTTGTTTGCTCATCATTTATTCAGTTGAAGTTGAAGTTAATGAGTGTGTTTTTTCTATGAAAGTGGCAAGTGGGCATCAAATCATGTGGCAGTAATTGAATTTTGAATGGTTGGATTTGGTTTCTTTTATTAAATTGTACTATCTCCCATGTTAGTTCAGTTCCTCTTGTGTCTCTGACTCATTTTATGTATTTTTTGTTTACCTAATTAGTAATTAACCATTTTTGTACTAACATGTTTTTCATTCCTTTTCTGTTTTAAGATTTTTTCCCTCCATTTTTTTCTATTCAGAAACATCTTTTCCCTCCTTTTATTATTCAACATTGTTGATATATTTTTTCTTTTTATCATTGATGCGGAAGAAATTGAACATACGGACTTAGCAGCGTTTATATCATTTTAACTATAGTCCATTGGTATCTGAAGATATAATTATTGCAACAAAACTAAGTATTGTCATATTTGGATATTTATCTATTTTAAATTAGGGTGTGACCAAATTTAAATAATTAGAATTTTGATCTTTTTTTTTACTTTATTTGATTATAAATCATTTATGTGTTTGTAATAATTTAAATTTGAGCTTAATTTAAATCGAGTTGGAGATATAGCTATGAGGTTCATTATATTCACAAATTATCAGTCTTGTAAAAAGATGGAATTTATAAATCAAGTAACGAGATTTTAATTATATGAGATTTTCAATTGTTATATATGGTTGTTCATAAATTTAATTAGCAAACTGAGGTTTATCACAATTCTAACTAAGCTTGATTGTTTCTTTTGAAAAAGTTGGAATATTTAAAAGTAAACCCAAAATATTATTAGTAGCTTGAAATTATTTTTTAGCATAAGGAGAAAATTGTACATTATATTATAATAATATAAATTACTTATAAATGTATGACATTGGTGAACAAGTAGAAGTAAAATCAAACAATTTTCGGATCCATCTTGATTAAAGTTTTATATCAATTGATGTTCATGAAATATTAATTTGGAAAGAAAAAAAAGTTCAAGCATTTAAATAGAAAATACGCAAAAGTTCAGACATGATGACACAAGAGAGGATAGTTTATTTTAGCTCCTTAATTTTGCACCTCCTTTTTTTACCAAAGATAGAATTCATTGATGAAGAGTAAATTACATTGGAAAGTCATATAACAAAGTTAATATATGATCTTTCAATTTTGATCTAAAATACTAACAAACAACCCAAGATACAAGCAAAAAATAAATCGAAATTAAGCAAATCTAAACATCGATTCCGCATAAAAGGACCGAACATGAACTTAAGAGTGAAGTTCCGTTAGAGCGGGTCTTCGATTTGTCCTTCCGATTTGACCGGCAAACCGCTTGATCCGTTGAAGCTAAGTATTTCCGATCCTCATCTTCAATGAAGTTCTAAAAAGTTAGAACAATACCCATCCAAAAATTTTAGATCTACAAAAAATTGACTATGAAGCTTGAACAATCACTTGAGATTCTTGATAGATCTAAAAACACACACCATAAAAACATAAAAACATAAACTTTCAAGCAAAAAAACACTAAAATCCATACTAAAAAGCTATTAAACGGATAAATTTATTAAAATAAGGCTTAAGTTTATAAAAGATTAAACTTTTATGGGCGGAGAGGAGGCGATTTCCGATTGAGATCGGAAAATCACCTCCTCCCACCCTTTAAGAGATGAAGTAGAGAGAAAGTTGTTTAGAGAGAAGGGAGAGGAAAAAAGTTTGAGAGAGAGAGTGTATGCAACCTTGCACCTCCTTACTATTGAAGGAAGGATAAATATCTAAATATCAATTAATGTTCCTAAAAAAAAATTATTCAAATTTTAAGTTTATGAACATCAATTGATATAAAGCTTGCCAGCTATTGGCATGGCATGTAAGCTGGGCAAGAATAATGTGAATGCTTACATTTTTTCAGGGTTGCTTTCTTTTTTGACAATAAAAATAAGTGTTACAACCTTAAAAATGTTACATTAAAAATTAAATGTATAAATTCATATGCAAAAGTAGGAGTGAGCAAAAACCGAACCAAACCATTAATTCGATCCAAACCAATTCGAAATTAATTTTGGTTTGGTTAAAATGGTTAAAATGGATTGGTTTGATTTTAAATTAGGCTTAATCACCAAAAAATGCCAAACCTATACGTGTTGTGTCAATTATAGCCAAACCTTTAAAAATCACCAGATTTAGCCAAACCTTATATGTTCTGTTTCTTTTTTAGCCATTTTTGAATCGAACCGGTTTTTCTGACACCGTGTCGTCCACGTCACCGCCAACTAAGCAATTGGTTGGCATGTCAGCTGAAATATTTAAATAAGGTTTGGCTATAACTGACACAAAATACATAGGTTTGGTATTTTTTGATGAATAAAATTAATTTTAAAATTAAATAATTAAATGATTAATTATATTATAATAAAATTCATATATATTTAAAAAATAATATTTTTATTTAACGCTAATTAAAATTAATTTATTTTTACTAAATTTAAATAATTATAATAATTGTTTTTACATATTTGAGGAATATATAATTAATTTAAATTCTAATAAAAACAAAAAATGTCATATTCATCTTAAAATTTATTTTTTTTAAATTTCAGTCATCGGTTCTTTGACACCGCCGCCGTTTGAGACCCAATTGTTCGTCTTCCGACGAACAATCTGAGAGTAATATACACAACAAACATACGACAGTATTCATAAGTCAACTATACACATATAAATATAAAAATAATTACTGAATAGACTGTTTATTTAAAGGACGAGTTTAATTATTTTCTCTTTTTTTCTTTAAAAAGTGAAGCTCATTGTGGTGTAATCAATATATATCATGATGTTTATAAGCATAAACGCATATGTCATTTTACTCGGCATAGCCAAAAAATTACCTTAATTTATACATAACTATTTTATTTATTACTTAAATCCAGTCATAACAAGATCTCAAAAACTTTAAAAATACTAAATCAAGTTCAAAATCATCATAAACATTAAATCCTTTCACCAAATTTAATTCAATATTAATTCCTAAGTAATACGTTAATTCATTTTTTTAATTACATATTCATTAAAATATATTATAATATAAATTTATTAGATTTAATTAGGTTTAATAAAAAAATAAAATTAATTTTAATTAGTATTAAATAGGAAATATTAATTATTTTTAAATATATATAAATTTCATAAATGATATAATTAATTTACTAATTATTAAATTTAAAAATTGGCTTGAATTTAAAATTAGATTTATTCACCCAAAAAATACCAAACCTATATTTTTTGTGTCAGTTATAGCCAAACCTTATTTAAATATTTCAGCTGCCATGCCAGCCAATTGTTTAGTTGGCGGTGACGTGGACGACATGGTGTCTAAAAAACCGGTTCGATTCAAAAATGGCTAAAAAAGAAACAGAACATATAAGGTTTGGCTAAATCTGGTGATTTTTAAAGGTTTGGCTATAATTGACACAAAACGTATAGGTTTGGCATTTTTTGGTGATTAAGCCTTTAAATTATTAAAAAAGTATGGTTTTTAGTTTTGATTTGGTTTCAACTAGTGGTTAACCGAACTGCCCGAAAAACCGAAGTTTACAATAATATTATTTTTATTAATATTTATATATGTATTAATAAATATAAAATTTATTTATTGAAATATTTATATATAGATATAATATGTGTATAGATACATATATAAAAATAAAATATATAAACTAATACACACATATAAGTAAAAATTATTACGTATAATTTTAATTATTACGTATAATTATATATAATTTTTATTTAAATCTATATTAATCAAACCAAACCGAACCGAAACCGATGCTAAAATTTTGTTAACCAAACCGAAATTTTACATAAATATTTGATATGGTTTGGTTTTTATATTTTCCCTTATAATATGGTTTGATTTTGAAGTTTACTAAATCAAACCGAATCTAACCGAACTATGCTCACCCCTATGCAAAAGTCATAGTTTTCCTTGCAAATGATGGGTTTAAGAATTACTCAACAAAAATTTAGACCTTCTCAGCCCTCCATAATGTTCATAGAGGCAAAATTCACATGATTTTTGTGATTAAATTTATCACCTTCACATGCCTTTATTTCAAATGGGTTTATCTCCGATAAACTACAGTTCAAACAGTATCTTTGCAAGTCACAATTTTGAGTGGAAATTAGTCTGAATGTGTAAAGATTAAAGGTGACATCTCATAATTAAAACTCGTCTAGAAAACCTCATAAACCATATAAAAAAGAGTGTTTATCCCATGCAACCGTTGCGCCACGTCATTTTTACATCAAGCCAATGAGCATTTGCGATAGGGAATCTTTTAATTATTACTTATTTTTTTTATCATTTAATTTTCCACATGGCTAACGCACAATTAGTTTGTTGCACGAATGACATGGCGCAACGGTTGTGTGCAATAATTTTTCTATAAAAAAACTGTGAGCACCTACACTTGTCCCCTCTCCAAATGATAAATAGCGATTTTATTCTATATTTTATTCAATTTTGTTAATCTAGATATATGAGCTGCACAATAAAGAATAGACCGATCTCTGAAATTCATTATAACGATAATAAAATCGTAAATGAATATGGCTGCGTGGAGACTAAAATTCAATAGTTCTCACAAATTTTACCAATCATACCACTTTTTAATTGGTCTAATAATTTTATATTAATAGCTGTATAAATTAATTAATTGGTCTAATAATTTTATATTAATAGCTGTATAAATTAATTTATTTTATTTTATAATTTTATGAGAAACACAATAGTGATAAAAATGATGAGCATGTAGGATAGCCCTATCTATATCATTTAATGAAAGTCAAATATATGTTGCTAATCACTTGATTAGTCCTTTTCAAACATTTGTCAAACCTTTATGAAGTAGCTATCTATAACAGATACGCTCCATGTGGTTGTTCATTGGTACTAATCAAGTATTAGCTCTCCTTAATCATATGCTTAATTTCTGTTCTTTCATATAATATAATTAAATATATAGTATCTGAAACATGAAACTGTACATGATTTTCTTTCATTAATTAAAATATTAAAATTAACACCGACATTATTGTTAGAACCATGCATATTTTATTGTTAATAAATATTTAAACTAACAATAATCCACTTCCATTGTCAAAATGACACACACGATAAAAATTGGCGAAAGTTCCTGGCTTATTTCGTCAAGTAGTTTCTATATACATATATTTATTTGATTCATTCATTTATTTTTTTTATCAAGTAGTTTCTATATTCATAGATAACATAAAAAGGTGATTTTTCGGCCACCAACAATTCTTTAATACTAAGATCTTTTATTTTTTATTTTTAAAAAAAGCAAATATTAAAAGATAGTTTCTGGTCAAACGGCTAAACCATATCCTCAAAATTAATATTTATATTTTTAAAGAGAAGGGAAAAAAATTTAGAGAGAGAAAGTGAAATTAGCGTTATGTAAATTCAAGAACATAAAAGCATTAAAGCAATAATAAAAATATTCTTATTTAAAACTGAAAAACTCAAATTGAAATATTACCCCTTCCATTATACTAATAAAAAGAATAAGTAGCTAATCAATCAAGAAATTTATCCGTATTGATGCATAATTTTCTATTTTTTTTATTAGTGTAATCGAGAAAGTTCATTATAGACATCTAAATCTAAATATTTATTTTTACAAGCTAAATGCTATCTTTTTTCATAAAAAGACAACCCTTAAAAAGAGTAAAAATGTAAAATTGGACTATCAAAATGGGGTCATATAGAGAAACGAATAAAAAAATGTAATAAATAAATAATAGTAGTATAAAAACAGAATTATTGAGCCCTGTGCTTGTATCGTTGGTTGATATTTTTGTAAAGAACTTCCAAAATTTATAGTATATTTTAAATTACAGCTACAGCATAAAATGATAAAAGACAAACATGCCTTTCAATTCCATAGAAATGAAGATCATGCAGTTTCTTAGTATGGGTTTTAGAATATGATTTGCCAGACACCTTGGGATTGAATAGTTTTTAGCTGTTATGTTTCAACAACAAGCAATAATTCTCAATCTATAATAAATAAAATTAGTAGTTTGTTACATTGTCGAACAAAAAAAGGGCAATAATTTAGAGCATAGTTCGTTTGGCAAAAATTATAGGAACCTGATTTAGTTTATTTGATTTAAATTAAATTTTTAATTTAATAAAAAATTTGATCCTGCATTTGAAGAGTGCGTATGCACAGTCTATTTGTATGTAAATATACTCTTTAAATCATTTATTTTATCAAAAAAAAAAATCATTTATTTGAAGTATATATAATTAAAAAATAAACAACAAATTAAAGTAAACTGTTGATTATGCTAGATTTTACATAATTTTTATTAATTAATGATTTAAATCAATGTATCCCATGCTATTAATTAATATATACAATATTTAAATAGAACTAACTTGATGACGGTAAATTAAGGTCAGTGTGGTTCAATTGTAATTGTTGTAAAGGAAAATATTATTTCACCCACCTTATTATACCGTCTTACTTGACATGTTTTTATTTGTTCAATTCCTATTTAAAAATAGGCCTAATCACTCAAAAACCCCTCACCTTTAAACTTTTTTTCAATTCCACCCTAACGTTGATACCCACTTTTGAATTTTCCGTTTTCAATTGTACCCCAATATTTTATTTTTAGTTAATTTTTTTATTTAATTGATGAAATCATTCAATTAATTAACTCTAAACATGAAATTAAATTCTTTTTTATTCAAAAAAGTACAAATAAGTCCTTTATTTTTAAAAACTAACTAAAAACCATAGTCAAATTAACACTAATTTAAATTCTTAATTAATTTACCTAAATTTAAATAAATTTTAAAAATATACAATTAATATATGCGAGACATGGAGAATGTTTTAAACAAATTTCCAAACGCAAAAGACGTTAATTTAATTTTTCATGGTACAATTGAAACACAAAAATGCAAAATAGGATAAAATTGATAAATTTTCAACGTCAGGGTATGATTGAAAAGGGGCTAAAAGGTCGGGGTTTTTTAAGACATTAAGCCTTAAAAATATGTGATTCATTTTTTTTTAAATAGATCCACTCATTTTTTACCACATCAAATTGTACAACAAAGTGATTTAAATGGCTTTATTTAAAAAAAAAATCTTTTTAAAAGAGATTATTAGAATAGCATGATAAGGAATAGATAAAATCAAAATAGGTCATATCTAAGGAAATTAGCTGGGGACTGAATGATGCTGCTAACAAACACAGATATGATTGATAAAAGCAATAAACCAACTCATAAAAAGTGAAGAAGTTCATTATATAAAATTATTATATCATATCATAATCAAATAATTTTGTCCTACTTTTCTCCATTTCAAAAATCAAATTGATTACAGATTAGACAACTATACAACCCTATTATGTGGTGCTTTAAGCATTGTATTAACAAAATTATATTTAATGACTAATTTTTTTTTGTAAAATTTACATTTTTGACCCACAACTTCTTTTATGTGGAAAATTTTCTTATAATTAAGAATTTATATTTATACCTCATAATTTAGTGTCAACTCAAAATTAATGTGATTTCAATTCAAGGTCAACTTTATAGCAGTTTAAAGTTAATTTTATCTTGATTATGGGATATAAAATATAATTTAAAAGGGAAAAATATGCATAAAAAATTCATGAAATATGTATATAAACTTTAAAATTTAAAATATTTGTGTAAATAGCACTTGTGTCATTAATGGTCTAGTGAAACTGGAAAAGGCCTAAAAGAGAAAGGCCCAGTAAACTTTCCGGGTTCTCCTGCCTTTAGAGTTTAGAATGTTGAGTTTTATTACTTCTTTTTCTTTGTGAGGCTCTTATACATACTATACATTTATGCTCTATCTCTTTTTTTTGAGAATATGCTCTATAATTTTAAATTATGGCTTTTTTCATAAATAATTAAAATTGTATATTTATTTACAAAAATAGGATGTCAATTTTCAATTTTCTAAACTATCATCCACGGAATAATTTTTTATATTTATACAGTTTATATAAATACTCCTAATATCAATCAAATCCTCATAATTTCAGTGATTCTCTCTCTACTCGTCATTACTTTATGATGGTATAAAAGATCTTTCAAACACCAAATTTCCAACAAAATATAGCTCGTCTTTAAATGAGCAAATGTATGATTTTAAAATTTGCGTTTGAGTTCAAATAAATAATCTTTAATATTTTTAGCCTATTTAATTTTAAATGTGTATTTTACGATCAAATAAGTTATATTTAACTTTTTTAATTAATTAAATCTCAAACTCTCTTAGTTTATCAAATAACCCATAATATGTACACCATAAATATGCGACTTATACAACCTCGATTCACAAGTTTGGAGATCTAAAAATTTGGGCATTTGTTTGACTAAAAAATATATTAAAAGTGACTTATTTAATCACAAAATACAAATTGACTCTTTATTCGTTATTAAAGGAAAAACAAACTAAAATTAATTGTCTATATTTAAAAATGAACATATTATTATGGAGATCCCACATATATCATAATTCACACTTTTTAATCTTTTTTTTGTTTGAAAATCAGATGATATGGTCTTCCGTTTTTATTTTCATCGACAATTTAGCCCTTCCGTTCATTTTTTGATGTTAATCAACCGAGTCAAATGCATATAGTCTAACATTATTTAGCGACAATACACAGTCTCTAGATTTACACTACAAGAAATCAGGTGTTTAGCGATGGAATAATCGGTCGCTAAACACCTAAAATTTGTCGTGAATTAGGTTTAGTTGTAAATTTTTTTGAAAGTTCAAATTTAATATATTAAAATTAAAAGATTATATTAAATACTAAAAATACGGAGAAATTTTGTGCATTTAATCCTTAATTTTACACATATACTCATATACAGTTACTTGTTTATATCTAATTTCATATATTTCTTAATATGGCAATATCTCGTTAGTCCTACACATACATTTTTTTTTTTGACAAAGTACTCATGCACTCATATACAATTATCACATATCTCTGCCGCCCACCACCAACCCCCAAAAGCCACTTCTGACCATCTCTCGCCCGCCATCTACGGCCACCAATCCTAATGTCTAACATCTAAACTCTAAATAAGATATAAGTAATTATTTAAAAAAAAATAGATTTAATCACTAAAAATTACCAACTCTATACATATTGTATCAATTATAGTCAAATCTTTAAAAATCACCAGATTTAGCCAAACCATATATGTTTAGTTTCTTTTTTAGCCATTTTTGAATCGAACCGGTTTTTCCGACATCGTGTCGTCCACGAGTTGGCATGTCAGCTGAAATATTTAAATTAGGTTTGGCTATAACTGACACAAAATGCATAGTTTGATATTTTAAGGTGAATAAAACTAATTTTAAAATTAAATGATTAAATGATTAATTATATTATAATAAAATTCATATATATTTAAAAAATAATATTTTTTATTTAACGCTAATCAAAATTAATCATTTTTTACTAAATTTAATTAATTCTAATTAATTTGTTTTACATATTTGATGGATATATAATTAATTTAAATTCTATTAAAAACAAAAAATGTCATATTCTTCTTAAAATTTATTTTTTAAAAAATTTCAGTCGTCGGTTCGTTGACATCGCTGCCGTTTAAGACGCAATTATTCGTCTTCCAACTAACAACCTGAGAGTAATATACACAACAAACATATGATAGTTTATAATTCAACTATACACACATAAACATAAAAAAAAAATCGAATAGACTGCTTATTTAAAGGACGAGTGTAATTTTTTCTCACTTTTTTCTTTAAAAAGTGAAGTTCATTGTGGTGTAATCAATATATATCATGATGTTTATAAGCATAAACGCATATGTCATTTTACTCGGCATAACTAAAAACTTACCTTAATTTATACATAACTATTCCAGTCATAACAAGATCTCAACAACATTAAAAATAATAAATCAAGTTCAAAATAATCACGAATATTAAACACTTTCACCAAATTTAATTCAACATTAATTGCTAAGTAATACATTTATTCATTTTTTTAATTACATATTCATTAAAATATATTATATTAGATTTAGTAAAAAATTAAAATTAATTTTAATTAGTATTAAAGAGGAAATATTAATTATTTTTAAATATATATAAATTTTATAAATAATATAATTAATTTACTAATTACTAAATTTATAAATTGGTTTGAATCTAAAATTAGGTTTATTCACCTAAAAACACCAAACCTATTTCTTTTGTGTTAGTTATAGCCAAACCTAATTTAAATATTTCAGCTGTCATGCCAGCCAATTTCTTAGTTGGCAGTGACGTGGACAACTTGGTGTCACAAAAACCAGTTCGATTAAAAAATGGCTAAAAAAGAAACAGAACATATAAGGTTTGGCTAAATGTGGTGATTTTTAAAGTTTTGGCTATAATTAACACAAAACGTATAGTTTTGGCATTTTTTTTGTTATTAAGCTAAAAATATATAAGTACTTGTGAGAATATTTCAGAATTTAATAATATCTTTACAATAAAGGAAAGAATTATAATATTTACAATAAAGGAAAGTTAATCGATATTTTTAGGTTTATTTTTGCTAAAAGTTGGCGTGGGGTCTAATTTTTTTTCATTTTAAATATTCAAGTAATAAATCAGAATCGTCTTATATTTATGTTTTTTTTATGTTTTAATAACATGTCAAATCTTTACAGACTCTTAAAATGATGGTCAATTCTTTTTAAATACAATCGAAAAAATTAACCATCTGAAATGCTTTCAGGCATCTCAGCTAGACTGGCACCTCTCTTAACAACTCAACAAACGAAAAGTCACTCTTAAAGGTGTAAATGAACCGAGTCTAATCAAGTTTTGGTGCATTCATATTCAGCTCGTTTAGCGAACAAGTTGTTCATGTTTAGTTCATTTAAATTTTCACTACTAGAAAACAGGTGTTTGGCGACGGATATTTCCGTCGTTAAACACCTGAGATCCGTCGCTAATTACAATTAGCGACGGATTACCGACGGACGGCGTCCGTCGGTAGATTTTGGGTCGCTAATTGTAATAGCGACCCAAAACACCGTCTGTCGCCAACTTACCGACTGAATATTCCGTCGGTAAGTTGGAGGCAAACGGTCGGTAAATTGGTCGGCCAACCGACCAATTTCCGACGACGTAGCGACGGACGTTCCGTCGCTAATATAGCGACGGAAAGTCCGTCACTTATAATTCCGTCGCTGTTTCTTGCAATTGGTGACAGAATTTTCCGTCGCCAATTGCAAGAAACAGTCGTGTCATGTTAATTTAGCGACGGAAACATCCGTCGCTAAAGTTAAAAAAAGTAGTCGCTAAATTACCTATTTTTTGCAAAATTTTATTTTTTTACGGCGTATTTTCATATTTTTTCTGTTATTCGTTAGACCTGTTAAATATACCATTCACATACATAAGAAACAATAAATATATATAACCAAATCCGTAATATATATATATATATACGAACAAAAAGCATAAATATGTCCAAGTGTATCACAAGCCTACTCTAAACTGGTGGTGTCATCAGCAGGAGGGGATGGGGGTGGTGGGAACTGCGGGCGTAACTCGGGTGGGAGTGTAGTCATCAGCCACGCAAGCTCAGTACGGATCCGCTCGTCGAAACCCGCCTCCACAGTACGGATCCGCTGCTCGACCCGCTCTTCAAAACCCGCCTCCACAGTACGAATCCGCTGCTCGAGCCGCTCCTCATCCTCCCTAGCAATACGCTGCCCTATGTCCTCAGTACTAACGTTCCCCTGCTGGGATGATCCGCCGCGGCGCAATCGGCTAGCGCTGCTCTGGCCGACGTAGGATGCTGAAGCCGATCCAATACCGTAGATTCGCTGCTTCTTGATTGCCTCGAGAGACAAATACAGCTCGTTCTCGTCGATCGGCTCTGGAGTCGACGAACTCCCTTCTCCAGCTGCCTGAGACTGTGTTGCTGCAGCAAGCTCTGCCTGAAAACGGTCCTGAGATTTAAAAAATACAAATTTATAGATTAGTTAAACCTACATTTCTAACTAAAATTGGGCAGCATTTTGTCTATAATTTGATCATCACCCATTTTTCAGGGACATCCTGCAAAAACTACAGACACTCTGTTCAACTATAAGTAACAGCAATCACAACACCCACAACAAACACGTAAACATCCTATAAACAACGTCTATATAATTAAAGTTATATATTTGTCATATTAAACAGTCACTTAAGGTTAAAATAAACTTACATTTTTATCCTTTGATCTCTTGTCAACAAAGACAGTCCGATCAGCTTTGGTCAGGTGCAACCGTACATGCAACTCAGCCAAAGTGGGCTCTCGATCAAGCTCCTCAGTCTATTATATGAAATGAACAAATTAATTAATAGATAAACAAAATATTTAACACGATTATTAATATTAAAAACATACCATAACTGTCTTATGCCTCGTAGCCGATCGCGATCCTGCGGTATGTCAAACAGGTCCGGTGCCAGCTCCGGACGGCTCACTCATCCGATTAGCTCGTGCTATATCAGACTTTTTCTTAGCCTCAGCAGTATCCCAGTCTCGCTTCCATGACGCCCAGGTCTAGCAGCTAGCACCTGCTGCTCAGCCCCGGGATCCGAGTCCTCAGGGGCATCCTGCTCTGGGTCGCCGCGTCTACGTCCGCGTCCCTGAACTGTATCCCTACCGCGGCCTCGGCCGGCAGAAAAACCACCTGAACCTCTCATATCTGCAAAAAAGATTACAAAAAAATATTCGACAAGAAAAAAATAAACACAACTATTATAAAAACCATAACACATAATTTATTAACAAAATAAAGTTACCACATCAACAAACGTAAATAAAAGTCAAAATCCATAAATGACACTTAAACGAATCATGCAATTTCTATATTATGCAATTTCTATATTTTATTTGGTGGGAATAAAATCTTTGTTAAATAAATTTATACAGTTATTCAATTTACTCTAACTAATTAAAATAAAATACAAAAATGCAGTAACACTTACTTGTTGAAGAGCAGAACCGCAATAAAAAGGAGATATAAATACTGTAGAAGTGACGTAAACAGACGACAACGACTATGATCAGCGCCTATCAGCAACCGTCAGAAACAAACCTACATTAACAGTTTTGGATCAGCTTATAATAACACTACAAATTAATACTTAATCAAGATACGTTTTTTCAATATTCTAAGTGTTATTATATTTTTAACAAAAATCCGGCAGCATTTTCCCTAAAAATGAGCATCACCCATTTTTCAGGGAAATCCTGCAATCAAACAATACACATTTGAACATAACCAACATCATTCATCTATATTGTTTTATATGACATATAATATTATATTAGTTACGGTTATTATTAACTACATACGCTAAATTCTCAAATCAAACACATAAAAATTAACCAAATTAATTAACTATTAAAAAAATTAACTATCCTATTTTCATGCATAACCTAATTAACTAACTTCATTAATAAGATAGTATTAATAAAATAGCCTAATTTTACCAAGCAAATTAAAAAAAAATTAATTTCAAATCTTTTCAATTAATAATTTAGTCTACTTGACTAACCTAATTTTAATAGATTTACACAAATATAAAAACTAACCTAATTTTATATAACTATCATATATATTATTACAAAAGTTATAAATTTAAATAAAATATACACATTTAAATAATACCAACCTAATTAAAATAAACTTATAAATTTTAATAAACAATAATCTAATCTAATCTAATAATATCAATTAATCTAATTTAAAAAAACACCTAATCAATTAACAAAACTAATCTAATTTAAACCTAATTTTAATAATATTAACTAATCTAATTTAAACCTAAATTTAATAAAATAAACAAAACTAATTGAATGATTTATACTGACCTGAGACCGGAGAAAGGCAGCGGCACCGGCGGCAGTGGAGGGTGGCCGGAGACCGGAGAAAGGCAGCGGCGCCGGCGGCAGTGGAGGGTGGCCTGCAGCAGCTATTTTTTTTGTTAAAATAAATAAAAAAATTAAATAACTAAAACACATAAATAAAACAAATAAAAATTAATAAAACCCCTAAACTAACTTACCGGAGATCAGTAGCACCGGAGAGAAGTGGGGGCGGTGGAGGAGCAGTGGCGCCGGTGAGGAGTGGCGGCAGCAGTACTGGCGCCGGAGAGGAGTGGGGGCAGCCGGAGAGGAGTGGTATCAGTGGCGCCGGAATGGGAGCAGAAATCGCCGGAGATGGGAGGAGAAATCGCCAAAATGGGAGAAAAGTGAAAGAAGGAAGAAGATGAACTGCTGCTGACTGTTGCGGCGCTGTGATATTAGGTTAAGATTTACCGACAGATTGTGTCCGTCGGTAATCCGTCGGTAAATCTTAAATGAAACGGTGTGTACCGTTTCCAAATGATTTACCGACGGATTGTGTAATCCGTTGGTAATATTACCGACGGATTAATAAGTCCGGTCGCTAACCCCAAAATAAAAAGGCGCCATTTCTTCCCGCCATCAGCCCGCCAAATCCCCGACAGATTACCGACGGAAATTCCGTCGGTAATCGTTTTCCCTCCAAATTGGCGACAGGTTGCCATTCCTGTCGCCAAGTCGGTCGTTAAATGTGGAAATTAGCGACGGAAAGGCATTCCGTCGCTAATTTCCGTCGCAAATGGAAGGATTTCTAGTAGTGTTTATACTGTTCATGTTCAGCTCGTGTTCGTTCATTTCTTGCGAACAAGCTCACGAACACGCTCGATAAGTACCAAACGAGCTTGTTCGCGAGCTCGTTCACGAACCCGTTCGTGTAATAGATAAAACATATAAATTTTGCGAGTACAAAATTATTTTTTATATCAAAACTACATAGTTTTTATATATTATATCAAAATTAGATAATTTTATTAAACCTATGTAATTTTAGAATAATATAAAATATTTATATATAAATTAATTTAAACATGAATTAGTACGCGAACACCCTAATCAAATTTCTAAACGAGTTTGTTTACCAACTCTATTCGATCTCGATCGTTCACGAACCACTAATCGAGTTGTTTGTGAACATAAACGAGATGGACATTACTATGTTCATATTCAGCTTGTTTAAACTAACGAACATAAAATCAAGGTCATAAGTCAGTTCATTTAGAATACGAACAAACACGAACTGAACTCTTATCAAGCTGCGAGCAGCTCGGTTCGTTTACACCCTACTCATAATGTGTCATAATGTGGTTGACTCAATCTACATGACATGGTAGATTAAATCTATATAAGAATTCCTCATTAAATAAACACTCATCTTACAAATGACATATAGTATTAGTATTATTAAAACTCATCTTACAAAAAATAGTACTCCCTCCGTTTTAAAATAGTTGTCTTTTAATACTTGTCATTTTAAAATATTAAGAAAGTATTTATTACTAGTTTTCCACATATATCTCTTATTAATTCATTAGAAAAGTACAAAATACAAATAAAGAATTATAATAATTATTGTTAACAAGTTTAAAAAAAAGGTTAATTTAATAAAAATATATATAAATTTAACATATTTATTAAATTTTTAATCTGTAAATTAATGTCACCGGACTTTGTTTTCTTTATTGGCAAAAATACTGAAAACTCCCCCACCTTTGAACTTTTTTTCAATTCCACCACCACCTAGGAGAATTCTCAATTGCACCCTATTTAGGGTTTTCAGTTTTCATCTGTACCCCAAAATATAAAAAATTGATAATTTAATTAATTTAATGATAAAATTATTAAAATCAACTAAATAGAGGGATTGTGTCATTAATTTTTCCATTTGAAGAAAACAAATAAATTAGTATATGAAGGATTAATTTAAACTTTTTTCTAAATGAAAAGAGATCATTTTAGTCAATTGGGGTACAGACGAAAACTGAAAACCCTAAATAAGGTGTAATTGAAAATTCTCCTACGTGGTGGTGCAATTGAAAACAAAATTAAAGGTGGGGGGTTTTTAAGTATTTTTGCCTTCTTTATTTGATGAGAGTTTATGTCAAAGAAAGAGTAGTTAAGGGGAAATAAATGAGTTGAGAGAGGGTGGTGGCATTCAAAGATAGGAAGAAGAAAGCATGAGGTGCAAATGCATTGAAGATATGTTGAAAAATAATGGCACGTGAAACTAGGCCTCATCATCTTCATCTTCAACCTACACAATACACATGGATGGTGGAATAAGGATATGGTTGCATGCATCTAATATATCCTTTTGTGTTGAAACTCGTAAAAATTAGCTGTATCTCTTACTACTCCCATTTACTGCTGCTATATTAATTGCGTATTACGCATCAAACACGCTAATTCCTCTCTTTTCTACCCTTGTCTAACTATAGATGCTTCTTCTTTTACCACCACACTGCCATTCTTACGCCACATTAGTTAAATTAAAATATGCTACCAGTACTTAACGGGAGTGTTTATCCCACACAACGGATGTGTCACGTCATTTTTACAACAAGCTAATAATTATTTACGATAGGGAATTTTTATTTATTACTCATTTTTTTTATCATTAAACATTTGCACATGGCTAATGCCTTATTGGTTTATTGCACGAATGACGAGGCGCAGCCGTTGCGTTGTATAATTATTCACTTAACGGAGTATAAAATGGGACACTGTCAAACAAGAAAATTAAACGTGTATTAATAAAACAAAAGATTTTTTTTGTTGCTCATAGGGTTTTAACCGTTGTCCTGATTAATGTCGATCCGATCCGCGTCGTGCACCTGACATGATAGGTGAGTCTGTCAGCGGAGATTTTCTACACTCGCAAGACTCGAGCCCGAAACTTTGTGTAAGCGATAGCAAGCCGCTTATCGCTTGTATCAACCTCCGTTAATAGAAAAAACAAAAGATTATTTGTATTGCTACTTCCAACCTTTTTTATTTGTAGCGGTTTAAATATCTATATCTATATCTATATATAATTTATAATTTATCTATCTATGTATATCTATATTATAATATATATAAAACTGTATTAGCGGAAAGAACATTTTCATTCATAGACAAAAATACCCTCTTCATAATAGACTTTTCTTATTAGAATTTTTTTCTAATCTTAATCAACCTCTAACACTTTTATGGAAATAAAACTTATCTACATATCTTCTTAACTTTTCTAAAATATTGCAATTTATGAATAACATCGAGTTTTCTTATATACATTAATTTATTTATATTATTAATTTAATATTTTTATATTTAAATAATTTCAAATATGAATTATGATAAATTTAAAAAAAGATAAAATTACATGTGAAAATTTCAAATATAAGAGTTTTAATATCACGCTCAACAATTTTAAATATAAATAATAAATTATTAGGTAACAAAGTTAAAATATTTATATCTTAATATAATATATATAGGATTTATCATACAAAATTTATATTTATTATTATAAATAATGTATTAACAGATCATATTACAAATACAATATTAATTAACCATTCATATCACACCTAAAATATAAATAGATAAAGTAAGCGTATAATCTTAAATAAATAATATTAAATAGATTCATGAACATATCTATATTAAATTTTGGAGGTTGTAGAAAATAGATCTTAAAAATCTTATGCAACTAATATATTTTATATTTTAACGTCTTTATATGGTCATATGTATTAATTTATTTATATTATTAATCTAATTTTATTTTAATTTTATATTTAAATAGTATCAAATATAAATGATGATCAATAAAAAAAACACATTCAACTATCTCAAATATAAAATCATGATATTCATATAATAAAAAATTACGTTCAAACAATCTCAAATATTAATCATGATAAATAATAAAATTATAAATCATGTGCAAGCGCACTTGCAAAGCAAACTAGTAATGTTTAAAATATTATATCGCATATTTTAATTTTTTAATTGTTGGCATTGTGTAGTTTATATATAGTCGTTTTTCACAAAATATAAAACTGTAAAAATATTTAAAAAAACCGACACCGTTTTTATAAAGGTAAGAAATGGAAATATACTCCGGAAGGGACATGGGGACGTAAAAAAGGGATCCTATCAACTTGTCCCGACCTAGGATAATAAGTTCATGATCTTGGTCTTATCTTACTTCATCGTCGAAAAAGAAGACTTCCGTCGACAAATTCATAGGTAGCTTCATTCTTTTTGGGTGTGAAGCAGTGTCAAACCAAAATACCCAACAAGCATTACCGCAATACCAAAAATTTAAAAGATAGGACGTGTGATTCAACGTTTTAAAATTGCACTTAAACTGCTACAAACAGGAAAGATTAGGGTTTAATATTGCCAATAGCCATAATAAAACAAATGTTGGCAGTGGTAGTAGCTAGTAGACTGTAGAGGCATCATACAAGAACATTAATGTTAACCAACGCCATAGACAAACATTAATGTTGCCCTATATATACTCATCTGAGTTGTTTGCTTCATGCATGCAGATTGCAGAGTAGAGTAAACAAAAATGAAGAGATGAGAGATCAAACAAAATGAAGCTAAACATACTCATTCTTATTCTCTTCTCACTCCTTTTGCTAACACACTCACTCCTTGAATCCACCACAACTTACAACACCACCACCACTGAAGAAGAAATAGAAGAAGAAAAAAGAAGCAGTAGTAATAGAACTCCGCCGTCAAGAAGCGGAAATAGAAGTAGAAGCAGAGGCAGAGGCCGAACCGGAAGCCGAAACAGAGGAAGAGGAAGAGGCGGAAGCAGAAGCAGAGGAAGATCTAACTGTGACCCTGTTTTTGAATACCTGTTTGATTCATGTGGCCAATGGCCTTTCCCTACTTACCCTTCGCCGGACAATCCGTTTAACCCTACGCCCAGACCCTCACCTCCTAAGAGAAAAACTCCGCCGTTGCCGCCACCTCTCGTCCCTTCTCCTCCTCCTTCTCCCACCCCAATTGTCCCATCTCCACCGCCGCCTGTAGTTCAACCTTCTCCTTCTCCACCTCCAGTTGTTCCATCTCCACCACCTGTTGTCCCATCTCCATCTCCATCTCCACCTCCTGTTGTTCCGTCACCACCACCCTGCAACTGTAATTCACCACCGCCGGTTCCTTCTCCACCACCTCCTTCTCCTTCTCCGCCACCCCCAATTCCACCACCACCATTAGTTCCATCTCCACCCCCTCCATCATCACCACCTCCTGAAATACAACCACCAATAATATTCCCACCTCCACCATTAGTTCCTTCACCGCCTCCACCTGACATTATACCATGGCTATCACCTCCAGATGATCAGTTTCCTCTAGCACCACCGCTAGTCCCTATGTTTGATCCACCACCGACACCAACATTTGATTTTACACCGGCACCACCGCTTGTCCCCATGTTTGATCCGCCACCACAACAAGATATGCCACCAGCTGATAATCAGTTTACACCAGCACCACCACTAGTCCCTATTTTCAATCTACCACCGCCAGTGCAAGATTTACCACCATTCTTTCCCATTAATATTTCTCCACCACCGGATTATCAGCCTCCGCAATTTCCATTACTGCCTCCAGATCAGCCACCGTTTGCATTTAATCCGCCTGTAATATCAACCCCGACGGTACCTGATCTTTTTCTACCACCTCCGTTGGTGCCTGATATTGATAGTCCACAGGAGCCATTACCATTTTCATATGCACCACCTGTACCTGATGCTATGTTCAATGAGCCATGACAACCATTGACACCACCCCTAACTTTTGTGCATTCATTGAAGATTTGAATGTTTCTTTTATAGTACTCGAAGTAATTTGCTCACACAAAATAATTAAGCAGATAAGAGTCTGGACGTCGTAGTTTTGTTTAGTGTTTATGTATTTTCGTTTCATTTTTTTTCCGGTCATTATAGAGTGGGATTTGCATGGCTTAATTTTGTTGATCTTCTAATTAAACTGTCTGTACGAAGGAACTTGATTAGTACTACTACTTTATACTAATATTCACACTTATTAGTGATACAGGCAGTCTAACGGTTCATTTAATTCTAAAATGTTATGAAATTTATTTATAAAGTAAATGAAATTGTAATCAATTTATTTAGTAGTTATTTTTTAAAATTTTAGAAAATTGATTGTGTTTATATCAATACATAGGCCAAATGGTTGGCCGTGTTATCAAAATTGATTATTTCACGGAAGCTGCGGAAAGAGGTAAGTTTGCTAGAATTGCTGTGGATTTGGACCTAAACAAACCCTTAGTGTCGCAGTTCTGTCTCGATGGAAAAGTGCAATTTGTGGAGTATGAATGCCTTCCTAGGATTTGTTTTAATTGCGGAAAATTTGGTCACGTTAAAGAGAAATGTCCTGAGATCATTATCAATAACCAGGTGAATTCTAGCTCTATTATGGAAGGTCAGAATAATGTTCAAAAGACTCCGGCGGCCGTTACAGGGGAGAATGCAAACCCTAGTTTTGGGCCTTGGATGATGGTGAACAAGAAGAGAAGGTCAACAACTAGTAATGGTAACAAAAATAATTTACATCGCGGTAAATCTTCAAATGTCAACAATCAACGGGGCTCTAGGTTTCAAATTTTGGAAAGGGATAATGTGGAAGATATTACTGAGATAAGCAATAATCCGGTAATTGTGGAAGAGAATTTGGAAAGAAATAGTCTTCCTCAGTATATGGGAAGTAAACAGATAAGTCATGCAAACTTTGACAAAAATGCCCCTAAGGATAATGATAGTCTATCATATTTGAAAAGCTCAGAGGATGCTCGGATTGGCTCAAGTCAACAACCCAAAACTCGTTTTATCGTGAACAAAGTCCAAACTTCTTTGGATTCTTCAAAACACACAGCAGTAAATGTAATTTACAACTCCTCTACTGTTAATCAAGAGAGGACAATCTCGACAACCTCGATGGAGAAGATGGATAGTGACATTGTTCATTTTCCTAACAAGAAATCAATACCACCAGATAGAGAAGACATCGGTGGCCATTTGCAAACAAACATTATTGACCCTTGTCTTAGTTTGCTGGAAAATTCAAATATTGAAATGGCAATGATGGAAGAGTTCATTGACACAGATGGAAAAATGATGGCAAGAGGAGAAGATATGGAAGGGGTTTCTCATACCCCACTATAATGGGTATGTGGCGCTTCCATGTCCATGAAGTTATATTCTATGTTTCAATGGATTAGGCTCGATTCATTTGAAATTTTTCATGATGCAAGTTTTTTTCATTAGTTTGTTTTAGGCAATTGCCTCTTTTCCTTGTACCAAAAAAAAAAAATAAATTTCAATTTATATACTACTATTATTTACACCAAAAAACAACATATTGTAGGAATTTGCCAATTTGCCAATTTTTCAATTAAAATTAGTTTTATTGTAATATTAGATAGTTTGCATTTGATTTTCAATGTGAGCCGTACTAGCATTCAAATAAACAAGTGATAAATTTCGTATTAGAAAAGCAAATGACATCAATTAAAATTTACTAACGATTTCGAGTTAAATTTATTGATAAGAAAAATATCATATCGGTTAAACTCTCTATTCTTCTTTTTAAATTTTTAAAAGAAAATACTTAATTCACTTATTTTAATTTATATTTTATTGTACCGTTTTATATGACATGTTTTATTAGTTTAATTCCTATTCAAAATATATGCATAATTTTTTTTAAATTGGTCCACTCATTTGTTGTCACATCACGTGGGTTAAAAAAATTGGGTTAAATAGAATTACTCTTTTTTAAAAGAAAAAATATTTATCTATAACCATAAGATTTAACTCCATGATCAAGTAAGCCCGAAAAGATTCATTTATGCCTCTAACGTCTTAAAAAGTGAATAACCAGACTCCAATTTTAACGCACAAATGTGATGTTGGGGTCTAGTTGTCAAATTCAAAAGTCTACTTGTTCATTTTTTAAGATTTTGGGGAGCATATTTGAACCTTTTAAAATGTTGAAAGCTTATTTGATTATGGAGATATATTTTAAGGGCATAAATGACCCTTTTCCCTTTTCAAAATACATGACGTAGGAATAACAAGCCAATCAGGCAATCATACAATTGAAGATCAGAACCGTTAGCATCGAAAACCCAGAGAGTAGAATCATCACTTACATTCTTCAATCTTCCAAATCTCCGATCAAAATGAGTTCGAAACAATTCGATCTACCTCAAGAATGTTGGGAACTAATCTTCAATTCCCTCGACCACCACCGTCACTTCGAACCCCTCTCCTTAGTCTCCCCCCGTTTCCTCTCCATCACCAACCACCTCCGCCAAACCCTTATCATCTCCTCCCACACCCTCCCTCTCCTCCCCCGCCTCCTCCGCCGCTTCCCCAATCTCAAATCCATCCATATCTCCCAATTATTCGATGCCAATCTCAATTCCCTCCTCCACCGCCTCTCCAAGTCAAAATTCGACCTCGAAACCCTCACGATCGCGAATCAGACCCAGTTTCCCCATTCGGGTCTGGGTCAGTTAGGGCTAACCATGAGAAATTTGAGGAAATTGAATTGCTCGAAAATGTCGGGTTTACAAGATAATGATTTGTTTTTGATTGGGTCTTCGTTTCCTTTGCTTGAGGAGATTGATATTAGCTTTCCTGTTTATAATTCTCGGTTTAATCCGAATGGGTCGTTGGATTTGCATTGTTTTTCAGGGATTGTTACGGATGAAGGAGTTCTTCATTTGGCTAGGAAACTTAGTAAGCTGTTAAAGATTGATCTCTCTGGTAATCGGTTCATTAGTGATAAGTCTCTTAAGTTTTTATCATTGAATTGTCTGTTATTAAGTGAGGTTCGGGTTTATGATTGCGATTTCATTACGCAGAATGGGATTAGTTTAGTTTTGCGTAATTGTGCTTGTTTGAATTCTATTTCGTTGGATAGTGTCGGGATACCTTCTATAGATATTTTCTTTCAAGAGTCTTTTAGTTATGCGAAAACATTGTCTGTTCTTCATCTTTCGAATTCGTTTATTTCCGATGAATTGCTTCATTTGGTTTCTGAAGCTTGTCTTCCGTTAAAGAAATTGACTCTCTCGTATTGCTACAATTTCTCGTTTGCTGGCATTTTTTCGTTATTGTATAGGTATCAGTTTCTTGTCTACTTAGATCTCGAAGGGGCAAACTTTCTCACCGATGAGTCTATGATTGAGTTACTTAATTTTCTTTGCAACTTGTCGTATATAAACCTCAGTTTATGTTCTAAGCTCACGAGTTTGACCTTCTTCGCCCTGTTGAAAAATTGTCCCTTATTGGAAGATATCAAAATGGAGAGAACTAACTTAGGCGTCGAAGAGTGTATGGTTGATATGGCGAGTAATATGCGGATCAGGTCAGTAAGGTTGGCTGGGAGTAATAGTTTGAGTGATGAATGTCTGGTGAAAATTGCGTTATGTTGCCCGAGGTTACAAGTTCTGCAGATGAGCTATTGTTTTTCGGTTACTGAAGAAGGGATCAAAGGTCTTCTTAATAACTGTAGTGAAATTAGGCATTTGGAGATGAATCGATGCATAGGGATAAATAATCTCGATATAGATATTGAACTTCCTAAATTGGAGGTTTTGCAAGTGCAAGGACCGGGAGTTGATGATGACTCTTTGGCGGTTATTGCAAAGAGATGCCAGATGCTGATGCATCTGGACTTGGAAGGTTGCTTGAATGTGACGGCGAAAGGGGTGAACGAAGTGGTACAGAAGTGTACGAGACTGAGGGAGTTAAATTTGAAGTGGTGCGATAATGTGAGAGTTGATATGGTATCAAGTATGGTGTTTTCAAGGCCATCGTTAAGGAAAATTATTCCACCGTGTGGATTCATTCTTACTGATAATCAGATTAGTTTTTTCAAGCGACATGGATGTTTAGTCTGTAAGGACTAGTGTTCATGGTGCTTATTGATTTGATTAAATTTTCTAGTTCCGATTCCTATACCGAATTGTTTGAGAGATGGAGATAGCTTTCTATGAGTTGTAACATTTTAATGTCTTTTTTCTGTATTTCTATGAATTAAGTTGATAGAATAAAGTTACATACAACATGCAAGGTCGAACTGTTCCCGGTGTTCATAACAATTAGCAAGCACAATTTTCTTTTGTTTTCTCAGTTAAGCTAAGCTTCAGCAGCTTGCTTCATGTGTATGTCTGTGTGTATAAATGGCAAAATACATATTTGAGTCCATGCACCTGACCACTTTTTTGTTTTGAATTCTACACTTTTATTTATCAATATCGGGTCCTTACCTTTTAAATTGTGTAGACATGTAGTCCCTTCATCATGAAAAGAAACACGTATACTTCAAGCGTTGTTGCGACCTGATAATTTTTTTTATTCGTTTCCATACTTTATCTAAATTTGGTTTTGTACCTTTATTTTTACGATTAAGTTACTAAATTGTTTTTTATCCTACATGTATTGACAACATTAACATTTTGTGTGACATAGGGATCCAATATCTACAAATTAGAAGTGTAAAGACTTGATATCAATTTCAAAAATAGGACAAGTTGAGGGATCTAAATACTCATTATGCTTATATAAATGGTTAAATTTAAATTAATCACAAAATTCGACATGATTTGCTAACAAAACATAACTTTAGCACTTGATAAAATCAATCACCAACTCATATGTTTTGATAAAGTGGAACACCGAGCTATTTTTTCGTTAAACGAACATTGACGTGAATACTAAAATATACATTTTTCCGTTTGCCACATCAGCATTTTCCAATGGAAAAAAGGCCGTTGTTTCGATTTATCAAACAATAAAAGTTGGTGACTGATTTCGTCAAATTTTAAAATTCGTATTGTAATTGCAAAATACGTTAAAGTTCATAAACGTTTTTTTACAATTAAACTTTATATAAGCAAAAGTATGCGGCGTCATTTTTTCCGGTTTGAATTAAGGAAATAAAATTATAGGAAACTGTAATTTTCTTATATATCAATCTATTTGTTTCTGTTTCTTTTACAAACTTTAACACCCAAATAAAGGATATGAGGTTTAATTTCTTTACCATTCTTTTCCTTATCTTAAATTTCTATCAGAACAAAGAACTTGCTTGGTTGGGTAAAATAGGTTTGGGGTTTATATTTGTTTAGAGAAGTAATAATTCTTTTTTTTTTTATAATTGGGGAGGGGGAGCGCTTGTGGGAGGAATCGAACCCACGACCTAGCAATTTGCTGCCAGTGCTTATACCATTTGAGCTATAGCTCGTTGGTAAGTAATAATTATTTATTTTATATATTTTATTTTAACAAAAAAATAAAGTTGATAATTTTAAAAGTTTGAATATAAACAAAAGAATAAATAAGGTTGAGTATTTTTGGATGGTTAATGCCTTTGTGGCCCCTAGAAATGGTTTCGAAACCAAATTGTTCCATTTGTTTTTAAAAATGAACAATAAAATTTAATTTACAGTTATTAGTAGTTAAAGTACAAAATTAAGTTCATTAAAATATAGTAGCTTTAACTTATAATGAACTTGAGAAACACAGTGACACTTCCCTCTTTATGGTATTTTGCCTGACATATGATTTTTATTGAGAGATTGAGTCTGAACTTAATAACTCAATTTCAGAAATTTTATATTTATCCATTTATAATATAATATTGGAAGAAATCGAATTTCTGAGAAAGACTAAAATCATAAACAAAAATATAAATAAAATAAATAAGTGGTTTTGATAACATAAACTTAAATGAGCTCAATTATTGGATAAGTTGATGTAAAGCCAGGATGGTAATTATATACATATAATTTGCTCCATATAGGTCCAAATTGAAAAAGAATTATCTAAAAACGAGAGATTTGTGATTGGATTAAAATCCAAAATTTAATGTTAATTGGATGCTTCCTTGGCAGTACCTCAAATTTGACCCACTCAGTCTTCCAACAAAGCCACCAAATTCTGTATAATTTCTTGTGACTCCAAAGCTATGCACATAAAGTCCTCAACATGACGAATCTTGATGTTGGTTTTGTAAATGACCAATTACTTTTTTGTCTTTAAATTATATTATTTTACTTTATTAGATTTTTCAATTTCTATTTAATTTTTTCAAATTTTTAAATTTTTATTTTTTAATTTATTAAATTCTTAAACGGAGATTCATTTAATTACTTAATAAATCAAAAAACAAAAATTGCGGATCTAATGAGCCAAAAACTAAAAGTTTAGAGATTTAATGAACCAAAAAACGAAAATTGAAAGACCTGAAAAAGCTAAATAGATGCTGAGAGACCTGATAAATCAAAATTATATATTTAGGGACCGTAAAATAGATTTAGCTTTTTATATTGCCAAAAAAACAAAGAAACTAAATAGGTCGTATAAAAAAAACTCGATTATTTTTAATTTTTTATAATTTTATTTAGAATTTTCAAAATTTACAAATCATTTCAATTTAATAATTTTATTATATTCTATTTCAATTTTAGTTGTATCAGCCTTTCACTTCAATACCATTCCACTTGTCTTTTTTTATTCATTTAAACTTTAAATTAAAATTTAATAAATTTAAAGGTGTGATGAATTAAATAAAAAAAATTAGAGATCAAATAAGTAAATTAATATAAGCTCATGAGTCAAATGCAAAATTTTATCCTGAACGACGTTTTTATCATTCAAGGACTTCAAAATGCATTTTCACTTAGTTGGAGTATCAGAAAAAGATGAAATTTAGTTTAAAGACCAGATAATTAAACGTGGTATGTTTTAAAAATCTGAAATGTGCTATTTTATTTTTTTTCCACTCAAACTTAAACAAATAGCTTTAATTAAAATTAAAAATTTTAAAATGAGCTAAAATTATTTATGTTGAAAGTTTGAATAATAATTTTTTTTTTTAAAGATGAAATATTTTTTGAAGATTAAAACTTCTAATAACTATCAATGATTCATCTATCAGCCTACTCAAATAAACCTAACACGGATCATGATGTATGAATAAGCTAATCAGATTCTCCCATCTACGTAAATCATAAAATTAAGAATGTAGATATATATGCTCAAGCATGGAGTAATTGATCCTCAGAGTTATTAATTTTTTTTTATTTCAGTTACTGAATTTTATTTTTTTTTTGTCACTTACTTTTAATGTCTTTTTTCATTTTGATCTTTTTGGTCAAAAAAAATTAAATGGCAGCTGGAGTTTATTTTTTTAACCTAAAAAATTATCATGTATGCATAATTTTAAAAAGCCTTCAAAATGAAATTACGTATGTGGGATAAATTTTTAAGATAAAATTAGCAACAATTTACATGTCAAAATTTGGCTGCCACCTAAATATTTTGGACAGATTTAAAAAAAATAAAGTTTGATAACCAAAAAAATAACAATTAAAATTTAATAATAGAAATGAAAAAAAAAATCGACAATCTTCAAGATTAATTACCTCTCGTGCATGTTACCCCTAACAAATTAATCTTTAAAACAAAATTGAATCTTAAAAATAATGGATTTATACAAATAATTGCAGGAATATGAAGAAGAAGAAAAAGAAGAAACCTATTACCTTAACTTCGACTCTTGTTGGGCATTGAAAGAAAAGGGAGACGAAACCCTACTCTCCTGTATTTATAGTTTATTCTTGATCTTAATTAATTTTGTATTAAAAAAACAATTATAAATTATCTGTTGGATACAATATAAATATTCAACTTCACATAATTATAAAATTTAAATATTCTATATTCTTTCATCTAGAAGAATTAAAGTACGCCACCATGTGTTTAAATTTAACAATTGTATTTTATTGAATATGAGTCAAGAATAAGATATCAAATAGCTATACATACACATCAGAAATTAATAATGTTTCTTTAATTCTACTAACGGAATATTAGATTATAGTTCTAATATTAAATTGTATCCTACAATTATTGTGTTTTGTTGGCACTTAAAGGTAAAGTCATGAGTCAGAATTGGATCACCAAAAATTAATTTTTTTTGTTGTTGCTAGGGATATAATTAGAAGTTTCTATTGCTTTGATAAAGAAGGATCAATATATGTACATGCTTTATAACTATATTCCTAACTTTTATATTGGCATAATGCATATAGATCCATGTACTTGTCCTATTTTTGCTATTGGATCCTTACATTTTTATTTCTTAACATTAATTGACGTTTACACTTTTAATTTTAAAGATATTAAAAAAATATTAGAATTTAATATCAATAAATATGAAATACAGAGACTAAAATTTAATAAAGTTAAAGTATATAAAAAATAAAAAAATTATTCCGCTCACACTGACAGCGTGAAATACATATGTTTCATTTCCGACGGATGAACTTAGTATCTATAAAATTTAAAAGTAAAAAAACCTCAAAATTAACAAATGAAAAAAATTCTCTGTGAAAGAGAAAACGTGCAGGGACTTAAAATATAAATTTTTCTATTTAAATGTTATATAATACTATGGTGGAACTGCTTTTTAAAAACTATTTTAAAATTTAGATAAATAATTTGTTGAAATATCTATACCCCATATAAAAAAAACAACTATATTTGATTGGATTCTACTAGTGATGAATTTAAATATTTATGCGTTTTATTTAAATAATATTCAATAAAAGTTAATTAAGTTATTCCATCCCTTCTCGCTTTGAATTTAAAACAAAAAGTTAGTGATAATAATTATATTCATATAATCATACAGAAAAAAGTGCGAGGTGAATTATATTATTGGTCCATAGTGTAATTGGTGAGTACATAATTAAATTATCTCCATTGACAGCGGAATTTGTTTTAGAAAAGTCTGATTAATGTAAAAGTCATATGTATTGATCAATTAATCTTGGAGAGGCAAAGGAAAAAATGGGCATTCCCTATTTCCTGGAACCATCAAATTTGTATAATACGTGCTTAATTTTTAATCTTTTTATTCCAAAATATTATATTAAAAAATTACTAGTTTTTTTTTAAATTAAATTTTTTATTGTTTTTCCAACTGACCATTCTGAAATTTGTGTTATAATTATCTAATGTTTAAAATCTAAGATACATACATATTGATTTTTTAAAATAATACGTTGCAGATAGTTTCAGAAATGAAATATTTTTTTCATTTTATTATTAAATCGGTTAATTTTTGTATCATTATCTTAGTATTAATTTATTTAAATACAAACCAAACATAATCATACTAGCAAGAAAAATCTTTCTATTAAATTCTAATATTTATACTTTTTTTTGTCAAAGTCTAAAATTTTCATTAATAATAGCAAAAATTACATAAATGAACGGTTTTTCAACAAATTGAAAAAACTGTTCTAAGATAATGATAAATGCTATAAATACAACTGTACATACAGTCATCGATAAGGGTTTTTCAAACCACCAAATGGGTCACCCAATACATTTACGATTCCAATATTAAATTACAATTTTCAAACCGCTCTATCCTTAAAACTTCAAACAGCTATCTAGAAATTGGAACTAACAATCTCCAAGTATATTAGCATACTTTTATATCAATCAATTTAATCGTTTTTTGTTTAAGCACATGTTTGACGTTTATTTACTTAGATTATTTAATTTTACAATGGGAATATAAATTTTACCAGTTTTAATTTAATTTATAGGTTGGGAAAATTCTCTTTACATGCCTCCAATAAATTAAAGCCTATGTTTTTTTTTATCAAAGAATTAAAGCCTATGTCAACAGCTTCTAGATGGTTAAATTTATCCACGATTTAGATAATACTATCTAGATAAACTCATCAAACATACTAAAATTCTTACTCCATCTCATTTGCTTGCGGTCTACTTTCGGACCTTGAAATAAATATAATTTCCATGCATGGTTTTCTCTTCTTTTTTGTGATATTAAAAAAAACATTTAATTATTAGAGTTTCCACTTTCCAACAACTATATTAGATTCTGACATATAAATTTATTTACTAATGTTGCCTTTTATGAAGATTTGAGCATCCTTACTGGCAAAGCCACAATGGTTATTTGACTATTTCTAAAATTATTAAAATATTATAATAAATAGTTTAAATTATACTATGTTCAATTTATTTTTGATATATATATATATATATAGAATACAATGTTAATTTAAATTATAAATATTAAATTTATTTTAATATATACTGAATATTTTTTGTTTTAGATCAAATTATAATATATGCTCTCTTTTGAAATAATTTATGTCTTTGCTTTTAATTTTTTTTTCTCACATCATTTTAAAAAATACAAATAGTGTAATTAAATAATGCTCACTCATACGAAGAACCTACTTAGTCTGCATATGAAAGATTTAAGTGTACTATTTTATAGTCGAGACCAGGACCGGCCTTAGGCATAGGCCACTAAAGCCTATGCCTAGGGCCTCTACTTTTAGAGGGCCCCATATAAATATGGGGTCCTTAAAAAAATATTTAAATATTTTATAAAAAAATATATTATATTTTATTAAATGTGTTTTATTGAAGCTTTTAGTCGTATGTATTATTTTTTTTATTTTAAAGGTTAATTAAATAAATTTAATAATTAAAAATCTAAATTGCAAAGGCCCCATATTTATTTTAAATCTTTTAAAAATAAACCTTTTAATATATGTATATATCGGGCATTTTAATAATTTGTATTGTAAATTTAATTTTAAAAAATTAAATAAACTCCTTAGTAATACGTATGTAGTTTCCGACTAATATACCATCTAAAATAATATTTAATTTATATATTTTTATCGTTTAGGGCCTAATCTATATATATTATTTAAGTTTTTATAATTGTTTTTTCAAATGTCTTTTTTAAAAATTTATCAATGGTCTATTAAAAAGATATTTTATAAAAATGAAAAATGAACTTAATTTTATGAAAAAATAAAACAAGTTCTTTTTATAAATACTTTGATAAAAGTAAATATTTTTATAAATATTTTAAAAAAAGTCGCCTAGGGCCTCATCTCGTCTAAGGCCGGCCCTGGTCGAGACTTATTCAAAAAAAAAAAAAAACTCTGTATTAAAAAAAACAATAGTTACTCACACAATAGAAGACAAAATATAATCTAAATATTACTAATAGATTATATAATAGAGATCAACTCTTTTCTTTTTAAATTTTATACATAAAAAAAATTACATTTTAAATTTAATTTAGTGTTTTATTTAAAAACCATATTTCAGTTTAGATGATGATAATTTAAAAATCTATATAAAAAGCATCTGATAAAAACAATTTAAAACTTTGACAAGAATATATTTTCAGAATTAAACATATGTGAACTTTAACATTATTTGTCTGAATAAATTAAATTTCACAAAGTTATTAAGATATGAAATTTTTATAATTATATTTTAGGTTTAATAAGTACATTAAGATTATTATATATTTATTATTTTTCAAAAATTAATTATTATAAATTTAAGTATATTATGCAATAATATTTATATAAATTATTATTGAATATCAATTTTAATTATAGTATGATTTATTCTAAATAAATACTTAAAATTATTAAAATAAATAAGATATTTTAACCAATAAACTATAACTCAAACGGTATAAGCGTTGGAAAATAAACTGCTAAGTCGTGGGTTGATTTCTCCCACATACGCTCTTTCCTCTCTAATTATTAAAAAAATAATAAAATAATTTAATTTTTAATAAATAGAATAATTGTTTAAAATTAATTAAAAATACAATAAATGATATTTAACAATGTTATTCGATTTTAAGGAAAATAACAAAAAAAAAATCCACATCTGCGCGACTTAGTACAATACGGAAATTGAATATTAAAAATATAAATATACAATTATTTAAATCGAGGTATAATTTAAATAATATAAGCGCTAGATAGTATGCTATTTATATTATGAGTTTAATTTTTTTTAAAAACACTTTTTAATTATGTATAATAAAAAAATACGACAATTTAAATAGAGTTATGCCTTACAAGAATAATTAATAGTGATATCATTAATATTTTTCTAGCTTTCATCATATGGATAAAGGATTACATTATTTTATGTGTAGCCTGTAGGGATAAGATTATAGTTGCAGTTTAATTAATACTCCCTCCATTTTTTTTAGTTGTATATTTAGCAAAAATTATACATATTAAGAAAGTGGGGTTTATGTCTTAAATTATGAGAGTAAATACTCAAATAATCCTACTATTTAATAGTAAATTCTTTTGTAAATTGAGTTATAGAGTCATTTATTGAAGGAGGGATAAATTTGGAAGATACTAGCTAATGTTATCTTGAATTTCTAAAAAAACAACTATCGATGGAAAAACACATTTGCCTAAAGTGACAACTAAAAAAAATAGAGGGAGTAATTAATAAATTATAAAGTGTTGGTTCGAACCGTATACATATATACAACCGTTTAAAATTTGAGATCACTCGACTGGGGATCAGTCTGAATTTAAAAGATTTAAATATGCCGTCTCATAGTTGGAACCCGTTCAAAACACCTTATAAAATTATTAAAAAACAAAATAAATTATGAAGTGGACGCAGCAAATTTAAATTACAGTTTCATCAAAAAATATCATTCCCTTTATTTTTAAATAGTTGTCGTTTTATAGAGATTTTTTTATTCCTAATTCTTGTCACTTTAGAATATCAAGAAAGCATTTATTGCTATTTTTCCATATATATCCCTTACTAATTCATTGAAATAATATAAAAATACAAATAAAGAATTATACTAATTAACATTAACAAATTTTAAAAAGCATTAATTTAGTAAAAATATTTATAATTTTAGATATATTTATTAATTTTTTAATTTGTATAAAAATGGATAAAGCGACGACTATTTTAAAATAGAGAGAGTATGACTGATTTGATGTGACTATTTAACTAGTGTTATGATTGTCTTTTTTTTTTTGGTAAACCCATCCGGTTTCCAAGGCTTCGCCTTGACTAATCCGGATCCGACCCGTGTCGCGCACCTGACATGATGGGTGAGTCTTCCAGTGAAAATTTTCTGCATTTACAAGGACTCGAATCCGAGACCTTGCTTAAATGATATCAAGCCGCTTACCACTTGGAACAACTCCCATTGGTATGTTATGATTGTCTTTAATATTTATTATAAATTACCCATTTCTTTGTAGAAACTAAATTTCAGTTATTATAAAAAAATAGGCAGCCACCCTAATTTTAAAACCTGGCATATCATCGATATTTTATTAGAAAACAACAACAACTATCCATTCAATTATAGTAAACAGCAAATTTTGCTTTTATTGACACTTCAAATCAAAAAGCCTCTGTAATTTTTCTAAAAGTTTACATAGGCTCTTTAATTTATCTTTAAATTATTTAAACTCTCTAAATTTTTAAAATGATAGAAATAACCTTTCCGTTAATCACAATTAGAAACGGCCATTAATGCCGACATGTAAATATTAAGGTTGTTTTTGAACCTTTTTCTACATGGTTATGAAAGACACATCAACAACTAACGACCGTTTTTAACCGTGATCAATAAAGGGGTTGTTTGAACCATTTTAAAAATTAAAAGAGCTTAAATGGTCCAAAAATAAATTAAAAAGTCCATGTGTACCTTCAGGAAAATTATAAGGCTTTTTTTATACTTTTTTTCATAAATGAAATACTAAATTTATCTTTGTCCAAGAATATCTATTATCTATTCAAATGTAAAATAAAAAAATATCTAGAAGAAATTGATCAGGGCGTACAGCGACTTCATTTCCTTGTAGCGTGGAGACTTAGAAACATTGAACTTGACTTTTCAATCGATCCTCTGGTCAAATTAATGTTATACAAAATTACACCATGTTTGAATATTCAATAGCCGCCACTCTTCTTTTTAATCCCCACCTTTATAAAAACCTTCATTTCTTCAAAATCATATTACAGACACAGAATTTGAAGAACACCAACTTTTTTTTATTTTCATCTCAAGAACACCAAATTCTTTGATTCTTTTGTTCTATATTCAAGAAAACAAACCAACCGGGTTTTTCATTTTTGGTTGAAGTAAACAAGAAGTATACGTAAAAGTTTCTCATCTCCATAATCAATGGAGGGTGATATATTTAGAGCAAGTAATAGTATACGAAGAAGCTCATCAGTTTGGAGAAATAGTGATGTGTTTTCAAGATCTTCACGCGAGGAAGATGATGAGGAAGCTTTGAAATGGGCTTCACTTGAGAAATTGCCAACTTATGATCGTTTGAGGAAAGGAATTCTTGTTAGTGTTTCGAAAGGCGGTGCTAATGAGATCGATGTTGATAATCTTGGCGTTGAAGAACGGAAAACTTTGCTTGAGAGATTGGTTAAGGTTGCTGAAGAAGATAATGAGAAGTTCTTGCTCAAGCTCAAGAATCGTATTGACAGGTACGCGAATTGTCCCTACTGTCACGTTTTACAGAATGATAGACGATAATCAGCAATTTATAATCAATATTTTAACGAACCTGTTATTCGCATAGACCACGTAACGCAAACATAGTAGTCTGACTAAAGTTTTATCATATACAAGCTTATCATATACAAACAGAGGAACTCTGTTTTGATCATATTTGTTTGAAGTATTGGTAATGATTTTGCTTTATTTTTGGTGTGTTTAGGGTGGGAATTGAAACTCCGACAATTGAAGTTCGATTTGAGCATCTGAATATTGAAGCTCAAGCTTTTGTAGGAAGCAGTGCTTTGCCATCATTTGCTAACTTCTCTATGAGTGCTATAGAGGCAAGTACTCCAAATTGGTTAATTAGATTAGTTTTTGAAGGTTTTTATTGTTTAGTTTGTTTTGATGTTCTTGCAAGCTAACTGTAATTCAATTTACAGTCTCTGTTGAATCTTCTGCATCTTCTTCCGAACAGAAAGAGACCGTTGACTATTCTTAGCGATGTTAGTGGAATCATCAAGCCGCGAAGGTGATAAGATTTGTCATGATTTTGCTGATTTTACTAATCGGATGTTTTTGCAACAACTACTAATGTTTTTGGTGTATGCATCCATTTCAGAATGACTTTGCTTTTGGGTCCTCCAAGTTCTGGAAAGACAACACTCTTGTTGGCACTTGCTGGGAAGCTCGATTCTAGTTTAAAGGTTGCGACAAACATTGGTCTAGAAATTGTGAAAATTTTACTTTTGATGTTTCTTATGCACTCATGATTTTGAACTTTTTTCTGGCAGTTTTCTGGTAACGTAACTTATAATGGTCATGCGATGAATGAGTTCATACCCCAGAGATCAGCTGCCTACATCAGTCAACACGATCTCCACATAGGAGAATTGACTGTGAAGGAAACTCTGGCGTTTTCTGCTAGATGCCAAGGAGTTGGAACCCAACATGGTTAGTTCACCGGACTGATCGTTCTATCATTTTGTAGTCATTAAACTTATCTCATAGTACACCACTTGACTTAAAAACTTAATTATGAGAAACTGAATAATCTTTGTGATTTGCAGAGATGTTAGCGGAGTTGTCAAGAAGAGAGAAAGCAGCAAACATCAAGCCTGATCCTGACATCGATGTCTTCATGAAGGTAAGGGATTATATATTTTATGACAAAATGAAAATGTTAATAATGTAAAGACCTGTTTGAATTTGTAATCTGGCTACTGTATGAGTAATATGTTCTTTTGTGTTTGCATCTGCCATGTCATTGAAGAGCTAAGTACATTTTGAGTAAATCATTTGCTTTGATGTTTAATACCTTTGAAGAATTATTATGCTAGTACCAGTTGAATTTGGCAGCAACTGATTTCTACTATGTATGTTGTTTATAGGCAGCAGCAACAGAAGGTCAGGAGACCAGTGTGGTCACAGATTATGCTTTAAAGGTAGTTAGCACCTCTAACTATATTCATATCATGTAATATCATCGACAAAAATCGATACAGTTCCCTATTAGTTATTGAATGTCTTTATCTCGTAAAATTTACAGATTCTAGGATTGGAGGTCTGTGCTGATACTCTAGTAGGGAATGAAATGATAAGGGGTATCTCCGGAGGACAAAAGAAGCGTGTTACGACAGGTATAAAAAATAGCCTCCAATAGTCTAATTCGAGAAGCAAATAACTGTTTATTATTATTCTTTTTTAACTTTGTTCTATGTATCTTCAACAATAACAATTTGCAGGAGAAATGCTTGTTGGACCAGCAAAAGCACTGTTTATGGATGAGATATCCACTGGTTTGGACAGCTCAACAACTTACCAAATTGTGAACTCACTAAGGCAATCCATTCACATACTTAATGGAACTGCTGTCATCTCCCTCCTCCAGCCTGCACCGGAGACTTATAACCTCTTCGATGATATCATTCTGCTCTCCGATGGCCAGATTGTGTATCAGGGTCCTCGTGAGCAAATCGTTGGCTTTTTTGAGTATATGGGCTTCAAGTGTCCTGAAAGAAAAGGTGTTGCTGACTTCTTGCAAGAAGTAAGTAACTAGTGGTCTTACTACAATAAGAAAATAATTGCATGTGAAGTTCAGTATAAATTTAAACAATTCTGAACCTATTTACAGGTGACATCCACCAAAGATCAAAAGCAGTATTGGGCACGTAAAGACCAGCCTTACAGGTTTGTCTCAGTGAAGGAATTTGCGGAGTCATTTCAATCATATGAAGTAGGCCGAAGAAATGCACAAGAACTTGCAACTCCATTCGATAGGACCAAGAGCCACCCGGCTGCTTTGTCAACCAAACGTTATGGTGTTGGAAAGATGGAGCTGCTTAAAGCATGCTTTGCAAGAGAATTCTTGCTCATGAAAAGGAACTCATTCGTTTACATCTTCAAAATGTGCCAAGTAATTTTCAACAGATTTTGTGTTCTGTTATTTTCATTTCCGTATTCTGCATGCTCGGTAGTCATTTATTTTTGTTTTTTCTTCTGCTTACAGCTTTTGTTGATGGCATTCATTGGTATGACGGTCTTTCTGAGAACTGAGATGGACAGGGACACTCTCGCCGATGGGGGTATATATGTCGGTGCCTTGTTCTTTTCGCTAATCACAGTCATGTTTAACGGTATGGCAGAGTTGTCCATGACCATTGCAAAGCTTCCTGTATTTTACAAGCAAAGGGACCTCCTGTTCTTTCCTCCATGGGCTTATTCTCTTCCTTCATGGCTCCTTAAAATTCCCGTCACGTTTATGGAAGTTGGTGTTTGGGTGTTCCTGACTTACTATGTCATGGGGTTTGATCCAAATGTCGAAAGGTATGGAAAAATGAAAAAAAATATTCATGTATTCAAGTTGTTTTATCTGCTCCGATAATTTATTAATAAAGTATTCTGATGTGTTTTCTGCAGGCTGTTTAGGCAGTTCTTTCTGCTCTTACTTATTAACCAGATGGCCTCTGGTCTATTTCGGTTTATTGCGTCAGTAGGAAGAAACATGATTGTTGCCAATACATTCGGGTCATTTGCACTGCTTACACTTTTCGCATTGGGTGGCTTTGTCCTGTCAAAGGGTATAGTTTGTCTATTAAGTGTGCTTTAAAGATTGAATCTTCATAACATGAAACCCGAAATTCTAATTTTGACGTTTCTTGTTTTCGGAAAATGACAGATAGCATAAAGAATTGGTGGATATGGGGTTACTGGGTCTCCCCATTGATGTATGGGCAGAATGCTATAGTTGTTAATGAGTTTCTTGGCCACAGCTGGAGTCATGTAAATTTCTTTGAGCCTGACATATCCACGTTGGTACATTTGCATCTTCATCTAACTGATACCTGAACTATTTTGTAAATTTCAGGTTCCAGTAAATTCAACCTCTACGGATTCTCTCGGAGTTCAACTTTTGAAAACCCGCGGTTTCCCCACTGAAGCAAAATGGTATTGGTTAGGAGTAATCGCAACAGCCGGATACATATTGCTGTTCAACATTTTTTACACCATTGCTCTCACTCTCTTGGGCAGTAAGCATCCTAACTATAGACAACTAATCATTCCTTGAAATGATAAAAATTCTTTTTGTTGAATATTTGGCCTTAATGTTTTGCAGCATTTGAAAAGCCTTCTGCTTTTATATCCGACGATGATGAATCAAGCGACAAAAAACAAGGATCCATTCAGCTATCACAAGTTGAAAGTAGTCATAGTACTAATGCAGGTAACAGTCCAACTTACAATGTGGCCAGCTCTAGTCATTTCAAATGTTCTTAGTGTTTTCCAACTTTACTAAAACCGAGTTACTTGCAGCAAGCGGAAGCGCACTTGATGAGGCAAATCAGAACAAGAAAAAGGGAATGGTTCTTCCATTTGAACCACATTCCCTTACCTTTGATGATGTTGTATACTCCGTTGACATGCCACAGGTACGGAGTTACAAAAGCAGAAAACAAGGTGTTCTTTCAATCTGGTATGGTTAAAGATATCGAGGATCTAATCTTGTCAAATTGAACTTTACAGGAAATGAGAAATCAGGGAGTGGTTGACGATAAATTGGTGCTTTTGAAGGGTGTAAGTGGCGCTTTCAGGCCTGGTGTTTTGACAGCTTTAATGGGTGTTAGTGGTGCTGGTAAAACCACTCTGATGGACGTGTTGGCCGGTAGAAAAACTGGTGGATATATTGATGGAGAGATCACAATTTCTGGATATCCAAAGAAGCAAGAAACCTTTGCTAGAATTTCAGGATACTGTGAGCAGAATGACATCCATTCTCCACATGTTACTGTCTACGAATCCCTAGTCTATTCAGCTTGGCTTCGTCTACCCCCTGACGTCGACGCTGCAACCAGAAAGGTTTGCACTAATGTCTCAAATATGCATTGCTATGTGTGTCTTGAATTTTATTGCCTACTCTGTTGAATTTATCATAAATTATATCAAATTATAAATGCAGATGTTTGTTGATCAAGTCATGGATCTTGTGGAGCTGAATCCATTGAGACAAGCTATAGTTGGGTTGCCTGGTGTAAGTGGTCTTTCAACAGAGCAGAGGAAGAGGCTGACCATAGCAGTTGAGTTGGTTGCGAACCCCTCAATCATATTCATGGACGAGCCAACTTCAGGGCTAGATGCAAGAGCTGCTGCTATCGTTATGAGAACAGTCAGGAACACTGTGGACACAGGACGAACAGTTGTCTGCACCATCCATCAGCCAAGTATTGACATATTTGAAGCTTTTGATGAGGTAAAAGAACGTTGCAAAGTTCATACGAATTAATGCTTTGCGCTCGTTTTTCACCACAGTTTAATATTATGTATATATTATGTCATTGCAGCTTTTCCTGATGAAGAGAGGAGGAGAAGAGATATATGTCGGGCCATTGGGTCGCCACTCTATCCACCTGGTTAACTATTTTGAGGTACATTTGATGTTATGGACGGACAATTAAAAAAGCGCATCTAATGCATTTTCTTCACATTATATTTATACTAATTCATTGGACCAATTGTTTCTTCCAGGGAATTGAAGGAGTAAGTAAAATCACAGATGGTTACAATCCAGCAACCTGGATGTTGGAAGTCAGCAGTTCTGCCCAAGAATTAACATTGGGAGTTGATTTTGCAAACGTTTACAGGAATTCGGATCTTTACAGGTATATTCCGACATTCAATGCATAAAGTTGGCGAAATATATGAAGAATGTTATGCTAATGTTTGGTTTGTGTTTCAGGAGAAACAAGGCAATGATTCAGGAACTAAACAAGCCTGCGCCTGGTTCCGAGGACCTATATTTCCCTACACAGTATTCACAGTCTTTCTTAACCCAATGCGCGGCTTGCTTATGGAAGCAATCTTGGTCATACTGGAGGAATCCACCATACACTGCTGTCAGATTTTGGTTCACAACCTTTATTTCCTTGATGTTTGGAACAATTTTCTGGGATCTTGGATCTAAATTGTAAGTACATTGTGTAACTAAGACAGTCTCAACTCTTTTCAGTTCTTCCTCCTTAACCTGAATTCACATTTCTTTAACTGCAGGGAAAAGGAGCAAGATCTTGGTAACGCAATGGGTTCGATGTATGCAGCTACGCTCTTCCTTGGAGTGCAGAATGCACAATCAGTACAGCCAGTTGTTGCTGTTGAAAGAACCGTCTTTTACAGAGAGAGAGCCGCAGGAATGTATTCTGCCATGCCTTACGCATACGCTCAGGTAATCAATCGACAACTTTCAAAACGCAATACAAACTCTGATTCAATGCAAATAAATCTGTCGTATCTTATAATCTCTTTTTCTAATGTACGTTTTTCTTTGCAGGCCTTGATTGAGGTCCCATACGTATTTGTTCAAGCTGCTGTATACAGTGTAATAACATACGCAATGATCGGATTTCAATGGGAGGCAGCTAAGTTCCTCTGGTATCTGTTTTTCTTGTACTTCACATTGATGTACTTCACCTACTACGGAATGATGTCTGTCGCCTTCACACCCAACCACCACATTGCTGGAATAGTCTCCTCAGCATTCTATGCAATATGGAACATCTTTGCAGGATTCATCGTACCTCGAACTGTAAGTCTTTCGCAACCTACATTCACACTTTCTGTTCCTTCACAGAATCAACTTGTCAGCTGATCGAGTTTCAATTTTGTTACTTACACAGGAACTTCCGATATGGTGGAGATGGTACTACTGGGGATGTCCCATTGCATGGAGCTTGTACGGTCTAATTGCATCACAATTCGGAGATATACAGACCCCAATCGGAAACAGTCCATCAGTCGAGCAATATATCAAGGATGTCTACGGTATGGAGCACGATTTTATCGGAGTATGCGCTGGTGTTATCGTTGGAATTACCGTTCTGTTTGCATTTATCTTTGCTGTTTCTATCAAGGCCTTCAACTTCCAAAGGCGGTAGAGAAGAGATCAAACATTTGGTTTGCTCTTTTTATAAGTTTTGTTGTTTACAATATCAGGCAGTAGTGAAGAAAAAGAAAGAACAAACTATATATTGTTCTTGAATCTTGTATATTTTTCTTACCAATACATTTATTATTTGTACTTGATTCTTATTATGTTTTATGTAATTGTATTATATCAACTTTGCAAGGCTTTTTCCACTTGCTTGCAAGAAGAAGTTGCATATTTTATTTAGATTACGTTGTAAGAAATTCAATAACATGTTTATGATTTGAACAAAATTAATGACTTACTATGCCTTTGGAGCACTGTGTATGCATTGCTTCCACATAAGACATTGAAAATGTCAAATGTTATTAAATCTAAAACTGTAGACTTTTTTTATCACTTCATAAAAATTCAAGGGTAAATTATTAAAAAGTTCACATTATATTGTGCCCCCTTCATCTCATAAAGATAGAAGAAGTGACAATTTTTTTAAAAAAATTAACTAATTATAGTTAAATTATTGTAATGTTTCTGAAATAGTCTTTAATTTTTTTAAATAGAATATAATATATAAACGATTTAGAAAACCAAGACACTATATTTAATGCATATGATAAAACAATAAAAGTATTTTAATAATTTTATGAATAATTAGTATTAAAGTACTTTTCTTATCTTTATAGAACACAAAATACTTAAGTAATAAGTAGCAATTTGTCCCTTCAACTTTTAAGTGATGGTCAATCAGCATAAATTTTAATTTTGTAGTCAATTTAGTCCTGAACTTGACATTTTTGTATCAATTTAAACTATTTTCACACCTGATGGAAGAGTAAATTACTATGAGGCCCATGTCAAATTCACACTTTTGTCCTTTTTGTTTCAAAATAAAATGATATGGTCCTTCATTTTTGTTTTTGTCAATAATTTAGTCCTTCAGTCCATTTCTGGTGATAATCAATTGAGTCAAAAGACTTAACTAAAAAAATATAATTTTTAAATTTAGTTCTTAAATTTATTTTTGACACATAAATATATAAATTATAAATTTATGAAATTCGATGGCTTAATAAATTTATTTTGTTTAATTTTTTGCTTTTATTTTTTTTATGTATAATTTTATTACTTCATTTAGTTTTTATAAATAAAAAAAATTAAAAATTAAAAAAGATTATTTTTTAAAAAGTTAAAACATTAATAAATATTAAAAATAAAATTGAAGTTGTTAACTCACTAAATCTCATAATAATACAATTTTTCTTTAGATAAACTTGATGGAACCGAGCAAGCAATCGAAAAATCTGTGAGATTATTATGGTTTTAAACATGATTTTGTTCTAGTAGTTGCTGGTGCCATTCTTGGGATTACAATCTTTTCTTCCAGAGAAGATAGACAGAGAGTTATATTTTGACAATTTGTGGTGCATGTTTGTTAACCCTAGCCTAGACGAACTCAATTCAGTGTAAAATTATGAACTTCACATAGATAGTGTGATACTTGCATAATTAAGTTAAAATCTCCAATTAATATAGAGAATTTAATTAATACTATTTTTAAAAAACACAAATTAACACGTTCTCTACTAGTTGGAGATTTTAATTCAATAACACCGCACGTCAAACACTATAAGTAAAAAGTTCATAAGTCTACATAATGAACTTAATTCGCAAATTTCTTCTCTTCATGCAGACATGCACATACCTAACGCTTTTGGAATGTAAACATCTTCATAGAAACCATAAAAACAAATGCAAATAGTGCAGTGAATCCAACAACAGCAGCAGCAACAACTCCTAGAAAATCATGTCTGTAACCAAAATATGTTTCCAGAAAATGTTCTACCGTTTCTCCTGTAGTAAGTGTATTCTTTAAATCTCCAAATTGCGATACAAATAATCCGTATAACGTCCATGACACTGGGTTTGCCCAAGTGCACCATCTCCACCATACAGGAATTTGCTGTGACAGACAAAACAGATAGATGCAGGAAAAAAGTTAGTTCTCAGTGTAAATGACTAGATGCGTATGCTCAGGGACATTGAACAACAAAATACTTACTGTTCGTGGTATAATGTAACCTGAGAAAAGGTTCCATAGTGAATAAAATGCAGAAGAAATAATCATTGAAATTTGTTGATTCGGTGTCATTGCCACAGCCATCATACCATAGAAGGTGCAGTACAACAATGTGAAGTAGATGAAGAACAAATACCAAAAGATTTTTACAGCAGTGAATTCAAATCCCATCATTGTGTAAACAATGAAACCGTAAGCGATAGTTTCCACAAAAGTATATGGTAACTCGATGAGGAGCTGCAGTAAATAGATAAAAATTTCGTAATGAGTAAAAGAAAATTTCGCAGGGCTGCTACTTTAGAAAGCTGAAAAAGATGGCTGTTACTTGTGCAAAGGCGTAGGGGAAAGCTGAATACATTCCAGCGGCTCTTTCTCGGTAAAAAATGCTTCTTTCAACAGCCACTACTGGCTGAACAGTCGATGCATTTCTTATAGCAAGGAACACAACGGCAGTATACAATGAACCCATTGCATTTAAAAGATCCTTTTGTCTTTCCCTGCAATTAGAGCTCAGAAAATTTAACATAGGCAGGCACAATAAGAACTTACGAAGTTTTTTAGAATTAGATGGAGAGGTAACTTACTTTTTGGAGCCAAGCTTCCAGAACATTGTCCCCAATGTTAAAGCTATAAATATAGTGTGGATAAATCTTACAGCAGTGTATGACGAATTCCGCCAGTATGACCTTTGTTGCTTCCATAAGCAAGCTATGAACTGGATCACAAGTGACTGGGCATACTGTGTACGGAAATATAAATCCTTTGAACTAGGAGCAGGTTTGTTTAATTCTTTAATTACTGCTTTAATACTCCTGAAAAATATTTAACATATTAGCTACAAATTCACGGGCCTATAAATTCTTAAAAAAATTCCATTTTTTCCCTTTTACAAGAGTACTCAACTTAATCAACCAGTCAATTATTTTATCAGTATGTATACCTGAACTGTTCTGAATCTCTATATATATCAGCAAAATCAACCCCCAAAGCTATTTCTTGTGCAGGGGCGGTAACTTCTAACATCCAAGTTGCTGGATTGTAACCATCTTTTATTTTATTTACTCCAATTCCCTTGATTAAAAAAGAAGCGCGTGACTTGACAAATATTAATTATGAATATGAAGATTTAAAATTGACATCCTTATTTTAATTTCTTCATTGTTCTTCAGAACAAATGTACCTCAAAATACTTGACCAGATAGGAAGAATTGTGACCCAGTGGTCCAACATATATTTCTTGTCCTCCTTGCTTCAACAGGATAAGCTACAATCGCAAGTTACAGACATATTAATATTAAAAATTTCATATTTGCAAAGAAACAAAAATGACGAGAAAGCCTTGTGAGTTGTGGCATCTCTTACCTCATCAAAGCTTTCAAATATGTCGATGCTTGGCTGATGTATTGTGCAAACAACTGTTCTTCCTGTATCCACAGTGTTCCTAACTGTTCTCATAACAATTGCAGCAGCTCTTGCATCTAGTCCTGAAGTTGGCTCATCCATGAATATTATAGAGGGGTTCGCCACAAGCTCAACTGCAATGGTTAGTCGCTTGCGTGAAGAAACGGAGGTTCTAAGACGTCAATAGGGCAAGTAGCCGAGCTAACAAACGTGAAGAAAAGGAGGTTTAGTGAAAGGAGCAAGGCAATGGAGGAGGCTACTGCTCTTGATGCCATATTTTCTTATTATTGGTTTTGATGAGAAACTATGGAGTGGTATTAGGGTTTTTATACAAGGAAATCAATCATTATTAGCTTATTATAAGCAATCATGTGGAGTTTGCTAGCACTTTCTCGTTGGCCACTGTCTTGCATGAATTTTTTTTTTAATCAGTTTTCGGGTTTAATTTTTGGGATAATTACAACTTTCCATGATTGTTTGATTATGGAAGTTCTACCATACTATGTGAACCATGTGAATTTGCTGATTAAATGTTTTGGTTTTCATTTTTTTATTTTTAGACATTTGATGATTCCATTAACGTGCATGTAGCACTTATGTTTGAAAGTAATTGAATATATCTCTCCAGCTTTCATTTTTGTACTGGCTACATTTTGGCACGTCTAAGAATTATATCTAAAACAATTGAACTAAGTGATCAATTCAGTACCTAGATCTTGAGCTTCACACGAAATATCAAAAAAATTATTTTAATTATTTTTGGTGTAAACAGACCGCAATTATATCATTCCCATTCTCATCATCGCAAGTGAATTGTACTCCATAAAAAAAACCTTTAATATCTTATTTATCTATTAAATTGATCCTTGATAATTTTTAATTTTTAATGAAATCTTTATAATTTTAAAAGTTTAATAATCATTTTAATTTTTAATTAAAACTGAGGGACCTTTTTCCTCTTTTTACCCTTTCTTCTTATTCCATCATCTGACCATCACTGCGTCCACTATCACCGTCAGCCACCACCCACCGCCCCCTCCTCAAGCGAGGAGTAGTAGATCCTCGCATGAGGCGCAACAGATGTGCGCCTTGTTCGAAACAGATCTGCTACGAAAAAACGAAAAGCTGCTGCTCCTTGCCTAAGATGAGGACCAGCATCTCCTCGTCTCAGGCGAGTTGATTCTGCTCCTCAAGTGAGGAGCAACAGATCCTCGCCTAAGGAGAAGCTAGGCGGCGAATTCCGTTGGTAGGGCGACGACGGTTTCTGATGGAAATTAAATTTAGTTTTAATTAGATATAATTAGTGTCAATTAGAGTTTCAATTATATTCAAAAACAATTAATCTCTTTATTTTGGCAGAGAAAAAATATATTAATAACGATGGATTTGATACATAAGCATGATGCAAGTGTTTTATCTTTGAATAAAGGCCCAATTCACCCCTCAACTTGGCACAAAAAGGTTATATTAGCCATTATATATCGAGTGAACCGGATCAAAACAACGGCTACGCAGCCTTCTAGTTTTATAATAAAGAAAAAAAAGAACTCAAAATTCTAAGACAATAGATTAGTCGGTTCTTTTCAGTGGCTAACAATTCTAGAGGCACCCAGTTTATTAGAGTGAAGAAGTAATAGCTCAAACTCTAGAGCAAAAATTACAAATACTTAAAGATGACATGCTCTAAAATTATAAATGTTTAAGTAATAGCTAAAATTCTGTTATTTAATTATTTAATTTATATTTCAAAATAATTTTTTCAGCTTGGTCTAATTTCTGAATATATATTTGAACTTGGTCTGCAAATTCATTGATTTATGGAAGGTAAATGAACATGATGACGGTACTCTGCTAAAGCCCACATAGGAAAAATATTTCTATAAATTGAATAGTGTGTCATACAATTCCTCATGAATACTCCCATCAGTTCCTACCACAAAATAAGTTGATCAATGGTTAGTTAAGCCCTTAGAAATAGGGAGTTAGTTCAGTAACAGAAATATCATAAACCTTTCAGTTTTTAAAGAAAATAAAAGCAAACTGCACTAAAAAATAAAATTTGGGTTAATTTTTTGTTTAACCGAAATAATTTTTTTAAAAAAAAATTAAGACGGAAAATAAAAAAATTTATTAAAAAATTTATAGATATTAAATTCTAAAATCAAAACTAAACTAATTTGTTGTACGTACATTTTTTAAGTTTTTAAATTAACATCCTTAAAAAATTTAAATTATATAAATATAGCTAAGTTTTTAAGTTTTTCAAAAATAAAAATCAAATCAAACAATTTTTTTAAGAAACATTTATAGTTAATAAAGGAATCCATTATTTCTGGTGGTTTGATTTTTCTATTTTTCTAGTTAAAAATGACTTTATAGTTATCTACCAGGATATGGAAGAAATATTTCTTTGGTTAGGTTGAATTTATTCAAAAACAATAACATATACCTGTTGGAGATAATCACCGAGTTCAGTTTGAGAATTAATCAATAACTTTGCAGCCCGATGTAAAGGTGTGGGATCTCTCTTACCCTATTACCAAATTAAACATTATAGTTTGAATTTTTGAACTGGGGGGTGATGCTAGAGAGAATAAAGTATTAGACCTAAACTCAGTGATTGATAATAGGGTTAATTTCATAAAAAAATCACGAACTTTATATGAAATTTCATTTTAATTACGACTTTTAAAAGTTGTCATATAAAACCACGACCTTTTATTATTTTTTTAAATCTATCACCGATTAGTTTTCCGGTGTATTTTTATCTTTCATTTTTTTTTCAAATCCGTCGGATTCCGGTGGACACGTCAGCAAAAATACACTAGAAATTGATTTGGTGATAGATTTGAAAAAATATGAAAGTTCGTGATTTTATATGTCAACTTTTAAAAGTCGTGATTAAAATGAAATTTCGTGTAAAGATCATAAAAAAAGGAATTAACCCTTAATAATATTAATTCAAAAAATCGATAAAAATACAAAACAATGTTGAGTATCATATGTTTTGATTGTAAATATAAACTACCTACCTGGCCACCAAGAATTAGTCCCATCATAGCTAGTGCAGTTTGTACCAAATTTGATCGATCACCTTTCAAAGGAATATATACCTATCATAAAATAAGTGGTTAGAATTGTCACCTTAAATTAGTAACATTTTTATTTATTGTTGTCTTTATTAAAAGGGGTAGTGCTTCTAATATAAGAGTTTCAGCTTTGCAAGTATATTATTTCAATATTAACCTTCAAAAATTATAAAATTACAAAGCTAGATATAAGTCTTATTTTAATAATTTATATAAATATAAAGATAAATAATAAATAATAAATAGTTTATCTATAACAACTCTATATGTGGGAAGGGGGTGGGGGGACAAGCAAAATTTTAATATTAACCTTCAAAAATTATAAAATTACAAAGCTAGATATAAGTCTTATTTTAATAATTTATATAAATAATAAATAGTTTAGTTCCAATAGAAGTCTAATTGTAATAGAGAAAGATAAATAAGATAAGAATTTGATCTCAATAAAAGTTTTAACTGTTATAGAAAAATAAATTAAATAAGTATTAAATATCAATAGAATAATAATATTAAGAGAAAAGGATAATACTAAAGTTGGTCAACAGTTTGACTACAAAAAAAACAATGTATCATCAAGTATATAGAATTGAAGTAAGAAACCGTAAATAATCTTCAACGGCCAACTAATCTATGTTGTTAAATTAATTTAGTTTGAGTGGCATGTGTTAAGATTATTATCGTGTGGTTTCAAAGTTTGAGTTTGATTCACCTAAATCTAAATGTAGGAGGAGATTATTATTGTATGATTTTAAAATTTGAGTTTGACCTAATTGATATTTGAATTTAATTGTTTCGTACTCTTTATAATAATATCTCACGCAAACTACTAAAATTAAATAACTGAGCTAATTACAAATTATTTTATAACTTTATTTGATTATTATAGTTAAAACACAATTAAAATACTGAATTATTAAATTGTTTACCGCTATTTTCGATTACAATAATAATACATTTCATGGAAATTAATAATATAATATTTTTAAATTAAAAAAATAAAATTCATTTTTATAAATATTTTAATTCATAGAATAATTAGTAACTCAATTATTATTAAATATATATTGTTGGTCATATAAATATAATTGATCACGTGTTATTAAATTTAATATTAATTTTTTTTAATAAAGACATAAATAACGGGTCACATAAATAATAAATATCACTCACGTGCATAACACATATGTGGAAAGGAGGACAACAAACGAATTTAACATATTAACCTTCAATTGTTTATAAATAATTAAAAGTGTGAAGTTCAGTTTAAAAAATTAGAAATTGAATACAATAGTAATTTTAATTCAAAAATATAAAACTTAACTTAAAACGATTGAAATTGATTAGGACTCTTATTTTTTTTAATCAATAAATATAAATTATATAGAGAATATATATTATATAACGTTTACTGTAGAATAAAATTAATTATAATTAATTTATGTCTAAATCTTTAAGATGTTAAAGAAGTTACAAATTAATCAGTTGGTATTTGTGTCAGTCTATAACATTGATAAGTGAATGTATAGTATATACTATGTTATAATTCATGCAAGTAATATCATTATTAAATTCAATAGATAATATTTTTCCCAAAAAGTAAGACTTTTATTATTTTATTAGAAATAGAAAAATATTTAAGGTTTATCTTAGTCAACCTTAAAAATTTGTAAGTTTTAAATTCTAATTTAATTTAATAATGTCATTAGCGGACTATATAAATATCACTTATGTGCTATAATTTCAATTGAAATAAAAAAAATATTTGAATCAATATTTGATATAAAATAACGGGTCATGTAAATGCCGCTCACGTGCGTAGCACGTGGCGAAATGCTAGTACTATATATAAAAGTACGGATGGGGGGGCAGACAAATTTACTGAATAATCCTTTTCAGTTTACTACTAAAGAAAGATTTTATGGTCATTAACTAATTAGTTATTTAATTAATCACTATTGTAATTAAAGTTCTAATTAGAATAGGTAGCTAAATTATCTCCAAGTTAGTATGTAAAAAATAACTAAATTGTGTCCAAATTAGTAGGAATACCTATTTTTTAGTTTGATTGAACTACAAAATTAATGTAATACCCCGTAGAATTATTAGTGTTTATTTTCGTGTGTGTCCGATTTTAATTAATTAGGACCTCGAAAATAGTGAATAAATTCACGTGATGAATTTATATGGGTGAAAATGTGATTTGCTATGTGTTTGCCTTAAATGTGATTTTTGGCAATTTTACGTGTTAAAAGTGAATTTTGTGATTTTTCACTAAAACCGTAAAAATAATTATTTTAAATATTTTTAAAAGCCCAAAAATATTTTAAAAACAGCCCATATGATATGATTTAATGTTTTTGAATACTTGGTAAAGTTGAAATTATTTTGCCCCTAGAGTTCGAATTATTTACAAGAATGCCATAATGGCAAACTTGTAAATAATTGAAACTTCAAATAAATATCTAGATATTTTCCTAAGCTAAACTTGGTGCCCAAGTCTCTATTTCATCTTCTCCATTTGAGTGTGGGTGCCGAACCATTCAAGCTCAAAACACAAAAATTTATCCTTTGATTTTCTCTCAAAATTTTCTTAACGGAAATTGACGAGGAGCTTACGTAGATCATTAATCTATAATTGCATGTTCGTTTGAGGTATAATTTCAAGCTCAAATCTTAGTTTTTATTTACTGATGTTGGTTGAGGTCTAGAAACATGCTTAGGATGGTTTAAATTTGATGTTTGATGGATAATTAGTTGGTTTTAATTACTAGTTTAATGGGTTTCGGTTTAAAAATAATTTTTCCGTGAAAATTAAATTAATTATTTAAATTTCTGGGCTGATCTAAATGATGATATTTATATATGCTTTAAAGTTAAATTTTTGTGGATTAAAAATGTTAATTTATTCGGGTGTTAATTTAATTAATTGGGTTTCGGTTTTTAATTGTTTTAAAGCTTAAAAATAGCTTAAGAAGGGTAAATAAAATGATTTTTAATTTCTGGAAATAACTTTGTTCATGGATGAGTTATATTTGTGGTTGATGTTAATTAAATGGTTGATGGTTAATTTTTAGCGGTTTAATAATCGAGTTTAATTTTTAATAACTCTATTCGGCCAAAATTGTTCTAAAAAGGGTAAAACTGTCATTTTAAATTCTGGGCAGAAAATATTTATGAAAAATTTATGAAATGTGTTTGATAATTATGTGTGGAGTTTAAATGATTTTTTGTGTAGTGTTTTGAAGGATTAATAATCGGTCTTGATTATTAATTGTTATTTCGGTTTTAATAGTTAAAATAATGGAAAATATTATTTTAAAAATATTGGGCTGCTGTTTTTACAAGATAAAAATTAAAAATGTATTTGAAATTATTTTTGGTGAATTTCGGTGTTAAAATGGCTTAAAATGGATTTTTAAGCGTTTTTAGCGTTTTTGAGTTTTCCGGCCAAAACCACCGGAATACGGTGACCGGAGTATGAGTAGAGGGGATAGAGCATGTTGGCTCAGTCCTAAACTCATTTGGCAGCAGTTAGTGCCGAAATGTTTTTGGCAGAAAATAAGGGGGGGCCGAGCCCCGGGTCAAAAATATTTTACGGAAAAATATTTTTGGTTATTTTTGAAATGTGGTATATTTGTTGAGATTTTCTAAAGGTGTATTTTAGAAAATTATGTGAATTGAATGTGTGATAGAATTATATGGAATTATAATTCTATGTTTATTTATTGAAAATAAATAAGCTACGTGGTGTATCGTATAGAAATACGATGACACAGAATTAGATAGTCGGAATCAAATTTGGTTTGTGATTATGTGGTTTATATGGTTGAGTCGGTCTAGAGTATATCCTAGAATTTAGAGTTATTACATTTATTAATGTTTTAATCTCTAAATTAGATCCAGCGAGTTTTGTCGCGGAAACCGGCGAGCAAAGGTTTTGATATTCGACGGGTGGTATTTTTATAATTGGAATAAGCGAGTACTGTGAGTGTGTTTACAACTTATACTGCTAAATATTAGTATTAAAAATATTTGCGAACTGCTTTACATGATTTGCAAATGCTTTATTTTATTTGAATTTAAATCGCATGAACTATTCATAGTGTTGAAACCGATTTAGATTCATTGAAACGTGCTTACTATTGGGCGGCAATAGTGCTGTGTGATCACCGGTATTGCATTTAGAATGGGTTGCATGTGAATATACTGTGTGAATCCTGGCGACGGCCTGGAAAGTCAGGCGACGGCCTAGACTCTGTGTGAACAGATCTTCAGAGGCAACGGAATATAGACGACCAAAGGCAGTAAAGAGAAACTGCCGAGATCTGAGAGGTTGAACCTTTTAAAAAAAAGTGAAAATGGCGACGGTATATATGTACTGCCGAAATCTGTTGTATGGTGAAAGAGTCTAAAGACCTTCACATACGTAAAATATGAATGATCAGATTTGACGGGCTAGAGTACAAAAAGAAATGAATAAATACGGCCATAAAAAGGTTAACCCGAATATGATGAAATGATGTGTAATATTTATGTTTCCTGTTTTGAAAGCATATAGGAACATGAATCATGGTTTAGGGTTTCATATGAATCGGTAATCTGGAATGCATTGCTTTCATATTAATGTTTATTAGTACATGTTGTACGCATTCACCAGTTTTTATAACTGACCCCGTTGAATTTAATATTTTTACAGGCGAGTAGTTTGACGTGTGGATTTCCAATTTCTTGTTCCGGAAATCCCTGGCTTGAATAAAGTGAGAATGACTTTCCTTTATGTGTCTAGAGTTGCAGTAGCTAGAATAATGAACGGTGATACCTTAGTAGTCGTTGGACTTATTTATGCTTTATATTTTATTATAACGCTTAAACTCTGATAATATGTAATATGTGAATGCTGTGCGAAAGTCCGAGCGACTGCACGAGTATAAAATGCGGCGAGCGCATCTGCATAATGAAATGCATTTAAATCCATAATGAAATGGTCTGCATAATGAAATGCGGTTAAGTCCATAGAGAAATGGCCTGCATAGTGAAATGCAGTAATTACCATAGTAAGGTGGTATGCATAATGAGATGCACGATAAACCATAATGAAATGGTTTTAAAAACTAAAATGCAATAATTAAAGAAAAAAATTATGTGCATGTTTTAAATGGTAATTTGTATGAGAACGTTTTAAACTGCGATTTTAAAATGTTCGAAAATGATTTAAATTCCGCGAAAAATTTTAAGTGAATTTTAATTTATTTTTAAGGCTTGCTACGGGTTTCGGAGCAACCACTCCCATTCCCTAGCGCCGGTCTCGACGCCGAGAATCGGGTCGTGACAATTAAAATATTGTATTTGGTCAATATAATATTATTTAAATTTCTATTTTATTATTTTTAAAGATATTATTAATAAAATTAAGTCAATTATTTAATTATGGTTATTATAAAACCGAAACAAGAATAAATTCAGTATGAAAAAAAATTAACAACCGCCAAAGAATTTGATTTGAACTAGGAATTAAATAGTTCGACTCCAGCAAAACAAACAAAAAATTAACTTATTCTTTTTTATGATTAGCTAATTAATTTACTTTGTAATATAATACGTGATTATAAATAGACGTATTCAGCTAATTGAGTTTTTTCAACTTAATGAAAGCACATACATTGGCATTGGGGTTAGAATTTATCTCAAGCAATATTGAGCTGATGGAATATTCATTAACAAATAAAAAATAAACAACTTATTTTATAATTTGAACATTCTTTTATTCGTAATATTTGTAATTTAATAGAACATTGAAATTGAGTTAATTAGAATTATTAATTTTAACTTATTATAATTTATATTAAATTAGTTAGAGTTTTTGTTGAATTGCAAAATAACATGATTCTACTTTTTTTATCAAAAAAATATTAATGATAATAAATTTAATTCAACTCATAAGATATTTCTTAATCCAACAAAGATTCTATTCATATTAGTTACAAATAAAGCATAATAATATAATTATATTTATTTTTATAAAAAATTCTAATTAATTTAATATTAATTATAAATAAAATAAAATAAAATGATACAGTTATAATAAATTTATAATATTTGACGAGTTACATTCCGAGCCACGTGCGTAGCACGTAATGCGAAACTAGTCAAAGAAAAGAAAGTTAAAAGACAAGTTATATTTGTAGATTAACTAACTTCTTCTCTCACAACTTTTCTTAATGAGATGATTATTTTATTAAATAAAAAAAATTTAAAATAGAAGCTTTATTTTGTAGATTAAAAAACCACCACTAGAAAAACCTCACACCATTAAAAAAAAGGTTTAATAAAAGAAGGAAAATTAGCGAGAAGAATAATTACGTTTAAAGAATCAAAAATTAAGCTAGCTATAGATTAAGATATATTTCATACTTTATGCTTGTGTTATTAATTTCTAGAATCCTAATAGTATATTGATTTAATTTTTAATTGTGATTAAATAGATAAATTATAAATATTTTTTTAATGGTTAGAAACATGTTGATATAAAGTATATAATATAAGACCTAAACGCAAGTGACTATACCAATTAAGAAGGAGTCGAGTTCTCATTTAAAATTTATAAAAGGTCTTGAGTTTAAACCTTTTTACAACAATAAATAAAAGAAAGTGCAAAAATAAAAATTACCTTATTAGGGCAAGAAAGATAACTTTCTCCCCATCCACCATCTGATTTTTGTGATTTAAGTAGAAAATCAACACCTCTACGTACGGCTGAACAATTTTCATAGGTCTTGCCAGCGGCAGATAACCCTCCGAGACCAAACCAGGTACCATATATGAAGCATATTCCCCAATTCCCATACCTATATGTTACATTAAACCATCATTACTAATTTAATAAATCATTAGTTAAATCATACTATTATAAATAGGCTAATCCTCTAAAAATTCCCTCACCTTTCAACCCCCTTTCGTTTGCACCCTCACCTTTCAAAATCCCCAATTTTACCCTAATTACCACCTTTCACTTTCAATTGCACCCTCGAAATATTAAATTGACCTTTTTTCATTCAAAAAATTTCAAATCAATATTTTTTATTTTTACTCATTTTCTAAATAGTACTAATTGTTAAAATTTCAACAATAAAAACATCTTCTCTAAAAAATATTTCAAAAATTACTAAATTTCACATTCACTTTTATTTAATTTTACCGCTTTAATTCCATAAAATTAATTAAATTAGATACTATTTATAATATTTGTTGAAATATAAAGTATTAATTTGAACTTTTTGTAGTAAAAATAGGTCAATTTAATATTTAAGGGTGTAATTGAAAGTGAAAGGTGGAAATTAGGGTAAAATTGGGGATTTTAAAAGATGAGGGTGCAAATGAAAGGAAATTGAAAGGTGAGGGGGTTTTCAGGGGATTAGCCTTATAAATATAAGGACTAATTACTTAAAAAAAAACCCACCTTATAACATTTTTTCGTTTATACCCTGACGTAGGAAAGAGTTCATTTGTACCATGTTTTTGATTTTTCATTTTCGTCTCTACCCTAAACAGCTAATTTGACTTCTTTTCATTTTAAAAAATATTCAAAATGATCCTTTATATTTAGCTTATATTTTAATTAAACATTAATATTATTAATCATTTATAATATTTTCATCCTTTAATTAATTTAATTGTCAAAAAATTTAGTTTTAGGATAGAGATGAAAACGAAAAATCAAAAAAAGGCTACAAATAAACTTTTTCCTAGGTCAGGGTATAAACGAAAAAATGTTATAAGGTGGAGTTTTTTTAAGTAATTAGGCCTAAATGTAATGTGCAACTAGCTATACCATGAACCATCTGGTTTTTGAATATCCTCAAGGAATTGCACAGCTTTTTTTATGAAATTTTCAATTTCTTTCTTTCTATAGCCAGAGTGTAACCTCCTAAATAAAACTAAAGCCTGGATTGATGAAGAAGTGCATTCCACATGCCTGTATCATTATATCTCATTACTTTTCTGACTCGGAAGTTAAAAAATCACAACAAAAATAGGCCAATAATGACTAAAAAAAGGCAAATATTTACCGAAAGTTTCATTTATGTACAAACCTTTTAAAAGTGTTCATATCGTCTTAACACACGAGTTTTCATTTTTGAAAAAATTTCATCCACTTAACGGCACACGCGGCAGAGTTCGTCTTTCATATAAACAAATGGATATTTTTTTAAAATAAAAACCTGTGTTTTGGGATGATATGCACACTTATAAAAGGTTTAGACATAAGGAAATTTTCTGTTTGGTCGATTTTGGTCTTTTTGCCAAAAAGATAATACTGTAAGAACTAAATCTTACTGATATTCAATTACTAGATCTTCAAGAAACTCCACAGGATTGAGCCACTAATTGAAAAATAAAATATGTCATAATTGAAACAACTCAATTTTAAATCAAATTCATTTTACTCATTTACCTCTAGCCATAAATTTGCTCCTGCTGGTTCCCAAGCTGATACTCCACCATTTTCACTCTATAATAATATTATATAAGGTTTAGCTACTATCATTTAAAAATATGATGAGATTTAATTCAATGGTATAAATTCATACCTGAAGAGAAAATATGATATTGACAGCATCATACATTTTCTCTGGTTCCATTTTCTCACCAATAATTTCAGAGGGCATCATTGAGAGAAGCAGACAACACTATAATATATGAAATGAAAGTTTAATTTCAAATCATAATAAATTTAATCTAATTTATAAATATTTAATTGTATATAGCATTAATTACCTTCAAACTTTCTGCTGTACAATCAGAAACCTGCCACCCATGATCTTTATCAGAAAAAGTCCATGATCCTTTTGAAATGTGTCGAAACATTCTTTTGAAGTCGCCGGAAGGATTCTCCGTGACCTAACATATTTTAAACATGTCAGAAATTAAATGTTAAGACAAAACAATGTAATAAAATCATGAAATACACAAAAATTAAAGGAAAAAAGCTCATTTTAACCCCTGAAGTCAGACCAAAAGAATTAATAAAACCCTAAAGTCAAAGGTAGCTCACTTTGGTCCCTAACGTTGTCCCAAATAATTCAGATTACACCAAAAATTTGACTTCGTCAATTTTTATGTCAAGTGATGACGTGGCATGTGCAGAAAAAGTTTAAACATAATATCCTTAATATTTAAAATATTTACCAATTTTATATTTATAATTTTTAAACTATTTTCACCCTCTTCTTCATTTAAATATTAATAATTAAATAATATTTAAAAATAAAATGTTTATTAAAACAATCGAAACTCAATTAAAAACTTTAAAACCTAATTAAACAAATCAAAATCCAATTAAATAAATCGATTGCCGAAAAAGAGAACGTCTGAAAATTTTAAAAATTTAAAAATTATTTTTTTCAATTACGGAGACCCACTACGGTGGGTCTGTCAATTGGAACAAACCCACCATCGATGAGTTTGCTCAAATGGAAAAGACCCACCGTTGGCGGGTCTGAGAGAACGGACTCACCAACGGTGGGTTGGCGGGTCTCCAGAATAAAAAAAATAAATTATTTTAATTATTATGTAATCTTTAAACGGCTTTTTTCGGCGATGAATTGGTGGTAGTGGCTCCAATTGAAATAAATATTTTCTTAGACTTTTGGTCGAATTTTTTTTGTCGAAGGTTACAAATGTGGTATCCGGCAGGTGTGTGGCGGCGGGTGGGTGAATTAGATTTAATTAGGTTTAAATTGAATGTAAATTGATTGGATTGACTTTTGAAGCGTTTAATTAGATTTCGTAGTGTTTAATTGAGTTTTGATTGTTTCAATAAATATTGTAATTTGAATATTATTTAATTATATATATTTAAATGAAAAAGAGGGTGAAAATAGTCAAAAAAATCATAAATATAAAATTGGTAAATATTTTAAATACTAAGAATGTTTTTTTTTAAAAAATCTAAGGATCACGTCATCATTTAGACGGAAGAAACTAATGGTGGTGCGATGCGAACCATTTTGGACAACATCAGGGGTCAAAGTGAGCCACTTTCGACTTTAGAGTCTTATTAATTCTTTTAATATGATTTCAAGGGTTAAAATGAGCCTTTTGCCAAAATTGAATTACAAAAAACAAAAAAAAAGGAACACAACCTGAGAATTCTTTAAAAAGTTGTGTCCTTCCTTAAGTGTAGATCCTATTTCATCAGAAAGGTTGCTGGCAATCAAAGCTTGGAGTACAAAGCTTGTATCCCATACCTGGCTGCCAAAACTCTGTAAATAAAATAAATTAAAACTTTTTCATCCTTCTATAGGTAATTGAAGTTAATTATTGATTAATCATATTAATTATCAGTAAAATATAGTAGTAGAAATATGATGAAACCTGCATTTTTATTCCATCTTCTCCAACCCATATGTAATCTGCTATCCGAGCTAGATGCTTCTTAAAAGCATCCCCATTAGGATCTTCCACCCAACAAGCGAGCATATTTAAGGGCTATATCATTTCAACAAGAACAAAAGAGTCAAGTGAGATGGAAGGTATAAAAGGTACTTGTATAATGACAATATGTGAATTTTTTATGTCTGGAAACTTCTTTTTAGACTCGTAATCTAACTGTTAATTTTGACAATTTCGGACACCAACTTTTGATTTTTTGCAATTTTGAACACTGGTCAATTTTCCGTTAAAGTGCCAATATGAATACTGGAACAGTGTCTATATTCCGGTATACACATAATCAGCATATTTTGACGAAAAATTGTTCGGTGTCGAGATTTGCAAAAAAAATAAATGATAGTTCATGTATTAAATTGTCAAAATTTGAAAATTTATGTTAAAATTGCAAAACATACTAAAATTCGTTATTTTTAAACGTTTAAACCTACTTTTAAAGATGAATTATGAAAAATTATATTCGTATTTTTAAAAGTTTCACTTTATTTATAGTCTTACACATAAGATTTTAAGAAATATTTTTAATACATCATGTCACATGCCAGTTAATTAAATAAGTTTTGAATTAACTAAAAATATTTTAAAATTGAAATAAATTTGGTATCCATTAGGTCGTTTATCTACTATAACAATGTTACCTTTTCAACGCATCCAATAGTAATATATCGACTATTTTCATCTTCATAATGAATGTGATTCATAGTTATGTTGAGAGCTTTTTCTCTCAAATTATTGAGAGGCCATCGAGTGAGAAAAGGCTCGGTCACTATATAAAGAGCATCCCACATTAATTTTTGTATCAATGTATGAGGGTAATGATTATCCTCCTACAACCACAAGATCAAAAGATTTAGCAATATGAATTATATGAAAAAATGATCTTATTGTAAGCAAGATCAATGCAATTCACCTTTGCACATAAATGTCGGACACTCTTCCAATGGATCATATTATAAGGTTCATTATAGATTTCTTGTCTGATTTGCAAAATGAGGGGTGTGATTGGACCAACAAATCTCTTTCCATATAGGTATGACATTGGCATGTATGTGAGTCGACAATAGCAAAGCATTTTTGCTGCAATGGTAATATTATAATTTATAAATGATGATTTATAAAATGTAGAAATTGGTTTTAAGCACCCAAGACTAAAATATGGAGAGAGATGGGCAGAAAAACCTGGATGTATTGGAGAAATTCGTGGAAATAGCCAAAACTCCGGCGGCATAGGATTGCTTCCGTCCCATTCATATACACCGAGTATCTGAAAATTAAAAACAAACATCCAAATACATATTACTTAATGTAAAAAAGATTGCATCATAACCTTATCTCACCATGGGCAGATCTAGAAAAAACTTATAGCCTTCCTTAAAATTTATATTTTGTCAATTTTGTCCATTTTATAAATTTTCGGTACAATCTTTTTCACCTTATAAAATATTTCCGAGTCCGTCAGATGCTGAGTAACTTACCGAAAGCCATGTCTTTCCCCAAGAGCTTATGGCAGTTGCACTACCGTGATTAAGAATCCACATTCTTCCTCTTTCACATGCATTATTTTCGCCACCATTAAGTCCTTCTCCAAGTAGGCGCATACATATATAGTTCAGAACTGTACAAAACATAGTGCTATGACCTTCTATATGCAATCCCCACCCGCCATCATCATTCTATTAACATACAAACTTCATTACTCAAATGATCAAATCAACACTAGGGCTAACTTCATATCGTCAAAATTTGAATTTTCTTTCATAATTCATTAGTAAACATACCTGATGGCAGTATATATATCGTAAAATTTCTTTACGATGCTCTGAAGAGAACACCGTATGAAGATGGCCCGTAATGTAAAGACAAAAGACCTACATTGCCAGTAGAATAAACAAAAGAAAAACGTTAACTAAGAAGATTACATCAACGTAGTATGGATTAAGTATTGGATCAAAATATAGATTTTACCAGTGGAGGAAAATAGAACATGGGACCAGAATTTTCTGCACACCAATGGCCATCACTGGCTTGTAGGGCTGAAAACAAATGGACAGTCCTTCTTAAAGCTGCGGTAGTAGCTTCACCTGTAATCTCCTCTCCATCCTCAATCTTCACTTTTGGAATTGTTTGTTTGAATGATTTTTCCCTCAAAAACTGTGTTTGATTAGAGTTTAAAAAATTACTAAAATATATTTATAGAAAGGGTTTTGTTACTTTCGGATTTGAGTGAGAAACTAGATAACATTTGATTTTTTTTTCAAATTCATTTGTATTTATCTGAGATTATGAAAAAATAAGATTTTTATATATTGTATGCAATCAATACAAAGTTTTACTTATTTAAATTCATAGGTTAGTCAATTCGGTTGCTCATATTTTAGCTAGAACATCGATTTCTTTTTCCGCTTCTTGAAGATGGAATGTTAATTAACCTCCATACTTCATCTGTAATGAGTTGACTTTTGATTTGATTTGAGTCTATCAAGTATCAACTCACTTTATTATAATACAACAGCAGAGATATGTTTACTTTATGAAAATCAAGAAGAATTCTATATTAATTTTAAAAAATAGAAACTCATTCAATGACAACGAAATCGATATGTAAGTGTCTTAATATTTATTCCGAAACTCACATTTATAGTCCAATTCATATTACTTTTTTGAAAATAAATAATTTTTTTTATTTTTATAAGTTATATTCATGTATTATTATTAATAGAAAAAACTTAAACATTTATTTAAAGAAATTGAATTTAAATAACTTTGGATTGATTGACTTAAAGTAATGAACGGAATTGGTGCGGTGTCATATGAAATCAGTGACATATTCTGGATATATAGTTGCGGGATTGTACTCTGGCCAATAAATGCCAACAATATCGGGTTTTACAGCCCTAAACTAATTTAATTGGATAATTAATTTTTTTGTTGTCTATCTGATTTTTAAGACTTTAAATTAATTCGATTCGATCCGCGTCCCATGACTGCCATGGGTGAGTCTGTCAGCAAATATTTTCTACATTTATAAAATTCGAATTCGAGACTTTATTTAAATAATATCAAGCCGCTTACCATTTTAATCAACTCTATTGGTTTCAATGATAATTAAAAAAAGCAAAAGATATAAAAAAAACCCTCGTAGTTTTCACAAAAATACAAATCAACCCTTTAACTTTTTTGGGGTATAATTAAGTTCTCTTTATTTTCAAATATAACAAATAACTCCTTTTATCCAACATCATTAGAAACACTCGTTAATGGCTGACATGTCTCTCATAATCATATAGGAAAAAAATTCAAAAATAATTTTAATATTTAATATATTTATCAAAAATTTAAGGGAATAAGTGTCCCAAAAGTAAACTAAAAGGGTTTATTTGTTCGATTTTAAAATAATAATAGTTTAATTGTTCAATTTTAAAAAAATATGGGGACTTAATTGTACCTAAATAAAGTAAAAGAGCTGATTTGTATTTTTAAGAAAAACCCGAGGGCTTTTTTGTACCTTCTGCCTTAAAGAAAAAAGCAAAAGTTGGTGTGGATTTAATTCAGACACGTGGTATGGCAATTGACTAGACGGTGACGACACGTGAGAAAATAAAAAGTACTCTCAGATTTCATGTCTCCAGTTACACAATAACTGTCAACTGTAAAGTCGATAATTATTAACGCTAGCTTAACCAGAAAATTCAATAAGCTACTATAAGCAAAATAATTTTAACCAAACACATTTTCATGAACATATTTAAAATTGAAAATTTTAAAATTTGCATTTTAAGCCAACTCTCTGACAAGAGTGGACGTATATATGGCCCCACTTTAGGAGTACGTTGTATTAAAACTTAATTTTTATATTTATTTAAAAATACAAAAAGAGAAACTCAATTTTTTTTACAAAAAAAAAAAGTAATATTATTTTAGTTCTTGTTAACTTAATTACAGTATTTCATATTACAATTATATATTTTATCATTAATTTAAATTTTATTTAAATTTTAGATTTAGTAAGAATTTAAACAATATGTTGTTATCAATAAAATGGTTTTGTAAAGGTATTTTAAATATCAATTAGAGTGTCATAAAAATTAGTAGAATCAAATCCTATAAATGAAAAAAAAATCTAAAAATAACACATGTATAAGTATGAATAGTTTATTTATTTATTAAGCACCGAGTCTTAATGAGAACTATCCATACTTTTAAAAATACAAAGTTTTACTCAATTTTTTATTAGCATAACTCAATTGTAGCCAATCATTCATTTTTTTTATAAAAAAATACCAAATTTTTTGATTTGTTTTAATTATTGCCTAATTCGTAACTTACATCCTAAAGTACTTTTTTAAATGTAAAAATATATTTGATTTAAAATTGAAAATATTATAAAAAAATTGGATATTCTTTTTAAAGAATAAACGACTGACTAAAATTAGAATATATTTGTTGGAAATTGGCTAAAATTGAAAATTTTGAAAGTTTTAGTTAAAATTGACCTCATCCAAGAAGATTTAATAATTTTAAATATTAGGCCTAAAAAACATATTGTACTTTAGTTTACATTATAAAGTGATTATATTATATTAATGTGAATCAAATACAGTCTAAAGTACTAAAAAATGACTTCAAAATTAATTGAATTATCTAAAATTAGTATTATAATCTCTACTTTTTATGGTCTATGAACTCTTGGACAGCCGACATCTATCCTAAATTAATTAAGCTACTTAACCTGCAACAAAGTAAATCTTTGTTGATGATGGATGTCGAAAACCTCTTTTAAAAGAATTTGAACTCTTAACCACTTCGATCAATATGCATTTATTAATTTAACTAATTTAAAAAATAACTGTTTGATGGTTAGAACTTAAAATGATAAAAAAAAACAAATAAGACAGGGAAGTGACTCGGTGAGTCCAAGTACTGCACAAAGAACAGAAGAGTACTGAGTACCTGAAATTGCCAAAGAAGATCAGAACTTGGCTTGACATGAAATCGGTTATTCCAGAAATTCCGGCGAGCTTCTTCAACCTCCGCTCGCTCTTCAGGCGAGCCAGCTTCAGGATCAAACTCCCATGTTTGTCTTCCTATAAAATTATTTGTACTGAAAATAAAAGGATTATTTCCTCCTTCTGCTATCTTTAGCCTCCACATTACTTCTCTATTCTCTATGTTTCTATTGATAAATCGTCAAGTAGTTAGTTAGAGTTTCATGCTTGCAACTCTATATATAGGAAAAGTTTGTTTTTAGTTTACTTTGTCTATTTATCTGTTGGAAAATTCATCCAACTGTAATAAAAGAATGAAATAAGATTTATTTGTAAAATATAAAATAACTATAGAAAAATCCTCATATATATAATATATATAGCTGACATAAAATGTCTTTCCTCTATCTCCTTCTAGTTGATAAAAAAATATTTATTATTTAAAGTTAGTTAGTAAATATAATAAATAAATTTTGCTTTTATACCTTTTTATTATATCAATTAAGAATAAAATAGAAATGAAATGTTAAATCAAAATTAATTCATACACATAATTATTCCGTTCGTCTCAAGTTGACAGACATTATTTTTATTTTATTGTCCCGAATTATAGTCATTTAATATTTGAATGATCAATTGTTAAAGATATTCTAGTTAATTATGGTCAAATACATTAAAAGAATAGAATAAATTACTCTAAAACTCTCCACATAAATTATAATTTATACTTTCGTCCCTTCTGTTTGAAAATTAAACAATATGATCGTCCACTTTTGTTTTCATCAATAGTTTAATCATTTCTTCCATTTCTGGTATTAGTCAATTCAGTCATAAGATCAAATTAAAAAAAATTACTTTAATCCTTAAACCTATATTTCAATATGTTAAAATAAAGATCGTATTATTATGACATTTAGTGAGTTAGTAACTTCAATTGAATTTATAATATTTATTAGTGTTTTAATTAAAAGATTATTTTTTTTAGTTTTAAGTTTTTTACATTATAAAGATAAATGAAGTAAAAAAATCAAAAAAAAATTAAAAAAAGAAAAGAAAAGTGAGAGAAGTAAAAATTTAAATAAATTAAATTTATTATAGCATTGAATTTTATAAATTTCTATTTTTTATTTCTATTTTGGTCGAAAAAAAGTTTAAAGACTAAAATGAAAGTTAAGTATTTTTAGTTCAGTTTTTTGACTTAGTTGACTAAAAAAAATTGGATATATAAAGGGACTAAATCGTTGACGGAAACAAAAGTGAATGACCAAATAGGAGGGACAAAAATATGAATTATGACATATGTGGGGTGGGGACTTTATAATAATTTTCTTAAAAAATACAATTATATTAAATAAAAAAATGTGATATATTTTGTATAATTAATTCAATTTATCTACTAAATTTTTTAAAATAGACAGAGTATAATTTAAGATAAATGTTTAATGTCTTTAAAATACTAATACTTTGCGATGAGGTTAATTCTAACTAATAAATTAACATCACCACATCTAGCCGATTTTGTGTCTCAAATATAATTATTTTTAAAAATAATTTTAAACTTTACCACAAGTCAGTCATATCAGTGTTGGCTCAAATTTTAATCATAAATATGCAAACATGTCACATACAAATCGAACCTAATCATTTTTCTTGCCTAATGTTCCGAAAACATCCACCTTTTAGATCCTTTTTAGTTTACCCAATATTATAATATCACCAATTATATCCAAATTCACACCTTCAGATTTTAATTGCACCTTCAATTTTTAATTTTAGACGATTTTATCATGCAAAAATACTAAATTTAAGGGTATAATCAATAACCTTTCCACTCTAAAAATTCAAATAAGTCTTGCATCTTTAAACTCTAATTTAAAATCTTAATTTAATTAAATCTAAATAAAAAAAATTGAAAAATTAACTCTAACTCCGTTGCGGCCTTTTCCGACTCTGCCTCCTGCCTTCCAGCCCGCCGGCCGTCTTCCTTGAGACAAATCCGATCTGGTTTTTTTACGAAGACAAATTGTTCGCGGGTTAACCCACTACTTGGCTTGCAATCAACTTTTTCATCGCGCGTCTCCTATCAGAGATATCATATTTAACCAAGTGGCTCACGTGTTAGCCAAGTAGCTCACGTGTTAGCCAAATGGGGCATCGTTTTTAGTAGGGATTGCGTTTTTGACGAAAATATTTCCGGTTAATGAACTTGTAACAATTTTTACTCATTAATAAAGTGCAATCTTGATTCTCAAAAAAAAATAGCAACAAATAAATCGTGACATGTTGCTGCTAATAAAACGTATTACGTAATTGACAATCAAATTTGCTGTAAAACGCTGCCTATAACTAACTAATGGCAGTAAACTTTAAAATTATTGCTGCCAAAATGTCTTTTGGCAGCAAAAAAAGATTATTGTTACCAAATACAGTATTTATTGTAGTGTCTCTAAATAAAAGAACGTAATTATCCGCAAAACAATAGGACTCAACCTTAAAGGGTATTGGCAAAATAAAATTAATTCCAACGTTTCATTTTTATAGCGATTTAACCCAATGTTTAAAACGTTATGAAACAAATCTCAACTTTTCTTATTTTTGTAATTTGTAGCCCCAATCAGTTTTCCGACAGTTTTGTCCTTTTTAGGTTATAAAATGCAAAAACACGAAAAAATTATGATTTTATTTAAAAAAAAAATAAAACGTTGAGATTTAATATTTCCAATACATATATTTAATATGGTTGCCACGTGTGCATAAAGTTGTAGAAAACGGTTGGGGCTACGAAGTGCAAAAATAGAAAAGGTTAGAATTTATTTCGTAACGTTTTAAATGTTGGATTTATCGCTATATATAAAAGTAAAAAGTTGGGATTTATTTTATAAATACCTTAATAATTGATTATCTCAATTTATATCTCAAAATCGTATGTTAAGCTTGGTCGAATTTCTGAATTTATATTTGAATTTGTTCTATAAAAGTCATAGATTTAGGAAAGTAAAAAAAGATGACGACGGTATTCTGCTAAAGCCCATGTAGGAAAAATATTCCTATAAGCTGAATAGTGTAACATGCAATTCCTCATGAATACTCCCATTAGTTCCTGCAACAAAATAAATTGATAGATGGTTAGTTAAGCCCCTAGAAGACGGCTAGCTATATAGCAGGATATGCAAGAAAATGGATTAAATATTTTTTCGGTTATTAAACTACACTTTCTAAAAAAGGATTGTAGATAAGTTCATTAGTTATAGGGTTAATTACATATAAAATTATGATCTTTGCGCCAAGTTTCAAAAAATAGAAATTATTCAATTAATTCTGACAGTAGTTATTTATGTGGTGCTAATATGGAAAAGTTGGATATTCACCAACCGTCGATCACATAGATAATTATTAGCCGAAATTGATTGTGCAGCCTTTTGTTATTGATAGAAAAAATAAAAATACGGCTACTAAAATATGACAATAAAATGTCGTTAATAATTTTATACAAAATATAAAGTTCAATAGTTGCAAATATATAACCTGCAAGAAAATTTTATTAGTTCGTTTATATTTACTCGAAGCAATAACATACCTGTTGAGGATAATCGCCGAGCTCAGTTTGTGAATTGATCAGTAACTTTGCAGCACGATGTAATTGGGTAGGATCTCTCTTACCCTATTACCAAAAAAAATTCATTGTTTGAACTTTGAAATTGGGAGGCGAGGTTAGAGAAAATTAATAATACTTATAATTATTACCAATTCTTGAAATAATTTTTTTTTTCTTCTATTTTAAAAATTGGAACCTCTAAAAGTGTTTCAGTTATTTAATATACAAATATCATAAGATAATAATTATTTTTAAAATTTAAAGAGAGAATAATAATATTAGACCATAATTAGTGGTTATATTTATCCTAAAGAGAATGAAGAAACAAAATAATATTATAGGAAGAGATCGGGTATTAGATAATTTAATTGTAAACATAAGGTTCAATGATGTCGAAAAGTTAAAACATATTGATTTGTATAAATCTATTAAAAACTTTTAAAATTTATAAATCTACCTCAATTAGATAATTTAAATACAAGTTTATTTAATTTTTTTAATCAATTTTAATTATCTCAATGGATATTGTACTATGGTAAAAGATTGACACAACTAAATTATTTAGAAAAAGATTGAACCGTTTGACCATAAAATTATTAAATTGAAATTTACAATTTAAAAATTTTGAAAAACGTTTTTTAAAAAAATGAAAATGTTTGATTTTTTATCATTAAGTCTAAATAAAAATTACCTACCTGACCACCAAAAATTAGTCCCATCATAGCCAGTGCAGTTTGCACCAAGTTTGAGCGATCCACTTCGGAAGAAATATATACCTATCATAAAATGAGTCGTCAAAATTCGCACCCAATGGAACTAAAATTAGCAACCATTTTGTTTATTTATTTATTAAGAGTAATGATTCTAAAATAAGAGTTTCAGGTATAGCAATTATTTTATTTATAAGCTCATGTAAATATATTAATCAAGAAATAGTCTGATTAGTATTTATCATTTTACGAGAATTGTAAAAGAAGTCCAAATTCTAATAATCTCTTCACAACTATATTAACTTATTTAAATAAAAGTTTATCATTTTTACGGTGAATATAAAGCAACGAGATGCTTACGTAGTTCACGGAAATTTATTCGGCTTCAAATAAAAGAAAAAGCAAAAGCAAAAATTACCTTATTAGGGCAAGAAAGGTAACTTTCTCCCCATCCACCATCTGGTTTTTGTGATTTAAGTAGAAAATCAACTCCTCTTTGTATAGTTGAACAATTTTCATAGGTCTTGCCAGCGGCTGCTAATCCTCCAAGTCCAAACCAGGTACCATATATGAAGCATATTCCCCAATTCCCATACCTAAGTGCCACATTAAATATTTGTTATTACTAATGTCATAAATAATTAAATTATTTTAGTAGAATAGTGACATTTAAATGAAACTCTCCGATCGAATTATAATAATATGAAGTACGTAAAAATCGAGCGTATCGTACCATGAACCATCCGGCTTTTGGATATCCTCAAGAAACTGTACAGCTTTTGTTATGAAATTTTCAATTTCTTTCTTTCTATGACCAGGATACAACTTTTTAAATAGAACTAAAGCCTGGATTGATGAAGATGTGCACTCCACATACCTGGATCATTATATCTCATTTACTATCTCTTGACTTGGAATTCAAAAAATTACATAAAATAAAATGTAAGGACTAAATCTTACTGATGTTCGATTACTAGATCTTCAAGAAATTCCACAGGATTGAGCCACTAATTGAGACATAAATTTTTTTTAATCATGATTGAAAAGATTTAATTTGAAGTAAATTTTTTTACTTAGATTTCTTTTACTCATACCTCCAGCCATAAATTTGCTCTTGCTGGTTCCCAGGCTGATACTCCACCATTTTCACTCTGAAATTATATTATAAGGTTTAGCTACTATGAATTATAAATAAAATCAAAATGCATTTATATAGGAGTTGCTATTTAATTTAGTGGTACAAATTAATCCATACCTGAAGAGAAAGTATGAGATTGACAGCATCATACATCTTCTCTGGTTCCATTTTCTCACCCACAATTTCAGAGGGCATCATTGAGAAAAGTAGACAACACTATGACACATGAAAAAAACGCGATTTAGCCTATATGAGCTCTTTTTGAGCCAGTGTAAACAGTTTTAAAAATGTTTACAGAAACATAAAACTCGAAAAACAATTGTGCAATATGATATATGAGTATTACCTTCAAACTTTCTGCAGTACAATCAGAGACTTGCCACCCATGATCCTTATCAGAAAAAGTCCATGACCCTTTTGAAATATGTCGAAACATTCTTTTAAAGTCGCCGGAAGGATTCTCAGTGACCTTCCAAATTGTAGATAGTATCAGAAATTGAATGTCAAGAAAATACTATATAATAAAATTATGAAATAAACAAAATTACAAAAAAGTTAAAAAAGGAAATGAACCTGAGAATTTTTTAAGAAGCTGTGTCCTTCCTTGAGTGTAGGTCCTATTTCATCAGATAGATTGCTAGCAATCAGAGCTTGGAGGACAAGGCTTGTATCCCATACTTGACTACCAAAACTCTGCAAATAATTCAATTTTTTTCTAACTTTTGAAATTCCTTCTTGATTGTTCATCCGGTAAAAATAATAGTAGAAAAGTAAAATAATTTTTTCTATCAATTACCGTTTTATAAAATGTATTTCGAAAATAATTTAGACTGTCTCTGTAAATTTTACAAATTGACACAAATATATCCAAAGCGGATCTGGTTCGACGTGGATTAGCTACGTGGATTTATTTTATTGGTTTAGCTAAGATACAGAAACTTCAACTCACTTTAATTATATTGCGGTTTGGATATAATTATCTTAATTTATAAAATTGACGGATCAAACTGTCTATGTATTAATAATATATCTAATAAGAGAGTTATGGATAAAATATATATTTTTCTTAGTAGAAGTATGTACAAACCTGCATTTTTATTCCATCTTCTCCAAGCCATATGTAATCTGCTATCCTTGCAAGATGCTTCTTAAAAGCATCCCCATTAGGATCTTCCACCCAACAAGTGAGCATGTTTAAGGGCTAGATAATTTCATCAAGAACAAAATGATTATTTAATTTCAGCAATTTTAATCCTATTTTAAAAATTAGCAATAATCTTAGTTTAATTTCACTAATTTAATAATTTGACGTATATATTTAGTGATCTTAATGATTAATTAAAAACATTATAATTTTTAAAAAAATATTTTTCTTTATTTTCATAATACTATATGCATGACTTTTAAAAAATTAATTTTTGATCGCTTTATGTCACATACCAATGATGTCAATTACTAAAATTAAAATATAATTAGTGTCAACTTTTAAAATTAGGATTAAATTACCAAAATTAAAAAATTAGTTAAATTAATTAGTAAAAAGTCAAAAAAAATGAGTCTTTGTATCCATTAGGCTTTTTCTTCTTTTTCCGCCATAATATTTGTACCTTTTCAACACATCCGATAGTAATATATCGACTGTTTTCATCTTCATAATGAATGTGATCCATAGTTATTTTGAGAGCCTTCTCTCTCAATTTATTAAGAGGCCATCGAGTAAGAATCGGCTCGCTGAACATGTAAAGAGCATCCCACATCAATATTTGTATCAAAGTATGAGGGTAGTGATTATCCTCCTACAACAACAAGATCAAAATATTACATTATTTATCCATCTAAAACAACTAATTAAATGCATTGCTTATAATTTTATTACAAGAAAAATAAATGCATTTCACCTTTGCGCATAAATGGCGGACGCTCTTCCAATTGATCTTATTATAAGGTTTATCATAAATTTCTTCTCTGATTTGCAAAATGAGGGGCGTAATTGGACCGACAAATCTCTTACCGTATAAGTATGACATTGGCATGTATGTGAGTCGACAATAGCAAAACATTTTTGCTGCATCAATATATTATAAATGATGATCAGAATTGCTCATAAATTTTAAGCAAAGAAGACTAAAATACGGAGAGGGATGGGTAAGAAAACCTGGATGCATTGGCAAAATTTGTGGAAATAGCCAAAACTCTGGTGGCATAGGGTTGCTTCCATCCCATTCATACACACCAAGTATCTGAAAGTCAAAGCATTCAAACAAAAACTACTCAATATCAAAAGGATTATGAGAAAAAGAAATGAAATTTTGTGTATTTTTATGAGAAGTTTTAAAGAATGTGATTATATTAAAAGCGTGTAAAGTCGGTGAACTTTAATGACATTAACCCTATAATTTACTTACATATTTTTGAAAAAAAAAATACTTACAGATAGCCATGTTTTCCCCCAAGAGCTTATGGCAGTTGCAGTACCATGATCAAGAATCCATTTTCTTCCTCTTTCGCATGCATTATCTATACCACCATTTAGTCCTTCACCAAGTAAGCGCATGCATATATAATTCAGAACTGTACAGAACATTGTGCTGTGACCTTCTATGTGCAATCCCCATCCACCATCTTCATTCTATTTACACTCACATTTCATTACTCAAATTATCAAATCAAGAATAGGACTGACATTAATTAGGCTATTATATTCATGATGGTGAATATATAAATAACTCATTAGTAAATATATATACCTGATGGCAATATATGTAACGTAAGATTTCTTTGCGATGCTCTGAAGAGAATACCGTATTAAGATGACCTGTAATGTAAAGACAAAACACCTGCATTTCGGGTACAATTATTAAAATAAACGGTTGATTAGGAAAATTGCAACAATATACATAGGCATAGCAAAAAATCAGTATAAATCCTATTCTAACCAAATCAAACTGAGATTTATATAATTTGATTTGATTAAAATAATTAGAAATTATTGATTTATATGTGAATAAGTAAACTGTTAGTTTTTCATTTTGAACTGGTTTTTATCATTGGTGAATCAAATCGGAAAAGCGAACTTCAAAATAAATATATCTATATAGAGGTGGTCATGGGCCAGGTTGAACCGTAAACAGGTTCGAAATCAATCAAATCTTGAACCGGCTTTAAATCGGCCCAGACCGGAGGGAGGTCGGGTTTGGTCCGGCTCAAAATGTTTTGGACCTGAACTGTCTAGTTCCGTTTTCAAGACGTATATTTTTTAAAATATACACTTTAAATTATTTATTGTTTATGTATATATATATATATAGATTAAATTATCAATTTATCATACTATATTTGTTATCATATATACAACTATAAATATATACAATATTGTTTATTTGTTTTTAAATTTGTTATTCCTTTTAAATACAAGCTTTTAATTTTATTTTAATATATTTTATAAAAATATATGACTATTTCTACCATATATAAATAATTAATTATCAAAATTTATAGTATATAAATGGATTTTCTAATTTTAAATATAATTAATTTATTAAAAATAATATAATAATAATTTAATTTTGAATATTTAAATTTAATTCTTATAAAATATATTCCTTCAATTTATCAAATTGGTCAACACCGAAACCGTGACCAGCTGGTTCAAAATCGTCTTGGAACCACCATCCAAAGGGAGGGAGGTTCAGAGTCGGTTCAAATGTTGTTTGAATCATGAATAAATAATACATAAACGAATCAAAACAAACCTACCCAATAAATAATTAAACTTCAGCTAATTAAATTAGAATTTTATAGAAATATTTACTGTTGTTTGATTATTATAAACTAGATTGATTTTATTTTAATATATTTTAACTAAATATAGATCAGAAATTGAAATAGAAAATTAAGTGTGACAACTTACCAGCGGAGGAAAATAGAACATTGGGCCAGCATTTTCTGCGCACCAATGGCCATCACGGGCTTGTAAGCCCGAAAACAAGTGGACTGTCCTTCTTAAAGCGGTTGTTGCAGCTTCATCTGTAATTTCCTCGCCATCTCCAATTTCCACTTTTCGAATTGTTTGTTTGAACTTTTTCTCCCTCATAAACTGTGTTCATTAACATTTTAAAAATAAAAAAATTAGAAAAACTGTTTTATTATTTCATATTTGAGTAGATAAATTAGTAATGTTTAATTTTTGTAAATTAATTTAATTTTTTCTATAATTTTATGAAAAATATATTAATTTTATTAGTGGTATGGTATATATTTTAATTTATATATTAAATGAATTTTTTTAATTTTTTTATCATTTTCAAAAAAAAATTATGATTTTAAACAATATTTTTAAGACAATAATCAATAAAAATGAACAAATAGTAATGTAAACTTTTATTTTTTAGAATAATTCTTCTACAATAGGTTATACGGAATTTATTAGATTAAAATTCTAGTATATCTAATTATTCAGTATATGATTACAACATAAATATCACGGGTAGGACTACATAACGGTAAATTATCTTATTCAACTTTAATATATTTAAAATATATTTAACATTGAAATATAAAATATCTAGTTGAATTGAATAACTTCGTATTGGTTAATTTAAAGCAATAAATAATATTTGGTGCAATTTTTTTTTTTTTTTGAGAAGTGGTGCAATTAATGTCATATGGAAACAATGAGAGAATTTTGGATATTTAGTTGCTGGCTTGTAGTCTGTCGGCAAATGCCACTAAAATTGGCTTTCTTTGAGTTAAAAACAAAAATAAAATTCGAGTATTAAAAATAATAGAGAATTAAAAGCATTTGTTGGTGTTGTTTTATAATGGCCAACTTATCTTAAAGACCCTATATTTTCAAAACTTTATTTATCTAATCCTTTTTTACATTTATGACTATTCAGTCCACCTACTTAATTTGTTTGAATTTAGAAGTCCTTTTTTAAAAGAAAAATGAGCGTGCATTACATTCACCGTGAAACGCGTGTGAGCTGAATTTAAAACGTCCAACTAACTTAACATGTTGGTAAAATAGGCTAAATCATTAAAATTTAGGAGGGATCAAATAATTAAAAAAATTATACGGAAAACTGATTGAATATTTTTTTTAAAAGGAACCAAATAAATGAAAATTTATAAATATATGGGTCATTTATTAATTTTAACGCTAAAATTATTAATTATTTAGCGGCGACTGAGCCACATACTCATAAGTCATAACATATCCGTCTATAAAAAAAGTCTATTAAATCAATTCTATTACTAAATAAAAAAATCTTGAAGAGGGACTAAATGATTAAAAAGTTGAAAATAGAGATGGTTTTGGATAGGTTTAAGTGGAAAATTAAAAGCAAAGTTTGGTGTTGTTTTATGTAGTAATCAAAGCGTTGCTTACCAATTTATGAGACGGCCACCACACATGTGATGGAACTATTCCTAGTACTCTCACATTTCATGGCTTCTCTAACTTTCAGCTCTAAAGTCAATAACCAATAATTAGTGGCAGTACTTTTTATGAAACATTTATTTTTATAATCATAGTATTTTTATTCATTTAATTCTTTTATTTAGAGAATTACCGACGGAAATTTTTTGATTTAACGACGGATTTTAGCATTTTACCAACGAAAAATTTAATTTACCAACAGATTTCAGCCTTTAACGACGAAAAAATCCGTTGCTAAAATGCAGTTTTCTAGTAGTGAATTTTAGATTAAAAAAAATACTACTCCTTTTCAAAAAATTAAATATACTCTTAGATTAATAATTTTACTTTTATATTTTTATATTATATTAAATGTGCCATATCTTCGAAAACATTATTTCTAAATAGGTCAGTTGAAAAATATTTAAAAAATAAATATAAATTAAATTATGAATAGATGGAGATAGGAGGAGTATATAATAAATATATACAGGCGTTTTAAATTTCAATTTAGGGGGTAGTAAAAAATTTAGCAACACCAAATCATCTAAATGAAACATCTCTATAACAAAAACATCCAATTATGTATGAATAATTATTTTATTTAGTTGGCTCGGAATTGTATAAATTATAGTAATAATATGAAATCAAAAGAAACACTCAATTAAAAAAAAACTATGTCCCAATTTGATAAGTCTAATTTCAAAATGTTTTTATTTCAAATTATTTGCAATATATACCCTCTGTAATTCGTAAACTATATTAGAAAGAAATCAAAAGTATTAAAAGACAGAAAGTTATCATTATATTAAATAAAAGTTAATATTGTCTTTTATAAATTAATTTATTTTATTTAAATTAATTGAATTTACTAATGTTTAATTTTTATCTTCACTTACCTATAATTTAAATAGAAAAATAACATTTATTTTGTCACATTTTAAAAATTTTATTTTATTTTACATAAACAATAAAAAAGCATTAATTATTATCTTTTTTTTGTTTTACTCTTATTAATAATAATTAAAATTTCCATATAATTTTTTCAAGGTAATTTCAAAAAGAATAAAACAAATTAATGTAAAATTCGTTTAGAAACATATATAAGAATTTTAAAATAAAACATCTCAAAATAAAATATAAAACTTAAAAATAGGATGCATAGAGTATGTGAAGTGCGGTTTTAATATCATCACGAATCGATACATTTATTATTCCTCTATCCTTAACTAATTAAATATATAAATATCATCAGTAATTTTTGCACTAATATATTAATTAGAAAGTAGAAGTATTGTAAAAAAAATCAAGACTGTGTGACCACCAATTTATATCTAACTAAATAAAAATAAATATATGTGATACATATTTTTTAAACAAACTAAGTCTGCATATATTGAAAATTGAATAAATAAATTACACTTGGACTAGCAAATAAAGAATCGAACGATTTTTACAATTCAATCGGTTAAATAATTTCTAATTCTCATAATTTTTTTTGGTTCGAAGAGGTTAGTTTTTTTTTTTTTAATTTTTAGGAAAGAATCAAATCGAAATGACCTTTCTTTCTTGATCGATCTGATTAAACCGACCAAAGCGGATTTGATTCTTAAAATATGTTGTCTAAAACGAATATTTGATTGTAAGACGTTAAAATTAAATGTATATAACATAATATAATATAATTATTTAAATTGTATTCAAATATTATATATAATCTAAATTTATATTGTAAAGTGATTATGTTATATTATATTTAATTAAGGTGAGCCAAGTATAATTTAAATTACTAAAGTTAACTTAAAAATTGATTGAATTGTCCAAATTTAATAATATTACTTTTTTTACTCTATTGGTGTATCATTTCTTGAATAACCACAATATATTTTAAATTCCGACTATCGGAGTCAAAGCTAATTAAGCTGAAACTAAGGAACTCTGTCTTTGCATATGATCCAAAACCTCTTTTACAAGAATTTAAACACTTAATTTGCCTCTTAGACCAATATGCATATATTGATTAAATTAATTAACTTAAAAAATATAAAAATTTGAAAGGAAACTGAGCCAGTGAAGAAAAAGCACCTGAAATTGCCAAAGAAGGTCAGAACTTGGCTTGACATGAAATCGGTTATTCCAGTAATTCCGGCGAGCTTCTTCAACCTCCGCTCGTTCTTCAGGCGAGCCGGCTTCAGGATCAAACTCCCATGTTTGTCTTCCTAGAAAATTATTTGTACTGAAAACATAAGGATTATTCCCTCCTTCTGCTATCTTTAGCCTCCACATTGCTTCCTATTCTTTATGTTTCTATTTGATTAATAACCTTAAAGTGGTTTGTTAGATATTCATGCATGCAACTCCTTATATATAGATTTACATTCAAATTATTTCCTCCATTTCTTTCTAATTGATAATAAATTTGTGTTTTATTGGCTAAATTATATATATGTGTCCTCAAACTTTAGTCATTTAGTCACTAGCACACTCAAACTTTTCTATTTTCTCTTCTCAAAAAATTATAATTATTTATACATGTTAATCATTTTATTGAATTTTTCAATATTTTAAAGTAATTTTACTTTAGATTAAACATGTGAAAATTTTCTTTTGAAATGTAAATCATTTTATAATAATTTAAACTCATACAATTATTTATTTTTAAATACTATTAATTAAAAAATAAGTTTAGTTAATTTTTTAATGAATTTTTTAAATTATTTATTAAAACATTATTCCTTTCGATCCCTAATATTTATCGCTTTGAGCTATTTCAAAATAATGAATATGCCTCAATTTATGTTTGTCCATTCTTTTGGTCTGATTAATAGAAATTAAATTTTTTCAAAAAAATATTTTTTAACACTTTTAAACGATAGATATTATGGATCCTTTTTTTTTAAAGCACCACAAATATTAAGAGGGGTGAAAATTAGCTAATTTAGCTCATTCATAAATTATGAAGAAGTTGTCCGCGGTCGTCTTTGTGAGAACATGCATCAATCATGAGAAGTTGCGCGCAAGTTTAAATCATAATATTACAATTAAAGAAATACCAGAATTATCACAAATTTGATGCGGTTCATTAGAAGGGGTGCTTTAAAATTCGAGTAATAACATAAAATTGTGTTTAAAAAACTGATATGGATACAACAAAACACAAGAGTTTCAATCCTTTACATATTTTTACTTAGTTAATCAAATATTCATATTAGTCTGTTTTTGCATGCAGATTAGTTAGTTTATTTATTTTTATTGAATAACACAAGCATGGATTTATAATAGCTTCTATTCAAAATTATTGTATCCCAAATCAAATTTTCTTAATTCTTGCTTATATTCTTTAACTATGCTTTCTATCATGTTTCTTATGCTGAATTACTTATGTTTTGTTAAATTTCATAGTCTGAAATATCATGAGTAGTATGGGTTATAATAATATAAAGGCTTAATCACCAAATAACCCCTCACCTTTTAGCCATTTTTCAGTTGCACCCTGACGTTGCAATTTTGTCAGTTGCACCCTAATTCGCACCTTTGGATTTCAATTCCACCCTCAAAATCAAATTGGACTCTTTTTCACTCGGAAAAAATTCATAAAAATCCTTATAAAGTACTCGTCTGAATTCTTTTCCACACAAAAAGTTAAAAATTGATCACTTATTTTAACTTTTTTCAAATGGAAAAGAGATTAATTTAGTACTTGAGGGTGGAATTGAAAACCAAAGGTGCGAATTAGGGTGCAACAGACAAAATTGCAACGTCGGGGTGCATTTGAAAAGGGGCTAAAAGGTGGGGGTTTTTTGGTGATTAAGCCTAATCTAAATGAACTTTAATAATTTATTTTTCTTTATTCATACAATTCTTCTTATTAATCTTAATTCAAGTAGGTGACTATTAATTACTCGATAATCGATTAATAAACGTGACAATAACATGTCATAAGAGCGAAGTAACCTCACTCAGGCAGGAAATCGCTAAATCAAGTCATTAGGGAGACCCGGGCCGAGATAGTATAAAAACACGGTAATAGCATTAAAAAGAACATGAAAACAACTTGAATTAATCAGGGTATCTCGGCATACAGGAGAACCGAAGAAGGCCAGAACGCATTATAAAATGAAGGCTCAGACATACTATATACCGAGATAACAATCGAATTCTAACAACCTTCTGGGACCACAGACTATTTGGCACACGAAGAATGTTCCTTGCATATATTTTTTTTTTTGATAATTGGGGAGGGGGAGCGCTTGTGGGAGGAATCGAACCCACGACCTAACAGTTTGCTGCCAGCGCTTAAACCATTTGAGCTATAACTCGTTGGTAATGTTCCTTGCATATTGCAATTGCGAATCTGGAACGTCACTCGGGAAGCAATAAAAAGCTGCTACATCCACTAACTGAAAAGTGGGGAGCGAAGTAGAGAAAGAATCCACACATCAGGTTTGTACGGGGAAAACCTATAAAAAGCTCCTTATGTGCAAACCCTAAAAATAATTCTTTTTTCACCAATACTCTTTTCTTTCTTTCCTTCTTCTTTTCCAACTAAAACTGACTTGAGCGACGAAGCGAATGCCAGTGTTCTCCACCGGTATTCGACCTGACCTCTGTCTTCGTTTGTCCTTTCCAGGTTAGAGTTTTAGAGTTCATAGATCGGTATGTCGGCAGTGATTTATCAGGAATTAAAATTAATTGATCGGAAGAGCTAATAAGGACATGATTACAAAACATGAGTCATGCCACTATATTTGTCTTATGTGTGCTATGTGGATAACTAAATCTTAATGATTATATTACAAATTGCTGATTATCTTTTATTATCTAGTAAATGTGGCGACATAATAATTTGGGGTGTCGGGTTATAATCAATAAGCTAATATCGTCTAGAAATAGAGAGTTAGTAAATTAAATATGTCCTCCATGATATAAAAAAATCAAAATTGATTGATATGAACTATACATCAGCCTAGTTAAAATCATACGAAATTAATATTTTAAATTGTTTGTTATTATTGTTTTATCCTCTAGTAGTTTTATGTTTGGCTTAGTCATTGAAAAATATTTCACTTTTTTTATTTTTTTCGTTTATAGTCCAAGCTCGTTAATTTTTTAGTCCATTTTTCAATTTTCAATTTCAAATATAGTCATTTATTTCATGCAGTGGAAAAATGTTCAAATATAAACTTCATGTTTTGATTGTTCATGGTAAAAAGGTAAATTGGAACAATATGAAGCAATGTGAAAAGCATATTTGGACTTTTGCCCATTCTAATTTGAACAAATAGCTACAATTGAAACTAAAATTTAAAAAATAGGATAAAATTAACGATTTTGAAAGTTAGACTATAAAAAAGTCAAAAAATGAAATATTTTGGATGATTAAGTCTTTTTGTTCTCATAATTTCAAATAAACACAAATGCAACTATCGATTGCTTAATAATAGTTTGGTCAATCTTTTGATACAAAATTCAGTTCTCGTAAAATCCATATTTTACTCATCATTATATTATTTATTTGTAATATTGTACATTTGTAATTTTATACATCAATTTTTTGGCGCATCTTTTAGGAGATTGATATCTATATCTATAAAATTTAACTAGGCATTTTTATTTTCTGTTTTAGTATCTTTTTCTATTATTTTGGTTTTTGTATTTTTAATGTGTAGATCTTTTTATTAAATCTGTCATTTTAAAAAAAAAATTAAGAATGTTCATAAAAAAATTAAATCTATCATTTTTGTTTTGCTTGACTATTTATTTCTTTTTTTTTTGTCCATGTCTTTTTTTTATAAAAGCATAACTATTAGGTTTAAATGCACAAAAAAAAAATCACAAGCTTTCGCGTATTTTGCATATTTAACATAAATTTTTAGTTTTTGCAAAAAAGTATATGAACTTTCTAATTTTTGCAATTAAGACACCGACACTGTTTTAGATATAAAACGGCACCATTTTGGGTGTAAAATGGCAGTATCATTGTTTAAAGAAAATACAAATGTCCTGCTTGGCTCACCTATCATTAGGACCGACGAGGGACAATAACTTTTCATTAATGATTAAAGTAATTTGTATAATGTGTCACTAAATTATTAGTTTGCATATCAACACAAATATGCATGGGATCAAGCAAAAGTAATGTTGTGTCTTCTTATGAGAGCATCTGTCCTTTCTCGTGATAGTTTGTTTATAGGAGTGAATTAAAAATTCTGGTTCATACAACCGAAAATTTATTATATTACCTATACATTCAAAATATTGCTGAAGAATGTGGTTGTGTTATAACTATTTTTTCTTTTTTAAAAGTGTTTACTCTATAAAATTATAAAATTTTAATTTTATAGAATAACTATTTTATAAATTAAAATAAAAAATAATTATTTTACACGGAATAAGTAAACATTCCTTAAAAACTATGTAAGAAAACAATATTTGACTCATGTTTTTTCACCATTTAATTGTTGTAAACAATTTCTGTATATATCAAGAGGATTGGAAATTTGAAATAGCTATGCAAACACATGAAATAAGTTATGCGAACTTGTTATATTCTTCTAATTTGATCATCAAATTTGATTTTATAAGGATATATAAATTTCTTATCAATTTAAATTGATTTAGTATTTTCATAATTATTTTATATTTATGTAATAATAGGATGTAATTTTAAAAAATAAATATGTAGACTGGTAGTGCTCTGCCTTTTGGATTTAATAATTGAGTGAGCTTTGTCTTTTATAACTAAGGATAATTCAACGAGATTTGTTTTGTTGAGAAAAAATAATAACTCAATAAAATTTAATATCAAGTATCAACTGTATTTTAAGGTGCATCCTCCATGAAAGTAACAACCATTGCAGAGCTGAAGTTGTGGCTTGCATTGATACTTAGGAAAGTTAATTTTAATGACACATTGTGTCAATGATCATCAAATTTTAGAGTGTCATTTATTGAGTGAGATTTTCCCACGTATCTAAAAATGGCATAACGTATATTTGAATTTTATTATTAATTTTTTTTTAAAAAAAAAAAAAATTAGTCCCTTCACTATGATACTTATATAAAAATATTAATTAACAATGTCAATTCAGACAAAAAAAACAATTAACAAACTTAATTTTATAAAAATAAAAGTAGACAGGCCCAATATTAAAAGTTAATGGCAAAACGAATTTTTTTTTTTTAAGATTGGGATTCCCTCTTGTTCAAATGAACATGCTAGGTCATGTTCACTAATCCACATCATTCATTATAAAATGAATAGTGTAAATTAATTTAACTAAATTTGGATTTTTTTTATCTATACCATTCATTTTGAAATAAATGGTGTATATTTAGTGAACATGACCCCTCATTTTCAAATGAACATGAGAGAATCTCAATCCTTTTTTTTTTATTCTGGTTACGCTAATGACAATAGAGTACATGCACTTTATATGATGCTGGATCTAATTAATAAAGAATTAATTGTATAGAAATTTGATGTTAACAAATAAAATTAAAAAAAATTGACAGTATAGAGATTCAAATATATATTTTGCCTATAATAATCAATATGATGTTGAATCGTGTGACACCTATTCTTAATTAATCCGATTTAATCATCAGTTGAATCATTTAAATAAAATAAAAAACAGTCCCCACCGGCATTACCAGTTGTCGTTCCTCCAATGGCTGACATTTAAATAAGATTTAAATGCACTAAAAATTACCAACTTCCGCATATTTTTAGTATTTAACATGAACTTTTAATCTTGACATATAAATACATAAGCTTTTAAAATTTTGCAATAATAATACCAACACCGTTTTTAGTGTAAAACGGCGCCGTTTTGGAAGAAAACGACACCGTTTTGGATAGAAAACGGCACTGTTTTAAATGAAAAAACGCAAACGTGATACATAATTGTAATATTAAAAAATTCATGTTAAATATGTCAAAATTAGAAATTCAAGTTAAATACAAAAAATACATGAAAGTTTATACTTTTTGATGCATTTAAGCCTTTAAATAGTCATCAATTGAATCATTTAAATCATAATTTAAATCATCAGTTGAATCTTTTAAATAAAATAAAGGGTGAAATGCTGAGCTGGATTCTCTTCTTGAACCCCTAGCCCTTAATCCAGCTGAGAATTTCACCCCTTTCAGTTTATGTATTTTGGATCGAATTAATTAGGAGTTTGTCAGAGCGGTTATTTCTGATCTTGTATAAATAGAGAGTTAAGCTTAAACTATCTCTTTAAGCTTTGTAATCTGACTTTGATTAATGAGAAAAATATTATTTTCTCGTTAGGTTTGTAATATGTGTTAGATTTTATATTAAAATCAACTGGTGTTAAGTGAAGATATACAACCAATATTTAAACACATGTTTCATTCACACTACAATCAATATAGGATATTTCCACTTCAATACTGCCCTCACATGTAGAGTGTCCAGACCGAGCAACCAACCCCCCTCACATATCTCACGTGAGCGGGGGCATATTTAAATTGTGTGAATGAATAAGACTTTGATATCAACTTAGATTCCTCCTAAAACCAATTAGTGTTAAGTGAAAATATCCAACTAATATTTAAACACATGTCTCATTCACACACACATGTTGTTCATCAGAGTTTTAACTGGACTATCTGTAAAGATATTTGGTATTTCACCACGCTCTTTGACTACTGCAATTTCATTTATATTAATAGGAAGGAGAATTCTGAAACTCAAAGATTAGCTCAAGAAGCTAAAGCAAATTTTATTTCTATGTTGCGATCAAACGTTTAATGTTATATCTCATTTCCTTATCTTTCTTTTCTATCTTTGAAAAAAAAAGTCTTTTTTTAGGTATTAATAAAATACTCTTTTAGTCCTTAGAATTATTTTAATAATATAATTTGAAAGTTATATAAACCGAGTGTAATAGAGTTTTGAGTTTTGAGTAATATTCTCATTTGTGCTTCTTATTTTATTTAGTGGATTTTACTTCTTTTTCGCCCGTGGATGTAGGCTTACACCGAACCACGTAAATCGATTGTGTCTATTTTATTTTTCTATTTTGTCATCTATATTTCTGAATAAATATTTTTTCGCATCAATAATCCTAACATTAACCATTTTATAAAATATATGAAATATAATTTGAACATTGCGGTTTGTCCATTTTGTAAATTGGACAATTATATCCAAGTCTCAAATTGTACCTATTTTGAAGATATAGTTTTATATGTTTTTTTTATTTAATAAATAATTAGTTTATACGATTGATTTTTAATTTTAGTTTAAAAAGAGTTCAAATGAGGATTATATGCAAAAAAATAGATTTATTTGTCTATAATTAGCGGACTAAAATATTATTCAAACTAATCGCGGGTATAGATAAGCATTTTACCTTTCTTTTACCTTTGATTTGTCTTTTCTTACATAGAAAAATCTATAAAAAGATCAAATTATATTATTTCAATAACATTAAAATTTAAATTTGAGTTTAAATCACAAAAAATGTTAAACAAATTGAAAACATGTTATAAGTGTTTTACCGTTGTATAGTAATTTACAAATATAGGTAGGGAATCCTGCTTGGCTTAGCTATTAATTAGCACCGACGATCAACAACAACTTTTCATTAATTATTAAAGTCAGTTGTAAATTGTGTCTTTAGATTATCACTAGATTATTTGTTCCAATATAGTATGTCCTTTCTCGTGACAGTTTGTTTAAAAAAGTGATTTAAAATTTCCGATAGGACTGATCATTCAACCGAAAATTCATTGTATAATTACAAATAGTAATGCGGTTTTCTGATCTAAATGGGATTCCATATTCAAATTATATTTAGTTAAAGAGTCGTTTAAAATTTGAGAACAAAAATTTAACTTTTAAAATAAATTTATCTAACTCGAGTGAATATCAGTATGACAAACATACTTGTTTATAGTTGGAATACGTCGAGAACGCTTTATATATTATGTATTCAAGAAAATATTGCAAAAAATGTGATTGTATGTAACACACCATCTCATACGTACTTTTTTTAAAAAAAAACCTTTATTAGTGTACAATGAATTTCTCACTTATATTTTTAGTATTTTACATATAACCGATAAAAGTTATATACAAAAATTATAGCTCAAATGATATAAACGGTAAGCAACAATCTGCTAAATTGTAGGTTCTATTCCTTTCATAAACGCTCGCTCTCTCTCTCTCATTATAAAAAATAAAAATCAATATATATCTTATTATTTAAACTACATTTGAAATCCATAAATAAATTGTTTTTTATAAAAATTGCAAAATTGTATTTTAGAAATTGTTTGAAACTTTATTATAAATGTCTTTTAAAAATGGTTACTAAAGTGCGTTTTAGAAACTGTATGTTTAAAACTACTTTTTTAGAAATCATATAAAACTATTTGAAACCATTGGAATTTATAGGAAACTATATGAAAATATCTTTAGCAACCATTTTATAACTATTTTTGTAAACTATTGAAAAATATAATTTTAGAAGTTATTAGAAATTGTTTGAAATATTTGAAACTGTTTGAAACTATTGGATACCGTTTGAAACTATTTTTTTAAGGACCGTTAAAAATCATTTGAAAACATTGGATATTGTTTGAAAGTGTTGGAAATTGTTAAAAATGTTTTTTTAGGGATTGTTTTGGACTGTTTTGGAACTGTGTTTATAAACTATTGAAAAATATTATTTTAGAAGCTATTGGAAACTATTTGAAATGTTTTAAAACTGTTGAAAATCGTTTGAAACTATTTTTTTTAGAAACCATTTAAAACTCTTTGAAACCATTGAAAATTGTTTGTAATTTGTTGGAAAGTGTTGGCCACAGATGTTTTTAGAAACTATTTAAAATTATTGTATAAATGTTTTTTTGAAACGGTTGTAAACTTGTGTTTCATAAACCTCTTGAAACTGTTTTAAACTGTTTTTAATATATATTTAATTAGAAAAAAAAAATCAATAGTTTGCCATTTGTTCTTTTTCTTTTTGGATAAATTGATGATCGTTGAATCTGAATTTGAAGCAAAACTTGAAGCGATTTGATTACGAACTAAAAATTTGAACGGATTTGAAACTAGATTTGAAACACAGCCCTCTGCTTTGGTTGCCTTATTCTCGTTTGTTCCCAGACATTTTCATATAATTTTTTGCAAAAGAATTCATTAGCGAGCGATGACTTAAAAATATGTTCTCGTCCGTTACTTGGAGAATGGATTTCCCCAGAATACCGTCTTCGGTTGGCAATACAATTTTAAGAAGTGATGATAGAATTAGAAAAATCAATTTGTTGAGAATGAATTTTTCCAGAATGCCGTCTTCGGTTGGCAATAAAATTTTAAGAAGTGATGATAGAATTAGAAAAATTAATTTGCTAAATTGTTATGAGCTGAAGATTTTAAAGAAAAAGAATTTGAATATTTTGAAGAAGAAAAAGAAGAAAATATCAATTTAATATTTGATTTGAATACATTTAAACTATCTCTCTAAGTGTAATATGACTTCGATCCAATATCTGTGAAATTTGAATTGCCTTCAAAATATTATTACAAAATTATGCCGATTATAAGGGCGAAAGACATAATGACAATGTTTATATATTTTGATGACAGGAATCCCCAAGGAGCTCGACCATCCCATTAGAATGGAGCCCGACCACCTGGGTAAGCCTCTGGAGAGACTAGTCTCAGCATCTTACCGTCCGAACCTCCCACTTAATACGGCATTAATAGCAAACCCTATAACCTCAAGCATTGACCATAATCTGTAAAGTTTCCAGAACCAATCTAAGTCGTTGCTCTTCTCATGATCAAACTACATGTAATCTATCTGAAGAAAAAAAAAACTAGCATTCAAAGTTAAATATAACCAAGCCTTTGAATGAGCTTATTCTAAAAAAAGAGGGGAAATTAGCAGAACATTGTCATCTTTCCTGCAGAAATTATACAGAAATATTACTAAACAATCCACCTCAAATCAAGAACAGAGCAATGTGGTTACAACGGCATAATCGAGTCACTAACTCCTAGCCAAGTACTTGAAATCTGAATTGTCTCTGAGACCAAGTCTGGAAAGAACAAGGCAATACGAATCCCAGTCGGTTCTTCGGAGATACTTCAACAATTTTTTCCTATTCTGCACCATTTCTTGAAGGCCCTTTCGCGAGTGTTTATCCTAAATCATTGTACGAGAAAAACACAAATTTAACAATAGTACTCAAATATTCATTAGAGAGAAACCTTGTATACGACTAGGATAAATGATTTTCCGGAAACATCAAAATAACTAGACACTTAGCTCCAAAATCAACATCAAACCTAGCAGCAAGGATAAAGTATTTAAATAGGTACTTAAAGAATAACTGAAATACTTAACTAATATTGGTTCAGAAAAAGAAATACTAACTAGTATAAGAGAAGAGATATACTTAGCTCCAAATTTTACCTTTTTATGCAGAACTGAAGACAGATGCTTTATCTTAGTAGTAAGTTGTGCCACTGCAAAGCAATTAACAAAGGCACATTAATAATTTATGTCAGCAGTTGTTGCAATTGGACAATGGACTACACAAATAGAAACCGTGCATGCAAGAAGAGAAGTTCCCATTCTTAATCCTTCAAGAACGCCATTCTTGTCAAAACGATAATAAACAGAAACAGCTAAGATGGTATTTTTTTTTTTTCATATTCTGGAAAAAGGTTGATGAAGAGTGAAAATTAACAACTTGTTCTGTTCTTACTTTCTCCTTGACAAAAAGTATTGACAAATATAGTAACACAAATAAACGGAGAAATGAGATGACTAAGAACAAGGGTACAAAAGCCACTCAATCTCCCATTTTCTTAACTACGAGAACATTCCTCAATCCTTGTTCCTGAAGAGATCCCCATTTTATTTTAAAATAATTTCTTGTTAGAACCTTATTAATTTTAAATATGTTGCATTTAAAAGCACAATCTTACCAAATTACTAGTTGTACTTTTCTATTTTACAGCTTAATTCTAAAGTAACTATGCTTTTTATAGGTGTGTGTATCTCTCCAGGTGTGTCTCTCCAGGTGTGTATCTCTTCGGGTCCCAATCTGATTAGGATAGGAATCCCTGAGGACAAAGTATATACTCCCCTATCCACCTCGTCACGGAGGGACAGGAAAATAAGGACTTCCAGCCACATTGACATAGTATGCAGTTGCCAGACTAGACTAGTTCACAAACATTACAAACACAGTATTGACTACAGTTTACTGCTGAAATGTCAGTTGAATCTTCAATTGAAATGTAAATTTAACTCATTGCAAAAACTATCTCCTACTAGAAAAAATATATATCATCATATTGTTCTCTCCTAATATTTTCCAATCACATTTCAGGTTATCTGTCTTTCGGTAAACTACAACTCTCAGGAGTCATATATCTTGCCTTCTTAAAAGCAAATTCAACTCGAAAAAAAAAAAAAAAAAAAACCTCTTCCAAGTAGATTTATCCATCTCCCCAGACATACTGCTCTACAGCTTTTTAAACCTAATGCTGAAACTTCACGAGATTAGGTTCTTTCTCTTGCAGGAGTGACAGTAGCAATGGGTTAAAAATACAGCAATCCTATAATACTACACCACGCAAGGAAGAGGGGAGAAAAGCCTCAAATAATGTCCCTAAAAGCTGGCAAAAACAGTTCATTTTTTCCCTAGGTGACGGTTTATTGTACTTCACCCGTTTCAGTTGAATGCAAACATGGAAGCGAAATTTGCAAAACTAAAAATAAAATCTCAGTGAAATTTTTCAGAAATAGCCAAGAGAGTGCATTAAAAACAAGAAAATATAATATATGAATCTTGTGATAGATAACCAACGATGTTCTCTCAAGAGTCGAGCCGCAACCCAAAATGTTGCTCCTTTCAACAAAGCACAAATAATAGTAAAACCAAAATAGAAGGCCTTTACCTTGAACACGTGCCGATCCACAATCAGACTCTGACATTTTAAATTCTTCTCTAACTTTAGATAGTTCAATTTTCAGTTTCTCAGCAGATGACATGTTATCAGGATGAAAATACTGCATAACACATAGCAAGACATCAGCATATGAGGTCAGTAAACATTAACTGTGAGTTTATGACAAATGGAAATAAATTTGCTTGAAGAGTACAATTAAAGTTCAAATTACTAGTATTCCTTTAAAAAAAATTATCAGAAAATATACAGATGAAAATATAATGTGCCAACAAAATCTTTAATAAAATTTTCAAAACATAAAAGCAAGTCAAATAGAACTTTAATTTTCCTGGTGAATATAAGCACAAGCGAAATTCAAGTAAAATGCACAAAAAGTCGAAGTTTGATTAACACGAACTCAGTCCTAAGCAAATTAAACCAAGATTCTAATAAGATGAAAATGAGAAGGATCCATCATTATATTTCAAAGTCTTTCCTAAAGGCAGGAATAATAAATATATAAATAGGTATATGTAGATATATAAAGCGACTGAGAACAAAATCAGCGAACAGTTGCCTTGAAGCATAAAGACCTATAGAATTTAAGGCAAGCTCATTCCATAAAGATAACTACAAAACAATATGCCATTGGTCTAGCATACTAAAACATGAAAATGCATGAACATTGAAGTATGGCAAATATTAACTCCATGTTGCATGAAACTGCAACCTTATGAGATCTCAAGCTACTAGATAAGCAAAGTCGAAACAGTTCAGAAGAAAGCTTAAACTTACCTTTTCAACTAACTCATCCTTTGGAGGATACAACATGTAACTTGGAGTTGAACTCAGCGGACTCAAGAGAAATCTTTGGGCTGAAAAATCAGTAAACTAAACATCACATTTACAATCTCATAAAGCACGCAAAAGCATACCCAGCATGAACTAGCAGTAATCCATTCTGTAAAATGAAAACCTCAACAGGCCAATTTTAACAACGCTGGCTTATCATTCAAAGTACACAAAATCCTTTCTCAAACTCACTAAGTTAGGTCCCCGAAAATTTTATAATGAGATTACAGTCAATTCGTCATTTTATCCAAACACACCACAGTTCAGCTTCTTAAAAGATAAAGTTAATGGGGTAGGTGAACTCCACCTAACAATTAGAAGAACTGAAGAAGCATAAAATAAAGGTTCAAGTGTCAAACACTTTCAGGGTCATTCATCTATGAAATACTATCCAAAACTCCTATAATATTGTTTAGAGATCATCAATGAGCAGGGTAGGTTAACAGCATGTAGAGAAACAAATATTTATGAAGTCCCTAATTACTCCTATTCCAAATTCAATACAAATGAACAGCAATATCAACAAATAGAGCATTGCATAAAGATATCATTTTTCTTCCTTTATATTACCATTCTGACTCTTCTTCTTAGAATTCTGCGACTTGTTAATGGAGATTATGGTGTCTCTCAAATTATTAAATGAAAGACTACCAAATCTTGATTGAGCATCTTTCTCCTCAATTTCCTTTAACTTCTTCAACCTCCCACTCAACTCCTCCAAAGAAAACCACCCTTTTTCGCCTTCCTTCACTTCCGGCCGTAAACTCCTCAACTTCTCCCCCAATTCCTTATGCTTATACGCCGTCCACGTACTCGTTCCCCCTTGCTCCTTCCCAAAACCCGAAAACGGCAAATTACTCCCCGGCCTCATTGACTCGCTCTGTTTACGCATTTTCAATGTATCCTTCAATGCGGACAAGGCATCAACTCCGCCACCTCTGCCACCGCCTGCATTCGGGTTATGCGGAATTTGTCTCAAACTCTCTCTAATTGCATCAAATGAAGAAACCCTCGAAACCGGGCTGCTCGATTCGCTCTCCGATTTAGCAGCCATATTTCGTTTATAGAGCTCATGAAATGAAATTTGTTGTTGATTGGATGATAATGGCGGTGAATTTGCATTGGGTAATGACACCGAATCATTAGGGGAAGGAGCGGCTGATCGGCGGCGAAACTCGGCGAGATTTTTTTTAATTTCGGCGATGGAAATTTGAGAAGTGGGTTGTGAAATTGAAGGGTTATTGTAAGTGGGTTTTGCTATAGGAGGTCTGTTTTGAGGCTGTTGTTGCTTGAGGCTGAGTTTTAGGTCACTGAAGTAAGTAGAAAATGAGGGTTGTTCTGGTTGCTGCGGCGGTGGTTGTGGTTCTTGTTGCGGTGGTGATTCGGTGGCATTGTCGTTCGGAGATGAGGTGGAGAATAGGTGGATGAGAGATGGGTTAGTGAGGGATCTGTGTTTGGGTCTGGTGAGATAGAGAGCCATGGGTACTGAACTGTTATTAGGGTTTGATGAAGAAGAGGGAATTGGGTTTAGTGATGGATTTGAGATATGAACCGGGTTTCGTGTACTGAACCGGGTTTGAGAAGGTCGTCATTGACTTTTTTTTATCAAAGATAATTGGCCAAATGTCGTAGAAAAGCCAAACCTTTTATAAAAGTTTCACAAAAGTTCTGATCTTTCAATTTTTTCGATTTTGACCAAAAATATATTATTTGGTTTCAATTGTGATCAACTCTCAATTTGATTTCAATTTGCCTATATGGCGCCTGCATAGCATGCACATATATTGAAAGGTCGGGACTTTTGTGGAATTAAATAATTCATTTTTGGCCAAAATCGAAAAAATTGAAAGGTGGGACTTTTGTGAAACCAAGTAATCAATTTTTGGCCAATCAACAAAATTGAAAGGTCGGGACTTTTGTGAAAGGTTTGACCTTTTTACGACATTTGGCCAAGATAATTTTCATTGATGAAAGAAACCACTACTAAGTCTCAAAATGAGAATATTTGCACTTTATACCTCAACACGAAAAAGTTATAGAAAATACCTCGTATTTTTTTAGATTTATGTTTCTACTCTAGGTATTAAAATATTTATGATTTTACTCCGTTATCATCTGGTTATCATAAACACCTATGTAATTTATTTATTTCGTAGGTTATCATACAATTATCATAACCTTATCATACTTCATTATCATCTAATTATCATACTGCAGTGTTATGATAACGACATGATAATATAGTGATACTGACATGATAATCAGATATTGTTTTATCATAACATAGTCATAAATATTATCATAACATTATCATTTAGGTACCATAAATATTATCATCTCGGTATCATATGATAATATTATGATAACGATATGATAATCAAATATTATTTTCTCTAGAAAATCATTTTTTTCTTGCAGTGTTATGATAACAACATGATAATATAGTGATACTCATATGATAATCAGACGTTGTCTTTTAAAAAAAATCATTTTTTCTGCAGTGCTATGATAATGTTATGATAATGCAGTGATACTCATATGATAATCAGATGCTATTTTTTGTGCAGAAAATCGTTTTTTGTACAGAAAATTGTTTTTTTCATGCATATTTTTAGATCTAAAATTGATAAAATCAAAGAGTAATTTATTTAGATATAAAAGTCAATATAAATCGTAATTATCACAACGAATTTAAAAAAAACTAAAATCGAATATGAAAAGAACGGCGGAGTGACGGTTGAGTAATTGCGTGACGACCACCAATGAAGGAACGGCGAAGAAGAAGAGAAGAAATAAAGAAGAAGATAAAAAATTGGCGAAGTAAAGCCAAACAGAGAAGAAGAAGAAGAAGAAGAAGAAGAAGAAGGAGAAGAAGAAGAAGAAGAAGAAGAGAGGAGAGAAAAAAAAGAGAGAGAAAAGAAAATAATGACAGTTGTCATTAGTTGTCACTTGAGAGTAAAAAATTATGATTAGAGTCAAATAATGATAAAAACACGAGATACTAGAGAGTCGGGGTTGGTAAGAAACCGCCACCCTTGCTTTGCAAGAAGAGTAAGATTGAAATTCACCAAATCTCGAAAGCCCTAGCCCCAAATCTCCTTCCTAGTACACATATGCTTCCACGAGACTCAATGCATCCGCCATTCTCTCATTATTTTGGCCCCACCAAAAGTTTGAGATAATCCTATTAATATCCTTATAAAGTCTTTTTGGAAGCAGAAAACACGTCATATAGAAAATCGGCACCGCCGTCGCCACACTTTTAATAAGGTCTCTCCCGCCATAAGATAAAAGGATTTCCTTCCACCACGCAACTTTCTGACGTACTTTGGAGTATATTTCCTTAAAGGTTTCTACTTTTGACTTACTGGCAACCGCTCGTAGGCCTAAGTACTTATCCTGCCCGCCCATATTGTTAATGTTCAGCTTATTCGCTATGCGATCTCAAATATATTCATTTTTTTATAGGAATGGACTCATCAAGCGGAAAACAAAGTGCTACTGTGCCTAATGAGATTCAATCATCGGCAAGGTCGAAAACCGATTTGGCATGGGAACATTTTAGAAGTGGGTATTGAAAGGAAAAAAATATGAATTTGTTTGCATTGCAACAATGCTTATAAAGATGGAGGAATCCATAGAATGAAGAAACATCTAGCCGGGCAAAAAGGAGATATTGCTTCTTGTAAAAAATTTATGTTTGATGTACGATATCAAATGGAACAATCATTGCTTGAGTTTGATAAAAAAAATGAAGAAAAAGGAATTGTTCAAGAAGAGATATTTTCTACTCCTCATGTAGATGAGTTTGGACAATAAATGAGATTGTCTTTGTCAAGTGATCTAGGAAAGGGAAATTACATATTAAGTTTGGATGCATCTTCTAAAAAAAAAAAGCGAATTGAAAAATCAAATACGTTTTTTGCACTTAGAACCATTTTGGGTGCACAACATTCTATTAAAAGTGCTCTTATAAAGAGGTTTTGCATAACGTTGACATGACTATTGCTCTATTTTTCTACGATAATTTCATCATATTGAATGTCGTAAATTCAATATATTTTCAGCAAATGGCGGATGCTATTTCAGCTGTTAATCTTGGTTATAAAATGCCAAAATACCATGCACTACGGACCACCGTGTTAGGAAGCATGAAAGGAGCAGTTGAGTTGTTAGTTACAGACTATCAAAGCTTCTGGGAAGAAAGAGGATGCACTTGGCTGATGGTTGGCTGGATCAGGCAAATCGACAACTTATCAATTTCTTAGTATATTGCAAGCAGGGAACGATATTTATTAGGCCGGTAGATGCTTCCGATGTTGTCAAAGATGCCAAGACCCTTTGCAATTTGTTTGTGGAATTAGTCCAATGGATTGGACCAAAAAACGTGGTCCACTTGGTTACTGATAATGGAGTCAATTACAAAACTGCCAAAACAGCGCTTTAAGAGAGGTATTCTTCTATTATTTGGTCACCATGTGCCGCCTATTGTTTGAATTTAATTCTTGGTGATACTGGAAAAATGGACCTTGTTAGTTACCTTGCAAAGAGGGATGCTGTAATTACAAAATTTGTGTACAATCATGCTTTTTTGTTGGCTTGGTTGAGGAAGAGGGAAGGATGGACTGAAATTGTTCGACGGGGACAAACTAGATTTGCTACCACTTTTATTGCATTGAAGAGTATTCTTGACCACCAACACGACCTTCTTGCATTTTTCACAAGGAAGACATTCAAAGATTCTCGATACTACAAAGATATAAAAGCAACTCTAAATGCCGGTGATCGCAAGTTTTGGAGTGATTGTGAGATGATAGTTAAATATTATTAGTCCACTTATTCGTTTATTACGAATAATGTACACTGATTAAAGGGCTTCAATTGGCTGTCTATGATGAAATGTATAGGGTTAACAAAGCAATCAAATATGTCCTTAAAAATAAAAAGACACTATATATACCTTTTGCAACAATGAGGTTAAAATTAGTTTTAATTAAATTTAATTAATTAGTGTAAAATTAGGATAAATTAGATTTAAAAATTATAATAAGTTAATCTATACTCTCTTTTTATGTCAGAATGATTTTTTTTTAATACGAAAATACAAGTTGCGTGTTTTTTTATACGAAAACATAAATTATAGGTTAGTTTGTATCAAAAACGGCGGATTGACATATTTGATATTTTGTGTCAAGTTGAGGGGGTGAATTGATACTTTGTTTGTAAATAAATCAAGCTAAGTTCACACAAATCCATGTCATAAATTCAAAAACCGAAGAAATCATTACTCAATTAAAAAAACAGTGACAATTTAAATGCCATGTGGACATGGTAAGTGGGACCCAAAATCTATCAATAATAACTAAAAGAAAAAATACAAAAACAAAAACCAATCCACAAAAAGGAGAAGAAAGTAAAATGAAATGTCAAGAAGAAGAAGAAATTAAAGCACCCATTCCACCGCATAAATACCCTTCATTCTTCATTCATTCCAATTTCCACCTCACTTTCTCTCTCTACACTTTCTCTCTCTACAATCCACCACCAACATCACAATATTTACTATTTTATCACCATGTCTGCTCAAGAAGACGACTGGGTTCAGCTCGCTTTCACCGACGACACTCTCGTCGTTCAGCTCCTCTCCGCCCTTAAACAAACCGTCTCTTCTTCCTCTCTGTCCCCGCCGCAGCAACCGTATAAAGCTTTTTCTCCGGCGTTGAAAATTGACTGGAGCGTTAGACAGCGGCGGTCCAAGCAAATTTCTAGGAAGAAAAGTGACGCGGCTACCCGTGCTAGTCCTACCACGCCGCTTTCTTGGAGCGGCGGCACTTCCTCCGTCAGCGGCGGTGGATTTGAAGAGTCGTCTTGTTTACCTGCTACCAATAAAACTGTTGACACCGCGAGATCTAAGGTTTGTTTTGCCATTTTTTGCTGCTGTTTTATTTTTTTGAGAACGGTTTGACTCGGCGACTCGGTTTGGTCTATTTGGTGTCATTTATTTCTAAATTGACGAAACTGACCCTTCATGAGCTGGTTATTTACTTTCTTATTCATTACGACCATCAATATTTTGCTTCTCTTTTAATTTAGGAATGTTTAATTTCACATCCTGACAATTATACCCTTAATTTTCCGGATCGGGAAATTCATCGGCCATCGGATTTGTTTCCTTTGACTGAAATGCCCTTTTCTTTCAAACTTTTGACTTCCTATTATAAAAAAAATCCAATCTGTCATCAATATTTTGAAAAATATATCTCTAATTCATTAACAAAAAAGACTATAAAAGCCCTTATCCTAAAGGTTAATTCCGTCCAAAAAGATAAATTTGCAGGAATCTAAGTGTTTTGTCGGGTAAGTACACACTACCTGATCTTTCACATTACAGCAAAACGACGATTCTGTCCTTAACGAGAGTCAAACTTTAGTTGGCAGATTTTCCGAATTTCCATAGTTTGAAAAAGTGAATTTGTTTTTAAATAATAAGGGCAGTTTGGGGAAAGCGTAAAAGTGAATTATGAGCTGATAAATCGGTGGCGTGTATTCGTGGCAAATAGTGTCTGCGTGTAGTTTGGTGTGGGCTAATAAAGTGTAGTTAGTGGTTACGGAGGGCAAATGATTTGGTGTAGGCAGCCGCAGTTCTCCACTTACTACGGGCGCACTTAAATTTGAAATAGAAAAACAATTTGTCTTTTCTCACGTGACAGCATTTTGCATGACAGCTCAATCTCGACCCTTCCTTTTTTTGCTTTCAGTAAACAAATCTGTAAATAGCCTCGTGTCATCAGCTGATTGGCCGCTATGATTCTTTTTCAAAATTTCTGACACACTTTTTTCTTTTAAACGAAGGGTCAATGTAGCTCTCAAATTTAAATTCGGGCTCAAATAAATACATTTTAACTTATTTGAATCAATTAGATCCGAACTTCTGTTTTCAGGTTAGATAAGTCGTTTCAAGTTATTTTTAATTTTATTGTCAATAAATTCTCTTAATTTAGGTCAAATAATTTCAAAATGCAGATTTATACACAGAGACACAAATTTAAAGATTAATGACTAATTGATCAATTTGACCTCGAAGACACAAATTAGGGATCTAATTGATCTAAAAAAAATTAAATTTACTTATTTGTTACTACGATATAGAAGTTTAAGGGTACTCATACGTTTCAATAATACATTAAAATAATTATAATTTGGTTGGGGAAGGTAATTTATGTTATTAGGTGAGAATTGGTTTGGAAAAAAAGATTTTAAAAAATTGAGTCTTTTTTAGGAGTGGGACCACATTTTTGCCAAATATATGGGTTATAGCTGATTTGGTGGTTTATTGTTATTCTTTTACCTAACTCTAAGATGGGTTTTCTGAAAAAAGAATAACATTTTTTCATTTAATTGGGCATGGTTGGATTCAAATTCCGTACTTTTTGGGTCTAAATACGCTTTCAGTAGTATAAATGGAGTTATTCTAGTTGGGTTCTTGAAAAAATTAGAGGGTTGAACATTGAAGTGTGAAATCACGTGGCAATAAGAAGACAGGAATTGTCAGGAGCGTGCCGTGAGACCATTTATTGTGGCGTGTCGGCTAAGTGGGTAAAGGAAAAGCTTACTTAGTCTGGCTTGGACTGTTCTTGTGGACATGAAGTGAAATTTCAAGGAACTTTCTTTGCGTTTTCGTTTGTTTTTGTCTGCATTTCTTTTTGGAAAACTAATTTGTTATCTAGCTACCAAAAATATATGATTTGGGGATGGGGAAATTCATCTCTGTCTAGCTACATGTTTGTGTTTGAATGTGTAAATTGTATTTGTTCATTGATTGAATGTCTTATTTGCAATGTGCAGGTTGCTGTTACTAATGAGACGCAAACGACAAAGCGGTCGAGAAAGAAGAGGGTATTAGTTTTGTTCATTAATCTTTAGAAAGTATGTAGCTTTTAAAAAAATGAATTGTAAAATGATATTTCTGTTATTAAACTGTTATTTGTTTTTGTTTGGTGGCAGACTTTACATGAGCTTAAAGAAGAGGAGAGTTTCCTGTTGACGGAAAGGATTAGTTTGAAAAATGTATGTATTGGATTACGTCTTTCTTTTTCACTTTCAACTTTTTTAAGGCATTGATCTGATTAGTGTTTACTTAATCAAATACTAATCTTCTTCTTTTGTTGAGCAGCTACTGGATACCTTGCGTCTCACTGTAGAGAATCAGAGAGCTGAAAATGAAAGCTTGAAGAGATTGAAGGTCAGCATCTTGTTTTCTTATTATTTGATCTCTACTGTATCTCCAGTAGATAGTTTTATAAGAATTGCACCTAAAATGAAGCAAAATGTGTTATTCTTACTTATTTATACCTCTAAGGCTACATTTTTGTTCATGAGTGCTGCCTGGTATATATAATTCTCCATTTACTTGCTTTGTGCACTCACCATCGGAAACCCTGTAATTAGTAAGTCTGGGATACTAAACTGAATCCTAAGAGCTCGTAACTCTAACATGTTAACTGGACTTCATGTTTTTCTGTTCTGAACTGCATTATGTGTTTGCGAATCCTAATGTCCATGTAGTCTGTACATTGCTGCTTTGATGTAAGTGCCCCATTGGGGACTCTCCTCAGTTTGTTGAAGGCATTTATCTGGGAGGTCTGTTGCTAGTTTTCCCAGTGGTATCAATTTATCACTCTGTAAAACAATATAATTCTAAGGCAGTTGCTTCCACGTTATTTTTCTTTCTATGCCAGTGCTTCAACATAGACTTTCAAATATTTTATCACTTACAATTTGTTTTCATTGTTTGAGAAACTCTCTAGTACTTCTGATAAGCATTTGGTTGATTTTCTCTGTTGTCTAATCCCTACTTGGAAAATGCTGTGCTATTCATTTTAAATTTTCCTACGCAAGTTATTTCATAAAAACCTGCCCAGGACCAACAGGGATGTAAAATTTTAACTATTTCTTACAGGTCGATTTGCTGTCAAGGCAGACACCACACATAATTAGAGCTGCAGTTAAAGCTGAGGAAATCCATTCACTTACATCAAAGCAAATAAACTTATCACATTCGATGAGTCAGTTAACTGCAGCATGCAATAAACTCGAGACATTTTCGTCAGATGCAACCTTCCAGAAACAAGAAGATGGAGATAGTAAGTCCGGGTTTATGCTACCGGACCTAAATGTAGCCGTGGAAGATTACTCAGGCACCGATATATTATGTGGAATAAGCTGAGAAGAATCAGTTGGATACTGATAGTAAATTTTATGTGAAATGAGGCCTAACAAGTAGCACAGATGTAAGTAGTAAAATTACTGCCTTCACTGCATAAGTTTGTTGTTTTTTTATACCGAAGGTACTGAGGGTAGTGTAGAGATCCTAATCATTAGTTCACAGTTTTAGATTCTTTACTTAGGCAGATTTCTACATTCTTCCAAATTCTTTGGGGCAAAACCCTCATTCCTTCTGTTTTCTTCTTTTAGAAATTATAAACACATAAATTGTAATTTTTTCTATAGATAATCAGACATTTTTGGTATTATTTGAGTTCAATCACACTTGTTTCTTCAAATGCTTGCGGTTATGAGGTGTAAATAATAAAATGGTATGTATAGCTGTAGCCTGTATGTGAAGTTAGAAATTTGTTTGATGATCTTAATGCATATAATCTGATGTTTAAGGCCATCTCCAACAACACACCAAATTGCCAATTTGGTGTGCAAATCCTCTCCAATAGTACTTTATATCCAACTTTATTATAGTGTACCTTACTTTTTTTTACTCTATATATAGAGTCGCTCTATTATAGTGTATTTTAAAATAGAGTACTTTTGGAGAACAAAATAGAGTATTCTATTTTACTTTTGGTTTTCTATTTTATTATAAATTTCATTATTAAACATTTGTTAGTTTTTGTTACAATATAGTCCAAATTAAGAATGTTTGATTTAATCGGAAATTTAAATATGTAATATTAAGTAATTTTTTTGTATTAATTAATTGAACTCTTTATAAATAAAATATATTTAATGTTTTTTATTATTTAATTAATATTTTTTAAATTAGCAAACATAGTTAAAAATACATATATAAACATATTTAGTAAATATATTATTAAAATTAATAATATATTTTATTATAAATAAATATATAAATATATGTTGTAAGTGTTGAATAGTTCATGAGTGTAAGTATAAAATGTTTAAAATTTTATTATTTAGGAATATGCTGAGAATATTTTTTTAGAGTGAAAAATAAAGTTAGTTGTTGGAGTGTAAATCCAAAACTAGCTTTAACAAAAATAGGCCGTTCTTTTTTGAAGGGTGATACTTGGTAATTGAATTTTATGAATCTAGATTTTTTTTTGTTTAAAGTGGGCAAGGTAATAATAAAAGTTTATGATTCAAAATAATAAAAATAATTTTATTTGTATAAATTCTTTTTCATTAAAAAATTTCTTAAAATTACTCTCGATAAAATCATTCTATTTAAATAATTTTTATATTTATTTAAGTTTTATAAAAATTGATAAAATATAAATTTTAGGATAAAGAGTAAATTATCTATATATTATATAATTGAGAGGACCAACGGAGCTCTCACATTGATTCTAACCAAATAGAGCATTTTTGTAGTCTCCAACTTTATTAAAATACTTATTTTATTTTTATTGTTTTTAAAGAGTCTTCAACAAACTGCTTATCTTTAATAATTAAACCTATTTTAATTTTTATTCATTATCTTTGTTCTAGCTAGGATTACTATGTTTGCAGTATTTGTATTTATTCAAAACATCTAATTTTATCAATATACAAACTCTCTTTCGGTGTGTACTTTATATAATTCCAAACTTTTTTAATTTGGTTACTACTCATTCCCCTAAACCAAGTAAATGGTTGGAATTAGGTCTAATACAGCGCCGGCCACCACTTTCAAATTATAAAATCTATAATTTTAGTTTAATGCATATTTAATTGTATATTGTGGTATACATTAATTAACATTGTAAAATTGGATGATTTATTTTTAACAGCATAAAGAAACTGTTTATTTTAAGAGTTCGACGACCTTCTATTACGGCATGGAGAAACTCTTAATTTTGAGAGTTCGACCTTTTATTGCGAAGCAAATGGATCGTTAATTGTGTGCAAATTCTAGCTCAAAAGATCAATCACTGAATTCATTTTTTATAGTAAGATTATTATTTGTTCATTCATTTGCATTTTACTAATAATATTTTGATATTTGTATAAATACTTTATAATCATTGTGATTTTTTTTCTTTGTTTTTGCTTTTATGCAGTATAGAGACAATGGATCAACAACCTTCTTTTGGTATTTGTAACTTTCTCTATTTGATTTTGTAATATTTAAGAACTTATATCATTATTATTTTAATTAAACTGGCCACTGTTATGCTAATACTACTATTTTGAATTGTCTAGATTTTGTTCATTTAAATCCAATAGACTCAGAGATTTAAACCGATAAATTGATCTATGAGTTTTAATCTTTATTTGTTTTAATATATAATATTAATTTTGAGACACACTTAACTATGAGATAAGAATTTTGTTTGTTCTTTTATTAGGTAAAATGCAAATTACAGTATATCAAAACTGTGGAAAAATCCGGCATTATCTTTAGTATCCGTTTAATAAATTATTCATAGTTAAAACTAATTAACATGTCACTAGAATAATATGCTACTATTCAAAATTTAAAAGGACATAGTTAAGTTTCGTTATTAGTCATAGTCTGTTAAAAAAATCAATTAGAAAAGATAAACATGTTTAAAAAGTATCAAGCATACTATTTCTCCCTTCTAATATGGCATTCATCTTTTTTACGAACGTTTAAATTCTATCTTACAATTAATTCAAAATTCAAAAAGTTTACCTTTTATAATGAATATTGAATTTTGTTATCAATTATAAAGAAGACAGATAATTCACGGTTCACAACAAGAAGAAATTACAACAAATTACTGAGAAATACAAAAAGGTTTTTTAGAGATAAATCAAACATTCAAAAAAGATTTTTCTGTAGAATTGAATAATAAAAATATATATTATAGATGTATAATGTTATAAAAAGAATAGTTACTTTAAACTGATCTAAGTTAGGATTGAAGAATATATTAAGTTTAAGAGTTTATATTATATATTTTTGTCAGTTTTATGATTATATAAAACTTTATTTATTTTACTATAAAATAATTTTTTATATAATTATTAAAATATAACACTATTATATTTATTGAGCGCAATTGCACGAGTATTCGACTATTCTATATCTATATATTTATTTAATTGAAAGGAACAACGAAACCCTCCCATTGATTCCAAAAAAAAAACATTTTCATAAGTTTCTACTTTCACAAATCTACCTATTTCACAAAATTAAAATAATTTATACAGTTTTATAACTTCAAGAATAGTATTATAAAGACTATATGGGATTAGTATTTTTATTAACATGAACCACTCAAGAATAGTATTATAAAGACTATATGGGATTAGTATTTTTATTAACATGAACCACTCAACATTGTTAGCTAGCTATATGTATTTTACAAAAATTAATAGTCTGAAGTTGGTTGCTTTTGTTTGAGTGTCCTTACTTTCACTTATTATCGGTTCTGTAAAAAAAATGATGAAATTGTAATAACAGAATATTTAGAGTATTAAAAATTCAATTTATCATATACTCCGCGTATGGTTACTCAATATTCTGAAAAACATAATATGTAAAATGAAAGCAAGTAATGATACAATTTGAAATTATGTATAATATAAATATAATTATGATTTAGTTTTTACTTTTAAAATAAATATTAGCATTTATTATATATATTTTTTAAATTAATGTTTGATGATATATTTAGTATATGAACTTAATAGTTTTTTCTACAATATTATAACTCACAATAACTCGACTCTAATTCAAATGATATGAATTAAAGTGAACCAAATTTAAAATTAATCAATTCATATTTATTTAACTAACAATGAGAGATAATTTTATTATCTTCATGAAATTCCATCTGAAATATTACTTCTTGCATAAGTTTAAAAAAACGACTATTTCCTTCTTTGTATTTGAGTTTTTTTCTTTCTTAAATTAGAACCCCCTTCATAAGGGAGATGTCATTTGTTAAAATTCATGAAAAGAGTAGTATTTTGGACGAAATCTTATGGGGGTAAAAATAATTAATCTTAATATTAATTGCCATTTTTAATTATCTATATTATTTATAATATGAAAATTCAAAATAAGATATAATTTATCATTTTTAAAATTTTAATAAAATAAATATAAAACAAAAAATAGTTTTTAAATTAATATTAAATTGATTCGCGCAATTGCGCGGGTCATACGACTAGTAAATGAATAATTGTCCACTGTATGCATTTTCTAGATCCACCAATGCTAAGAATCAAACATGAGCGCCAGCAGAAATCAGATCTTTGGGCACAAGCAAATAAGCAATCAATTGCTTCAGCTACAAGTTTGGAATATTAGCCAGTATTTGAGACTGCCTTTTTGGTTTTATATATTTGACAAAATTGAATTTATTTTTGGTTCAAATAAATTATACAATATACCTATAAATGAATAACTATAATTGATTTATTTTTTAATTGTCTTTCATTAATATAGAACAAATTGTAAAATAAATTTAAAAATAGTTTAGACTAGTAAAATACAAAATTTAAAGGTTCTTATTTTTTTCTTGAATTAATTGCATATAAAATCACCACCTTTACACGTTTTTTCAGTTTAATCATGTCCTTTAAAAAGTGTCAAATAAAATCACCAGCTTTCATTTTTTTGCAAATATATCATCGATGAGTAAAATTTGATGTCTTTTTTCCTTCCAAATAAATATTTTAATTTAACTAATGCCCTATTAACACAAAAAATACATTCCTATTACTCTTTTCTTGTTGATTTTAGTTGCTGAGTCAATAAAGATACACCGAATTTTCACATTCGTGATAGATTTGCAAAAAAAATGAAAAGTGATGATTTTATTTGATACTTTTTAAAGGATGTGATTAAAATGAAAAAACGTGTAAAGGTGGTGATTTTATATGGAATTAACCCTTTTTTATTTTTAATGGTTGTTCACTTGCAGCTTGTTTCTTCAACAGCAAGCAGGTGTGTTAAAAGAAAATTTTAAATGTTTTTTTATACGTTGAAACTTATTAGTTGAATCATTATATATTAATTTTTGAATAGATTATCTTTATGGCAAACTCGGTTGGGCAATATATCATAATTCGGTACGTCCAACTCCTCACAAGAACATACATTAAAAAAACATTCATAACAAAGTTAGACATTAATGGCGCGTTTTGATTAAAATATCTTTTCCCCCTCTAGATGAAAATTTTCAGTTCCAACTTTCCATTTTACTCTAAATTTTTTTCTTAAGAGAATTGAAAATAGCGGTTTTATTTTTTTCTACCACGGAGAAAAGGGCTAGGTACTTCCTGCTATCATTCGCCTCATCCACCCCATAACCGACTTAATATTCGCCCTATCTCCTATCGATACATTCACATTGAAAATGAAATTAGACTTTTGAAAATTTACCTTTTATCCCGATAAAGTCTCATACTTATCTAGCACCCCTTTAATTACAACCATTTCCTCTAGCAAAGCTTGGAAAAAAAGAAAACAATCATCCGTAAAGAAGAGATGATTAATCGACGGAACCCTTCTATAAACTGCTACTCCATGAACACTATCTACATCCTCCTCATGCTTTAGAAGCACACTAAGTCCTTCTGCACAAAAAATGAAAAGGTAAAAAGATATAGGATCACCATATCTAAATTGACAAAAACTAAAAAAAAAAAGAATGTTAGTTTTATTTTTTTTCCTTAATTCTTTTTTATAGTTTGAATTATTTTATGAACTAATTTCTCTAGTTTTAGATTATATATCCTTAAATTTTTAATAGATGATTGTGTTGATTTAATGATGTTTTATTTTTAAAATTATTATTCTTGAATACAAAAAATCTGAAGTTTTGTTTCAGGTTTTAGGAGTTTATAAATGTAATAATATACATGTTTTGATCACGTAAGAATAATAGGGATTGTTTAAAATGTTCGAAATAGATTCATAGTATATATTCCTTCAATGTGTTTGAAAACCATTATGCAATAGTGTTCCTAAGTTTATGCAATTACAAAGTGATTAGGATTTAATTATTTTGAGGAAAAGAATAAGTTAGTTAAGTGTATTTCATCAGCTTAAAATAACTTCAATAAAAGCACGTTATGATCACGCTGAACTTATGGTAATTTAAATCTTTATTTTCTATATTTTTTTTAATAAATGATAGGTATATCAGCATATTTATAAAAACGTGACAGAAAAATTATACGCTTCTGTAAATATTATTATCCGAATAAATAGAGGCCCGATTATAAAAACCACCGCCTTACAAATTGTGTTGTAAACAGGCATGTATATCGAGACGTGCTCATTTTTGAATATTATAATATTACTAGTCTTCCATAAATCCAATTATTTTCTACCATCCAACTTAAAAGGGTTAAACAATTTTTAAAGTTTGATGGTGTTTTTTTTCATAGCTGCAAACTTAACTTTATTTAACTTTTTATTTTAAAATTGAAGGGTAAAATGAATATTTGTATAACTAATTAGTATTTATTTAAATTAAATATATTGTATTTAATAATTAAAAATGAGACATGTACAAAATATATTCAAAATTATCATTAGAGTTAAAAAATATTTTTGAAAATTTAAAATTAGTTTACTAATATACCATTTCTAGTTAATACAAATTTATTTATTAATACATTTTTTAAAATAATAAATATTTTTTCTAAAGTTTCATTTTTTTAAATATATCATCACTATAAATAGGTATAAAACTCGTATATTAGAATCTTGAATAAATAATTTTGCATAAAATAAAAAGTGTTTCCTTTCAATCATTCAAAGTCAGAGACTCTGCTCTATCTTGTATCAGAGTCACTGACATCACCTGAGCTGTAAGTATAGGAGCAGAGAGCAGTAGTACTATTGCATTAAAACCTATAAATCATTAAAACTCCATATTTTAATTCCCACGTCAACTTCTAAAGAATTTTAACATAGATTTTTCTTTCACTATTTTGTAATGTATCTTCTTCTTCACCATCAATTGGTTTGCTACTATTTCAATATAATCATCACTGCTTCAGTAACAGTCTATCGCCGGTTGCGCATTTCATGGGCGATTTCACTACTTTTTGTTATCCAAACCCTTTTTTATTGCCATAATATGGCTTTGCAACTGTTTATAATTGGTGGTACTTTTGCCTATAATGATGGTTTCTTCTTGACTTCGATAACTAATACTGTGGTACGATCAAATTCTTGTCTACAAAATTGAGGCCATCACTATTTTATTGAACTGTTTAGAATGAAAATGGCAAAAAGTAACACAAGTCATTTTGTGGATACATTTTGAATTAAAACCTTGAGTTATATTGATCCAAAGGATCAAATGGAACATATTCTAGAAATTAGAAAATTTTAGTTATTCAAGAACGATTCGAGAAAAATTAAAATTATCTTGAAAAACTTGATTTAAAATTATGCTATTAAAACTTAGCTTTGAACCAAATTCGACGACTCGCTAGGTTCATAAATTTAAATTAAGATATATTAATTATTTTTTTAGTTCTTGTGTCAACGGCGAATGCGACAAATATTATGAACCTCGAAACACTCAATTTTTAATTATATAAGGTTCGCTCGGAACACTCAATTTTTTTAATAATATTAACCTTTTACGTATCTATATCTAAAGATACATCGTCTATTCATCCTAATTTGTTAAACTAGATACCTTAAGATGAAAAATAATAATATATCACATGTTATAACATATCATTTCACCTCAAGTTTGAGCTTGAAAATTTAAGTCATTTGAACTCGAACTTTTGCAAGTTCATGCCTTAAAAACATTTTATAGCCAAAAATCAACAGTTAGTAGTACTACTGAAAAGCTGACCATATTTGTCCAGCTCCTAAAAAGCTTTACATATTATCCATTACTGATTACATCACACTAAACCCTAACTGCTAGAGGAAAAAACATGGTAGCCACCACATACCAAAATCTACAAGATTAGGGCAAGTTGAAGAACTATCGTTGGGAATTATTCACTCCCAGCTTCAGATCAAGCTCCACAGAATTAACCATTTTACCGTCAGTAAATTTACTGAAATCACTGAAAAGATGAGCAACAGAAGTAACAACTGCACATTTTCTTGTATTATTATTCACCTTGTTACTTCTCTTCTTCATCTGAAAATTTTGTAACCCTAAATTATTACTTGGAGACGCAATGGGTACAACTGAGGGTATTTCAAAGTTCGTCTTGGCTTTTGCTCCTCTCAGTTTCCTTGCTGCCGCGTCATAAGCACGCGCCGCTTCTTCTGCTGTGTCGAACGTTCCTAGCCAGTGGCGGCACCGCCCTATCCTGTCACGTATCTCCGCTGACCATCTTCCCCATGGCCTCTTACGCACTCCTCTGTATGTTCTCTGCTTCGGAACTCCTCTAACGCCGCCACCGCCGCCGTCAACTTTGTGTGTTTTGGTGCTGGTATGTTGAGAAATGAAGGTTTCTTGGTTTAGAGCGGTGGTTCCGAAGAGAACGTGTTGTCCAACAACGGCGGCGATTCCATCAAGAACGGGTGCCGGTTCAGAGTGCGGCGTGATTTCGGCCGGAATGGCATGTGTAGGGTAGTGGTTGGAGGCTAAAATGGAGGAAATATTACTGTGGGTGTCATAAGTAGCGGTGAAAAGAGAATTGTAAAAAGTTGACGAATCGGCCAAGAACCGAAACGTTTCGAGGTTGGTAAGGAACGGAACGGACAAGAATTTTGGGTTGTTCATAGCGTTTAGCTGTTGAAGTGAAGTAAGAGTCATCTTAAGAGAAGTGAGGAGTAAAAATTGGGGAGGTGAAGCTTATATATTTATAGGGAAGGTAAATAAAATAAAATATGTGACAAACTTGTTTGTCAAATATTGGCTTAAATTCATCAAAAAAATTTCTTTATTTTAAGTTTTTATTTACATCTCTTGAAAGTTCATTTTTCAATAGTTTTAAATATTATTCGTTTTTCTTTGTTTAATAGTAGATCATTTTATGAACGAAAGCTGTGAGCATATAACTCAATCGACGTTAGATGGTTACTATTTATATGTTAAAAATAACAAAACAACCACTATATTTTCAATTCGTATTTATATGATCTCTCTTTTAATTGTTTTTTGTCAATAGATTATTATACTAATAATTTTTTATTTATCTGTTTTTTTAAGTTTGAAGATGAAGCACATTTTACCGACGTGTTAAGTTAGTTGGATATTCAGTCTCACGTGTGTTGCACGGCGAATGTAATGCATGTTTATTCTTTTGTCCAAAAAAATTTAAAAATTTAAAAATATTAAATAGAAAAATTAAATAAAGACAATCTTTTTAAAAAAAAAATATTCAGATAAATAAACTTTTAAAAATACAGAAATTTATGGGTTTAGTCTCAAAATTATTATACTTTTTAAACATCTTATTATATACATTATTATCTTTTGGATTTTTATTATATATTTCCACAATGAATTTTGAATGTGGTATAATTTTATGTATGTCATGTACGATTCAATTTATATACATAAACGTATTATATTATGCCATGTCATCTTTGTAAGTATATTTGATAAAAATTAAAAAAATTATATAATAAAAAAATTTAAAATGTAATATACTTAATAAATAAGGTAATATTATAAGCAGATAAAATATATTTTATAAATAATTTGAAAATGAAATAGTTAATTGAAATGAATACAATTTTAAAAGAAATACATTAATTTGAAAAGATAGATATTATAATATTGGTGTCAGTCACATTTACATAGCTCATCTCATGTCCTTGCAAATTGTGTGCAGAGCAGGAGGAGAGGGATATCCGGTTCCTATTAGTCAGAAGTACCCTCCCATCTACCTTCCTATTCGCTTTTACTATTCAACTCTCTCATTTGTATTCATAAAACAAAAAACTCTCTAATTTGTGAGGTAAATTAGAGCAGATCAAGTACCGCGAATACTTCATTCGATTAAATATTTTTATTTTATAAATGATAATGTTTAAAAATAAAATTTGAATTTAAATTTTAATATAGATATATTTAAATTATATCATTTTACTTGTTTTATTTTTTCTATATCCGTGTTTGTGCTACCTAGAGAGTAGGTGATTTTTTTTGTTTATATATTTTTCATTTTACTTGCATATTTCTCATATTAGATATTTATTTCACTTTTAATATCATACAATTTTTCCATTCTCTTGTAAGCATAAATATAACATCTTTCAATACAATTTCATTTTGACCTTTTAATTTAAGACAAAAAAAATTGAAAAAGTTCAAATTGGTGATCAATTTAAACTGAAAAAACTTTCACTTTGTCATTTTTGAGCTAGGTACACTCTAATTTGTCCTCAATCTTTATAATCGAAAATGGAAACTAGCCTAAAATTAAAAGATTTCTCATATACATCGAATTGAAAAGAAAAAGAAACCAAATTCTTATAAATTGTATTATATTTTTATTGTAGAATAATCTATTGCGAGTATGAATTTATAAAAATTGGGACCAGATAGTATTAATTTTTATATCAATCATGGTCTTGGCATTTGAAAGTTATAGAGATCAAACATTTTATGCTCACAAATCCTTCTTTATATTTTTCGACACAATATATATATATATATATATATATATAATGGATTTATAATTTTAAAAAGTTATAGAAATAAAGTAAATTCTTGATGATGTAGTAAATAAAAAAATTTGCTTAATTTTCAAAATGTAAATCCAAACACTCAATTTTCCACAAGGTATTAAAATAAATCACAAGAGAATTTCAGAAATATCTGCAGGCAAGCTGGCAAATTGTAAGAGAAAATTGATGATTCCATCCGATGAACAGAAAAGAAAAATGTATTGGAAAAGAAAATTAGATAAAAAAGGACAAATACGTCATTAGAAAAGAAATAATGAGTAATATTACATGCAGTGCAAGCAAAAAATGATTTGATGGGCATTAAGTTATATGTTCTCGAGGACTCGTATTAATAGCCGTTGGATTACGTGAAAAATCTTGTAATCGTCATCATGTCGTCGACGGACAAGATTGTTTGACTACTTTGTCTTTAACTTTCATTAGAAAGACATTAAACTTTCCATAATCAAATTAATTAAAATCTTAGGGTTACCTGTTTAATACGGAGATAAAGATAGTGTGTGGCCAGGTGCACCAATGTGACCGTGTTGGTGCATCAAACGGACCACTTATAAAGCAAAGATGGTGAATCAAATGGTTCGATCATAATCATATCAATCAAAGTGTGGGTCCACTAGGAGAGTTTACGTAGGAGGCAATAACTTGTGAGGAGAAATGTTTGATAAGACTGTAATCTTTAGGGTGGTGTAAAAGAAAATGATATGGTGGATTGGAAAGATTTCCATCTTCTAGGGTTAGCAAATGATGGCCTTTTTGGCAGTGGTTATTAATTTTTTTTTATTCTAAAAAAAATTATTTTTGTTGTTGTTGGAAATCACTTCAATGGAGTTTAAGTAATTTTGTTTTTACTTAAAATTTTTTATTTGATTAAAAAATAAAAATATATCAGCCAATAAACAAAAGGAAGAATTTAGATTTATTTTGATAGAATAAACTGCAAATAACGGTTATAAAATTTGCAATTATATGCTTTTCGGAAAGCACGAGTAGATAGCAATTGAAATTGAAATTAAATGAGAGATATTTGCAGCTAATAATGAAGATTAGTTAGCACAGACACGGATATAGAAAAACATAATATTTTAACATTGACATCGATGTTACAATATTATTTTAAAATCTTTTATATAAAAAAATGAAATTTTTGTTAAAATATCAAATATCTAACATATTTTTAAAATAGGATACATTAATTAAATGAAGTGTACATCCTATACAAATGTAAGATTATACTTTGACAATTACATTGTCTCTAGGTTTTGTCCTTTCGCCGAAAAACCACCTCCTCCATCTTTTTACTCTCTCTCTTTTTAGTGATTTTTAGTGATTGTTGAATAAAGAAGATTCTTTTATTATAGATGGATGAAAAACCATAGTTTGAAGGTGGTTGTGGTGACCGGAAAACCACCTTCTCATTTTAACTAGTAGTTTTCTTCAAAAATTTATTAATGAAATTTTTCTTCTCTGTTTTCTTTAGTCGATTTGACGGATCTTACTCGAACTATAAAAGTTTAAAACTTTTTTGATCGGATTTAAATTTTTAATTTGAAAAATAAAATTTTTATGGTTGCTTTTTTCTGATATGTTTTTTAGTGTTGTGTTTGTGTTTTATTAGATCTAATTTGTGGATTCATGTTGAAGATAAGGGTTGAAGTTTCACGGATAGAGCGGCTTTAAGATCATAATTTTAACGTTTGAACCATAAATATATTGGGTGACCCATTCGGTGGTTTGAAAAGCCCTAATCGATAACTGTATTTACAGCTCTTATCATTATTGTAAAATAGTTCTTTCAATCTGTTGAAGAACCGTTCATTTATTGTATTTTTATTATTATTAATAGAAATTTAGTCTATGATAAAAAAAATAAAATAAAAATTACACTGTCTCTAATATATTCCGGTGTGGATATGCATATGTTCATCTTTTTTATATAATTGAAAAAAAAAATGCACTAGTGAAGGATTTGAGATGGTTTATTTTTTACTTTGCTAACTGCCAACTAAACCAAAAACTTCAACTTCTTGTCCATGTTCTCTTGATCAAAATTCTAACTCCATAACTCTTATTTTCAGAGGCTACGGGTATATGAGAGGTGTTGAATTGGCTAAAGGAGACTTCTAATTTTATTATTGAGTCAGATGCAATGGAGGTGGTGTTGAAGATTTGAAATTCAAATTATGCGAACGCGGATGTCATCGTCGAGGATTGTACTAATCAAGCTAAGAAGTCATATAATGTTTTTTTTCATGAGGCGATCTGCGAATCAGACTGTGCATGTGTTAGCGCAAAAAGTCTGTTTCATTAAAGATCATTAAGTGTGGTTCTGTCATTTTTCTGAATTTTTCATTTTTATAACTGTTTTTGATTTTTAATAAAATTCCGCTTACACTTAAAAAAAAGAAAAACTCTTATTTTCAGTTTCTCCCATTAAAGTATATCTAGATTTATTTCTTTTCACATGCCTAAATTATTTTTATATTCTATAAAGAGTTATGTTATGTGTCTAAAAATAGATTATAATTGAGGGCTATAGAAATTAGATACATTTGTTCAAATTTATAAAATTGACAGACTATAATATCTAAATAATTTTTAAAGATGATAAAGTGGTCAAAGTTATTATATAAAAAACGTTGGATTAACCCATTTTTAGGTTTCTTAACTTTACGAATTTTATTTATATGATTCATGAACTTTCATTTGGTGTTATTTGGTCCTCTAACTTTACATTTTTTGTTTATCTGATCCCTGAACTTCCATTTAGTCTGTTCCTGAAATTTAATTTTTCGCTTTTTCAGTTTCTCAAAAATGTAAAATTAAGAAAAAATATAAAGTTGAGGGACCACATATGTTCAAATGAATATTTAGGAAATAGATAAATAAAAAATATAAAATTAAAAAATCAGATAAGTCCAAATAAAAATTTAAAAACCAAATAAATAAAATCTGTGAAGTTGAAGGACCTTAAAAAGAGTTATCTAAAAGCATTTTACAAAATATAATGTTGAATAAATATATAGCTATAAAAAAGAGTTGTGCTGAGCTAAAGTACAAGCAAAGGTGTGCATGTGCATGTAACATTGTAACTCAGTCACCTAATTGAGTAAATTTCTAAATGTGGTTTTTGTCTTTTATCATCTTCAAAAGCATAAAATGTTGCAAATTAAAACAAAAAATAGAATACCAAGATTAATTTAAATTTCCAAGTAGTGCATGGAAAACAAGGGAACTTGAGCTTATTGTTTCTTTTAATTGTGTAATTTGTATCTATCTGTATATAAATATATATATTTCAGTTAACTAAGAACGGCAAACACAACTTAGAACATTATCGATCTGTGGAAACATAACCAGCGGTCCAAAATAGATTATCATAAAATTTGTCCAAAGTTTGAAGTCAATCTTCTATTCTTGTGCATGGATTTATTATATATGCATGGATTGGCGTTGTATGTTTGGCTTGTTATGGCCATTTTTCAAGGTGGTTGAGCTAATGGGTTAAATTAGAAGAAACATTCTGCAGGAACAAAAAAGAATGTCTGTCTATAAAGTTTCAAAACCAATCTCTAATACATAATCTTATGTGTATACCTAGGCTTTACCCATAAAAACCTCATATTTTTTTCATTTTTTCATCTATTTAATCCCTCTTTAAAATTTATTAGTTAAATAATTCTTTAAACTATCCGTTTTCATTTAATAGGTTTTTATGTGGATGGGAACTATGAGCGAGTAAATGATTAACAATTTTTATGTGAATGGAAATTATGAGCATGTGGCCCCTTTTAATTTTTTTTTTGTTTACTAGAATCCAACACTTATAAATTGTTGTTTGTCTGGTTTCTTTTTAAATTTGATGACGTGATTCATTTTGTCAAAGTGTGAAATTAAATAGACATTTAATTTCAGTAATATGCTCATTTCCGTCAAAAAAATTAAAATATAAAAATGAATTAAACACATGGACTAAACAAATACAAAAGTTTTAGAAATGACGAGATAGGAATCATCATAAAAGTTGGTTTAGCCATAAGTCTAAGAAATGGTGTTTTCCAATGAGTCAGGTAGCTTGTGGTTAATTTAGCACGCGAACAAGGGTTTAGTATTGTATGCAAAAATAATCATATTGGACCACAAGACTTTTAAAGAGATTGTGAACATTTGGACCATTTTACTATGTCAAAATCTTTTAGAGAGATTAGGGTGAGAAAATCCCAAGATTAAACAAAAACTAATAAATTATATGATGTTATGATATCTTTATCATTTCTTGTACTGTTGCTGTGTTTATTTTGGTGTTCCACTAAATTTTTTGCAAATTTCATGGCACTTTCTGGAGGGTTGTTTTCTATATATTACAGTGTTTTTGTCCTTTGAGTGGGTTAGTTTGCTAAATTTGAATATTTTTTCATGGATTTGTATCTTTTTTTTCTCACAAGAACAGTAATAATTTGGATAGGAACATGATTAATTAACATCTCAAGGCTTTCTTTTTTTGTTACAAGTATTGCTAGATATCCGGAGTTATTCTAATTCGGATTGAACCAGATAAAATCCGTTAAAACGATAAAACTCTCCTAATTCTTTTTTGGAAATTGCAACATATTCAAAGCTGCAACCCAAAACCTATGATTAAAAAGAAAATAGTCATTGTTACTCCATTCAACCATGCTGGTTAAAAAAAATATGATTTCCGGATGGATCGCCGTTCCTTATCCATCCCTCGGATGATATATTTTTAATTTTTAATATTTCTATATCTATTTTATTCCATCTCCTAAATACCTGTCCTTCTTCCGCGTCTATTTGACTAATATTTTTCTATAAATTCACTCATTTTTTTAATTTTTTGATTCCGCCCTTGCACATCATTCCTTCAATTACACTGACCCCTATACTAATCTATTGTCGCATTTTGCTACAAACTAAAATAAGTTCTAGTGCTTCTAATGCCATTTAACAATGATTAACATTTTAATTTCTCTTCAATTTAAATTAGAGTTTTTTAGATAAATATCAAAAAAAGATAAAATATTCTCAAGAATACTACCTCAAAGCTTTTTTTTGAAAAATACAATCTGTATTTTTTTTTTGCAAAAATGACTTTTGTTATTCTCATAAATATTTTTTTAATCTCAGAAATACGATTTTGGTTACCCAGCGGTATACCAACACTGTTGGTTAACTAAAAAAAAACTATTTCAAATTCAAACCTATATTTTTATTAAACTAGTTGAAAATTCTATTACAAACCCCTCCCCTTCATCACCGCAATAGCAACCGTCAAATAAAACCTAAATCGTCTTTTTTAAAATCTAAAATTATTGATTAACCATTTGTTAACCAACATGGTACTAAAAATAAGGTAATTGGTGTACCATTAATACACCATTGGTTAACTAGCAATAAACATAAAATTCAGCAACTGTTTGCTAATGATTTTATTAATGATATATTCAAAATATAAATACAGGTTACCTAACAATTTACCCAATCTTAACCATTGGTTACCCAACATTCAAAAATATTACAATTCTCACAAACATTTCTTCAAACACATAGAGTGTAACATGCTGTGCAACACAAAAAAATCGAACCACAAACATAAAATTCAGTAACTGTTTACTAACGATTTCATTAATGATTTATTCAAAATAAAATTACAGGTTATCTAACGGTTTACCCAATGTTAACTATTGGTTACCCCAACACCCAAAAATATTACAATTCTCACAAGCATTTCTTCAAACACCTAGAGTGTAACATGCTGTGCAACACAAAAAAACCGAACCACAATTACATCAACATCATCGTTCAGAAAACAAAAATAAGAAATGGATTAAAACAATACACAAAATATTGATTCGATTTAGAGTGCAACATGCTGTGCAACAAAAAAAAAATCTAACCACAATGTTTGCTTGCCTAAATCTAATTGCAGCAGCTCCTAACTTACAAGTTAACCAATGGTTTACCCAAAGTTAACCATTGGTTACCCAACACCCAAAAAATTACATACATCAAGAGATATTCTCATAAGCATTTCTTCAAACACTAAGAGTGCAGGCTGTGCAACACTAAAAAAATAGCATCTGCTCATTTCTAAATTTCTAAATCAAAGTAAATTGCTAAAATATCAAAACAAAAATCTCAAAAAAACTCCAAAAATTATACAAAAAGCTCCACAATTCCCTCTAACAAAAAAATTAAATACAGGTGTATGTGGCTTTTCACTCTCTTACTCGCCTCATCTATAGTCCATCAACAGTTCTCCATCCTCGTCGTGGTACCTGCAAAATTATTATCGGGCTTGTGTCGGAGGCGGGCTTACAACGGCGGCAGCGGTAGGCTTGTGATTTTCTGAAAACAGCGAGAAGGCGATCTTGAAGGTGGCTTCTTTAGTGGTTGTCGCTTGGCAGTGATGGCAGAGAGATTGCGTCGGAGATTGCAGCTTGGGTGATTATGTTAGGGTTGCAGTGGATGTTTCTATTTTTATTTGAAGAATAAAAGACAAGATGGCATTTATCAAAAACAGAAAGTATAAAAATCAAAAAAAGTAGAAGGAAAATGTAAATAGCTAAATGGAAACTTGGCAGCGTACTATTCTAATTACTTTGGGTAATGAAGGTATTATGTCTAATTAACTTTTTAAATTACACTTTCGAGTCCTACAACCCCTTTTTTCATTTATTCGTACAATTTACAGATATTGCATTCAATAGGATCTACTACATATTACAACTAGTAACTTTGCTTAAGTTATGCAATGGGTTCATCAAACCAACATTAATGTACAAAGGCAGAGCCCTCAGGACTTATTTTTTCTTTTTTTGCATATGCAAACAAAGATTAACAGTGAACTTTCAAGTGTGCTCTAACCTGTAATTAAAAAGAAACTTTGGAAGATTTAATATGAAACTAAAACCGATACGACCCGTCTTTGTGTCAGTTTGTCCCATCAAGCACTGGCAAGGATTCAAGCAGAATATCAGCTGCATATTCCAATTCTTGTTCTGAGATGATCAATGGAGGTACCAGCCTAATAACATTTCCTTTGCCTGCAGTTAATATTAAAAGACCCGAGTTTCGACAAGCATCTACGAGAGGTGAAGCGGGTACGTCCAATTCTACCCCTACTATAAGCCCCAAACCTCGTACTTCTCGCACATGAGAATTTCCTCCAAGTTTCTGAATTAAAATGTCTTTGAAGTACTGACCTTTCTCTGAGACACTAGCCAAGAAACTGGGTTGTGATATTTTGTCTAAAACCGCAATGGCAGCGCTACAAACAAGAGGTCCGCCAGCAAAAGTGCTCCCGTGTTCTCCGTACTTCATCGCAGCAGCAACTTTTTCTTTCATTAAAACAGCTCCTATGGGAAGCCCTCCTGCAAGCGGCTTTGCTATAGTCATTATATCTGGGATGACGCCGTACATTTCGTGCGCCCAAAGATAACCGGTTCTTCCCAACCCACATTGAACCTGCCAACATAATTTTTGTTAACATGCTTCTTAATTGAACTATGAATCGCTATAATCAAATACTGAAACACAAGAATGTATTAAACGAACTAAAACAAAAATTATTTTCTGTACGACAACAAAGAATGCGGTTAATCACAGCTTCGAGAATACAGAAGCTTTCAAACAGCCTGCCATGCTTCCCCCTTCCCTATTAACTAATATCAATCAGACCATCTGATTCAGATGTATGTTTAAACCCTATGTTGCATGAAAACACCTATGTTGAAACAGGAAACACTGAAACGGAAAACTGAGAATATTTCAAATTCTTAAACAGAAAAAGATGAAATAGGGTGTGTTATCACTGACAACCGCAAGCATCATTTTCATTACACTTTTCAATTAAATACAGACTTCATGCAGCCTGGAATTCCGACAAAGCTCTTTCGCAATAAAGATCATATACATACAACAGACATCAAGCTGTATAGACACATGAGTAGAATAAGTCATACACACCATATGCACCAATTTCAAATTTGATTCAAGAGAAGTTTTTCATGCTGTTAATAAAAATATTACTGGCTTAGTGCCTGCTTCCTACCCCATTTAAAGAAATTCAAATATATCCTGTTTCTTTTCCCCTGTATTTTGCATATTTCAAGTTTCATCCAAGTATATGGTAACAACTTTGTGTACATTAAATGTTAAGTGTTTAAACTCCATTCAAATTCAATTGGAAAAAAAATTACTAATCACCAGAAAACTGATCAATGTCTCCATGTTTCTTCTTACAAGGCTCGTAGACACTGTCTAACTATGAAATGTATACTACGGCATTCACCTTGAAATTGCTGATAGAATTTCACTAGCACTCATGCTATTTTATACAGAATGATGCTTATCGGATACACTATACCTTATTATCCTGATAATCTTTAGAAATCAAAAAGCATATGCAAACTTTAGGTTAGTGGCAGCACCATAGGAGCCAATAGAGGAAGGCATCATAAACAGAGTTTTATAGTTGTCAAATCAAATCTATTTACCACAAATCATTTGTGTAAGAACTAGAAAACTATTCTTGGAAAAGTATAAGACATATACCTCATCGTAAACCAGAAGACACCCGACATCATCACAAGCACTACGCAAGGATTTCAAAAACTCCTTAGTAGCAGCATAAATACCACCTTCACCCTGAATAGGTTCAATAAAAACAGCAGCAAATTTCCCACTTTTTATCAATTCATTCGCAGCTTGAATATTACCATATTCCACGAAAGTAACTCCAGGCATAACAGGCTCAAAAGGGGAACGATAATGCTCTTTACTAGTCAAAGCAACGGCGCCCATTGACCTTCCATGGAAACTATTAGTAAACGAAATAAATGCTGTTGCAGGCTGTTCTAAATCAGGATTCAAAACCCTTTGAAACTTTCTTGCAAACTTGATTGCACCTTCATTAGCTTCTGTTCCAGAGTTCGTAAAGAACACTCGATCAGCAAATGAGGATTCCACTAATCGGTTTGCAAGCTCTACCTATGCAATCAACAAATCCATATACTAAACAACTAAGTTATATAATATCTAAATAATCAAATATTTCAAATTGGTCCGTTACAGAAGGAATCAAGGTTTCATAGTAACTATAACATTTTTTTTAAAAAAAAAGGGTTATTTGCATATTAAATCAAGGAAAGGGAAATTTGTGTGCTTCACCTGAGGAATTGAATAATAAGCATTACTGACATGAGTGAGCAAATGGGCTTGCTCTGTAACAGCTTTAAGCCAATCAGGATCGCCGTGGCCGAGGGCGTTGACAGCTATACCGGCAGTGCAGTCCAAGTACTCTCGACCCTCAGGATCATACAATTTACAGCCTTTGCCACTGGCTATAACAAGTGGGTTTCTGGCATAAGTACCAACCAGAACCTTTGCCTCCATTTCAATCACTTCCTTGCTTTTCAAATTCAGATTCTTGATCGAATCGGGTGGCTTCACGTCTATGTTAAGACAGGCGCGTGGAGTAAAAGAAGAACGGTGATCCACCGCCGCCACCGGAGTCGGAGAAAGAGAGATGGGGCGGTTGAGAAAGAAGTGGGTGGAGCTCATTTTTGTCTAGGATGATAAAAAAAATTGAAGAAAGTTGAAGTGTTTGATTGATTTAAGTGTTAGGGTTAGGGTTTAAGATTCTTTGAATTTGATGGTATTGGAAGAGTGAGTTGGGTTCGTTACGCTTCAAAAAGGGAAATATGCTACAAATGGCGGGGTTTTGATTTAGTCATTTATTGTTCTTTTGTCCAAGGATGCAAATTCTTCTCTCTTTTTCCTCTCATACTTGGTCAAATTTCACAATTATGCAAGTCTCACGTTTGGTCATTTTATTTTAATTTTAAAAAAAATATTTTCGAAATTTGAAATTTTGAAATTTATAATGTTTTTTTCACCAAATCTTAGGTGAGTAAAAACCGAACCAAACCGAACCGAACGGAATTTGTTTTTTGGTTCAGTTTTTTGGGGAAAACAGTTCGGTTCTGATTTTGAAAACTTTGGAATTAGGTTAACGGTTCGGTTTCGAAAGTTGTAAAATCGAAATAGCTGAAAAACCGACTGAGCCGAACGTTTCAAGAAAAATAAGGATTTGTTTGACTTTATATCTAAATCTCGGGACTTTTTTGTTATTTTACCAAAAAATTTAAGATTTTTGTTTAATTTTTAAAATAAATCCAAATCGACCAAAAAATATCGGTAAAACAAAAAGTTCGGTGTTTGGTGAAAGAAATTCCGGTTCGATCTAAGATTAGGGAAAGTTCGGCACCCTCGTTTCGGTCGATTCGGAACCGAACCGACTGATGTTCGCCCCTACCTAATCTATATTAGTTAGCGGGAATTCCAGAAGATTAGTAGTTATTATATTAACAATTTTTAAACCAGACAAACACGGCCTGTTTTCAATTTTTGATCATTTCGACCCTTTCGTTTTCAATTCGACAAAGTATCTCAGAAATTGTGGGATTGTATTCCTTTATGATCTCAGGGATTCACCAGTGCTTGATTTACCATCTTTACAAAATCATCATATGTTAAGTTGTTAACTGATATCAAATGATAGTACAGGGACAAAGTAACTTAATCTACAAATTTTATTTCAATAAATAAATAGGGTTATTGACAGCATTTATTTACATTACAATTTACAATCAACCGTTTACAACAAATCACAGAGATGGATGAAAGATTAAACTAAAGAATAAGGTTTTTAGTACAGTACAGAGCTCAATACATCCATGACAAATCTTGCCGGAATGACACGGATCTTGCAGCTCCTTGAACACCCCTTTCAGAAATTTGAGGACAATCTTCAACCGTCAAGAATTCCAATTTGTACGATCCGATAAGAGGTTTTAACCCGACATCTGTAACTCCCAAACACTTCCGTAACCGTAAAATGCACAACCGAGGAAACTGACCTACAAACTGTAACCCCTCGTCGCTGATTTCTTGGCATTTGACAAGCTCCAAGCTTTCAAGATACATAGCAGAACAAAGAGCTTCCATCCCATTGTCACCGAAGGAATACACATGATCGAGCGCAAGTTCCCTAATCGGGCACATCTGAATCAACGAGAGTATTCCATTTAAGGTAAACGATGAAAATGAAGGAAACTCTCCATCGGAAAAAGATATCCGAACAGATTCAAGCATCGGACAATTCTGAGCTATTGCTTTGAGGCTTTCATCTGTTAATCTCAAAGGGTTGTTCAGCAGAAGCGGCAACGATAAATCAGAGGGTACTCGGACGGAAATTGAACGAAGATTTCGCGATGTTTTCGCGAAGCCTATGATATCACAGTCTCTCAACCCGACACACATATCTAAGTGAATCTTTTCCAAATTCTTGCACTTTCCTAATATACAAGCAAGTCCTCTCCCCGGACTGATGATACAATTTACTAAACTAAGTTCCAACAAAGATTCACACGGCACCAATTGATTTTGCCATCGATCCACAGCTAATCGATCATAAACCTTCATATATCTATAATTAGCATCTACCTCGAACTGTAATCTTTTTAGCATTCGCCAGCTACATCCTAGCTTTATCAAGTCACCCTCTCCAATAACTCTACAATTCTTAATCGACAGGTCCTCAAGTGTCTCAAGTTTTCCAAGATACTCCAGCCATTCAACACTCGTAACATTGATACATCGGTTAAGGTGGAGAATCGTCAGATTTTTGCAACCCACAACGAGAGATAATATACCACAACCGGTGATTCTTGGAGTAAAATTCAACACCAACCCTGAAAGCTTGGAGCAAGAAGCCAAGTAACGAAGCCCCACATCGGTTATGAACGTACAATAGCATAGTGCAAGATCGGACAAAGACGGGCAGTTATTAGCAAGAACAAAAAGTCCGTAATCATCTAACTGCTTTCCTAACTTCGACATCCAACCCGAGTAAGTTATTTCTACTTTTACTAAATTTGGAAATCGATTGCAAAGGGAAGTAAGAGCTTGGTTAGCCGGGTCTAATCCGCAACCAAATCGAAGAGATAGTCTCTGTTCGTTATCTAATTCGTATAAACGCTTACATACTAATGAAGCAGCATTTCTATCTACAGTTTTGTTGACTCTGCTCAAAATCTCCCAAACCAACTGATCTGGTAAATTATCCATTGCAAGAGGATCTAATTCTTATAACCTAGAAATACAAAATGTCAAGAATTGACCTAAAAATTGATTTTGAGGAAGCAATTGACACAGAATAAATTGATTTCAAGGACATAATTGAAGAGAAAAACTATGATTAAAAATTATCTAACCAAGTAATTTGAAAATATTAAAATTATAAGAATCATGCATATATGGAAGGCATAAATTTACAGAAATAATAACCAAAAGAAGGGGAATTTACCAGCAAATGAACGAGAAAACGAGAGATTCATGAACCTTGATGTTGGGTCCAGCAGTAGCTCAAGAGGGGGGGTGAATTGAGACTTTAAAACTTTTCTGCTAAAATATGATAAGCTACGGAGTTAGCTTAAGCAGATAGAGTTTTAGTCAGGCCAAGCTAATCAAATATGAGAGATTTGATAGCTTCCAAGAGATCAACTAAAGAGCTATAGAATAAGCTTAAGTTGATAAGTCCAAGCAAAGATAAGTTGTTCAAATATTGAGGATTTGACAGACAAGTAAGATCAACTTCTAAGCTATTAACTCAGCTTGAGTTGATGCACATTAGTAAAGATAAGCTAATCAAATATGAATGATTTGTGAGCTTATCAATACAAGAGATAAAGCTAAGTAAACAGAAATTAGATTAGTTTGAGAAATGCTTTTAAAAGTTCTTTAGAAAATCTCTTTTGAAAAACAGTTTATGGTAAAGCTAATTAAATCAGAAATGAAAGCATAAAGCTGAGACACCGGATTTTTATAGTGGTTCGGCAACCCTGCCTACATCCACTCCTTAGGGATCCCCATCCCTAAGTATTTCACTCTTCAATCTCTATTGCGGGCTAGAGATAAAGCCAATAAGAATACAACCCTAGTTCTACCCAGAAGCTAGTCTGTAACTTACACGCTGATTTGTTAGCTTCAGCAAACTATTTCCCTTTGAGATTACAAACCTAGTTCTACCCAGAAGCTAGTCTATAACTCAGCTGATTTGTTAGCTTCAGCAAACTATTTCCCTTTGAGATTACAAACCTAGTTCTACCCAGAAGCTAGTCTATAACTCACAAGAGATTACATATATATATTTGGTGGTGTAATACTCTCACTCAAAACTAACCCTAGTTTCTTTGAGAGGGATGACCAATTTGAAGCACAATGTTGGTGGTGATGGATTTTCTCTCTTGATGCTCCACACTTGATAAATGGTTGATGGAGAGGTATATATAGTCTCCAAGAATCTTCTATAATTAGGGCTGAGTCATGTGCCTTGATTCTTATCCATAAATGCAAGGTGTGCAAGATGCCAAATGGAGGAGCCTCTTGCCAGCCGAGCTAATCAGACCAGGTTGGGAACATCTTGTTTGGTAGTGACCTGGCAGCCTGATTTTGTAGTACAAGGTACACTGTCACAGTCTGATCTTGTCTGCTGAGCTGGTAAACCTCAAGCTAATTCCGAAAATGCCCTCCAACTATTTACTTGTATTTCAAGATAGAATAATCATGAACCTTCTAGAACATGGGCCTTGCAACACTTGGACAAACAAAATTAGTGGGCTTTAGTTATCATCAAAACTAAGGATTATGGATAAAGGCCTTTAGCCAACAATCTCCCCCTTTTTGATGATGACAAAACCTTTCCAAAGACAAGTGTTAAATAATTCTAGAAGGTAAATCAATCAACAGGTTAAGTTTTATTTAGCAAGCTCCCCCTGAGTATATGACATATATAAGAAGCTAAAAGATCAAGCTAAATAAAACCGTTGAGAAGAATATGATATCAATCATAAGAGCATGGCAAACAAAGGATTACTTACTACTCCCCCTTTTTGTCCATCATCCAAAAAGGACATTTAATGCTGAGTAGATAGCTTGTCAGATTCTGATGCTTCCTTGACAGGAGGAAGAGTGACATCATGCTGAGTTGATGTAGCTCCAGGCTGGATCTGATAGATTAGCTTGACAAAGTCCTCCTTTATTTTTCCCAAACTCACTTGATGCCTTGCACTATTTCTCAAAGTCTGTAGAGGGTTCTTTAACTTCATTTCCATCATGTTCTCCCACGTCAGGTGTCTTTTCATTTGAAGATCCTTTAGAGTAGACTTGATAATTTTCTGCACTCCTTTCTCAGACTGATCACTTAGCTTGGCAGAGCTTTGCAGCTTAGATTTTTCAAAAGCTAGTTTTTTCATGATTTTAGTCTGTCTCTTTTTCAGAGGCTTGCCATTTGAAAAGCTAGCAGCTTGCTTGCTAGAAACTTTATTAATTTCTTTCTTGCTATTCTCAGAGCTATTTGACTTCTCTGAATCAGTTTCTTCACTTTCCACTATCTTTTATCTCTTCACTCTTTTCATAGCCTAATGGCTTGTGGATTCCAGTCCATGCTTTTTAGTCCGAGTGAGAAATAGCTTGGACACATAGTCACCCTTATTTGTCAAAACCGAGCTTTGAACGAGGATATGGGTTTTGAGAGATAGATAGATTTGGCCCATGAGAGAGACTTAGAAAATCGACCCATTAGTCTGCTCAGTTAGCTCGTGCTGCCTGTATAGCTTGGAAGATCTTGTAGCTCGAGATTCATATTAGCTTGCCAAAGTCTTATCTTGCTACCCTAATAGCTTCCCATCTTCTTAGCTTTATCAAACCTGCAATCTAAGATAAAACTAAAACAAAAGAGAAATTAAAAAGCTCAAAAAATGAAGTCATTAAGTGTCAGTATTGTGGAGCTAAGTCCCTCAAGAGCTAATCTGTATTAGCTCGAGTTCACCTCTTATTTTGCAAAACTGATCCTCTGGTAATGGCTTGGTGAATATATCAGCTAGTTGATATTCAGTAGAAACGAAGATTAGCTTGATATCTCCATCTTGAACATGATCTCAGATGAGGTGGTGTCTAATCTCAATGTTTTTAGTTCTTGAGTATGGCACGAGATTCTAGGAGAGATTTATGGCACTGGTGTTGTCACAAAGAATAGGTATGAACTTTAGCTTCACCTCATAATCCTCAAGCTGCTGTTTTATCCATATAATTTTAGCTACATAGCTTTCAGCAGCTATTTATTCAGCTTCAGTAGTTGACAAGCTAACAACGCTTTGCTTTTTGTTATGCCAAGAGACTAAGGCATTTCCCAAGAATTGACAAGCTCCTGAAGTGCTTTTTCTATCAAGTTGGCAACCTTTCTCATCAGAGTATAGCCTGGTGGTTGTGCTCATTGGTGTCCTACTTCCTTTAGCTTCTGTCATTTGGAACTTCTTGAGTAGCTCTCTGATGCATTTAGTTTGACAGATAAAGAGCCCATCTTGGCATTGCTTAATTTGAAGACCCAAGAAGAAGGTGAGTTTCCCATCATGCTCATTTCAAATTCATTCTTCATTAGCTCGGCAAACTGAGTGCATAGGCTGGCCTGAGTAGCTCCAAACACAATGTCATCCACATAGACTTGGACAATGATGACCTCCTTCTTATGTCTTTAGTGAATAGGGTGGTATCCACTTTTTCTTTTATGAAGCTATTTTCAAGAAGGAATTTGCTTAGCCTGTTGTACTAGGCTCTGAGAGCCTGTTTTAGCTCATACAGAGCTTTAGTCAGCTTGAAGACATGGTCAGGCTTCACATACACTTCTTCCTCCAGATAACCATTGAGGAAAGCACTCTTTACATCCACTTGGAATAGCTTGAAATTTTTATGGCATGCAAATGCACATAATATCTGAATAGCTTCAAGCTTTGCAACCGGGGCAAAAGTTCCATCAAAGTCTATTCCTTCAGCCTGATTGTAACCTTTAGCTACCAATCTTGCTTTGTTTCTGACCACATTTCCATCTTCATCAAGTTTGTTCCTAAACACCCACTTAGTTCCAATGATAGACTGATTCTTTGGTTTAGGAACCAATTGCCAGACTTTGTTTCTCTCGAATTGATTTAGCTCCTCCTGCATAGCTTTCCAGAGCTCATAAGGAGTCTTTTTCAGAATAGATCTTACCGAAGCTCTGTTTTGAATATAACAGGCTGTGCTAATAGCTTCGGCCCAGAAGTATTTGGGTAGCTTGGCTTCATTGATCATGGTTCGAGCCATTTCTTGAAGGGTTCTGTTCTTTCTCTCAACCACTCCATTTTTGCTGGGGAGTTCTAGGTGCTGAGAAGTTGTGAGTGATTCCATTATCGTTGCAAAACTCCTCAAATAGCTTATTTTCAAATTCCCTTCCATGGTCACTTTGAACGGTGGAAATCTTTAGCCCTTGTTGATTTTGAATTCTTTTGCAGAGATTTGAGAATTTCTCAAAGGCTTCATCTTTGTGAGCAAGAAAAAGAACCCAAGTGAGTCTTGAATAATCATCCACAATCACAAAGGCGTAAGACTTACCTCCCAAGCTAGTTGGAGTGATTGGACCAAATAGGTCAAGGTGAAGTAGCTCCAGAGGTCTACTAGAGTTTAGCTGTCCTTTAGATTTGAAGGATGATCTGGTTTGCTTCCCCTTTTGACATGCATCACAAATGGAATCTTTTTCGAATTTTAGGCTGGGCAGTCCTTCCACAAGCTGATAGATGGATAATTTGCTGATTAGCTTCATACTTGCATGGCCTAATCGTCTGTGCCATAGCCAACAATTTTCTTCAATGGTAGCGAGACATAGATCAGACTCATTAAGTTTCTCTAGATCAATGAGATATATGTTGTCTACTCTATCTCCAATGATTAGAGTTTGGTTGCTAGACAAGTCTTGAACTTCGCATTTGTTAGGTTCAAAAATCACTCTTCTGTTTTTGTCACATAGCTGGCTGACACTGAGTAGGTTGAATTGTAACCCGCTGACCAGAGATACATCTTCGATAGGATGATTAGTCCCAATAGTTCCTGAACCGATAATTTTAGCTTGACTGTTGTCTCCAAAGCTAACTGATCCTCTTCCATTTAGTTTGAGCTGGGTGAACTTGGATTTGTCACCCGTCATATGCCTAGAGCATGCACTGTCCACGTACCAGTTGTCATGTGCCTTTTTGCTCCTTAGGCAAACCTGAAAAGATCAGTTAGTTTTAGGTACCCAAGCTAAATTGGGTCCTGATGGGTTAGCTTTGACATATAAGTTGTTCCGAGTCTGATTACCTTGAGTGGCTTTCTTTTTGAAATTGCAAAATTTATCCGAGTGGCCTTTTCGGTTACAGTAAAAGCAAGATTCTTTAGTGACAAAAGGTTGCGCTTGATAGTTAGATCGAGATGGGCCAACCATGGCTTTCACAAACTGAGTAGCTTTGGGTTCTTGAATTTTTAAAGAATCATACCCAATGCCAGCTTTGCTTTTAGATAAGCGCATATCAGTAGTTCCAAGGAGCATGTCAAGATTGGATCTACCTTTTGTGAAAGTCTCAAGATCTCGAGTTAAGCCAACGATTTTGATTTTCAGATTTTCATTGAGTCTAGCAAACATTTTCTTAACATTGTTTGAAACTTCAAGTTCAGTTTGGAGAAATCTGATTTGGGATTTAGAGTGTCTAAGCTCTTCAATCAGATCGCTCGAAGGCTGAGTGAGATTAGCTTCAAGCTGATCAACATCAGTCTTAAGCTGATTAGTTTGATTAGCGCTAGCATGGTCAGGCTGGCTAGTCAAATTATCAGCTTCTGCGATCTTGTATTTTCCTTTTAGATTTAGATATTTTAAAGAAACCTTGGTGTATTCTTTGAAAAGAGCATTATATAAATCTTGAAGATCAAGAGAGCTAATGTCAAGAGTTTTTACCTCATGATCAATTTCTGAACTGTCAGCTTCTGAACATTGATTAGGTTGAGATCCTTCAGCATTGTCTTGGGGATCACACTCTTCTCCTATTTTGGCCATTAAGCAAACAATGGCATTTCCTGGTGTTTCTTCTTCTGAGCTGGATGCTTCACTGTCACTCCATGTGGCTTTCATAGCTCTATCAAATCTTTCTTTCCGATATCTTTTCTTTAGCTTTGGGCAGTTAGCTTTGAAATGATCCGGGCTGTTACATTCAAAGCAGTTAGCTTCCAGTGTTTCCTTCTTAGCTTCAGGTCTGGGATTGTATGATTTCTTTAAGTCATTCCTGTATCTTCTTCCACCTTTCTTGTACATCTTCTGAAACTTTCGAGTCATGAGAGCTATTTCTTCTTCTGAGTTATCTGAATCACTCTCTTGATTGACAGTGTTTAGAGCTAGATCAGTTTTCTTCTTTTTATCGAAGACTGATTCTTTCCCTTTCTTAATTAGCTCGTGAGTGAACAGCGAACCCATTAGCTCGTCCAGGGAGTAATCTTTTAGATTTCTTGCTTCAAAGATGGCATCTACCTTGCTGTCCCATTTATCGGTAAGAGATCTTAGAACCTTTTTCACAAGTTCTTCTTCTCTTATGTTTTCCCCGAGACTCTTCATTCCATTTACAATATTTGAAAGGCGAGTGCTTAGCTCCTGAATAGATTCATTAGGTTGCATCTGGAACAGCTCATACTGTCTCTTTAGCATGTTGATTTTGGATTCTTTAACCTCATCCGTTCCTTCAAAGGTGGTTTCTAGTTTCTCCCATGCATCTTTTGCTGTTGAGAAGCCTCGGATTCGATTGTATTCAAAAGCGTCAAGAGAGAAATGAATCATGTTGATAGCTTTGGCATTAAGCTGAACAGTTTTCCAATCTTTTTCGTTGTATTCTTCTTCAGTTTTGGCTCTTCGGGTTCCATTGGATTCAGTGAGCATTGGTGATGATACTCCTTTTAGGATGACTCTCCAACATTCAATATCATAGGCCTGCACAAAAATTTTCATTCTATTTTTCCACCAATCATAGTTAGATCCATTAAAAAGAGGAGGTCTAGAAACCGAACTGCCTTCTGGTAGGCCAGAAGCACCCATAACACATGTTGAGCAAGTAGCCATTAGGATCTCTTTGGTAAGCTAATATATTTAGCTTGAACAAGCAAAGCCTGCTCTGATACCAATTGTTGGGTCCAGCAGTAGCTCAAGAGGGGGGGTGAATTGAGACTTTAAAACTTTTCTGCTAAAATATGATAAGCTACGGAGTTAGCTTAAGCAGATAGAGTTTTAGTCAGGCCAAGCTAATCAAATATGAGAGATTTGATAGCTTCCAAGAGATCAACTAAAGAGCTATAGAATAAGCTTAAGTTGATAAGTCCAAGCAAAGATAAGTTGTTCAAATATTGAGGATTTGACAGACAAGTAAGATCAACTTCTAAGCTATTAACTCAGCTTGAGTTGATGCACATTAGTAAAGATAAGCTAATCAAATATGAATGATTTGTGAGCTTATCAATACAAGAGATAAAGCTAAGTAAACAGAAATTAGATTAGTTTGAGAAATGCTTTTAAAAGTTCTTTAGAAAATCTCTTTTGAAAAACAGTTTATGGTAAAGCTAATTAAATCAGAAATGAAAGCATAAAGCTGAGACACCGGATTTTTATAGTGGTTCGGCAACCCTGCCTACATCCACTCCTTAGGGATCCCCATCCCTAAGTATTTCACTCTTCAATCTCTATTGCGGGCTAGAGATAAAGCCAATAAGAATACAACCCTAGTTCTACCCAGAAGCTAGTCTGTAACTTACACGCTGATTTGTTAGCTTCAGCAAACTATTTCCCTTTGAGATTACAAACCTAGTTCTACCCAGAAGCTAGTCTATAACTCAGCTGATTTGTTAGCTTCAGCAAACTATTTCCCTTTGAGATTACAAACCTAGTTCTACCCAGAAGCTAGTCTATAACTCACAAGAGATTACATATATATATTTGGTGGTGTAATACTCTCACTCAAAACTAACCCTAGTTTCTTTGAGAGGGATGACCAATTTGAAGCACAATGTTGGTGGTGATGGATTTTCTCTCTTGATGCTCCACACTTGATAAATGGTTGATGGAGAGGTATATATAGTCTCCAAGAATCTTCTATAATTAGGGCTGAGTCATGTGCCTTGATTCTTATCCATAAATGCAAGGTGTGCAAGATGCCAAATGGAGGAGCCTCTTGCCAGCCGAGCTAATCAGACCAGGTTGGGAACATCTTGTTTGGTAGTGACCTGGCAGCCTGATTTTGTAGTACAAGGTACACTGTCACAGTCTGATCTTGTCTGCTGAGCTGGTAAACCTCAAGCTAATTCCGAAAATGCCCTCCAACTATTTACTTGTATTTCAAGATAGAATAATCATGAACCTTCTAGAACATGGGCCTTGCAACACTTGGACAAACAAAATTAGTGGGCTTTAGTTATCATCAAAACTAAGGATTATGGATAAAGGCCTTTAGCCAACACTTGAAATAATTAAATATAAAATTGACGATGAGAAGGATATTGCCATGTTCCGTGTGTTTGTGAGAGTCTGTTTATTAATGGGATAATTATAAATTTGGCATCTCAACTTATTCAACAATGATAGTTAGGCATTTGAACAAATAACTATACTAATTTGATGACTAGTTATAAATGAGAAATAAGTGTTTTCAGCAAGTCATATTTTAAGTAGGCGATTACGAAATTGATAGATTTTGATTAAAAAAAATTACCCCTTTAGTTTTGTATCAAATTTAAACAACTCATAATATTTTGATGATAAAATGTAAAATTTTAAATTTAATTATGTATTTTATCTAAAGTGAGCATAAGAAAACAACTCATTTATCAGAAAAAAAACTCTCTCCATATAATATAATCATATATAAATCTTTATTGTAATTATAGATGTATAATTTTTAGAAAATATTGTTATTTCATTGAGATTAGATTAAAATTATTATTTTTTTCTTAAATATTTTAAAAACTTTTGTGACTTTTATGTAGCTAACAATATTCATTCGGATGTAAAAGTTTCGAATTCAAAATTTGAGACACATAAAAAGAAGGCCTAATTATCTGAAACTACTCAGACTTTTTGATTTATGGCATTTTACCCCCATTGTACTCATTTATTCAAATTAAAGTGGAAAAAAGTTCAAATATGTCATTCATATTATTGTAAATTGTTCCAATTTGTAATTTTACCACTAAAAATTACAAATATGAAAAGCATCTTTGAATTTTTTTCCGCTCACATTCAAACAAATGGTTACAAATAAAACTGAAAATTGAGAAATGAGTTAAATTTAACGATTTTAAAAATTTGGCCATAAACGAAAAAGAGACAGAAAAATGAGGCTATTTTTCAATGATTAAGCCTGGAAAAATTAAACACCATTTATGAAGAAAAAGATAGCAGCAAAAAGAGTAACATTATGAAGAAAAAGGGGCTTGTAGAAGAAATATGTTATTATAAATACCATGAAAACTGATCTGTATTTTAATCTGATAAATTTAACCAAGTCAAACCAAGTTAAATAGTAAGTAAATATTCCTACTATTACTTCCCAAACTAATAAACTTTTAGCCTTTAGGTATATATTTTATTAGAGGAGGTATTCCCACTTTCCGGCAGTGTGCCTAACCAAGCTGGTGGCAGCATACCAGTCTGCTCATGCACAGTCTGAAGCAAAGGAGGCAACATCCCGTAAACTCCAGCTATATCCTTCATCGGACCACCAACACCACCGCCACCGCCACCGCTAACCTGATCTCCGCCGTTGTTCCATATGCTAATCTTAGGCTGCAATCCCTTGATAGCATCAGCATTAATCTTGGCAACATCCTGGAATAAATTCTTATCAAGCATCATGAAGTCTCTCAGTGCACCATAGTTGCCACCAAGTTGTTTCAGAAGTGTGCCTAAGTAAATTCCCTTAGCTTCTGCTAATATTTGAATGCCTTCAGCTTCCTTTTGTTTTGCATAAACTTCTCCATTGGCGGCTTGCTGGCGAGCATATAAAGCTGCATCTGCATTAGCTTTCTGTGCTTCTGCATCTTTTTGCTTCTGGTAGAACACTGCATCAACTTCTCTTTGTTTCTTGTACAACTCCCAATTTGCCTCTTGAACCTATACATATCATCATCATCAAATAAATGGGAACATCTTTTTTCCCTTTAATAGCCTAAAACATGTAAAATTCAATCAAAGATGCATGATCACTACTAAGAAACAGTCAATTTGTGACAAAATTAGTGATGGAAATAATTAATTCGTCACAAATTGTAACGGATTATGCTTATTGAGACGGAATTTGTGACCAAAAACAATTTGTGTGACGAATTTGTGACGGAATTTTGTCACATTTTTATTATTAGGCTATTTGAATTCATGAAAGTAAGCCAAAGCAGCATAAATGAAGCAAAATACCTTAGTCTCATAATCAACAGTAGCCTTACTTAACAACTCAGCCTTGAGATTCTCAGTTCTAGCCATAGCATTCTTCCTTTCCACTTCAGTTTGCAACTCAGCTTCTCTTATAGCTACAGCCTTGGAAGACTCCACCTCAGCCAACTGAGATGCCTGAGCCCACCCTGCCTTCTTTGTTGCCAGCTCAGCATTGGCCTCTGCCACCTCAGCCTCCTTTTGGTTCTGAAATATTTTCACATCAGTCTTCACCTTAATTTCCTCCTTCTGCCCTTCTCCTTGCCTTTGAGTTGATATAATCTTTGTTTCAGCATCTATTTTTGCAGCATTTTGTGCAGTCAGCCCTTGCCTCGTCTTGGCTCCAGTTTCACCCTTCATTGTTGCCTCAGCAACATCAACCTATCACACAATTTTATGAAAATATTAATCAATCAACATAATAACATATCCAATAAAAGTTCATTTCGACCTTCCAACTTATGACAAAATATCAACAGACACAAAGTTCGTTGTTTTGAATAAAAGCACGCATAACTTGTCAATTTCGAGCCATTTTACACCTTTAATCATCAAGAATGATGTTAGATTGACGTCAGTTTAGGGTGTAACATGACCCAAAACTGACAAACTCTAATCTGTTAGCACGGATACGGATACGGAGAAACGGGACACTCGAATTTGGATACGGTGAAACGGTACTGTTATTTAAAGGTTTCCGATGTAAAAAAATGAAGTTTTGTGTCAGAAACCTCGAATGTCCAAAACATTTCAGGAACAGAACATATTGATGGAATGAAATGTCTGTACTACCTAGGTTTTATCTAAAATCGCAAATTTACTTTAAGTCATTTATTTGATGCATAACATCACCAAAATTATATCACCTATAACTTCATAGCACAGTAGTATAAATTTATTTAAGCTTGGTTACGTGAATTCTGTTACGAACATACCCTAACAATATCTAATCTAAAAGAAACTAACTTATTAATTAGAAAAATTTAAGAGAATTGAGTATATATATTGCAAAAGTCTATCAACAAATAAAAAGAACACCATATACCTTAGCTTGATTAGCAGCTTCCGTCTGGATTTTCTGACCCAAATAAGAAAAATATTCTTGGCCACGAACATCAACAAGCTGCTTAACATTAGCATTATAAATAATCAAACCAAACTGATTCAATTCCAACTGAACTTTCCCAAAAACTTCTTGTTTAAAATCTTTAGTTCCCCTAAAAATCTCTTCCATAGTCATAGAAGCAGCTAAAACACGAGTCTCCCCTTCAATTACACCCTGAACAAGCTCATTAACATGGTTCGAATTTTGATCATGTGTGGACATCAATCTGGCATAAACAATCAAACTGTCTTCACTGTCGACTCGCGGGCCGATCGTAAAAACCGCCGGTAATAAAAACGGCAGTTTCTCGGCACTCATAGCTTGAACTTCGAACGTGTAGTTAACTGGTGAAACGTCAAAACGACTGCACTTTTGCATGGGCCATATCCATGATTTCTTGGCTAATTTTATATCGTGGATTCCTGCTCCTGTTATTGCTAGATACTCTGATGGTCCTGCTATGTGCCACATATTTTTGATTTTTTGTTCTTGAGTTTGGTTTCTAGGGTTTGTGAGGAAGATGGTTAATATTGTCAGATGTGATCAAATTAGGGTTTACTTGTTTGCCATGATTATATAGATTTGTTTTTTCCTGTATTAGTGCTGGTTTGTTATGCCTCATGCAAATCTGTTTTTGCCACGTAGTATAAAAGATTCGGTGACTCAGAATCTAACGATCGGGATGTAATGTGATTGTTTTATTCTAATAAGTAAGTGCCATAGAGAATTCTATCTAGTATAGGAATGTTTTTGATTTCCCTATACTGTTTTAATGAGTGTTTATCTTAGGCCTCGCTTGGTTCCTTTTATAGTAATTCTGGGAAGTAACTTTCTGGAAAGTGTAATTTCTGGAAAGTTAACTTTTCAGAAAGTTTGATAAATGTTATTTGTTTTAATTTTTACTTTTTTGGAAAATACAAAATTAATTTTAATATAATATACTATATTTTTTACCTAAAAGACATAAATGTCCTTTGATAATTTAACTAAAATAATATAAGTATATTTTTTGAAATAAATAAAAATATTTTTATATGAATTTTAAAAGAAAAAAAAGAAAAGAATTAAGGTTAAATTAGGAAAAACCAACAAAAGTGTTAGGGAATTTCTACTTCTTTGTTGCTAGGGAAGTTAATTCCCTAGTTAAAGGGAAGTCAAACATCCAACTTCCGGGAAGTAAAATGTAAAAATTGAACCAAGCAAAAAAAATTTGCTCCTTCCCAGGAAGTACAACTTCCCTAGTCTATTTACCCCCAACCAAGTAAGGTCTTATAGTACAACAAGCTAATAAACATTTGTGATAAAAGATATTTTAATTATTAATATTTTTTTATCACTTAATTTTTCATATGGTTAACGAATTATTAGTTTTGTTGCACGAATGACATATCATAACAGTTATATTATGTAATTTTTCTAATTAATTGATTTAGTGTCACTGTTTAAGAGGAATAAAGTAAGTAGGTAAATGGTTATAAGCAGTGTTTTAGAAACCGATTGACCGTTTCGATCGGTTAAACCTAGAATCAGCCAGGTGTCCGATTTTTAAGTCTTCATAATCGAACATTTGGTCCAACCGGCTTGGACCGACATAACCAAAGAACCAGGACTGGATTGGACAGATCGGTTCAATCACACGTACATATTTTTAAATAGTATTTGAATCAAACTTAATTTTTTTATTTTTTTAAATTATTTCTTTTTTTCTTTGATAATTTTATACTAAAATTAATAGAATCAATCAAATGATGTAATATTTATTTAATTTATTTAGCATTTGTTAATATAATAATTAATTTTAATTATTAATTAAGTCAAAAGTAGCAAGTTTTTAATATCTAAGTCAAATAGACTGTTTATTTCCATTTTAATTAGAGCCAAATATAATCAGTATATGAAATTCTAATTGATTTTTGAAATTATTATAAAATTTTATTAAGAAATGATAATATATTAGGAGCTGGAAATGGTAGGTTAAAGTAAAGATCTAAAAATGTAAGGCGCCAATCTAGTTTAAGTGATATTGCGAGTTTGAACCGTACTCATTAAGCAGCCGTTTAAAACTTGAGGACATAGTATGCCTTCCATAAGAGACTTACACTGCTCGAGTAGGGATTAGTCTGAATGTGAAAGGTTTAAAAGTGTTGTTTCATAGTTGAGATCCATTCAAGAAAGCTCATGGACCCTGTATTAAAAAAAATAAAAAACTTTAACAAAAATAAAAGATAAAAAATTCATTTCCAAAATAGACATAAAATGAGAATCAACCGATGTTAAAAAAAGATATTTATTTCTGAGACTTTATATAGTTTATAAAGGTTTGATGATGAATTTATTCGGTTAGATTAGAAAAACCAAAAAGTTAAAACAAGATGAAAACAACGTGACGAGTAAAAATCCAATGCGAATGATCCCGATTTCTTATTTGAGGACTGTTCTATGTTAGCGAAGCGGTTTAGTAATATTGATTTTATTTTTATAAGTCGATCTGTGAATCAGGCGGCGCACATTTTAGCAGAAAATGCATGTTTACAGTCAGGTCATCAAATATAGTTCTCAAACTATCCTGGGTTTTTTACGTCTGTAACTGCTTCTGATTTGAGTTAATAACATCCCTTCTTTTCATAAAAAAAAGATGAAAATAAAATAAAATCTTGTTAATAGAAATAAAAGGAAAATAATGCAATTAGTAAAAGCAAGTATTTGTATTCCCTTATAACTAAATAACATATAATTTTTTTTATAAAAAATGTTATTTATCCCATCTATTCTAATCCATTTTATTGTATTATCTCACGTAACATATTTTTATTTACTCAATTTTCTATTTAAGAATGTATGCTTCAATTATTTCTTTTAAATCGATCTACTCATTTGTTGTAGGTGGTACAATAAGATGGCTTAAAATAAATGGGTTATATATTTTCCTTCAAAGGAATTTTAAGATGAAAGTGGGAAATGGTCATTTTCCCTTACACTTATGACAATGAATTTTTTCATTTGTATGGAAATTAAATTAAATTAAATTAAATTAAATAATTATTAAAAATAGTATGATTATTTAAAAAAAATTGAAAATTGAAAATATATTTTAACCTCTTTTATATAAATAAATATTATATATCTATACTATATATAAAAGCACGGATGGGGGGGGGACACGCAAATTTACTGAATAATCCTTTTCAGTTTATTACTAAATAAAGGTTTTATAGTCATTAACTAATTAGTTATTTAATTAATCACTATTATAATTAAAGTCCTAATTAGAATAGGTAGTTAAATTATCTCCAATTTAGTTTTTAGTATGTAAACAATAACTAAATTGTCTTTAAATTAGTAGGAATACCTATCTTTTAGTTTGATTGAACTACAAAATTAAAACACTGTATTTGGTCAATATATTATTATTTAAATTTCAATCTAATTATTTTTAAAGATATTTTTAATAAAATTAAGTTAATTATTTAATTATGGTTATTATAAAACTAAAATAAGCATAAATTGAGTGTGGAAAAAAATTTAATAACCGAATTTATTATATTTATTTTTACAAATTTTTTTAATTAATTTAATATTAATTATAAATAAAAAATTGATATAATTATAATAAATTTATGTACATTGACAAACTACGTTACGAGCCACGTGCATAGCACGTAATGCGAAACTAGTTAGTTAAAAAGTAATAAAAATAAAAAAATAAAACTGATTTTTATTTATAGAAGTATATATTTGGTTCAAATCGAACCGAATAAAAAAAATCTATTTTTCAAAACTGAACCAAAATTTAAAGGTTTTAAATTTTTTTCAAATCAAATCGGATCGGTCTTTTTTGGGCTACTAATCACCTATGGCACTCCAACTTAAGGTTCCCTATCACGAAACCCCCATGAACTTTAAAATCGGCCGCTAAAAACTTTACTTAATGATCAACTAAACCCTTTTTGGTCCAAAACCGCCCCAAAAAAACGCCAAAGACCCTTATTTTTTAAAAAATGCCCAAAATACCCCTTGAAAAACCAAGTCAACCCAATCCAACCAAATCTAAGTCACCCACCCAATTAAATCCAACATAATCCATCCATCCAACCAAATCATACCTAAATCACCAATACAGCCAAGTCCAAACTCACCCACTCAACCAAATCAAAACAAATCCATCCATCTAACCAAAAATTAAATAAATTATTAATTTTTTTTTTACATATTAAATAATTTTTTAAATTTTTTAATAATAAATTATTAAATCTATCCAATCAAAAATTAAATAAATATTAAATTTTCTTTTTCACATATTAAATAATTTTTTAATTTTTTTTAATAATAAAATTTTTAATCGGAGAAGACGAACGGGTGAACCGTTTGTCTTCTCCGGAAGTCCATCGGAGTGGACAGACCCACCACGGGGGTCTGCCATTGAACAGACCCACCGTCATGGTGGGTTTGTTTTTGAAGAACAGACTCACATCGTGGTGGGTTTGTTCCGTTTGGATAAGATCCACCACGAGGTGGATCTGTTCTTCAAGAACAGATCCACCCTCGTGGTGGGTTTGTTCCAAACAGAACAGACCCACAACAGACCCACCACCGTGGTGGGACTGTCCATTCCGGTGAACAGCCCACCGATGGGTCTGTTCACCGGATTAATTAATTTTAAATTTTTTAAAAAAATTAATCGGATTTTTTTTGTTATAGTGGGTGGGTGACGGTGGTCGAAAATTGTTGGCGGCGGTGGATGGCGCGTTCCGATTAAGTGGTATTATAAAATTCGGTGGATTGTTGATTTTGGTTTGATTTGGTTGAATAAATGGATTATCTTTGATTTGGTTGGATAAATGATTTTAGGTTTGGTTAGATTTAGGCTGTCATGTTTATTTGTTTTTCTTATTATTTGAAAGGTATTTTGGTCTATTTGGGCCAAAAGGTGTTTAGTTGATCATTAAGTAAAGTTTAGGGGGTTTAGCTGCTGATTTTAAAATTCAGGGGGTTTTCGTGATAAGGGATCCTAAATTGGAGTGCCATAACTGATTAATAGCCTCTCTTTTGTCGATATTAGATAATTTTTTATAATTTTCAAATCGAACTGAATTGAAATATATTTTTTTTCAAAGTTGAGCCGAACTAAAATTTTAAGGATGTAAATTTTCTAGATCTAACCGAACTCTTTGGCACGGTCGGGTTTTGGGTTCGACTGATTATTTTGGTTCGGTTTATTTGGAACTTTAAAACAATTATGTTCAAAACCAAACTGAACTAAAAATCCTATTTTTTATTGGTTCGGCTTTTAAATTTGGTTTGATTATTTCTGTTGGTTTACATTAGAACTAACTGGAAAAAAATTGTCTCCAAAATCGAATCAAACCAAAAAGCATGTTTTTATGATATCAAATTGAATCAAATCGAACTAAATTTTTGTATTCAGTCATGAACTGAACCAAAATTTTAAGGAATAAATTTCAATTTAGTCCCTCAATTTTATTTTAGTATAAATTAGTCTAAAATTTTAAATAAATTATACTATAATAATAATAATATTTTTTTAATGATTTAAGTATATATTTCTAGAATAATTAAGAATATCTTATTAAGTATAAATTTTTAAAAAACAATTAATAATAATAAAAAAATCAATTACAGTAATATTACACATAATAAAAAATGAAAACTAATATTATAATAATTCAAAATTTGTATTCAATTAATATAAATTAATAAATAAATCTGATGATTTAATCTTAAAAGATTTTAAACCTATCAAAATATATACAATTAATTTTAATTTCTTTTTATCAAAAATAAATATATATAAAATATTAAAATACTATAAATAAATTTAACATTGCCATCAATAGAGCCTTCATGTTCTCTTAAACCAACTTGTATTAATTTTTGTTTATATTTCTTCATGGGATTCCAAGAGCAAGGTGTAACCTTTTGTCCTTTTCGAGCTACTTTAAATCTATTTTATAATTAACGTGTATTATATTATTCAAAGCTTTGGACGTATATTGTGATTATGATCATGCACCAAATGACCAACTCCAATAATACAGAAGTTAGACTATCTGTGTTATTATAATAACCTCAAGCATTTCTTGAATTTTTTTTTTCAATGGAAGACCAATTTTCTTTCTTCCCAATCCTTTTGACCTTCTTTATCTTTATGTTTATGGTAGTGAGGATATGGAAGAAATCAGAAATCAAGAGCTCAACTCCAAATCTTCCACCAGGACCATGGAAGCTACCTATAATAGGAAGCATGCACCATTTAGCTGGCTCTCTACCGCATCGCCGCCTTCGAGATTTGGCTAGAAAGTATGGACCTCTTATGCATCTACAGCTCGGTGAGGTTAGTACCATAGTCGTTTCTTCGCCGGAAATCGCTAAAGAAGTGATGAAAACCCATGATCTCATCTTTGCTTATAGGCCTTGCAGCGTTACTGGAAGTGTTATATCTTATAATAACAAAGACATCATATTTGCACCATACGGAGAGTATTGGAGACAAATGCGGAAAATTTGCACAATGGAGCTACTATCCGCAAAACGCGTGCAGTCATTCAGATCAATCAGGAAAGAAGAAGTATCGAAGCTTTTGAGATTCTTGCGTTCGTATGCAGCGGGATCACCAATCAACTTTAGCAAGATGTTCAATGCTCTGACCTATAGCATCATTTCAAGAGCAACGGTTGGTAAGATATGTAAGGGAGAAGAGATTTTCATACCAATTTCGAAGAAAGTGGCAGATGCAGCTGGAGGTTTTACTCTTGCTGATCTGTATCCTTCCATCAGATTGCTCCACTGGTTGAGCAGAACGGTGCCTAGGCTTAAGAAACTTCATCAAATGGCAGATAAAATATACCAAAGCATCATAGATGATCACAGAAGTAAACGGGCAGAAGCAAAATCTAGTGCTTATGATGAAGAAGATTTTGTAGATGTCCTTCTCAACTGTCAGGAGCAAGGAAACCTCGATATCCCTATAACAGATGATAATATAAAAGCGATCCTTATGGTCAGTATATCTATCTCTTCAGGCGAACCATTTACACTAATTTTGGCCATTTATGTGTCCGAAAATAGGTTTAAATTGAGGGTTGGATATATTTGTCCAATTCACACAATTGAGAATGTTCAAATAATATTTTAGCGGTATATTATGCATATCAAATAGTATCTGCCTTCAAAATATTGAATGATAGACAAAACGTATAGTAAAGTATCAGATGTAGATAACTGAAGAAAAGAATTTATAATACATGAAAATATAAATCAAATAACTCAAATGGCTACGTGTGTAAAATTAGATCAGATGTGATTCAGTTTCTTCACAAATCAAAATTTGTGTTCTTCATCTAATGTACACAATATGTCTTACTTTAGGACATTTTCAATGCCGGTACCGACACATCATCTACAGTAGTTGAATGGACAATGTCTGAACTACTAAAAAATCCAAGAGTAATGAATAAGGCACAAGAAGAGGTGAGGAGGGTTTTTGCAACTGAAGGAAATATCCATGAAGATCGACTCGACGAACTCAACTACTTAAAGTTGGTCGTCAAGGAATCTCTACGATTACACTCGCCCGCTCCATTATTAGTTCCGAGAGAATGTATAGAGAGCTGTATGATTAGTGGTTATGATATTCCAGCCACAACTAGGGTGATGGTGAATGTGTGGGCATTTGGAAGGGATCCTAATTACTGGCTGGAACCTGAAAATTTTTATCCAGAAAGATTTCAAGACTGTTCTGTTGATTATAAGGGAAATGATTTTGAATTTCTCCCATTTGGTGCTGGAAGAAGAATCTGTCTAGGATTGTTGCTCGGCATATCTAATGTTGAGTTTCCACTTGCACAGTTGTTATATCATTTTGATTGGAAACTACCGAATGGAATGGAACCAGAAACTCTCGACATGGATGAAGTTTTTGGATCTGTTGTGAGGAGGAAAAATAATCTTCGTGTACTTGCTACGCCGTATATTCCTCCACTTGCCAAGTAAGAAGCTTCAGACAGACCGGATAATAGTTTCAGCTTATGAAATTATTGATAGCCTGAGTTGCCTATAAGACTTGATGATTCTTGAAGAAATTGAAGCAAATTATTATTTATAAGCATAAATGATTCCTGAAGAAATTAAATGTTTGAATTCTATTTTTTTAAATGTGTTCTAAATTTTAAAAAAATATACAAAACAATTGCTTTTAGACATTTTCCTATCAACGGTGCTAAAAAAAGAAATATACATCTCATATATGACTAAATTTCATTGTCATATTAGTAAAAATGAAAAATAGTAGTGTATGTAAATGATATATTTGCTTATGTGAAATCAAAATAGCAAACTATAATAGCAAAGTTAAAATTTAATGCCCTGACAATCAAAAAATAGCTAAAATTACTCATTTAATATATTTTCAAAACGCTGACACAGCTCATTTCAAAATGCCGGTATCCATTATGTGCTGAATTTAGCACGCCCAGAAGGCAATACCTACTCTGATTTTAGCATATACCTAAATGCGAAATCAGGAATTGATAACAAATTGCGAAGCATAAATTACACATTTATAGGCCAACTGATCTATGTGCAGTATTACTATGCAGGACACAGTATTCAACAACTTTCCAATAATATAAATTTTCTTTTAAAACTCCTGTTAGTAAAATTACAATATGCTAAGGCGGCGTCAATGTACAGGCGATGCAATTTTTCTACATGAACTGAGATAGATGAGCTATTTTAAACTTCATATGTGCAGAGACGTCATAAAAATGAAGAACGCAAATGAACATATCAACATTTCACATTCTCAAAACAAGAAAGTTTCGAAATCTCTACCCTCAGTTTTTTCTCCGGTTATTAGCCTTTTTACTCCTTTGAGAGTTGGTTTTTGAAGAAGTCTCTATTGATATTGGCAAAACATCACCTTCCTTGATCTCATTCGAAACTGACACTTGTTCTGCAGGTTTACCCGCTTCTAAGTGCACCATCAAATCTCTAAGCTGCAATTCCATGCAGAAGCAATTTAAAATCCATTTTACAGATGCAACTGAATGCACATAGTCAGAATAACATGTAAACTTTTCAAAATGCAAGGATTCAAAACCTGTTCTTCCAAGTCCTGAATTTTATCATCCTTCCCTTTCAAAACCTTTTTCTCCCTGAAAATAAGTTAACGTGGGTATTATCAGTTCAACTAGTACAGATATACAACAGCGCAAATATGTTACCAGGACAACAATTTATCTATTGTAAACAGTCTTAAGATTCTAGTAAATACTTTACTAGTAAGGCGTCAGGAATAGGATGCATGTCGTTCAGAATCCTATTAAACTTAATAAAACTTCCCAAAATATTTTAGTTCAGCAATACTTTTTGGAACTTGGGATAACAATGACCAAATGACGAATCCCGGTTTTATACTTTTATCTTCCACAGCTAGATACAAATTACAGACTGAGGTGATATTTAGCCTATTATCATTAGCCGTTTGACAGGCCAGTGAAAGTAATAAGCTCATCATTGACACTAGAGCGTGCAATTAGAAAAATTCAAATGATTAAATTTTGCATCAAGTTCAATTGAAAACACAATGGAGAGAAAAAATGCAATCCAAACACAATGCAGAGAATAAATGCAATATCAAAACACAATGCAGAGTTTTTGTTGAAAGCTATATATACCTCTCTTCAATCTCCAATACTTTTGCTTTCCATATCTCCTGATTTTTCATAAGATTTTCATTGACCTACAAACAGAGAAGAAAAAGAGGATAATACAACAATTAGTAATAACACGATCAATCATACTATTCCAGAAAAACAGTGATAAGATATACAGTTGAGCTTATCCTAATCTAAAACTTTTTATGATTCTAACTCACTGGAGATTAGTACTTACTTCATCAAGGAATTTCTTCTCTTTGAGACACCTATCCAACTTAGACTGCAATTTTTGTAGTCTTTGTGGGACAACCTTCTTAACCGCTTCTAATTTGTCCCTTTCAGTGTCTTCTTTGACTTCTTGCAGCAAAGTCTCATAGTACTATGAGAATAGCAAATCAATTGATTTTAGGTAAAATCTAAAAGCTAAACACTAATCATATGCATCAATTATTTCAGGACAGTACAATCTCTTCAAATTTGATAGACACTTTAGCACGGTAATAAGAGATGCCATAACCCTATAGCGGCAAATTACAAGATCGGGTTAAAACCTCATATCACAAATAAATGGAACACAAACTTACTAGTTTTTGGGTCTCAAGTTGAGCGGCCAGGAGTTCATTGTACTCATTAACAATCTGCAAATAATGTGTGAGGTGGGATTACTGCAATAAGTGCAGAAAAATAATGAATTCACAAGAACTTTTACCGTGACATATGCAAAGCATTACCACTTCTACTTTACTGTTCAAGAGAGCCTCACTAATTCCACCATTTACACATTCACAACCTTCGCAACAATCATTAGCGTGCACACAATGCGAATTCAGTTCAACTAATTTTCCATCAGTTTTGGAGAGAATTAATCGGTGAACATAGTTATCACCAACATAATTCCAAACCCGTTGTGTTTCCAATTCCAGAGAGTAGCAGTGTTGTGTTTCTTTCCAATGTATTATAGCATGCTCTTCTTTATACCTACACTAATGAGGAAGAATAAGATGCCAGCATTATAAACAAAAGATATTGACATATTTAAACAAAGAGAATACGAGAGAGAGAAATACACAGAGAGGGGGGGGGGGGGGGGGAGAGAGACTATTATTATCAAGAAGAAATACAAACATTACCTTCCGCAGCCAACAAAGCCACAAAGCATACAGAGCCACAGATTCTCAGAAGTTTGACATACAAAACATGTTGATTTTTCAGGTTGTTGCTGGCAATATCGGCAGACCTGAAATGAGATGTTAAAGGTTATTCATTTATTTTTCTAATCCAAGTTTGGTTGAGTTATACAAAAGTTAGTTTATTAACTTCCAAGTTTGGTCTTTATACTACTATTTACAATAGATTTCTACAATCAGCAGAGCAAGAACGAATAGAAGAAAACAGTTAGGGACAACTTGTAGCAACAATTGTAACCATATAACTCAGCTGCCTGACCAACCAAACGCCCAAAACATATGAAGCAATTAACCAGTCATAAGGAAATCAGGACACATCATAAATCCAGTTTAATTTATTTTGCATGTAATCACCAACCAAATGCACATTCTAACATATCTTTCATCAAGCAAAAGGAACTTAAACCTGATTATTCTGTAAACCATGCAATAATTTTCTGTAGAGTAAGTGGCATTCAAAGAGGAATGTGTATTTTGTATATAGTTAATTCATGTTCATGGGTATTTCAGCTTTAGGAAAAGCCCTATGCAACAATAAGTTATAGTAGTATAGCAAGTGGCATCCGAAGACGAATGCGTATTTTGTATATAGTTAATTCATGTTCAGGGTATTTCACTTTTAAGGAAAAGCCCTATAAAACAATCAGCACAGTAAAAGAAAGTGCAAAAGCAGTCACAAGGCTTACTGGACAAGAAGAATCTGTCCATTTTGAAATGCATGAGCAGTGAAAGGAGTGATTACAAATAGTTGTGAGAATTCCACCCATGTCTTGATCCAGTCTCTCTGTAACATGAAAAATATATAAGAGAGTGCTATGAAGACTAGGAAACAACCGTCTTTTTCTCGGAATTCGCTAGGATAAAACTGACATACCAAGACAAACCGGACATGAAGGTTGTTCAGTTGTACTTGCTGTGGAAGGTTGAGAGTCAAGTGAACCACTATAGCCAGTGAACTGAACATCAACTGTAAAAAGCACACGGCAAAGGTCTTCCTGTAAAAATGTATCCAATCAATTGGGTAATTCCTTACCATGCTAATTTAGAAATCAACAACGAAAAATAATGATCTTCATCGAACTTTCAAATATTTGTCTTCTTTTTTTGAGGGAATCTTCTTTTTTATTTAATTCACTAAGAATACTATAAAACTAATAAGGCAAGAATAGCAGAAAATACCTCCAAAGAATTAAACTGTCTACCATTAAAATGCTGATAGAATTTATCACTGGAGTCCTGACTATCAAATCTCATTAGAACACAATATCTATCATCCACTCCATCGTTTCTCACAATTCGCATTTCGGAAATGAGGTGAATAAAAGACGCGCAAAATTGACAAAAATCGGCATAAGTCATATGATTCGGTACTCCAATCACACAAACTAAAGGTTTCCTTCCAACCTAACAACAACAATAATAATAATAATAACAATCAACAAATATTTAATTGAGAAATTTAACAAACATTTCTTGAATAATAATAATAATGACAATCGTAAGGAGAAAAGGCGGTTACCGGAAGATTAGACGGGGTGTCGTTTGAGAAGAGGTGCATGACACCGCGAGTCTCTTCGATCCTAGGGTTTCCTGAGGAGAAATGAACAGCTTGAGTCATTGGAGATAACGATGATGATGATGATGGAGTGGAAGAGGTGGGGTCGTTATAGTCCACTCCGCCGGAGATCGACGTTTCCGGTTGCCTGAATTGGTTCTCCGATGAGGTTAATGGGGTTGCACTTGAGCTTGGTGACATGTCTTACAAGGAAGATCGTTCGCGGGGTTTTGTAAACAGTGAAGGACTTGTATAAATTGTTGACCACTGCCAATTTTGGATTCCACCCATAAACTTGTACTATGTTTATCAAAACAAATAAATTCAGTTTAATAAATTCAATTTTGGATTCCACCCTAAAATACTAATAATAATTTAGATATTTTAACTTAAAATTACAAATTTATGAGTCTCTTCAATTTTGATGAATGAAATTTAATTATTTAATCTTAATTGATAAAATTTAATTAATCTTATTATACAAGTTTGTCATTTATTCATTAAAAAAAGTTTGTCATTTTTAGCTCATTTTAAGTAATTTTATTATAATTTAAAAAATAGTTTAAATATTCCAGATGCAAAGTTAATTATTTAACCTGTAAATTATAATTGTGAAATAAATAACACAATTCTAAAAGACTGAATCACTAAAAAACTTGTAAGCACAGAATAACGTAATTTGCTCGAGACTGTTAACAAAAACAAGTGTTTCTTTCTTGAACTTGCAGCTAATTATTTCTTGCTAAAATCATAAATCCCAAAAAATACAAAATCTACCCAAAAAGCAGCAAGAATTAAAAGTTAATCGAAAGCCTCATAAATTACATGGAGAAAATTTAACTAAGCATCATCATGTGAAGATTCTCATCTAATAAAAATCTGAAATTGAGCTCCTAAATTCTGCATTCGTATACAGCTTCGGCTCAAATAGCCGCAGGAACTTGAGAATCTACGGATTTTAGCACTTCCTCGCCCATTTCTTTGCATCCCACCAGTTTCTGCATAACCAAAACCATTATGAATAATTCATCAAATTAATGCGCGACTGAAACTAATGTTACACACATTCGCGCGCTATGAAGAAATGACGGCGTGCAAGTCAGCAAGACATAGGTTTTCCGTAGTATTCGAAAGGTGAAGGGAATGCAAAGGAAAATCATTTCATGTCGAATCGAGATTCATCAGAAGACAGTTGCAATAGATTAGTTAGATATTTTCAAGTTCATAAGTTTTCGTCTTCTGACATATAAATAAAATATACTAAGCAGTTGAGAATGCACATACAGTTCCAGCAGAATAAATGTCGCCCGTCCGGAACCCCTTATTCAGGGTATCCAAAACTGCATTTTCGATTCTCTTTGCTGCATTTTCCTCTCCAAGGCCATACTTTAAAAGCATTGCAGCACTAAGTATTGTTGCCAATGGGTTTGCCTTATCCTGAACATGGAAGTTAAGTCTGTCAATGCCTGCCACGACTCTCATTTCTCCTTTTCTTTTCTCTGTTGTTTCGAAATTAAAATGAAAATAATGATATAAATAAAAATAAAAGAAGTTACCTGTCCAGCAATGTCAGGGGCAGAACCGTGAATAGGTTCAAAAAGTCCAGGTCCCTAAGGAAACATACAAACTTACAATTAATGGAAAGGAAATTTAATATCGTCAGATCAAAACGAGCATGATCAGTTTCGTAAACATAAAAAACAGGGAGGTGCCAAGAAATTCTTTAAGAAATGAAACTCAGTTTTTGAATAAATTTGAAAAATCAATAATGAAACTAGCCATACCGATGCACCAAGACTGGCAGATGGAAGCATTCCTATACTTCCAGTAATCATTGAAGCCTCATCCGATAGTATATCACCAAAAATGTTGTTTGTCACAATTGTGTCGAACTGCAATATGTACTTGCATTGTAAGGCTTTCTATTCTCATCAACTTTTCAATGTAAGACATGCAAAACATATGCCAATTTTCTTTGACCTGTTTTGGATTGCGAACCAGCTGCATAGCAGCATTGTCCACATACATGTGTGAGAGCTCAACATCTGGATATTCTTCAGCAATGGCAATCACTATCTTCCGCCAAAACATTGATGCCTGCAATTTAATAGAGTTAATAACCGATAAGCACACTGAAGGGGATAGTCACAGTATACTTTGTACGCTAGCTAACGATGTGTCTTTTGAAAGAACCAAATGAAACTGGTTGATATTTAAAAAAAATGTTTATAGAACAAATAGTAGTAATAAATAAAGATAACTGTGCAATATGTGGAACCTCATTAGCATTGTGCCAAATTTACTAGCAATTGTAAAATTATTATAACAAAGGCATTTTTTTCAGGGAGAGATTTAGGCAGAAGTTTGATTTCATTGAAGTGACTTGTTATGGGTTAAATATTAATAAAGGAGGACAAAATATGAAATTTGAACAGTTAACACATATAAATCCAGCAGCTAATTTTCCAAGAATCAGGTAAACTTTGTCAGACAGGCTAAATTTGGTGGGTATATAGGGAAATGAAGTTATGAAGCCAAAAGATGAATGTAAAGCTAAATCATCAGTAGAACTCAAAAGCTGACCCGAAAGATAAATGCAAAGCTAAGCCAAAAGCTAAACCCAAAGCTACTAGTAGACTACCAAGACCCTCACAAAGTCAAGAAGCTTCACCCTGTTTAATATTGGCAAAAATTCTAAAACCATCAGAGGCAACATTATGTCAAACCCAGACTTCACAATGCGAAGCTAAATACTAAGAAATGCATTAAAAAAATTTGTGGAGCGGGAATAGTGGAGTTACAGATCATATGCTTGGAGAATCAATGATATTAAAGAATCTCCATCTATTACATACTCTGTAGAACATATGCCCCTACCGAAAGAAAACACTAATCTTCCTTTTGAAGTACTAAATAGTGCAGATCAAACTTCCAAAAGATCCCACATGGTAAAATTTTATGCTGAATGCATAAGGCAAGTGCAATCAATAAACACAGATATAATAGTTTCAAAGATATGACATATACCTCCAAGACATTTGCTTTATCAACAGAGCAAAGTTTTCCAGTACGCTTCCTGGCAGTCTCAAATGCAACACGAGCAATTCGTTCAATCTGGTTCAATTTTATTTCAACATTAACCAATCATTTATGGAAAAGACGAAGAATTAAAGCAACTTAGAATAAGTAAATAGATTCATGCAAGAAACTATATCTTTTATTTATGAACTTCCAAGCTCCAACGTACAAGAAAAGAATAGCCGACACTCAAAAATCTCACTATTACTGAACAAGCTGACTAAACATTTGCATGCTTACTTGCCATGTATATACATAACTTTCAAGTACTATTTGAATGAATATTAAGTTTTAAAGTGTCCAGAACTGTTTGAAGAGGTAACAATGAAGAAGCTACAGCATGAAGCTGAGAATACTAGGAGAGGAAAAAAAAGGATGAGAGAGAGAGGAACAATTTTAAATGAGTAAGTTGTGACCAATCAGGCATTTAAGGTTCTAATCTACGACTCATGTAACTTCAGAGGTCTACCTCATATTTAGCATACACCTCAGTGTTGAAACCAATCTCCTCACCAGATTCATTGGTGCCAAAACCCCTTGGCTTCCCAAAATAGATACCTAATTCCAGCAAAAAAAAAAGAAATGGTCGTTTCATTATCACATACATCCACAATGAACAACGTCAAAAGTAATTTTACAGCACAAAAGAAAGTGAAAAAACTATTCTATTTTAATTAAACTCAATGCACACTGACCTCCTGTAAGCTCCCTTACAACCATTACATCAACACCTTCAGCAACCTCTTTCTTCAAAGTTGAGGCATCCACTAACTAAAAGTGAACAAGATATACTGATATACTGAGCCGCGCAGATTTATATGATAAAAAGTAAAGAACAGCACACAGTAAAGGTAAGGAGTCTTTTTATTCATCTTTTTCTTCTTTCTCATATACAATGTATATCCATATCCATATCCATATCTATATCTAAGTCTATATTCTATGTTCTATCCATAAAGACATTATGAAGCATATGATGACACACTTTCAGTAACACACTCATGCTAGTAGAAAATTAAATAGAACAAGTTACCTGGGGTAACACAGTAGCAGGCCTCAAATTAGCAAAAACTTGAAGGCCTTCTCTAAGCTGAAGCAACCCAGTTTCCGGCTTCAAATGTTTCTCATTCTTATCCCATTTGTACCTTCCCAAAATCGAAAACAAAAATCACGAAAAGCTCATTCGAACTTATATTTTTAAACAAAAAATAAACTGAACAATGTAGACATAACCATCAAATTAAAAGTACCCTCCAATAGCTCCAAGAAGAACAGCATCAGACTGCTTAGCAGCAGAAAGAGTTTCATCAGGCAATGGAACTCCAACTAAATCCAAAGCCGACCCACCCATTGCCATTTCTTGGAAGCTAAATTCAATACCTGAAATTAAACAATAACAAAATTAAAAAAAAAAAATTATAAACATGACCATTGCGCCATGTGCAACAAACACTGCCAATAGTGTGTTAGCCATGTCGAATATTTATTAATAAAAAAATAAGTAATAATTTTAAAATTTACTATGGGAAATGCTCATTGGCTGGCGCAATGGTTGTGTTATATAAACTCTCCAAACTGTTTATTCAAATGCCATTTTTTTACAGTAAGCAGGAAAATAAATTAAAGTAAAACAATACCTTCGAGATTTCCGGCGAGCTTGAGAGCGTTTTTTGCGACGGATATGACTTCTGGGCCAATTCCGTCGCCGGGGAGAAGTGTAATTGAGTAGCGTTTTGAGGGTCTGACGGCTGCGGCGGCGCAGTTGATTCTGGTGGGTTTAAGGCATTGTTTGGAAGAGGGTTTGGGATTGAAAGAGGCTCTGGTGATTGGCTTCACGTTAAACTGTGTCGCAGCCGCCATTTCTGGAGGAGATTTGGGTTCGGACAGAGATTGGAATTCAGTGAGTTAACTGACTTTTAATTTTGAGTGGAAAAGGAAGCTGATTTTGCTGTTTCGGAACTTTTGTTAACAAAGTATCATTTCACCCCTCCAACTTAGTACAAAGAATCAAAAATATCTAAATTTATATTTTATGACAAACGACCCCGGTTTGTCAATACTGGATATTTTACACCAAAAATTGACAAGCTAGTCTAAATTTAAGATATAAATAGATCCAACAAATTTCAGTTGACTGAACAAACGGAAAGTAAAGTGGTAGAATATTTTTTAAATAATTAATTACATATCAAATCATTGTTTTTACATCCTATTTTGACTTTATCACGATTTTGTAAAAATTTTCTTATTTGTCACAAAAGCGTGTTTCAACTTGTGAAATCCGACGTGTTTTTCCATGTCATTTTCAATTTGTCCAGTTAGCTCAAATTTTTTGAGTTTTAAAACAACAATGGATTTAAAAAGATTTGTAAGGGGGTAAGTTTATATGATAACTTTTAAAAAAAGTGATTAAATTGAAAAATATTGTAAAGGTAGTAATTTAATGTGTATTTGATTTTCATTAGTTCTAAAAATAGAAAAAATGGGGTCTAATTACATATAAAATCACCACCTTTACACCTATTTTTAATTTAATCTCATTTTTTAAAAATTGTCATATAAAATCATCAGCTTTTAAAAAAAATGTGTTAATTACAAATTAAATCACGAATTTTACCCTAATTTGCAATTACAACGCTAACTTTAAAAACTTGGCAATGTCAGTAACCAACTTTCATATTTTGGCAAATTGGTACACCGAGATAAAAAAATACTAATGTGAACATTATAATATACAACCACGAATTATTGCATGATTGGTCGGTGTACCAATTTGTCAAAAAATGAAAGTTGGTTACTGACATTGCCAAGTTTTAAAGTCATGTTGTAATTGCAAATTACACTAAAGTTCGTGATTTAATTTGCAATTAACCCTAAAAAAGTTGAATTTAAAATTTGGAGTATTTTAGATGAAAATCCGTCATAAATATGATTTTTTTTAAAGGTCGTGATAAAATTAAAAACAATATAAAGGTAGTGATTTAATATATAATTAACTCTTATGTCAATTTTCTGCCACGTCTATCACCATTTGTCTAGTCATTAAAATTTTGTTGGATTTTAAAATGGCAATAGATTTGATTTTTTTTAAAACAACGGTTTTATATTATAATTTTTAAGAAACGTGATTAAATAGAAAATATGTATAAAAATGGGGATTATATATGTAAATAATCCAAAAGAATATGGCTAATGGGCTGAAAAAACCCTGACCTTTGTTTTAGTTTTCAATTCCACCCCGACGTAGCAATTTTTTCAATTATACCCTGTTTCAGAATTTTGGTTTTCAATTGCAACCTGATGAATCAAATTAAGCTCTTTTCATTTGGATAATATTCAAAATATGTCCTTCATATTTATTTAAAAATCTATTTTTTTTAATATTATAAATTATACTAAATAGCCATCTTCTTTATAAAATTTAAAAAAATTAAATTGATTAATAAAAAAGGTAATTTTTTTTAATTGCCGAAGGAGCAGCTGCTCCTCCTCCGGCAGCTCCTCAACGTAGGAGCAGAGTCTGCTCCTCCGTTGAGGAGCATCTGCTCCAACGAAGGAGCAGATCTGCTCCTCCGTTGAGGAGCATCTGCTCCAACGAAGGAGCAGATCTGCTCCTCAACGAGAAGCAACAGCTTCTCGCCTGAGGAGATGCTCCTCCTCTTCCGAGAAACTGTTGCTCCTCGGTAGAGAAGGAGTCCTAGTCGAGATTAAAAAAATTATAAATAAAATATTTGTTTAGGGGTTTCCGGCCGGTGGAATGTGGCGGTGGATAGTTAGGATGATGTGGGTGACGAGCGAAATTTAGTCGACAAGCCAGCGATGGCGGGTCCGATAAAAGCAGAATGGGACGTATTTAAAATGCAATGATTAATTATAATTATGTTTTATTTAGGATTTATTTGAAATTTTTCTAAAAAAAAGTATAAAATGATTCTTAAATATATTTGTTATATATATTTTAGTTCTTATAATAATAAAATCATTTAAATTTTCTAACTCAGGGTCAATTGAAAACCAAAAATCCGAAATAGGGTATAATTGAAAAACTTGCTACGTCGGGGTGAAATTGAAAACTAAAATAAAGATCAAGGTTTTTTCAGCCCATTAGCCAAAGAATATCTATCAAGAAAAACATTTTCGTGCTGGTAAAATTTTACAAATTAGAACAACCCTTCTCATAAACCCCTCTCACTACTCACTAGTCTCCCTGTACTGTTATGTTTTCTTCAATCTTCATAATCAGGCGTTTAAACCCCAACAAAACCCTAATTCCTCTAATAATTCACTCAATTTCAACAAAACCCACTTCAAATCCCCTCTCACGACCCCAACAAAACCACCAAAATCACGACCCAGAAACCGTTCACGAAACCCTCTCATGTTACACCAACGACTGGAAATCCGCACTCGATTTCTTCAACTGGGTCGAAAAAGAATGCAAATTCAATCACACCACTGACACATACAATCGCATCATCGACATTCTTGGTAAGTTCTTCGAATTCGACAAAATTACGGAGTTAATCGAAAGAATGCCATGCTCAATACCTAATCATACCACTTATCGAATCTTGTTTAAGCGTTATGCATCTGCTCATCTCGTTAATTCAGCTATACATGCTTATGATAGTTCAGAGAGATTTAGTTTGAAAGATGAGACTTCTTTTTGTAATCTAATTGATGCTTTGTGTGAGTATAAACATGTAATTGAGGCTCAGGAGTTGTACTTTAAGAGTAGGAGTAATGAGATTGGGGTGACGAATAGAACGAAGATTTATAATATGATATTACGCGGGTGGTTTAAGATGGGGTGGTGGAGTAAGTGTAGGGAGTTTTGGGAGGAGATGGATAGGGACAGAGTGTGTAAGGATTTGCATTCGTATTCGATTTATATGGATATTTTGTGTAAAGGTGGGAAGCCGTGGAAGGCGGTGAAATTGTATAAGGAGATGAAGGGGAAAGGAATGAAGTTGGATGTTGTTGCATATAATATAGCTATACGTGCTATTGGTTTGTCACAAGGTGTGGATTTTGCGGTGAGGGTGTATCGTGATATGCGGGAGTTGGGTTGCGTGCCAAATGTTGCGACTTATAATACGATTGTAAAACTTTTTTGTGAAAATGGGAGGTTTAAGGAAGCTTATAAAGTGTTGGATGAAATGAATAAGAAGGGTGTTACGGCTGATGTGATAACTTATCATTGCTTCTTTGGGTATCTCGAGAAGCCTAAAGAGATTCTTTTTCTTTTTGATAGGATGATAGAGAACGACGTTCGGCCACGGATGGATACGTATGTGATGCTTATGAGGAAGTTTGGGAGATGGGGATTTCTTCGACCGGTACTTTTAGTTTGGAAGAAGATGGAAGAACAAGGGTGTAGTCCTGGTGAATTCGCGTACAAAGCGTTAATTGATGTTTTAATCCAAAAGAACATGTTAGACTTAGCTAGAAAGTATGAAGAGGAGATGCTGGAAAGGGGGCTTTCAGCTAAGCCAAGGCCAGAGTTAAAGGAACTGGAAGGAGGATAACTTTTGTAGATAAATCCAGAATCATCCTTGGCGAAGAGCAGAGTTATAAGTTATTATTTTGGATTCCTGTGCTTAGCGTTGAATGCTAAAGCATTCTTCTAGTAGAACCAACCAATGGTTGGATCAATCATCCTATTATGCTCTGAAATTATTTGCTGCATACGGCATATCATTTTGGAAAGGTCCCACATCCTAATTCTGCTGGAGTTTTTGAGCTTATGACATGTTCTGGGATCTGATTCGGAAAACTGGTTTCCTTGTCGGAACATTTCACTGACAGTTACTTTAGCCTTACTAACAACAAGCTGCAATGGGTTTTTGTCCTCCGGCCGAGGCAGTGGCATCTAGGGAAGTTCATAGTTACTCGGTGAAACACGCTCCTTTCTCTTTTGTGCGTTAGAGACTATATCTGAGGAATTAGTCGAATGATTCAACTGGAACGAGTGCTTACTGAGTAGATTGAGCAATTAGCAAAAGCTGAGAAGTAAGAACTTTTTAAACCACATTCTTACTTTGTTGTAGTCATGTATTTCAAGATACACAATTCTTGATGTTATTTTTTGAACAATTATTGAATTTGTTATAAAAGAATTAATACTTGTTTTGCTGCTTAAATTATACTTTGAATTCTACCATTAGGTGTAAGTAAGAACTTTTTGAAATTTATCTCTCTTTGACAGCTCAAGATTCTGTCTTTATCTCTGGCTCTGCAAATGATTTCTTTTCTATACTATATTTTACCATTGTTTAACTACTTAAACCTTAAAATAAAAAAGAGAAATATACAAGGCCTTTGGATAGATTCTACTGTATCCTTTTCTTGTTAAGGCAAACAAGATTTTGTAATTAAAAACATTATAGATTATGCCAAACCTATGTCTAAATAGTTGGAGAGCATCTAGGTGTTCAAATCAAAAGAAAAGGCTAAAACACCACCAAAACAACACATTAGATTTTGCATGATCTATATGGCCACATATCATTAAATAATTAATAACACAATCTTATCATCATTACAAACAAACATTCCCTGATTAATGGAAGAAAACCCACTTAACTTGTTCCTTAAGTAACAAATCAACACACACCAAATATGCATACAAATATTCTTTAATAAGAATAAAAAAATATATAGAGAAATAAACAGATTCAAATAATGGATTGATTACGTGACCAAGGTTACCGACTTTTGGTGGACGCAGAACCAATGAGTTCATTTAAACAGCGTAACAAGTCTATGGTTAAAGGAAACTAGTCAGATCGATCGTTGTGAATATTAAAGAAGCGAGAACACATATAGACCGAGCAGAAAGCTTGTAATGTAGTGAGCATCAAAAGAAAAATTGCAGCAAGTAATGTCAAAAACTGCCAAGAACCAAACACATAACTCTTCAAGAAATTCCTAGTTTTAACTATCCATCGTCCGTTATAATGCTTATTAACATCTTCAATCACCTTATCCAAGAACGGGACTTTCGTAAGCCTAATCGACTTGTTCATTCCGTTCCATAGATCGGCAGCTTCTTTATCTCTTTTCATCCTGTTTATAATCACGCCTTTTTCTCTAAGCAACTTCACATCTTCTTCCGTATCGATGATCCCATTCATTAACTCGGTGTAACGCGTAAAAACCAACGGTCCTGATGCATTTGATGTTTCATATGCAACCAAGTTTCTTAATACTACTTCCGAATTTACATCTAAGCTTATTATAGGAAGGTGAAATGTAACTGTTTTAGGATCAAAACTAATGCTTGAGATGTTACCAGTCGTTGGCAAGAAACGGACACCAGATTTCAAGAGATCGGTAACACAAGGAATTGCAATTTCTTCTACTAATGGTGGTTTATTTTTATCGTTTTCATTCTCCGTTTTGATTTCTTCTTTTTCTTCTGCGGACATGAAGTAGTGAACTGGTTGTTTTATGATCGAAAAACCCGGAAGATTCGAGAGTATTTTCCATGGTAACGCGAATACAAGCTTAATAGGCCTAGAAAATATCAATTTCTTGAGAATCTTGAAGGGACCTTTGTTTACCTTTGAGATAATCTTTGAAAAATGAGTAAGGAAATCTTTTACGTAACTCGAATATGTAGCTGATGATGTTTCTGAACCTTCTTCACCTTCTCCTCGATGATGATCTTCAAGTAATTCGGTTATCTCATGGGGCGCTAATTCTACTTTCGGAACAATCATTTCGTATAAGTAGTCTAGCAAGTGTGAATATCGTTGCATAGAACTCGTTCCTGCTTCCGATTTGATCATCTTGAAAGGCGAAAGCTCCTTCAAAAATCCAGATAGCATGAAAAGCAGCATGTCGTCAGCGAGATCCGAATCCGAGAATTGAATTTCAAGAATCTTTCTCAATACAAAGAGAGGAATTTGATTTTCTAGCATCACTATGTCTCGAAGAATCGCGTTCTGAGCGGATTTTCTGCCAGCATAATCAACCAAATGAGACATTCTCGACGAAATTCCTGTACCTGTCGCGCCTTCTCGAATAGCGTAGATTTGCAAGAACTCTAGCAAGAATGATCCATCAATGGCCATCATCCAAGCCAAAGTATCAGGACTAAAATCAAGAAACTTGTGGTAGCTTGCTCGAACCAGCAATTCAAGCTCCGTCAACTGATCGACAATATATTGGAACTTGATGTTGTTTCGAAGCTGTTTCTGAGTCGTTTTCGCGGCCGCAAGCTTGTACCGCTCCATCTCGTAAAGTTCCGGACGGTAATAATGGTAGGGACCGATTGCAACTTCTTGTGGAGTGTAGGAATCTGGACTTGCTAGCATTAGAAGTTTAGGAACATTGAAAATGGAAACAAGAACTTCGCATTCGTTTTCGAATTCTTCTTCAATGGTTCTACGGATGTGAATTATCCATAGATGTTCATCAAAGTTTGGCTTTGAATTTGAAGTTTTGAAGTTTTGTTGAGAAGGCATGTTTTGCTGTGAAAGAAACTTAAGTTAACGACAGTTTGCTTTCTAATGTTGTGTATTTATGATGTGGGGGAGTTAGAAATACTTAGTATTTATTGACAAATATTCCTTCACAATTTTACATTAAAATTTGGGGTAATTAATTCTAATTTTCTAAGTTCACTAAACTTTTATTTATTTTTATTTCAATTACTAAAGTAAATTTTCTCTTTTTTTGGCTCTTCAACTTAGAGAAAACGCATTTTTAAGTCCGTGTATGACAAAAATGACATTGTTTCATTATGTTCGAAAAGCAATTTTTTACCCTAAACGGCGTTGTTGTTGTCATCTAGTGACTTGAAAATATGTTTTTGCTAAGTTGAAGAACTACGTAATCAAAAGTAATACAATTTAGAAATCTGAAAATGAGTTTTTGTATAATTTTAAATGAATAATAAAAAATAGGTTCACGAACATACATAATTTAAATTTTATGGGTAGTAAGAAATAGATATAAAAAAATCACATGTAACTAATACATTTTATATTTTGTTGTCTTTGTATTGTCATATTTGTTAGCTTATTTATATTATTTATTTAATTTCATATGTTTCAGTTTTATATTTAAATAATTTCAAATGTACATAACGATAAATATAAATAGAGAAAACACATGCAACAATTTTTAATGTAAATCATGATACATATATAATTAAAAACATTGTGTTCAACAAATTCAAATATAAATTTTGATAAATAAAAAAATTATAAACAATGTGCAGTGCACGTGCACAACAAATTAGTTTAATAAAAATTTATTTCAACCCTTCAATTTGGAATAAAAGATATTAAATGAATATAAATTTAAATTATTTAAAAATAATTTTCAACTCATCAATTTTAAAACAGTTACCAACTTTTACCATCTGGCCTTGTTTGTTTCGGCTGTACAATGCAGCTAGTAGGTGGTAGCTGATATATCATAATATTTGGTAAATTTAATTGAGTTGTTGTTTTTTATAGTAAAATGACGAATATAGACATCATTTGTATGATATACACTATTTAAAATGTACATAAATAAATAAATAAATAATTCAAAAATTTAATTTAAATGTTTCAATGCTAAAAATATAAATAAAGATTACCTTACAAATCACTTCTTGTTCTTATTAAACTATGATCAATTTGATTTTTTATTATTTTCATTTGACGGCTTCTTTTTCTTCACAACTTTCATTTGATCGATCTTTATTTAAATTATTAAATATATCATGAGGCATAAAATTAATATCCTGATCTAAGTATAAAATATTGATCATCTAGATCTTCTTTTCGAATATAATTGTGTAATACTAACAAAACAATCATGTCTCTTTGTATATAAAATGGATATAAAGACATTAATTATAAAAAAAATCATCTTACTTTCCAAACTCCAAAAATTCACTCAATGCAACTTCTAAGAAATGATATTGAAAATGTCTTTTAATTCTATTGTTTGACCACCATGTTGAAATTCAAGTAGATGATGGGAATTTCTTACCTAGATCTATGAAAAATTCATGAACCCATCCAATGAGGTGTTAGAGAAATGAGAAGAAAAATAAAATAGTGAGAAGAGAGAGAAAATTGTATATAATTTTCTAACACCTCATTAGATAGGTGCATGAAAAATTCATTGACCGGATTTATATATGAATTTTCCATAAATGATATCTAACTTATTTATAAGGTAGGAGAAATCCTTCCCTATGCTATAGAAGTTCGAATGACCCAATTCAAAAACCCCCAGTTAAAGGGTTCAAAGATCTACAATTCTTATGAAGAAAGTTGGCTCAGATTCTGTCATCTACTAAGTCGAATTTTTGTTGCAAACTGAAATTTGAAATCAGCTTGGCTAATCTAATGAAGAGTTGGATTTTTACCCTAACACTCGGGTCATTTATCTTTTCCTAGGATTTCTCTAACAACCTAAGTGTGTGAAGGATAAAAAGTTGGAGATTTTAAAAAACAGAATTCATTCGATAGTATACGGTATGCTAAATTGCCATGCTCATGTTATAATTTGGCACTGAACTTTAAAATCAGTTTCCAATGCGATGCTATACTTGGTGTTAAATTTAGCATATGTTATCTCATGTCTTAAATTTAGCATCCACTATAGCAATATATATGTTAAACTTCAACAACCAATCAAAATTCATTGTTAATTATATTACTATTACTTCTTTTTATATTATTTATTTTAATTTCATTATTTATTTTAATTTTTTATTTTTTTTTATTTTTATAATTTTGATTAATTAAAAAAATAGACCACACGCCAACATATTAAATGATTTATAAAATAATTTATTTTTATATAATCCATCGATTATCTTAATGATTTTTTTAAAAAGATTTTTATTATTATATCAATTGAAAAATAAAATTTATATTAAAATAATTTATAAAACATATAATTGAATTGTTTTTTTTTTCAAAAAGTTGATATATATTTTTTATAGTAAATAATTATAACATTTTTTAGTAATTTGCATTGAAAATAAAATTAGAATTTTATACTAAATATAGTATTTTGTTATTTTTTCATGTTAAATTTAGCATAAAAAATGACACTGTATTGTGGATGCTCTAATACACTGTACACCAAATAAGAGAAGAGATGAGAAGCTAGAGAATGAAGGAAAAGTTTGAAGAAACTCTTCTTTGTCTACTATTTCTTGTTAAATTTATTCTATACACTTCGATTTGAGTTTTACTATGTTTAGAATTTAACATTTCTCTAACACTTTTATGATTATTTGTCTTAAATTATTTAATAATTTTGTTAATTCTATACTTTTCATATTTAAAGGAACTTGATTAATTTTAGTGAATCGTTTGTGTTATGTTATTAAATTTTAGCATTTTCTTTCTTGGTTAAATTATATTTTTAATTGATGACAATAATCTGAGAATGTGATTAAGTGTTTCCTATTTATTTTTGACGGCATAGATTATTACGACTAAGGTGAAAATTCAAATTTAATGAAATACTTGTATTTTGGTAATTGTTGTGAAATTTGGCATGTAATAAGAATTGAGCAATGCAACATTTTAAAAATTTGAGCAATTGATGGTGATGTTTAATGCAGTGTACGATTTATTATGTGAGTTTTTAAGCCTATGAAAATATATATCTTTTGTGCTTGTTCTTTTCGTTGTGTGAATTGAAGAGTGTCTATATTCTCTAGAACTTACTCTGTTGTAAAATTGCACAAATAGTTCAAAATGATAAATGATATTTAGGATTTAATTATTCTTTTTTTTTGAGAATAATGAAAATTTCATTAATAGAGAAATAAAAATACAACTTGATCAAATATTGAATAAATCAATACATTCAAGAAGTACAATAATAGAAAATCAGTAAAATAACAGAAAATCATATCTAATTTCTTCAATCGCATTGATGGAGCTCTTTGGATATGCAACTCGACGATCCATCCGCTCCACTCGAAGGTTATTTTAAACCACAAATCGACTCTTTGGTCTTTGAATGAGTCCAATTGAGAGAATATTAAAAATAAGATTTCTACTGATAGCACTTCAGATCTACGCTCCGTAGATAATTCCATCAAGGAAATAACAAAACCCATAAAGGGTAAGACCCAGAACTCCACAAAGGAAGACAAAACATCCATAAAGGAAGAAAGAAAAATACCAACAGATCTTAGATCTGTGATTATTGACGGAAAATAAACTAAATACGAGATTTGAACAGAAAACGAGAAGGTAGGGAGGTGATTTTGAATCAAAAAGTGGCCAAAATCACCTCCCTCTTATTGCGGCTAGGGTTTCTGAAAAGAAAGAGAGAGTTTAGAGAGATGAGAGAGAATTAACAGTTTAGAGAGATGAGAGAGGATTTAATTATTCTTTAGACCATTCAAATAGTCTACCTTTTTACTTTTAGAGTTACCAATTTGAACCCTAGCCTATTTTTGTTTAGATTTAAGGTTTGAAAAACTACCGACCTTTTAAATTTTTTTCAATTGCACCCTCACCTTGTAATTTCTTCAATAGCACCCTATTTCGTATTTTTGGCTTTTAATAGCACCCCGACCTTATAAAACAGTCAATTTTACCCTATTTTGTATTTTTAACTTTCAATAGCACCATAAATCATCAAATTAAACTCATTTATCGAGGACTTATTTGAATTGTTTTTAAGTTAAAGGACTTGTTTAAAAGTTTCCAATAGAAAAGAATATGATTTCACCTTTAAATTTAGTTTTTTTTGAAAATTTTCAGCCTTATAGTAATCAAATCATCTAATTTTTTTTAATTTAGAGCGCTATTGAAAGCCAAAAATTGTCACGACCCAATTTCATGAATCGTGACCGGCGCTAGGGTATGGGTATAGTCGTACCAAAACCCGTAGCAAGCCTTGCGAAAAACAAATAAACATTAAACCTGCAGAAAACTGTTCGGGGGCAACCGAGACTCCAACCTAAGTCTAACAATTTATATTTCAGTTCTAATATAAATAACTTAAATATCCAAAATGCTCAACAACATGCCTTAAATATAATAATAAAATATTGCAGAGTAAACATGCCAATAATAAATAATCGAACAGATCGACAATCCCAAAGTGCTATAACAATGTAATATATTAACTAGTTCTACTGCGGTCTAAAAGTTTGAAAACAGAAGTAGTTTAAATAACATAAAACCTCAAAAGAATCGGAGTGGACCAGCTTTCAAATCATAAACCAGGAAAATTTGGGAAAACAACGGGGGTCAGATATACTGAGATGAGTTCGCAATACTATTTACATTTATTAAGTTTAAGACCCTTAAATCAAAACCTTTTTTACTAATATAATATATGATCATGGAATAACAGTATTGAAATGATCCCAGTGTAAGTATGACATAACATACTGAAAAACCCAAAGTGGACGGGAACAAATCCTCGTCATATACCAGCGTAAGTAAGACCATAGTCTGCCGATCCCAGAGTACTTACCGGTGCACACAGTCTCGATACAAGCCTATCGAGCAGCTCGTTTCAATCCAGATCCATAATCCGTAAAAACGGTTCAAAAGCATTTATAATATTAAAATATGATGCGTTACTTAATAAAGCGGTAAATAGCACTACAAACTCACTGCTTGCTTATCCACGTGATCTTGGCAAACAGCTAACCCTGCGTAAACTCCGAAGCACGAGCAGTCGACGGGTCTAAAATAATAAATAGGTTAATATCCGAGCGACCCCTAACTCTAAGATCACTAGACACCACGTAGGACTAGCACAATTTAATAACCAGATAAATCACAGAGAAACACAATTCTTAAATAAATTATAATGCCGTAAATAATTCAAGACTATTGAGTTCGCACTTAAATCCAATTCGAAAATATTATTAAAATAATATTTAAATGACAAATAAAATATATTCCTCAAATAATGGGTAATTAGCCGAGTTTTTCAAAACTACCAAACTAAACCCACATGTCGGTGACCCAAGTCCAAACCGACCCAACTGATATTCCAGAATTATAAACCACAGTTTATAATTATAATATTAAATAAAATATTAATTAATATCAAAATAGAACTCAATAGCTTGCAACCCAAGTAATTATAATTATCGCCAAAATATTCCCAATAATTAAATAACCAAATAAAACTAAAATATCACTTTAGCCCGCAAGGCCAAAATCTCAATTTACTAATTAAATAATAATTAGTAATAATTATTAATTTAATTTTTAAATAATTCAAATATTATTTTTAGGTCCAACAATAAATATGATTATTTTGACAACTTTTAAATTAAATGAAATCCTCGATTCTCATTTAATATAGTCACTTATAAAATCATATATATAATCTATAATAAATTAAAATTTAAAATATTAATGCCCAAAGTAAATTTCAATTTATAAAATAATATTATTTAAATTGTTAAGTGATAAGTCGAAACCAATTTCGTAAATAAATATTTAAAGGTAAAATATATATTTAAACACATTGGCACGTTACGCCAAAATCTCCAAAATAATAATTAATTATTAATACCCATTTTGCCATAATAATAAAATAATTAATTAAGTCTAAAATCATACAAATTAAAATTGGATTAAAATAAATTCTAGATTTAAAATAATAATGCCCAAGGTAATTAAAATCAAAATAAATAATTAAATTGTCGGAATAAAATTCGAAACTAAATCTGTAGATTTAAAATCAAAAATTCAATATAACATAGTTAATAAATAAGTTAAGGAATCAAAGGTTTTTAAGCAAAATAAAACAGTGACCATGAAGGCCCTTTAGTCAACAATTATAAAAACACCCAAACACCCACTGCCACTTCATCGTCATCTGCAAACATTCATAACACAATTTCTAACATATTATAGTAAACAAAACCCAAAGAACCAAATCTTTCCAAAATCATCAATTCCTTAGCCATAACACATCAAACAAGAAACAAAACTTCAACACAAGATTATAAGAGTCATGCTCACACAAAAGATAAGAGCCGACTCTAAAAGAAGCATTTGACAGAAACTACAAACTCACTGAATATCAATATCCCAAAAATTTAAGGAAACGACGATGGAAAATCACAAGTTAAATGTTAAGAAATTAACAACCCAATAACCAAGAGAATGAAATCATTAAGGTAGCCAAATCACAACCAAGGAAAATAATGAATCGGCAGAGGCATTTATGACCAAACTCACAGTTAAGGACAAAATAAAACGGTGAGATGACGACGATTAGAACGAGTTCGTTTACGTACCGTTTGACGAACGGAAGGTGTAGAAACGTAGATGAATGAGTCTACTATCACGGAGAACAAACAGAACTGATTTCGACCTCCGAACGGCTATGGAACGAATTAAATTTCAGAGAGGTCGATTAAACTTAAAACATAAAATTTTCAGAAAATGGTAAAACGGCGGCGATTGATACGGGTTCGTTTACATACCGTTTGACGAACGAAAAGTTGAGATTTGTAGATACGTGAGTCTTCTATCACTGGAAGGAAGCGGAACTTATTTCGGTTCTGAAACGATCAAGAACGAATCAAAATAGGGAGAGGTCGTTTTCAGCTAAAACTGAGATTAAAGGATTCAAAAGCTTACCTATGGCAGCAACTTCAGAAAGGATTTTGATCAGTGATTTCGCAGAGAAAAAGGGAAAGGATGACGGCTAGGGTTAGTATGAAGTGTGGTGAAGATTTTCTGTTTAGAAAACGTTTTAAAATAGTGAAAGGATCGAGAGAAATCCGGAGTAGAAGAGCCATGCACAGGCTGGTATGAAGGATGGACTAAGGTCTCGTTCAAGACCTTGGTTCTCAAACGAGAACCTTCAAAAATCAAGAAGGTCTCGTTCGAGAATCATGGTTTCGAACGAGACCTTCAACATTTCTTTTCTTTTTTTAAAAAAAAAAAAAAATTAAATCGCACCAACCATCGAACCGAACCACGAACTATACCCCAACACGAATTTCAAAGACGTAATTGATTCAAAGTTATTAACGAAACCCGCAAAATAAATTTCAAATTTTTTACGGGATATTACATTCTCCCCAACTTATTAAAAATTCGTCCTCGAATTTACCACAAAGCCAAGTAATAAAAAACTCAATTACAATACGTAAAACTCATATATAACTCAAATACGAAGTAACGCATCTTCGACGGAACGAAAGAACATATACGCAACACAACTTCTGATTTTCAAGATTTCTCACGACCGAGGGACAATTCAACTGATAACAAAATAAAAAATCGCTTAATTCCACCTAAGCAAAAACATCGCTGCAATCTCAAAAGTTTAAACAAAACTCCTACCCAAGGGTAATCCTATCATATATAAGACTGATAAGAGTTAAACCGAAGCAAATCATAACCAACACGCTACACGAGGAAAAGTTTCAAAGAAAAATATCAAGTCTCCCAGACTACCAAGCAACACGACAAGTGTAGGAACAATCCCAAAATTCAATCGAATCTTACTCCACTAGCGCCTACGCACAATAAAACTTATAGTAGCCACAAAACCAATTACCTCAAATGAGAAAGTTTAACAGCAAATCAAAATGTCATTCAGATCAAATGTGCTCTCACAAAATAACGGCTTAAAACTAAATACCACTAGAATCGTCCTGGTTTAACTAACTAGGATCATTCTTACAAATCATCAACTTCGAGAATTAAGACGTAAGAAAACACATAAAATTCTAAAGAATACATAACTTAAACTTCTGACAACAAATTTTTGTTTCCTCCTCTAAAATTTTGATCAAACAACTATAACCTCGAATCCTACAGAATACCATTTAGATCAAATCGCAACTAATCGGTTTATTGGTTATGCTCAAACAAAGTTTTATAGAAAACGCTTTCCGCAACACAAAATATATAATAACACAATTCGCCTTTAAATTGAAATTACTAGCACCTCAAGTTTAATTTCATTTTCAACCGAAAAAAATTAACCCGTTGAAAAATCCCTTTGTTCGTAAACGTACCAACAAAATAAACTCTCTCATCTTTTTTTTTAAATCATAATCGAATTTACTTTCAAAATAAATTCATGATTTTTATATAATCTTTCGTTTAGAAAAGTCTTAAAATCTATTTTTAAATCAAGCTGATAAAATTTCATCGTTTTTCCCAAAGATAAATTTTGCAAATGAGAATCCATTTGTTTACGAAATAGTTTCCATACCGGTATCAAAACTTTTTAAACAGATATTAAATCTGTAAAAACAAAATTGCTTTTAGTTCTTTATAAAAAAACACACACAGAGCTTAACCAATGTTCTTCAAAACAAAACTCCTCAAATCATATTCTCTAAGCTGACACAACTCTTTAATCCGGACCCAATATTTAAAAGGTCGGTAGTTTTTCAGACCTTAAGCCTTTTGTTTATTGAAACCCGTTTTATCACCACATTTATCTTTTTTTGTTATCCTCTTTTTGACTTGAAAAATTAAGTATATTTTTGGGAATAAATGCAAGGATTCTATGTTGTTCTAACTTGTGTTTATTAATGCATATCTCTTTGAGTTGAAAATTGTACTCCCTCCGTCCCATAAAGATAGAAAAAGTAGCTCTTTTACAAGAATTAAAAAAATAGTTAATTATAGGTAATTTGTGATAATTTTTTTAAATTGTCCTTTTAATTTCTTAAAATAAATCATAATAAATTAGTGATTCACACAACCCAAAGACATTATATAAATATTAGCCAATAGAATTTTAGATGCATAAAAAATATACATTGGAACTTTGAATCAATTAATATTGATATTAGGATATTTTAATAATTTTATAGTTAACTAACATTATTTTTTTATTTTTATAAGACAAAAAAAGTAGCTACTTTTTCTATCTTTACGGGACGGAGGGAGTATAACTTTTGCCTTGTAGTCTCTGAAAAGAAAAAAAAAGTGGTTAGAAAAAATATATGAGCATGAAAAGATAAATTTGAGAAATTAAGGCAATTGAACAAAGTCTATTTTGATTATTTGATACATTGAGTCGATATTTGCCATATGTAACCTTTATAGGTTATTTACACAAATCTCTCAAAAGTGGTCATGTTTAATATTTTTACCTCAGTTTTTTTATTTTTGCAGTAATCTCTCAATAAAATAGAAACATTTTTACAATTCACTCATAATCCAAAATAAGCTGATTTTATAATAAAATAGGACAATTTTGCCCCTTCTATACGTCATTTACAATAGAGCTATCTTTCTTTGAAGAAAAATAACTAACACTCCTCTTCAACCTCAAATTACATTCAAATTACCGCCATTACTGACATAAAAAAAGACCTAATCTCTTTCCCAAAATTGTAATCCTACCCTAAATCAAAGCTAATTCCTTCTTTTCTTTTATTTAACCACTGATTCAATGTTAATCTCAGTCAATTGCGGAGCAATTTAAATAGAGAAACATCACCGGTAGAACGGCAACCGAGCAACCTCGTCTAGAACATTTACACAATTGCAACTACTGCTGATCATATTAATTTTGGTAATGTTTTGTTTATTGATGTTTCAATTTATTTGTCTTTTTCATCATTTTGAATTGTATGTTTAATTCAAGAATTCCATCACAATCCCACATACTACAACTTTTCAATTGATAGGTTTTGAACAGTAGTTGACTTGAGGTATTATTGCCCTAGATAGTGAATATGTTAGTTCAAATCTGCAATATTGGATTAATTGATATTCGGTTACAACGAGAAAAGCCAACAATAGAGGTATTGCTAGATTAATTTATTTCAATTTTCATTTTTTTATATGAATATTTTCCATTTTTTAGAGGCTGCATTCTGCTACTTGGTGTAATGCTTATTAATTTCTGCTGAATTTGTTAAAGAAATATAGATTGCCAATATCTTATATTATTTAACAGATGAAGGTGTTGATTTAGACTCAATGCAAGATGAGTTGCAGACATCAACAAATTGAAGACCAAAGTGCAAATTTTGGCCGAACCAACTTGTAAATTATATGATGGAAACATTACAAACTATTGGTCATGGAGAAGACTCATAAAGTTTTGATTAATTAAAGAATGCTAGTGAGAATTATATTTGTCGGGTGCAAATAAACTAATATGTCAATTGTTTATTGAATAGAATGTTTGCAAGAACTAATAATCAATGATTTCATTTTTTTTGTTAATGATAGGAAATACTTTTACTTAGATATATCAAAATTTGTTTATTGTTAGATTGTTCTCTAAAATTAATTGCTTTACACATGTTTTGTAATATAGTTTTTTTTTATTTTACTTATTTCCAGGTTATGCAGCTAATGACCAATTTCTGTGTTTAACTTTGGCATGTGCAACTTCTTTGTACTTGTTTGTAAAATGTACTTTAAAGTAATTATACATCAACTCAATGCAAACTGAATGTAAATTTATAATTAAATTTAAAGAAGATATGATTCTAATTTGATATTTGGTTTTAGATAATAAAATTTACTTCTAGTTCATTTGAAGTTTACTTCTACTTCACTTCTAGTCGGTACATATTTTACTTCAAATTGATTTCGAATTTACAATTACTAACTAGTATATTTTTATTTATTTTGATAAGGATAAATTATCCAATTTGTAAAACAAACAATTGAAATTAAAATGATCGGAAAGAAAAGGACATGGAGATTGTAAAGGGTAGTAAGACAAATTTTACTAAAAACTGAATTAATCTAGTTCAGTTGATATAGGTTCACATCCGGTTCACATCAGGTTAATTTTTAGTTTTATAAACTGTCAAATATATTTCATTTAAAAGAGATATTCAATATGTATATTACACTAAATCTCAAAATTCTATTTATATAAAATGTCATTTAAGATTGTGAAGAGTAGGAAGATAAATTTTATTAAAAATTTAATTAAGGTAGTTCACATTAGGTTGATTTTTGGTTTTATAAACTATCAAATATATTTCATTTAAAAGAGATTGAATCAATTTGTATATTATATTAAATCTCAAAATTCTATTTATAAAATTTTATTTAAGATTGTAAAGAGCAGGAACACAAATTTTATTAAAAATTGAATTAAGGTAGTTCAGTTCATATAGGTTCACATCCAGTTCACATCACGTTAATTTTTGATCTTATATACTATCAAATATATTTCACTTAAAAGAGATATTCAATTTGTTATTACACTAAATTTCAAATTTCTCTCTATATAAAATGTCATTTAATATTGTAAAGAGTAATAGGATAAGTTTTATTAAAAACTGATTTAAGATAGTTCAGTTGATATAGGTTCACATCCTGTTCACATCAGGTTAATTTTCAGTTTTATAGACTGTCAAATATATTACTTAAAAGAGATATTCAATTGTATATTACACTAAATATTAAAATTCTCTTTATATAAGATATATTTAAGATTGTAAAGAGCAGTAAGATAAATTTTATTAAAAATTGAATTAAAATAGTTCAGTTGATATAGGTTTACATACAGTTCACATCCGGTAGATTTTCGATTTTATAGAATATTAAAGAGTTAATTGCAAATTAATACACAAACTTTACCTCAATTTGCAATTACAACACGAACTTTAAAATTTGGCAAATTGGTACACCGATTTTTATTTTTTGGCGAATTGATACACCGAACTGGAAAAATACTAACGTGGACATTGTCATATACAGCCACGTGTTGTTGTAGGATTGGTCGGTGTACTAATTTGCCAAAAAAATAAAAATTGGTGTATTAAATTGCCAAGTTTCAAAGTTCGTGTTGTAATTGCGAATTAGGGTAAAGTCCGTGTATTAATTTGCAATTAACCCAATATTAAATACATTTAACTTAAAAAAGATATTTAATTTGTAATCAATTTAATAATTTTTTATTTTAATATACATTGAAACTATTTTTTCACCTCTTTTAATGTTTGAGTAATTCCAAAGTTATGTATTTTTCATTTTTAATATATATTTTTGTCATGCAGTAATCTCAGGCCACTTTCTCTTTTCTCAAATGTTGTATCACAATAGATGTAATGAAACCATATAGATATAATCATAAAGTGAAAGCTTAAAACTTTCAATTTACCATTTTTTTTTTGGTAAGCCCATCCGGTTTCCAAGGCTTCGCCTTGACTAATCCGGATCCGACCCGTGTCGCGCACCTGGCATGGTGGGTGAGTCTTCCAGTGGGAATTTTCTGCATTCACAAGGACTCGAACCCGAGACCTTGCTTAAGCGATACCAAGCCGCTTACCACTTGTACCAACTCCCATTGGTTTTCAATTTACCATTTTAATAACCATTAATGCTACCATTTTAATAACCATTAATGCACAACGATATACATTAATCATTTCCTGCATAAAGAAGGAACATTAGTCACTTCAATTTATCACTTTAAGTCTCCAAGAATGTAGAAAACAGATACACTAATCATTTCCTGCATAAAATATGTACATAATCCTTATTATGAATTCAAAAGTTAACCAATAACATATTAAGCCTCTCTATAAACTTTTGAAAATGGTAAGATGATGAAACAACAGTTCTGGAATCTTACCAACACCCACATTCACCTTCACATGGTCATTCTTTGGGGATTCCAATTTAATAAAACATCAGCCTTGCATGCTCAATTATTGTAATTTTTGCTTCAGTATAGTCAAAACTCAAAAGTTAAATAGAGCTCTACCCATAAATTGTACAAATTCAGTTCTTATACAACGAATATTTAAATGGAAATTCAAAATCAACATTAAGCAAATTAAAAACAAAACTTAAACTTGGCCACCTCTACCACAACCCATCCAACCAACCACGCAAGCATAATAATAGGATCAGACTATAATAGCGGCAGCTGTGAAGATGAAGGAGAAGAGTTTAACGAAAAAGGTGATTCTTTTACTGTTAATAAATCGTGAGGGCTGAAGAAAAAAGGGGTAAATTATTTAGTGTAATAGAAACACAATAAGAAACATATACTATAGGAAGGGATAAAATAGGAGTGACAAATATAAAAAGGTAGGCATGAAAAGAATATTTTAAAATTGAGAGATTTTTGCAAAAAATAAAATTCTGAATCACTAACATAAACATTTGAAATTTTGAGGGATTTCATGTAATTTTATCAACCTTTATCCTACCTTTTTACTCAAGCCTTATTACAACCCGAGTAAAGTTTATTTTGATTTGAATAGTTCGATTTGACTAAATAGTAGAATGACGGACAAAAATCAAGTTTATGGTAGAATTATAATGTTTCAATTTGAATGCTTAAATTTGATAAATCTTTAAACACACAAAAGTGTACGTTATGAGATATTTTTTTCATGTGATTATACTACTTAAACATTATTTTATTTTTTTAAATATGGACTAATTTATCGTAAAAATTACTTAAATGTCAAATTATATTTTATTTTTCCTTCTGTTTTCTTGTTGAATAATATAATTACCAGTACTAGTAAAATTAATTAATTAGACTATCAAAATTAAATTTTATGAATATTTTATCAGTTTGATCTTAAATATAGATAAATAAAATCATTTTATCTTTTTAATTTTAGAAATAAAAATGCATAAGCGTGGAAACCGTGTATAGATATGGTAAAAATATAGTTAGCAATTATAAACCTCTGAGTGCAACATCTTAGCAAATGTACACCCAAAATTAGGTATAACATCATCATCTAATCTAACACACACCCAACATTATTCCTCATCTTCTCTTCCATTGCTTAAACAATACAAAAGACGAATAAATTAGAAATATTAATTATCCATTAAACCCTAAAAATTATTTTATCTCACAAATCTAGCAAGGCAAATAAAACCCTCCAAAACAAATTACAACATGCTCTTTATCAAATCTCATTCATTATTGCTTCATACACCAATAATAATATTAATAATATTATTATCTTCAACCCTAATTCCACTTTCTAATGGAGATTCTATGTTTCATGATCAGCTATTACCAATACAAAACAAATTACATCCTCAAGGTGTTCTGAATTTTCTTTTCTTTTTTTCTTTTGATAATTGGGGAGGAAAAACATTTGCGGGAGGAAATGAACTCATAACCGAAGCAGAATTTTCTTTTTCTTTTTCCTTTTTTTTTTAATTAAAACGGGGTTTCTTAGTATTTTTTTTAATATGAATTTTCATTAATTTGCATGCATGCAAATATGTAATGTTTATGTAGGGATTCAAAGAATGGAAAGATCGGTCATTGAGGAAAATAATGTGACAGTGAAGAACTCGTCAACTTTGATATTAGCAGCAGAAAAGACACACAGGAGAGACCCTTTTAATAATTATAGTTACTACACAGGTGGATGGGATTACAGAAGTTTGCATTACTGGGCTGTGAGTTTATTAATTTTTCTTACATTTTCTTTTTCATGGGTGATTCGTTTTTATTTTTTCATTTCTGATGGGGCATATTATTTTTTATAGTAGATTCTTGAATCCTGCATTTAAATTTTCAAGATTGTAACTTTTTTACCTTTCTTGGCTATATTTCATGCTAATAATTATGTCATAGAAATCTCTGTTTATGATCCCCTAATTAGTTGTTTTTTTTTAACATTCCTAAAATTTATTTACTCATAAATTACGCCTTAAGTTGTGCTTATTTATGATCTAATTGGAAGGGGAATTTCTTTTTAAATATTACAAACTAGTTATGCTATTTAACCTTTTTTTTAATTTACCTCAGTGGCAATATAAAAATGAATAAATTAAAAATTGATTTTTAAAATGTATACTTTTGGAGTGTCACATAAGAAGGGACATTTAAGGTGGTACAATAAAATGATGGGTTAGCATTTTCCATTACATTAAGGGGAGAGGAATGATACTTTAATTTGTCTTAATACTTGTCATAAAATAGGGATAATTACTATTATCTTCATATAAGTTTAAGTCCAAAATACTGTTTTCCCATGAATTTTAGAAAATTACAATTTTTCTCCTTATATTTATAATTGGTCTATCCCAAAAAATCTCGAGCTATTAACTCCTTTTAATTTCACCACAACATTGTAAATCGCCAATTATTCCCAAATTCACACCTTTCACTTTCAATTGTATATATTAAATTGGTCTTTTTTTCATAGGACAAAAGTTTAAAAAAGGGATTGGGATTCCCTCAAGTTCATTTCAACTTGAGGGGTCATGTTTAATAAATCTACACCGTTCATTACTAAATGAATGGTGTAGATTAAAAAGGTACAATTTTAATTAAATTGATCTACACCATCCATTTTACAATGAATGGTGTAGATCGTGAACATTACCCCCTCAAGTTGAAATGAACTTGAGGGGATCCTAATCCTTAAAAAAGTTATTCATTTTGATTTTTTCAAATTGTAATGAGTTCAAATAGGTCATTTATAAGGTTCTTTTTTTTGAATTTTTTCAAATGGAAAAAAATTCAATTTACAAAATTGGATACAATTGAAACTCAAATGTGTGAATTTGGATACAATTGGTGATTCTATAACGTCGGGGTGAATTAAAAAGAGACGAAAAAATCAAAAAAAATTAGTGACATTCAACCTTTATAATTTATATAAATGAAACCCCCTTGTTACTGAGGGCTTTAGTTAAAAAAAAAAAAGAAATATGAGAGGGAAACGGTAAATTTTTAAAACTCATGAAAACAACATTTCGTACCTAAATTCATGAGCATAATAATAATTATATGTCCCTAATAGATAATTTTGCTACAATTAAAACACCTAATTAAACGGCTAAAAAGCACTTGAGCAAATTTAAGAGGAGGTTGGTCCGTACCGTAGAGTTGCTGTGAAGACAAAAGCTCATTTTCATTTTTTTTTTTTGAATAAAAATTGGTTGATTGCAGTCGGTTACATTCTCGGCTGCTCCTTTGTTCATCACGGCTGTGGTATGGTTCGTAGTATTAGGGGTGAGCCTGTGCTGTGCATGCCTATGCTGCTGCTGCTGCAGAAGTAAAAAGAGTGTTGGATATTCTCAGTTAGCTTATGCACTTTCACTATTCTTTCTCATACTTTCTACTGCTGCAGTCATGTAAGTTTCCTTCTGCCTTCATCATTTCGTTAATTGTTTACATTATATATCACATCCATGAGGGTCTGCATTCGGCTTGAACCAAATCGAATCGAGCAAAACTATTTTTTTTTAAGTCGATTAGAAGCAAATTTAGGGTATTAAAATTTTGGGGTCATCATGTTTTGGTGTTATTGCATGTTGGTTAGAAATTTAATTTATTTCAATTTAGACACCGAATATTAAAATTATGAAGAGCAGGAAGGTTTCATTGCAATTTCAGGCAAAATTAAATTTACGTCCCGCATCATATTTTCTCTTACATCATTTTATTTCCTTTAGGTGTAAGAAAAAAAATTAACCCGAGTTGGCTCAATTGGTCACAAGTTTGAACAGTAAGCATGAAACTTAAAAGAACCAAGTTTCGAATCTCATATATCCCACAAATGGGACTTATTGGAAACATTTATGAATGAGTTGTTAAAAGGTCCATATTAAATGGGAGGTTCGGGCGGTGGGATGCCGAGGCTAGCTTCCCCGAGGGTTTACCCAGGTGGTCGGGCTCCGTCTGGGGTTTCCTCGTCACCTAAAAAAATTAATTCTCTAGAACACGACAAGATTTGTTGCCACATAGATTAATTGGCTTTCTAAAAAAATTAATCTTGCTTGTAATTTTAAAATTTAGTGTCTAAAATGAAACAAATTAGAGTTTTCTGATCAAAATGAAAAAACACAGAAGTTTAGTGATCCTAAAAAGTGTGTAAATTGAAACAAATTAGAGTTTACTTATCAAAATAAATAATACTATAAAAATTTATTGACCCTGAAAAGTGTCGAGACTGAAATAAATTAGAGTTTTCTGATAAAACGAAATAACACAAAAGTTTGTTTTGTGATCCTGAAAATTTGATATTTAGAATATTTTTAAATCAAATCAAATCAAACCCGTTGGTTTGGTTTGCACCAATAGTGAATTGAATTTTTTTAATTTTTAATCAAACCGACCTAAAAACTAAATTACTTTTATAATGTCAAACTGAACCTATCTGAATTTATTCGTTCTTTTATTTAGTTTGGTTCTGTTTTTGCGTACCTCTACATAGATTATAAGTAAATTATGTTGTTGAAATTTTAAGATAAATTAATTTTGATTTCAGAATTGGATGTATTGTTCTATACATAAACCAGGACAAGTTCAGCAAAAGTGTAGCATATGTGTTGGAATTCATTCTGAAGAAAGGCATTTCGATTTTCGAATCATTTATGAGTATAGTGACTGCATTTGGTTCAGCTGCCAAAGTTTCTGTCAATCAAGTCCCTCTCCCTCCTGATCTGCAGAATCATATCAATTCTGTTAATCAAATGATTCAGTCCACAGCTAATGTTCCTCAGCTTCAATCAATTGCCAACGCCAAAACTATTCAACGAGTTTTAGTCCCTGCGTAAGAAAATTAACTGTTTCTTTAATTTCTTGTTTAGGTTATTTTTTATTTTTAAGTTTTTTGTTTGTTATGAGTTTTGATATTTTTTATCTGTTAATCTCTCTCTGTAGGAGCCTGGCTCTTAACATAGTTGCTGCCATTATGCTCATCTTGGCACTGTTTGGTTTATGTAAGTCAATTTGTTCTTCACCATTTCTATAGGCTTAATCGCCCAAAAAGGCCAAAACTTATTAATAAAAATTGGTTTTCTTGGGTGATTTGGCCATTTACATACTGTCAATTGTAATTATATGATTCATATATTAATCATTTCACTTCATCTTTCTATTCGTATGATTGGCTTCAGTATGTGCAATTTGCGGCTTCCAATGCTGTATTTATGTGTAAGTGATCAATCTTAGTATTCTTTTATACCATTAAATTTTTGAAAGAAATTCATTTACTATAGGGGTATGAGTTATTTTTTCAATCTTTTATGTGCGGTTTGCGGGTTAAAAGTCGGACTAGTATCAAAATTTTGTTCTATGCCTCGATTTGGTAACAAATACTTCTTCTATCGAAATAGAGCTAGAACTTTTAATTAATTTCCATTGGACAATCGGTGACAGAATATTTTGCTATCACTTTAAATGGTGTATGACATGACAAACCGATATACCAATATATTCTAAGAATATGCTTCATCCAATTACCATATTAAATCAGAAAGTAGTAAGGTATCATCAGCTTAAACAAAAATTAATTTTTCGGTACCACTTTGATACGAATTGAAATTTTGATACCAATTTGAAATATAATGCAATGGTTTGGTGCAACTCAGCCTTTTAATCAGTGGTATGTGTTGGAAATGATGAATTCTAATTAGCTACATTGCAGATTGGCAGTCTTAGGGTGGATCCTTGTCACAATGGCATTTATTTTATGTGGAATATTTCTCATTTTCCACAAGTAAGCCCTATTAATTTCTCACTTTAATATCCTCATAATGAACTAAAATGTCTGGTAAATAATTCTTAAAATCTGATGAAACTTTCAGTGCGGTGGCAGATACATGTGTGGCAATGGATGATTGGCTTCAAAATCCGACAGCAGATTCACCGCTGAGTCTTCAGTTTCTTCCTTGTATGGACAAGAAAACTGCAGAAGAAACCTTGGCAACTACCAAAGAGACCAGCTCTTATATGATTAACTCCATTAACACCTACATCTCTGAGGTAGCCAACAAAGACTTATTGTCTGCTACGGGACCTTTAAATCATAAGCTATCCGGTCCGTTAGTTCCTCTTCTTTGTAACCCCTTCAATTCTGATTTGACAGACAGGAAATGTGTTCCTGCAGAAGTGAACTTCACAGACGCGGATCAGGTAATTAAAAATGATAATCTTCTTTGCTATAGAAAGTATGTTAAACTTGTCGAGTCCTACCTTTTGACGTTTTGTTTTTGTTTACGAAAAATGCTTATGCACTCTAGAACTCTGTATTTATAACCTGATGGTCGAGTTGTCAACACAACTTTAAGCTATGAAACTCGACTGCCAGGCTCATTGTTGCACGGAAACTTCTCGAGTCCTATATCTCAGATTGTGATTCTATCTTTAAGAATACTTCCAAGACTTCAAAACTCTGTATTTATAACTCATTCTTGTAAAAAAATATCATTTTACTATTGATACATGTTTATGTAATAATTTTCCATCATTTTCTTATACGTCTGCTACTTAATACATTCTGGTTATCACAGGAATGGAAAAAAAACACCTGTGAAGTTTCAGGAGTTGGTATTTGCATTACTCCAGGACGCCTGACACCGGCCACATACGCTCAGATGACAGCTTCTGCAAATGTCAGCTACACATTGTATAGCTCTGGAAAATTTCTAGTTGAGCTACTGGATTGCTCTTTTGTTCTAAACACATTCAAGGAGATCAGTGACACTTACTGTCCAAGCCTCAGGCGGTATAGTTTCTGGACATATGTTGGGTTGGTTATCATTGCAGCTTCGGTTATGTGTTCTTTGATCTTCTGGTTGTGTTATGGAAGAGAAAGACAACACAGGAAAACTACCAATAAGTACAAAGCTAGAGAAGATTTCAATCCATTTGCAGGTATTAGGGCCTGATGGTGAGTCCGTAATTTATCCCCTGTCAGGCTATGTTGCACGGAAACAGAAATAGCGAAACAAGAAACGTTAAATGGAAAATGGTAAACTTTCAAAATGTCGGAAGTATTTTTGTAAACGCCGAAATATAGGACTCGATGAGTTACCCTGTAATATTTTGTCGGGTTGTTGTCAGGATATATGTCAGGACATGCAAAAGCATCTTCTCTTTGCCGTTTTCTTTCTAGTCTGTGACTGAAGATATTGATTAGAAAAAGTTGCTGAAGAGAGACCAGCATTTTGATGAAATTTAAAGAAAACAAGATGTCGTTATTTCGAGTGTGGTGATTGATCGGGTAACCTTTCATTTTCAGAAAAATGAATGTTGGATTATCAAAATGTAACAAACTGAATATTGATAATCTTTCTGTAAAAGTAATATAATTGGATAACTGCAAAATATTTAACTCAGACTCATAGTTTGTCTTTGACTGGAAAATTTTGTGTATGAATATAGTTTGCCACGTAGGATTATAAATTTGTCGGTATATGTAGGACAATTGCCATTTTTGAATTGAATATCCAGTTTCATATGCCAAAAGCTTGCAATTTTTACTTTGAATAAACACACACAAAGTGACAAAGAAGAATTCAAACAATGTGGAGACAAAAACAGGAACTTGATCAAATCAGACGGACTTAAGATAATCCCACCAAATGTAAAGACAAGAATAAGTATTCCTTTGATAACATCTATAATTATTTACAGATTATTACATTATAAAATGCAAATTACTGTCAGAAAGATAATTTGATAAGGAGAATACAATGTTGTGCATCAAATCATTGCCTATTCTCCTCATTTTTTCAACATTCATTTCTGTCTCTCTTGGAACTTCTCAAATTCAACTCCAATCAACCCTCCATTTTCAAGGTACACTTTTTCTAATATTATTATCTTAAATTTGTTGTAATGGTAACTTTCTGTTATTGCAACGGTTTCGAAACTGTTACGAAACTGGCCTTGCATATGTAGTGGTGTTTGTTAGTTTCTTTACTGGATGCCAATGTTGTTCCTTCAAAAACTATATTATAGGAATTATCGAGGAACGCGAATACGATGTACTTTCATCAGCAACGAAGAAGCGGTTTGTTCTCGAAGGAGATAATGTTGAATTTTCTGATAACAAGTCTATGATTTTAGCTGCAAAGAGGACTCATAGGAAAGACCCTTTTGACAATTTTAAGTACTACAAAGGTGGATGGAACATAAGTGAAAAACATTATTTCTATGTAAGTTTCCATAAAACATAATTCAATATTAGATTTCTATTTGGGAGTAATTACAAAAGAAACTATGAACTTTAACGTATTTTGCAATTTTAACACGAACTTTCTATTTTTGCAGTCTGTTGCCTTTACTACAGCTCCTCTGTTCATCCTTGCTATGATATGGTTTCTTGGATACGCCGTAACCTTATTGATCATCTGTATTCGTCGCTGCTGCTGCAAGTTCAAGAATTACGACTATTCTCGAACAGCTTACGTCCTTTCTCTTACATTTCTCATATTCTTCACAGTTTCTGAAATGTCAGTCCACTCTCCATTTTTTTTTATGAGAACAACATGTTCATGACTTTGGACAGAGTTTTTTAAACCTATTTTTTGTTTTGGTTTCAGTATTGGGTGTATTGTTCTTTACACTGGACAGGAAAAGTTTCATGATAGTTCAACAAGTACACTTAAATTTGTTGTTCATCAGGCAGATAATACTGTTGACAATCTCACTATTGTGTCGGAGAATCTATCCGCTGCGAAGGGCGTTGGAATAGATCAATTTTCGCTACCTTCCCGTGTGCAAAACAGTATCAACAAAGTTAATGATATGATAAATTCGTCGGCGACTACTCTGCGGAAGACGACTGATGAAAATTCAGATCAGATACAGAAGGCTTTTGATGCTGTGTGAGTAGAACTTGCTCTCTAGACCTAACACGGACATCAAAGCGCCCTACGTGTTAGACTAATGCGTTGTTTGATTCAATTCTGCTCTAAAATTCATTTCATTTGCAAATGAATTTGTCTAGTTAATAAATCTAATGCAACTATATTTATTTGAACCTAATGCACCATAAGTTTAATGGATTCGATTATGTTTTCTATTCATGTAGACGGGTGATTCTAATCATAGTTACTGCTGTAATGCTCCTTTTGGCTCTTCTTGGTTTATGTAAGCATACTAATCCCGAGAATTCTATATTGCACGAAAACTTATCGAATGTTATACTTCAGCAATTTATTTGCAGAAATGCATATGAAAGTCCAAAATTTTATTCTTGTAACATGTTGTAAAACTAGTTGTTTAAGCGTTTCCAATTTTCGGCTTTTTTGTTTTGGCGTTTCTGTTTCCATGCTAGATAACAGCAATATTTCATGCTAACTAGCCTAGTTCTAAAACATTTTTCATTGTAGTCACTCTAATTTCTACTTATTTGGTTTCAGTGGTTTCAGTTTTTGGATATCAAACTTTGGTTTACATGTAAGGACTCTGATTCATGTCTATAACGCATTATGCAAACCTGAGATTCATTAATCTGTTACTTTCTACTCTTTGAAAACTGATCTGTCACTAATTAATTGCAGATTAGCAACTTTAGGATGGATCCTTGCTACAATCGCATTGCTTTTATGCTGTGTATTTCTCATTCTTCATAAGTAAGTTGAATTGTTCATGCATTATGCATACTGGTATTGCTTAGACAGAGTCGAGTGATCAGCTCGCGAACTACTGATCCAGTTGAGCTCGTATTCGAGCTACTCGAGTCAACTGCCAAATCGAGTTCACCTATTAAGATACTCGGCTCGACAAGCTCACCAGCTTAATCAAACTTTGCTTAATTTACTCTCTTATCATTTTTAATTATATATATTTACAATAATATCCAAATTTAAACCAAAATTTAATTTTCGATGTTTAAAAAAATATTCAAATTGAGTCTGACAATTAAAAAACTTAATTTACTCGATTAAGTTTGAGTCGACTTTCGAGCTTCAAATATTAGACTACAATTCAGCTCAAACTTGACGGGGATTCGACTCGACTCAACTACACGCCTCTAGCTAGTTCAGCATCACTGTTAATCTCATTTCTCCCTGACCAATCCAGTGTAGCTGGAGATACATGTGTGGCCATGGATGAGTGGGTTCAAAATCCGACGGCTCGTACAGCTCTGGATGACATTCTGTCGTGTGTGGATAAAGCAACTGCCCAACAAATCTTGTCGGAAAGCAAACAAGTTACATTTCAGCTTGATCTTGTCGTTAATTCCTTCATTAACAATGTCTCCAATGTCGACCCACCGAAAAACCTGCCGCCAAATCTGCCACCAGAACTTAAAAAATTGTACTATAATCAATCTGGTCCGTTGGTTCCTGTACTTTGTAATCCATTCAATTCTGATATGACTCCGAGAAAATGTGCTGCTGGTGAAGTAGACTTCGGCAATGCATCACAGGTAATTTTATCTCTACTTTAAAGTTTTTTTTTTTTTATGAAATCTAAGTTTTAAAGTTAACAGTAATTTTAAGATAAAAGGTATAAAAAAAACCCTCGTGATTTTCATAAAAGTACAAATCAGTCCTTTTATTTTTTTTTAGGTATAATTAAGCCCTCTTTATTTTCCAATAGAACAAATAACTCTTTTCGTCCAACACAATTAGAAACACTCGTTAATGGCTAACATGTCTCTCATCATCCTATAGGAAAAAATTCAAAAATAATTTTAATATTTAAAACATTTATCAAAAATTTGAGGGGTCAGTGTCCCAAAAGTAAACAAAAAGGGTTTATCTATTCGATTTTAAAACACCGAGGGTTTAATTATTTAACTTTAAAAACACGAGAATTTAATTGTGCCTCATAAATTAAAAGGCTGATCTGTATTTTTAATAAAAAGTCAAAGTTTTTTTTTTGTACCTTCTGCCTAATTTTAAGAGCAAATTATTCTGCTCATTTACCATAATCCCCAGTTTTGCCATTTATGTTTGAAAATTAGTTGATATAGTCATTTATTTTTATTTATCTTAACGTTTTAATTAAGGGTGTAAAAAATTTGGTTTATGTGGATTTTTAATTTTTAGAGCTCTCTTTTTAGTTAATCAATATCCAAAAAAAAACTTTCAGGTTATGAATATATATAGCGCTAAAAATACTATTTTATTCAAAAACCTATAACCCATTCATCCAAAAAAAAAACCTTTAACCCATATGTAACTCATATTTGAACTCCCCTAACTTTAATTGTTTCCTTTTTTTTTCTTTTTTTTTATTGTTAATCACTAGATCAAAGGACTTGATACGTCGAATTAAATTTCAGTTTTAGTCTTTAAACTCATTTTAATATAAATATAAATAAAAATTATATTTCTATGAAATCTAAAAGTTTAATAAATTTAATTTTAAAAAAGTAAAAAATATAAATTAATTTAATTTAAAATATAAATTGGATTTACTATACCCTCAGTTCTCATGAAAATATAATTTTAATTTATACTTATATCAGGAATAAGTTTAAAGACTAAATTAAATTCTTTAACTTAGTTGAGTACGTAACACTAAAAGTGAATGGAAAAATTAAAATATTATAGAAAAAATGAAGAACTGTGTCGTTTGATTTTCAAAGAAATAAAATTAGAAATTACTTCATATGTGAGGGATGTTAGGGATGATTTACTCTAATTTGAACCCTATTTTACTAGTCAATACTCCCTCCGTTCTTTTTTAGTTGTCCATTTAGTAAAATATATTTGTCTCTAATTAGTTGTTCATCTAGAATTTCAATGTGATTTTAGCTATTATCTTCCAAATTTATCCATCCCTAATAAATGACTCTATGTTTTCATTTAAAAAGCATTTATTAACTAATAGGGCTATATTAGTATTTTCTTTATAATTTAAGATAAAAGGAGCATTATCTTGGTATGTGTAATATTGGCTAAATGGACAACTAAAAAAGAACGGAGGGAGTATTAACAAATAAAAGTAGAGGGGTCCGATTCAAAAAAATGTAATTGTGCAAGAGATCAAATATGCATTTTGTCAAGTATATGTTCATATGTTCTGTCGCAGGAATGGAGCAAGTACATCTGCCAAGTTTCATCAAACGGTAGTTGCACCACAATAGGCCGATTGACACCAAAATTCTACAACCAGATGATATACGCTATGAACGTGAGCTATTCCCTTTATCACTACGGTCCGTTTCTGGTAGAACTCGTCGATTGCTCATTCGTACGTCAAACTTTTACGGGTATCATCGAACACCATTGTCCGGGCCTTAATCGGTACAGTGGATGGGTCTTTATTGGATTTGTAATGGTTTCAGTTGCTGTTATGATTTCTTTAATCTTATGGGTGTTGTATGCAAGAGAGAGACGTCAAAGGTTGTCTAGCAAGCAGTTTGTAGTTCTCTCTTCTCAGAATTCTGTAGGAGTACAGAGTCGTGTGCAGTAAGTTTTGGAGATTTTACTATACACATAGTAAGTTTACTTTTTCAAGCCTTGTATTATACAAAAAAAAATGATCATTACATAGAGATAAAATACTGTTAGCTGTTTGTAGTTATGATTGTCATTGGCAGCTTCTAAAATATTTTTAACATCACCTTGTAGTTTTATTGTTAAATATAGAATTGATTACTATCAATCACGTTTATTAGAAGTGGACAATAGAGTGCAAGTTTGAGAAAAGTTGAAATATCGCTCTACATGGTTTGATTTTAGATTTGTTAGGTAAAAATTTGGATTGTATTGTTTATTTATTATGAATTAATAATTCTACAACATGTTTTGGTTCTTTATTAGTTTTTGATTTTGTTTTGGTATCATTATGAATGTTGCGCCTAATATGTTCAATGAATTTCAAAAATAAAAATTGTATATTATAAGGTTTTATAAAATTTATAAGGTTTTTATAATTACATAATGTGTATATTATGGTAAACTTCACATTTGTTGTGATTATTCATAAATTGACATTTTTGTGATTTGTTTTCAGTTGCTCGTTAGTTATTAATTTTGGTTGAGTTAAATATGTAGTGAAGAAATTTCATAAAATAATTACTAAAATTCACTTATACAACTTATTTTTCTATTCTTATACTTACATTACCTAATTTTTCAAATAGACTAATTTTTACATAACTATTTATTAACGTGAAGATGAAGGAACACATAACTGAAATACTAAAATGAAAGTTCAAGACATATCTACAGATTCATAAATTTAATAAATATACCAATCATCCAACAAAACAGAAAAGTGTAAGAATTTATTTTATTATATTTATTAAATATTAGGGTTTAAGTGATGTAATATGTCAAATTCATGGTAATTGCTTATAATTATTATTTAAATAATTGAGAAAATGTACAATTTCATAGTTCAGGGGTCTATTTATACCCCTAAGCTAAACATATGGGAGAAAAGGACTCATTTCATTTTCATTCTTCTTCTACCACACTCTACTCACTTTTTTACTTTTTCCTTCTTTACTTTTTTTTACCTCAAAACGCGTCCGGGAGTCCGATTACCGTCGCAAATAACCGTCACCAGAAGCTGCGCTTGGCTGACATCCCGGCATCAGCACCACTGGTAAGCTCGCCGTGTTTTGAAAACTGAAGCAGATATTTATCAATCAATAACTGAGTTTACTGCTCAATTTGATTTTCATTTCCCTAATTTGTTATTATGATATTGAAAACCACCACAGTAATTTTCATAATGGAAACGAATAATTTGAGGCCAAATGCACAAGCCGGTGAACCTACGGCGGATACAGGTGACTGGAGAGCAACTCTGCAGCCTGAGAAGCGCCAGCGAATTGTCAACAAAATGTTAGTTTTTTCTCTAATTCTTTTGTAATCTGTGTGTTTTATTTTATTTGTATGTTGTATGTAAAAATAATTTCAATTTCAGTTTTTTTTGTTGTTTTATTCATTTATTAGGGTTACATGAACACTTATTTGATGATGATGTGTGTGATCAAGCTATAGGAATGCCACGTCCGAGATTTAACTTGTAAACGGAAAGAAGAAACGAGATAACTTTTGTAAATAATTCAATAGGATTACAGTTTACCTAAATTAGTTCGCCTTAATGTTACTTGAAATGACTACTTTGCAAGTTCGTAAAATTGAAGGTCATATAGTGATTTGAGAAGATTTCATAATCGAATGTAAAAGCAAAATTAGCGTATGCACAGACATCACTGCAATAGCAACATATACATCAACAAATTTCACTAAATAATTTCTGCTTTGTTATAATATGAGATGCATTTAATATTAAAAGCTCCCGGTACAAAGCTTTAGAATGAAAGTTTCTAGACAAAAGCTACAATGATGGAATTTTGTTACTTTACATGGGACATGCTATCTGCTCATAATTACATTCTTAATACTATTTGCATGTTTATCGTTCTTAATACTATTGACAAAAAAAAATTTGCAATGCGTAGAATTGACACATTAAAAATACATCTTCCATATTCTGGCCAAGAGGGACTTGACAAACTCGTGCAAATGGCGGTGCGATTTGAGGAAAAGATTTATAGTGCTGCCATAAGCCAGGTATATGTCAGTGAAAGTGAAGCGCGAATTCTGTTGCTAATTATCTATCTTTAAAATGTACTCCTTGAAGGTGTTTTGGAAAGGGATGTAAAAGTAAATGACGAAGTAAGGAGAAAGAAAGAGAGGATAGTTTGAAAGAAAACGTTACAAATTGAAAAGCCACTATTTACTTGGACAGCTGTGCTTGCATTTTGGAACATTATGATATCTAATGTTTGTTTCTTTCTAATGATCTCTGGTTTCAGTCTGACTATTCCCGCAAATTATGTTTGATGATGCTTACAATGGAATCCAAGTCTCAAAACAAAATGCCCAATACTGTGCCGCAGAACCCGGCTGGCAATGGCAACAGACCCGCTGATCTAGCAGGTATTGTGAGGTCTAATTTTTTTCATCTGTGGCTTTTTTTTTTCTATGATATATGCGAGGCTCATAAACTGTGGGATTGATGGTCATTAGCTGCCAGAAACAGTCACAAGTTCTAAACAAAATGTTTGAACTATCCAAGTATGTGGCTAATTGTTGAGTTTTTCCTAATTTTATTTTTCTTGGCGATAATTATGGAGATGAATGACTCTTTCATGGTTGGAATCAAGTACTTGTACTACTTAATTTTCTTTAAATTGTAGATCTTTCTGTTAATGGTTGATCTACAACTGCTGTTTCTTGAATTTCATGGGATTATTAGGTTGTTGCTAACCTGGTCTCTGTTTACTTTCTTTGCTTGGTTAGCATTTCAGCGTATGCAGGCTCAAGTTCACAATCAAGGGCGGTCACCTCCTGGTGTAATTCAACAGAATCCGCAATCAGACCTGAGGAGGCAGATGGAATTGTTAATGCTTTAGTTATGCGCACAATAGTATGTATCTATTTAGTGTAACTAGTAAGTGATATTTTAAGGATTATTGTTATTCAGTCAACTTGAATCTAATTGGTAAGAGGCTAAGTATAGTTTTATCCAACAAGTAACTCATTTTCTCGGAATGTCTTTAAATATAATGAAAAAGTTAAACTTACGTGTGTTACTATTTATTGCAAAAGGTAAGGTATGTAAGTGACTAAAGCATTAAAGTTTAGGGTCATAATTATATCTTTAGCCTATAATTTATTTGACTAAAATTGCTATACATAATTACATATATCGGATTAATAACCAAATTACACAAATGTTGTCAACAAGTTTTAAGAATCCCGATGGAGGAATGAATCCTAAATTGGCAAGGACTCTGAAATAAGAAAAAAACACTTAAAACTTCCTATTCTGAAAAAATTCCCACATTAAACAAGAAACTAAACACAATTTAACAGTGCAAAGTATTAGCAATCCCGATGGAAGTAGGAATCCAAATCTGCCAAGGACTTCCAAGTAGGAGAAACGAACTTAAAATTTCTTCTATAAATTAGACACGAGCGTCATTCATCAAAAAAAAAAAAAAAACAATCAGCAATTGTAGATTACTCTGAGAAAACATGGCAACCAACAAAAAGTTTCTTTCTTCAGCAAGTAAAACTGTGTGTTTCTGCTCACCGTCAACTCTTCCAGGCGCATTCAAGTGCAGGCTTCACCGTCCAACTGCACCCTCGACCTCATCGTCATCTTTACCGCCTTTACCGCCAAGGCGAGTGGTGGTATCATCGTCATACTCCTCTTCGGCTTCTTTAACTCTGTCAAGAACATCGTCAGGAGCAGCAGTTATAAGGGCAGAATCACCAAAATCAAAGAACATGAAGAATCTGATGGCCACATTAAAAGTTAGTCTTATGAAGGCCTATCTTATGCAGACTATTACACCACCATCATGTCAAAGAAAGAGCGGGTTTCAGCCTAATAAACCTTCGAGGTTCTCACCTTATGTCGGCCATTCTCATCGAGTTGCTGTTTCTTGATTAGTTATATTGTACGTCATTACTGTTATTCTATAACTCATGTACTAAGGCTAAGGTTTTTGCAAGTGTTTGGGACATGAATTTTGGGGTTTTGTAGCATTTATATTGTACATTCAATGGTTAATTTAGCAATCTATATACAGTTTTGTAATTTCTACTGTTAGTCTTATTTTTAAATGATTTATAATCACTTACAATTCGACTCATCCGAATTCAAGCCGAACATAATTCTATGAGGGGCAAGATTCTCTCAATTTAGCAAATCTATACGATTTGATTGTTAGCGGTTTAATCACTCTCTATACTATAAGCATATATCATATATTGACTAATCTGTAAGAAGCAGCTGCCATTTCTTTGTATTTGCTTTTCAACAATTCAACAAGCTGTATCCTAATTTATAGAGCCCACAGGGACTATAGGGTCAACCTTTTACTTACTAATCTTGGCTAATATTTTTATGAACAAAGTATCAGTTTTACCCCCACAACTTGCGTTAAAGTTTTAAGGCTTATCCCCTTAAAATCCTCCCACCTTTTACCCCTAATTCGTTTGCACCCTCACGTTGTAAAACCACCAAATATACTCAAATTATGACCTTTCACTTTCAATTGCACCCTTAAGCATTAAATTGACCTCTTTTCATTTGAAAAATATTCAAATCAATACTTTAAATTTTAGCATATATTTTAAAATAGGACTTATATTTTATTTAAAACAAAAATAAACCTATTTTTTCAAGTAAAAAGAGATCAATTTAATGCTTGAGGGTGCAATTGAAAGTGAAAGGTCGTAATTTGGGTATATTTGGTGATTTTGCAACGTAAGGGTGCAAACGAATTGGGGGTAAAAGGTGAGGGGTTTTTAAGGGGATAAGTCAAGTTTTAAAAAAGTCAAAATAGCAAATCGAGATTATTTTTATTATGAACTTATCCAAATCAGGTCAAAAACCTCCCTTCCCTTCACTCTCACCCTAGAAAGTGAGACACACTCATTTGTATTTAATGGTGTCTTTTTTTTTTCAAAGTGATATTTAATAGTAAAAAGGTTTAATATTATCCTACCTAGTTTTTAATTTTTTTAAATTAACACATAATAATTTAATAAAAAACAATTCAATCCTTTTAATTTTTTAAAACTATATATGTATATATATATATATATATATATATATATATATATATATATATATATATATATATATATATATATATATATATATATATATATCAGAGTAATATTAATTAAAAATATTGAATACTTTTTTTTGCATTCTTTAATATAAAAGCTTAATTAAAAAAAATTAAAAAATGAAAAATAATTTAATCCTATCCAATTGAACCACTCAAACCGAACCAAAACACTCTAACCCAACCACTATTTTCTGACCACCCTTTTTTAGGCCACCATATTTTCCAGGCGGCCATTTTTCCGGCGACCAATTAAACACTAATAAATAAACATGAAAATTTTCCCGTTTGGGTTCAATCTACTCGTCTCTACTCTTATGAGATGAACATATCTCTGCTCATATGAGACGTGCTCGTCTCAGACGAGCATATCTCTGCTGGTCTGAGACGAGGACGAGCATGTCTCGTCTGAGAATGTGAAAAAAATTATTCAAAAACGTCGTCGGAGTTTTTGTCCGAGTGAAGGTTGAAGAAGATAGGTTCAACTATTTCTTGAATCAGAACCGTCGGTTTGTGAATCGTGACCACTTCTAGGTTGTAGATCATAACTTAGTTTTTAATGCATAATCATCTTACTTTTCATCCCTTTACACTTCATCTAAAAGTTGGATTGATTTGTTTACAAAATAGAAGCTATGGGTCAATTTGCTGGAATAGTTTAAGATGGAGCCATTTAATCAATTGAGAAAAGTTTAGGAGGTAAATCGACCTTTCATCCATATCTATATTTAGAGGGTAATTAATTAGTTAAGATTTAACAATTTCAGACCAGTCGAATTAATTTCTCAAGGACAAGGACTCTGAAATAAGAGAAAATACTTGCATCTATTGGCCTCGCTTGGTTGGGGGTAAATAGATTAGGGAAGTTGTACTTTCCAGGAAGTAGCAAATATTTTTTATTTGATTTAATTTATACATTCTACTTCACGGGAAGTTGGATGTTTGACTTCTCTTTAACTAGGGAAGTAACTTCCCTAGCAAAACCCAAGAAAGTAGAACTTCCCTAACACTTTTATTGTATTTTCCTAATTTAACCTTAACTTTTTCTTTTTTTTTTCCTTTTTAAATTTATATAAAAATTATCATAGGACATTTTTGTCTTTTAATTAAAAATTAGTTTTGTACTTCCCGGAAAGTAAAAATCAAAACAAGCAATATTTATCAACTTGCTGAGAAGTTAACTTCTCAGGAGCTATACTTCTCGGGAAGTTAACTTCCCGGAAATTGCTATAAAACGAACCAAGCGAGTCCTAAGACCAACATTAATTACAGTGAAGAAAGCACGTAGAGAGTAGAGACTAAGCTTAAATCACTGCTTAATATTTGCATCTTTCTTCTCTTTCAATTCAAATTAAAAAGAGGTCAGCTTTCTCAAAACCCTTAAAACCCAATAACAACCCAATAACAACGGGAGTGAATGACGGCGGTGTCGTAAATTTCAGAATGAATTTTATTTCGAGATAAAATTCGGTTTAATTAAATTAATTAGTCTTTTACATTAATTTTAATAAATTCATTAGTAAATTTATTTAATTTAATTAAATGAATATGAATTTTTAATTAGTTAATTAGAAGATATTGATAACTTTTCAATAGATATGAATTTATAATAATAAAAGTAATTAATTTGGTTTAGAGATTTGGTTTATAATAATAAAAGTAATTAATTTTATAATAATAAAAGTAATATTAAACTATATTATAAATAAAATTCTTGTGAAAAACATTTAAAATTTTAAGAATATTTTATACTGTTTACTTTTTAGAAAATTTGTGATCATCAAAAACTATTTTTTATTTATAAAGTAATTTATATTTTGTTTTGAATTTCATTTAAATTTGATAATTTTTCTTTTTCTATGCAGTTTATTAAACTATTAAAAGAAATCAGAATTTATGATATAGTTAGAAATGATAAATGACGAAATGTTTTTGTAAAAATAATTCGTGAAAAATATATTTAAAATAAAATATAAATCATTTAATTTAATTTAATAATATCACAAAAAATATAAAACTTTATCAATTTGATAGTTTATCAAAAGCTTAGAGAAGGCTAAATTGTCCGTTATCGGGAAAGTGACTGTGACTCTCTTGATGTTTAAATTAGAAATTGAACTTATGATATACTTAATTAAAAATGAAAAATATTAAAAAAAAATGAAAAATCTGACTTTTTTATGACAAAATATAAAAGCTTATCAATTTGATCTTTTATTAAAAGTTTAAGAGGCTAATTATCTTTTTATCCATGACTCATTTTCTCGGAATGTGTTTAAATATAATGAAAAAGTTAAACTTACGTGTGTTACTATTTATTGCAAAAGTTAAGGTATGTAAGTGACTAAAGCATTAAAGTTTAGGGCCATAATTATATATTTAGCCTAAAATTTATTTAACTAAAATTGCTATACATAATTACATATATCGGATTAATAACCAAATTACACAAACGTTGTCAACAAGTTTTAAGAATCCCAATGGAAGTATGAATCCTAAACTGGCAAGGACTCTGAAATAAGAAAAAAACACTTAAAACTTCCTATCCTGGAAAAAAATCCCACATTAAACAAGAAACTAAAGTAGAATTTAACAGTGCAAAATATTAGCAATCCCGATGGAAGTAGGAATCCAAATCTGCCAAGGACTTCCAAATAGGAAAAACGAACTCAATTTTTTTTCTATAAATTAGACACGAACTTCATTCATCAAAAAAAAAAAAAACAATCAGCAATTGCAGATTACTCTGAGAAAGCATGGCAACCAACAAAAAGTTTCTTTCTTCCGCAAGTAAAACTGTGTGTTTCTGCTCGCCATCAACTCTTCCAGGTGCATTCAAGTGCAGGCTTCACCGTCCAGGTGCACCCCCATCGTCATCTTTACCGCCTTTACCGCCAAGGCGAGTGACATCACCGTCGTCATACTCCTCTTCGGCTTCTTTAACTCTGTCAAGAACATCGTCAGGAGCAGCAGTTATAAGGGCAGAATCACCAAAATCAAAGAACATGAAGAATCTGATGACCACATTAAAAGTTAGTCTCTATCTCATCCAGACTATTACACCACCATCATGTCAAAGAAAGAGCGGGTTTCAGCCTAATAAACCTTCCAGATTCTCATCTTACGGCGGCCATTCTCATCGAGTTGTTGTTTCTTGATTAGTTAGATTGTAATACTATATTCATGTACTTAGGCTCAGGATTTTGGGGTTTTGTAGCATTTATATTGTACATTCAATGGTTAATTTAGCAATCTATATTCAATTTTGCAACTTTTACTGTTAGTCTCTTTTTCTTTCTTAAAATGATTTAATCACTGATCTCTATACAATGACTAAACTGATATGGACTAATACGAATTCGAGCTGGCCATAATTATATGAGCGGCAAGATTCTCTCAGTTTAGCAATCTATGCGATTTTATTGTTAGCGGTTTAATCACTCTTTATACAATAATCATATATCATATATTGACTAATCTCAAATTCGAGCTGCGGACATAATTATATAAGTAGCACAAGTTTATTTTAGTCTATCTTTGAACACAGGCAAATGAAGAATTTTTAGTTTGCATAAGAAATAACTCACAAGAACAAAAAAAGTTCATACCTATCAAAGTGTTTAATTACAAACTAATGAAATATTTTACATGATTAGGAACCCTAAACTTTTAAGAAATCAAATTTATATCTACCAGACTATAATTATACAAGCGACTGCTGCCGTGATACTGAAGCAAGCTAAGACAGTATCCACACAAAATTACTCCGTGATCTACTTCTTTTTTATTTTTTTATAGGCAAAAGGCTCACATTAGCCCTTAAAGTCAAACCAAAAGAATTTATAAGACCCTAAGGTGAAAGCGGGCTCACTTTAGTCCTAGAGGTTGTCCAAAATGGTTCATATTGAACCGGACGCTGACTCCGTCAGTTTTTTTCTGTTATGGCATATATATGAAAAAAGCTCAAAAACATCCTTAATATTTAAAATACTTACTATTTTTATATTTATAATTTTTTTTAACTACTTTCACCCTCTTTTACATTTAAATATCAATAATTAACTAATATTTAAAATTAAAATGTTTATTAAAATAATCGAAACTCCATTAAACACTTCGAAATCTAATTAAAAAATCGAAATTCAATTAAACAAATCAAAATTCAATGAAATCAAACAAAATTCAATTAAACACTATAGTACGAAATCCAATTAAACGCCATAGTACAAAATCCTAAACTCTAATTATAATTGACTGAAAAATTATAATTAACATAATTTAAATCAAATAATTTTTTTAAAATTAACTTAAAATAGAATGCAATTTATCTTGAAACTTACTTTTTATTCCAAAATAAAAAATAAAAAAAATTCCACTGCCGCCTACCGCCGTCTTCTTCCACATCCGCTCCGGCCGAACACCAACAAAGGAGCACTTCGTCTCCTCCATCAATGGAGGAGACGAGGTGCTGGTCTCCTCCATTAATGGAGGAGACGACCAACTCGTCTCCCCCCGTAATGGAGTAGACCAGATCTGCTGGTCTCCCCCTTTAATGGGGGAGACGAGCTTCTGGTCTCCCCCATTAACCGGGGAGACGAGCTGCTGGTCTCCCCTGTTCATGGAGGAGACGAGCTCGTCTCCTCCATTAACAGCGGAGACCAGTAGCACATCTTCGTCTCCCCCATTAATAGGGGCGACGGTAGGCGGTAGCGGAACTATTTTTTTTATTATTATATTTGGAATAAAAATTAAGTTTTAAGATAAATTAAGTTCTAATTTAATTAAATTTTTAAATTAATTTTGTATTATGATATTTAATTGAATTTCGACTGGTTCATTGAATTTTGATTTGTTTAATTAAATTTCAATTTATTTAATTAGTCTTCGAAGTGTTTAATGGAGTTTCAATTATTTTAATGAATATTTTAATTTTAAATATTAGTTAATTATTGATATTTAAATGTAAAAGAGGGTGAAAATGGTCAAAAAAATTATAAATATAAAAATAGTAAGTATTTTAAATATTAAGGATGTTTTTGAGCTTTTTTCATATGTGCCATAACAGAAAAAAACCGACGGAGTCAGCGTCCGGTTCAATATGAACCATTTTGGACAACCTCTGGGACTAAAGTGAGCCCGCTTCCACCTTAGGGTCTTATAAATTTTTTTGATTTGACCTTGAGGGCTAATGTGAGCCTTTTGCCTTTTTTATACTATTGAGGTGAAAATTAGAAAAATTAAATTGATTAAAAAATGGCTAAAATTGCAACCAAATATTTAAATCAGAATATTACTATAAAAATTAAAAATTCTATCTAATAGCAACAACTCTCAAATGTTTGAATTCATTTTGCTATTAGGTTTTTTATTTTATCATTTATAAACTGGTTAATTGAAAGTTTGGTGTCCATAGTTTTTGTTTTGAATTTTTTAGTTATTTTCTTGAGTATCTATGTAATTTTATTCATAATGATTAGTTAAACTTTATCTAGGTATTATCATCTATATTAGATTTTAATTTTTTATTGTATTATTTAAAAATCCATTTAAATTATTTGGTTAGATAACATTGTTAAAAATATACATTTATTACCATAAACATTACAAATTACTTACAATCTTAATAATCAATTGAAATCTAAATTTGTTTACTATTAAACAATAACAATTTCTATACTAATTTAAACATGTAGTATCCATATTTAGCCTACTAATAATATGTACCCATTTTAGGTATATTTATTATTAATTGGAATATAAATTTTCAATAAAAATAATTTTAACAGTATAATAAAATAGATTTAACTATTTTTTTTATTAAGAAAATAAGGGTTATTAGTCAAAATGGCACGAAACTTTGTACCTTGTATCAAAATAATAATTTGTATCTTTCAGTGCCATAATTTCTATATTTTATTTCAGATAAATTTTTTCAATAAATTCAGGCCATTTTATATGACGTGGCAGCCAGAGTAAGAATGTTGTTTTATGACGTGGAGTTTTCTCTGGTTGTCACATCATAACAAAATGGTCTGAATTTATAAAAAATGGCTTAATCACCAAAACCCCTCCACCTTTTAGCCCCTTTTCAAATGCACCCTGACGTTGCAATTTTGTCAATTGCACTCTAATTCGCACCTTTGGTTTTCAATTCCACCCTCAAGTACTAAATTGATCTCTTTTTCATTTGAAAAAAGTTAAAATAAGTCATCCATTTTTAACTTTTTATGTGGAAAAGAGTTCAAACGAGTACTTTATAAAGGTTTTTATGAATTTTTCCCGAGTGAAAAAAGTCCAATTTGATTTTAAGGGTGGAATTGAAACCCAAAGGTGCGAATTAGGGTGCAACTGACAAAATTGCAACATCAGGGTGCAGCTGAAAAGGGGGCTAAAAGATGAGGGTTTTTTTTGTGATTCCGAATATATAAATTATGGTATTAAAAAGATACAAATTAAAGAAAGGGTACTATTTTAATACAAGGTACAAAGTCTTAGTACCATTTTGGATAATAATCCAGTCAATCAAAAGCTTAAAACGACCAAGTCTTGTTCATAATATAAAAACACAGAAATTTAATGTCAGCTCGCTCGCATCTTCCTTTCTTAATTATTCAGATTGAATTTTCCTATTTCATCTCCTCAATTTGATTCTCTTCAATTTCTAGGGTTCGTACTTTATTTTAAACTTGCGAAAAATCTACAATAATTTTAACATCTTCGTATTGGGTTATAATCTGGTTTAGGGTTCAACTAATTTTATTTTTTTGCTATCAATTGATCTTATAAATGTTATGCTGTTTTTTGCTTGTTGCAGTTCTTTAAATTTGTTTATTTTTAAAGCTGATCAATATTTTTCTCTTATGTTTGTTGTTTTTCAGTGTAAGCAGCAGCAGGTAATTTAATTTGTCTCAATGGATACAAATAATTGGAGGCCAATTGCACAAGCTGGGGAGCCTACAGTAGATACAGGTGACTGGAGAGCAACTCTGCAGCCCGAGAAGCGGCAGCGAATTGTCAACAAAATGTTAGTCTTTTTCTCTTTATCTTATCTAATCCGCCTGATTAATTTTATTTGTAATAACAATTTGCATTTTAAATTAGCAGTTTTTAAATAGCCTGCATCGCATCCGAGCTTTAGGCTTCCATATTTGTTAGTAACTTGTAGCTGTTAAATTTTCTCTTTGTTTCCTGTTCCACATGAAGTTTTAAAAATACGCCGACTTTTCAAGAGCTAGCTTTTCGTTGTTAGCACCTCATAGCTGCATTATAGAAATACAATTTCCGAGTTTGGGGCCTGTCCTTTTGTTATTGTTACTATTGTTGTTTTAATCATTTATTAGGGTTAAATAGACATTTATTGGATGGTGATGTGTGATAAAAATATAGGAATGCCGCATCGGAGATTTCGCTGGTAATTGAAAATAAGAAAAAATAATTTGTGTAAGTTATTTAATAAGATTACATCTTTATCAATTTTTCAAACTTAAGTTCAGGTTTTCATTTCGATATAACTAAAACCAAATTGATGATAGTCCTCTCATTGCTTGCGCTTGTCACGACTGCCCTACAATTTTCACTTTAATGTTACTTGAAATGACTCATTCACAAGTTCGTAAAATTGAATGTCATATAGTGATTTGAGAAGATTCCATAATCAAATTTTAAAAGCAAAACTAGTAGCAATTTATATTATACGTCAATAAATTTTACTAAAAACTTTCAGCTTTGTTATAATATAAAAGATGCATTTATTTTGTTAAAAGGTCCTCTATAAAGCTTCGAAATGAAAGTTTCTGGACAGAAGCTAATTAAGTACAATGATGCAATTTTGTTACTTTACATGGGTGACATGCTATCTTCTCATGATGTGATTCTGTAAATGCATTCGCATGTTTATCATTTGTGGTGTACCTTCTCTTGCTTCAACTAATCTTCAATGCCATTGATATAATTGACAAATAAAGTGTTTTTCCATGAGTAGAATGGACACATTGAAAAGACATCTTCCTTTTTCTGGCCAAGAGGGACTTGAAGAACTCAAGAAAATTGCTGTGCGGTTTGAGGAAAAGATTTATACTGCTGCCATAAGCCAGGTAAGTCCTTGAAAGTGAAGTTTGAATCCTTATCCTAAATATCACTCTTTAAAATGTACTCGTTTTACTTGTAAGGATTGAAGGTGTTTTTGAAAGGGATGTAAAAGTAAATGATTAAATGAGGATGAAGAAAATCCTTCAAAAAAAAAAAAGAGGAAAGCTGGAAAGAAAACATTACAAATTGAAAAACCATATAGTTATGTCTGTATTTTGGAACTTTATGAGATCTAATTATTTTTTCTTTCTAACAGTCTGACTATCTACGGAAAATATCTTTGAAGATGCTTACGATGGAATCCAAGTCTCAACATAATATGCCCAATGCTTTGTCACAGAACCCAGCTGGCAATGGCAACAGACCCACCGATCCAGGTGGTATGACCTAGACTGATCATTGAACTTCAGTTGATTTGCATCAAACTATAACTTTTATGTTCCTTCTATGGCTTATGTACTGTTTATGTTTTCTAATTTTATGTACATATGTGGGGCTCATTAAATGTGGATTGATGGTCATGAGCTCTGCCAGAAACAGTCACAAGTTCTACTAAACAAAATGTTTAAAATAGTGCTTATTCTTGAATGGGACAAATGGTGTATCTACAGCTGCTGTTTCTTGAATTTCATATTTTTTGGTTGTTTCTAACCTAGTCTCTGTTTCCATTCTTTGCTTGGTCAGCATCGCAGAGTATGCAGGCTCAAGTTCACAATCAAGGGCAGTCACTTCCTGTTCCCATGTCAGCTAACCAGACTCAAACACGTCAGCAATTATTATCCCAGAATATTCAGAATAATATGTCATCTACAGGGGGGGTTCAAAGTTCTTCCGGTTTAACATCTGCGCTGCCTACTGTTTCTGGTTTAACTCAATCTTCTATTCCCAATGTTGTTGGCCAGAATCCTAACATGCAAACCATTTCTGGAGTTCCCCAGAGCTCAGCAGGCAATTCAATGGGACAAGTGATGCCTTCTAATATGTTTGCCAATTCTCAGAGGCAAATGGCAGGAAGGCAACAGGTTGTTCCCCAGCAGCAACAACAACAATCCCAGAATGCGCAGTATATATATCAGCAGCAATTACAACAGCAACACCAGCAGCTTATGAAGCAGAAATTCCAGCAATCTCATATTCAACAACAACAGCAGCAGCAGCAGCAGCAACAGCAACAAAACCTGTTACAGTCATCTCAGTTGCAATCTTCCCAGCAATCCAGTATGCAGACATCATCTGTTATGCAGCCTTCGATGATGCAATCAACACCCCTCTCTAGTGTTCAGAATCAGTCTACTTCTGTCCAACAATCTACACAATCCATGCTTCAACAGCATCCGCAATCAGTCATGAGGCAGCAGCAACAGCCACAACAAGGTGGTAGCATTCATCAACAGCAGGCACCAATGATGCAGCAGTCACTTTTACCTCCTCAGCAATCACTTTTACCTCCTCAGCAGCAGCAACAGTTAATGGGCCAACAATCAAATGCCACAAACATGCAGCAAAATCAGTTAATTGGACAACAAAACAGTGTCGGAGACATGCAGCAGCAACAACCAAGGTTGATGGGCCAGCAGAATAACATTCAAAATATGCAGCAACAGCATCAGCAGCAGCAATTAATGGCACAACAAAATAACCTCTCGAATATCCATCAGCAGCAATTAGGATCTCAAACTAATGTCTCTGGCATGCCACAACAATTGCTTGGAACTCAGCCTGGAAACTCAATGATGCAAACTAATCAGCACTCAGGGCTCATGCTGCAACGGCCTAAGGTTCCACTGCAACAAGTGCAGCAAAGTGCATCTAACTTGCTACCCACTCAAGGGCAGCAGCCACAACAACAGCTACCTCAGCAGCACATGATGTCACAGATTCAACCACAGGCAACACAGTTGCAACAACTGGCTTTGCAACAGCAGTCTAATTCATTACAAAGAGATATACAGTCAGGGCTTCATGTGTCAAATCAAGCTCCAGCTTCGTTGCTTCAGCAACAGAATGTAATGGATCACCAGAAGCAATTGTATCAATCACAAAGACCTCTTCCAGAGACGTCATCAAGTATGTCATTACATTCCTGCAGTTTCTAGTCATGTTCCAACTGTGATTTTATGCTTTCTTGTGTGCAAATATGCTCCAATTTGCATCATAATTCTATTGCTTCTCTTCAAACTTCTGGGAAGATGCAAGAATGGTTTAATATTTATTAGTCCCTTGGTAGAGCCTTTTATGCTACTGGAACCACTATCTACTGAAACAATTACAGTCATTCTTTAACTCATGTTGATTACTCCCTTTATTCCCTTTTGTTTGTCCATTTTAACAAAACACACATATTAAGAAAGTCGTTAATATTTCATATAAATGACTAAATAACCTTACATTGATATACTAAAGTCCATATATTAATAAATGCTATCTCTACTCCACTATCTAAATTAAAGGGTAGTAATGAAAAAAAAAATTAAAATTTGTCATTGAAACTTGTAATTGACAGATATTTTGAAACAAAAAAACTTCAAAAAAGACAAATAAAAGGGAACAGAGGGAGTAATTAATTCTGGTCCATAATATCTCCTATGAATAACTAATCAAGGATTTGATGTGGAAGAATTGTTCTTCAGCATGCTAAAATCAAATTTGTAATAAACTTTCTTGCTACTTTAGCGTGGTGCGTCTCAGTTGATTTCTTTATTTAAGTTAATGCATTTGTTGATCATACTTGCCACATTTCTTTCTTTAGCTGTGAAGATATACTGTAATTTGTGTAGAATGTTGAAGTTGTATTTGACTTACATGTCTATTTTTGAAGCTTCACTAGATTCTACGGCGCAGACTGGACATAATGGAGGTGATTGGCAAGAGGAAGTTTACCAAAAGGTATTTTCTGTTACGTATTGCGTTAGATGAGGCTTGTTTATATCTTTTTTTCCCCGCAATGATGGTAATCGACACCTAGAGTCTCGGGTGTTAGTAATTAGATTTTTATGCCACCACATTATCAGTGGGGCTCCTCGTGTATCCCTTTCCTTTAAGAAATTAGTCTCTTAAGGTGTGGAGGTTTGAACCCAAAGAATCAGAATTTAGGGAACTCAGTTTTGGGGTTTAGATATAGGGAAGAATTGGAAATTGAAGATAACTTTGGTCAGGAAATAGGAATTGTTGCATTTGCTCTTCAAGATGATATATGAAATAATGAACTATTAAAGCATAAATTTCAGCTTTTAATATCAAACAGACTCCTGCAAATGCTGTCCTACATCTACTAATGAATCTCATATTCCTTTTCCTTAGGTCCTCTACATGCTTTGTTTTACTTCATTCTATTTAAGAATCTCAGTCCATCCTTATTGATGACTGTGATTAATTAACATTTTATTTCTTTTGTTTGATATATTTTTTATTTATATGCTGAATACTGAATTCATTTGCTGTTTTTCTTTTATTTCCATACTCAAATATTTGATCACGCAAAAAAGGTGGTTAAATAGACTTTCCCACGGTTCAAGAACCGCCGGTTCCGAACCAAAATAAATGGAACCAGCCAGTTCCAGTTTATAGTTTTGGTTCCCGCCGGTTCAAAATAAAAAATAAAAAATCTTAAAATCTTAAAATTTTTAAATTAAAAATTAAAAATTAAAATGCTAAGTGTGAAGTGGGTAGCTGTCAATGATATTAGAAAGCCACAAGGGGAGAAGGTGGTGAAGTGAATAGGGAATGGTGCATGTGATGCCCTGCATGCGTGTTGAAGTAGGACTTCCGGCTGCTGTGTGCTCTGGCAAAACGGTGCCTGACCTGTACTTTACTCCACATGCATTGCGCATTGTCTTATCATTGTCATCTTATCTCATATTTGATAGAGAGGTACAGAGCTTGCGTATTGAAGTTCAGTGATAACACTTTAGTAATCTTTTAAACGGTTCAGAACCAAACCCACTGGTTTGTAACTGGAACAAGTGGTTCCATTTCCAAAAGAAGGGAAACCGGCCCATAGCTGGTCAGAGTCTGGTTCCGAGCTGGTTTTGACCGATTCGGTTCCAGGCCCAAACAAGCCCGTGGCCACTTATAGTTGGGGGAAAAATAAACTAATATGGGAACCAGGAATGGCCAAAAAAAGTTTTCATGAAGATAATGTACTGTGTTAGACTTCAAAATTTATATAGAGGTTCAAGCTGTTCTATTTCATCACATACTATGAGAGTGCATGAGTAAAGCTAGTAACTGATAGGAGAAAAATGCATACTTGGGTTTTCAGTTATGGAGGATTAACTGCAAAACAGCTGGCTCTGGTTATGAGTTGTTTGCAAAATGTTCTGTCCCTCAAAAATAAAAAAAAATTCATAATAAATAATTAAAATATTATTTTTCCTTCTTCAGATTTTAAGTCGGTCATAATTCACTAGCCATTATGCTTTCATCTTGCGCTTCTATTCATTTTTGCATCACCAAGGAAGTGTCCAAGGTGCAGAGGAGCCACATTAGTCTGTCTTAAACTTCAAGTTAAAACTCTGCTGTAACAAAAGGATACTATTGGGGATGTTAGCAGAAACATAGTCCCTACAGTTGATCAAGTGCTTACCATCTCTAACCCTAACATTAATTTCAACACCTTTATGTCTTGTGCGGATAAGCATGCCTTGTCAACTGGTGGATATTGATACTGCTTGTACTATCTCGATCAGTACCTTTTAGTTGTGCATCTACATTTTCATTGCTTGTTTGCAAATACAGTTGGAACGCTTATTTTTATTGTTACCGAGTAACTGAAATCTTTTTTTATGTAATCTTTCAATAATTTGTCTTTTTTAAAATGTTAGATCAAAATCATGAAGGAGACGTACTTACCAGAGCTAAATGAAATGTATCAGAAAATCGCTGCAAAACTACAGCAGGCAAGTTAACTAACTACTTTTTCTCTTAATTTACTGTATATCCAATACTTGCAAACTATTTCCAATTTATTTATTATGGTCAATAACACCTTGTACTTCTTCCGACTCATGTTACACATGTTATTGGGGTTTATTGGGACATAATTTGCATCTGATACTTCCTTAAAGATAAGATGCCTGCAAAGAGAAGGAAGATAACCTTTGCATTTATTGATTCTACCTGCAAAGGTTGAATGCGTATTTTGAAGCTTACAAGTACTTGTATTTTGTCTTCCAGCATGATTCACTTCCACAACCACCAAAGACGGACCAGCTTGACAAACTGAAGATGTTCAGGACCATGTTGGAGCGCATAATAACATTCTTACAAGTTACGAAAAATAATGTTTCTCCAAGTTTCAAGGATAAGTTGGGATCCTATGAGAAGCAGATTATAAATTTTATAAATACAAATAAACCCAGGAAGCCTATGACTTCAATGCAACAAGCACAGCTTTCCCAGCCCCACGTCCATCAACCACAATCTCAAGTTTCTCAAGTGCAATCTCATGAAAATCAAATGAACTCTCAAATACAATCAATGAACATGCAAGGATCAGTACCCATAATGCAGCAGAATAATATGTCGAGCTTGCAGCAAACTTCAGTGTCTTCTTTATCAGGGGTTTCTACATCACAGCAAAACATGATGAATTCAATGCAAGCATCTTCCAATCTAGATTCAGGACAAGGAAATGCAATGAACTCACTGCAGCAGGTTGGAATGGGTTCTCAGCAGCAGAATCCTCCGAGCGCTGCCAACATGCTTCAACACCCGCATCTGAAACAACAGCAAGACCAGCAGCAGATGTTGCCAGCTCAGCAGCTCAAACAACATTTGCAACAACGCCATATGCAACAACAAATGCAGAAGCAGCAGCTACTGCAACAGCAGCACCAACAACAGCAACAATTGCAACAGCAAGCAAAGCAGTTGCCGGCACAGATGCAAACACATCAAATGCATCAGGTACATCAGATGAATGATGTCAATGACGTCAAGATGCGACAGGTTATGGGTGTCAAGCCCGGTGTCTTTCCCCAGCATCTTTCTGCTGGACAGCGTGCTGCCTATTCCCATCAACAGATGAAACCTGGAGCATCCTTTCCTATTTCTTCACCTCAACTGCTTCAGGTTCCTTCCCCTCAATTATCACAGCATTCTTCTCCACAGATTGATCAGCAAAATCTACTGTCATCTTTAAACAAAGCAGGAACTCCTTTGCAGTCTGCAAATTCTCCTTTTATTGCTCCCTCTCCTCAAACTCCTTTAGCTCCATCCCCCATGCTAGGAGATTCAGAGAAACCTGTATCTATTGTTTCCTCGCTTTCTAATGCTGGAAACATTGGGCAGCAACAGACATCTGTTGCTCAAGCATCAGCTCCATCTCTTGCAATTGGAACTCCAGGGATATCAGCCTCACCGTTGCTCGCCGAGTGTATTGTATCTGATGGTGGCCTTGGTAATCCTATGACTACTGCTTCTGGAAAGTCTACTATTACAGAGCAACCCCTTGAGCGCTTAATGAAAGCGGTTCGTGATGCTTTTTTATTATATGTTATTTGTATACCCTAATTTTAATAGCACTTAAAGACAGGGTGAGGATTATTGCGAATGATAGACTTATGCATCCTTTGTAATAATCCCCAGGTTAAGTCTATATCCTCTAGATCATTAAGTGCAGCTGTCAGTGACATCGGCTCAGTTGTCAGCATGATTGATAGAATTGCAGGTTCAGCCCCAGGTAATGGATCTAGAGCTGCAGTTGGTGAGGATTTGGTAGCAATGACAAATTGTCGTCTTCAGGCGAGAAATTTTATCACCCAAGATGGAATGTCTGGGACAAGGAAGATGAGGCGCTATACAAGTGCTATGCCTTTGAATATTGTATCATCAGCTAGCAGCATAAGTGATAGTTTTAAACAGTTCAATGGTCCTGAAGCGTCTGATTTGGAGTCAACTGCAACATCAAGTGTCAAAAGGCCTAGACTTGAGGTATGTTGTTGGTACTTTTTCCCTGTGTTACTCATTATGAGCAACGCGTTTCATTGTTGCATATGGTTTTCTAGTGGCAATTTTGTGGCTAGGAAAATATAAATATTTTATTGGTAGGATTTAAATGTTGAATGGCGTGTTATTTCCACCTCACTTCTGGAAATCTCTTTTATTCTACATGGAAACCTGACATTGTTCTTCTTTGAACTTAATCATGCTTTTTTGGAGGGAATGCATGAAATAAATCAGCAACTTAAGTGATTGATATAAGTGAGGGTAATATTTGATAAAAAAAACAAGTGAAAAATACAAAAGCACTGTGTTGCTAGGTAGCACAAACCCTTCATTCAATCAACATGTCCTGTTTCGGCACGAAACTTCATTTTATATAATCTTAAAATAAAACTGTTTCGCCGTATCCATGTCCAAGTGTCCTTTTTCCCTGTGTCCGTGTCCGTGCTACCTAGCTATGGTGGTAATTAGTTTTTTTGACTCTAGTCATGACACTGAATACCAGAAAAAACGAGGTGCTTCATCATTTTATATGGTGTTTTACAACCAGCCGAAATGTAAATTCACATGTAGGTTTTTGACGAAATATTGAGTGCATGTTAGTTCCATCTCACTTTCGGTATTGATTTTCTTAGTCTTCATGGAAATATGACATTGCTCTTCTGTAGGCTAATCACGCTCTTTTGGAAGAGATACGTGAAATTAATCAGCAACTTATAGACACAGTGGTTGATATTAGTGAGGAAGATGTTGATCCAAGTGCTGCAGCGGCTGCTGCTGAAGGGCGCGAAGGAACCATTGTAAAGTGCTCTTTCAGTGCTGTAGCTCTCAGTCCTAATTTGAAATCACAGTATGCTTCAGCGCAAATGGTGGGCTTTCAGACCTAATCAAATGTAATACGATATGTGTCATGCCAAAATACTTATTTGTGTTTTATTGCTGCACAGTCGCCCATTCAGCCCCTTAGATTGCTTGTGCCCACAAATTATCCAAATTGCTCGCCAGTACTGCTAGACAAGTTACCAGTAGAAGTCAGGTAAAGGAGCAGGCCCATGCTTACCTCTGAGCTTCTATTATATTTATCATTGCTGCTGATAAACTTGTGTTGTTCATGTTATTTCATCAGTAAGGAGTACGAGGATCTTTCAGTAAAGGCCAAGTCGAGGTTTAACATCTCCCTACGAAGCCTTTCTCAGCCCATGTCGCTTCGGGAGATAGCGAGAACCTGGGATGTTTGTGCCCGTGCAGTTATTTCTGAGCATGCACAACAGAGTGGAGGAGGTAGCTTCAGTTCCAAATACGGGAGTTGGGAAAACTGCTTGAGTGCATCATGATAGCTTTACGCAGGATTGTTCTTGGCAGGGCTCGACGCAAGGTTAAATTATATGTCTGTCATAATGAGCTAACAAGTAGTTTTACACGGATCTACCTAGCTGAACGCTTTTGGGTCCGCTTGTTCTGTAATTACATGTTTTTTTGGGTAAAGTGATGTACATATATGTTTATTAGGTGGAAGAACTAGAGCAATACACAGATGTAGACTAGGTTATTTATGCATCTATCCATGATGCAGTCTGTTGTTAAATTGTCTTATTTATAACAGATTGTATTGTTTTGAATTATTGGGTGATAATAATAAATATAATTATGTCTTTTGTGATTTTTCTTCTTGTCATTCGTATGGAGTTTTAAACTTGTCGTTTGTCTGGATATCCCGAGTTTTTCCATAGATTGGTATGTAAAACTTTGTGAAGTTAGTAGCAACTTCTGTAGATTTTGTGAAAATAGCAATTTTTTTGATATACCGTGAAACTTTGTGAAACTAGCTAAATCTTAATTATTTTTCTTAATAAATTTGTTGCGAAAGCTTGTGAACTATCTAAAATTTGAAACTGTGACTTCCTCGATAATTTTTTTTATATTTTTAAAAAAGTTCTATAAAGTTATGTGAAACTAAATAAAATTGTTTGAAACTGAATTGAAATGAATTTTTACGAATTTATACAAAAGCTTTTGAAATTTTATGAAACTAATTGTAATTAATCTTTACGATATGGTTTCAAATCAAATGAAACTGTAAAACCTTATTAAATTATATGAATATGTATTAAACTAATTAAAATTAAATGAGATTATATGAAATTTTGTGATACCATTAGAACTGTATGCAACTAAATTATAAAAACATTATAATACTTTATGAAACCTTATGAAAATATGTGAAAACATGCCGAAGCATTTCATTGAACATTATATGATATTAAGATGATACAAAAATGAGATCCAAAACTAATAAACAACTAAACACATTATAAAATAGTTATTTTATAAGAAACTAACAGTAAAATTCAAAGGTTAACCAAATAAATCCAAATCAAACTTTTAAAATAAATCTCAAATCAAACCTTAATACAAATCGCAAAAATAAGAAGAAATTAACGTTGCCACACTGCCAAAATATACAATTCAGTTGAAAAGGAATCCTTAAAATATATCTAAGCAAAAGAAATTATTTTAGAAAAATTCAAGGCATGAGATACATTTTAACAATCCAACACTAGTTTCAGATAACTTATTATTTCTCAACAACAAGTAAATCGATCAAGATAAAAAATAATTCATTATGATAATAATGTTAACAAGTTACCAAAAAATAACCTAGTTAAAACTTAAAATTATGACTCTGATATCAAGTTGTGATTTTACAAATAAGTATGAAAACGGTGGAAATTAATAAATTTTATTATTAATATTCATAATAAGATAAAAATAACTTTTTATAGACAATACATAACAAATAAATATATTTTAAATTTTTTATTCTTGAATGATATTAATCTAAGAATAACAGGACCAATTTAAACAATATTGACTAACTTTAAATTATTTTTAACCGGCGTAAATTTTGTTATATTTTCAATTTAAAATTCCGTCCAGATTGATATGAAAAAATCGTTAATTAGAATTTACTCCCTTATAAATGCTACCGGGAGAGGTTGGCGCATGGCTGACGCGCCCAAGTGACAAGCTGAAGCTGACACATGTAAAGAAAAGAGAGGTGATAAAAGAATCTTATTTTTTAAAAGTTTGATTATACGGAGTTTGCATGACAAATGTAGAGAGGCCAAATATGGTTATATATTTACTCTAAACATGTCAAAGCTTGGTGACATGACTCATCTTGTTTACAAAATCGGACGGTTTAGATGATGTCTTCACGAGAATCTTCGGAGTTTGGTTTGTCTATAAATGGAGATGGGTTGTTTTAAGAGTTTAATTGTCTGCTGTCTTACTCTCACTTCTTTTGCTTGCATCAACAGGTATTTTACTATCACTTTTCATTTAAATCCTTAGTTGTTTACTATATATGTTGGCTAATGTTGCAGTTAGAATGCCCTGTGAGCGGTGCGGTTCTAGGAAGAGCGTATTATGTGCAAATAAATTGTTGGTTTTAATGTGATCATTGCTCAAAAGCATTATCATTTTCTCTCAAAATTTCAAATATATTGTTAAGGTCAGTGGTTGCCTCTTTTTGATTGACTAGCTTTCAAACTGTACCACTAATTTTAGTGAAGGTTGTAGCTTTGTTTTATTTGGTGATGATTTTGACGGTGGTTTAAGTAATTATTTTTCTAATTTTTATATTAGCACGGACACTTAACTCAATCTATTATCTCGGAAACATGTCACTTGGCGTTTCGGACATGAAATTCAATTTTAACATAGGAAACTTTAAAATAATACCATTTCACCGTGTTTGTGCTACCTAGATCTTTACTCTGCTTAAGATTATAAATGTTAGTACTTTTGGTTTCACTTGTTACAGTTCTTTAATTTATTTTTGTTTTTCAGTTGATTCTGTTTTTTCTCTTTGTTTTTTTTTTTAGTGTAAGCACCAGCATCCAGTTTGGTTTATCCTAATGGATACAAATAATCGGTGGCAAAATGAACAAGATGGTCAACCTACACTGGATACAGGTTACTGCAGAGCAACTCTGCTGGCCGAGACGCGGCAGAGTATGGTCAACAAAATGTTAGTGTTTTTTCTCTTCATGTTTTGTAATCTGTGTGTTTAATGTATATATTTGAGAATCTTGTTTCTGTATTATTATAGCAATTAAGTTGGCCTTTTTCAATGCGTTAGAATGGACAGATTAAGAAGACATTTTCCATCCAGCCAAGAGGGACTTGAAGAACTCAAGAAAAAAGCTGTGCAGTTTGAGGAAAAGATATGGAAGGCGTTTCAGTCTGACTATCAGCACGGAACAAGGATGTTTACGATGGAATCGAATTCTCGACATACTCTGCCCAATGCTTTGCCACAGAACGCGGCTGGCAATAGCAACAGAGCCACTGATCCAGGAGGTATTCCCTTGATTGAGCATTGAACTTCAGTTGATTGTTATCTGTTACTAAACAATTTGAGAAAAATATATGTCGATTTCTCTATTTAAGTTGATGCATCCATTGATCATTCTTGCAACATTTCCTTCTTAAGTTGCGAAGATTTATTGTAGTTTGTGTAGAATGTTGAAGTTGTATTCGACTTACGTGTCTATTTTTGAAGCTTCGCTAGATTCTACCGCACAGACTGGACATGCAAATGGAGGTGATTGGCAAGAGGAAGTTTATCAAAAGGTATTATCAGTAACTTTACGTGTTAGACGAAGCTTGTAGGGAAGTACTGTTAAAGCTGAAAATTTCATCTTTTAATATCGAACAGGCTGCTAAAATTAACCATACTTGTCAAACTGGTGAATATTGATACCACTGTCTCGATCAGTACTTTTTAGCTGTGCATCCACATTCTCATTGATTCTTTGCAAATGCAGCTGGAACAGTTAGTTTTAGTGTTACTGAGTAAATTAATCTGTTTTTTCGTGATCTTTCAATTATTTGTTCTTTTTTTTCTTTCTAATTTAGATCAAAACCATGAAGGACATGTACTTATCAAAGCTAAAAGACATGTATCAGAAAATTGCTACAAAAATACAGCAGGCAAGTCACTAACCACATTTTTCTCTCTTAATTTACTGTCTATCCAATACTTGTTAACTATTGTCAATCTATTTATTGTGGTCAAAATCACTCTGTATAGAAGTAAGATAATTACCTTTGCACTCTATTGATTCGGCATGCAAAGGTTGAATTAATGCATATTTAGAAGCTTACAAGTACTTATATATTGTATCCAGGATGACTCACTTTCACAACCGCCAAACACGGACCTGCTTGCCAAGCTGAAAGTTATCAGGACTATATTTGAGCTCATGATATCATTCTTAGAGGTTTCAAAAAATAACATTTCTCCATGTCACAAGGACAAGTTGGGAGTCTATGAGATGGAGATTAAGTATTTTACAAATGCAAATAAACCCAGGAAGCCTCTCAGTTCAGTGCAACAAGCACAGCTTTCCCAGTCCCACATCCATCAACCACAATCTCAAGTTTCTCAAGTGCAATCTCGTGAAAATCAAATGAATCCTCAAATGCAATCAATGAACACGCAAGGGTCGGTGCCTACAATGCAGCAGAACAATGTGTCGAGCTTGCAGCAAAGCATGATGAATTCATTGCCGGCATCTTCCAATCGAGATGATGGACTGCGAAATGCAGTGAAATCATTGCAGCAGGTACGCATTAATGACACTAAAATATAAGGCTGCAGAGTATTTGCCATTTGGTTATTCATTGTGAAAGATAGACTTATGCTTCAATTACAATGCTCAGGTTAAGTCTACATCCCCTAGAGCGATAAGTGCAGCTGTCGGTGACATTGGCTCAGTTGTCAGCATGACTGACAGATTTGCGGGTTCAGCCCCGGATCAGAATGGATCTGGAGCTGCAGTTGGTGAGGATTTGGTAGAAATGACAAATTGTCGTCTTCAGGCGAGAACTTTTATCACCTTGTGTGGGACAAGGAAGATGAGCCCCTGTACAAGTGCCATGCCCTTGAACATTGGATCATCAGCTAGCAGCATAAGAGACAGTTTGAAACAACTCAATGGTCCAGAAGCATCTGATTTGGAGTCAACTGCAACATCAAGTGTCAAAAGGCCTAGACTGGAGGTATGATGTTTCGTACTTTTGCACTGTGCTACACATAATACAAGCATGAGCAAGGTGTTTCATCATTGTAGATGGGTTTCTAATGACAATTTTCATGTTATTTCATCAGTAAGGAGTACACGGATCTTGCAGTAAAGACCAAGTCAAGATTTAACATCTCACTTCGAAGCCTTTCGCAACCCATGTGGCTTCAGGAGATAGCGAAAACTGCTCGAGTGCAGCATGATATTGGGCATGTTAGTCGAAAACTGCTCGAGTGCAGCATGATATTGGGCATGTTAGTTATGTATCCATGATGCGATCTGTTAATTTATCTTATTTATAAGAGATTGTATTGTTTTGAATTATTGGGTGATAATAATAAATATTAATTAAGTATGTCTTCTGTGATTTATAAGAATTGTGTTGCATTGGATTAATATTGTGCCTAACAATGTACAGAACTTCATATAAGTTGTAAAATTTTCCTTTTAAAAACTTCATAAGTTGTAAAATATTCAGTTAAGTTTGAAATTCTGCATTGGATTTCATTGTTAATATATTTAAAAGAAACTAAAACAAGAGCATCAAACTAAAACAATGATAAATGATAAAGGAATTGTCGATATAATAATGTAAAACTGAAGCAATAATACATCAATATATCAAAAATTTAGTAATCTAAATTTCTGACTAAAATAAAACTAAAGCTAACTCCAAATCTAAGCTAAATTCCTAAAACAATGGTCCTAACCAAAAAACAAAAAACAATAACAACGAACATAAATTAAAACATAGAAACAAAACAGCAAACATAATCAATGAGTCCTGCAAAACTCAATTAGAGGAGGAGGCACCAACGGAGCCAAAATTCCAGGAATAGTTTGATCTCCATTAAAGCAATCTGCACCCCATCTTCTATACTCCGCGCAACACTGTGCACCAATTTCGACATTCGGAAAAAATATATTAACCGCAGCTCTTAACCAACAAGAAGATATATCAAAAGCAGTTGCCCAACATTGTTGATAGTCGATACCGGATGGAGGATTCGGAGGATGATAAGCTGATGGCGGCGGGTTTGGTTTAGGAATTTGAGGTGTTGACGGATAAGGGATAACCGGTTTAGGAACTTGAGGTGTTGACGGGATAAACGGGTTACCTGCTGTTGGTGGTGGTTTAGGAGTAGGGTTAGGGTTTGAATTTGCAAGGCAATCGCATGTGCAATAACAAATATCGTCCGAACCAGAACCGCGATAATGATTATACACTTTCGTGCAAGTTGGAGGACAATTGAAATTACATACTACTTCACATGGTAAGACATAGCTAAATGCTAAACCACATGTTGCTAACCATATAGTAATCAAAACCATGCATATTGTGACCGAATTCATTTTTTTTCTGCTTCTACTTCGTATATAATAAATAGTATATAGTAATGTAAATTTTGTTTGCTTTACATGAGACCATATTTATAGAAGAGGGATTTTGAACTTATTCAACTTCTAGTTGTTGAGTTTTATTTAAATTCTATAGTTGAAATCAATTTTAAATTAAATTGCTAATCCTACGTATTAGTACATTAATATACATCCAATCTAGAAGAAAGAAACTTATAGCCAATTAGGATTGTGTAAAAATATGTAACACAAATATGATAGATTATCGTACATATTTTATATGTTAAATTTTTCAAACAAGAAAGTTAAATAAAAATCACACAATTCATACGTATTCATTTATATTTTTTTTAATTAACTGAGAATGTGCAAATTTACCCATTATAATTATTCATAATCGACAAATGTATCAATAAAACTAGAGTTCTATATTCTGTATTTAGTGTTATAACTTAAATTTACTTGAATTAAATGGAAATATGAAATTACTCAATACAGATGCATACATTTTCCCATCTAATCCAATATATCATAGTACAAAATTCAATTATTAAATTAATAAATGTACTAATTAGGCACTTTTATTTCTAATACAATAATTAACACACCAGCTAAGCATATATACAATATAAAATTCATATTAAAATGTTTGAAAATATATATATTTTAAAAACAAAATTCAATATGATAATTATATATAGCGAATATATTAACATATGATATATATTGAAGGAATGGATAAGCACCCTGAGTTGGTGCAAAAATGCCTCAGCTCCACGAGCTAAAGTCCAATTTGCTACATTATTTTTGCCTATTTGTTCGATCCTCGCTTCTTCTATAAATTATATCTACTCATAAAAAGTAGCAAATGAACTTATCTATCAACAATTTTAATATTTTTTTCAAATATATCACGATGCTTAAATTTTACCAGTTTTATCCATTATTTTTTTTAATTTTTGTTAAATATATTCATAACTCATTTTGAGCTAATGTGACGCAATGTTATTCGTATATATATAAAAAAAATTATCCTACGTGGCATATACAACCTGACGCCATATCAGTTTTAAATGATTCATGAATATATTTAACAAAGATTTAAAAGATAATGAATTAACTGACAAAATTCAAAAATCATCATATATTTAGAAAAAACGGATCGATAAATTTAATTTGCCTAAAAAGTATAAAATTCCTTCATCAATACGGATGTCAAACACCCAAAGTCGAGGGTCAAGGAACGGTCGAGGAAACCATTATGCAAATCATCTCAAGTATTAAACAGATGATCATTGTGTTTTTCCACAAAACAATACAAATACATGTACAATGTGTTCCATCTTAGAACTCTTCTACATATACTGACCAATTTATACAACTTTTCGACATGGAACTAGAAACCAGACTTATACAATTCTGTAAAAATTACAACAAATCAAAACCTATTCGTTTAACGAGTGATTCTGCGAGTGTTAGATCGTTTTCTTGAACAGCTTCAGCGCAAGCCATTAGCAGAGCAAGTAGTGATCCGGCACCGGCACTGTTTTGCTGTACTGGAGTGGATGTTGGAAAGGGAGGGTATGTGCATGAGGGTTCGGAGCCCTTAGAGTCCCCGTAAGAAGAAATGGAATCAAGTTGAGTATAATTGGTGGAGGAGGCGGTGGCGGAAGATATAGAACCACCGTCGTCAATCGGAGAAGAAGGATATGGAAACACCCACTCCATTTTTTTGTATTTGACTTTATGTAGATAATGATTGTTTGGCCGTGGATTATTGGAGAAAATGAACTAATGAGAATTATTATTTGAAGACTAGTCGTATGCTGCGTAATTCGACCCATCATTTATAGTATTACTTTTTCTTTATATTTTATTATTATAAATTTTACTTATTATTTTAATTTAAAAAAAAACATTATTTTAAATAGAGTTTTGAATGTCATATTGTTAATAATATTTGATATATAGTTTTGCATTAGAATTTTTAAGGTGGAGCATTATTAATGAAATAGTATTGGAACAGAATATAATTTTACATAATCTGTAAAATTAATAAAAATAAAATAAATTAATTATACTTAATTCTAATTTTACTTAATTATATTAATTAATTGTTTTGTAATATTTAAATTAATATTTAAGTTTATCTCTTGAAAATTAAAATTTTCTGACTGGTAGCGGTCAACATGTGCTATGTATATTGTTGACACTGGATTGCTGATTTTTTTTATATATGAGTGTTTTAAGTGTTTTTAGGTGCATTTTAAGTGAAGCAAATAATAAATTTGTATGGCGATCCCACGCTTTTTTCAAAAATATTTCTTGATAATTTTTTTATGTTTTTTTTCCAGTATTTTTATAATGTATTTGGGTGTTTTTTTTGTGTTTTTATATATGTTGTAGTGTTTTTAAGTGTATTTTTCCGTATTTTAGTAAATAATTTTTTTCGGTATTTTGAAAAATTCTAAGAACTCATTCGATATTTTTTTAAAATATTGTTCTCGGGTATTTTATAAAATCCAATTTTTTTTATTATAAAGATAACACTCTGAGCTTCTAATTATATATTTCATATATTTTGTAAAAAGAAAAAGATAGAACACCACTTTAAAATATAATTTTTATTCTTTTTTCCAAACCATAAGTTACATTTTACAAAACCACATCATTTCATAAAAAAACTGTCTTTCGTTTATCTAATATTTACCAGTTTGTACCAGTTTAAATGTGAGACTTTAGTTTATCTTATTAAAAAAATTTAATCTTTAACCAAAACATCAAACAAATATAGATTATTTTAAAAAAAAAAAAATATATTGTTTTTATTCCAATCAAATCATAAAAATATTCTGTATGCATACTACTTTTTTAAAAAAAAATGAAAAAAAAATATAATTATATTTATATATCTTCATATTATATTAAACAAATCACATTTTTCAACTAACTTTTTAAACAAAAAATATTAGTTTAAGAGGAAAATAACATAAAATGTTGATTTACACATGAAAAAAATACAACACAATTGTTGCATCATTGTTATTTGTATAACAAACCAATAATGCGTTAGTCATGTGGAATATTAAATAATAAAAAATAAGCAACAACTAAAGATATTTTATCGCAAGAAAAGACAGTATTCCATATAAAAAGTTCAATTTATTTTGTGTTTTCTCAACCTGCAAAGCCCATTTAACTTGAAATTTTTGCAACCAAATCGACTCTAAATTATTTTTTCCACTATTGTTGGTCGATTTCCGCAAATATACGGAATCGCAAGTAATATAGGATTATGAAGTTTGAGTTATCGATCCCACAAAGAATGAACTTACATCAATGCTCAATTCATTTAACACGACAAGCATGGATTTTTGGTTAAAACTATCATAACAAAAACTAAAAAGCTCTAACACCGCTCTCTCGAGTCAAGAGTCAAGAAAATTGCAATTTGATTAACGAATCGAAATCTAAATCGCTCTCGCAATAATTAAATTTTGATTAAATCAATGAAACACAATTAATTAAGCAAACTTATAAGACCACCTATTTCCTAAACCGTCCTCGAGTGATTAGGTCATAGGTTCATAATTAGTGTTGATAAAATTGTCAACTCGTAATACTCGGTAAATAAGAGACCGATCCCACAAAGATTGTGGTTAAGGGAGAATGATTAAAAGAAAGAAAACAAGGTAATACATAAAACAATGTCAAAATTTACATGAAAGTTACTATATAAAGTGTTAAACAACATAAACTGTTGGGAAATAAAACAAACACGGCACTGCAAAGCCACGAAGATAATGTCATCGTCTGCTGGGGGGGAACTATGGGTGATACTCCGGAGGAAGGTTCGGCATCATCTTCGCAATCTCCGCACGGATAAGCGTGGTCATCCGCTCGTTGTTGCTAGCCAGCTGCTGACGTCCAAACTCGGCCACCCTCACCTTGAAGTCGGCTGTAGCCTGACGTAGTCCCTCCTGGACGCCGGCCTGCACACGCCGCTCGAAATCGTCGTCCGCCCGCTGTGACTGCGAAGAGCTGCCGCGCGCTCTGCTACTCGTGGCCTCATCGAAGTACTTGCTAGTCGCCGAACCCAGCCCGTGCAAGCGCTGCTTCTTGTTGACGCCCTCGATATCCAGAAGTACCCGGGTCTCGTCCACGTCCGCTGGACTCGAGGAGTTACCATCTCCGGTCGTCGACTGGGACGCAGCAACAAGTCTATGAGCGACCGCGTCCTATAAAAAGATTGAAAAACATATCAATTAAGTATTATCACTACTAAAAATGCATAACATATTAAATGTAATCCTAATTTCAACGAAATTTCGGCAGCATCTTTTCTATAATATGAGCATGACCCATTTTCAAAAACACCCTGCAAACATATACAATTCACATACAACCAACACCCATTTTCACAAACCTAATCTAGCATTTACTTGTTAAATTCCAACAAATTCTAATTTAACTTAATCTAAGACTTAAAAAGAATACAACAACTAAAGAGATTTATAAATATTAGGACTTACACTCATATCGTGAGCCCTCTTGTCCAATAGGACCCGCTTATCAGCTTTCGTGGAGTGAAGGCGATTAGACAGCTCTGGTGCGGTCGGCTTGCTGCCAAGCACCTTAGCCTACCAAAGACATAATTTCGTTAGTGTGCCAAAAAAAACAAAAACATAATTACAGTTATATGAAAAAAAAAATTAGGAAACAAACCATCACATCCATATGCTTAACAGCGGAACGGGATCCTCCTGTATGGCTGACTGGGTCAGAGCCGGGACCCGTCGGCTCGCTCATCTGATTAGCTAGCGCTATCTCAGACTTCTTCTTCACATCATCTGTGAGCACTACTTCTGGACCAGCAGTATCGATAATCACTTTTTGAACGAAACTGAACTTACCCCCCTCATTTTTAGAGTCAAACTCATTCTTCGGTAGCTGTGCAATGGGAAGGGGATTTAAGACGGTCCCCTCGCCATGAAAAACCCATACATGGTAACCTTGCACAAACCCTTTCTTCAAAATATGCAATTTCACAGTCTCAACATCTCGATAACTCGTATTTCTACATTTTTTCTGAGAGCAGGGGCATTTAATTTGTACCCCACCACTCATGCACCCGGGATGGCGTAAAGCAAAATTAACAAATTCCTCTACGTGCTCATAAAACCCTGGGTGTAGCAACCCGCCCGTGAGTCTCCTATACATCCAACTGCGATCTGGATCCATTTCTGTAGCATGGACAATTAAGGAGAGTTTTCACTGGACGATAGTAAGTTCAATATAATTTACTGCTAGGTAAGGCCATATCGTATTCACAAAACTGGCACCCCATAACTCGACCACTACATATGCGTAGGTACAGAGAAAAATATTTGGAAGCCTTCCAACGTTATTCTCCTTAAGTGCTATATAATATATGTCAAATAATGTTTATTATATATTCCCTAAGGATTAAGCATTACAAAACATATAGTAAATAGCCACCCCGAGAACAAACAATTTAAAACAACCAAATATTCTTCTACCGCAACTACGCATATATGTTTTTCGTGATCGAATTACGGAAGCATCAATTTTGCGAACCGTACAAATTGAACAATTCCATGTCGTTCAAGCGATTAAACATACAAACAGAAACACTATGGCTAATTTACAATTTTATTCGGTGGGAATAAAATCGAAGTTAATTAATTGTTTAAATTTATTTCAAATCCTAGTTTAACTATTAAATGAAAAAAAAAAACAATAATACTTACTTATTGAAGGCATAACTGCAAGATCACAAAGGACGTGGTATTTAGGCCGGTGCAAACAATCGACAACAAACTTATCACGTAATTAGTTTTAATGTTTTCTTATTATAAATTCATATTTATTAGATTCATTTTTCTAATAAAAAATGTACAACACTTTTCCTAAAAAAATAGCTCATTTTCAAAAAAGATCTGCAAACAAATTACAATACACAAACCAGCAATACATTCCAATTAGAATGAAACCAACATTTATTACGTTAATTACACTAATTAAACTAAATTACACTAATTAACCAATTTTATCTCAAATTAATTAAAAACTATTAAATTAACCTAAATTTTGTTAAATTAACTTTTAACTTAATTTAATATTATAATTAATTTAACGAAATTATAAATAGTAACAAGTTATTATCTAACCTAAACTAATTTATCAAAAATAAATAAACTAATTAAACCACCAATAATTTAATTCAACTAATTAACCAATTCAACATATATCAAATAAACCTACTTTTATCAATTAATTAACCAATTGTATACTTTAATCAACTAATTATGCAATTAAATCAATTTATTAATTAAACAATTAAACAACTTAACAATTTAACTACTAATGAGTTGTAACTCAAATGGTATAAGCGATGAGCAGCAAATTGATAGGTCGTGGGTTCGATTCCTCCAACAAGCGCTCCCCCAATTATCAAAAATTTTTTTTAACAATTTAACCTAATTAAACAACTAATTGACCTAATTAATTAATAAACTAATAATTAACCTAATAATTAATCTAACAATTTAATTAAATAACTAATTGATTAAGTAATTGACGCAAATTATAATTTTCTAATATAATCCTAATCTGATAAATTAAACTTGACAATTTAACCTAATTAATCAACTAACCTAATTTAAATTAATTAATCTATTTTTAAAACTAATAAATATAAATTAACAATTAATTTAAATTAAATTAAAAAAACACTAACCTTTAACGGGGCACCGGAAAACAGAGGTGAAGGAGGACGGACGACGAACGGCGGCTGCGGCAGCCACTGCAATTTTAAAGAAAGAATTAAAAAAATGTAAAATAAACCTAACGATCAATTGAAACTAACCTAATGTTGGGAGAGAGGAGCGGCGAACCAGAGAGCGGCGGCAGAGAAACGGAGACAGAGGAACGGTGGTTTTGAGAGGAGCGGCGCGTTTTAGGTTTTGAGAAGAAAACGCAGATGATATGAAGAAAAAGGAAATGTTCTGTTTATCTTCTGATTTTAGAGACGGATTTTAAGCGGTCGCTAATCCGTCTCTAAGATCAGAAGAAAATTAAATCATCCGAAGAATTGCCCCTAGCACACCCGCTTATAAGCCGTCGCTAATTCGTTGCATGTACTGAAGCATCGCACTTGCATGCTTGAATTCAAATTTTGTTTTAAATTTTTTTTAAGCTGTCCATCTACATTCTCATTGGTTCTTTGCAAATGCAGCTGGAACACTAATTTCATGGGTGCTATGGCCGCATTGGATAAAAAATTGTTACAAATTTGTTTTACATTGAAATGTTACAAAGCAGGACACAATATACAGTTGACGTAAGAACACATCTAACAAAAAAAAATGATCAGAGAATCCTCTCCAGCAGCAACTGCATGAGATTAATTCACAACACTGCATCGTGTCCTGATTTCACCTTCAACTCCGGTAAGAACATCAAGCGATCCCATGTGAACCATTGCATTTGCGAACTTGGTAGCCCATGTTCTTGCACTCCTTGCATTGTTCACCACTATACTTTGTGTGGAAGGACCGTTCATCAATGTCTGATCGGAAGTCAACAATCCGCGATTCTTGGTCAACTCCACGTAATATCTGTTGTCCATGCGATTAGGGGTTGGATCGAGAGGGACTGTTGGATCACCATTGTTGCTTGGTGGTGGTGGGCACTTAGTTTTCAAGAAAGCTGCATATCTTGGATCCATGGAAGGATCCTGAGGATGAGTAGCATTAAAAGAATAGAGACGGTCAGAGAATGAAGAACAATGAGAGATTCCTATAGAATGTGCTCCTGATAGCGTCACCATCTCATCTGCTGACATTCCTTTACGATCAAAATTGTCTACTAATTGCTGTGCATTGAAGAACGGAGGAGGAAGATTTTGTGCTACTTCGTCCACATTCGAAACACCCCATCTCTCCGTCCAGCTGGAACAGCGTAGTTGATCCCTCCAAGCCTCAAAGAACTGTCGCGAGCCGCGAATGCAAGAACATCTGCGCACGACACAGTTTTCGGACATAGAGCTTCAATTTGAGCTTTGGCTTCGTCAATAACTTCGAAGCCTCGTAGGCTAGGATTGTTAGCAATATGCTCTCGCTCCGATGGATTACCTGGTGTAGAAGCTAGCAGCACAGAAGCATCGCAACCCCTCACAAAGCAGTCATGAAAATGCATTCTAATAAGACCAGCTCCCAGACCAGGGTTGCGAGAGACAAATTTGTTAACTGCTCTCTTCACAATAGCTTCTGCTGTTGGACAGGAAGATCTGTAGAATCCAACACTAAGGGAAGCAGAAGAAAATGTAGCCAAAGAGCAAAATATCATCATAAGGAAAATAATATTGAAAGAGGACATTGTAGCCGAACTGATAATTGGTTATACGAAGAGATTACTAATAGATACTGTTAATATAGTTGATTAAAGAACAAATTTATCGACTAATATTACTGGTTGAGTCGCGGATTTAAAACTCGATAAATTAGGCAAAAAAGAGAAGAAATATATTGAAGTTGATGAAGCTAAGAGTGGATATAGAATAGATATTTATAGGGGAAATGATTTTGGTAATACGCGTAAACTGGCTATCTTTAAAGCAAGTTTAAAATTCTGATCTTTGAAAACTTCAAATAGTAAATGGATAATAAATAATAAGAGTAGAGAGCTTACTTCCATTTTCTTTGACTTGTACAAAAGATTCAAATAAAATAATTTCATTTCAACTGATCTTCATTATAATAGGATACGTACTCAAGATAGAGAAATTTTCAGCCTTTGTGTACGATACTTTATCATAAATGTGGACAATTTTAGTTCCACTATTTAAAATTATTAACGAATTAGTTGGTGAAAGTTAGTATTAACTCTAAATAAATTTAAGCTTAAAAATTTGCATACGGATATAAGAAATAGGTTCGAATTTTATTATATCCAGAATTTTCCATACAAATGTAAGAGATAAGTCCAAAATCTAATAGTACTATTTAAAATTATATTATTGCTACATATGGGAGTGATTATACCAGATTATAAAATTGTTAATTGAAATTATTTAAAATTGTAAGAGAATAATTAATTATAATTGATTAATTTAACTTCTTAATGTCAGTACAAATAATTAATTACAATGTAAATTTTTTACCTAATGCTTTAAAAATCTTTGAGTTTTTATCCCCTTTTTAATTCTATCTGACGTTGAAAGTGGTCAATTTTACTCTATTTTGCATTTTTTTATTTTAATTGTTTTCCAATTTTAGACAATTCTTTTTACTTCAAAGATGAAATAATTCAAATAACCAAATATAAATATAAAATTATATTTTTTTTATTTAAAAAAGTACAAATAAGCCTTTTATCTTTAAAAACTAATAAAAAACAGAATGAAATTAAAAAATTTCTAAAATAAAAAATGTCAAACTCATCTCGCCCAACTCCGACCCAGAGAAACCCACCCCAAAACCGACCTGTCTTCTCTATAGAATACGAGCCCAATTTAATATTAAAATAAAAATAAATTTTTTGATATTATTCCAATAGGAATCGACAGCATGGTATCATATTAAATCTTGGCACGGCTAAAGCTTTGGACCACAATTTCACCGATTAAATACCAATGTTTGATCCACAATTTTCTTCAACTCCATTTAGTAACCTAACTTGCAGCTTGTCCACAAAGCTCAAATTTAAATTTCATGTGACATTACTCTTCTCATCGTAACATTTACATACAATAATCAACATGTCATCTTTTAATATTATTTTCCTTATGACATTTTGCTCGTTGGCTACATTGTCATTGTCTGGTACCCTTAGTATTGGGTTCTACAATTCCTCTTGTCCATCAGCAGAAGATATTGTGAGAAAAGCTGTAAACAATTTCCTGTCCCGCGACCCCGGACTCGGTGCTGGTCTCGTTAGAATGCATTTTCATGACTGCTTCATTAGGGGTTGCGATAGTTCGGTGCTGATAGCTTCCACACCAGGTAACCCGTCGGAGAGAGAGCACGTTGCTAACAGTCGTAGCTTACGAGGTTTCGAAGTGATCGACGAAGCTAAAACCGAAATAGAATCTGCATGTCCGAAGGTTGTTTCGTGCGCAGACATTCTTGCATTCGCAGCACGCGATAGCATCTTCAAGCTTGGCGGGATAAACTACAGCGTTCCTGCTGGACGAAGAGACGGGCGTGTTTCGATAATGGCCGAGGTAGAACAAAATTTTCCACCTCCCTTCTTCGATGCACAGCAAGCAGCGGTCAGTTTTGTTCGAAAAGGATTGTCAGCGGAGGAAATGGTGACGCTATTGGGAGCGCATTCTATCGGAGTCTCTCACTGTTCTTCATTCTCTAACCGTCTCTACACTTTCAATGCTACTCATCCTCAGGACCCTTCCATGGATTCAAGATATGCGGATTACTTGAAAACTAAGTGCCCGCAACCTACCAATAACAGTCCTGATCCAACCGTCCCGATGAATCCTACCCCTGATCGAATGGACAACAGATATTACTTGGAGGTGACCAAGAATCGCGGGTTATTCACCTCCGATCAGACATTGATGAATAACCCTACGACGCAAAGGATGGTGATGAACAATACAAGGAACGTAAGAACATGGGCTGACAAGTTCGTTAAGGCGATGGTGCATATGGGTTCTCTTGATGTTCTTACAGGAACTCGTGAAGGTGAAATTAGAACACGATGTAGTGTTGTGAATTAGTTGTTTAATAAAATTGACTGCAACACTGACCTCGTCAATTTATTTTGTCAAATTTCATTAAAATATATCAACCAGGCGATCAACAAATCAAAATTATATTTTTTTTTGGTTAAATGATAAGTAGATTAGCACATCCACAAGCTGCGAAATCAAAATTATATTTAGCAACTTTATTTTTCTGTCTTGGCATCCCATTTCTCCAGCAACAAGTTGCCTCTTATCCATAAGCTCATTAATCTTCGTATCATTCTCAAGACATGGAACAATTAATAATGTTTTTCGACATCAAAATAAGCTCATTAAAGATTTATATACAAGCATCAACGACTTTGAATTTGAGATTCATATCGCTTTTGTTGATATCGATGTTCATCTGAATTGATTTTTGAACGCTTTTTTTTGAAAGTAGTAAGATTCGGTTGATATGGTATTAGGGGTAGTCCTATGCGACGTGTATTATGTATAAACGAGTGCAAGATTTCCTTAAATATACGAGAAAATGAAATGTTAAATTAAAATGAAATAAACTTGTTAAGGATATAAACTATCCACGACAACAACGCTATTGGTAAAAATCTACAAGTGCATAAGTATCAAATAAGTATTGTATGCAGTAAAATAAGTCTGGTTATCGATCCTTAATGACATTTATTTCTTAAGCACCAATTGATCCATCTCAGAATTGAATTGTTGGTTTTTAATATCTAAATTTAACAACTAATGAAAACTAACTAAGAACTAAATTCGAATAAGAAATAAAAACTATAATTAAAGAATCACCGATCAACATTAATTATATATTATTTAATTTATGGATTATATATATATAGCATTCATGTCAATTATGATTTGAGTTATTCTTAGTTACTGATAAATCACCAACGCCTGGACCGGTCAGATGAACCTGAAAGGATAAGAACACAGAAGGTCAGACGAAATACCGGTGGAGGTCACCGGCAATTCGCTCCGACGATCAAGTCAGTATTTGTTTGAGGGAGAAGAAAGAAGAGGAGAAAAGAAGAGAAAAGAGCGTAAAGCAAGAAAAGAGATACCTTTAGGGTTTGTTGATAAGGTGGTTTATATAGTTTTACTTGGCACGTGTATTCCGCAGTGGATTCCTACTCTTTTTGGTCCCCACAAAATCGGTTAGTAGACGTGGTTTGCTCACGTTGGGTCTCGCTTCTCGAGTAGGATATGCAGTACATGGAAACGCCTATGTGTCAGATTCTGTTCAGAGTTTGTTATGGGAAGTGTTAACTCGGTAAAACACCGTGCACCGAGCTATCTTATACCTGTGTTGGAGGTATGGCCGCTCCGGGATGGTCAACCTGTAGTTCGGTCTCTCCGTGGTCTTTTTCTCTGGTAGATCGGTCGAAAATGGTCACTAGGTACCCGGTCCTTATGTTCGCTTGACCTGGTAAGGTTTCATGTTGGTGAGGCTGTTTCCCCGCCTTATTGCTGGTCTCGTTATCACTAGTCCCCCCCTAGTGTGTCGGACATTTATGTTCGTGGTTGGAGACTTCGTCGGCCGAGTTAAATTTTTGCGTGGGATAAAGCTGAGTCCCATTAGTCCGGTGTCGGGCTCCTGTACATGTTGTCAGAGGATACGTCGCTTCACTTGTCCTTTTTCTGGCATGATTTGTTTGGTTGTGACAGCTGTAGGCGACGTGTATCGATCTTGTTTATTGAATTGAGCTTAGATGGCTGCCACTTGTTCTTTTTTGGTTTTTGAAATTTTATGTGTTGACATGAAACTCTTCAGTTTCCCTCCTTTTTCAGTTACTTTCTATTTTGGAGTGTCTTTTATTTCTCCTTAACTGCTGCGTCCCTTTCGCTTTTCCCTTTAAATTGAATCTTCAAAGAAGAAACGCTTCCCTTTGCTTTTCCTTTTAACTGATCTTTTAAAGAAAAAACGCTTTTTCTTGCGCACCTGTTCCTTGTTGCTAGTTCCATTATCAATTTGCTTTCAAGCTTGTGTTTCTTCGTTGCCGGTAGTCATTTCCACTAGATTTGCTGCTTTTGTGTGATCTGCTGCTACATTGCCCAGTAAGTTCTTCTTCTCCCTTTTTAATTTTTGTTTGTACGTTTATAACATGATTTGCTTCGTTTTTCGTTTTTGATATATTGCGTAGTGATAGTCTGGCTTAGGATTTCGCATGTTTTAGTGTTTGTTTGTTTACGCTTTGGATTTTTAGGGAGATTCTCGGTTCTGTACATTTGAAAGGTTTTGTTAGTGATTTTTTGGGGAGAACTGGGTATTGTGGTCATGTAACATTCTCTGGATACCTTCTGGTCGCCTCGTATGGCGATAACTCCCTTCTCAGTCGGTACTTTCATCATCACATATCTAATACAAGTAGCAGCACCTGTACTATACAACATAGGTCTACCCAGTATACCATTATAAGCTAGTGGCATATCGACAATCATAAAAAGAGTTTTTACCTGCCTTGTTGGTTCCGCCAAAATTCCAGCTCGTCCCTCCTTTTGTGGGATTTCGACACCGAGTATTAAGTCTAGCTCAATCATTCCTTCCGGGCTTACCGGTGTTCCTCCCAGACCGAGGAGAGGTGTACTGACAGGTTTGAGCTCGGACCGGGTGCCTCCCAATTGCAAATAAGCTGCCAAAGTCAATAGGTTCACCGAACTCCCATCGTCTACCAGAAGTCGTCTTACCCATTTTAATTGGATAACCGCCGAAATAACCAGAGCATCCTCATGAGGGAAATCTACTCCTTTGCCATCCTCTAAAGAAAACGATACCTCGGGCCACCGTGGTCCCTCCATGACCGACATCACCGTTTTCTGTTTTTTCTTGCACCGTCTCTCTGAGCTTACAGTTCCTCCAGCCAACGTATTAATCACCCCGGTTATTTGAGATCTCTTGGCCTGGGGATCAGGCTCCCGAGAGGTGCTAGGCTCATTCCTGACCGGGTTAGGTCGGCTCGTATGTGGCTGTTGCGGAGGATTGGTCACGAAACCCTTCAACCTTCCTCTGCACACCATTCGGTCCAACTCTCTTCTCAAATTGCCACAATCTTTGGTCTCATGCCCGTGCCCTTCGTGGAAATCGCACCACTTTGTTTTATCTCCTTCTCTCGTCATCCGGGGTGGGTAAGAAATATACTCGTTATTGGCTTTTATCCACATCAGGATCTGATCTCGGGGAGTATTTAACGGCACAAAATGCCTCTCCTGCCCCCTGTTGTCGATATAACTATCTTCGCCTCCTCCGATATTATAGCTCGGCCTGAAGTTTGTAGTCTCTCCACTGTTTCGGCCGGGGCCACCCTGGAACTGGGGTCTCCCTCTCCCCCCTGGTTCATAATTGGATCGAAAACGTTCCTGACTTCTCCCCCCTCCTGGGGAGGTATGCTTCTGGGTATTAGGTACCGAGCTGGGTGCCTGCCTCTGTCGCTCCTCATCTAAATTCATATAATTCCATGCCCGGTCCATAAGCTCAGTGTATGTCTCCACTGGGTTAGTTATAAGACTGTCACGGAACGATCCCATAGTGGTGTTATCTTTCATGGCATCGATGGCTGTATCATCAATGAGATTTTCCACCTGAACCGCTTCCGAGTTAAAACGAGATATGTAATCCTTCAGACTTTCTCCCGGTTTCTGAAAACATTTCTTTAGGTCGGAGGATTTTTTCTTCCTCTGTATGCTCGGAGCAAAGTGCGTTTTAAAAGCTAGAGCCAAAGCTGGGAAACTTTCAATGGATCCATCCGCAAGGCTTTGATACCAATTCTGCGCAGCCTCAACCAAGGTGGTCGGGAAGATCTTACAGATAGAGGCATCAGAAACGTTCTGAACACTCATTGATACCTGAAAACAATTTAGATGTGTCATTGGATCAGTTTTTCCATTATACTGTTTTATAGTGGGGTATTTAAACTTATCTGGGAATGGCTCGTCGAGGATAGCTCGGCTGAGGGGGCTTCCTATACCGAGCAAGGTAACCGGTCTTGACATAGCTTTGTTCCCCTTCTGTTTGGCCAGTTCAGCTTGGACCAGTCGTGTGACCTCAGCACCTATCGTCTTCCTGTCTGGGTGGTCATTGCCCGAGCTATGTACACTTTCAGCTACTTCCTTCCTGGCTGGTGGGACTTCTGCCCTAGCAGCCTGCAGAGGCTCTACCACCGGATCTGACACTTCTCTTCCCAGGCCGGTTGTATTACGCGGTCTATCCGGTGGTAAACCCTCTCCGTGCAATCCCTCCCTTGGAGGAATAGGAGCGTTCTGGCCTTCTGCCCCCAGAACTGTAGCACCTTCAGCAGGTATACCCCGACCTCCGGTTGCCCGTGTTGTGCTTGGATGCACCGGGGTTGGGGTCGTAGCAGCGTTGTATCCTGGGTAATACTGGGCCATGACGGCAAGATGCATTTGCTGGGCCTGATGCAACTGGCGAGCCATGTATTCCAGATATTCTTGAGCTTGTAAGACCGCAGGGGGTATATCTTGCCCAGAAACCGTTCCCGTTCCGATTGGCACCGGTGTAGTGTCTACCGGAAAACTGAGTTGAGTGGGAGGTAACGTGTTGTGGAGGAAGCTCTGTGGAACGGTGGTTCCTGGGGTGGATAGAGTGGTATGACCAGTATCGGAGGTGAATGGGCTCACCCTAGGATAGTTCTCCATCCCATGCAAAGGCACAAAACCAGCTCCGCTGCCGGAGGCTCTGGACCCTCCAATCTGAGTGTTGGCCGGAGGTGTTAGACCAGTGATCACAGAAGTACGACCACTGGCAGAACTTCCCCCGACCGGAGTGGTATTCGCGACCGTCTCCAGAGGGTCTATCCTCTCAATGACAGGGTCATTAGCCATTGTTTTTCGATTAGAATCACGCAACAAACTCAGACAATCAGAAGAGAAAATGGGATATTCAACGCTTCCCACAGACGGCGCCAAGTGATAAATCACCAACGCCTGGACCGGTCAGATGAACCTGAAAGGATAAGAACACAGAAGGTCAGACGAAATACCGGTGGAGGTCACCGGCAATTCGCTCCGACGATCAAGTCAGTATTTGCTTGAGGGAGAAGAAAGAAGAGGAGAAAAGAAGAGAAAAGAGTGTAAAGCAAGAAAAGAGATACCTTTAGGGTTTGTTGATAAGGTGGTTTATATAGTTTTACTTGGCACGTGTATTCCGCAGTGGATTCCTACTCTTTTTGGTCCCCACAAAATCGGTTAGTAGACGTGGTTTGCTCACGTTGGGTCTCGCTTCTCGAGTAGGATATGCAGTACATGGAAACGCCTATGTGTCAGATTCTGTTCAGAGTTTGTTATGGGAAGTGTTAACTCGGTAAAACACCGTGCACCGAGCTATCTTATACCTGTGTTGGAGGTATGGCCGCTCCGGGATGGTCAACCTGTAGTTCGGTCTCTCCGTGGTCTTTTTCTCTGGTAGATCGGTCGAAAATGGTCACTAGGTACCCGGTCCTTATGTTCGCTTGACCTGGTAAGGTTTCATGTTGGTGAGGCTGTTTCCCCGCCTTATTGCTGGTCTCGTTATCAGTTACTGATCTTGCTCTCTCAATTTATAGATTAACAAAACTCTAATTTGCTCATAATAAACTGTCAGACCCACTCTCTGTGTTATTAGATAATTTAAACAATCCATTTAATAAAAATTAATGAGTAAATCCTATGAATAAGGATAAATCCTAATGAACAAGGAGACGGTGTTTTCAACGGATTCAACAAGGCGGTTTTCTCTATAAGATTAGTAATAGAAATTTTTGCTATTCTGGTTTGAATTTCTATAAGAATCCGTGTTATTTTTTATTTTTGGATACTTAATTGTTTTCGACCTTTTCTCTAAATCGTAAATTTTAGTGTGCACTTTATGTGTACTATTTTTTGTGCAAAAATTTAGAATTTTTGGCTTTACTCACGTTTTGTGGTTTTTAATATATTTTTATTCATCAAAAAACCCTAATGAATACTTAATCATGAACTCAATCTTGTGTTATTAATTTTTAAGTTTTTGTTTATTCATCTATCTTAAACTAGCTCTCTCAAGACTAATCAAGAATAAATCATTTATTTCATTGAACAAATCAAACACAAGCATTAAGCGAAAAAGGAAACAAACACAGTATCTTAAACACAATATCTTTCAATGATGATGATGTGTCTTCGTTCACTAATTCATCTGATTGTCTTTTTACCGGTGTGCGTAGAAAACTAAGAATTACTAATTAAACTAATGTCTATGTGCTCAAAATATAAAATGTCAACCCGAACTCTGAATTTCTATCTTCTATTTATGTGATTTTTTTTTGGAGATGTTCCTAACCTTTTTTCTTGTATGATTCATGGGTTATTAGCCAAAATAGTATTCAACCTTTGTATTTTGTATCAAAATGGTACTCAAAGTTTAATATATATCCTTTTGGTACCATAATTTCTATTATTTGTTTCAGATCGGTTTTTTTACAAAATTCGGCAACTTTTAATGACGTGACAGCTGAAATAATTATTTCTTTTTCACATCAGTTTGACATATTAGATTGACCATAACTTCTACTGAGTTTACACTTGTTAGTTTATTTGATTTATCATTTGATGTGAAAACGAATAAGTCAAAAAATTTGTTACGGGCGTCGCGCCATAAAAAAATGGCCGGATTTTAAAAAAAAACTAATCTGAAACAAATATTTGAAATTATGATACTAAAAAATTACATATTAAAATTTGGAAACCATTTGGCTAGTAACCCATGATTAGTAGTGTTTTTTTTTTGTTAAAACACTTTTGGTCAATTCTGCACGACTAAACCAAGTCCGATATCAGTTTTTTGGCTCGAAAACGCATTTGAATTCCCAAACTGTTTGCTAGCACACGGCGCGTCCCTGGCGCACCTGCTAGCTCACAGTTGACTATTTTCTGCTGAACTTCTGTGCGCGCCTGCTATAGCTCGCAGCCAAAACTGCCTATTCTTGTGTTTCTTCAACGATTATTTAGACTTTCATTCCAAATGACTCCATAAAGGCTCAAAATTTTTGCAATATCATGCATGATATCTGAAATGCTCAAAAACAAAATAATATCGATATGTAGCCTAAAATAAACAACAAATGCACAATAATATCATAAATACAATACTAGAAATATCGGAGTAAATCTACCCTTATCACTGTAAGTTTTGTTTGAGTGGAAACGGTAATTTATGGTCTTTGGTCGGACTTTCGTTGTTTCTTTCCCCGGATATTTTGTATTTTCTTGTTCTTTTTTTAGAATTTTTTTCTATATGGGAGATGTGATTTGGTTGTAGTGTGTTTATTTTGATGGTGATAGTTGTTCGTCCAAATTCAATTTCTTATTGTGCTGGAAGATCACATGTTTTGATTCTTGGTGGATTTTGTTTTTTTGTTGTAAATGTTAGTTCATTCAAGTTTTTTCAATAATGGTCTAGGCTCATGTTATCGGTTTTTGTTGATTCAAGAATTGTGACAGTATATTAGGATTGCCTGTTACGAATTTTTTGAAAAATCAAAGCTCTCCAACGCATTTACATAATTAATTTTTTAAAAATTTATAAGGTGTTTTGTGATCAATAGATTTATGTGCTAGTATAGACGTCTTGTTGTAAGTCAAGTCATTGAAATTTTTCTAAATTTTACATTTGTAACTGTTTCTATTCTGAACTAGATATTTCCTTCTCGCTTTAAAAAATATATGGATTTCTTAGCATTATCTAATTTTTGGACCATGTTAAAGTTATTAACTATGTATATTCTTAATTTTATATAGTATAATTTTTTTTTCAATTTCGTATGACATTAAAAAAATTATTATTATATTAATAGATTATAACATAATAACTAAATTGATTAAATAACTAGTTTAACGGATATGAAACTTGATTATTTAACTAGCCAATAATAATGAAAAGAAGCATATATGACAGTTTCTTCAGCTGCTACGTGTAATATTATATTAATTATTTTATGTTATTTTTAGAATATGGTACAACTAAGTGTCACTAAAATGTTAAAAAAAATTAGATTTTTGATATAAATAGAATTTCTGGTATCAAATTAAAACAAGTGTCATAACATTGGCCCCGCTGAAGATTTGAACCACAATTTCACCTGTTAAATACAAATTTTCGATCCACTATTTTCTTCATCAACTCGATTTAGTATATCTTCTCATTTGCCTAACTTGCAGCTTGTCCACTAAGCTCTACTATAAGTTCATTTAATATTCATCTCATCGTAACATTTACATAAAATAATCAATATGTCATCTTTCAATATTATTTTCCTTATGACATTTTGCTCGTTGGCTACATTATCATCATCTGCTCCCCTTAGTATAGGGTTCTACAGATCCTCTTGTCCATCAGCTGAAGCTATTGTAAGAAAAACTGTAAACAAATTTTTGTCTCGCAACCCCGGACTCGGCGCGAGTATTATTAGACTGTATTTTCATGACTGCTTCGTTAGGGGTTGCGATGGTTCTGTGCTGCTAGCTTCCACACCCGGTAACCCATCCGAGCGAGACCATCCTGCAAACAATCCTAGCTTACAGGGTTTGGAAGTCATTGACGAAGCGAAAGCCCAACTAGAATCCGCATGTCCTAAAACCGTGTCGTGCGCAGACATCCTTGCATTGGCTGCTCGCGACAGTACCGCCAAGCTTGGAGGGATAAACTATGCCATCCCATCCGGACGGAGAGACGGACGTGTTTCGATTAGGGACGAAGTAACACCAAATATTCCATCTCCTTTCGCCAATGCAACGCAATTAGCGGACAGTTTTGGTCGTAAAGGAATGTCAGCGGATGAGATGGTGACGCTATCGGGTGCACATACTATCGGAGTCTCTCACTGTTCTTCATTCGTCAACCGTCTCTATTCTTTTAATGCTACTCATCCTCAGGATCCTTCCTTGGATTCAAGATACGCAGCTTTCTTGAAAACTAAGTGCCCACCGCCGAGCAATAACAGTGGTGATCCAACCATCACGATGGATTCTACCCCTAATCACATGGACAACAGATATTACTCGGACTTGACCAGGAATCGGGGATTGTTCACTTCGGATCAGACGTTGATGAACAGCCCTTCCACGCAAAGGACAGTGGTGAATTATGTAAGGAACGGTAGAACATGGCCTGACAAATTCGCTAAGGCGATGGTGCGTATGGGTGATATTGATGTTCTTACTGGAACTCAAGGTGAAATTAGGACGCGATGCGATGTTGTTAATTAATTCTTTTGATTCTGTCATGTAAGCTCCCAGCAACTGAATTGTCACTAGTATTTCAAAGTTAAACAAATTTGTGTCAATTTTCATGAATCAATTGAATGTGAATTCTTTTGTTATTTATAAATAGTACTCCCTCCGGCACAATAGAGTTGTAAACCTTAAAAAGAAAAAAAAAATATCCCAGAACTCTTGTCCACTTTCGAAAAGTAACTAACTTTTACATTCAATTTTTCCTATATTATTCCTATTTAAAATCCACTTATGAATAAAGTGAAACTAAAAAATTTAGAAATTGTAATTCTAGTTCAATTTAGCCAATTTACTAAAGCTTTATCTAATTTTTTAAAATTAATTTAATATTTTAAAAAATTAGTTTATCCTAGAAATGAGGCATCCCAATCGGCAACTATTTTTGTTTTTTTGTAAATTACACATTCAATTGCTATTGTAGGTATAATTAAATTGATTTTCAGCGAGTTTGTCAAATTAGTATAAATTTATAAATTTAGAATGTTAAGATGAAATTTTAAAAAGTCAAAAAATTTAGCTTTTGGCACCATCTTTTGAACAATATATATGATAAAATATTATTTTTATAATACTTCTATTATTTTTGAAAAAACAAAAACAAAAACAAACCTTGCTTCTACTTATAAATTAATCAATTAAATGTGAAATACATTAGAGATTTTAAAATATAAATAGTCAAATATACATATATATTATCAATGTCAACTAAATTATACATAGTCAATCACGATTTGATATAGTCACATTACCTAATTTGACACTCTTTTTGGGGGGCTATAGTCAAATACATAATACTTTTTCATTCATGAGTTGATTTAGCCATATAGATGTGAAAGTAACGACAAGAGTATCAACTAGATGTGAGATGGTTGGAACCTTCATCTCATCAACTTTTCTTATCTGTAAGTCATATATTACCCAAATTGAATATTTCAGCCTTTATTAAATAGTTGAATATACCTTAAAGAGAAACTAAATACTACTATTATTTACATGCATGTTTTGCCCAATAATTATTAGTTGAAAGCTGTTATCCAATTCCTCACAGTAATATTCAAATAGGGAAGAAAATTAGCTTTCAAGTTGCACTAAAGCTACGCGTTTTTGGGTATCATGAGTAACACCAAGTACTACACCTTGTTTACAATTTCACTTATAAATACCAACTTTTGATCCAATATTTTCTTCATCAACTCCATTCAGCATTTCTTCTTTTTAGCCTAATTCACCAGCTTGTTCACTAAACTATAGTTATTCATTTAGTATTTACTCTTCTCATCGATCATTTACATAGAATTATATATCAAACCATGGATACTAAGTCCTCTTTCAATATTATTTTCCTTGTGATCTTTTGCTCTTTGGCTACATTTTCATCTGCTTCTCTTACTGTTGGATTCTACAGATCTTCTTGTCCTTCAGCAGAAGCTATTGTGAAGAGAGCTGTAAACAAATTTGTTGGTCGCAACCCAGGGCTCGGTGCTGGTCTTATTAGAATGCATTTTCATGACTGCTTTGTGAGGGGCTGTGATGCTTCTGTGCTGCTAGCTTCCACACCAGGTAACCCATCCGAGAGAGAGCATATTGCTAACAATCCTAGCTTACGTGGGTTCGAAGTCATTGACGAAGCTAAAGCTCAAATAGAAGCTCTATGTCCGAAAACTGTGTCGTGCGCAGACGTTCTTGCATTCGCAGCTCGCGACAGTTCCTTGAGGCTCGGAGGGATAAACTACGCTGTTCCGGCTGGACGGAGAGACGGGCGTGTTTCGAATGTGGACGAAGTTGCACAGAATCTTCCTCCTCCGTTCTTCAATGCACAGCAATTAATTGACAACTTTGATCGTAAAGGAATGTCAGCAGATGAGATGGTGACGCTATCCGGAGCACATTCTATCGGAATCTCTCACTGTTCTTCATTCTCCGACCGTCTCTACTCTTTCAACGCTACTCATCCTCAGGATCCTTCCATGGATCCAAGATATGCAGCTTTCTTGAAAACTAAGTGTCCACCACCACCAAGCAACAATGGTGATCCAACAGTTCCGCTTGATCCTACTCCTAATCGCATGGACAACAGATACTACTTGGAGCTGACCAAGAATCGTGGATTGTTGACTTCCGATCAGACATTGATGAACAGTCCTTCAACGCAAAGTATAGTGGTGAACAATGTCAGAAATGGAAGAACATGGGCTGATAAGTTTGCCAAGGCTATGGTGCATATGGGTTCTCTAGATGTTCTTACTGGAGTTGAAGGTGAAATCAGGACCCGATGCAGCGTCGTGAATTAACGTCATATATTATTTTCTTTGTTTTTTTAAGTCATTCTTTCATTCATTCTTTCATTTGATTAATTGTGTATTTGTTCCAAGTGAATTGTAAAATTATGAAATTAATTTATTTATAAATTAATATAATTGTTCTTGATTTACTAAATATATTTATTGATTAATTTTATTTTTAAATTGTAGAGCTAATCATATTTATATTAAATGAATTGCTAAACAAATTTATTTCAAATCAAATGAATTCAGAGTAGTACTAAGCCAGGATTTTTATTATCTTTTGGCGACTCAAGCAAAAAAATTGAATAAATTTATATCCCTACTTAAAATCTTCACATCCAATAAAAAATAGATTTGTATATCCATGTGAAAACTAAATAATTTAGATCAATAAAAGTTTGTAGGTGCAAAACTATTATTTCGCAGGGACGAATTCAAGTCCAAGGAGCCAACTTCGTTTTGTAGCAAGTCAAATATGACTATTTTAGAATTTTTAGTATTTTTCTTTTAAAAAGAGACTAAACGGTTAAAAAATTAAATTTTTTATGAAAATTTTATAAAATCTAAACTTTTTAATTTATCCTAAAATGCGGAATTTCGTTTCAATTATGTCCAATTACGCGGTTTTTTTATGTAGCGCTGATGTGTGGTATTGCCACATAGGCGCCACGTAAGCAAATTGCGTAGTTGGACATAATTGAAACGAAATCCTGCGTTACAAGATAAATTAAGATAAAATTAAAAAATTTGGAATCTTGTCTTTTTTAATCATTTGACCTTTAAAAATGAAAATACACCAACTTCATAATTAGATAATGTGGTTTAGTGGTGGTGGTTTTGGTTAAAACTTCCATAGCCGTATTTCAAAAGATTAATTTATATTGGATAATTGATTCTGACCATCGTCGAAGTTTCAAGTTTTTTCATTTCAGTCATGAAACTATTTTTTTTATCATTAAACTTCCATTTTTTTTCATTTTGATATTTCCAGAAAAAAATACTTATGTGGCAGTCAGAAGTTGACATATGGCAACCGAATTTTGCTAGTTTTACTTTCAAAATTTATCATACGTACAAAATTTACTTTTAAAAGAAGTTTTTATATCAAATTATGCATACATGGCTAGTTTTTAGGTGAAAAGAAAAAATTTCGGCCGCCATCTAAACATTTTTTGCCGGATAATATCAAAATAAAAAAATAATGAAAGTTCCGTGATTAAAACGAAAAAAAATACAGTGGCTGAAATGAAAAAATTTAAACTTCAGTGACATTCAAGATCAATTATCCAATTTATATCTATAACTATATATCTTATATGCGAGAAGGGGAGATAAAATTACGATAATAGACTTTATTAAAAGTGTAATTTATAATTTAAAAAAGTGAACTTAATTGATCCGATTTTATAATTTTGGATTTTTTTTTTATATTTCATGTCAAGTTAAAAGGTCAATTGATCTTGTATTCATTAAAATACTATAATTACAATAAAAACATCTTACGTAGACAATAAAAATACCATAACTAAAAAGACATGATTAAAACACAACAACAGAACAAATTTTCCAAAAAGAAAATCAATAAAAAACATAAATTAATAAAAAGTGAAGAAAAAAATATTTTAGAAAATTTAAAAAAAAAAAAGTATTTTTGTTAAAAAAAATCCTCAATTCCTTGATATTAGTAGGAAACGGATGAAATATTACTATAAAAAACTAATCAATTTCAAAATGAATTGAGTATTTACAATTGTTGACACTAATAAAGAACATTAAGCTGGATTCCTAATTATGCCTAGCACGTTGCAGGCTAGAAAAATACACTTTCATTGTGTACCACATGAACTGTCAGGCGAGACTATTGTAGGTCTGGCCGGCACATAAAAACAGTTATCCAAGATTTGCAGTAACAACCAACAAATTCGCCGTAAATATTCCAACACGTGTCGACACGTGTCTTCCTCTGTGGAATTCTTTTAATTTTAGTATTATCTGTTTGTCATAGACTATGTGCGGCTTCTAAATAAAAAATTTAGTTAATAGGCCGTTTAGATCCTTCTTATTATCGTTTGTTAAGGATAATTATCTACTTCATCCCTCTATTAGATTCACTTGAATCAACCGAAAATATAATATAATTCAAATGTTTATAATGTCAAGATTGTATATCTATTTTTTCCATAAACATTTTCGGATGATAAAAGAAAAGCATTTTATTCTTTTTGGTGACAACTGACAAAAAATTCCGACGGAACCCGACTACTCCTTAAAAGGAGAATCTGATCTTCTGCATAAATTCTTAAAAAGACTAGTTTCAACATCTTACTGTTTGCACTTTCCACTTAATACGAACTTTATAATCCACAAATATTTTCAGTAACTTCTATTTTGGTTGATTTAAGATTCAAATTTGTAATGTTCTTTCAATTTTATATTTGACATCCACATTTGTGACCAACTAAATCAGTGATGAATAAAATTGAACGAAAACAACAAAGCGATATGAAAATTTTTGTTATAATCACATAAAATATTTTATTATTTTTATCTTTCAAACTATAGTACATCTTCTATTTCTAAAATTATTTGATTAAAATTTTAAACTCGTAGATATTATTAATATATTTGTATAATGTCCAGTAACATGAAATTGAAAAGAGAACAATGAATGTAGAGCCCAGTAGCATGATTTCAAAATTAAACAATTAGAATGGGTATCATTTAATTTGGAGCCAAAATTTGATTTGTTTTTTTTAATATTATGAATTTTTGGGACACATGAGGGGTAGTGAGGTTTAAAGGCAAGGAGACAAACCATAGCAGAATTTGACAACACAACAAGAAAAAGATGCTTAGCGTTAGTTAAATGTTTCCAAGTTTCAAGTTGGGATTGAACCAACTTCCTAATCATATCTAAACCTACTTTTTTTTCATATACGTGTCCACCTTCTGAGAACATCATTATAGAGAGAGGTCCCCAAATTGCAGCGCTTACTTTTTCTCCACAAATTTTGTTCAACACTAGTTTTGCCCATTCTTTATGACTATTCCACAAACATTTTATGCTTTTCAACAAAATTTTACTAAGTATAACAGATTATGATTCTAAATCTGAGTTAGTTAGGAATTGTTTTAATAGAGGATAGAATATTCTTATATTATAAATTTGACTACAAAAATAAATTATCTATACATTAATTAATAAGAGATAAATTTAATTTTTGTACATTTAAAAAATACACTCCCTTCTTCTCTAATTAATAAAATTACTTAAAAGAAAATCAATTCAATATTTTTAATACTAAATTGTCTAGCAATCATTAAATAAAATATAAATGTCATTGATTTTTCACTTTTATTATATATAAATAATTTCAAGTTTGATTTTAAAATTAAATATTTATAAATAATAAAAAAAAGGTAAACAAAAGAGTCCACAGTAGTAGTAGCTTCTCAACAAACCGAAAATGAAACCCTAACTGACGTGCGGTTTCTCTCCTAAGACCTAACCGAAATCCAAAACCCAACGCATTTATTCATAATTACAACAATAACACTCCTACTTACTAGGAACCGTCTTTACATTTCCCCACTCTAACGAATCTACCCTCGAAATCCCCATCAAATTACAATCTACCCACCGCCTTACCTTATCCTATAAATACCCCTCTCGCTTTTCTCTAAGTTTGCCCAATTTCCCTCTCACAAGTTTCCATTGAAAAAAAACAAAATTAACAAATTTGCCAAACACTCCTTTTTCTTCGCTATTACGCAACGTTAATGGCTTCTTCAAGAAACAAATCGTACGGACCGCCGCCATCTTCTCCGTCGTCATCCTCCGGCTTCGCATCGTCAACTGCGTCAAGTTTCACATCCTCGACCTTACTCCGACGCTCTACATCTCCTACACGTGTCAACGTAATGTACGGAAACATCAACAATCAATCGCCGTCGCTCCGATTCTCGATGACCGATCATCACCGTTCAATCTCGCCTAACCGTTCAATTTCATTCAAAAGGCAAACAACGAGCAACAAGAATGCCGCTCCGGTGTCGTTTAACGGTAACAGCAACAACAATAACAAACGCTCGTGCGCTTGTTCTCCTACTAATCACCGCGGTTCTTACCGGTGCGCGTTTCACAAAGCGATGATGAAAAGTGGCGGTAACAGTACTCAAACGTCGTCGTATCAGCATTCGAGTGGTAGATTGAATTTCAGACGATCTGCGATGACTAATTCGTTAGTGAGAATTGGCGGTGTGGAAGGAGAGTTGGTTAAGAGAGCCTTATCGGCGTTGATTCGGCCGTCTTCTCATCAGGTTCGGCGGCGTACGGCTTTTGAATCGAGACCTAGTCGGCTTTCTGTTATGTCTACTAGTTGAAAAGTTCTTGTTTGGGATTCTTGATATTTTTTAGGGTGTTTTTGTACAAATTAGAGACTAGTAAATAATTCCGAATTTGCTTATTTTGATTTTGTGATGATTAAGCAATAGTTTTGTGTGAGATTTTTGATAGAAACTAGTGGAGGTTGTTTGGGTCCAAGACTAAGAGATCCAAGATTCAGATTGGGCAAGAGGTATATAAATAAAATTCTAGTTTTTTTTTGATAGATGCATAAGGAAAGATCTTTAATTTTCAGCCCCTGGAGCAGTAAATTTTTGGTCTTCATATGGCTGTCAAATCTAAAGCTTCCTCAGATCTCAATTGTTAAATTAGTGAGTTTTGCTATTCTACTTTACATAGCACTGCATGATAGAAGCGAGAAATTTTAAGGAGATTAAAATTGGGGTATTTGTGAAATAAATTCAATGTTACATTTTTATGGTGATTTAATTCCACATTTAAAATGTTATGGAATAAATTTTAATTTTTTAATTTTTATAATTGTTGTCCAAACTGTTTTTTTGGCAACCAGCCATATTAAATACATGTATTAACGTATTAAATCTTAAAATTTCAAAAAGAATCAAATAAATTTTTTCAAATTTTTGTGTGTTGACATTTTATAGTCTAAAAAAAAAGAAAAATGTCGGAAAATTAATTGGGACAGCAAATTGTAAAGAAATTTGTTTTCTAACGTTTTAAACATTGAAATTAAATCGCTATAAAAATAAAATGTTGAAATTTGTTTGCCAATATCCAAAAATTCTATCAAGTTAAAGATTTCTCATTATTCATTATAAAATAAATAGTTTTGATTAATTTGACTATAAATTGCCTTACTATAAATCATTAGTAGTTTTTATATTAAATGATCTATAGTAGGCCTTTAGCTAAAAGTAAGGAAAGGAAGGTTAAAGAAAATCGAGCCCAAAATTTTTCATTTACACTCTTGACAATATTGTTATTGTTTTCTGAAAAGAGAGTATTGTTATTATTACTATAGTTTTAATTAATTAATGGGAAAATGGTAAGTTTAAGTTATATTGTATTAAAAATGGTCCTCAAATTTGGTCGATCTGTTCAATTGATATGACTGAAATTTAAATATTTTTATTTGATTACTTTTTAAAATCAAATATTTAATTTAACTGATTTAAATGAAAAAATCGCACAATCTATAGAAATGTAAAAATTGATTAAGTTTTATAAATTTTATTATATACAATTGAAGCTCTATAAATTAATATACTTTGGACGACCAAATTTATTAATTAAGTGATCATATTAATTAACCAATAAATTAATAATTATTACTTTTTCGATGTACAATATCGCATTTTAAAAAATAAATTGGTTCATAATGTTTACCATTATAAAATATTAAAAAAACATTTATTGCTATTTCTTCAAATTTATCTCCATAAACAAATAATTTAATAAAATTAAAGGATGTGTGAAACCTAAAAATAGTATTAATAATTATAATTTAATAAAAATATTTATAAATCAAGATATTTATTACTTAAATATGAAATAGTCAATGCAATAAATATTATGAACCGGAGGAAGTAAGTCATATATTAATTAAGACTTTATTAATTCATACATAATTCATATTAAAGTAACTTTTTTAAAGAGCATAATTATCCAAAACATTTTTTATTTTTATTTTGGTTCGTGTTCAGCTCATATTCGTTCGTTTAGTTGCTAAATGAACAAGTCCGTAAACGAGCTCGTTTGCGAGTTCGTTCGTTTAACATCTAAACGAACGAACACGAACCAAAACTATGTAATTTTGCTATTTTTTTTTATCAAAACTACATAATTTCTTTTAAAATAACATGGTTTTGATATATTAAAAGAATAAATATACTTATTTTAAATACAACTAGCTAATACGCGAATATTTTATTGAGCTTTTATACGGCCAATTCGTGAACTTTTTATCGAGTTTGTTCATGAACTCTTAATCGAGCTCGTTCACGAACTCTTGAATGAGTTGTTGGTGAACGTAAACGAGCCGAATACTACAATGTTTATGTTCAACTCGTTTAAATAAATGAACTTAAAATCAAACTCAAATTCGGTTCGTTTATAATGCGAACGAACACGAACTGAGCATTTTTCGAGCCAACCTTCGAGCTGCTCACAAGTAGCTCAGTTCATTTATGCAGAGCCTGAAAGGACAAGAACAAACAGAAAAAATGTCAGACGAAATACCGATGGGGGACACCGGCAGTGTTTGTAGAAAGAAAAGGACGAAAAGAAGAGAAGAAGAAGGTGTAGAGTAAGAAAAAAGAATTACCTCGGGATTTGCACATAAGGTACCTTATATAAGTTCAGCTTGTGCAAACCTACCACATCTGATTATTTTTCTTTTTTTAGTTGCCACAATTCGGTTAACTGATGTGGCCGTTTCTCGTTGCGTCTCAAATATCGAGCAAGATACGCGATGCGGAGAACATTCTTTAAGTGTCAGATTCTGTTGGTGGTCCCAGGAAGTTTGTTAGTCATATTACTGATCAGTCATGTTTTGTACTGAGTTAGGATGAGTATTTCGGTCACCGCATCGATCATGCTTTGTACCGAGATACCATTTCTCTTTACTCGTCTGGTCGTGCGGTTAGCAGTACGGTGTGCTTCTTAGTGGAAGTATCTCGGTCTGGGTCCCTAATTACCTGATCTGGTTAGATCTTATGTTATCGAGGCTGCTTTGCTTTATATTACTTGCCACGTTGTCAATTTACATCCCTATGTAACACCCTTCAGTCTCACTTTATTTATTATGCTTCATTGTAAACAATGTATTTGTATAAACCGGTTGAATTATAAAACCTAAAGCCATATGCTACCAATTTAATATTTTTCAAACACTAATTTCAAATAATAGAATGTGAAGCTCGCTTTCCTTAATTCAAAAACTAGAACGTAAGGCTCGCATTTCAACAGACTATATAAATAAATAGATTGATTAAGATTCATCACTATATATTATATTCGCATTCGTTACGATTTGGAGAAAAATATGTCATTTATTTGATGAGAAATTAAAAATAATATCACCGGCCACCTATATTTTCCCAATTCTTGCATTTTCACACTCTTTTTCGTACTCTCTTTTCTCCTATTCATGAACAATGATCAGACTACATTCATAAAAGCGGACGTATCACTTTTATATTGGTCAGCCAAAGGCTTCTATTACAAAAGCAATACCTTCATAATATAATATTTCCTAAAAAAAAAGTCCATCGACGAATATAAATAAAGAAATAATTAGGTTAATAATGTATAAACTTTTTGAAATATATTATTTTGGTATTTAAATTTTTATTTTTTTAGAAATATTATTAAATAAGTATTTTTAATTATTTTTGTGTCACTCATGTTTAGGGGTGAACATCGGCCGGTTCAATTTGATTTCAAATCAACCGAATCCAATGCTGCCGAATTTATTTGAATGGTAGACCGAACAGAGTTTTTTTAATCAAACAATTTTTCATTTCGGTTCAGTTTGGTTTTAAAATTTGGTGAGGACTTACTTACAAAATTAAATAAAAATCTTAAAATTTTAGGTAAAATAATAAAAAAAAAACCCCAAAATTTAGATCTAAAGTCAAAAAAAAGCCGTATGATTTTTGAAAAAATCCGATTCAGCCGGTTTTACAACTCTTTAAGACGCACTATAGACCAAATCCTAATTTTGTAAATTATCAATCGAACCGAGAACAACCAAATCAAACAACAAACTTAAATTCAATTTGGTTCGACTTTTGTGTCATATTAGTAAAAACTATGATGAGCACATGTGTAATGATACACTACATTACTAATTAAAATGGCAAAACATATTATTGTGATGATTACAAACATTCATTTTGAACATCTTTAAAAAGTTGAATTAATTTAAAATAAATAAAAACTTAAACACTAAAGAAACACATTATAAAAAGTCTAAATACAACTAATAAATAGAGTAAAAGTTAAATATGATTTTGATTTCAATAATACCAACTTGTGATTTCTTAAATATCTTTTTTGCATTTAAGATTTTCGCATTTGTGGAAGAAAATGAACAGAGACTCTTTGTAAAACTTTGGCTAGCATACATACTATTTGAAATACAATGTTTTGAATATATAGTATTAAACTAAAATTAAAACTAATTAGACTCAAAAGTTTCTTCCTAAACATTGAATGAAATTTTTTAATACACACATTTAAAACTTAAAAGTGCAATTAGGACATAAAAATATAAAATTGCATTTGCCTACAGTCTGAATCCTAAAAGCAAGAAACTGTCCCCTTTTCCAGTCACTTTCACAACATCCATGTCCAACCCAACACAAACCACAATATATACTTAACACCAAACCACCATTTCCAACCCATAAACCAAACCCCAACTCCAAAAACCAGCCACCGCCACCATGCCAAAAATAGTAGTAAAAGCAGGAAGCAGACCACCGTGGGTAGGCTTAGCAGCAGCAGCTTGGGTGCAAGTCTGTGCAGGAAATGCTTACAACTTCCCACTTTACTCAACTGCACTTAAGTCAGTTCTTGGTTATAATCAGCAGCAACTTACAATTCTTGGGGTGGCTAATGATATTGGTGAAAATGTTGGTTTGATCCCTGGAATTGTTATTAATAAGTTCCCTCCTTGGGCTGTTTTGTTTGTGGGGGTTGTATCTTGCTTGTTTGGGTATGGTGTTCTTTGGCTTGCTGTTAGTGGGACTGTCTCTGGCTTGCCTTATTGGTTGGTGAGTAAGAAAGTTATTAACTTTTTTATTTTTGTTCATTTTTTTGTTGTTTTCTTTGTTGATTGTGTTGAAGTAATTGTATTGAGTTAGGCAAAATTAGTGAACCCTAAGTTTTTGTGTTTGTTTGATGAGTTTTGTTAATTTTATTTGGTGGAATTGGAAAGTTTGCTTCTTGGGATTAGTTGTTTTTTTAGTTTGATCAAGTTTGGTGAATAAGAATTTGGGATTGATTTGGCAGAGCTAAACATTGGAGGTATCAGTTAGATATGGTTGATCTGTCAGAATCATGATCTTTATTAAATAAGTTTAGGATGACCAATCTGATTAGGAAAATTGTGATAGGGTTTTCCTCTGTTGAAGATTGTAGCAGCAATTTGCATCTTATAATTGCAATTCTGCAGTATAATTGTCTGATGCGCTCTACAATGTTTGTCAATATTAGATGATACTGATCTTTAAGTGTTTACTTTTTCATTAAAGGGTTTTTAAGTTTTTAACTTGGAAAATTACAGTGTAGATATTGAAGTCGGAGCATTTCTTACTGCTTACTTTAAAAAGGTACAAACATCTCAATTTTGTTTTTTCAGAGAATATGGTCTCTGGTGAAAGTGTTTTTACGATTGAAAGATATTGAAGGAGGGTTGATGAGCCATTGACAATTGTAGTGATGGTTTATGTGAAACCTGATTCAGTAGGGTGATTATATGTTATCAATAGGAAAATCAACAAGATAAACCTGTTAAGTTTGGGCTGTGTATATGCACAGTTTCAGCTTGATGCAAGTAAGAATAATAATTTGTATCTGCTCCATATTAATACTTCACATAAGGAATGAAGGCATTGACTTATGATGGAACCATTGAATAAATGTTTAGAGAAGGGAGATTGTAATCACTTGTAATTGTGGATTGTAGTCTTGTAGAGCAAAGTTGTACTGATATGAAAATTGGAGCTCGTCAAGCTGCTAGAATTTAACAAAGCTAGAATAGGCTGAGGTGTTTCTGAAGGCAAGTAAATCCAGAAATCATGTAGAATTAAGAAAAAAGATCCATACAACCGCAACAATAGTTTGAGGCTAGCACGTAGTTTAGTTGAGCAACTTGAGTTGAATTGGATAAGAATTGGAGAATTATCATATATAAAGACTAAAAGACTATTTTAAAGTATAAATATGCCAAGTGGGTTAGAACATGTGCTTTTTCGTTAGCTTTTGTGATCATGTATGATTGAAACACCGGTTAGTGGAATCACGTTGTTCATTGTTGAGAGAATTGTACATAGGGATAATCTTTTCAAACTAACTGAAAGGAAGAAGCAGAGTTAGTTTGGATAATCATTATATTTCAAAGTTTGAACACGGACATTACTTTTCTCCTCCAACACGAAGCACGTGTTATTAAGAACACAGCGTGTTAGTTGCAATAATAAAGGCATTATTAGGACATGACTGCATGCATCATTACTAAATTAAAAATTAAACCTCTTCTGTTTGAACTAGATATTTCTTTCACATAAATGTCAAATAATATGGAGAAATTAATGGTTAGCGAAATAAGGAATGTCGACAAATGGAATGAAGTCACAGAAGACTTCTTTTTTACAATAATTTTCTTTTACTTGGATATATGAGGACATAAATGCTGTGCTAATTGGAGAGGTTACATTATGAAATTGCTGAAAAGCTATAGTACCAAATCTCTACCACTCGTTTTCTCATTTGGCATACAAAATGTAAGATTGTCAATGACAGAAGGATAGCATGTCAGTAATTGCCCCTTGGAAGTGATTGTTCTCCCTTTTCCTTTTAATTTGCATATTCACTGAACTTCTTGAATATTATTTCGATTTTTTTATTGTAGCATGCTTAGTAGCAGATATGTATTATACTTGTAACCCCTGTTATTTGTTGCTCTGTAGCTATTTGTCGCGCTTGTTGTTGCCACGAATAGCAATGCATGGTTTGGCACAGCTGTGCTTGTAACCAATATGAGAAACTTCCCTCTCAGCAGAGGCACGGTTTCTGGAATTCTCAAAGGTTATGTTGGACTCTCTGCTTCGGTATATACACTGCTATTTAATGTGGCACTTGATAAATCTGCTACAAAGCTTCTGCTGTTCCTCACAGTTGGCATCCCGATTATATGTCTAGCGATGATGTACTTTATTCGACCCTGCACTCCTGCTTCTGGAGAAGAAGACTCTTCAGAGCATGTCCATTTTGTTTTTACACAAGCAGCAAATGTTGTGCTTGCAATTTATCTTGTCACCGCCACTATAGTGAGTGATGTGATCTCTCTAAGTAGTGCTGTTTCCTACGTATTAATTGCCGTAATGGTCATTTTTCTGATATCTCCTCTAGCAATCCCTATTAAAATGACTCTTTTTCCCGCACCCAAGAAGGCTCTCCCGGCAACTGACTCTTCAGATCATTTAGTTCCGTCGGAGGGTGAATCAGCCCTAACAGATACTTTGCTGACACCATCTTCATCAGCTACACATCTTGGAAGTTTTCTTGATAATGATTATTCTTCTGATATGGAAACACTGTTAGCCGTGGGAGAGGGAGCAGTGAAGAAGAAGAGGAAACCTAAGCGAGGCGAGGATTTTACATTTCGTGAAGCTATGATTAAGGCTGATTTCTGGCTTCTTTGGGTGGTGTATTTTCTTGGTGTTGGTGCTGGAGTCACCATTCTTAATAATTTGGCTCAGATTGGGGTTGCGTTTGGTCTTGATGATACCACCAAAGTGCTTGCTCTCTTCAGCTTTTGCAATTTCGTCGGCCGTCTTGGTTCCGGTGCTGTTTCTGAACACTTTGTCAGGTCATTATTTCTTGACTTAAAACATCATGTACTTGGTTGGAATCTGACATTTTCTTTCTTTCAAAGTAACATCATGATTGAATTCACTTAAGAAAATTTACAATTTTAACATGTCGACATCCTGATTTTTTCCGTAACAACTTACGTTCCTACTTCTGGTTCTGTAACTCTCTCAGGTTTCCTACTTTATGCCACATGCGTCTCATATTTGTTTCTTATATTTATCTTTTCGCTGGATCAAGGACATAGTTTGATAAAATTATGTTATTGCAGGTCGAGAGCACTTCCTAGAACCGTTTGGATGACGTGTGCACTAGTAATCATGACCATGACACTGATCCTTTTTGCATTTGATCTCAATGGCATTCTTTATGTCGCAGCTGCTCTGATTGGTGTCGCCTACGGGATTCTATATTCTGTAATGGTACCAACTGCCTCCGAGCTTTTCGGATTGAAGCATTTTGGCATAATTTACACAACTATGTTGCTAGGCAATCCTGCTGGTGCATTACTTTTCTCAGGGCTGCTTGCCGGTCATGTGTATGACGCGGAAGCTGCTAAGCAAGGAAGCTCCACCTGTATAGGTGTTGATTGCTTCAAGTTGACATTCCTAGCTCTTGCCAGCCTCTGTGGGTTAGGCACCATCCTGAGCGTAATCCTGACAGTTAGAATACGGCCTGTATACCAAATGCTGTATGCAGGGGGTTCTTTTCGTCTACCACATTCTTCTGGTCATTGAGGAGAATTTTATTACTTCTCTAATTAAAACTGAGATATACTTATTTTGCGGAGTTTATATTCCGATACTACCATAGGAAGTAGCTTCGATCGGCCACAAACTATGATGCGGGTTTCAGACTTCTGACATATTGATCTTCATCCCCTGGTATGAATCTGTTGTTTTGTGACTTGAAAAATTATTGGGTAGATGTTTTCAACTTACCTGAATGCCCTTTAATGTATGATTTGGCTTATGTATTAATAATATATTTTTATAATCTAGTGGTACGGGCATTATGTTCAAATTTGGAAATTTTAAATTCGGATGTCCCTCTCGAGTTGTAATCCAAAAAATGATAATTATATTATATAATTTATATCTAAATGTTATACTTTGGCTCTCTCTATTAGATTGATCCCCTTTATTTTGTTCCTTTGTCACAGTTTTTGCACTAAGGTTGAATGTATAAATCATTGAATTGGATTTGCAAAACTAAACCAAAATCGGTCAATAAATTGAGCTGCAAATTTGTTTTGATTATAGTCGTAATTATAAAAAAAATTGGTTTCGGTAAATAATCAAATGAATCGACTGATTCAGTTCGATTCATAGCATTTTATATTTTCATAATATTTGTTTGGTTTGGTTTGAGATAAAAATCTGTTGAATGCACTCTCTTGTATTGTACCTCCATCCAACTCCCTATTTATTAGGATCTGTTGCCAATTCCAATACAAATTATGGAAGAGCATCCCTGCCAGTTTTATACAGATCTGAGAAATAAAATACAATCCCCGAGAAAATAAAAAATTAAGTAAAATTGATATATTAAAATAAAAATTAACTTATTTTCTGTCTTTTACTTCATTTTTATCTATGATATATTGCAGATTTTGTTTTTCAAATATAGAGTTTTATTTGATTTTAGGTGTGTTTTGGTGAAACTTTGATGTTTCACCGTGAGAATTTGTGATATGAGTGTGTTTTCCTGGTTCTATCAAGAATTTATCTATTTAATCGGTCACCTATACCGATTCTTAATGAATTCGTTTGCTGAGTTTATTTGATTTGTTCAAATTATTTTTGTGCTGGTTCAAGCTTTGCATGTTGCATATTTTGTTGTTTCTAGAGTCTTTTTACAATAATTCAGACTTTTATGTTGCAGATTCTTTTGAAAAATAAAGAGATATATTGGACTTGGATGTAGTTGTGAATTTTCTTCTTCGAATATATGTCGATTTGTTCGATAAATTGTGTACATTTTAGTATAAACATCTTGTTGATCGTTAGAACATCGTGTATATTCCGATCTCTTATATTTATAATTGTTGTGGTTTGAGATAATATACATCATAAAATTAGCTTAAAAACAGAGCAAATGGAATACAAACTATATATCTGCATACCTAAAAACAATCAAGTCCCCAGAAAATAAGAACTAATATTACAGCTAGAGCATCTATTCTTTTCTTTTCTTTTCCTTTCTACTAAAGTTGAAAAAGAAAATAATTATGTCCTCTATAATCTGACCCACAACTAACTAAATTTATCACAAACAAAAAAAATGAAAAAAAAAAATACAATCTTCTTAAACACACAACCAAACAAAAATACTTAATCTGGTGGAAGAACCCTAAAATCCCATCTCCCACCATCAAAAACTTAAAAAAGAAAAGAAAAAAAAAGAACACTTATTAAGAGTTTCAATTTGGTTTCAAATTCTGAAACATAGTATCCCACCTAATTTCTTCAACACCAGTATCCCAATACCCATCATCATGATCATCACACTCAATCTTCTCCTCTTTATAACTAACATCACACACCACAGGATTCAAAAAACTCTCATTACTAATCAACAATCTGTTATTACTATTACTATAACTATTTTTCTTACCCATAATCATCAGCTTCTTCTTCCTCTTCAACATTTCTCCTCTCCATCGACTCGCATAGTAACCCGAAGGTTTTCGAACAACAACAATGGCGTTTTCTTGCGGATGAACCCAATCTCTTACGTACTTCGATAAGCTTCTCTTGATTGCAACTGCAATTCTTGCTATAGTTGAAGATTTTTTTTGTTTTCTTGCTTGTTTGAGAATCTCTAGCCTGTGTTTGGCTACTGAGATTCCCATGCTTTGGAGAAATTCATGGTTGAAATATGATATGTCTTCTTCTTCAAGCTCGTTTTGAGAAAATAGTAGGCTGTATTCATATACTAGGGTTGGCTCTAGGGCAGTTTTTGATAGCCATGAGAACCAGTCCATGGCTTTGTTTTTTGGTGTGTTTTTGTGTGTGTTCTTGAAAATAAGTTTTCAAGTGTATAAGGTGTGTGTTCTATTCAAGTGTATATATATAGTGGAGAAATATAGATTAATAATGTGAATGCCTAATGGTCCAAAAAGATACATTTTTTTTTGTTTTTTAAAATTAAATTAAAACTTTTAATTTTGGGGATTTTAGTCCAATTTAATTGTTTATTCAAATGAACATGTATTTTTAGTGATAAGCTAGGGAAATTTAAATATCTACCTTTTTAAATTTTTATTTTATTTTTCGTATAGTTTTACACGTATAAGTTATAAAAATATAATTTTAATATAGAATGTTAAATGGGCAGTTTTTGAAACTGGCGGAGAGTCGATATCAATCTTTAAAATTATGATATGAAAAAAAGCCATGGATTCTTTTAATCTATCATGTCCAATGTGAATCATGATAAGGATATGAGATTAGGAGTTAGGAGGATCACAATATATTCACAAAAAGTTAATGAAATTGCCTAGAGAAGACTTAGACTTTAACTTATATTTCTAATTATTTTTAGGTAATATGGTTATCTTGAACATTTAGAAATGAGAAATGAGCAAAGTAGTTGAAGCTTGAGAGTGACTAAAAGAAAAAGAAGGAAGTGGGGTTTACATGACCAAGTTCCCTTCAAAAATGGGGTAAATTGTGACCCTTAATTAAGAGTGAGCCTTAAGGATTGCTTTTCTTTGATAAATTGCATTGCCATCAATCACGCCATGGCAAAATAGGATGGGGACATGTATTTAGTTTTATTGGAGAAAAGTGGAAAAGATTTGGACTCAAAATTTTCAAACTTGGCAACCCTTTTGCTAAAGTTGGATTATATTTATGTTTAGTCTTAAAGCAAGCCTTCTTATTCATTAATCTATGCTTAATAATACTAATCAATTAATTCAGATTTAATCATCTAAAAATATCTCACTCGTTGATATTTTTTTATTTATGGCTTAAATTTTCAAAATCGTTAATTTTATCTAATTTTTTGAATCATATTTAATTGTAGCAATTTTTTCAAATTAAAATAGAAAAAAATTCATATATATGACAATTCATATATATTTGTCATATATTATTTTATATTGTTTAAATTTGTATTTTTGTTATACAATTTCAAATAATATAAAAGGTATATTTAATTTTTTCATTTTCAATTCAAAAATCATGTCTACAATTAGAATTTACAATTAAAAATAGACTTTAATTAAAAAATTAAAATATTTGAACCATAAAAAAATCGAAAATGTTTTCAATAATTAAACTTCTAATTGAAGTATTAGCCAGAAAATGTTAATTAAACATTTTACTATATTTAGCTAGTGATAAGGGCTAACTACATTTAGCTAGTGACAAATGCTAACTCCATTTAGCCAGTGACAAGTACTAACCGCTTAGGATTATTGTAATAGAAGATATCTATATATAGTTAGATAATTTTTTAAGCATGGGTAAATTTGGAGTATATGCAATTACGCATTAAATGTTGGAAGTAATCGACAAACATCATATATTTAAGCGTGTTTTAAATTTTAACATAAATTTCAGATTTTACATTTTAAAATATAAATTATTATTTTTTAATTTAAAATATTAAATAATTTTTAATAAAAGACCCGGTGTGGACATTAAAATACTGACATGATAATATATATTCCGATGTTTGTGATAATATTTTTTATTGCAAAATTATTTGGCATTTTGAATTATAAAAAATAAATAATTCATATTTTAAATTATTAAAAATAAAATTTGTATAAAAGGTACAAGTTAAAATTTATGATTTAGGTCAAATATGTATATATAAAACTAACTTGTAACATTAATTAATCTAAAACTTTAAATTATACTAGCTTTATCGAGTAAAGTTGTACTCCCTCTGTCCCATTTTATTTGTCCATTATACTATATTTAGATGTTTCAAAATGATTGTCACAATTGCATTATATACACATATTTTCCTTTTTTACCCTTAATATTAATGAATATAATTTATAGAATAATGTGTACAATAAATACATTTGTGTTGACATTTAATGTTATTATTATTATATTGACTATTTTTTTTCCGATATAGTAGTAATTCTAAATTAACTCAATAATCAAAAAAGAGTATAAAAGGAAGAATTATTAGTATTTAATATTTTCTTAATATGTGTGAAAATAAAAAGTGGACAAATAAAATGAAACGGAAGGAGTATCTTTGAGTATTTTAGCGCTCCTATGAGCCAATTTTATATAAATGAACCATTAGATTAAAGTGCACAAGTTGACTACAAAAGCAAGCCTTTCACTGGCACAAGAAATTTAGTGCAAAATGCAAATGGCTAAATAATTTAATTTCTTTTTTTCAAATTTGACGAGGGTATCTGCTTCTTGGAAATTAAAAAAAGAAGGATGGGATGCTGGTAAAATAATATGTATTATATTAAGTTTAATCTTTTATTTATACTATCATCATCTTATATTAATTGATTAATTGTACATATCGATTAATTCGGATTCGAATCAAAAAATACATGAGCCCCCAAAGGTTTGACCTATTAATTCAAATGATGTTTTATTGTACGAGTTGTTGTCTACCATCACTAGCTAAATAGTGATTAGTGATCAATTAATTAATTAATAATACTATTTTATGGCATGATTAGGAAAATTGTAATGTAAGATGATCATGGTCTCTATCTACTCTTAAGTTGAACCCTGCAACTGTTGACATCTTTGCTAACTATATATTGTGTAGTATACAGCAAAAAAAAAAGTTTTCCCCGCCAAATATAATAATATCTACATTTTTTTAATTTTTTTAATTATTTTAATTACACATCTAAAGAAAGTCCTTAATCCCAATTAACATACATACAAAAATAAAATCAACAAGTTAAAAAAAGTCAAACTAAAAAAGTTGCACTAAAGAAAAAAATAGCATATATTTAATTTCTCTCACATTTGACACAATTAAAGAAACCATTAACTCGATTAACATAATTTTTCTACAAAAAATAAGGTTTATAAAATGTTATCAACAAATTGTATTATATTGTTGTTTTAGACTCAAACTTGATTTTACCTGTGTTCTTTATTAAAAAAAAATTGTTAATCATGGATTGCCGTCACTAGCTAATCACTTAAAATTTCTTATAACATCTAAAACTAATGTATATTATCTTTAGCGGCTAATAATTTATATACATTATTTAACAAAAAAAATTATATACACACGAAAATAAAATAAAAATATTAACATAAACCTTGACTTATCATTATATTTCACTTATACATGGTCACTTCTAATCAGACTTGGCAATTTATTAATATTAGAAAGAAAAAAAAGGAAAAACACTACCAATCAAGATTGGCTTATTAAGTTGGAGGTTCTCTGAAAATTTGTGAAATTTTTATTGAATTAATTAATATAATTATAAACTATCATAATTTATGTTTTCTCCTAAATTATTATTTATATAATTACTTCATAGATACCGTGGTTGACAACTTCATTAAATAGAGATAAATGTGATGTTTCTTTTATAAAATTAATTTTTACTTAGATCAACTAAACTTTTTATTATTTATGTTATTTAAGAATTCATACTTTTGATGGCAATAAGCTATGCATTCAACAAAATAATTGACAGATAAATAATTGGACTTATTTGTAAATATTTTTGACAAAATTTAAAATTTAATTAATTTAAAATAAACATGTTGGATTAATTTATAAAAATAAAAAAGATTGATAATTTAGTCAACTATTATAAATTTAGAGACCAAAATAAGCTTTTTTTCTAATTTAGTACTCTAGGATTGGAGGGTTTGTTTTAAATATTTTTTTTTAAATTAGAGTATATTTTGAACTGAAATTTAAGATTGGAATTTTCTCAAATTTATTTTCAACTTGAAGGGTCATTTTCACAATCAATACCATTTATTGTGAAATGAATGTTGTATATTAATTTAATTAAAATTATATTTTTTTAATCTACCCTATTTATTATGAAATTTTATATCATTAAATGAAAGATTTAGAATTTCTTTTAGCAGTAACCCCCATAGTTTTTTTTTTTTTTTGAAAGTAGAGATTGTATTACTCAGAAGCTGCAATATCAGCAAGTACAATGTTGTGAATTTCTGGGGGTGTACACCCCACCCAAATACAAAAAGATTCTTGTCTTCTAAAGGCAAGACCAGCCAAAGCATGAGCTATCTCATTGCTTTTCCTGTTCACAAAAATGAAACCCTTACATAACCCACTTCTAACCCCTTCCTGACAATCCAGGCCAAAAATGCCAATGTCATTACAAGGTAAGCATTCACTATTAAACGCATTTACTACCACTTTGGAGTCCGAAAGGACAGTGAAAGGAGTAAGATTACATTCCTCAGCCAAACTCACCCCATCCCGTATTGCGCTAGCTTCTCCTATTTCTGGAGGGACCCCCCAATCATACCTTCTGAAACCTGCAGCCACCACATTGCCCCTACTATCTCTGATTACAGCTCCAGTACTATGTTGGAAGTGCCTGTCCCTAATTCCTGCATCAACATTTACTGTATACTCCCCTGGTTTAGGAGGTATCCATTTCCTATCTTCCCCATTGGGAACTCCTTGGTTGACTCTCTTCGACTCCTGCTTCCCTCTAGCTCTTTGGAAGTCTTCCACGTAGGCCTCTGCCCATTCCAAAATCTGGTCATCCTCTTTGGAGGCCTGATTGAATAACGCACAGTTTCTATTATGCCAAATCATCCATAACATTACACAGAAGATCAGAAAAGCTTGAGGAATTAAAATATCAAAAGCATGCATAATTAGGTCTTGCAAACTCCACGTGCGTTCTGGCCTCAGCCTTACAGCTTCTCCCCAACACCTCCACCCTGTCTTTGCTTTTTTACAAAACCACATTGCATGGATTGCAGATTCCTTCTCCCTCCCACAACTATGACAAATGTCCTCCATGTTCATGCGTTTCTTAGTCAGATTTTCCTTCACTGGAATCCAGTTGTGGTAACATCTCCACAGGCGGACTAAGATTTTTGACGGCAGGCGCAATTTCCAGAATCTTTTCCACCAACTCAGCTGTCTTGCCATCTCAGAGCCTGACGGGGTGTCCTGCAGATCACACGCCACAATATAGCCGCTTCTTACTGTATACTTCCCCATCTTATCATAGTGCCACCTTTGGAAGTCCTCAATGGCATGATTAGCAAGGGGAATTTGTTTGATCAAAGTTGCCTCCTCCACATCAAAAGAACTATCAATCAGAGGAAAGTTCCACTGGCCAAGGCTGTCTCTCAGCTCATTCACTCTCAGATCTGGATTCAGTACAGGGGTACTCTGGATTTTGAATGACTTCTCCTTGGGTATCCATTTGTCTTTGTACACTCTGATGCTCCCTCCACTGCCTACTCTCCATCTCATTCCAGCATCTAGGACTTCTCTGCCCCAAGTTATGCTCTTCCAAGTAAAGGAGGCACTCCTAGGGCATTTAGCCCTCAGAAAATCTGAATCCCGGAAATATCTGCTCTTGTAGACTTTTGCTAGCATACAATCTGGATTCATCATAATTCTCCAGCCTTGCTTTGCAAGGAGGCTTCTATTGAAACATTCTAAATTCTTGAAACCCATCCCACCTCTGCTTTTTGGTTTACACAACTTCGCCCAACTTGCCCAATGGATTTTTCTGTCCCCTTCCGTACTCCCCCACCAGAACCTATTGCAAAGGATCTCCAACTCCTTGATCAGCGTTTTTGGAAGCTTGAAACAATTCATAAAATACGTGGGAATAGCTTGTATGACCGCCTTTAATAACACCTCCTTCCCTGCCCCGGAAAAGAGGTTGCCTTTCCATCCCTGCAACTTTTGTTTGACTCTGTCTTTAATCCCTTTAAAGCTTTCCCCTTTCCTACGCCCAACAGCAGCCGGGAGCCCCAAATATTTCTCGTGGCACTTCACTACAGGCACCTGTAGCACTTGCTGAATACGATCTTGGATATCCAGATTCGTTCCTTTCCCAAAGCAGACAACAGATTTTTCGTAGTTTATGACTTGCCCCGAGGCTCTTCCATAGGATTCCAGCATTTGCTTCAGGGTTCTACACTCCTCTACATTTGCTCTGGCGAACAGCAGACTATCGTCTGCGAAGAAAAGATGAGAGATGCTACACTCTTGACCAAACCTAACTCCTTGAAGCTTCCCTTCTGCAACTGCATTATTAATCATGCCAGACAGCCCCTGACCACAAATCAAAAAGAGGTAGGGGGACAAAGGGTCCCCCTGTCTGAGACCTCTTCCTGGAAAAATCTTGCCCTTCACTTCCCCATTCAGCATGAAGGAAAATTGGACAGAATTTATACACTTCATCACCTTATTGATCCATTGGTCCCTGAAACCCATTTTTTCCATCATCTCAGCCACAAAACGCCATTCTACGCGGTCGTAGGCCTTGGACATGTCCAACTTTAGGGCAAGAGGACCATTGAGCTTCTTTTTTGACCTCTTCATGACGTGAATACACTCAAATCCCAACAACGCATTGTCAGTTATCTGTCTCCCCGGCACAAAAGCGCTCTGCGCTTGATCAATAACTTCATTGAGAGCTTTCCTGAATCTGTTTGCTAGGGTCTTGGAGATAATTTTATAGATCACGTTACATAAACTTATAGGTCTAAATTGGGCCATATGTTCAGCATTTTCTATCTTAGAGCAAAACGTAGCAGATCCGGAGCAGATAGCTCCGGCGAAGGAGAAGGTGAAAGGAAGATGGAGAAGGTGCCTGAACCGGAAAAAAGGGCAGAGGATAGGGGAATAGGTAGCGTGATTGCAGGGAAAGATGGGGAGGCAGGTCAGCCTTTCGCGATGATCAAGGAATTGGGACAAGTGCACGATAAGATTTCTGAAGGGATAGACGGAAAGCTGGCAACTCCCAGTGATCTGATCGAGATTAGCATAGAGCAGGATCCAAGCCCGATTAGCAGAGAATTGGGGGCGCGAAATAAGGGGAAATTTAAAAATGGATGTGATGGGCCATATGGGCTTAAGTTGAAGGCTAAAGAAAAGGGGGTAAAGAAAGGAGTTGGTAGGGCCAGGGGTTTTAAAAAGGCCAAAGGTGGGCTTAAAAGCTATAGAGGGCCCCTTGGGGATATTTCCAACCTCATTAAGCTCAAGGGGTCAGATAATCAGATAGAAGGAGAAAGAGAAATAGGGATTGGAGGTAAACCAGAGACATTATCTAAATCTTTAGACTATGTTGAAGGGGAGAAGAAGAAAGAAGCTTTGGTGGCGGACTCTGCGGAGCAGAGCCGCCAAGCATTATGAAAATATTCGATTGGAACGTTCAGGGGTTGGGCTCCCTTCGAACGTTCCAGAATCTGAAGGATCATGTGAGAGTGATCAAGCCTAATATAGTGTTTCTGATGGAGACGAGGTTACGGTCGGAAAAATTAAACAACTTAAGACTTCAATTGAAGATGGAGGGTTGTTAGGGGGTTGACTGTGAAGGGAAGAGTGGAGGATTGGCTCTGTTTTGGGACGACTCGGTAGGGGTCTCGGTGCTGAGTTCGTCCAAATTTTACATTGATTGTATGGTGTCCGATGAAAGAAATCGAAACTGGAGATTCACTGGGTTCTATGGAAACCCCATTCAATCTCAGAGAGTCAACTCCTGGATTTTACTGAGAAGATTACGCGGTTTATGGGATGGGCCTTGGATTTGCGGAGGCGATTTCAATGAGATACTGCGCGAAGGGGAGAAGTCCGGGGGAAACAGAAGGCAAGATAGTTTAATGAGGAATTTCCAGAATTGCCTTGAGGATTGCAATCTTCTGGACGTAATAAACACAGAGAAGGGTTTCACCTGGTGGTGCAATCGAGGGCAGGGATTGATTAGGGAGAAACTTGATCGCTTTGTCATTAATCTTGGGTGGGAGATGATCTTTCCGCACCACCAAGTTAAGCTTTTAGATTATTGGGGCTCAGATCACCGGCCAATAGTGATGTGTGGAGGGAGAGAGGATTATGAGAAGGGCTGGGGAGATAACAGGAAGAGAGGGAGATACCATTTTGAAGAAGCTTGGACCCTGAAGGAGGAGTTCAGGGAGGTGGTGGAGAAGGCCTGGATGGATGTTACCAGATTCACTGAGATTGGTGAGGTCCCTGGGCGGCTCAGAAGATGTGCTAGAATTTTCTCTCAATGGGGCAGAGATAGCATGGGCCAGATCCCCTTACAGATTAAACAAAAGAAGGAAGAGCTGCGGGAGTTGCTCAATTCAGGTGACACCAATATTCCTTTCTCAGTCATTAAAAGGGTAGAGGATAATTTAGAGGATCTTCAACATCAAGAGGAGGTGAAATGGAAGCAGAGGGCTAGAGTAGACTGGCTCTCCCACGGAGACAAGAATACCCGTTTCTTCCATATGAAAGCTTCGAAGAGAAGGGCAAGGAACAGAATTCGGGGCTTGTTTGATGAGGGGGGAGTGTGGAGAGACGATCCAGATGAAGTGGGTGCAGTCATTCAAAGGTACTTCTCAGAGATTTTTGAATCCTCCAATCCCAGCTCGGTGGAGATAGCAGCGGTCACGAGGCATGTGAGGAGTTTTGTCAGTGAGGAGACCAATGAGATGCTGTGCAAGAATTTTTTGGCAGGGGAGATTGAGAAGGCGATTAAAGAGATGCCGGCAACGAAGGCCCCAGGTGGAGACGGCTTCCCTGCAATCTTCTACCAGAAGTATTGGGGCTTACTAGGTGATGATATTACGAAGGTATGTCTCAAATTTCTGAATAGTGATGGTAATATTAATTGCATCAATGACACTGTGATAACTTTAACCCACATAGTTTTGTTTGTTAGGGAAAAAATCCCAATAACTTACTTTATCCATCACATGAGATTAAACCGTTAAACGATTTGCCGGTTCAGCACCACATTTTGTCCGAAAATGCTCTATACTACATATCTTTAAAAATTCGTAGGGTCTCTATTGATTAGAGAAAATCCAAGAACTGCCATCTATTTTAGGGTTAATTTATAAAGTTATTTTAACATGATTATTTTCAAACAGCTATAATTTTAATTTCAGATTCGGCCTCAAATACAAACAAATCCTCAATCTTACCAATAAGTTGTAGTTCAACTGGTATGAACGCTGCATAGTATTCTGTTGGATCATAAGTTCAATTTTTTCCACAAATATACCCCCTCCCCAATTATCAAAAAAAAAATCTCAATCTCAGTAGCATCAACCAATAATTTAAAAATTGAAGCAAATGACCGATTCCATCTTTTGTTATTTAAATTTTAAATGTATAAACTCGGTGTAGAACATATATAGCGTAAATAAATTTATTTTAAAACTAATAGTTAAATCGATTAAATTTTAAACCGATAATTAAACCGCTTCAGCCACAAATTCAATCTCTAAATCAGACAGGCCATTACCAACTTTCTCTTACAAGATCACATGCTCTATGGATTGGAAATTTGAAGTTGAAATATTTGTAGGGTTCACGGGCCTTCCCTATTGATATGCTCTTATTTTATGTCCTCGCATAATCTCCATTTCCATGTGAAGGAAAAGAGACATATTCCATTAAGGACAAACATTCTTTGTTTTTGCTATGCCTAATTGCATTATTTTGACCCAAAAGATCTAATATAGCATCTAAGGAGCGCTCTCTAATTTCAAAAACTTCAAAAACTAAGGTTAATAGTGCCAAAAACTAAAATTTTAAATAACCTGAGATAGATTTCCAATTTTAAAAATTTGATTTTATTTTTCATTTTTTGGTACCATTAGACCTAAACTTAAACATAATATAGATCTTATTTCTTATTATATTCTTTAAAATGACAATAAATTTAATTTTCACCCCTTAAATAAAATTCCTGGCTCATCGAGTACTTAAACTTTTGCAGTACAGATCTTTGGATAGTTTGAAGTAGACAAGGATTAAAAGGAACTTTTATCTTAAACCACAAGAATGTTTGAGTTGTTAGACAAAGGAAAAGCAAGCCATGTTCCAAGATCATGGAGCACCATGCAATTTTTGGTACAGATTATTGCCACTTTCTGACCCTAATCATTTTTATCTTTTTATGGGTATTTTTGCAATTGTGGAATTCATCTATATTTTACATAATTTTGAAGTCATGATGATGATGGTGCAAAATTTTCTTGTTAGTTATAATTGAAGAATTGAATTTTTAAAACTTGAAACTCAATCGTTTACATGTAATAAATTTAATACTAAGTTGTTACTGATTACTGAATAAAGAATAGCTATGCTAATTTTTGTTTGGAAATTTCCCTATCAAAGTTTCAAAGATTAAGTGACCAACTCTAAGCAAATGACAAGTATGGTTGGGTAGTGATGTTACATTGAGTTGAAGATTTATACTCCATCACCATCTTTGCATACCTAATTTGCCTTTGATTAACTGAAAACTAACCAAAGGTTGTTAACTACTAATGATTTTGATCCATAATTTTCCTTTAATTAACTGAAAACTAATCATCTATCAAATGAACATTCAGATATGTATTCTACAATTAGAAGTGAGCAAACGATTGGTTCGATTAAAAACCGAATGATTTAACCAAACTTCTTTATCTCATTAACCTAATAACCTGAATTAACGAAAACGATCTTCAAAAAAAAAAAAAATTAAAGAAAACCATATTTATTGAAATCTTAAAAATACAAAACCAGAACAACCTAATTAGCCGGTTAAAATGATAATAATATATAAAAAAGATCTTAAAAAAATAAAAATAAAATCGGTTAATTTAGTTAACCAAATTTTTATAGTAATTTTTAACTGTAACAGAACTAATTTTTTATTAATCGAACAAACTAAACTAACCAAATTAACTGAAAATCTTTAACATGATTAACCGAAATAAACCGGCTAATTCAATTCAACATAATTCTTGCTCAGCCCTATCTGCAACACCTTGATGATCAATTGAAGACTTACAATTACTGGCTTAGAACATTTATTGCCCAAGTTAGGAAAAAGCATTTAGCCCATTCAAGCCCTAAAGCAAAAGACCTTCACATCCCAAGAGTATCATATTCAGTGGCGGATCCAAGATTTTTTTCAGCTCGAACTTAACTTCTTCACCTTCGATTTTCTGTCAGTCCGACTTAACCTCCATCTAGTCTTAAATTTACCATAAACCTAAAACCTACCCTAGCCTAAGGATAGTTCCGCCCCTAAGTACTACTCAACTCGACCAGTTCCTAATATGGCAGACTTACTTTCCTACCTGCCTACTTTTATCCTTATGAAGAAGATTGGTTTAATTAGTTGGTTTTATCAATACCATATTAGCACTTCATTCCAACCAAAACAAGCATTTAAAAACCTTATCTTGCATAATATCTACATGTTATGATATGCACACAAGATATTAAAGCAACCATAGTGCAAAGTTGAAGAAATTGGCAAGCTTTTATTTGATGAACCAAAATTGTAGTTCTGTAATGCCTCTTGTAATATGGCTGCAAGCTCCCTGCTAAAACAATTCATTTTAGCAGCAGTCTTGCTGTCAATGACAATGTATATAGTCTCAACTTATTGTTGCTACAAAAATTACACAAGTATAGGAACTAACTCATCAATTCAAAGAACTTTTTATCGACTTACATGTAGTAGGTTAACGTAAAAGAATTCTCTGTAAATGATCTTCAAAGCTGATAAAGCCTATCAAAGTTTCTCCAAGAATTCCTCGTATCTGAAACATCATCACCTCTCACAGATTGATCCAAGCCTCTGTTCGAACTCCTAGCATAATGCAATTACAAACAGCATTCGCCAAGGGCCAGAACTTTTCATTATATAATTCAGTTATATGATATGATTAGGCACCGGAGAAACATGAAAACAGCGATATTCCCCCTCGCCTTAATGGAATATCGCCATAATTTTCTTTGTAGTGACTACCACAAAAGTGATAAAACAACTAAGATAATCATTTGCTTTTAAGGCTATAAATATTTCCAGCCACTCCAACAATGCTGACTACTACTGCCATAATTAACATTACCCATGAAAGTAATTTATCCCCACGACTCAAACCCTCCCCTCGATGGCCCAATCTCAGTGCAACAAGAGGCGGAAAAATGAAGCCTAACGACACTGCTGTAGTTGCCCCTGTAAATTTAAAAGCTGTCCAGATGTTGGGAACCATGGTAGAGCCAAAGTATATCAGCCCTAATAGCACTGCTGTCAATGCCAAAGATCTCTTCCTACTCTCTGAAAGTGGAGCGGATCCCACAAAAACCACGGAATCCACTGTTTGCCTTAAAGAGAAATGAATAACCGGAAAAACAAGAACCAAATGAAGAATATAACCGACCCTAACAATATAATCCAATGTAGAGCTAAACGCAATACCTAAGTCTGCGTCAAAATTGGTCAGGACATCAGCTTCGGTATCCTTCCCGAACAGTAAGTAGCCTGATATAGCAGTTGAAGTATAAACGCCAACGCAAAGAACAGTTGTAATTCTCCCCACCCGGTTCATCTTCTGAGGCGACCGCCCTTCAAGCTCATTATAAATTGGTTGAACATTAAAGTGGCAGATATAAGCATTCGTCATGATTGGAATCACCACAAGTAAATCTAAGATAGCCATCTTCGAACTAAAATCAGGAGTCATCCTTGGAGCCTCTATTTTCCCTTCCACAAGCTTAATAAAAGCAACAATAAAACACACGACAACAAACACAACAGCTAAAGCCACGGAAGCAGCCGAAGTCATGCTCAAAGAATCAATCTTATCGAGAGAACAAAGAGGCGCAAGAAAAACCACCACCACAATCAAAACCACCAGCTTCCGATGATCCCACATCCCATGCCCTAACCACTGATCGAAAACCCCCATATGATGAAGAGAACCCGACATAACATCACCGATAATAATCAAATACACAACCATAACACCAGCATTGTTCACAATAATACAAATCTCAGACAAAACCTTTGCAGTTTTCCCTAAAGCACATTGAACAACTTCACCATAAGACGAAGCCTTACAAAGCACCGAAAACCTAATCAACATCTCGACACTAATTTCCGACAAAACCCCCATCAAAACAATCAACACCACCCCTAAAACCAATCCAAGAACCTTCATTGTCGCCGGTAAAGCCATGATCCCGGCGCCAATAATCGATGTAGTAAGATTAAACACAGCACCATAAATACCAGACCATTTACTATCATTATCATTGCCAGATTGTTTCACCAATGGATAATTGTCAACATCAAAATCATCATCCTCACCAACATTACAATCTAACATGTTAAAAGTTTCAACCTTTGAATCCTTAAAGCCATCCCCATCATGAAATTTGAGATGGGTATTTGTGGGGATCTCAGAATTATCATAATCATGGTGTTGCAATTGTAATTCAACGTACGAATTTTTTTGAATAGCAGTGTAATTGCTATCCATTACATAAACAAATTGCAGATCTTGATTGAGAAAACAGAGAATTAAAACACACAAAAAAGATGAAAACTTACAGAGATGGATAATTATGAGTAAGTCAAACGTTGTTTTGGTTTGGTCTGTTGTTTTTCTCTTCGAACGAAAGAAAGAAACAAAATTGGAACTGGTTGAGGAAAAGGTTTTTGTTGAGTCAATAGTTTCATTGGTTAAATTGCTTTGTTTTTATAATTTTTTTAATGCCATGTCATCTGGGTCCATGTGAAATAAAACTGAGTCTGGGCTAGATCTGGTGGCTACAGCAAAACTTGAAGGATGAGCTAAGCAAAATCTATTTAGATATTTTTATAAAGACGTAAGTCTCACTTTAGCCTCCCTTTAATTCAAAAACAATAGTTTATTGATACTTATTTTAATTTTATACTCAATTTAGTCTTAAGTTTTTTTTTTTTATCGGTTTACATCAATTTTTACCCTTGATTCGGCGCTTATTGCTTACCCCTGATGATTATTATATGCTAAAATCGGAATAAATGATTAAAAACCAAATTTTTATGATCAAATTAACTATAAAATTAAAATATGTGTTAATTGACCATTGCTTAGAGGTGTATGAAAAAATTATCGAAATTCAATTTTGGGAATAGTACTACATTTTTTTGAATCAAGGGTTAATTTTTTTTTCTTTTGTGACTCGGGATCAAATAACTTGCTCTCAGTCTGATCAATTAAGGATATTATAATCTTATTTTAGGTAAGTTAAAGACAATATTTTCTGTTTTTGGTCAATTAAAAATAAAATTAAATTAGTTTGAGTTATGAACTTATTTTATGTTGATCTAAAATAAAAAAAATATAGTCCTTATTTGATTAAAAGATTTAAAATTGAATTATTTGACCATGAGACACAAATATAAAGACCGGATTGAGATTTTATTCATTTAATTTTTCTTTTTATCTATAAATTTTAATAATTCTAGATTATATTTAATTGACCTAATTAAAATATAAATTGTGATCATTAATGTAATTAAGAGCATAGAATGGACGATCATAATTCTAGATTCTATTTTGTTCATCTTTTTCTAACTAATATGAAAATTTCGCCACTGATTTTGTGTTGCATCATTTATCATTACCTGCAAAAGAAAACTTAACATTTGTACACCTTTCTTTAATGCAATAACTATATTTGTTCATTGGCAGGGCTTGGATCATGGATGGAACAAATCGAATCCAACCGGTTGATTCTATTAAATGTAAGGTTAAGTCCAGTTCAGTTTAATTTAAATCCAATGTTTTATTACTTAAATTTCGTCCATGTATTAAATTATAAGAATTCAGTTTGTTGTTTTTGACTTATATATAAACTTAACTAAAAAATTAAATTTGAATATAAAAAGAAAATTCTGATATGAATTCATACTAAAATCCAACTTAATGAAAACAATTATGAGATCGAAAGAATATAATTGTCCTATTAATGCACAAAAAAGAGTAAGTCATTAATATATGTTTCTTCGTGACGGAATATGTCTGCTTATTTCTTGATTCTCAAGCAAAACACAGTGAACCACAAAATGAGTGCACGTCTCCTCGCCTGTAGAGAACGAACATAAAAACTGACTCAAATTCAGTCAACCGCACATTATTAAAAAAATTGTTAATTTGTTTCTTAGTACTAATATTTGGTTCTGAATCTCTGGTTAGTGTGTTTACTAGTGTTCAATGATGAAATTAGGTCATTGTTCGAATTTAAAAAAAAAATATGGTCCCGTCGGATACTGACTCCTGACTTTCGCGCTAATTTTCGTGATTAATAGTGTTTGTATTAAGTTTTAATTAATAACAATGATGTGTCACTATATAAAATTTTATGTGCGTGCGCTTTACCCTACTGCTCACACCATCATTTGCAGATTTTTTTGATGTGTATATATCTAACAATTTGTATAGGAATATAGTACTAACTTTTTAAAATTATTAATTCTAATTAGTTTACTTTGCCCCAGTACTGCTACGCTATTCCCCTTCGCCTTCGGGAAAGCCTCCTCCCCCTACTAATGTTAATGAATTTATGTCGGCCTTTCTGTTGCTTTTTGGGCTCTTGGGGCTGGACCAATTCGTTAGCAGTGGCGAGTAACTTAAATACGTTCGCTCACGCCTAACTCTTGTTAGTCACTTCTCTTACTCTATTGACATGAGTTTTTAGTGGATTATGAGTTAGAAAAGAGTGTTGGCCGAAGCTCACGTGCTCATATGAACCATATCTCCTACCATCTCATATAGGAATTTCTGTCCTTGTTGGAAGGCTAATAATCACCCATGGCACCTCAACTTTAGGGGTACGGCCGCTAAACCCCCTGATGTTTAAAAACGGGCGCTAAACCCCCTGATGTTTAAAAACGGGCGCTAAACCCCCTGAACTTTGAGGTGGCGCTCACAAAACCTCTTTTGCTCCAAATATGACGAAAATACCCCTGGCGCCGTTTTTTCAGTCAATTGTCAGTTTTAAAAAAAAAACTGACACTGCCATATCATCTGACACGTCAGAATTATACCTTTAAAAATTCAAACACCCAAAATACCCTTACTTTAATTTAGAAAAAGACAAAAAAAAAAAAAACTCAATCTAAATTAAAGTAAGGGTATTTTGGGTTGAGTTTTTTTTTTGTCTTTTTCTAAATTAAAGTAAGGGTATTTTGGGTGTTTGAAATTTTTAAGGTATAATTCTGACGTGTCAGATGATATGGCAGTGTCAGTTTTTTTTTTAAAACTGACAATTGACTGAAAAAACGGCGCCAGTGGTATTTTCGTCATATTTGGAGCAAAAGGGGTTTTGTGAGCGCCGCCTCAAAGTTCAGGGGGTTTAGCGCCCGTTTTTAAACATCATAGGGTTTAGCGCCCGTACCCATAAAGTTGAGGTGCCATGGGTGATTATTAGCCTTGTTGGAAAGACGTGGAACCCAAATCTAAAAATAACAAGAAAAAAACAACTCCAATATCCTAACTGGTGGTGGACGAAAGCTGAGCTTTTGGGCCTCGTAGCAAAGCAGGAGTTTGGGTTGGTGTTGTATAGGGGGCGTGGGAGTTAACACATAGTAAATAGAGAGTCCTCAGAAAGCCTCTTTTACTAAAAAAAACAGCCTTAATAGTATTGTAAAATCAAGGGATTAGCTGGAGGTAACAACGCCTTAAACATAAAAAATGAGTCAGTAGCAAGGAAAGATAGAAGAATCTCACGTCAAGAAAGTTGGAATCCATTGCTTAATTTCTTAAGTTTCGTGCAAATAATAGTCTAGATGTATAGGTACGTATTTTCAAAATAGGTACGTATTTTCAAAATAGGTACGTATTTTTCAGATAGGTACATATTTATTAGAGTCGTTCTTAAAAAAAGATTCGAGTATATGAAACTTTGACTCTATTGCATAAGTGATGCACGAAACCATTGAGAGATTACCTCTATCCTAAGTAGAAAAAGCCGAGTGGAGAAGCCCCCAGGAACAGTAGGAAGGAATCATACCCGCCTCTGAATTAGTACCCTTGCCTACACAAGCATGTCTCCTCTAAGGGCTCGGGAAATGAGAAAAAGGAGAAAGGACGCCGAAAAAAACAAAAAATAAAAACTCATATGGGATCGAACAATACAAGAAGATTATATTTGTTACGGTTAATCCATGTGTTCGAGATTTTTTGCTTTGTCAATCAATAAAAAGTCTTTGTGTGATTTAATGACAATAAGAGAATTAAGGCTAGGGGTATAAAATTTTTTAAAAAAAATATTTAGAACGAGCACATAATTTTTTTAATTTCTTATATTATTTGAATCGTAATTATTTTTGAATATTACTAGAAAATATATTACTTTTTCTATAAAAAAACTCTCAAACCTTTTTAGTTTATCTTTTGATATTTAAGCCATCACGCTTTAGTTATTTATGTCAGTTTTTCAAACGTGAGAATTTATTTACAATGTAATTTTTTTATTCTTTTTTTCTAAATAACTTGAAAGATTATTCTTTTTGTAGGTTCTGCCTGAAATAAAATTAAAGTCATGCTTTTCAAATTAATATTCCCTCCGTCTCATTTTAAAAAGTCTCATTTTATTTTGCACCAGATTAAGAAAACACTAAAAAGCACTAATTATTTTTTTTCTTGTTTTTTCCTTATTAATGATAGTGAAATTTTCAAAATAAATTATTTTAAGGTGATTTAAAAAAAGTCAAACCCATCAGTAGGTCCCTCTACTTTTTGACTTTTACTCCGAAGGTCCCTTTATTTTAATTTGTCGTTTACGTATTCCTCTACTTCCATTTTTTTTGTCATAGTGCTCTTTGACGGAATACGGAGAATGTGCCACATTCTACGTTATTAAGAGTGTGTCAAAATGACATTTGAACATTAAAAAAGTGAAAAATACATTACAATTCTTGTACTTAATGTATAATACGTTAAAACCATTATACTTAGTCTACAAATTAAAATCAAATGCTATTTTTATATTAAATTAATTAATATATTATTAAAAATTCATATATATTTACAAATAATTAACATTTTAATTAACTAATTAAAATTAATTTAAAAATTATAATTAGTATATTAAATTTTAATTTATCTTGAGATTTAATTTTTATTTTAAAATAAAACTTAGTCCATAATTTTAGTCCCGCCGCCGTCTTTTTCCGCCGTCCATCTCATAAAATTTTGATTAAACGTAATTTAATTTTAATTTATTTCATATTGAATTTTTATTTTAAAATTTTATTTAGTCTATAATTCTAGTCCCGCTGTCGTCGTCATCTCGCACTCTGACCATCACCATTTTTTCCAAGCCCCATTCTTACGGCCGGCCATTCTGAAAAGGTGGTGGCCTGTTTTTTCCATTAATAGAGAAGACATGTTTTTTTCCTCTATTAATGGAGAATACGAAAAGCTCTCGTCTCATTAATGGAAGAGAGGCGAACAAGTGTCTCCCCCATTAATGAAGATGCCTACTTCTCCTCCTTCAATAATGGTGGAGAAAAAGGCCGGGATATGGAGAGGTTAATGATGAACTAGAGAAAAAAATAAAAAAAGGTGTTAATTATTTTTTAAATTTTAGCTACATTTTTTTTATTATGACACGTTATTATTTAACGACAAGTTTATTAGTTAACCGATAATGTGAAACACATTCCACATTCCATTTATCAATGGTTACTAGATAATGCAAATAGAGGACACGTAAACAGAAAATTGAAGTAAAAAGACATCCGGAATAAAAGTCGAAGAATAGAAAAACCTGATGATATATTTGGCCTTTAAAGAAGGACAAATGAAATCTCTTAAAAAATCAAGCAGTTGAGAAACCTCTCAAAACCTATTAAGTTTTGACACATAATAGAAAAAAAAATCCTAGCCGTCTCTCTCTTTTAGAAACCTCTCAAACCCTAGTAAGTTTTCTTCTTTTTGTCATTTGGGAGGTGGTTTTTGGCCATTTTTGGCCTAAAATCACCTCCCTAATCTCTTATATTCAGTCTTTTTAGCTTTCTCCATAGTTATTGTCTTTAATTTAGAATAAAATTTCTTTCTTAGCCATTTATGGTTTAGATCTAGAAATTATTTTCTATTCTAGTATCTTAATTTCATTAGATCTGATCTAATCGAAATTAAGAGTAGTTTTTTTTCATCATTAGAGATGAAATTGTTTTTTGCGATGCAAGCGACTTGGATCTCTAAAACAATTAGAGCCACCATCTTACGACGGATTTCACCAAATATCGGTATGTTTTGCGTCAATATCGATGATGTCTTTAATGTTCAAGAGAAGAGATATGTCACAGAAGATGTGATTAGGGATTTTAACGATGAAGTTATAGCTGTTAGCTGTAGCAGTCGTGCGATTAAAGTTAGTATTATCATGGCAAGTGAAGCTAATCTAATTCTCTTTATTTTAAAGGTTGTAATGGATGCCTTCAACAACAACTCTTTGCTTTATAATATTATCAGTTTAATAGCAAATGACTATTTTAGCTTGAGATGCATAAATGTTGTTTTAATAGAAAATTTCATGTGGTAGCATATGACTATTTTAGTTTATCTAATTAGTTGGGGCATGTCCCTCCGATTATCAAATTCTATGTATTGGCTGATCAATCAGCTTTTGATTAATAGAATTTTTTATCTCAAAAAAAAAAGGACAAATGAAGAAGTTTTATGTAAAAGTCTATTAAAAATAAAAATGAGACTTTTAAAATGAAATATGTAAAAATAAAATATGAAACCTATAAAAATAGACGGGGAGAGTATTCTATAAGCATGTGTATTCGCAAAATTAAATTGAAATCGTATTTTTGTCATTAATATTCTTCAAACATGTGTACTCACCTTTTGAAATATGATTATCCTCCTCATGTGCCACTTTTGGATTGAGCGATAGATAATATTTTTTATTTTTATAAAGAGAGAGTTGGATTGAAAATGAAAGCTCACTTGTCTTTAGCTTTCTAATTGTGGCTGAACAACAAAGGTAGAAATGGATGACTACTATTATGGTGTGCACATGAAATTTCCATTTTTTTTATTTATATATATTTTAAAAAGATTAGATTTATTTTATTTATTAAACAGTTAATTAATATCATTATCTTCTGTTATATTATTAATATTTTCTATTATATTTATTAATATATAATATTATTAGATTAAAAATAATTGTATAAAAGTTAAAAGTAATACTTATTTTTACCGACAAGTTTAAGTGTATTAAAAAGTCAAGGGTTTAAATTTGGACCTCGATGATTTTATAGTTGTTTATATATTTTGCCGAATTATTTATAAAATAGACCAATAAATTTTTTAAAATACTAAAATCTTTACTCATAAAAACGAATATCTCAATACTGTAAATATTTCATTGACTTCTGCACAAATATATGCGTGTGGATTTGTCTTCAGTCGTGATATTTATTTTTTATTTTTATTTTATCTACTTATAATTTTCGAATTTTTACTACTATCATTATTTGAAGCGTATGATTTCAGTTGGAGCTAAGCTAGCAAGTGGTTGACATTGACGAATTAAAATTTGAAAGCGAAATCCCATTTCCTATCGTAGTCTTTTTCTTTTATATTGACCATAGAATAATCAATCTCCATTCTATTTTATTCTATCCTTTATGTTGTGTCATTCATACAAATATTTTAAATATTTATTTTCAATATATCTATCAATATTCGGTCATTAAATACAAAACTGAAAAAACAAAAGAAAAGACAAATTTATAAGAAAAACGATATTAATACGAAGAAGAAATAATGAAATTGATTGAAAATAAAATGAGGTAGATAATTAAATTTCCGTCCTGTTTTAAAAGATAATATTTTTGCTTTTATCTCGATTATGAACAATTAATATTAGTTAAATGGTTAATTATTGTCCTACATATTTTTATTAATTATAAAAAATTATGAAAAAAGTAGAAAAGAGATAAAAAAATTAATATTTTTACCACAAGCTATAATTTCTTGTATATTTAGATTTTAAACTTTATTTGGTAAAAAATAAATGAAAATATTTTTTTTATTTATTTTTTTAATTGTATTTAGTATTGCATATAATAATTCATTTTTATTATAAAATAAATATAAATAGTGACAAGTATGTATTCATTATAAAATATATAATTAATATAAAAACAAATAATGTAAAAACAAATTTTTTAAATAAAAATATAAGGGAGAATTTTTAAAAAATTGATGAGTATCTTTTATTTTAATTACATGTACTTTTTAAAAATAAAAATCAAGAGGTTTCCAAAAAATCAAGATATAATTAACACAATCTAACAGTTAGTTAATGAAAAAAAATTGAAGGTAAGAATATTTTAGTATAATACTCACCTTACTCCTTATGAATTGTCGTTTTAGTTTGTCTTTTTCGATTAATATATTCTTATTTATATATACATTATATTTAAAAAATATCTAAAAAGCTACTCTCTACAGTTTATAATATTCGTATTTTTTTAGAAATGGATCGTAATTAAAATATCAAGAAAGCATTTATTGTTATGTTTCAAATTTATTTCTATCAATAAATAATTTAATGAATGTGATGAAAATTCACCCAATAGTGATAAATAAAAAAAATAAGGATAATTTTATAACTAACGAGAGAGACAGAGAGAGAGAGGCGACGAATGTTATAGATTAAAAAGAGTAATGTAACTAAAGAAATTAATATAAGGGTAGCATGCTATTCTGTAAATATATTAATTAATATTTACCAATTATGTGTATAATTTTAAAGTTTTATTAAAGCAAAAAGTCTCACAAACTATTGACCTGTATTTTTTTTTCATTCTAACGTTAAAACCGGTCAATTTTATTCTATATCGTATTTTGATTTTCAATTACATCATAAATTGAAAATGTTAGTCGATGTTATTGTTATAAGGATGAAAACATTCAAAACAACTAAATTTAAAAGTAATATCATTTTTTTACTTGAATAAATTCAAACAGGTCTTTTATCTTTGAAAAAATTCAAATAAATTATAAGTACAATTTTAATTAGATATATAATTAATTTTTAAAATTTTATTAAAAATTAAATAAATTAAAAACCTACCTATATCGACACCTCCAACTCTGAATCTGCCACCTCCTTTCTCGGACCCGCCACCAACCGTCCTCGGACTTGCCGCTACTCATCTTTCATTAAAGACAAGCAAGATCTGTTTGTCTTCTTGAGGAAGATGAGCAAACCTCGTCTTCAATGGAAGACGAGCCGAAATGGTGGGTCCAACGTCGTTAGTGGTTTAGAGAAAGCAGCAACAGAGTTGGAATTGGACGACGAAGTTGGAGGCGTTAGAACTTTTGAGGCGTAAAAATATCGGGTTGAATTTAAAAAATAAATATCATTAATTTATACTAAAAAATATATATATTATTATTTATTAGTATTATTTTTTGAAGTTTTAGAAAAGTTTGCAATATTTATGATATTAAATGCTATTTAGAATATATGCTAAATAAAAAGGATTTATTTTGAATGTTATTTAAATGAAAAGAGTCCAATTTGATGTTTTAGAGTGCAATTGAAAATTAAAAATATAATATAGAATAAAGTTGTTCAGTTTCAAACGTCACTACAAGAAAAGTGAGTTTTAGCAACGGTCTATTACAACAATCATTAAAATCATTACAATACATATACCTTTTATAACGATTATTTTAATGTCGTTTCTAAATATAAGTATTTTACAACGTCTAATAAAATTGTTATTAAAAGTTATGCTTTTAGCAACGACTTAATTTATATCGTTTTTAAAGATAATTATTTTACAACGACTAATCATGTCATTGTAAATTATTAGATTTACTAACGATTAAATATGTGTCGTTTTTAAATATTATCATTTCACAACGACAAAAAATTTCGTTGCTAAAAGAAAGAAGGAATAGTTAAAATCCCACATTGAAAATAAGTGAAATGAGAATGATGCATTCTTACTATAAAAGAAACCCACTTTTCACTATGAAAATAATTTTTACTTTTGTTGTAATATATCAATCAAAAAGTAAAAAAATATTAAATTTTAATAATAATTATATTTTAGATTATAAAATTAAAAAAATTATAAAATTATATAACATATGAAAATAATAATTAATATTATAATATTTTGACAACGACTTTTTATAGTTGCTAATAACTTTTAACAACCAATCTTATAGATTTTGTAAAACCTATAGCAACGACCATTATTTAAAAAAATCGTTATAAAAAACATTACATTACGCCAACACGCACAACCACGTTTGTCGTTGTTAAAAACTTTTAACAGCCATATTTTAGGTTTTCACAACGACAACTCACGTTTCTAAAAATCAAATTTCTTGTAGTGCGTCAGAGTACAATTAAAAAAAAGTGATAATTCCATAATAAAATCACCACTTTTATACGTTTTTTCATTTTAATCATGTACTTTAAAAAGTGTCAAATAAAATCACCATTTTTTTCAAATCTATCACCGATGAAAAATTCGGTGTTCTTTTCCTCTCAAATAAATATCATAGTTTGACTAATGTCTTAATTAACACAAAAAATACCTTGCTCTTACTTTTTTTTGTTAATTTCAGTTGTCGAGTCAACTAAGATACACTGAATTTTCACATTCGTGATAGATTTACAAAAAAAAAGATGGTGATTTTATTCGACACTTTTCAAAGAGCGTGATTAAAATGAAAAAAAATACGTAAAGCTGGTAATTTTATAATGAATTAACCCAAAAAATTCAAAGATTGATAGTTTTGATATTTTTTTGCCTTTTACTAATATAGAATTAAGGAATATGATAAAACTGGAAAAAAATTAATAAATTTTTAAATAGTTTGTATAATTTTAAAGTTTTTTTAAAAAAATGAAAAGAAATATAATAAAATTAAATAAACATATTAATAAAGTTTCAAATATTAATTTATGAAAACATTAAATTATGATCCAACTCCAAGGGATTGAACAGTCTCTTTAAGAATATTTGGTTGTCTAACCAATTCTTACAATCTATCGTCAATTTGAAAGTGGACAAAAATTTTAGGACAATTTTTTTTTTCAAAGTGGACAATTCTATTGGAACGGAGAGAGTATTTTTTTTGTAAATCTATCACCGATGAAAAATTCGGTGTTCTTATCCTCTCAAATAAATATCATAATTTGACTAATGTCTTAATTAACACAAAAAATATCTTGCTCTTACTTTTTTTTGTTAATTCCAGCTGTCGAGTTAATAAAAATACACTGAATTTTCACATTTGTTATAGATTTACAAATAAAGATGGTGATTTTATTTGACGATTTTCAAAGAGCGTGATTAAAATAAAAAATACTTAAATATGATAATTTTATAATGAATTAAACTTAAAAATTCAAAGATCGATAGTTTTGATATTTTTTTCTTTTGCCTTTTACTAACATAGAATTAAGGAAATATAATAAAACTTGACAAAAAATTTAATAAATTTTTAAATAATGTGTATAATTTTTAAGTTTTTTAAAAAATGAAAAGAAATATGATAAAATCAAATAAACATATTACTCCCTCCGTTCTTTTTTAATTGTCCATTTAGCCAATATTACACATATCAAGTTAGTGCTTATTTTGTCTTAATTTATAAAAAAATACTAATATAACCCTATTAATTAATAAATGCCTTTTAAATTAAAATATAGAGTCATTTATTAGGATGGGTAAACTGGGAAGATAAGTAGCTAATATCACATGGGATTTTGAAATGGACAACTATTTGTAGACAAATAAAATTGGCTAAATAGACAACTAAAAAAGAACGGAGGGAGTAATAAAGTTTCAAATATTAACTTATGAAAACATTAAATTATGGTCCAACTCCAAGAGTATTGAACAGTCTCCTCAATGGCAACCATAAACATCCCTTTAATACCATTGAGTAACTTTTTCTTATAAATAAATCAATTATTCAGTCCCCACTAATTATGTTAGGAATTATGTCATGTCAACTTAAGAAATACCGACAATCAATATCTCGTGCTACTTTAACAAAGAGTTAGTTCATCTCCAAAAGAAACGATATTCTTTGCAAATTCTCATTCATCCAACATTGCTGATAAAATAAATTTACCGTGTTTTTGAGAAAAGTACAATAAAACATATCGGCGAGACATTCAAGAGAACGTGGTTACGATTTGGCCAGGTAATATTTACATATTAATAAAACTAATAATAACAATAATACAAATAATAATATTAATAATAATGATTAAAGAAAGGACAAATGGACGTGGAGAATAGGATTTTAAAAAATAAAAATAAAAATAAAAATAAAAATAAAAATAAAAATAAAGATAATGATAATAATGCAACATCATCATCTTTCCTACACCTCAGCTTCATGCTATCAACAATGTCAATTCACTTGGTTTACAATTTAGTGGTCCTACTGCATCTAAGATTTCCATAAATTTTGATTAATACAATGTCAACTTAATTTTATAAAATTCCTCTAGTTAAGACAATTTATACTTATTTTAAATTAACGGTACTTGTATTTGACCAAAGAAATAAAAAATAGTTTAGATATCTGAAAAAATAATTATACACTACATTTTAATAAGATAAGGTATTAGAATTTATAATCTTTTCTAATAAAGAGTTTCGAACTACGCAATTGAAATATTCTCAAAAATAAGAAGAAATATGCAATTGAAATTGAAGAAGTGTAAAAGTATTTGAAGGCTTGGTCTAGTAGTTAAGTCCTTCTCCATACATGAATGAATTTGAGGATTCAATTCTCTTCATGTCATGATTTGTCCAATTTTAAAAAATACTTAATACCAATAACTAATTTCCGCTAATCTCTAATGACAATTAGCATAAAATAAGTCTATTTTTAATGATGAAAAAAGTGAATAAGTGCGAGAGGATTGTAGTTAATTTACAAGTTAAAACTAAAGGTAAATATTTCAAAGTTTAATTACTTAAAAAAAACTCACCTTATAATATTTATTCATTTATACCCTGACCTAGGAAAAAGTTCATTTGTATCCTTTTTTTAATTTTTCATTTTCGTCTCTACCCTAAAAAGCTAATTTGACCTCTATTTATTTGAAAAAATATTCAAAATGATCCTTTATATTTAGCTTATTTTCTAATTAAATATTAATATTATTCATCATTTATAATGTTTTCATCCTTTAATTAATTTAATTGTCAAAAATTTTAATTTTAGGATAGAGATGAAAACGAAAAATCAAAAAAAGGTTACAAATGAACTTTTTCCTACGTGAGGGTATAAACGAAAAAATATTATAAGGTGGGTTTTTTTTTTAAGTAATTAGGCCATATTCCAACCAAGAGTGTTTGTTACACTTATGTCGCATTATTTTTATAACACATTGATAAATGTCTACGATTTGAGATACTATATTTTTATTTATTTATTTATCGTTAAATGTTCTAATACTGCAATTTTTTATTGTTTTGTTGCAAAATGACGTGTAACAACATTGTTTTGTATAACTATTTATATTTGAAAAGATATGATAAAAGTAAAAGAAGAATGAGAAGTAAGAAACATTATTAACTATCCATTCAAAAAAATCATAATATAGTTTATGAATAATTTTTTTAACTTTATAACTTGTAAACATTATTTTTTCTATACAAATTTATTTTCAGCATTATTTTTTCATTAATATTCAAATTTCAAGCATTAACCGTTGGAACACTTATGTAAGGCAATTCATGGTTGAAGTCGGGACTATCATTGAGGATTTATTACATCGATTTATTGTTTTTAAAGTAGAGGAAACAATTTTTGTCACGCTGAGTACGTAGGACTTAGGTCACCAATGAAAAAAAAAGAACAAATTATTATGACACCCCTCATATTTGACATAATTCACAGTTTGATCCTTTTTATTTGAAAATTGAACTATATAGCCCCTCACTTTTGCTTTTATTAACGATTTAGTTCTTCCATCCATTTTGGATATTAGTCAACGAAGTCAACGAAACAATATGGTTTCCCACTTTTGTTTTTCTCAACAATTTCACCCCTCACTTTTGTTTTTGTCAACGATTTCGTCCCTCAGATTTGATAATTAATTTACCCATAAGTTCTTTGACTTCGTTAACTAACACTTAAAATGGATGGAGGGACTAAAATATTGACAGAAGCAAAAGTGAGGGACCACATAGTTTAATTTTTAAATAAGAGGGACTAAAATATAAATTATGTCACCTTAAACAATTAAAAGCCCATGAAAATTCAAACTTAATTTTATTCATTGTCCCTGACTTTTTAAGCCTTATATTGTTAGCCTCTAAACTTTATTTTTGGCATGTGAAACTCCCGAACTTTAATTTTACGGTCTGCAAAGTCATTTTACACAAAAAAAATACTAAAATACCTTTAAAAAAATCTAACCGGATACAGCCTGACAAAATCAAAACTAAAACCACCTGATCAAAGATAAAATCATCTAATCAAATTTAAAATCAGCATGAAAACCACCACTATCACCTCGGATTCACCTAAAAAGTTTATGATCAATTTTTTTCCCTCCTCCTCTTCCGAGGAGCATCAGCTCCTCGCCTGAGGAGCAATGGCAGACCTAGACAAAAAAAATTAAGGGGGCCATTTATAATTAAATTATGATATATATAATTTTTTAAATATAACTAATATAATGAAAAATTAATTGATTCGTATTTAATATGAACAAATTGAGCCAAATCCGAGTTAGGTTAAATTTGAACGAGCTTGAGTTCTCAAATTCGACCTCGACTCGAGTTTAATATAAAAATAAAATATAATTCAAATTTGATATCTTTAAATTTTTTAATAAAAATATATCAATTAAGTAATATAATTCTAAATTTGGATATACAAAAATAATAATATAGCAAAAAATAACTTATTTGTTTATATGTAAGACTCGTTTAGACTCATATTAATTGATATTGGTGTTCAGCTAGAGATGAAATTCGAATTGTTCGAACTTGAGTTTATATTTTTTTAGTCAATTTTGAATCTTTTAGGCCGACCTTAAATACCTCGAAAATAATTCATTCCAAAATTAGAAATGTTAAACAAAAAATTGAAACTCATAACATAAATACTCCCGATCTGTTTTTTTTACAATAAATACTCCTGGTCTTAATCACTGTTCATCTTCATAAAATAAATAAATATTGCATATATTATGGTCTTAAGACTCTTAACCATGCAAAATAAACATGGGACGATGACAAAAGTACCTAAAATTTTAAAAATATTTACAAAAGTACCTGTAAACTTATTTTATTTACAAAAAATACGACTGATTTAAAATTAATTACAAAAGTGCCAAAAAATGAAAATTAATTACAAAAGTACGATTTGTATAATGTCGGTATAATTATGGTATAATTTTGGAATATTAAAACTATAAATCAGATAATTTATAAATAATATTTAGTTTATTATTGGTATAATTTCAGTATATTTTCAGTATATCAATTATAAATTTTTATATATATTTTCCAGTTGATAACATGTATATTTTTTTTATATGTATTTTTCACTATTGTGGGTAATGAACTAGAGAATTTGTGTATTGTTGGTATAATTCTAGTATATTGTTAGGTTAATATTTAGTATGCGATGTGGTGTAATGTTGATGTAATAATAAAATTTCAATATTTTAATGTGTACATTCTTGGCATACTGTTGGTAATATTTTGATATATTATTAATTTAATTTTTAGTATACGATTTAATGTATTTTTGGTAAATTTTTATTTAATATTAATAAAATCTCAGTATGTATAATGTTAGTATAATTTTAGTTTAGTTTATTAGTATAGTGATATTATACACACAGTATACACCGTATGTTTGATATATTTTTTTTTTTTTGTACTTTTGTAAATATTATTAAGATTTTTATAAAGGAAAAAAGTCAACATGTAGTTTTGTAATTATTTTCATTTTTTTGGTAAATAGTGTAATTTCCTCAATAAACATTGGTAAATTTTGTTTTGGATTTTTAAGGGGGGCATGGGCCCATAGCCATCACCGGTCATAACTACAGTCCGTCTCTGCTGAGGAGCAAGGCGAGGAGCATATCTCCTCCGAAAGGCCTCTTCCGTTGGAAAAAATTAGACCGGAAAAAAATTAATCGAAAAAAAATTGGGAGTATCAGAGGTGCGGAAATGGTTGCCGACAAGTTGTTGGGTTAGATTTGGTCAAATTTTTCTAAAATTATTTTAGTTATTTTCTGGAAAAACACTTTACAGGCCGTAAAATTAAAGTTCAGAAATTTTACATTTTACGGGTCAAAAATAAAATTTGAAACTATGATAATAGAGGGCTTAAAAGTCAGGAGTAATGGACAAAATTAAGCCAAAAATCCAGAAACACCCAACTCCTCCACATCAAGAATGGCTAGGTTTAGAAATAGAAATAGAAAATGACTAGATATAGAAACACAAAATAATTGGTTTCTACATAAAATAAATAAATAAAAATAGTTCGCTTAAAGACAAATTTCCCTATTCATGGCGTTATTCATCACTCTCCTCTTTCACCTTTCAGACTAGTCTCTTCCCATTTAACATATAAATACAAAATACCCAAAAATCAATTCAAACAAATCATTTTCCAAAAATTATTCAAGAAAGAGTAAAGTTCTATTTTTAACTGAAAATTATATACCTCTTCAAGAAGCATATAGTCTCCCCCTTTCTCTTCAATAGTTCCTTTTTTCGCTTCGGCTGCCGTCAATAGTTTCTTTTTACCGTTGACGATAGTTATTTTTTTTTATTACTTTATAATAAAATAAATGACCGACTCTTTTTCATCTTTTTTATTTTTATTGGTAAATCTATCAACGAGACGCATCAATTTCAATATATATAAAAATCAAAAATCAGAGATAGACTAATACTATTCAAGATTGAAGATGAAACCGTTATAAATTATAATAGTTTTTGTTTTATAACTATATTACAGCGATTGTCTTTCTTTACAAAAGTTTTGTTGTTCTTTATCTATGAAAGATTTGTTTATTTTTTTATGAAAAATTTGTGAGTTTTCTGTTAGACAGAAAATGATTGGATCTTATTATGATAGAGCAGTTATGTAATTTTAATTTTATTTTGTAAGACTATCTGCGAATTAAGGTTTATATCTTATTACATGTCAGATCATTAGAAACGGTTATACCCTTTCTAAATTTTTACAACTGTAACCGCTCATTATTATTAATAAAAGATTATTCGATTGTCAAAAAAGACTAAAAATTATATTGACAAAAAGAACTGAAAATTATAAAGTTTACTTTGCTATTCTCTTTAGTGATACTTCCTCTATCTCAAATTAAAAAACAGTTAAGATCAAATATAAATATTAAAAAAATTATATTTTTATATAAAAAGACGATTTGAACTATTTAAATAAAATTTATCAGTTTATATAAAAAAAATATCACACTTATTTTTATGTGTTGAAGTATTAATTTTTAACTTATTTTTTTATTTTTTTTGTATATCGTACTATAATTAATAAAGATATATATGATAAATTAATTATTTAAATAATAAATAACAGTTTATAATTAAAAATTAAAAAATAAAAATAATATCTACTAATTTAAAATAAAAAATAATATGAAAATATTTGATTATTAAACTTTATTTCTTTTATTGTATATTATGTACATAAGAATTTGGGTTTATGGTCGAGTCTTTATAGTGCATGAGGTTAGGAGTTTGAATTCCAACTCTTTTTAAGAAGAGAAAACTACAGAAAAAGGCCAAAAATCGGCTCAGTTTTCATGCGGTACATTTTTCCTTCCAGAGTTTACTTCTCTACCATTTTTCTTACAGATTCACCATTTTTCTCCAATTCTTTTCATCACCACCTTTTTTCTTAAACGGTCCAGAAGATTAACCTAATTTCCCTAACCCATCTCCTTCCCATATTTTTTTATCTTCAACCTAATTTACAAAACGGTCGCCGGTGTTACTGTGGTTACGACGGCATATGAGAGTAGGAACTCGATCGGAGTTGTCGAGTTGGGTCGGCGTCCGGGTGTTGTTGTGATCAGATAACATTTACATAAATCGACGGTGAATGTTATCCGATTGTGAATTTGTGGTGCAGTTCAATCACTTCCTTATTTTTTCAAATCCAGATTCTTGATCGAATCAGGTGGCTTCACGTCTATGTTAAGACAGGTGCGTGGAGTGAAAAAAGAACGGTGATCCGCTGTAATACCCCAAAATATTTAATTATCTAATTGGATCACGTGTCCAGTTTGGATTTGCCAGAGTGGCAAAATCGGAAAGTTTTCCGATAAATAAGTTTTAGTAGGTCGGTTTTGGAAAGGATTATTGCGGAGAAATTAACATCATATTTCAATTCTAAGAGGAAAAATGACGAGAAAAGTCTAAAATTGGGCACAGGGACCAAAGTGGTAATTTAGCCACTTTGTGTCAAAAATGGAAATATTGGATTTTGACGGGAAAGTGTTAATATCGAGTTTCGTATTATTTATCAGGGATAAATAATACGTATAAGTCGTGATAAAAGAGTTTAACGATTTAGCTATGGACTAAATCGTACGATTGAAAAGTTTAAAGGATAAATGATAAGAAACAAAAAGAACAAGGACCAAAGTGAACCTTTAACCAAGAAATATAAGAAACCCAAATTCAAAGAAAGAAGATCAGAGAAGGATCGAGAGAAAACAGAAGCCATCGCCGATTTCCGTCGTTTCGCCGCCGTTTCTCCGTACGACGTCCGATTCACGTGATTTTCGCGGCAATCTCTTCGGAATTCAATCCTCTACTGATCTTGAGCTTCATTTCAAGGTAAGATTTCGAGAATTGGTGCTGAAATTGAGTTATATGGGCTGTTTTAGTTTAGGAATTGAAATTATTGATTTAAACTCGATTTTAGCGTTTTTGGAGAAATAAAGCTACGGGTTTTGTTGGAAACGGAGTGTTTGGCGTGTATGGGGAGTCATAGCTCGACGGGAAGCCCGGAAACGACGTTTCCGGGGCTGTGCGTGAACTGCACTCGGTGTGCGATCACACACCGAAGTGTGCGAACGCACACTTGCAGTGTGCGGACGCACACTTGCAGTGTGCGGACGCACACTTGAACAAGTGTGCGAACGCACACTTGTGGTGTGCGAACGCACACTTCCAAGTGTGCGGACGCACACTGAAGTGTGCAAACGCACACAGTGGGTCCGCAGGGACCTAATTGGGCTTTTAGCCCTAATTGAATGGGACTTCAACATTTTTGAATATTAGACCCTAAAAACGATTAAGGACCCCGATAAATTGAAAAGTAAAATTTTAGCTCGACGTTTACGTAAGCTATGATAATGAAAAATGTCAAGGATATTATACGTTTCTTGAATACGAGAAACAAAGTTCGAGATATCGCAACTATGATAAAGGAAGAATGCGATCCTAAATAAAGTTGAAAATAAAACTAAATCCTAGAACTTAAAAGTGTTATACGTATTAAAGTACGAAGTGCACGTCTAATCATAAACAATTTATCAGACGTGTCAGTGAATAGTGGAGTCAGTAGAAGCGGACTAGCGAGGGCATACCATCAGATCGATCATATCATTTCTTGGATTGCGGTCACTGTGAGTTGCACTTTACTTTCGTGTATTATCGATTAATATTATGTTGATATCATACTATATATATATATATACTGTTTATATGCATCGCACTATATATATATATATATATATATATATATATATGAATTGTTGATATGCTACATGTTTTGATTAAGTTTTATGTACGAGAACCTAGTATACGATCCAACGAAACTAGCTACCTATTGGGTGTCAATAGGCTGTGTGATCACCAGTAATCGAGTCAGTCTAGCGTGTCTGACTATAAGATATGATTTGAGATGCATGCATGGTTTGATTATGAAAGCTATGATATGAATGCTATACGAGAGTGAACTCGGTTACAGTGTAACCTGAGCCCCGTATCTAGCAGGTTGGACCTACCAGTGGGTTGGACCCACTTCTTTGGGGATTAAGAGATATGTTCTGACTGACGTGGTTGAACGTGAACGCTCCCGGGTCAGACTAATGGAATCAGTATGATTTGAATAATAGTGAGTTACGTTATGTTTCAGGATTTTAGTTTCGAAAGGATCGAGTACTTGTTCATATGTATTTTTATATTGATATTGATTTGAAATGCGATGCTATGTTTTTAAAATAATACCGTTAGTAAACTGTGAACTCACTCAGTATTTCCCCAAATACTGACCCCTCACCTTTGATGTCTTCCAGGTGCTTAGCTTGTGGACCTAGCTAGAAGCCAATTTTGAAGTCCAGAAGTCAGCTGCATATGTTAGTCTTTGACTTCTGTGAGCGCTGCAGTAGTGGTCCTGTGTCGATAGTATAGTAGCCTAGATAGCAGTTCATTTTTGATTGTATATATAAACTGCTGTCTTTGTTTGAATACTTTTGATAGGCTACGAGGTTAGTATATGATCCACGGCCCCAGATGCCGGTGTGATGTTTTGAGACACTAACTGATGTATATAGTACCGCGAGGCCAGTTCGTACAGGGTACGGTAACTAGAGCCCGCGAGGTTAACGGAACAGTTAGTGTAAATGTTTATATGTGTTATATATTTGCTTCTGTTGTGTTACGCTGTTTGTTTATATTATTTGCGAAAAATTAATTGTGGTTTAAGGCTTGCTACGGGTTCCGGAGCTACCACTCCCGTTCCCTAGCGCCGGTTGCGGCTCAATATTTTGGGTCGTGACAATGTTGGTATCAGAGCAGTTTGGTCCAGTTACCACTGCAAGATTGTTTCAATGTTTGTTTGAGAGCAGTTGGTCCAGTTACCACTGCTAGAGTTGTTTGATTGCTTATTTGACTGGGAGTATTTGTCAGTAAGTATACCTAGGAACTACTGCAGCAAGAGTCAGACCGTGGTTGTCTGTAATTGTGTTATGTGTGCATTAGTAAGTGATGAATATCTGTGTATATGAGCGGATAAGGCAACTAAGTGTTTATTACTTGTGTAAGGGATATTCAGTGATTACGTATTTGCGAATTACGTATAGATTGATTTGAATTTAATGTTTGTGATGCCTTACGAGATGATATTGAAGTTAAGCAAGGAAAAAGGGGGCTCAGATGGTCGCTGGCGTTTGTAACTGTTTATTTTTAGCATGTCTGGGCAAAACGAAGCTTAGTCACATGCAGCAGAGGAACGGGAGGAAGCGCCTCCTATCTGTCAAGATGGATTTCACAATGAAATAGACGGACCATCTGAAGTCCACCAGAATGGATTACACTCAGATGCTAAGAGATCACCTGAGATATATTAGAATGGTTTTACGTCAGTATCAGAAATTGATAGTTCTTCTAGAGTTAGAGGTAGAACCCACTTATCAGAGATAGAGTACAGTGAAGAAAGTGAGGAGAATCCTGAGGAGGATCCAGAGGAGGACTTTAAAGAAGAAGAGTTATCATATGAGTCAGACGTCGAGAAGTACCGAAGTGAACATTTCTGGTCCAATGTGCGGAGGTACCGCAATCTGAGGGAAGATGCGTACATAGCTAATGGTCAGGCGCAAATAGCTTTAAATCAGGTTAGAAGGCAGATGCGTTCTTTTTCTAGAGGGATGTTGACTGTTGGAGCGTATTCTACTGACTTTCTGCGGATGGCAGAGGGAGTTCCTAATCTGAACGAAGACAATAGGACCATTAATCGTAGATATGTCAGGGGTTTAGGACCTCAGTTTGATGAGCTGTATGAGCACGTGGACGAACATTTCAGCACGCTTACTACGATGGCCCGTAGGATTGAAACAGAGCATGAATGGTCGGGTGATCCGATACGACCTTATTACTTTAGACGTGAGTACCACCCGGATTACATCAGTACGTCCTCCAGAACTACAACCAACCCCTATTTCGTACAAAGAGGTGGACGAAACTCGGGTAGAACAGTTAGGGGCCGACATACAGGCATAGTTATTAGGGAACCTAACGTTCCGCGTCAGGCACCTCCAGGTATTAGTAATTTATATGCTTTGAGTAATTGTGTTTATGTGTTTGCATTATTGCGTTTATATAATTGCTGCATTGCATAGTAGAATGTCAGTAATAGGTTTTGCCTTTAGGATAATACCTCGGAAAGCGAGAACCTATAGGAAGCGTTATAGTTAAACACGCGTCTAATAAAAGAACATATAAACATAACACACAAAAACAATAATACAATAAACATCACAATATAATTATCGCAAACGTAATTCCTATATTACGTTTTGGAATTTGAAGAAAGAAATAGATTGTGTACCGGGAGTCGATGTGAAACATCGGTATCTGCGTCTGTATATAACGTAAAATAGAATGTTGCAGAAGTGGATATGATGATTACAGCAATAGAAAATTTTGAATTTAATTGAATTATCGGAGATATGGAGAGAGAAGGAATGTAACAGAAGAACAGTCTGTAAATGACAGCAATACAAAAAAAAATTTGACAGCAATATAAAAATTTGAATTATACCCAATAAGTATAAAGAAAGCCGTTAATAGTCGCAGAGCGTATAATCCAGAGTAAGACTTACGATTTTATGAAGATTTTGAAAGTTTTTATGATTTTTCAAGGTACGATTGTGCTCAGGCATCGCATGTGACATTGCATAACCACGATAGAAATGCATAAAAGAATGATTTTTAAAATTTTAGATCATGCATCATATCTTCGTAATAGAAAAAGAAACTGCGATTTTGAGCAACTCTTTGGTGATGAGAGATATCATCACTCTGAGCAACAATTGTACTAACGATTTTAAAGGATTTATGAAAAGTGGTTTAGAAAGAGCTGCGCAGCCAAAAGAAGTTTTAAAATCGTATTGTTTAGTAAGTAAACTCGGATGTAAAGCCCTGCGACAAATAATCAAAGATTCTTAACAGATAAGAATAAAAATTGTGAAAGAAACTCCAATCCAAAAAAAAAAACAGAGCCATGTTAATAACCATTGCCCTAAGGCTATTAGAATTAAAGAAAAAATGTGAATAAGAAATTACCGCCGGAAATGCGCAGATAAGCTGCGATCCACTGGCAATACTTAAGGATACAATATTTATCCTTATGATTGAACAAAGGGTGGAACGACAGGGAGTCGTATAAGGCGGGAGAAACGTAACGTATATATAAGAATGATGTGTGATTACTCTTATGATTAAGATAAACGAAGTAGCAATTGAAAGTTATAATTGTAGGAATAAGATTAAAAGTATGAAGGACGAGAAGATGGTAATATGAACAATGAACATTAAGGAATATTTTAAGGATATAGTATTTATCCTTATAACAGAATAAAGAATGAAATGACGAAGGAGACGATTTTGTAAGATATGGAAGCTGAAAACTTGATGGATCGAAAGAGATAATGATGCTATATGACTGATAGTAAGTAGAGTTACTAATATCAGCATTAAGAATTATAAGTTGCGTTAACAGAAAGAAGACGAGAGATAGAATAAGAATAAGTTAAAGAATGATTACAATCAGTATTAAGACTGTATTGTAAAAAGTGAAATTAAAAAAAAAAAATTGACAGTAAGAAGCAGAAGTGTAAAATAGAAAGAAAGCTGATTATAAAGATAAGAAAGAAGTTAAGCGAAAGCTGATTAACGAGAAAAGTTCTCGAAATAGTTAAATGTTAAAGAAACATATGAGATTCTTACGAGATCATCATGAAAAAGGAACGGTAACACAAAGGTAAGACAGCTTTGACTGGAAAGTCAATAAAAGACTCGAAACGTACCTCAAAAGGATAATGAGAGAGAAGTGAAAAGGATAAGAATACGAATAGTATTAGTAACAAAGGCAACTGTACAAGCCATACGATTAAAAGTAACGTGAAATGAAACGTTTAAGACAACAGTAAAGGATGAAGGATCACGACCAACAGAACGACGTGAAGTTCACGATAGATTAAAGGAGCAAAGGAAAGAGAAATGGAAGATAGTGAAAAGAGTATCAAGTTTAGCTATGTTAAGAAAAAGTGAAAGTATTAAACATAGTGCAAGTTGAGAAAGATTGGTTAATGAAGAATGAAGTGTCAGAGAATGACAGTAAGGAGTGGAAAATGACAAGAACCAGTTAAGAAAGGAAAGTGATAACTACAGACGATAGGAAAGATCATAACTGCAAGTTATGATTACAAGAGAAAATATTCATAGGAATATGAATAAAGTAAGTACGTCATTAAAGGTGTAATCAATACGACGTGACTATTCACGTATAAAAGAGACAAGTAGCGACCCGATGACGATTAAGAATGAGACAATAAAGTTGGAAAGTATCAAGTGAGGATTAGTCGACGCTAATGATGACCAGGAAGATCACGACTAGTTGTAGATGACGAAAAAGAGACGAGACGAGAGTAACAATAAGAAGATTCTCAGCTATGCTATGATAAGAGACTACTATGAGCAAGATAGATAATCGATTAGTGATAAGTGTAAGGTCACAGCTTTAGGCGGAAAGCTAAGAGTTAAAGTAAAAGAAAAAGCTATGATTGACACATAGTAATGGACGTCAAGGAAGATATAAGAATAATTTAAAGTCCCAACAAGTTTTATGAAAATTCGAGGACGAATTTTTATAAGGGGGGAAGAATGTAATACCCCAAAATATTTAATTATCTAATTGGATCACGTGTCCAGTTTGGATTTGCCAGAGTGGCAAAATCGGAAAGTTTTCCGATAAATAAGTTTTAGTAGGTCGGTTTTGGAAAGGATTATTGCGGAGAAATTAACATCATATTTCAATTCTAAGAGGAAAAATGACGAGAAAAGTCTAAAATTGGGCACAGGGACCAAAGTGGTAATTTAGCCACTTTGTGTCAAAAATGGAAATATTGGATTTTGACGGGAAAGTGTTAATATCGAGCTTCGTATTATTTATCAGGGATAAATAATACGTATAAGTCGTGATAAAAGAGTTTAACGATTTAGCTATGGACTAAATCGTACGATTGAAAAGTTTAAAGGATAAATGATAAGAAACAAAAAGAACAAGGACCAAAGTGAACCTTTAACCAAGAAATATAAGAAACCCAAATTCAAAGAAAGAAGATCAGAGAAGGATCGAGAGAAAACAGAAGCCATCGCCGATTTCCGTCGTTTCGCCGCCGTTTCTCCGTACGACGTCCGATTCACGTGATTTTCGCGGCAATCTCTTCGGAATTCAATCCTCTACTGATCTTGAGCTTCATTTCAAGGTAAGATTTCGAGAATTGGTGCTGAAATTGAGTTATATGGGCTGTTTTAGTTTAGGAATTGAAATTATTGATTTAAACTCGATTTTAGCGTTTTTGGAGAAATAAAGCTACGGGTTTTGTTGGAAACGGAGTGTTTGGCGTGTATGGGGAGTCATAGCTCGACGGGAAGCCCGGAAACGACGTTTCCGGGGCTGTGCGTGAACTGCACTCGGTGTGCGATCACACACCGAAGTGTGCGAACGCACACTTGCAGTGTGCGGACGCACACTTGAACAAGTGTGCGAACGCACACTTGTGGTGTGCGAACGCACACTTCCAAGTGTGCAAACGCACACAGTGGGTCCGCAGGGACCTAATTGGGCTTTTAGCCCTAATTGAATGGGACTTCAACATTTTTGAATATTAGACACTAAAAACGATTAAGGACCCCGATAAATTGAAAAGTAAAATTTTAGCTCGACGTTTACGTAAGCTATGATAATGAAAAATGTCAAGGATATTATACGTTTCTTGAATACGAGAAACAAAGTTCGAGATATCGCAACTATGATAAAGGAAGAATGCGATCCTAAATAAAGTTGAAAATAAAACTAAATCCTAGAACTTAAAAGTGTTATACGTATTAAAGTACGAAGTGCACGTCTAATCATAAACAATTTATCAGACGTGTCAGTGAATAGTGGAGTCAGTAGAAGCGGACTAGCGAGGGCATACCATCAGATCGATCATATCATTTCTTGGATTGCGGTCACTGTGAGTTGCACTTTACTTTCGTGTATTATCGATTAATATTATGTTGATATCATACTATATATATATATACTGTTTATATGCATCGCACTATATATATATATATATGAATTGTTGATATGCTACATGTTTTGATTAAGTTTTATGTACGAGAACCTAGTATACGATCCAACGAAACTAGCTACCTATTGGGTGTCAATAGGCTGTGTGATCACCAGTAATCGAGTCAGTCTAGCGTGTCTGACTATAAGATATGATTTGAGATGCATGCATGGTTTGATTATGAAAGCTATGATATGAATGCTATACGAGAGTGAACTCGGTTACAGTGTAACCTGAGCCCCGTATCTAGCAGGTTGGACCTACCAGTGGGTTGGACCCACTTCTTTGGGGATTAAGAGATATGTTCTGACTGACGTGGTTGAACGTGAACGCTCCCGGGTCAGACTAATGGAATCAGTATGATTTGAATAATAGTGAGTTACGTTATGTTTCAGGATTTTAGTTTCGAAAGGATCGAGTACTTGTTCATATGTATTTTTATATTGATATTGATTTGAAATGCGATGCTATGTTTTTAAAATAATACCGTTAGTAAACTGTGAACTCACTCAGTATTTCCCCAAATACTGACCCCTCACCTTTGATGTCTTCCAGGTGCTTAGCTTGTGGACCTAGCTAGAAGCCAATTTTGAAGTCCAGAAGTCAGCTGCATATGTTAGTCTTTGACTTCTGTGAGCGCTGCAGTAGTGGTCCTGTGTCGATAGTATAGTAGCCTAGATAGCAGTTCATTTTTGATTGTATATATAAACTGCTGTCTTTGTTTGAATACTTTTGATAGGCTACGAGGTTAGTATATGATCCACGGCCCCAGATGCCGGTGTGATGTTTTGAGACACTAACTGATGTATATAGTACCGCGAGGCCAGTTCGTACAGGGTACGGTAACTAGAGCCCGCGAGGTTAACGGAACAGTTAGTGTAAATGTTTATATGTGTTATATATTTGCTTCTGTTGTGTTACGCTGTTTGTTTATATTATTTGCGAAAAATTAATTGTGGTTTAAGGCTTGCTACGGGTTCCGGAGCTACCACTCCCGTTCCCTAGCGCCGGTTGCGGCTCAATATTTTGGGTCGTGACATCCGCCGCCGCCACCGGAGCTAGAGAAAGAGAGGCTGAATAGTTGATAGAGAATTGGGTGGAGCTCATTTTTGTTTAGTATGATAAAGATTTGAAGAAAGTTGAAGTCTTTGAGTTGATTATTTTCAAGAATTTCTTCAATACAGGGATGATTGGTTGAATCTTGACATTTTAGTGAGGCAGAATTTGGAAATGGACTCAATTTATTATAGTAAAAATAAAAAAAATTGAATTAATTTTTTTAAATTTATATTAAAAAATTTATTTTAAATAATAATTCTACGACGAATTTAATTTATTAATTATATAGCTATACATCTCCTCTATAAAAGTTAAAGAAGAAATTAGTTATAATCATATTTGGAGAGATCATATTATTATATAGCGGATACATCTCCGATACATATTTGATACATCTCCAATATATTTATTGTACTAATATTTTCGATATGTTTTAATAAATTTTTGATACATCTCTAATACATATTTGATACATCTCCGATACATCTCCGATACATATTTGATACATATTCAATCGTTTGAATTCTTTTTCTTATTTTTTATACATTCTTTTTTAATTTAATTATATATATATATATATATATATATATATATATATATATATATATATATATATATATATATATATATATATATATATATGTGTGAGTGTGTGTGTGTGTGTGTGTGTGTGTGTGTGTGTGTGTGTGTGTATATAAATAATTGATACATTTATATATATTTGATATATTTATAAGACGTGTCAAAAAATTTATTACATGTATTACATATATATATTTTATACATATTTGATATATCTCTGATACATAATTTATTACATGATAGATACATTTATTGTAATAATATAACAGATTCATTTCCGATACATATTTCATACATTTATAATTGGTTTGTAATTTATGTTGTAAATAGATGAGTGTCAAATTTTTATATTATGGATAGATTTTCGATACATATTTGATACATCTCCGATACATAATATTTATCAAAAACTAATAATTAAACATGATAAATACATTTTTTAAATTTACTTAATAAAAACAACGCTGATACATAATTTATACATGATAGATACATTTTTTACAATATTATTTTTAGTTTTATTATATATATTTTTTTTGTACATATTTAATAAATGTCTGATACATATTTGATACATATTTTATATATGATAGGTACATTTTTTTTACTATATAGTTTATACACAATAGATTCCTTTTATAAAATGTACTTAATAGATACATCGACGTTACATAATTTATACATGATATATACATTTATTAAATGTACTTAAATAGATATATTGTTGATATATAATTTATATATAATATATGCATTTTTAAAATATAATGGATACATCTCTGATACATAAATTATTCATGATATATATTATTTATGAATCAGACCGCGTTTGATCTATATCGATAATGTATCTGATAAATAATTTATAAAGTTATATTTCTAAAAATTGTATCATTTGTATTTTTTTTTATTTTTAAAATTTAATATTTAATATTTAATATTTTTAAAATTAAGATTAATAGTAGTATTTTAAAATTTAAATATCAAGTAAGTATATATAATAATTTATTTATTCTATTAAAAAGTAACAGCAAAAAAAACAGCAAAAAAAAGCTCCAAGTACAAACTGACCCGCGCGTGTGCTTGGTGCACCAGCTTATGCTGAAATTTTTTGTTCAAATTGGACATGAAAAGTAATAAGCTTTGGGAAAAAAGTACCGCATGAAAATAACATCCTTTTTTGGGATATTTTTGTGATTGTCTCTTTTAAGAATATAGTTTGTCATGTGTTATTAATTAATTTCTGTTATAAATATTATGTATTTTTTAAAATATTTTTTGAAAAAAAAGTTTACATTATCACAGAAGAATAGAAATAGAAATAGTAAAAAAATATGGGATATAAAACATTTTTCGAAAAAGAAATACAAAAGTCATTGATAACGTAGCACCACTTTATTTACTAAACACAAATAACAAGACCTACTCTCTGACATCAAAATACCTCCAACTTATCGTACTCGTTCGCATTATCATGATATGATATTTTACTCTTTCTTGAAGATTATCGCGGTAAATTGAGTGCTGATATGATTTCGGGATCTGGTAGCCAAACTGGCTTGACCGTATCGACTTTGAAAAGATATTTAAATTATTCATTATTTTAATATTAAAAATATCGAAAAGGACACATTGTGGAACTGCTAGACCCACTCAGAATGTACGGTTAAGTCGTACTCGCAGTAATGGGACGTGAGAACACGCGATTTAAGACAAAAGTATGGGTAGTGTGAAGAAGAACCAAAGCCATGCATTTTGGTACGACCCTCCAGCTGTAACGTGACAACTGACAACGGTCACTCTTCTTTTTCACATCAAATGCTTTGTAATTTGCATCTTCTAATCAGTGGATGAGTGAGTTTGATTCGATTCGATTTGATTTGATTTGATTCGATTCGATTCGATTCGATTCGATTTAATTTAATAAAATTTAGAGTTTAATTATATTTTAAAAAATAAAATAAAAATCAATCCACACCAAATATTTATATAAATTTAGTTTAAATTAACTAAATTTTTATTGACTTTAATTTGATTCATATAAAAATTATAGTACATAATAATTGAATTAATATGTAGTACTAATTCATGTTTATATATATGGATCAAGTTATATAATTAAATATCAAAGAATGATTACAAAGAAATGGAAAAATAAAAAAATTGTATGAATTAACAAAAATTTTATAGATAGGAACTAAAAAATAAATATCGGAGTAGTTCTAATTTAAAAATAAAAGTTCCATTTTTTTCTTTCCACTCGAAGAAATTGCACGCGTCGAGTGGATTAGAGAGGGTGGGATTTCTCTACAAACCATTCAAGCAAAAATTGATTATTTGTTCATATACAGTTAGAACTATATATATGGCATTAGGCATAAAAATTTGAGCATTTCTGGACAAAAAATAATAAACCTTCTTAACTTGTTTTTTTTATTTTATCTATTAATAAACTTATATAAATAAATTATATATTTAATATTAATAAAAATGATATTATTTAAAAATTGATTTTTCGATCAGTTCAGTTAATCAATAATAAAAACCAAACTAAAACCAAAAACTATAGTTTTCATTATTAATAAATCACGCTCCGAACTGCTCTCCAAGACCTGGAGACAATGAGCAAACAGAGTTTAGAAGGAACGCCGGTGGAATTCACTGGTTGTTCGCTCCAATATTCAAGTCTGTTTAAGTAAAGAGAAGAGAGAAAATTGCTTAAATGTAAAAGAGAGAAGTACCTTAAAAATTGCACATAAGGTAATTTATATAGTCACTTGTATAAACCTTCTTCTCTTCTCTCTTTTTGGTCTCCATTTTTCGGTTTGCCTTAGGTGAGCAATTCAGTTAAACCTCGAGGTGTGTGTTAGGTGCGAACTGCGCTGGAAACATTCTCGTGTGTGAGTAAATCTCATGTGTGGTCCCCTCAAAATTATCATTCACGTGTGATGTCAAGTATTTGATATATAGAGCGAGAGGACAGTTGATGCCATGTCCAGGTTCCAAGTTATTGATGGACCTAGAGGGCTCAAGCTAATGTCATACCGGGGTACTAATATTCCGGGTTGTTAATGGACTTTGTGTTTCCCAGCTATTCTCATGTCGAGATACAGACATTTCGAATTATTAGTGGGTTCATATATCTTGAGCCGTTCATACATCGAAGTTTTTTTGAGTTATTTGTATTCCGATTGGATCATGTCTTTTATTGTTTGACTTGGTGATACTTTATTTTGGTGAGATTGCTTCGTCCCTAATATGTGTTACTATTACATTGTCAATTATTGACATCCAAAACAATAGATTGGTTTGATTTTTATTCACATCTACTTATAATATTTTGTTTTTTACGTGTCTAATTTTAAAACTAAGTTGGTATTTTAAGGTATATAATAAACAAAGCTTTATCTATATATTTGTTTTGAATTAAAAGATCATACTTTTTTTTTCAAAGATAGAGTCTATTATGAAAATTCAACTTATAAATAGTGAAAATCATATAACAAAAAACATCTATACGATATTTCAAAGATTAAACTACAAAATAATAAGCAACAATAAAGATACAAGCAATATATAATCGAAAAAACAAGAAAATTCTAGACATAGATTCCTGAACATTAACACAACGATTCTGTTGGAAGGGTGTTTCGATATTTTCTTTTTCCGAAATGTCATTCAATAAGCTTGATCCGTTGAAACCTACTATTTCCGATTTTCTATCTTCATTTTCATTGAAACTCTAAAAAGATAGATTCATGCCCTTTTCATTTCTTAAATCTACAAGACTTTAAAATTAAAGTTCAAACAAACACTAAAATTTATTATGGGATATAAAAAATATAATCAAAGTAGGTATATAAGACCTTAAACTTTATTTCAACAAGAAAAAAGCAACACGCCAAATCAAAAATTAGACTTATAAACTGAAACTTATTGAACTAAAAAAATTAATATAAAATAATTAGTAATATGGCGGAGAGAAGATAATTTTCCGGTTAACCGGAAAAATCATCTTCTCCCACTCTTAGAAAGATGAAAAAAAAATAAAAAAAAATGAGAGCATAAAATTATAGAGGGTTTTTTTTTGCATTAATATCATATTTTTGTTTTGAATGTTAATGAAGATTATTTATGAATAAAAAAGAAAAATATTATTGATAGGAGATTAATATTGGCTTAATACATCATTTGACCCCTAAACTATACACTTTTATTCTCTGAGACTCTTAAACTAATTTGATATTCTATTGGATCTCTTAACTTTATTTTTTGTTCTATTTAACCCGTCAACTGTAAATTTTTTGCCGATCTGACCTTTTTCATCCAACGTGGCAAAAACGCGTGTTTTCAAACGCTTTGAAGCGCGTGAAGGATAATTAAAATGCATAAATTGTTCTATTGAACCCCCGAACTATACTATTTTGTTCTATTTGACCCCTGAACTTATTTTATTTTTCTATTGCACCTTCAAACTTTTAATTTTTGCCCATTTAACCTTTTCGAAAATACAATTATTTAACTTTCATCCATTTAATCTTCAAGAAAAATAAAAAAATATTGAAATTTAGTCAAATAATTACATAATATAACTTCTTGTACACGTAAATATTTATTTACATTTCAATAATGATAAAAGAAGTTTTGTCTGTTTTTAACGATATTATAAAATATATAAATTTAGTATACTGTGATAATATTAAAAAAAGACTAATTTTTTTAAAAAATTATAATTTTTATTGTGTTTCACGAATTTCCAATTATAAAAAATTTAATACACTAGCTTTTAAGTTTTTTGCAGTTTCAAACTTTTCAAATCAATTCTGAATTTTTAAAATTTGTGTTAAAATTAAAAATCACACTAAATTTCATGATTTTTAAAGTCTTAAATGATTAATATGTGAAGTACATCCATTTTTATTTTAAATTAAAAAAAATATTTAAACTTAATATATTTTTTGACCCCTAACCTTACCCTTTTATTTCCTATGACCTCTAAACTATTTTAGTATTCCATTGGACCTCTTAACTATTTTTTTTATTCTATTTAACCCCATGTCAGCAAAGCCATGTCAGCAATTTTATCCACGTCATCGCGCGTGGTGTGCACATTCCAAATGAGGGGTTAAATAGAACAAAAAAAAGAGTTAAGAGGTCCAAAAGAATACGAAATTAGTTTAGAGGTCGCAGAGAATAAAATGGTATAATTTAAGGGTCAAATGATGTATTAAGCCGATTAATATTCAATGGCGATGGAGTAATTTTACTGGCAAAAAGGTACAAAATGAGGAGTTAATGGACGAGAAAGGGAGATTAATTGATGTATAAAAATAGAAGCAAACAACAGCTTGTTAGTTGTGGCTATGATTGTTCTTTTTTTTATATGTAAAAATGGGGGTTAGTAATGGCTTCTTTGCAGACACGATTAGACCACTCTTTTTCTCTTTGTGGGATCAGAACCAACGGTGAACACGGTGGTTTTAAGAATCAAACCGATAGGTTCATCCGGTTTAACTAAAAATCAAAACCAGTTTGACTCAATCCTCCTTTAAAAATTAAATATGCAACCAACGAAAAATAGCTCAAATGGTTTAAATATTAGCAACAAACTGCTTAATTGTGTGTTTAATTTTTTTTACAAATGCTATCTCTTTCCTAAAAAGAATTAAATAAACAATTAAACTTCTTTTAAATATAACTATATAAATTATTTTTTCTGTTCTAATAAAATTGTCCATTCTATCATTATACAGTTTAAAAAAATACAATTAATATTTTAAATTTTCATAATTGTTTTTTAATTTTGTTTGGATGAATTTATATCTATTTCGTTTATTATACTCTTATTTAATATTTCAAAACTAACTCTTATTTACTTGTATTTTTAATGGATGATAATAAATATTAGTTTATCAGTGAGTTTTAAATAAAGATGATATAAAAAAAAAGTAATTTTAAAATTTGTTGTTTATTAAAAATGGACAAAATAATTGGACAAATAATTTAGAGAAAGTGGAATTGTTTGGAACAGAGAGAATAATTAATTTGGTTAAACCGTAAATACCATTTTTTTTTATTTATAAGTTAGTTTATGATCAATTTTCTAATTTTTTTAATATATTCACTTTCTCTTTCTGTATTTATTCAGTTACGCAATTGATAAAATAAATATTAATTGAATTGTCTATCTGTTCAACAGTGAAAGTGAATATAATAATTAGGTGCTATTAGTATTTGATTTTTTTTCTATGAGAAATAATCAAGAGTAGAAAGATGATAATAATAATAATTATAATAATAATAATTAATAATTCTACATTAACTTATTGTAAGAATTAGTATATGCTATATATAAAAAAAAAACTTAGAAGGCAAAAGATTAAAAAGGCACATACATTGCGCGTTCTTGGGAAAGAGACAGAGGGGACCATACATTAAGGACAAATTTCACGGCTATCTTATTCCAGAAAAAAGAAAAATAGTGCAGTCACTATTTGTAGTTTTGAAAATAAACACTAAAACAAATTTTATATAACAATTTTTTTACTACAGTTCATAAATAAAATTAGTTTAAAAATTTGTATTTATTCGTCAAAAGAAAAATTGTATTTTGAATAGTACTTTTTTTATCATTAAATATAATTATTGATAATGATCATAAATATTATATTTGCCAAAAGTTTTAAAAATACTTTATTATAATTTTCTTATAAACAATTACATTATGGACTTGAAAAATAATTAGGCTTAATAAACATATAGAATATATATAATTTCATAAAAGTAGATTAAAAATAATAAAAGAAGAATACCTAAGATTTATTTATAAATATGTTTATGGTTTATAATATGTTAGATCTTTCTCACTAATTTTATATAGGCTCACTCAAAAGCCCCCAGCTTTAATTTTTTTTAATTGCAACCTGACGTAGGAAAATTCTCTCAAAATTCCTCCACCTTTTGATTCTTTCTCAATTGTACCCCATAGTATTAAATTGACCTCTTTTGACATGAAAAAAATTAAAATAATCTGTCATTTTTAATTTATATTCTAATTAAACACTAATATTATTAATAATTTAAAAAATCATTCTTCCTAAAATTATATCCAATAACTTTTTAAAATTAAAACTCTAAAAAATTTCAAATTAGGATACAATTGAAAAAAAATCTAAAGGTGGAGGGATTTTGAGAGGATTTTCCTACGTCAGGGTGCAATTGAAATGGAATTTAAAGGTGGGAGGGTTTTGAGAGAGTTTTCCAACGTCAGGGTGCAATTGAAAAAAAAAATTAAAGGTGGAGAACTTTTGAGTGATTAGGCCTTTTATATATTAGTGTTGAGTTGTGATTTTCAATTTTATTTGAAGGAATGAGTTTGCACATATGCATCTGAATATATTTACTCTTTATGTAGATTGTTATTGCTCGGATCGTATGTCTTACTTAAATTTAGGCGTTTCTAACTCGATACAAAACGCACATAATTTATATTGGCGTATCTATCTTCAAATAAAAATATATAAATATATTCATAAAAAGAAACATCTAAATATAATATTGTGTTTGATCTTATAGCTTGAAGGAGATTTTTATTTTGATAGAAAGATAACCAAAAAACTCTATTACTTTAAAAAGATAAAGAATACAACCAACAAGGGAACCCCTGTTAACAGGCTAGAGAGCACAACAGAGGGCTACAAGCCAGCCTCTCACAAACAGCTAAACACAAGAAGCAGCAAACAGCCTCAAAAGCAAATTACATGCTATGGATATTACTCAGAACACTAGCCAACATATTACTAGAGCTATAGCTATTATACTTATCATCAGCAATCTCTTGACTTTCTTCACAATAATGCTCGAGGCAGTAGCTTCTTCAAGGAATATCTTCCTGTTTTTAGCAATCCACAAAAAATAAGAAGTTGCAGTCAAAGTTACTCTCCTAACCTTGGCCAGAATACTTTTGCCTTCTGCTTTCCCGCAATACCAACTAATCAGTCTTTTACAGGTTCTCACACTACCACAAATTATGCAAACAGCTCTAAGATGATCCCATACTTCAGCTGCAAATTCACATTCAAACAGGACGTGATCAATGCTCTCCTCATGGTTCACACACATCTCATATTGATCATTTAGGGAAATTCCCCACATCTTGAGCTTCTTTTTGGTTTTGAGTCTTCTTTTAATGGCTAGCCAAAGGATAAAATTATGCTTGGGAATAGAGTTTTTTCCCCATATAATCTTGTACCAAGGCTGATCATCATATTGCATTCTATAATTCTCCCAAGTTTTACTGATTGAAAACTTTTCATGAACTTGCACATTCCAGCTAATATTGTCCTCCTTCCCTCTTCTAATTCTGAAGTTATCATTCAAGTACTTACAAGCTTTTTCTGTTGCATTGTCAATAGGATCAGGGAGGTTCCAAATGCCATTTCTCCATAGATCTGTAACATTAGCTCTTCTAGGAATATCAGAGTCTTTCATTCTGACTCTAGGGAATTTTTCCATCAAGGAACACCCATGGATCCAGGGGTCATTCCAAAACTCTATATTCTTACCATCTCCAAGCTTATAATCAATCACCTTCTTAGCATCCTTTCTGATATTAAGAATACCCCTCCAAATCCAGCTAGTCTTATCATTGCACTTCACTCCCCAAAAGCTTCTATCCTTTAACTTATTTTCCTTAATCCAGCTAGACCAGAGAGAGTCAGGGTTATTATCAATGTGCCAAATATGTTTAGCAATGGAAGCTCTGTTCCACACACTAATATCTTTGACACGAAGCCCACCTTCTCTTTTCAGTCTAGCTATTTCACTCCAAGAGACCATGACACTATATTTGCCCTCTTCTTTACCAGACCAAAGAAATCTAGAGCAGATTCTTTGGATATTTTTAACAACACTCTTAGGAAAAATGAGGATAGAAGCCCAAAAAACATGCATACTCATCAAAACTGAATTTATGAGATGAATTCTCCCAGCATAAGACAACAACTTACTTACTAGTTATGGATTCTACTTGTAATTTTTTTTCAATGATACCCTTACAATCCTCTTTAGACAATCTAGAGGAGATCAAGGGGATACCAAGGTATTTAAGGGGAAGGGTTCCTTCTTTAAACCTTAAAAGTCTCATGGTACCATCCTTATCACCATCACTCACACTATATAAGAAAATTTGACTTTTATTGATGTTAACCCGGAGGTCAAATTTATCCCTAAAACAGTTAAGCTTGTTCATAAGGAAGGAGACAGAATTGAGATTGCCATAACAGAAAAGCAACAAGTCATCAGTAAAAATAAGATGATTAATTTTAAGGCTCTTGCAGCCAGAGTGGAACTCAAACTCAGGAGATATATTAAGGAGGTCCCTAGAGAGATATTCCATACAGAGAACAAAAAAGAGAGGGGATATAGGGTCACCTTGTCTTAACCCTGTTTTAGAATAAAATTTACTTCATGCAGTACCATTCAAGTTGATAGAGAAACTAAGAGTTCTAACACAATTCATGACAAGAGAGATGAATTTATTAGGGAAATTAAGGCCAATTAGCATTTCCTCGACAAAATCCCAAAAGATGGAATCATAGGCTTTCCTAATGTCTATTTTAAGGAGACGCCTAGGAGGACCTTTAGGTTTGTGATAGTTTTTCACTAATTCATGTGTTAACATGATATTGTGAGCTATAGATCTTTTAGAAACAAAAACAGACTGATTTTAGATAAGAGTGTTAAGGAGAGGACTCAGTTTGTTCGAAGCAATTTTAGAGACAATTTTAAACACCACATAACAACATGCTATTGGTCTAAAATCAGAAAGCCTATCAGCATTACTATTCTTAGGCACAACAGTAACAGAAGTGTCATTTGTTTGTTTCAGAATATTACCTGAATTAATGGCCTCCTTCATAGCTTTAGTAAGATCCCTTTTTATAATATCCTAGTTGGCTTTGAAAAAATAGTTGTTGTAGCCATCCGGGCCTCCAGCTTTATCAGATCCAATAGAGAAAAGAGATTCTTTCACTTCTTCTTTTGAAACAGAAGCCAGTAAGCCCTCCCCTTCCTCATCAGTAAGAATAGCCCCAACTCTGAGCTTGTTATAGTCAACATGACTTCTCACAGTGTCAACATTGTTTAACAGCTCTTTGAAATATCTTGTCTTTTCCTGGTGAATCTCCTCCTCCTTAGTAATCATTCTACCATCATCTATCTTTAATGCATGAATGCAATTTCTGGTTCTCCTTTGCTTTATAGAGTTATGAAAGTATTTTGTATTGGCATCTCCCATCTTAAGCCATTGGATTTAGGACCTTTGCTTGAAGTAGCTTTCTTCACATATAAGCAGTAATCTCATGTGCATAGTTATGGCTTTTTCCTCCTCCATTAGATACTGATTAAGAGGGTTCAACTAAATGTATTTTTGAACTTTATCCAGCCTTTCTCTCTGAGTAATAACCCTTTGAGAAATGTCTGAGAAATATCTTCTATTCAGGTTTTTAAGCCTAATACTAATGGCCTTAAGCTTTTTCACAATCCTGAACATGTAGAAACCATAATACTCCTTGTGCCACTCTTCTTCCACAATCTCTCTAAATTCTAGATGACTAACCCAAAAGTTGAAAAATTTAAAGCTTTTCCTCTTTAAACATCTGTTATTTTGAATACAGGCCACAATAGGGCCGTGATCCGAGATCCCACAGGGCAAGCCTTCACTAAAGGAGTTATGAAGATCTTGACCATTAGAGAAGACTCTATCAATTCTGCTCAAATCCTATCTTCCATCCGATTATTATTCCAAGTATAAAAGCAGCCATAAGTTCTGAACTTAGTTAAACCAGCAGCTGATACACTATTAGCCATCTCAATAGAATGATCAAATTCTAACTCATTTCCTCCCATTCTATCAGCATCATTCATGACTGAGTTAAAGTCCCCTTGAACAATCCAAGGCTCCTTAATGTTTCTAAAAATCTTAATCAGCTTGGCCCACATGTTTTTCCTATCTCCAATAATATTAGCTCCATATATTAAAGTCCATAACATACTTTTACCATCAGCACAGATGCTACAATGAATTAATTGCTCATTTGAGCAAATAACCTGCACTTTCACTCTAGCATTATCATAAACAACCCACATTCTACCATTATCAATGAACTTGTAATTATCAATCAATTTCCAATTTCTAAGCTTAAGGTTTTTCCAGATTTTCTCCTTATTGACAGCTCTGACCCAAGTTTCCAAAATACCAGCAATCACAATATTTTTATTAACAAGCAGCCTGTGAACCTCTGCTTGTTTCAGGGGATCATTCAGACCCCTGATGTTCCAGCTAAGGAGATTCATTTACCTTTATCCAGAGGCTTGATTAGCCTCTTGGTAGGAATTTTATCAATCATATTATAGACATGATTCTTAAATTTACCTCCAATTTTATCTCCCATTCTTTGGGTTATATCACCTCCTACTCTTTGGGTTATATCAACTCCCATTTTCTGAGTAATATCAGCTCCCTTCTCCTTCATTTTGAGTTTTTATTTCATGTTGGTCACCAACTGAAAATCTTCATCCTGAGGAGTAGTTGGACAGCTAGTAGCCTCCTTCTCCTTCTCTTCTATTACTTTTTCCTACAGTGTTACTCCCAATGCCTATTTCTAGCATACTAGGGGCCTTTTCAGCATTTTTCTCTATCATCTTCACAACTTCTTTATCACTTCCATTCACTATCCAAACTTCTTTTTTCTCACAATTCCTATGACCCAGTTTGTGACAAACTTCACAAAGGATATGTTTCCATTCGTACTCCACATACTGATTGTAATGGTTGCCATCAACATCCTCAATGATAACCATATCTGGGAAAGTGCCCTTGAGCCTCATATCAACTAGAACCCTTGCATAAGCCAGCCTAGATCGATCTTCAGTGCATCTATCCGCATATAACGGTTTTCCAAAAATACTAGCTATAGAGCTTAACAAATTAGGGCTCCAAAATTCCCACAGTAACATAGGAAATTTAACTCATACTGGCACCGAAGCTACTTCAAGCATATCAAAGGACATATTCTTCCTCCATTCCTACAGGACTAAAGGGTGTCTGTCAAAAATAATAGGACCATCTGCCATGGCTTTCTGTTTACCTTCCTCAGATTCAAAGACACACGCATAAAAATTAGGTTTAATTTGATGAAAATCTGTCATCCCCAATTTCCCCATCTGTTCTTAATGAAGTTTTGAAGCTTATAGAATTCGGGGGTTAGACCATAAACACTCCCCAGAATTGCATATTTCTAACGTTCCTCTTCCATTAGGTTATCTTCATGTTCCACTTTAGCAATCCTCATCCCATTATTAACAATCGGAGGGATATACTTCAGTGAGCAAGCATGGTCATTAGTTCGATTAGATCTGACTAAATCAGCCCATTTCTTCTTATCCTTGTTCTGCTCTTTGTCTCCTTCACTATCTTCCTTATTATTCTTTTCTATTGCGGAGTTAACCACACTATCTTCTTCTTCAACTTTGTTAGCCCTAGGGCTTATTTCTACTGTTTCGATAGTCTTTGTAGTAATCATTTCAATACTAACAACCTCTGATTGAGCCTTCGTTTGAGATTCCTTCCCATTTCCCTTATTCAGATTAGCTTTCCTTCCTTGTTTCTTCGCCATTGGAGACAGCGTAAGATAGCAAGAGCTACCGTGCGCCGAGAGAATAGCAAGAGAGAGAAAACGTAATCTATTTCGCCCCCATGTTGCAGTCCCATGGTTATCAGTTTACTACTATTTTTTTCATTTAATAATAATAAACTAGTAAAAATTAAAATTGTAAGTCTCATATTTTCCTTTGATGAACTAAAAAACTCAGAATTGAAAACTATATTCTTATTGACTAAATTATGCCGGCAAGAACGTCAACTGAAATTAGCTAGATTAAAAAAGTTTTAACTCTTTTGAATATTCAAAAATCAGTTTAGACTTTGATTTAAATAGTAAGTATTTTTAATAATTATACTTGAAAAAAACACCTCTGTAGAAAAATTCTCCCAAAACTCTAACAATTTTCTTTTTAATCTAGGCCGTTGCCAAAAATTACCTCTCCATCTCCTCAAATCTAAATCATTTAATTTTTTTAATATTTTTTGTTTTTAAATTCAAATGTTTTTGGTCAACTTTAGTTTAAAGTTAGAATTTTTCTAGTCTAATATATTAATTGTATTAGATCTTATCTATTCTAATTAAGAACAGTTTATCTTTCACTCTTAAAAATAGAGATGTTAAAATTTATTTTTCAAATAGTTGAATCTCTACAACAATTAAAATTATCATCTTACGATGGATTCCACCAAATATAAATCCATTTTACATTAATATTAATTGTTTTAATGTTAAAGAGAATAGACATAACATAAAAACAATGATTAGATACTGAAATGGTGAAAGTAGAGTTTCTGGTTATAGCAATTATGTGATTGAGATGGTATTATCCTAACAATAAAAAATAATTAAATATTTTTTGATTTAGAGAATGCAATAGATATCTTCAATAATATTTTCTTTTTGTTTTATAAAATATTGGTTTAATAACACAAGACTATTTAGATTGAGCGTAATATGCTTAATTATTTTTATGCAAATAGAATTTTTTTATGTGATAGCTCATACTTTAACGCAACAAACATTTACAGAGTTTTATATAATTTATCTAAATTAATAAATATTATATATATATATTATAATATTATTTATTTTATATAAATGTCTGGATCCGCTATTTGCTGCAATCCATAACAAAAAATTTATTTTTCTTAATCATCAAAAAATAATAATTTTATTTTCCAAAAACCATCAAAGTTTTTAAAACAATTTCTAAATAGATTTTCTATTGAGTACTTGTAATTGAAGGAAGGATCATTTCACCCCCACAACTTAGCGCGAAATGTCAAGAAAGTCATTTTCAAAAAAAAAATTGGATCAAATCAACCCACAACTTTACACTTTAGTATTAAAAAAGCTATCCCCTACTCTCACCCTCTCGAGTGAGATATACTCTCCATATAAAAAAAATTAAAAAAGATACTCAATATTTTATTTCTCTTAAATTGATTCTTGATAATTTTTAAATTTTAATTGTATTTTTTTAATTTTAAGCCCAATAATTCTTTTATTTTTTGATAAAAATCTAGGAGGCGATGGGTGGCGGCAGCAGCGGTGGTGGGAGTCAGTGGTGGATTTTTTGTTTAATTAGGATAATTAGATTTAATTTAGTGTTAATTAGAATTTAAATAATATTTAATTGGTGTTAATATAAGATTAATTAGAATTAAAATTTGTAATAAGAAAATTCTACTCTTCTTTTTGTGTTTTCTGGGTCGGAGGAGCCTTTTTGATGTTAAAATGTTAATTTGCGGGTCTATTTAATCTAAAAAAATAAAAATAATTTTTTGATATTTCGTACCAAATTGAGGGGGTGAATTGACCCTTTATTCACTTACAATTATTGCTTCATTTGGTGGTTGGTTGTTATCATCCTATACTAAAATTACAAAATATCCTTATTAATTTTGAAATTGATTGTCATCTTAAACTTGAAATTATAGAAGGATAAAACAGTAAGTACAATGTAACCGTTAATAATTAATATATGATGATGAATAATGTTTTTATTAAATATTATTATAAGATATAATATTGGAGTTGAATATAACCAATGAGTTATAATTTAAATGGTAAGCGCTTGACAACAATCTAATAGATCGTGAGTTTCATTTTCACAACGAGCGTTTCCCTTTCTAATTATATAAAAAAAGTACAATCATATAAAAAAATCTTAGCTAAATTGGATCTAATAAAAATTATATGAACCCAATTGATATTAAAAGTTAAAAACTATATACTATTTTAAGTATCTAGTTGGTTTAATTCATACAGTTCTTACAATTCGGTTTAGAAAATAATTTTTTATGATCGGATTAATAAAAATTGACGATACGTCTTAATCAAAAAATAAATAAATTAATGATATGATGTTAGGTGGAGTCTAATTAAGTGAAGATTACAATTAAATGGAGGGATGGATATTGACTACTGCAATTAATAATTCCAAGCACAAAGCCAACTTCATATGTTTTGTTTACTTTATGACATTTTTTTAGATACATGTGGTTCGGACAGATTGAAAATGACCCACAATTTCATTCTTTTTCTGGTTTATCTTTTTTATGGGTCGATGATAATTTTCCAGGAATGGGAAAAGGATAAATATCTATAGAGCAATACCCAATTAAGAAGAAAAATATATAAACCTATATCATTTCATGGCTGGATGATGAAAAGTTAATACCCCTCAATTGACAATTTATCCCCTTAATATATAAATTAATTCGTTAAAATAGGCTAATTGCTTATAATCGTCAAATTCGTGTATTGATTTGCACATAAAGTTAATTTATATGTTAATTGCCCATTGTTTAAAAGTTGAGGGAATATATTGCCACTTAAATCATTAAAAAAGAAAAAATGCTTGTGGGAGAATTTGATTCCACAACCTAACTAGCAGTTTTGCTACCCATCACTTATACCATTTGAGTTATAATTCATCGGTAAAAATTTAAATATATTATTTATATTGTTTCAATTTTTCTTTTTACTATAAAAAAACATGAAAGACACATTTAATTTTTTTTCTTAATTTATGTCTTTTCTCGTCTTTTACTATTTTTATAATTTTATCAAATTATTTAACATTCTATTGTACTAAATTTGTAGTATTTTATACTCTTTTTGTCACATTTTAAAAATCTCATTATCTTCATCTTTTTATTTTTTATTTGATTTTTATCTCTATTAATAACAGTAAAAAAATTCTTAAATTTCTTTTAAAATGACTAAAAAAGATAAAAATATATTTTATAAATAGAAATAAGACTTTTTAAATAGAATAATTTAAAATGAAATATGAGATTTTTTAAATGGAACGGAAAAAATATAATTATAAAAATTGCTAAACTTTTTATTTAAAATGAATAAATAATTTATTGATCAATAATTAAATGCTAGTACTGTTATGTATTTGTCCAATTAGCAGTCAAACTGATAGGATCGATCATATGAAAAATCAATCAACAATATGCTTTAATAAATCGTTAATTGATATGAGAAATTATTTTTAATGAGAGGACATTCAATGAGAGAAAATACAAGTTTATGAGAGAAACAGATATATAAATAGAACATAAATCAAATTAAATAGACCTCTTGTAATTTAAAAAGAATGTAAAAGGTTATTATTACTTTATATCATCATTTTTTGCACTTTTTCTTATTTAAGCATAATTTTCAAAACGTATAGGTAGCACGGAAACGGAAACGGGAAACGGAAACGATACGAAACGGACACGGGGAAACGAAAGTTTTTCAAAATGAAGGACACGAAACGTGAGGGAAACGTGTAAATAACAAAAATGTAGGGATATATTTATAAAAATATTATTTAAATATTTATGCTAATTAACAAAATAATTCATTTTAATATACTAAATATTTAAAATTTTATAAATATATAAAAAAATATAATATAATTCAACACAAATAAGTATATTTGATGTATTGTGGGCAATGCGAATGTAAAATTTATGGGTAACTAGTTAGATTTTTTTTATTTGTGGGTAATACTTTTAAATTTTTTTACAAATTTTTAATTTTTATTATTTACAGAAACGGCCCGAAACGTTTCGTACGGGTGTCCAAGAGTTTCCGGTTTCCGAAACGTTTCCGAAGCGGGAAACGCAACTTTATCGAAGTTTCCGTGCTTCTTAAGCACAAAATGTAATAACATATATCGCAGCCTTCCATTTTAACAATCTTATACGATGTCATTTTATTTATTCACACAGCCAAAAAACTGACATCATTTTTATAAAAATAAAGCATAAAATGCAAAGCATGTTATAAAATGAAATATTTGAAAATGTTGGAATGTGAGGTGAAACGTTTTGTAAATTGTGCTTAAATTGAAAAAAAAAAACGCCGAACATAGTGATATATGATAATAATAACCCAAAAATAAATTACTGATCAATTGTTATAAAGATCGTGTCCTCCCAAAAAAAGGTAAAAGAATGGAAGATATGCTATTGGTGGATTATAGGACGATCACCTTTATTTAGGGGCGGACCTAAAAAAACATATAATGAACAATTGTTTATTTTATAACTTTGAATCTTTTAAAATTGAATAGTATGATTTGATCACCTATATAGTATATTCAATTTAAAATTTATATCTTGTCAATTTTATCCATTTTATAAATTTTAAATATGATTTTGTCAATCTTATAAAAAATTACGAATCTTTATCTCATTCATATCGCTGCTTTGAGATTTGAAAATAGTTATTTGAATTTTTTTGATAAATAGATATATTTAAACTAAAATAAATAAATAATTAAAAAATAAATATTAAAAATGGAAACCATTTTTTGTTCTTTCAAACATACCCTAAATTTTGCAGAACAATTGGAAACTATCCTTTTCAAATTTCAATCGGTTGCTTTCAATTTAAATGATTCAGTTACCAAAATCATAAAGCAAATTAAGCATAAACCCCTTCTTTTTCAATATTATGATAAATGGTCCCTTTCTTTTTTTAGTTTCTTTGAAAGCTCTTTCTCCTCCATAAATTTTCTTGGCATTATCAGTATCCTTCTTTTTCTTTTTTCTTTTTTCTTTTAAAATTTCAAAAAGGAAAAATATTTTCATTTTCCTTTTCAGGTTGCCTTCTAGATGTAGTAGTACTTTAGCTAAAGTAACAAATATAAAGTGTTAAATAACTCATCAGCTCAGCTCAGCTCGGCTACTAGTTTCATAAGCCATTCATAGTTATAACTTATTAGATGGATTACTTATATCAATGTAGTTTGTAGTTTTGGGCTCACAATGTATGTATAATATATTATGGATTTGCTAGGCACACATGCATATTAATTAGTTAATTAGGACTTCCAATATAAATATGTATTAATTAGTATTATTGTATTTTGAGTTAACAATTAAAACAACTTCAATATTTTACATATTTTATTTGTTAAGTCAAGAACGATTAGTGCCAATGTAAATTTGGGACTATCGGCGCGAGACAACAATAATATTTTTGGGACAGTGATGTTGATGTTGAACATACACGCCATATTAAGAAGAGTGATTGACAATGGGCCAAATTTGAAGCAAAAATTGTTTTTAGTATGAGACCAGAATAACGAAATTCCAAAGAGGTAGTGTTTGGCAATGGAAAACACATTTTGAGTAATGTCAATCAAGTCATGGATGCTTGTTGCCTTCCATGTATCGCCATAGTGGGGATGCAACCTGAGAATCCACGATCGATAATCAACGGATGAGAGAGGCCAAATTTTAAAAGTTTTGACTATCAAAACAGAAGCTTGATGAAGATAAGAGAAGAGAGGAGGGGCGAATTCTTGAAAAGGAATGGATGTTTTGCACAACTCATTGAGAGTGGTGATAATCGGTTCTACCGCATAACGATCACCTTCAAGTTCAGTTATCACCTCAAGTGTAATCGACGTCGCTACAGATCAACAAGCTTCAATTTTCTCGTTGACTTCTTTGGTGATGACTTCGTAGACTTGAGACATGATGCAGCTAAGGAGAAGATGAGTTAGAATCACCTAATTAAGGTTCGAAGATAAACCGATTCAAAGATCGGGTCAAAGTGACGTACCTAAAGTAAAATCGGCGAAGAAAGAATCCAGCATAGATTTTTGAAAAAGTTAAAGATTCGGATAAAGCCAAAAGTAGTAAAAATGACTATTTATATTTGGAAAGTGATAGTTGTGGTGAATCTCAAAAATCAATAGTTACTAACTGAATGGCTAAGGAGAAAAGAAGGGAAGCCCAGTCTAATTCAAGGCTAAAAATATTAATCCCAAAACTTACATATTGGCTTGTTGAGAGTATTGTTTGCACCGGCCTTAAAGGAGATTGGTAGACTAAACTATGAAGAAGCACGGGAGATAGTGAAAAAGAGCTTATGGGCTCAGCCGAGAATTTCAGCCTAAAGAGAAGCTATGTTTATCTTTAATTTTTATTTAGTGTAGTACTTATCTAAATAAGAAATTATATCTCACTGGAATAGGTTTCTTTTTCTAGAGTTGTTCCCTTTAAATAACAAGGACTTTCATTGTATAGAAAAACAATCAATCAACAAAAAAACCAATTTAAAGTCATGTGCTTTCTAAATCCAAATCCCCGCGATTAGTTAATTTAGGAGTATAACAAATATTTATCTCGTCAGGATCTCCGAATTTCCATATTAATATTCGTAGTTGTTAGAATAGTGGTTACATTTTTTAAATCCTTGACATGTTTTTCCGGCTAATAATACCCACAGACCTTGACTTTTGGGTCTCCGATCATTAAACCCCATAATGTTTAAAAACAATCACTAAACCCCCTGGTTTTTCTGAAAGCGCTCGCTAAATCCCCGAGGACAAAAATACCCCTGACGCCGTCTTTTTTGATCAATTGGCATTCTAAAAAAAATATTGGAACGCCACATCAGTTGTCACGTCATCAAATTACCCTAAAAAATTAAAACACTCCAAATATCACTAAATTTAATTAAAATAAAAAAAATCACCTAACCCAAACCAATCTAACCTAAACTACCCGGTCAACCCATCCGCCGCCGCCCTCCGCTACCCAATCGCTGTCCGAATCCGATCATCTTCTCCGACCTGTTCTTCAAAACTGCCGCCACCCAACCACCGCCGCCCTTCGCCACCCAATCGCCGTCGGAATCCGATCATCTTCTCCGACCTGTTCTTCATAATCACCGCCACTCAACCACTGCTGCCCTCCGCCACCCAATCACTGTCAGAATCCGATCATCTTCTCCGACATATTCTTCATAACCACCGCCACCTAACCACTGCCATGGATCTGTTCATGAAAAACATATCCGCCATGGATCTGTTCTTCATGAATAGACCTATGAACGAGTATGTTCATGAAGAACATATTCGCCATGGATCTATTCCTCATGAATAGATATGTATATCTGATCATGAAGAATGGATTGTTCTTCATGATGAAGAACAAATGGAGAAATTTTCGGCGACGGTTGGGTAGCGGCGGGCGGCGGTGGTTGAGTCGGTGGTGGATTGGTTGACCGAATGGTTCTGATTAGATTGGGCTGGGTTAATTTAAAAAAAAATTAGGGGTATTTTAAGTGTTTTAATTTTTTAGGATATTTTGATGATGCGACAGCTGATGTGGCGCTACCAATTTTTTAAAAAATTGTTAGTTGACCAAAAAAGACAGTGTCAGGAGTATTTTTGTCATCAGAGAGTTTAGCGAGCGCCACCACAAAAATTAGGAGTTTAGTGATCGGTTTTAAACATCATAGAGTTTAGTAATCGGAGACACAAAAGTCAGGAGTCATGTGTTATATTAGTCTGTTTTTCCAAGTCGAAGCAGTTAAAGTATTGAATCTGTACGATATCCATTTATAAATTTAAAAGTTTGAAGGCGGGGTTAGATATTCTTATTGACGATTGTTTATCGTTAGCGAAGCAATTAGATAATTATCGTTTTTTATTTGTAAGACGATCTGCGAATGGTGCGGCGCATAGTTTAACGCAAGCCTCCCGTTCTATGCCAGGTTAGCAGGATTGGTGTAATAACTTTCTGACATTTCTTACACATGTAATTGCTTCCAATTTAATTCAATAAGATTCCAGTTTTCTTCTAAAAAAAAAAATTGAGCGTATACATATTTTCTCTCTGAACAGAATGTAAATTTAAATTATGGATAGAACTATAATTACATTTATGGCGTTAAAATCTGACCCATTACAAAAGAAAACCAAGTAAAGTTAACTCTTAAGGACATTTTATTCAAAAAATGGATATAAATTCTAGGCCTAATTACTTAAAAACCACTCACCTTATAACTTTTTTTTATTTATACCATGATTTAGAAAAAATTTCAATTATACCCTATTTTCGATTTTTATGTTTCGTTTGTACCCAAAAGTAAATTTTTTGATAATTTAATTAATTTAAAGATGAAAATATTAAAAACAAAATACATAAATGATTAACATTAACGTTTAATTAGAATATAGGTTAAAAATGAAGGACTAATTTAAACTCTTTTAAAAAAAATAGGTCAATTCAACTCATTAGGTAGAGATGAAACATAAATATTAAAAATAGGGTACAATTGAAATTTTTCCTAGATCATGGTATAAATGAAAAAAAGTTACAAGGTGGGTGGTTTTTAAGTAATTAAGCCTTAATTCTAAGTCGAACTATTATAAATTTTAGGTTTAATCATTTAAAAAAATTCTCACCTTAATTTTTTTTCGTTTATACCTTAACCTTGTAAAAAAGCCATTTGTACCAAATTTTGGGTTTTTAATTTTTATCTCTACCCAAAAGCACTAAATTATACTCTTTTCATTTGCAAAGAAAAGTTTAAAATAATCCTTTATTTTTAACCTATATACTAATTAGACATTAAAAATACCATCTTTTTTTAAAAATTAAAAATAATAATAAATTTTATTTAATTTTTATTAATTTTATGGGTGACCAACGGTCGGTTCGGTCATCAAACTGTCCTTAAATTACAAACCGTTTGATTTTTAAAAATTACGGTAACCGAACTGAATGAACCATACTTATGCCAAAACTGAATTTGACCAAACCGAAATATTTTGGTTCGGTTCGATCAGTCACCAAAATTTACGTACACCTGTTAACATGTAAGTTGTACAAAACTCAATATAATTAATTTTTGTTAATGAATCTTCAAATGGTAGAGAATAAGTAATGATCTATACTTCCGTAGTTGTAATTGATTATCCAGTCATATTTCTCCAAAATACATCAAGAATAAAAAGGAGAGTAACAGAACTAGAACTGAAGTTAGGGAGTGAAATTATTTAATTAGGGTTGGAATTATAGATGAAATGAAATGAGTGGGGTATAGATTTTGAAGAAGGAAAATCAGAGTTGATAAATGAGAATGATGAGAAGAAGTGAAGAACATATGAAATGAAATCAGAAATGAGTGCGGCGGCTCCTTAAGGGAATGAGAAATTGTTTTTATCTTAGGGTTAGGGTAAGGTAAGTGTATGTTTACCCCTAGTCAAAACTACATAGTTTTAAACTACGTCCGGTTCGGTTATTACGGTTGTTTTTTAGTTTTGACCTTAAACTGAAGGAGCAACGGCAGCCGGAGAAGGAGCAACGGCAGCCGGAGAAGGAGCAACGGCGGCTCCTTGGTTGGTACCGGGGAGATCTTTTTTAATTTATTTTATTTTTTTATAAAATTAAAAAATTAATTAATTATTAGGATATATTTGAATATTTTTTGAGTTGAAAGACATGTTTGTATTTTTTTAAAATAGCAAAAAGTATGATATAACTTTCAATTTAGTTGTTTGTAATGATTTCATCCTTTAATTTATTAAATTGTCAATTATATCCTTGTATTGGGTGGGGATGAAAACTAAAATCCAAAATTGGTTACAAATGGCATTTTTACAAGGTTAGGGTATAAACGAAAAAAAGTTCAAGATGAATTTTTTTTTACATAATTAGGCCTTATGTTTCTTAATTTTTGTACTAATATTCCTTTTATTATCTTTCGATCGTTATTTTTTTTAGTAAAAGATACATATTAAGAAATTTTATTTAGATGATAAAAATAGCTTTATATAAATGTTAAAAGTAAATAGTTTCTCTATTCTACTAATTAAAATAAAATAATATAATATTTTATCATTAAAGTCTAAAATTTCGACAAAAAAAAGATAAAGTTTAAAATGAACAAGTAATTCGATACAAAAAAATAATATTTAAAAAAAAGAAAGAGGGAGTATATTTTAATTTTATTTTAAAATATATTAAATGGATCAATTTGATGAAAACTATATAATAATTTCTTTTTAGAAAAAAACATTTAACATTTTTTTTTCAATAAGTCTCAAACTATTCTCTCCGGTTCATAATATTTGTCCATTTGAAAAATTAATCTTTAATATTTATCGAGTTAAAGTATTAAAATAGCATTTCTTGTTATTTTTTAAAATTTATTTTCATTAATAAATAATTTATTGGAGTATCATTTGATGGCAATATTGAAGAAAATAACATACTGTCTTCAAGAAAGGAAATCTAATTATGTGGATTAAATTCACTGATTTTGGAGGTGTGGGATTCCAATTCTTTGTACTACCATCAATTATTTTCTTTTGAATAATGAGATTGTTGTGATAGAGACGAATTCTCGCATTAAATGTTTTTTCTACATACACTTTCCTCTTTTCAATTATCAAGAAAAAAATAGCACAAAATACACTAAAAATTAAAATAAGACTTTTAAAATGAGACGAACAGAGTCGTTAAGTAAAGTTATTTTTTATCTAAGTCCGGTGTTTGAGAAATATTCACATAAATTTGGTAGTTGTTGTCATATATTTTAAATAAGAATACATATATCTTGATTATATACATTGTTATTAAATTGTTTATGTTAAAAGAAATTTTTAGATAGACTCAGTCCACCACGTCATTCGTGGACTAAGCTTATCATATAATGACACGTCATTAAAATGATGGCAATCTTGTAAATTCATTTATTACTTACTTACACTTTTTAATAATAATATTACAAGATTGCTATCATTTTAATGAAATGTCATTATGTGATAGACTTAGTCCACAAATGACGTGCTGGACTAAGTCTACCTAAGAATTTCTCTTATATTAAATATAATCGTTACTTTCAATGGAGATGTTCATTTTGTTAACTTATCCATTTTTAATAAATAACAACTTTAGCATTGATTTTTTTTATATTGTTACTATTTAAAACCTACTAAATAGCATATTGTCCTTAAGAAAGGAACTGTTTTTTTTAGACGTAGGAACTGTTCTTGATAGTTACGATATTGAAGAAAACCTACTAAACTTTTCTTCCGGCGAAGTTGTGTTTAAAAAAAACTTTATCGTCATCGTTTTTTTCCTGATAGTGTTATCACGAGCCTACTCTGTTTACTCTGTCGTTTTCTGTGATTTTTTAGATTTTTTGTACACAAATTATTTTAGATCTCATGTTAATAATGCTTAATTGTATATTATTCATATAAATTTATCATTAAAAGAAAAAACTATCATCTTATATTCCAATTTATTTTGATGCTAATAATTTTTTAAACAACAAATTGATTTATGTTTTTCTAAATGTATCATAAATACAAAGAGGAATACTCCCTTCTCTTTTCTCTCTAACAAACCCTAGCCACCTAGTGCTTTTTTTTTATTTTTTCTTTGGCAGCCGTTAATGGTTTAATTTTTCTATTGATGGTAGCCACCCCTTTTGTTTATTTTATTTTGATTTCATAGAATATACTCCCTCCGTCCCAATAGAGTTGTCCACTTTGAGAAATTTTTTTGTCCCAAAACTCTTGTCCACTTTCAAAAAGTAACTAATTTTTACACTCAAAATTCTATATTACCCCTATTTAAAATCCACTAATGAGTCTTTTGAAAGTAAATTGCAAGTGGACCCTATATTAAATAGGGGTATGACAAGAAAAGTAAGTAAAATTTTACGAAACCCATAAGCAATAATTATTTTTCTTAAACTGTGTGATAAGCAAAGTGGACAACTCTATTGGGACGGGGGGAGTAATAAATAGCCAATTTTTTTTCATTTTTCTGACGGATTAAAATTTATCACGAAGCGCAATTCAATTATCAAGAAGCGACGATAGATTGAAGATCTTTCAGTTACAAAATGAATTCGTCTACTGTGCGAACGCACAGCATACTGTGCGGACGCACAGTACCTCCTGTGCGCCCGCACAGTCGAATTGGAGGATCGAAGTGGATTTTTGACCTGTTTTGACTCAACTTCTGATAATTTCAAACATTAAACCCTAAAGACAAATTAAGGTCCTCGATAACTCAAAAAGTAAGGCTTTACCTTGACGATTTACGCGAGTAGCGATAATTGAAATTGTTAAGAAGGTATACAATTCTGGAATACGAGAATAATAATAAAAAATGAAAATGAAACTAAACCTAGACTATAAAGTATTATACGTATAAACACGTGATTAACGTCTAACTGTTAAACATTTTATCAGACGTGTCAGCAAGCAGAGAGGTCAGTAGACGTGGGATAGCGAGAGCATATCATTACATCGACCACGTCATTGAGTGGATAGCGGTCACAATGAGTTGCACTTTACTTTCACGTATTATATAGTAAAGTTATTTAATATTATATTTTATATATACATGGATTGTTTATATTCATCGCATTACATACGATTTGATTAAATGTTATACGTTTCTATCGAGTTTATATACGAAGAACTAGTATGCGATCCGAAGAAACTAGTTACCTATTGGGTGTCAATAGGCTGTGTGATCACCAGTATCGAGTCAGTCTAGTGTGTTTGCATATGATAAGTAATTTGATATACATGGATGATATGATATGATATGATACGAATATGAATACGAATTTCGAAGTTGGATAATAAATTCGATACGAGTAAGCACTCGGCTACGGTGTAGTCTGGAGTCCCCGTATCTAGTGAGTTTGACTCACACTTTGGGATTAAGAGATAGATCGCGATCGACGAGGTAGAGTGTGAACACTCCCGGGTCGGACTATTTGGATCTATATGATATGAATATTTGGAAGTTGTGTCGCATGCTAGGATATTAGTTTCGAACAGATCAAATACATGTTTATATGTATTAATTTATATTATTGTTTTCTTTAAATGGGATGTTAGGATTTTATAAGAATGCCGTTAGTAAATTGCAAACTCACTCAGTATTTTTCCAAATACTGACCCTTCATTTTTTATGCCTTTCAGGTACTTAGTGTCTGAACCTAGCTAGAAGCTATTTTTGGGATCCGGAAGTCAGCCACGTATGTATAGTTCTTTGACTTCCGTAGTGCTGCAGTAGTGGTCCTGCGTCGACAGAGTCGTAGCCTAGACAACAATACATTTTGATTGTGTAAATTACTTGATGTCTTGTTTATATTTTTGTAGGCTACGTGTTTTATGTTTTATTCACGGCACCAGGTGCCGGTGATACGTTTGGTACACTAACTGATGTATATAGTACCGCGAGGCCAGTTCGTACAGAGTACGGTAACTAGAGCCCGCGAGGTTAACAAAATAGTTAGTGTAAATATTTGTGTATATATGTTATATATGTTTGCTTCTATTGTGTAAATGTTATCTGTTTATTATTTGCGAAAAATTGATAGTGGTTTTAGACTTGCTACGGGTTCCGGAACTGCCACTCTCGTTTCCTAACGCCGGTTGCGGCTCAATAATTTGGGTCGTGACAATGAGCTATATTAGTTTTATTTATTTTTTATTGTTTGTCTTTTTTATGAATGTTTTACTTTATCCTTTCTTTATGAAAAGTTTGTTGTCCTTTCTCTGTAAAAGGTTTGTTATCTCCTTTTTAGAAGAAGTTGTTGTCTCTTTTTTAAAAGGAGTTATTAGTTATATAAAGTGTTGATTGAATCAGATGATGTGAGTTTGCGGGTGTTTGGAGAAGTTTGAACGAAGAGTGATTGACGACTGCACTTAATTCGTAAAACAATTAGTAATTTATTTTTATTTTCGTAAGTAAGGTCTGCGAATCAGGCAGCATGTTGTCTGTTCCATGTCGGGTCATCGGGTTTAGTTTTCAAATTATCGCGATTTTTTTTACAAATGTAACTGTTTCATATTGAATTTAATGAAATCCGATGAATTCAAAAAAAAATGTATCATAAATACATTAAGTGCTTGTGTATTTATATTAAAAATTCATAAAATACACCATAAACATCATAAAAATACATTATAAAAACACCACAAAAATATAAAACAAAAAAATCCACAATAGAAAAAGTTAAACGTAAAAAGTAAAAAAAAAGGTATGTTTATGATTAAAAAACTAAAAAAAATACTTTGAAAAATAAAAAATTATAAAATACAAAAGTGTTTTAAAAAATAGAATACCGTCGTAATTAAATTATAAAATAAAATATCCTGAAAATATTTCCATAAAATAAGAACGAAATGCATTTCGACCCCGTCGTAGTTCTCAATCATTTCGTGGCACCGGGCGTGGATTGTCATTAATAAAGATAACATAAAATAAAAAAAATAAAAAAATAAACAGACATATTATTTTGAGGCAAATTAAAGTAATAAATGAGTTTATATAAATATAAATTGATAATTGAAGTGTTTATTAATAGGTTTAATTGCACCAAAAATCACCAACTTTCGCGTGTTTTTTTTATCAATCATAATTTTTTTTTGACATATTTAACATTAACTTTTATTTTTTGGCATATTTGTCCATAAGACTATTTTGGATGACAAACGACGTCGTTTTAAATGTAAAAGGACGCCGTTTTGCATCCAAACTAATATAATTTTTCAAAGTAAATGCAACCGTGTACAAATATGCCAAAAACTGAAAGATAGCATTAAATATGTCAAAAAAAAGATTATGTTATATACCAAAAACACATGGAAGTTGGTAATTTTTGGTGCATTTAAGCCGTATTAATACTTCTTCCGTTTTAATAAAGTTGTCCACTTTGAAAAATTATTTTGTCCTAAATTTTTTGTTCACTTTTAAAAAATAATACTTAATTTTTATATTTAATTTTTTTATATTACCCTCCTAATGAGTAAATTAAATATAAATTATAAGTGTAGTCTATATTAAATAATGGTAATAATAAAAAATTATAAAATTCGTAATAATAATTTTTTTTTAAATTATGTTATAAAAGATAAAGTGGAAAATTTTATTCGACAGAAAGAGTATTATTTTAGAAAAAAACAAAAAACACAGAGCATATCCAAATCCAAAAACAGGGGGACATAATATTTGAGCATTTGGTGCCCATCACATCGTTAAACTTAAGTAGGGCCCACAATTTATCTGACACGAGTCACACGACCACTTTGTTCCATTGTCATTTCTTCGTGTTCTATACGCTCCTTTTGCAGCGCGTGGATATAAGTGTAACTGATGTGTCCGTTTTGAGTGGTAGGAATCTTGGGCCTTTTCTTTTTGGTCCTTTCAGATTACGTTTCTCTTTCTTTTTCGATTTCGAATTTCACACCTGTCACTTTGTCCTCGTAACACATAGATTTCCCTCTCGTGATTTTGATTTTGGTTTTTTCTTTGATTTTTAAATTGCATCAAATCTTTATTTTTTTTAATGATTATCTTTAAGCATTTTATTATAATTATTTTTGATAATTAAAAAAAAAGCGTTTATAAAAGATTGAACCCACATAAACAAAATGGTATTCAGCGGTTATGATATTCGAATTGTAATTTTTTTGAATACTAAATAATTTCATTAATAATTTAATACTTATCCTTCATAATCTGAAAAAAGGTTTGTTTATATTTCTAATATTTGGCCCGAGACTTGGGTTAACCTCTCGTATTTTTTGGCCAAAATAAGCCTTTAAAGTTTTAAAAACGGCTCAATTATGCCCCTCTGTTAGACGGCGTTAACTTTTTATTTCATAAGAAAGACATAATTAAACCATTTTAAAAACTTTAAAGGTATATATGAACAGAATTTGTCACAAGAAACATATTTATTCTTAGATAAACATTTGAGAAATAAAACCATAACCATAAATCCCCAAAATAGTTAAAAATAATCAATTAAAATTATATACTTACATTACTTCATATAATGTAAGAAAATAAATATTTAATAAAAATAATTTAAAAGTTCAATTTCTTTTTTTAAAATTTTTTAAAACACAAATAATAATAGATACTTTTATTTAAAGAATTATTTTAATTTTTATGAATGTTATAATAGTTAATAATTATAAGAAAATTCATTAAAAAACATTATGATCAATCAACATAACTTTTAATTATTTAGGGAGAAAAGAAATTTAAAAATTTAAAAATATTATTTTTTTTATTTTAAACTTACATTGCATAGTATAAATATGCCATTAATTCTAAATCATAAACTCTAACCCATAAATCCTTAAGTCTAAATACTAAATTACAAACCCAAAACTATAAATTCTAAACTCTAAACTTCAAACTGGAAATTTTAAATTCTAATTAAATCCTAAATCTCAAATCATTAATAAAAAAACAAATTACTATGAAAATTAAAATTAGAATTAGGATTATAATTCAAAATATAAATTAATATCATATTATATAAATATTTGAATACAACATTGTTAGCTAACCAGATGATTACATAGTGAAAAAAATTAATTTAATATTAAGATTAAAAAATTTAAAAATGATTTTAAAATTAGAGGGTGTTTAATTGATCTTTATAGTATATTTAAATTATAGAATGTAAGTTTAAACAAAAAAAATACTATTCAAATAATTAATAAATTTTAATCGATAATTGTTTTTCACCCAAAATAAGTAATGGTTATATTATGTGATAATAAAAAAATACAGTGGATTTCTTATGATTATTTACTACTAATTATTTAGATAAAAATATTTATTATTATTTGTGTTATAAATATTTACTAAAAAATTAAATTAAACTTTTATAAATACTTTTATTAAAAATTAATTTTACTTACATTATATGAAGCAATATAAGTATATAATTTTAATAATTATTTTTAGGGTTTAGGGTTCAAATTTATGCCTCTAAACTTTATCTAAGAAATAAATATGCTCCTCCCGACAAATTTGGTTCAAATATTCCTTTAAATTTTTTAAAATGGTTTAATTATGCCCTTTTTATGAAACCGAGAGTTAACGCCGTCCGAAATAGGGGCATAATTGAGCCGTTTTTAAAAATTTAAGGGTTTATTTTGGCCGAAAAAGTCACGAGTGGCTAATTTGGGCCTCGGGCCAAATTTTAGGGACATAAACAAATATTTTCCCTCATAATTTAGTAAAACTGCCCCTTATATATAATACTTATTGCAATTTTTTTAATAGAGATTGAATTATTGAAAAATAATAAAACAAAAATCATATAATAAAATGCAAGTATGTAATTTTTCAAAGATTGGTTTAGCAATAATTAGTAATGATAAAATAAAAAAATAGCTACAATATATAATCCTTTTTTAAGTGGGTCCTACCAAAATAAGTTTGTGAATCCACCATACACGGGTTCAATTCCCAAATATCAAATTACAAATATATAGTTTTTCAAACTTTAATTTAGCAATAATTATAACACAGCAAAAGATACAAACAAATAATTAATCGAAATGAGGAAACTAATCTGAGAATCCTACTAAAGGTCATTTTAGCGCATAATGATAAACAAAGTTATGTTAGTGAATGTTTTAATTTAAATCTCGTTCGACTTAACCTATAAACTGCTCGATCCATTGAAGTTTGCTTTATGATATTAGGTTGTATTGTCTCCCGTCTCTCTCATACTTTCCAAACATCATCTTAAAAATAGATCTACCACCAAAAACCATCAAAACCAAATATTAAAATTGAACATCATTATAAATATTGAACAAAATCTTTAACTTTTCTTTAATTCAAGGATCTCAATCAAATCAAGAAATTTTTGACATATAAGCTAAAAAAAATTTAAAATTTTTTGATCGAGTCGAAAATTTTTCAGCATGTCAAAAAAGATTTGGCATTCCAAAAACCACCTCCTTTAACGTATGATGTTGAGTTATTATTAGAGATTTTATTTTTAGAGAGGGAGTTGGGTAATATGTTTATTGCAATTTGACTTTCTACTATTATAATCATAGTTTCTCCATCTAGCTTAGTGCATCGGTTGGTTCAGTTCAACAATAAGAACTCCGAAATTGACAGTATCGAATAACTTGTAAACTATAAACCGAACTGTTAATTTTTATATCCTAAACTACATAATTGAAATTTGTCGGTCGGTTTGATTCGGCAATTCGGTTTGGGATTTTTGATGGGCATTTAATTGGGCTTTTTGCAAACACAAAATATAACAATTAAACATTCAATTACATGAAAAATACAACAACAGGTATTCAGATAAACATATTTTGTTACTGTAAATAGATAACACATAAATATTTTAACATATTCATATAAACATATTTAAGCTCTCGTTCTTAATATTGTTTCAACCTTTGTTTATTTTTATTAGCGTGGACTCATTAATTACCAACGTGAATTATCAGCGTGGACTCAGTAACCTTTTTCGGGACAGTCAAATCCTTAATGTTTAGCCATTGAGTCAAGTAAGCCCTTAATGTTTAATGCGGTGCAACTAAGCCCCTTTTGTTCGTAAATCGTATCATAAATCATCATTCTTAACACTGTTCCAAACCCCGTCTATTTTTGCCAGCATGGAGTTTAATTTTTATAAAATTGTTTAAAAGTAAGTTATATTATTATCAAAATGATTGTTTATAGATACTTATTTATCAACAAACGAGTCATTCAATTAGTATCCCATTAAAAATTTAATTGTTTGCGATTAAAAATCATGCTAAAAATAATTGTTGTTCAAATGATTCTATCATTGCTAAAAAGGACTTTTAGTATTTATAAATTCTAACAATTACTTTTAAGGATGAAATATTTTTTTATAAATTAAATTAATTCATTTTATTTAAATAAATAAATTTTTAGTATTTATATTTATTTGTAAACTGGCTATTATTTTTAAGACAAGTATTTATTAATGAGCCTATGCTGGCAAAAATAGACGGAGGTTGGAACAATGTTAAGAACGAAAATTTATATGATACGATTTACTAACGTTAGAGGCTAAGTTATACCTTTAAACGTTAAAGGTCTACTTGACAGGCCAAACGTTAGGAGCTTAACAGGCCCTTTTCACTGAGTCCACGCTGATAGTGAGTCCATGCTGGCAAAATAGACGAAGGTTGAGACTATTAAGAACGAGGGTTTATATGATACGATTTACTAACATTAAGAGTTTAGTTGCACTTTTCTGAATGTTAAGAGTCTATTTGATCTAATGGCCAAACGTTAGAGACTTAATTAACCCTTTTCCTAATTATAAATAAAATTTCAAACAAACTGAATACTTTTCTAAGTTTATTATAGAGATAATAAACGATTATCAATAAGAAACGAAAAGAAAAGGCCACAGTTGAATAATTTTTAACTATAAATTTGAATAGTATTTATAATACTTTTTGTTGTTCCAATTAAGTTGTTCACTTTTTCTATTTTCTTTTGGCCAAATGATTAAAAAAAGCCAAACCTTTCATGAAAGTTTTACAGAAAGTACAAATCTTTCAATTTTATCCAATTTGTCCCAAAACGTATGACTTTCTTTCAATTATATCCAAATACACAATTTTACTTATGTGGCGCTGATGTGTGGCATATGCCACATCAGCGCCACGTAGGTGCTACATGAGCAAAATTATATAGTTGGATATTATTGAAACGAAATCATGTGTTTCAATCCAAATTTGATATAATTAAAAAGTTTGAATTTTTGTGAATTTTCATGAAAAGTTTGGTCTTTTTTTTATCATTTGACCTTTGTTTTTCATTTTAAGACCCCATTTGTAGTCAATAATAATTTTTAAAATGAACTTTTTTATATTATTTTTATTTAAAATTCACTAATGAGCTACTTTTCTATCCCATTATATAATAATATATATATATATATATATATATATATATATATATATATATATATATATATATATAATCTTTACTCATTTATTTGTCTACCACATTCATTAATAGTAAAAATAAAAAAATATCATATGCTAGTAACATAACAGTGAAATTCTTTTCAAAACATAAAAGTGTCATATAACATAAAAGGGAGAGGATAATATTTATATAAAGAAATGAAAATGAGTGATTATATTAAATAAAGATATAATAGGTAAAGTAGGAAAATTTATAAAATATTAATTATATTTTTTAAAGTGTGTGATAATACACAGTAGACAACTCTATTAAAACAAATAAAATACTTACTTTTTTTAATAATGTTTGTCATATTTAGTCATTTCATATAGTAGATTAAGAAAGTAATAAATATATCTTAATTTATATACATTTTTATTAAGTTGTCCATATTAATTACTCACCCAGTCCTATTTAAAAAGTCACATTGTCATTTTTAGTATGTTCCACTTAAAAAGTTCCATTATACCTTTCCGCATAATTTCTCATTTTTACCTTTTATCTGATGTTAATAGCAAAACTCATACAAGACTATAAATTTTTACCCTTTATCTTATGAAACTACATGAATCCAAGTAAAAATAATCAAACAAGAAAAAGAAATGAAGTCTTTGATCTGCAAAGACGTTATTTTTATTTTTTAGTTAGAAGCCCTCAACTAATGAAACCGCTCGATCTTTAAAGTTTATATTTTTCAAATTTTCACTTCAATAGAAATCAAAGAGATAGATCTAAAGAAAATATTAGCAATCATCAACAAAAAACTTCAAATATAATAAACAAATAAAGATTTTGAAGACTCCAATTTCAAAGTATTGGACAAGCCACTAGTTAAAACTAGAAAAATGGTTTTCGGCCCTCTAAAAGAACACTTATGCCAAAAATTAGTTTATTCAAACTTCTAAAAAAGTACATACAAGAATTCTATTTCTTCTACCTTTTAAGGGACTCAACAATCTTAATCAGATTAAAGATCCTTCCAACCGACTCAAGAGGACGAAAAACTCTCAAATCAAAAACTATGAAGAAATATATAAAAAAACAAAATGGTGTTTTCCAACCAAGAAACAAACCACCTTTTAAAAAAATTGTTCTTTAAAACTTTAAAAAATGCAAAAGATCTCCAAGTATAGAGTTTTTACTGTACAAGCAAACTAAATGAATTTTATTAAGAAGAGAAGAAAAAGAAAGATTAAAGAGTGGAGGAGTTGGTTTTTCGGTCAAAAGATCAAAACCACTTCCTCAAAACAATGATTTTAGTTTGTGTTTTTAGGGAGAAGAGATGAGATTTATTTGAGAGAGACAATTGTGCTTTTTAAGTGGACAACTTATTTTACAAGACCATTAATGACATGCATAATTACAAAGCACAATTAGTAATGACAAAATAATAAAAAAAAGATTATGTCTATGTGTAAAAAATAGCAACGAGAGTACCTGAATAGAATAGAGAGCATTATTGTTTTTAAGTTTGACCAGTTCTTTTAGTCTCATCAAATTATTAATGATAGAAACAAATTTAAAAAAATAGTAATAAATATTTTTTAATTTTTTTAAAAATAAAAAATATTATGAATCAAGTGTTTTTTTTGGATATTCTCACAAAATATCTGTTTTTGAAACTTATTTACACAATTTTTGGCCATCTTTCCCTTATTTCCCACGCTACTTATTTTTCTTACTTATTTGCAAAAGTATCCACTATATATAGAAGTTTTATTTCATTTTAAGTTAAACTTTTACATAGCCATTCTTTTTTCTCTCTCTTCCCTCTCAAAGTTCTCTCTTGTTTTTTTTTTTATTTTCATTTGATTTTCAGTTTGTCTCCTCAGGTTACATTTCCGTTCGCCTTTCCGTTTGTGCTTCCATTCATCTACTTCTGATAGATTTCTCGTCGTTTTTCCGTTCGTCTTTTCCGTTTGCGCTAGTCCGTTTTCCATTCGCGCTATGGATTTCTCGACTCGTTTTTAGATTTGTGTAATTTTTTTAGGTTTTTTGTAATGATTTAAATATTTTGTAAATAAATTATTGTAGATCTATAATTTTTTGTTTATAAAATAGTTCTATTATTCATATATTTATTTATTTTTCCTTTCTCTTATTCATATGTTTATTTATTTCTACTGATTTTGTAAAGAACAAATTGATTTATGGTGCATTTGTAGTAATTTTATAATATATTTACGTTTTAGTGTATTTTTGGTGTATTTATAGTGTATTTCTGGTGTTTTTCATGATATCTATGTTTTTGGTGTATTTCTGCCGTTTTTTAGTATATCTATGGTGCATTTACAATGTTTATGGTGTATTTGCAGTATTTATGATGCATTTGCAGTGTTTTCATGGTATAGACCACAAAAACACTATAAAATGCATAAATACACCATAAATATATTATATATACAATATATATACACTATATATACACTAATCATACACTATAAAAACATTATAAAAAATAAAAAAAATTCTAAGAAAAAAATCAATAAAAAAGAAGACATTATTAAAAACTCAAAAATAGGGCTGTGCAATTGTTCGGTTCGGTCGACCGAACCGAAAACCGAAATTGGAAACCAAGGTATTTGTGAAATTAAAAAAAAAGGTATTTTTCATTAATAGAAAAATTCAAAAAAGAAAAGTCAAAACTTGACAGGTAAAAGTGTAAATAAGTTACCGAAACATATATTTCAGGAAATTACCACTTCTTTTTTCAAATGCGATAAATATTATGGACCGGAGGGAGTAATAAACAAAAAAAAAATGAACAAAGAATCAGTTCGACCCCTAAACTTGGCATAAAATATCAAAGAAATCATTTTCGAAGGAAAATGGTCAAAGTAACCCGCAACTTAACACGTTAACATCAAAAAGGCCCATCTGTCACAAAACAGAGTTAGATTGCCTAATTACAACTTTTAATCCTAATTAATTATAATTATTACTAATTAAACATAATTAAAAATTAAGTAACTATGATTAACTCAAATTAATTAAAATTCTAAACAAATCCAATTAAACCTAATTATCCTAACACTGAGACTCGGCACCACCAGATCCCACCTCTGGCAACCACTGGATCCCACCTCAGGCAACCACCCGAAATTCGTCGGAGCAGCTTCTCCTCAAGGAGGAGGCCTTCTTTGTGAAGGAGTAAATCTTCTCTTCGACTGAGAAAAAATTATGCTCCTTTTTAAACGAGGAGGCCTCCTCTGAAAAGGAGTAAAGAGATTTGCTCCTTCCTAGAGGAGGAGGAGCAGCAACACCTTCTCGCATGAGGAAGAGCAGATCCGATGGTGGTGGCTCTTGTGGAGGTGGGTGAAGGAAATGCTTTTTATTTTGATAATGAATTTGATTTAAGTTGATAAAATGAAGAAGGTTTAAAAAGACCAGTGAAATTTTATTTAAAAATTAAATTAGTTTTTAAATTTTATTAATACAAGGATTATGAATGAAAATTAAAAATTATTAAATATCAATTTGAAAAATAAAATAAAATTAGAGACCATTTTAAATATTTTTGTATTTTAAAATAGAGTGTACTGCACTTAAAAATATGAGAGAGAGACAAATTTTTTGACATGGACGTGACGAATTGCGGGTTAATTTAAATAATTTTTTTTAATATTTGATGCAAAATTATAAAGATAATTGATTCTTCGTTCTAAAGAGAGTGAAAGAAATTTGCTCAATTATTTGATTGATAATTTTTCTTTTTGGAAAAAAGCTTTGCTATTTATGGTTGCTTTTCAAGTGCTTTTGTGCATTGAATAAAAATAAATCCTGTGTGGACAAACTGCTGAAATATATATAGTGACCTCCACTCATCTCCCCTCACTTTCTTCCACACTTAAATCATTAATTTATCCACTTATTTTCATTTTTCATTAATTATTTATCTCGATTTATCGCGATATACTCGCCGTTTTACTCATATCATTCTAAAACAAATTACCATCTCATCTCATTTTATCATCAACCCAAACTACTGTATCACGTGATTCAATCAGTACCACGTCTCCATCTCCCCATAAAAAAAATGGCAATCTCGTAATATTCATCAAACTCCAAGGGTACTTTCATATTGCCCAGTCCTAGAATGGCTTGTCGTTTCTTCGGGGATCTGAGAGGGTAAAAATTCACTTTCCTGACTTTTTCCTATACTCCGCGTTTCACCTCCACCTCACTTCTCCACCGTTGGATTAACCCCCACGTCACATCATCACAACAGTCAACCAATCCTATCTGCTTTCAAAATAAAACCCGTCGTAGACAATCTTTTAATTAACATAAACAGTTGTCAGCTAGAGATTCCGCGCCGATAAATTCGACAAATCGTAGCCGGCTAAGTAGGGACCACAAAGACTGCACTTATAGATAAGTAACTTCTCTTATCAATGATAGCTTATCAAATGATAGGAACTGCAGTTTAGGATACGTAGTTCGACTTATCATCCTCTTCTATCTGTCTCCTCTTTCCTATAAAAATCGCCATTCCTGCAAGGTTTTAAATGTTTGTATGTGTGTGTATATAAATATAAATTCTAGAGAGAGAAACAAAAAAAAGTCTAGAAAGAGAAACAAAAAACCATCTCATTTAAGCTCTACTTTTCTAGAGAGAGAAAGCTTTTCTTCAAGCTTATCTCTCTCTGATCTGGTGAGTTTCTTAGAAATTTCCTTTTCTTTTTCCTTTTTAGAACCTAACACTTTTAAAATCTTTTATATTTTGTAATTTTATTTGTTTTTTTGTTAATTTTTTTGTTCATGTCTAATTGATCCCTAAGAGGAAAAAATTAGTTTTAAAACCCTAATTGGTGTGGTTTTGGTTTTGTTTGATCCATTTAATGTTTACTATGTGAAGTAATTATGGTAAAAATGATGATTATGCGTGTGTGGTAGTTAAATGATCTGGTTTTTAAGATGATTTTAATTTTGTATAACTATTTTATCAGTTGTTTTCTTGAAGCAATTTGTTATTTATGGCTGACTATTTTTTTTGTATTTTTGTGGAATTTTTTTTCCAGATCTAGTGGTGATTAGGGTTGTGTTGTGATAATTATAAGCGAAAACGGGGCGTTTAAGATGTCGTCTCTCAGCAGAGAGCTTGTGTTCTTGATTCTTCAGTTTCTTGATGAAGAAAAGTTCAAAGAGACTGTTCACAAGTGAGTTTTTTTTTATTACTGTTTTTGTTGCTATTATGTATTTTGTTTAAATAAATATGACTTGCTGATTTGGACACATTTATTGTTGTTTCAAAATGTTCGAAATAGACTTGAGCAGGAATCTGGGTTTTTCTTTAACATGAAGTATTTTGAGGATGAGGTGCATGGTGGTAATTGGGATGAGGTGGAGAAGTACCTTTCTGGTTTCACTAAAGTGGATGATAACCGATACTCGATGAAAATCTTTTTTGAGATTAGAAAGCAAAAGTACCTTGAGGCATTGGATAAGTGAGTGCAATTGTGTTTTAGTCTTACTGTCATTTTCTAATTCAGGAGTTGTCATGCGGCAATTATGTATTTATATAGATGACGATGTTCGTAATTTTAACAGGCATGATCGATCCAAGGCAGTGGATATATTGGTAAAGGACCTGAAAGTGTTTGCTACATTCAATGAGGAACTTTTTAAGGAAATCACACAGTTATTGACATTGGAGAACTTCAGGTATGTACGATATGTGGTTAAATGTAAAGTTTAATTAAAATAACTATTGGATTTGTGTAAAAATGGCTATTGATATGCACTAGGGAGAATGAGCAACTATCTAAATATGGAGATACGAAGTCAGCAAGAGCAATTATGTTGGTGGAGCTCAAGAAGCTTATTGAAGCCAATCCCCTGTTTCGTGATAAATTGCAGTTTCCTAACCTTAAAAATTCAAGATTGCGAACTCTCATCAACCAAAGGTAATTAAATTAATAGGATGCTATAATAGTAGAATATACAAACTCATCTTGATTGCATTTTGGGCTCTATTCTTTCTCTTTACTTCATCTTTCTATGTCATGCATTTATCTGCTATTTAAGTATTTTGCTAATATAACATTACTAGATAAGTTATCATATGTCAAAGCTCTGGTTGGGACTCTAGTAGTGAATCGAATGGTGTGCATGTGTTGCTCAAATAATGCTACTTTTGGTCATAAGTTGTTGATTAAAACGCACATAAATAATCGTAGTAGCAAGTGCCAGAAATTTGCTAGTATGTGTACTGCTCAATATTTGTCCTTCTGCTGCAAGTTGTAGAATACAATGAGAGCATATAAGGTAGGAATGGGTACATGTAGTCATTTTTGGCCTTTACAGACTGCATAACTAGCTGTTCATACTCCAAAAGAAAACTAGCTGTACATACTTGATTTTCGGGATTAAACAAATAACTTTTATTTTGTACAAATTACAGCTTGAATTGGCAGCATCAACTTTGTAAAAATCCAAGGCCAAATCCAGATATTAAAACTCTCTTTGTGGATCATTCATGTGGGCAACCAAATGGTGCTCGGGCTCCATCACCTGCAAACAACCCATTGCTGGGATCCTTACCAAAAGCTGGAGGATTTCCTCCTCTTGGTGCACACGGGGTTAGTTTTCTGGATTTTCTTGTTCTAGCACTTTCTTTCATTAATATGTGTGTGTTATGCTTAATGAGCCTGCAATTTGTATTCAGCCATTTCAGCCTACACCAGCACCAGTTCCAGCACCCCTCGCAGGCTGGATGTCTAATTCTTCTGCTGCAAATCATCCAGCAGTTTCTGGAGGCGGCATTGGTCTTGGTGCTCCATCAATCTCAGGTATTATTCTAATGTCTGATCAGATGCATGTAGTTTTTTCGCATCAATACTCATATTTTGTAACAGTTTTCTGAACTAGATATGTTTTGCTTGCTTTGCATAGCCGCTCTAAAGCATCCAAGGACGCCTCCAACTAATGCTGCAGTGGACTATCCATCTGGAGATTCTGACCATGTGGCAAAAAGAACAAGGCCTATGGGAATTTCTGACGAGGTAGCTTGCCCTTGCTTTCTTTGGGCTGTCATGAAAATTTCAATATGTCCATTGGCTAGGTTCATTTATTCTCCAAAATTATGTTCTTGTTGTTCTGCAGAAGTTCTCTGTACTATTGATTGTTTTCTTATCGTGCAGGTAAATTTGCCAGTTAACGTGTTGCCGGTGTCATTTCCAGGACATGGGCATGGTCAGTCTTTTAATGCACCGGATGACTTGCCAAAGACTGTTGTGCGGACTTTGAATCAGGGATCATCTCCAATGAGCATGGATTTCCATCCTCTTGAGCAAACTATTCTTCTAGGTTTTTGTTTTTGGATCTTTAATTTCAATGAAATTCATTTTTCCATGGGCCTATATCATTATTTAATTATTACCATTAGGAATTGATGATTGATTTCTCAAATTTAGAATTAACAATGATTTCTCTAATTTTTACTACAGTTGGTACTAATGTGGGGGATGTTGCCCTATGGGAAGTTGGTTCCAGGGAGCGACTAGTGTTAAGAAACTTTAAAGTTTGGGATATTAGTACTTGTTCGATGCCTCTGCAGGTTAATCCATGTTCAAAATTTTGATTTTGTCTGTGCTTTTATGTAAAATGCTTGTAAAGTGAAATTTCCAAAAAATTGATTTTGTTTTCATGAAATTCAGGCAGCTCTAGTCAAGGATCCTGGCGTATCTGTAAACCGTGTGATTTGGAGTCCTGATGGCTCATTATTTGGTACAGTGAATTCTTTTTCATTCATTGTTTCATTATAAAATTCATCCATCAGATGCTTTGTGGGTGCTAAGGGGACCTCACTGATGTGTCCTTTCTTTTCCAACAATAGGAGTTGCATACTCATTGCACATTGTCCAAATTTACTCTTACCATAGGGGTGATGATGTCAGGCAGCACTTGGAGGTAAATATGATGTATTTTGAGATGTGTGAATTAATGGAGCCTTTTACACTTGGTGTTTGTATTTCTTGAATGCGAAATGACAGTGGATTTTCTGATGTAGATTGATGCTCATGTTGGTGGAGTAAATGATCTTGCTTTCTCCACTCCTAACAAACAACTTTGTGTAATAACCTGTGGTGATGACAAAACAATCAAGGTCTGTTTTTACAATATGTTTTCTCCTTCTTCTTTATATTTTTCCCTTCCGACAAAAATATATTTGGTGGTTACTGACTTTATTTTATAATGTTAGGTATGGGATGCTGCTACTGGTACAAGACAGTATACTTTTGAAGGTCATGAAGCTCCTGTTTATTCTGTCTGCCCTCACTATAAGGAAAACATTCAGGTATATTATAGTTTTAACGCTTTCTTCCAGTTCTCAGTTGTTTCCTAATTTGGGCAGCCATGGTTTTTTTTTTCGTCCTACAACTGATCATTGCCAATATCTCCTTGTGCTTGACAATCTCTTTGGTACATTTCCCTCTTAGTTCATATTTTCAACAGCCCTTGATGGAAAGATAAAAGCATGGTTGTATGACAACTTAGGATCACGAGTTGATTATGAGGCTCCCGGTCGCTGGTGCACAACTATGTCTTACAGTGCTGATGGTACAAGGTAAATATACACGACTTATTGTTCTTGTACTGCTTGTTATTTGTTATCAATTAATTTTTTTCTTGTGTGTTTCTCGGTGGAAACTGTAGGCTGTTTTCATGCGGGACAAGTAAAGATGGAGAGTCACATATTGTTGAATGGAATGAGAGTGAAGGCAATGTAAAAAGGAGCTATCAAGGTTTCCGCAAACGTTCTCTAGGTGTTGTGCAATTTGATACTACAAAGAACCGATTTTTGGCTGCCGGTGATGATTTCTCTATCAAGTTCTGGGATATGGACAATGTTCAACTTTTGACATCAATTGATGCTGATGGAGGCCTTCCAGTAAGTCATATTTACCTGGAAGTGTTTAAAAAAAAGTTATAATGTTAGGTGCTTAGTTTTGGTCTTGCTACTAATTTACAGGCTAGCCCGCGTATCCGCTTCAACAAAGATAGCAGCCTCTTGGCAGTTTCTGCCAATGATAACGGTATTAAAATATTGTCAAATTCAGATGGTCATAGGTTGTTACGGAAGTTTGAGAATCTCTCTTATGACGCCTCACGAGCATCTGAAGCTGTTACAAAGGTGGGTTTGGGATATTGTCAGTTTTCTTATGATGTGGACCTGTGCCAATTAAGATTTTTCTAACATGGTTTACCTTGTGCAGCCTATAATTAACCCAATATCAGCGGCGGCAGCAGCTGCTGCTGCGGCAACCAGTGCTGGACTTCCTGACAGAAGTACGTCTGTGGTTACTCTGCCCGGCATGGTTAGTTCAATGTATTTGTTCTTTTATATTCAGTTTATAATTTCACTCTGTTGCACTACTTGATAATAGTTAGCCTTCAATCAGACAATTGAAAACTAGGAGCATGATCTATTGAATTTTCTTTTAGTACCATATAATATTTTTTGTCATGGATTTGGCTTAAAGAATTTTGTTTGGCAGAATGGAGATGCTAGGAACATGGGAGATGTAAAACCTAGAATAAATGAAGAATCCAATGATAAATCAAAGATATGGAAGCTTACTGAAATCAGTGAAACATCACAATGTCGGTCATTAAGGCTCCCTGAGAACGTGAGAGTAAACAAGGTATAAACTTGCTTGATGGAAAACTCATTTTATGTTAATTTATTTTCCACCCTACATATCTGGTTGATTATATGTTTGATCTTTTCATGGTTGTTTATGGTATTTCTGAACATAATTTCTGTTTTTTTTTAATCATCTCTTTGAACTTCTTAAATATCCTTCATCACTGCTATACTTTTACTAATGTATATGCTTAAAAGAAAATAATTGTAAGTAGATCAATACACTTATCTCAGGGTAAATGGTCAGCTGTTGATATTTTTGGTGATGTCAAAACTCGTAATCTTAAATAAGTATTTTCCCCTTTTAAGAACAAAATTCCTTTCTTCTTTTCCTAATATGAGACTGCAAGGAGCATGTCAATAATAGAAGCTGGTGAATCTGCTATTTTTATTTGTTAGTTATGGATATTAACTGAACTTTTTCCTTCTAAAAGGGACCTTTTATTTTTATGTTCTAAGTTGATTCAGTTTTATAGCTGCTATGTTTGGTGACAAATTACATTTTTATGGATAACTTAATGACTTTAGGTGATATAAAAAGTTTTCTTTAATATGTACATATTGTAAATGTTGCTTGTTTCTGAAATTAGTTACCTTTTACATATACTAAAGACTAGTTGTACATAGTTGCTTAGAATTCCACTAAATTATTGAATTAGGATTATAGGGTTTGTTTCTCATGAAAAAGTTCTCTTTTTATGATGATATCCTCATAAGCTTCTTCCTTGACTATTGCAGATATCAAGGTTAATTTATACAAATTCAGGCAATGCCATTTTGGCGTTAGCATCAAATGCAATCCATCTTCTTTGGAAATGGCAACGAAGCGAACGTAATTCAACTGGCAAGGTACATAAACATTTAAGTGTTTTTATCCATCTGACTTGCATTTTCTTTGGGTTTCTAAATGACTTCCATTTTGTATTCAAAATTGGTGCTTCATCTTGTAGGCAACTGCCAATGTATCACCTCAATTGTGGCAACCATCAAGTGGCATTCTGATGACCAATGATAGTACTGACACTAACCCTGAAGAGTCTGTGCCATGCTTTGCTTTGTCCAAAAATGATTCTTATGTTATGTCCGCATCTGGAGGAAAGATTTCCCTTTTCAATATGATGACATTTAAGGTACTGCACTAATCAATAGATGCTACATCAATTTTTTCCATCAATTTCATTTGACCAAACTCAACTTATTTGGAGCGATGCAGACAATGACAACTTTCATGCCGGCACCACCTGCAGCAACATTTCTTGCTTTTCATCCTCAAGATAATAACATTATCGCTATTGGCATGGATGATTCCACAATTCAGATATATAATGTTCGGGTAGATGAGGTAAGATAATATATTTGGTTATTTACATTGTTCATATTTAGGGCCGATGCTTGTTATTTGGTTACATGAGGATTGATTAGTTTCATGTTTTATATGTAAAAAAAATATAAAAAATATTCAACACTAAACTAAACACTTAATTAATGTTGCTAAAGATTCTGTGTTTATTAATGAGCAAAGAGGGTATAGTAAGGAAAACTAGAATATGGTGTACGACCTTTTACTAGAATATTTACATAATAGTAAATTTAGTTTTAGTCTATTTGTGTGATTTGTTTTAAATATATTGATCTCATTTTTTATGTTTATAAATTCAATAAATAATTTCTCTAATTTTTTAAAGAAATTCAGCCCACTAATTATATGTTTCATTAGAGGGCTAATTGTACTATTTTTTTTTTCTGATGTAGGTTAAGAGTAAGCTCAAAGGCCATTCAAAAAGAGTTACTGGCCTTGCCTTCTCTCATGTGTTGAATGTGCTAGTTTCATCAGGAGCAGATGCTCAGGTAGTTGTTTTCCCATTAAATCTTGTCTGGTCACTTTCGTCAAGCTTCAGTTTGTTTTGGTATGATTAGTACTTATATTACTGAATTTTTTTCCTCGAAAATATATGCATTCACGCTTTTGTAACCTTCAACTTATCTGGCATTTCGACATAATTCCATAGTGCATTAATTTGCAAATGGTATGCTAAGCGATTTTTTTGGTTTTCCCAAGTGACATACAGGATAAGAATATAAGATTTTCTAGATCTCTATCTTTGGCATTAGCTACTTCTTTCAGTTCTTAAATTTGTTTTCATTTGCATTATTCTATGGCTCTTTTGTGAAGAATGCAAAATACTTGTGCTTATGCTCCCTCTCTTTTCTTCCTTTCTTTGTGAATCATTATTGAAAATTTGGTGCTGACCCTCTTACTGTCTTTTCTTCAGCTTTGTGTATGGAACTCTGATGGATGGGAAAAGCAGAAGACAAGATTCTTACAGGTTCCACCTGGGAGGACAACAACAGGACAATCAGATACACGTGTACAGTTTCATCAAGACCAGATACAGTTTCTGGTTGTACATGAGACACAGCTTGCTATATTTGAAGCAACAAAATTAGAGTGTACAAAGCAGGTAGCTTAATCGACCCTTCTAGTGGATGCCAATAGTGATTTTTCCCTTCTTTATATAATTGGAGATTGCATATGTTTTTGTGTTAGTAATTTATCTCTCTTTCCTGGTGTTTGTTTAGTGGGTCACGCGTGAATCTTCTGCTCCAATCTCTCATGCAACGTTCTCATGTGACAGTCAGCTTGTATATGCTAGCTTCTTAGATGCAACAATTTGTGTGTTCAGTGCCCAAAATCTCAGATTACGATGTCGTATCAATCCTTCCTCATACCTTTCTGCTAATATTAGGTAATGATCCTGCTCAGTGTCAAAAGGAAACGTTATAGAAATTTTCAATCTGAATTTGAGTTTTATGTCCCTTGCTAGTTCAGTTTAGTAAGAATAGTATTGTTATGCAAGCCATACCATTTCTGACACTTAATTTTTTTACCTTATGGCAGTTCTAGTGTCCATCCACTTGTGATTGCTGCACATCCACAAGAACCGAATCAGTTTGCATTGGGACTATCTGATGGTGGAGTTCATGTCTTTGAACCCCCAGAGTCTGAAGGCAAATGGGGTGTGCCTCCACCTGTTGAGAATGGGTCAGCAAGCAGTGTTCCAGCTACTCCTGTTGGAGCTTCAGGTTCAGATCAAGCCCAAAGATGATCTAACGACCGCCACAGCTCAAGTTCTTTTACATGCTTGGCTTGCTGGCCCATTCCTAAGTTAGGTATGACTGGCTTTCGTGCTCCTAAATTTTCTGCTACTATTTAGAGGTCTGAATACCCAACATTTACTACATGATGATAAGAACGAAATATGAAATTTAGTCGGTTTTACTTGGAAAACCATAACCGGGAAAGTGACACGTAGAAATGTTGCAATCTCTCTCTATCTTTAAGCTAACTTATTATACCTTGGTGTTCTTTTCGTATTTTAGACGTCTTATATTTGTTTGAACTTTTGTTTGCAGTTGAGGTTGATGATATGTAATTTACTGAAGGAACAAGTTGCAGACGATGTAGACTTAGCATGTTTTGTTAGATACTATGTAAGGTAAATGCTGTAGGAATATTAGTAGTGAAATGCTTTTTGGCATTGGAAAGAAATCTCTGGAAGTTTATTTTATTAATTTTTTGTTGCTTCTTTTCTGTGTACATTTTATTTCCTTGCAATTGTTGAATAGGCTGAAATTTTTCTTTTGTCCTCAAGTCCTGCCACCCACAGAAATCAAAAGCTTCAACTTTTTTTGTAATTTTCCCAATATGTGGTCAAATTCTTGCGACTCTCTTTCTGTTTTTTTAGAATTAATTTTCAAATGAAAAATACAGAACTCATTTTCTTTGCCAATTTAGTCCTTACAAGATGATGTATGGTTACTGTCAAAACCAAGACTTGGTTGTTGGATTTTATATAGTGGTGTCAGCTGAAAAGGATGCATGGCATGCTGTTTATGTTCCATCCTGATGGGTGTTTCGGTCATTATCAATTACACAAATTGTCCAATTTTTCATCATCTGTATGTAGCATTGGAACAGAACTTGAACTGGCTATGAGCCTCTGAATGTCTATGCTCTGACCTTGACAAAATCCAATTTTGTGATTTTAGCTGCCATATTATATTCATCAATCCCTCTGCTATAAATGTCATAAACAACAAAATAGTGTGCTTCAGAAGAAAAAAAAAACAGGTTAATGAGGACATCCTTAATTGACCCCTATCAAATTTTTTAACTATGTTGAAATTTGCAAGAATTAAATATCAACCAGTTCAAGAACGGTTTTTATTTTATTGCTCTCTTTACTTTTAATCACATCACCTCTGAATAAAGTCAAACAGAAAATTATTTAATCATATAACGTTATTGATATCTGCAAAGAAAATTAAAGATTCTATCTATAAATAACATATGAACATAATTTATATAAAATCTACACAGGAAAAGAAAAGACATGATGCACAAGCTGAGATATCTAGGATTCAACCAGAAAAAAATGAAATTAGTTCAAAGCTCATGAGCATTTGGTTTGCAAACAATCTGCATAATTCAAGTGAACATATTGTCAGAGTATATACAAAATGTTCTTTTTTAATAAACAACTTGCGGAGGAAGCTTATATACAATTTCTTTCAAACTGTATCAACATGAAAGAAAGCTTCACATAAGATGCAAGTTTAGAGCTAGCATCCCATCACCACCCATATGTACAATTCATCATCATGTTTTTTAAGCTTCATGTTTTTTTCCATGATATAAAATCCAAGCCAACGGAACCTATTTACGTAAAATCTCATACTGCCTCCTCGGCTACTCAGGCCGGTAGCTCACTAATTGAGGGAGGTCTGTTGACTGCAGCTTTTTAATATCATTTGCTGTGACCTTGCACGACTCTAAGGTCAATGATTTTAAGTTCTTCAGCGGCTTCAGATGCTGTAATCCCGCACTGGTTATACGCGAATTTGACACGTTCAATGATACCAGTCCTGTCAACCCTGCATGAACAGAGATATATGAGTTGAACTTGTGATTTTTTTCCCTAGAACTTGAACATTCCTACAGAGATGTAGGGGTTATAAGTTTGTCAAATGTCGTTGCATTCTGGATTGTAAATGAACAAAAATTATAATTACTGATTCTGAACGCTAACAGATAAAAAATTAATTGAACAAAAATCAACATAAAAAGCATGTGCAGTTCGAGCATATAAAGAAAAAAGTGCTTGCCAGGAAACTTCAAGCATTTAAAGAAAAGAAAACTATGTACAAGCACTGGCCCATTTTATAAAAAGTATTGAGATGTTAACCAATGATAGTGTGTTAGCCTGTTAGGTACTAGGACGATGATCCAGTGCCCAACATTAATTTAAAACAATTAAAATGAAATAATTCATCTAAGGGAAAATACAGTGATTGTTACCAGAAATTAGTTCCAACGATTTATCAGTTAGGTTGCAGTTTTGGGACAGATTGAGCAATGACAGGGACGAAAGATCCTTTATGTTCCTGATGCCAGCATCAGTTAATCCTCCACCGCATATTTCCAACGATTGCAGATTCTTGAAATCTACATTAAAACAAACACATTAAAAAACCGTGCGAGGTAGGCAGAAGAGAAGGTAATTGATGCAAGACTAAACAAAAAACACATTCTTAATTTCCCAGTGATGCCATGACTACACATGATCTAATATCAACAACGAATGCTTATAACGTACTTCTCAAATAATTGGTTCCAGAATCTGTAATACGAGCTCCAAAGAGATCCAGATGGGTCAATCCAGTCAAACCTGTAACAGACAGATGCAGTCAGTTCATGCATCTCTTCATCAAACTAGTTTAATATATTTAAGATCTTAAATAAATGCAAACATGACCAGAAAATGAGTACTTCATAATGCATACACTATAGATTGCTGCTTAGAGACTAAGAAACTAAAATAATGGGGATTCTTTTTTTACGTAGAACATATAAGTATAACACTCAAGAACAAGCATTTGAAATTTTAGTTACTTTTTTTTTAATATCACATTATCAGATTGATGAATTCAAAATTAGATATGCAATATTTAAAAAATATTTTTCAAATAATTTTATATTACGAGTAACGGCGCATTGTTACCAAGAGCCACTACTGGTAGCAATATTTTATATTTCGTTATTTTTTTTGTGATATTTTAAAAAATAACTCCTTAAATTTATTAAATAATTGATTTTTTTACAATAATTGATTTTTTCACAACAGTTCAAAGTTAAAACAATAAAGATCCTCTCAAAGGTTATGGCTTGTAGCCTACCATGACCAAATGGCTTATATTTCATAAGCAATCATATATACTATATGCTTCAAATTTTAAGTGCATTTTAGAAACTTGTTGCAAGCCTCTGCCAAATAAATTTTAGCAGAAAAATAACAGAGACGGGCATATTTGAACAAACACATGTTGCTTATATATGATATATTTGAACCATCACCAAGAAATACCACACTAGATTTTAAAGATAAAGATAGAAAGATCTCAAAGAGCTAGCTAATTTAAGGAAAGAGTTTATAGGTACCATTTTTCAAATACACTTACTTGTCAAGGCTGCAAGTCCACTATCTGTAATTTGTCGAACGTCTAGATTAAGCGATCTAAGAGATGACAATCCAGATAGTTTTCTTATACCTCCATCTGTTATCATAGTGAATGAGAGATTTATACTCTCCAAATTGATCAAATCTGAAGAAATAAACAAGTAAACAATAGGTTATGCAATGCATAAAAACCACAAAAAAGATTAGACACAAGCTCATAACAAGAAGTGCTGAAGTATTATCCACAGCAAAAAACCGTCTTTTGGTGAATCATGAAGTAAAAAATTCCCCAAAGAGTACGGTTGATCAGACTCTTCAACTTGTTTATCTAGCATCATAACTTGGTTTATCTTGAATCATGTAGATCGTGCGATATTAAATCTAAAATTAGGTATATCAAACTCCATAGAAAACATATATTTGCTTTCCTTCGTCTCCAAGAACTCTCACGAAGGAATAACGTTTAATCAATTAATTTACATTTCAATCCACAAGTAGGAAATAAATTTCTAACCAGAAAGGTGGCGGAGCCCAGCACTTCCAACTTCAGTATCTGACAGCACTAGGCATTTCAATTTCCGAAGGCCTGAAACCAAGTGACCAAGCAACGTTCAAAAGTTAGCCTTCTGATAAAGAGCAGAAAAGGAGAAAACCATTTAATTATGCAAATTAAACAACTCAGACAACATTGTCTTTTAAAGCTGGAAATAATTTAGTATGTGTGTATGTTTGACAAATCTATTGAAAGCTTTTCAAAAACCTGTCATTATCAATCTGTCACTGTAATAAAAGCTATCAGTTTCAACAGTAGAATTTTCAATAAACACTAAGAGTCTTGACAACTAAATATGTGGTCATTTTACTTTTTTCCCTTTCAAGAATTTGGAAGTGATCATAATGCAGTTTTCAGTAAACAAAGATCACATGTTTGCAATTGAAGGTAGGGACGTTTAAACCTCCAAAATGTGGATTCAAGACAGTTTCATAACAAAGTATACTCTAACTGAAGACTCCATAAATTCAGTTTTATCTACACGGAGAATGCATGCACAGCGCACACGCAATGAATCACGGATACATATGACCTTTGTACAGAAAAAAAAATCTTATGAATATGGTTCTAGAGAACATTTGATTAAAAGAAATGAAAGAAAAATTATCCAATTAAAAAAGATGATAAATCTATGGGTAAACCAATTAATGACCTGTTAAATTAGCCAGCCCCTCATCATTGATTGTACAAGAATCCAAGTTCAAGCTCTCCAAATTAATCAAACCTGATCGAAATAATATAGAAAATTAGTTACAATGAGTACATGTAGTTCAAAAAACGTAGCTGTAAAACATTACTTTGAAAGTTTATAATGTAATCATTGCACAGCCAATTCATATCATCAAAGTTTAGAAATGGAACTGCGAAAATTCCAGGAAAAGCGAAAAGGCGCCCGATAAATTGTTACCTTTTCCTTATTCAGTTTCTTAGTTTCTTCTTGTTTTTAAGGATCTTTAAACTTTTAAAAAAAATCTTTTTGAGAGAATGAAATATTTTTTGTCGTTCAGAAACACTAGCTACAGTTATAGAAACATATAAAAATAATAATCTACACTTCTGGCATTAAAAAAAAAAGATGAAGAGCAGCAGATAGACTACCCTTTAGGTGTACCAAACACGCATTGGAGATGTCATTGAAGCCCAGATTTAATACCTTAAGTTTTTTGAGCTCTGCGGAAGACAAGGCAAGTCATAAAGTAGGATCCTCCCGTTAAACATGACATTAACTTTCCATAAGATAAAACTGAAGCATATGAATGGTACTTACTGGAAAAACCTTCACATCCATCATCAGAAAGATGGCATCTGTTGAGATTCAGATATAACAGAGAAGCAAGAGCTGCAAAAAATCATGTAAAAACAGAAATCAGGTTACGACAAATCCACATCAAACAATTAATTAAACATACTTAACAACATAAAGAAAGTCTTTCAAACTTTTAACAAGAATAGAGTCATCATAGTATAGTTCACCACACATCAAACATTCAAGATCACAAGAAAACCAGGCCAATTAAGCATCAAAAGCCACTCTCGAAGCAAACACTTGGGTGGGTCGATAGCATGTTGAGCAGTGGAATGGACTACAAACCTGAGAGAGTACTTAAGCATGCAGCGGTAACTGGGCACCCCTCCAAATTTAGTAAACTGAGCTTATGCAAACCTGAAAATAAAATGAATTGTGATCAACTTCTTTAATATTTTGGGATCTAATTATCAGCTAAGATACTAAAATGACAGAGAATGAAATCTTACGGAACCAAACAGTTCATGGGCATCATCGTAAACCGATCTTAAGAAAATAATACTTAGATAAGGCAGATTAACTAAGCAATTCAAAAGCTAGTTGTATGCTAAAATGATCATTAAAAGCTATAAATAAAGTAGATTCGATTCAACCAATTTTGACCTTCGGCCTATGTACATCGTATAACTTCCTCACTTGCTAAACAAAGCAAGCAAGAAATGTTTCCTGTGTCAGTTAGTGAGGCCTAATTCTCTTTTTGACACTAATATAAATAAAAGAAAAAAAAACTCCATACCTTTCAAATAAGAAGTGCCCAAATCTGTAACCTTGCTGCAAGAGAGTTGCAATTCTTTCAAATTTGTCAGCCCTGTATAAAAAATTGAATTGGCTCAAATTCAGAATTAACTTCACACTTTTAATTTTAGCTTTTCTAGTCAACAGAGTTAATTTCCTATCATGAAATTCTCAGGCTTCATGAATCAAATTTGTAAATAGTAGACATGAATTCTGAAAAGGAAAGAGACTAAGATGTCATATATAGGGAGATAAGCGAATGCAAGTCCGAAGTCAGCAACGATAACCAATACAAGAAACACAAAAAAAAGCTCCATTAAATTGGTTAGACAGAGGATTAAGATATCTAGTGCCGCACTTCACATATACATTCATTTTTCTGAGAAAGGAAAACAAACGGAGAAATAGAATACCAAAGAGCTCATTACTAGAGAGATGCTTCATATCATCATCTGTTATGCAGTTGCACCATTTAATACTAAGGGATTCCAGCTTCATCAAACCTGCAGTAACACAGATGTGGAACAGAAGTAAAGATTAACCAAAAAGCGAAATATCAAAAGCATAGTGATTTTATAACTTGAGAGCTTCATTGTCATAAATTCCTTGATTGCAACACCTACCGAGCACTGATACTAACATCTATCTAGATTTAAATTGTCACAAACTGGCACTTGTAGTTGCAAGTACATCACAGAATATGCTTAATCACACTACACATGAACAGAGGTTTCAAGGATCTCAAACATATTAATCCGATAGTCGTAAACATGGAAAGCTTTTGAAACATAAAAAAAAGCATCAATAAAATTATTTAACACTAGGTAGCTCTACACAATTTAGAGTTTACACAAAATCCTGTTAAACATATGAGAATTTTAAGCTTCTTTAAAAAATAGAATGGAAACGACAAATTCATATTATTTGACTAAGCAAAATCCTATGAAAGCTCAATCTGTCCAGATTGTCCTCTTAATATTTGATTAAAAAAAGAGTTGGACTCTTGTAAGAATGAGTCACAACAAAACATCATTAAAAACAAAATACAAAATTTAGCATAAAAAGACACATTTCTTATATAAATGTCAGTGACAAATTTGTAATTTTCAAACAACGTTAAAGTGCTTTAAAGTGGGCAATACCTTTAAGATGACCAAGTCCGCCACCAATGCCAGGACACCTCTCCAGATCCAATTTCACCAAGTTAACCAAGTTAGCAAAGGCGCTCATTCCTTGTGCTGTAATTGAATTGTTTCTTCTAAAACTCAAACTTGTCAAGTTTGTGAGGCCTGTATATTATTCAGAATTTATAATGTTACAAAAAAAATTAAATTTATTTCCATTTATTATATGTAATATATATAAGGCTTCTATGTTGTTATCCTTTGCCAGTTTCTAAGAGTTAAATGATTTAAAGAAATACCATAAGTAAAAACTAGCCTACTGAGAGAGAGCTGAAGAAGAAAAAGAAAGGTTATTACTTACCGCTGATTTTACCAAGTCCGAGGTCTGAAATCTGGTCACAATAATTAAAATTTAAGGCTTGCAGGTTTTTACAGTCTTTAAAATGAGCCAATCCAGAATCAGTTACATCTGAACCAGAAAGATCCACAGAAAGTAAAGACATCCCTTGTGAAGAGATAACAGCCATCCAGCTATCATTAACCCCGGAACATCCTCCCAAGTGAAGATCCTGTTAAAAGCACAATCAGTTCAATAGCATGCGATATTCAACACTCAGCAGCGACAAAGATCTTAAAAAGAGTTTGCACATGTCCCACCAGACATTACCTGGAGAGCACAATCCCGAAAAGCTTCAAGAAGGAGCTCATTCAATTGTTGAGAATATGCCAATTCGTTAAAAATTTGTTGAGTAATATCCCTTGGAAGCATAGAAAACGTATTGTAGTTATTTATGTCCTGTTTGAGTAAAAAGCTCAAGCAATCAGTCCATATAACAATTTGAGGATTCAGATACCGTACTAAGGAGAATATACCTCGCATATTTTTTGGATGCATAACTCCATGAGGGATGGATATTTCTGACTGCCTCGCTGTAGTTCATAAGCAGGTCTTGGAAATGAAGTTGCTAACCACTTTGAGCTTGCGCTTTTGCTGTATCTTCTAGAAATGCCTCTTTGTAAATTATCATCATTGTTTAATTGATTCCTCTTCCTAGAACAGGCTCCCCCCATCGAATTATAATCAATTTTATGTCATAAAATTCGGCAGCAGAACAATGCTCTAATCCATTCAAATACCAAAAAGGAAAGCTGACACTCCCCTTCAACCTGCACAAATGAGAATAAAGTACTTGCTCAGCCCACACCAATAATTCAAATGAAATTCTTTCTTTTAAAGAATTAAATATGCACTAGACAGCATATTAGAACATCACCTATAAGAACCGAAATAAACTGTTTGCTAAAATGCAGCAGGTTTTCTCATATTAATTTACAGACAACCTTTAACATAACATTTTGAGACGCTCTAATGTACCAAAAAGGCGTAGAAAACAATTCTCACTCATCAAAAAAAAAAGTTCCCAAAATGTTTTCTAATGAAGGATTGCATACCACATTCAAACCAAAATTGCATAAAACGTAACTAAACTCAATACAATGATACTGCAACTCATAGTATCATGAGTCAGAACCAAAGATTGAATAAGCTGCAATCTCCTTCCTATAAAAGGATCCAAACCTACCATAGTTGCACTAATAATTAACAACCTAATGTAGCACATGAATCCCTCAGATTAACCAAAAAAAGCCAGAAATTAGGTACCCCACTTTTCACAACACAATAGTATTACATCACACAAGGGGGACCATCATCATCATCATAAATAACAACCATCAATAACTAAACTGTCAAAATTTACCATTTTCAGCAAAATACATGAGCTCAGTAGCCATCACATAAGTAGGTAAAAACAGCTTCAAATACTTAATTTAACATGCGATTCTGATCAAAAAAAGTAATTTTTTTACAAACCCCATGAAACAGAAGAAGAAAAACAACAAAATTCCAGTGTCCAGCTAACAAAAAGAAAATAACAAAGGTTAAAGATGAGAACTTTACAAAAAAAACAGAGCTCAATCATACAAAACTAATTCTAAAACTGAAACCCAGAAACCAAAAAATAAAAACTTTCTTACTGGAAACATAAGTTAAAAGAAAAAGAATCGTTTTCCGGGAAAACAAACAGACTGCAAAAAAACCCACAAATCAAAAGTACAAGAAAACGAAAGAAAAACAAAAAAGATTGAATCTTTATCAGTACCTTAAATGATGATGATGATCAAAAATTCAAAACACAAACAGAATTATTGAGAAACAGTGTCACACATACACACAAGACTTATAGAAGTATCTCTGTCTGAGACGGAACTGAAAGTCCACATGCCCATTCGATGGTCGCCACGTGGAGGAAGGTACGGTGGGATTAATGTTAGGTGCACTAGAAGAGAAGATAAGAAGAATGGTGGGTCCGGTTCTGTGTGGGTCCCATTGAGAATAGACTCTTCCCTTTGCTTTATCCACTACCGTATTAGTGGGGCCCATCTAGAGTTTGATTAACCTTTCTTTTGAGGATAGTACACGCAAAGTTTGTTTAATTAAATTTGTTTTTTTGTTTGAATTTGGTTATTCTTTTGTGATTAATCATGTTAATGATTAGGTTTGAGAGCGTAATGGTAAAGTTTTTAATTAGGAATTTGTTAATTGAACTATTAATGAACTACCATTGTGTATAAGATAAAGTTAGAATTGTGCCCCTATCGGGGAAAAAATTTGTTGTATGGACTAATACCTAATGTATGCATTACATTTCATATTGTATTATTTTTTAGAAAAATCATATTGTATTTTTAATTCATATACTTTTTATAAAAAACTAATCATATCCATATATAATATTTGATAAGGATAGAATATATTCTGTTGTAACTACTTGATAGAGTCCTATTCTTAGACTAGTTCTTATTATAGTGTAACAGCTATAGAGTGTAATTCTCTAGTATATATGAGACCTGATGTAACTCATGTTCACAATGCAATACAATTGATATTTATCATGGTATCGGAGCTGAAGCTTAACAGCTAGAAGTTTTTTTCTTTTCTTTTTCTTTTCATGTCATCTTCAAATTCTTCTTCTTCTTCTACCTTAATCACCATGGCAAATACCACTCATATTTCTGCTCACCCACCGAATATAGCTCATCAACTCCCTATCAAACTAAATTCAACCAATTATCTCTTATGGAAAACTCAATTACTTCCTCTTTTCATAGTTATGATCTTTATAAGTTTATAGATGGCACTTGTGAAGCACCCCCTATGAAGATTGATGATCAAATCAGTCCTGCCTATGAATCGTGGTTTAGACAGGACCAGCTTGCTTTGAGTTGGATAATAGGATCTATGTCAGAAAGTTTTGTCCCACAGATAGTCGGAGTATCAACATCACATGAAGCGTGGTCCAAACTTGAAACTACATATGCTGCTGCATCAAAATCTCAAGTGAGAACACTCAAATCCAATTTCTACAAACTTGAGAAAAAGGCCACAGAAACTATTACGGCTTATGTACAACGAGCCAAAAGTATGTTTGATCAAATGAATGCTCTTCGACACCCTGTTCCAGAAGATGATCTCGTACGTGTTATTGCAAATGGTTTGGGTCCGTTATATCGACCATTCAATCGTTCATTAGAAAACAGGTCCGATGATGTATCTTTTGAAGATTTGTTTGGATTACTTCTTAGTGAAGAATCAAATTTGGCCGATGAAATTACACCACAGAAAGATATTTTAATCCCAACGGCGCATTACACTAATGCACCTTCAATTTTGGGTCGACCCCCCTCTTTCCGAGGTCGGGGCAGTCGAGGCAGAGGTCGAGGAGGTCGATACTATTCGGATTATACGAATGGCAGAGGGTATAGTTCAAGACCAATGACACCAAATCCGGAAAGCTCTTATGGAAGGGGTTTTCATTCACGTCCCCAACAATACAATTCTTCTTCACAGGTCACCTGTTATAATTGCTCTGGATTTGGTCATTTTTCAAATCAATGTCCCACCAATAAACCTTTCTCACACCCAACCAGACAATACAACAATCCTAGACCATCAGCCAATTATGCTTCATCTTCACCATCACCTTATTCTCAACCGTGGATATTGGACTCGGGGGCCACTCATCACCTTACGGCAGACATGGAAAACTTAGCGGTTCATTATGATTATCATGGTTCTGATAATGTCACAATTAGCAATGGTAAAACAATTCCTATCTCTTCTATTGGTTCTTCTCAATTCTCTTCACATAATAATAAGTCTTTTTTATTGCAAAATATCTTATGTGTTCCAGAGGCATGTAATAATCTTTTATCAGTTCTGATTTCACTCGAACTAACAAAGTTTCTCTTGAATTTTTTCCTGATCATTTTGACGTGAAGGATATCCGCACGAAGGAATTAATCCTTACAGGCCCGAATAAGAATGGATTATATACATTGCCTTTACAAAGAGAGTGTTCATCTTCCTCCAAAGTTCAAGCTCATCATTGTTCCTTGAGTACATGGCATGCTCGTTTGGCTCATGCGGCAATTCCTACTGTCCGCAATGCCCTTAATAAATCAGCAATTAAGTTTGAGTCTTCTAGTCATTTATCTTTATGTCATGCTTGCAGTCTTAGTAGAATTCATAAGTTGCCTTTTTCTTTGTCACAATATCAAGCCGAGGGTCCATTAGACTTGATTTGTTCTGATGTTTGGGGCCCTGCTCCTTTTATATCTTCTGAACATTGTCGTTATTATGTTCTATTTTATGATCATTATAGCAAGTATTCTTGGATTTTCTTTCTCCGTTTTAAATCTGAAGTTCTAAATGTATTCATCAAATTCAAGCATATTGTTGAAAAATTCTTTAATCGTTCAATTAAACAGTTTCAGGCTGATTGTGGTGGAGAATTCCAAGCATTAACCAAATATCTTAGTGATAATGGAATAACACAACGTAGCTCTTGCCCTAAGACACCAGAGCAAAATGGTTGTGCTGAACGTAAACACCGACATATAGTAGAAACTGGACTTGCTCTTATGCAACATGCCTCTGTTCCCACCGAGTATTGGCAACATGCCTTTGACACTGCTGTCTTTGTCATTAATAGACTACCCACTCCTCGCCTCCAAAATAAATCACCATATGAAATTCTTTTCTCTTCTCCACCAGATTATCGTGAACTTAAGATTTTTGGATGTTTATGTTATCCGTGGTTAAAACCTTATAGTCAGAATAAACTTTCTCCTCGTTCTAAAGCATGTGTTTTTCTTGGATACAGTAAAATTCATAAAGGTTATCATTGTCTTGATCTTGCAAGTAAAAAATTATTTGTCTCACGACATGTCCTTTTTGATGAACAGGTCTTTCCATATGCCAAAGGTGATGATTCCCGATCCAACCAATCTGCATCAAAATCGGACCCGGCTACAATTTTTCTACCCAACTTATTTCACGTTACTTCACCACCTGCTTCCTTATCCCAACCCTCAAATCCTTCACATTTGAATTTAAATAGGACCACTTCTACTTTATCTCCACCACCATCCACTGATAATGATACCTCATCTCCACAAATTGCCATTCCATCAAATAATCCACCTCTTTCTCTTATTGTTGATCTTAGTAATATTCCTTCAAATTCTATCTCTAAAAATACAGCCACCCCTTCTTCAGATATTCAGCAAACCCATCCATACAATACAAGAACAAAAACCGGCAATCTCAAACCCAAAACTTTTTCAGCAGCTCTTACTCTCTTAGCTGAACCTTCATCATTTTCTCAGGCTATTAAAATCCCAGAATGGAAGCAGGCCATGCAAGAAGAGATTGATGCATTATTGATTAATAAAACTTGGTCATTGGTACCTTCTGTTTCAAGTCAGAATGTCATTGGTTGTAAATGGGTATATCGTTTAAAGCAACATGCAGATGGATCACTTGCACGTTACAAGGCTCGGTTAGTAGCCAAGGGATTTCATCAAAGGCCTGGTATTGATTTTTCTGAAACATTCAGCCCTGTAATTAAACCTGCTTCTATTCGACTATGTTTATCAGTTGCGGTGTCGAAAAATTGGAAAATTAAACAACTTGACGTTTCCAATGCTTTTGTTCATGGCTCTCTAGACGAAGTTGTTTATATGCAGCAGCCTCCTGGGTTTGTCAACTCTGCATTTCCTAATCATGTTTGTCAACTTCATAGATCTCTCTACGGTCTCAAACAGGCGCCTCGTCAATGGTACAAATGCCTTACATCAGCATTATTTGCCAATGGTTTTCAAGGTTCAAAGGCTGACTCCTCTCTTTTCCATTATCATAAGGGTTCGGTTCAAGCATTATGTCTTGTGTATGTTGACGACTTGATTCTTACCGGGAACAATGAAGCTTTTCTTTCCACGTTGATTGAAAACTTGAAGACCAAATTTGCCATCAAGGATCTCGGCAATCTCCATTACTTCTTAGGTATGGAAGCTACTTTTAGTTCTAATGGCTTATTGCTTACACAAAAGAAGTATATACATGATTTGTTGACTCGGGCCAACATGACAACTGCAAAGGGACTGAATACACCATCTTGCACGGCAAGCAAACTATCGATTCATGATACGAATTCCTTCTCAGATGTTACACTTTACCGCAGCACTGTTGGAAGTTTACAGTATTTATCCTTGACTCGTCCAGAAATATGTTATGCTGTCAATAAAGTGTCTCAGTTTATGCACTCTCCTAAACTCTCTCATTGGCAAGCAGTAAAACGTATTCTACATTACTTACGCTCTACTCTTGATCATGGTCTTTTGATTCAAAAATCATCCACTATGGCTATTAATGCATATAGTGATGCAGATTGGGCAAGTGATATTGATGATCGGAAATCAACTACAGGTTTTGCTATTTATCTTGGTTCGAATCTCATTTGTTGGGGGTCAAGAAAACAACGCACTGTTTCTCGATCATCTACGGAAGCCGAGTATCGTGCTTTAGCCATGACTGTCACGGAAATTCATTGGATTGTTTCATTGCTCACTGATCTCGGTTTTATGGTGACAACATGTCCCAAATTATGGTGCGACAATCTCAGTGCTACCTACTTGACAACAACACCGATTTTCCATTCCCGGTCTAAACATTTGGAAATAGATTTTCATTATGTTCGTGATAAAGTTTCAAAAGGTGAAGTTCAGGTCTGTTATTTATCATCTGAAGAACAAATTGCTGATGTTCTTACAAAACCTTTGAGCAAGGATCGTTTTCATAAATTCCGTTTCAAGTTGTGTGTGCAATCTTCCCCACACAACTTGCAGGGAGGATGATAAGGATAGAATATATTCTGTTGTAACTACTTGATAGAGTCCTATTCTTAGACTAGTTCTTATTATAGTGTAACAGCTATAGAGTGTAATTCTCTAGTATATATGAGACCTGATGTAACTCATGTTCACAATGCAATACAATTGATATTTATCAATGTTTAACTAAAAGATACTAAGCTGATTTAAAAGAAAATAAAAAGCTTAATTATTTAGAAACCTCTGACTCTGACATTGTAAAACGGCAATTTTATTTTATTTCGTATGTTCGACTTTCAATATATCTTAAAGCGTCAAATTGACCTCTTTTCCTTTGAATAACATTCAAAATAAATCATTTATAAATCTACCAACGAGCTATAGCTCAAATGGTATAAGCGCTGGCAGCAAACTGCTAGGTCGTGGGTTCGATTCCTCCCACAAGCGCTCCCCCCTCCCCAATTATAAAAAAAAAACATTCAAAATAAATCATTTATATTTAAAAAAGGCTAATCCCCTGAAAATCCCCTCACCTTTCAATCCCCTTTCGTTTGCACCCTCACCTTTTAAAATCGCCAATTTTACCCAAATTACCACCTTTCACTTTCAATTGCACCCTCAAAATACTAAATTGACCTCTTTCTACTGGAAAAAATTCATATCAATACTTTATATTTTAACCCATATTCTAAATAATCTTTAATGATAAAATTTCAACAATACAACCATTTTCTCTATAAAAAAAATTTCAAAAATCACTAAATTTCACATCCACTTTTATTCAATTTTACCGTTTTAATTCCACAAAATTAATTTTTTTGATAAAATATTTAATGATTTTTAACAAAAAAAATAATCAAGTTACACAACCGAAAACCGTGACCCACCGATGCCCATCTATCACCGGAAAATAATCCGTCCAAAAATGAAATAAATATTAAAAATAATTTTTTACATCTTAAATAATTAAATAAATAATAATTTTTTTAAAAAAAAAATTATCCGGAGAAGACGACCGTCTTCTCCGGCGGACTGACCCACCACAGTGGGTCTGTCCATATGAGAACAGACCCACCGTGGTGGATTTGTACATGCGCTTGGTATGAGAGCATCACACTCGCAAAGAAGCAATTCGTTCAAATCCATAGAATCCTTGAGGCTTTGATTATTTTCCTTATGCTTAAGCAGAGCTGGAATGTCAAGTCCGTTTGGATTCTTGAGAGCACCAGTAATGTCACTGACAGCGACAATTTTGCCTCCTTTCTCATGAACAAACCTGGCCGCCCAAGATCCCACATTCCCAAAGCCCTATATGCCATAAAACAATTTGTTAACATTTAAAACTATAAACATATAATCTTGTTTGAGTCATATAAGAAGCTCAATGAACAAATCTGGATAGCAAATTTTGTGAACATTGATTTATATTTAATATAAAAAAATTAACTGTTAAAAATTTAGGGAAGATGGTGTTTTTATTTAAAATTTTAATATTGGGTATCATTTAAAATAGTTGTTGAAATATAAGGTATGGATCTGAACTTTTTCCAATGAAAAAGGTCAATTTAGTACTTTAAGGGTGCAATTGAAAGTAAAAGGTGGTAATTTGGGTAAAATTGGCGATTTTGAAAGGTGAGGGTGCAAATGAAAGGGGATTGAAAGGTGAGGGGTTTTTCAGGGGATTAGCATTTAAAAAATCATATCCATATGTTTCAAAAAAATTGATGTTTTAAATATAATAAAAGATCCCTTCCTATCTACAAATTCAAAAAAATAATACTAATAAATATAATAATGTAAACTATTTAACACATATTAATTGTATTAAATTTTTTAACGGGAGTGGATCACCTCAAGTCCAAAAATTCTTCCATTTCTCTCAAGTTCACTTAGATGTTTGCACCTAAGTAAAATGATAAAAATGAAGGGAATTAAATGTCATTTTGCTTATGTGTTAAAAATCTAAGTGGATTTGAGGAGAATGGAGGAAATTTGAACATGAGAGATGTCATTCCCTTTTTAAACAAACAACTTCGAATATGTTGCCGACTTTTCTCGGACTGCAACTGATTTGGAGTCGCCACCACTCGTCCTTCATGGAAGACGAGTGGCAGCGGATCCGAGAGCTCGCGGTGGCAGGTTCGAGAAAGACGGTGGTGGATTTGGACTCGGAAGTATTGGTATGTCTGTTTTGATTTATTAATTTTTTAATAAAAATTAATTTATTATATATATCTAATTAAATATTTACTTATGACATATTTGAATTTTTTAAAAGTTAAAGGACTTGTTTGAATTTGTTCAAGTAAAAAAGAATATGATATTGTTTTTAAATTTAGTTGTTTTGAATGTTTTCATCCTTATAATAATAAAATTATTCAAAATTTTCAATTTATGATACAATTTATGAAAATCAAACATACGAAATATGGTACGATTGGGCGTTTTACAATGTCGAGGTGCGATTGAAAAAATTGCAAGTCAAAGGTTTATGAGTTATTAGGCCAAAATACTAGTAATAAAAGCAAAAAAAATTTAAAAAAACATCCACCTCTTGATCTTTTGCAATAAACAAAAAATTATGCTGCCTAAGCAAAAATTTATGCAAACTGAGTCTGTGTGGTTGGTTGGCAGTCTCGTAAGCTGCTACCGCACGGCCTTAGTATTAATTTCGAAAATTGGCTAATTATTTAGGGCAATCCTCAATTAAATTTACTAGTTCAGTTCTAATAAATAGTATATTTATCGATCTCATGAAATTAATAAAAATTTCCTGTATATAGTGTGGTGACAGTCTCTTGGAAGAAATACTTGTGTGAACCTAGTTCGCCACGTAGGATTGTGAACTATTCATTAAATGCATAACACGGGGTGGTGCTATTTTCAGAGCAAGATTTGATAAAGACAGAGCAAATCTTTTTATGATGACAAATTCACCCTTATTTATGATGAATCCATATCTCTCTTATTTACAAAAGAAGGATAATTTTGTAAAAATATGAAGATTTGTTCTGTCCCTATCAATTCTTGCTCTGGACTCCATAACACGTGGCGTAATTAAATATTATAACCAATCAATAAATATAACATTCATTAATAATTTTTTAATTAGAATTAAATGATATATAATAATTGGCTATGACATTTAATTACACCATATGTCATGTATTTAATTGATGGTTCATAATTCTACGTGGCGAACTAGGTTCACCTAAAAATTTCTCCTCTCTTGGGCTGCCACCACAGAGTCTTAGTATCAATTTTGAAAATTGGCTAATTATTTAGGGCAGTCCTTTATTAAATTTACTAATTTAGTACTAATTAAATAGTAACGGACAATATATTTTTTTTTTTTTGCCAAAGATAATAATATATAAATATATAAGAAGATAGGCCATCTCATGAAGAAAATGACCTACCTTGAACAAAGAAAATAAAAGTGGACTTAGCGGCTACTAATTGAGCCATCCAATTACACATTCGTTTAACAAATTAAAATACCCATACATGGATAATTTGCTAAACGAACGGTAGCAAATTAATAAAGTCTAGAGCTAAAGAGGCCAAGAGGAATGAGCAAAAACTTGATTAAAAGTTTAACCAATTTTGTCTGTTTAAAAGTTTTCGATTACTTCAATTTAATTGATTCAATTAAATTAATAAAAAATCAATTTAATTATAGTTAAGAAAAGTCAAAATTTAGTAAATTAAATTAACTTATTCTTTTAAATGTTTTTACCAGTTTAATTACCTAATTCAATTATTTTAATTTTATATTGTTAAAATCTTAATTAACTTAATTTTGGTTAATTTAGTTAATTTGATCGATTCAGTTAAAGATATAATATAACTAGGTCGACGCCCACGTATTGCGCATGTATAAATTATTTTTAAAATTTTTTAATTATATTTTTTTAAAGTTTTAATATGCAATATTATTTGAAATGTTTTAAAAGAAAGTTTGATTCTTTTTTTTACTATAAACGTATGGATTGTCTTCCGGGATTGTTTAACAATCGGTGTATAATAGTTTGAGAAATGTGATTTTATAATATTTATACTTTGGCCTAATTATTTAAAAAACCCCCATCTTGTAACATTTTTTCGTTTATACCCCGACCTAGGAAAAAATTCATTTGTACCCTTTTTTTGATTTTTCGTTTTTAACTCTACCCTAAAACACTAAATTGAACTTTTTTTCTTTAAAAAAAAGTTTAAAATAGTCCTTCGTTTTTAACCTATATTCTAATTAGACTTTAATGTTATTATTAATACAAAAATACCTTCTTCTTTATAAAATTAAAATTATAATAATTATGAAATTTGTATTATCTATAAATAATTTTTAAACACAAAACCGTAAAATTATATAATTTTTTTTTTTAAAAAAAAACAATCGAATTCTCCGTTCGGAGGAGGAGGAGCCCGCGGCTCCTCCTCCATGGAGGAGGAGCTGCTCCTCCTCCATGGAGGAGGAGCTGCTCCTCCTTGCTGTCAAGGAGGAGCAGATCGCTCCTCCTTGCTGTCAAGGAGGAGCTGCTCCTCCTTGCTGTCAAGGAGGAGCTGCTCCTCCTTGCTGTCAAGGAGGAGCTGCTCCTCCTTGCTGTCAAGGAGGAGCAGATTGCTCCTCCTTACCTGCCAAGGAGGAGCGATCTGCTCCTCCCTGACATGGAAGGAGGAGCGATCTGCTCTTCCTTCCATGAAGGAGGAGCAGATCGCTCCTCCTTGCTGTCAAGGAGGAGCGATCTGCTCCTCCTTGCTGTCAAGGAGGAGCAAATTGCTCCTCCTTACCTGTCAAGGAGGAGCGATCTGCTCCTCCCTGACATGGAAGGAGGAGCGATCTGCTCTTCCTTCCATGAAGGAGGAGCAGATCTGTGCTCCTCCTCCATGGAGGAAGAGCGGGTCGCTCCTTCTTTCGAGCGACCCGGAAAAAAATAAAAAAATAATTTTTTTTGTAAAAAAATTCGTAGCGATGTATAAATTGAAAGTGTACGGTGGTTTGTCGGAAATGTTTTTTTAATTTATTTAGTTTTTTTAATAAAAATTTAAATATAATTGATTTGTTGGATTTATTTAAACATTTTTAAAGTTGAAGGACTTATTTGTATTTTTTCAAACAGAAAAAAGATGATATAATCCTTCTATTTAATTATTTTTAATGTTTTCATCCTTAAATTAAATAAATTGTCAAAAAATAAAATTTTGGGGTACAGTTGAAAACGAAAAATCAAAAAAAGGGTACAAATGAATTTTTTCCTAGGTCGGGGTATAAACGAAAAAATATTACAAGGTGAGGGTTTTTTAAGTAATTAGGCCTTATACTTTAAGGATTTCATGTGTCAAAATAATGTTTCCTAACTCGAGCATATAATGTGGTCGTTGCAGTTTATGCTATAATTTATATAATTTTCACAATTTTAATGAATTAATTATATATATTTAATATTGATAATGGTTTATCATATATATGTAAAACCAACAAACTTCAACTATTTCCGAGTAAGTTGATGTTCAAAATGATAATTGTACTAAACATCAATTATGTTCATATTCGGAGGAACTTGAATGCCGATGCTTGAGAATGGAAATAGGAAATTAATCCCAAAAAGCCTTGTACCTGTTTTTCTATTTTGGGAGCTTGCAAATATGTGATTGTTTTTATTTTATCTAGGTCAATTCAATTCCTCTATTACTATTACTAACAATGAAACTTCGAAGCTTTCCAGATTTTACCTTAAACATTAAATGTTCAAAAAATTATGGGTTTAAATTATAGTAACTCTGTAATTTACAAATTACAATTAACAAATTGAGTTTTCGAGAGGTACTTTATTTATCCACAAACAAAATTATCTAAACCTCCCAAGAACCCCAACTCTTCTCATCTTCTCCTTCTCAAAGGACATAACACAAACAGAACACCTGCAAAAATCTTACATAATTCTCGTCAACACTATGGCTTCTTCACTCTCTCTAGACTTAGCCACTACCTTCTTATCCTTCACTTCTCGCCGCCAAACCCCACTCTCCAGAGTTCCTACCACTGTTCTCCCTCTACTACTAAAACCCAAACAAAAATTATATCTCAAACCCACGCCGCTCTCTCTCTCTAGAATTGTTTTTTCTAAACCTCTCCGCCGCAGGTTCTCCGTCTCTGCCGCTTCCTCCTCCGCCACTGCCGCCCCTCAGAGTGAGGATTCCGATTTGGCTACTAATATTCCTCCTGATAATCGAATTCCTGCTACTATTATTACAGGGTTTTTGGGGTCTGGCAAGGTATAAATTTGTTTTTTTTAATATGTATAGAGATATTTGAGTGTTTTGTGTGAAACCCATTTGTAATTACTACTTGAATTGTCAGTGAAGAAATGAAATTTATTTGCTTTACATGTGGGTGTTGGGTATGCTTATTAGTTTCATATGTGGATAGGTTTTTGAGTAGGGATGCAAATTCTTTTGTAAAATCCGTTTCTATGTTGTTACGTTTTCGTTGAAATGTAAGCTAAAAGACCTCGGCTTTTATTGGTACTAAACTGTGTCTTAGTAGCTTGTGCTATTATAAAGCTTTATTTGTCAGCCTCTTCTGGAATTGGATTGTTAGTTGATGTCATTTTTGTTTTGCTGATGAGCAGACAACGTTACTTAATCATATATTGACTGCGGACCATGGGAAGCGAATAGCAGTGATTGAGAATGAGGTATAAATTATTTTTTATATAATAGCATTTAGCATTTAAGTTTAGTATGTGTAGATGAGTAACTAGTAAAAAAAAGATGAGTAGTTAACTGTTATAATGTCAATTACAGTATGGTGAAGTCGACATTGATGGTTCTTTAGTTGCTGCAAAAACCACCGGAGCCGAGGACATTATTATGTTGAACAATGGTTGTCTGTGTTGTACAGTAAGGGGTGATCTTGTGAGGATGATTGGTGAATTGGTTGATAAAAAGAGGGGGAACTTCGACCACATTGTTATAGAGACTACAGGTTAGAAACTAGTCAAAAAGTACGTACATACACATGCAATGTTATTTATGTTTAGGGGAAACTGCTATGCGACATGATAATATTTACTGGAAATGGCTTGGCTAGCCTTTATGTTGTCTTACCTCCATAATATTTACTATTATTTAAATTCATTGCATATGATGCTTGAGCTGTATTATAGTACAAAACTTATGTGCAATTTTACAGGGCTTGCAAATCCAGCACCGATCATTCAGACTTTTTATGCTGAGGATACGATTTTTAATGATGTCAAGTTGGATGGTGTTGTAACCTTAGTTGATGCTAAACATGCCACTTTGCATCTGGATGAGGTAAAGCCAAAGGGAGTGGTCAATGAGGCTGTGGAGCAAATTGCTTATGCTGACAGAATTATTTTAAATAAGGTACTTTCCTGATTAGCAGTATATTTGGTTTTAATACTTTGGCACAGTTTGTAGCATTGGCAGACTACTTTTCAAATCAATGCACTGGCTTATGGAACAGTTGATCTTACTTGTGGTTTCTAAATCTGCTGAGCACATGCTATTAACTTCACCTTGCTTTTATGATAATCACGCCAATGGTATGAAATGATACACGTGCTAATCTTGCAACCATATTTACTGCATAGTGGTTACATTTTGTAGGAATATCCAATTGAAAATATGGTGAATCTCTAATTTAGTTATTAAACATGCTGCATTGCACTAATTCTGACTGATGTAGTTCTATGTGTTTGCTACTAGACTGATCTCGTTGGTGAGAAAGAAATTGCTTCTTTGGTGCAGCGGATTGGGGTGAGCACCCTTGTTTTTCCCATCAAACCTTTATTCTATTGCTATCAACTTATCATATTTTGAGCACCTGCGCTTGATTCTCCCAAATGCAGAACATCAACCGCATGGCTCATTTGAAGCAAACACAATTTGGAAAAGTTGACTTGGGTTACGTCCTTGGTATTGGAGGGTTTGATTTAGAGAGGTTAATTCTTCACACTAATTTCCTGTTCTTGATTTATATATATTATTAAAATATTGAAATTTTTAGTTTTTAACTGTAAAATTGCTGTCCTTTTTTTTCCTATGGGATTTGATTCCTTATGTGTATCTCTTCATTTTCCTTTTGTTTTTGCATATTTGATTTGTTTGATGAAGAGCTGATTAGATGTGAGGAATTATGTGAAACTTGCCTGTTGAAGGGCTATAGATGGAGGAGGGGTTGGCTAATGTTATCTGTTTTCTTCTCAGAATTGATAGTGCTGTAGATGCAGAGGCTGGAAAGGAAGATCATGCCAGCCATCATGATCACGAGCGCCACGACCACGGCCATGATCACGAGCACCATGATCACGACCACGACCATCATGGTAAATTTCTTTTTGCACAATCCTTTTTTATTTTAATGGTTTAATACCAGCTGCATTTAGTGTTATCTTTAAATTCTTGATAAATAAAACCATAACATACTGATTGGTGCTATCTAGTGAGTAGTGGCTGGCTGGAAAGTGTATTGTGTTTGATCAAGTAAACTAATATTCATGATTGTCCTTTGTCCATTTTTGCATTTTTACAGTGTGACAAACACATCCTAGGTTTGTTTATTTTTGGTATATCTGCTATTTTGTCAGACTTGCTAATTTTGGAATTTTTATAAATTAGAGGTGCCACTTTTCCTCTGGTTATTTTTTGAACTAATTAGAATATGTATGGATGCAATTTTGCAGAACATCATGATGATCACCATTCGCACGATCATACTCATGATCCCGGTGTTTCTTCAGTCAGCATAGTATGTGAAGGGATTTTAGATTTAGAGAAGGTTGGTTTTCTGTGTCTTGCATTCAAATTCTACACTGCATGTGTTTTCAAAAAACTCTAATTTTATGAGCTAATCTTGCCAAATGGCGTCAGCATTTGCTGTTGTTCTACGGCTACTTTCAGGACTTGGCTTTTTTAGTTTTGATACTCTTGAAGTGTAAAAGAACTGATTTTTTTATAATGTTCGTCACTTGATGTTCTCAGGCCAACATGTGGCTTGGTAATTTATTGATGGACCAAAGTGACGACATATACCGTATGAAAGGTCTTTTATGTGTTCAAGGCATGGATGAGAGATTTGTGTTTCAGGTAAGCTACCATTCTGGATATCTAGATTGCTTCCATTTTAAATGAATGTAATTTCTTGATTTACTCGAGTATGTTACTGTTTGACAGGGTGTTCACGACATATTCCAAGGTTCACCAGATCGGTTGTGGGGCGAAGATGAACCCAGAATAAACAAGATTGTATTCATAGGGAAGAACTTGGATAAAGAAGAAATTGAAAAGGGTTTCAAAGCCTGCTTGCTGTGATTGCTAACTCAAAGTCCAATTATTGTATCTCATTACTTTGATAAAGTGATAACTGATGTATGTTAAAATTGATGATAATATTTATAAATGATTTGTACACACTCAGAATAAAAACTATAGTTCATAATAATCATTGTGTATAAGCAGTCAATTGATGTGCTTCAATCATGTCAGTTAACCTGGTCTTTATGAGAAATGTTGGTTTGGTTCAGCTGCTCTTACAGAGTTACAGTTGATGCCTATAGTGGAAAGCTTATATGAGAAAACAAATTGTTACTAAAAAATGGCTCAATTGTTTTAAAAATCATGAATATTAGTGTTAACACTGTTTCTGTGTCTACATTAGTATTTTTTATAGGCTTAATTTCTTAAAAAAACCCCACCTTGCACTTTTTTTTCGTTTATACCCTGACCTTGTAAAAACACCATTTGTACCCAATTTTGGGTTTTTATGTTTTATCCCTATCCAAAAGCATTAAATTGTACTCTTTTCATTTAGAAAAGAGTTAAAACATACTTTTTTCTATTTTTAAAAACACAAATAAATCCTTAAACTTAAAAAATGATCAAATATATCCAAATAATTAATTAATTTTTTTAATTATATAAAATAATAAAAAAATTAAAAAAATTATTATTATTTTTAATTTTTTTGTTAGAAATATTTTTTAAAAAACTAAAAAAATTAAAAAAATAAACAAAAAATTCGGAATTATTTAAAAAAAAAAAAAAAATTATTATTTTTAATTTTTTGAAGAAGATGGTATTTTTGTACTATTAATAACTTTAATATCTAATTAGTATATAAGTTAAAAATGAAGGATTGTTTTAAACTCTTTTTCAAATGAAAAGAGTACAATTTAATGCTTTTGGGTAGAGATGAAACATAAAAACTCAAAATTGAGTACAAATGGTGTTTTTATAAGGTCAGGGTATAAACGAAAAAAAAATACAAGGTGGGGTCTTTTTAAGGAATTAAGCCTTTTTTATATGAAAACCGTTGGTATTAAAAGTTTATGTAAAACACTAGAATTGGTGATTTTTGAAAGCAATTAGGCCAAAAAAAGAACACCAACTTTAGTTTCAGACATTGCAGCAGAACTCACCAACTCCTCCTCCATCTTCTCTCTCTACACTCTTTCATAACTTTCTCTCTCTAGTAAACCATGGCAATCTGTTTCTTCTCACCCTTAAAGCCCCTCCCACTCTCCCCTTTCCCCCACACCACAAAATCCTCCCCTCTCCTCCGCTGCAACTTCTCTCTCCCCACCACCATCACCACCACAACCGAACCCGAACCCGTTTTCACCTCCGTCAAGTCCTTCGCGCCCGCCACCGTCGCCAATCTGGGCCCCGGCTTCGACTTCCTCGGCTGCGCAGTCGACGGACTCGGTGACTTCGTATCCGTCACCGTCGACTCCTCAGTCCACCCGGGCGAGATATCAATTTCCGAGATCTCCGGAACTCATGCAAGTAAGAAACTTTCCAAAAACCCTTTATGGAACTGTGCTGGTATTGCTGCTATTGCCACCATGAAAATGCTTAATGTTAGATCAGTGGGTTTATCTTTGACTCTTGAAAAGGGTCTGCCTTTGGGTAGTGGGTTAGGGTCCAGTGCCGCCAGTGCCGCGGCGGCCGCGGTGGCGGTTAATGAGATTTTCGGTGGGAGATTGAGCGTTAAGGAGTTGGTTCTTGCTGGGTTAGAGTCTGAAGCTAAGGTGTCTGGTTACCATGCTGATAATATAGCACCAGCTATCATGGGTGGTTTTGTGTTGATTCGGAATTACGAGCCCTTAGATTTGATGAGATTGGAGTTTCCTGAGGGGAAAGATTTGGTGTTTGTACTCGTGAGCCCGGATTTTGAAGCGCCTACTAAGAAAATGCGGGCTGCGTTGCCTACTGAGATTGGGATGCCTCATCATGTTTGGAATTGTAGTCAAGCTGGGGCGTTGGTGGCGTCTGTATTGCAGGGCGATTTGGTTGGTTTGGGTAAGGCGTTGTCGAATGATAAGATTGTTGAGCCTAAAAGGGCGCCGTTGATCCCTGGAATGGAGGCTGTGAAGAAGGCTGCTATTGCTGCTGGGGCGTTTGGGTGTACTATTAGTGGAGCTGGGCCTACTGCTGTCGCAGTGATTGATAGTGAGGAGAAAGGGAAGGAGATTGGGGCGAAGATGGTGGATGCTTTTCTGCGAGAAGGGAACTTGAAAGCTGTGGCTACGGTGCAGAGGTTAGATAGAGTTGGTGCTAGACTTGTTGCTAGTGTTCCATATAGATGACGAACTTTGTTTTGTTTTTGTTTTTTTAGCTTGTTCTCCTTTGTTTTGTTTCGTTTACCACTCTTCATTGGTTGGAATTTTTCTTGAAGATGCTTTCTAGGGGTAGATGGTAGTTTTGGAGAATGCAAAATGAGGAGGAACTGTAATCTAGTGTTTGCTGGATTTTCTAATGCCATTAATAAAAGGTTTCATCCCAAATTCCAAAATGTTCATGATTAGCAAATATTTTCACTAGTGACCCTTGTGCTGGAAAATAAATGCCGATTCACTAGTTTATCCAACTAACACTTCGGTTCACTTTGTTGTTTTTTCAACCTCATTCAAGTATGCTTTGTTCTTTATTATTCCTGAAATGAAAGGATTTTATATTTCCAGGCAAAGATAGAAAGTATTTTCAGTAGCAGATGATTTAGCATATGCATGGGTGCAAATTGTATACTAATATTTATGAAATTTCATTATATATGCTATTTGGTAATATTGGAGTGAGTTGTTGCTTTGCACTTTGTAGTAAAAAAATTGAGCATAAGTTATAAAGTAGAGAGTTCTGCATCAGTCTTCTGTTAGCTATGTTGAATATATGTGGGTTTTAATTGTAATGCCATTTTATTTATTTTCCTTATATTGTAAATTGTCCTTATTGTTAAAATGAGTTGGTGTTACACTAGAGTGATGATTTCAGGACTCTGCGTATTCCTCTCAAGAATAACAGTATACCTTTTGAAACATCAATTATACTTTCCAGCCATCTGCAGAATGTTTCATACATCTGCAAACAGACTCAATTTTCAAATATGCATAACATTCTATACCACTCAGACTGGCTAAAATAAAATATGTAACAATCATTATTATTGGTGTATATTAAATATCCCAGGCTTATGTTTGATAGTTTGGTTTGACACCGCAAATCCATGGATACAGAAATTGTTTTGAAATCGGATTTGTCAAAGAAAACAGCAAAGATATCTTTTTCTTCTTTCATGGACTGATCATGCAAAACCTAACACTGCAGTGGGAAAGGAGTGAGTGTAGCTTTATCACAGTTATAAATTTGTTGTCAAACTTCATTCCAATATTTGTTTGTCATTTGAAGAGGATGCGAGGCTTGACTTGTCTGGAAAGAATTTGGCTGTCCTGTTGAGGATCAAAGGCGTTGCATAATTAGCTTGATATGGTTTTAAGAAGAACTTCTGTTCTGTTTGAATATTTTTTATTTTTGAGATCGGAGAAAAATATTGGAAGATTATTGATTTATTTTTCTTTCAACTCAGCTTCTGCTAATCTGCAGACGGTTACAAAGTGTTTTAACATAGAAAATCTATTTTAGAGGGCTCATCTCAAGAACAGGATTTCTCCGTATAAACACTTCAAATATTAGTTCCGATTCATATAGTGGATCATTTTGAGCCCAAGGTATTATCTTTTCATCCTCTTTAGATACTTAGCTTTATTCCAACTGATTTCAGTTTTCTCTGTGATTCCTTCTAATGTCTTTTTGGTTTTTTGGGTGCGCGCGCGCATGCAGAGCTATCTTTATTAGGAAGTTAAAGATTGAATTCCAGCAAAAATCAACCGTTGACATCCGACTTAAAGGTGAAATATGCTTTCTTCTTGTCATCATTTCTTCTTCCTGTCTCGGAGTCATAAATTTGTGCTGTTTTTTTCTGTTTCGAGTTCCAGCTTTCTTTTGGGGGTATTATCAGAAGAAAGCATTGCTTTCATTCTCATCATCAATCTGAATTATTTTGTTTCTAAAAGGTTCATGAAAATGACTCTTTTTGTTCTGATTTACTGGTAAGTGGTAATTGATGCCAATGTTTTAAATTGTGAACGGTAATGAGAATTTCTTAAGACCATTGCATCTAATTAATTAATAACTTATTTTTTAAGAGTTTTTAGAGTTTGATTTGTTTCTCTTTTTTCTTGCCTTTTTATTAACCAATTCTCATTCGTTTGAAGATGTTTTTCAGCAGTAAAGTGGTCTTAGAGAACATAACAAAAAAGAAAATGTAACGCAGTGTTTGCTCACATTCTCTGTTCTATTTATGAAGTTAACACTCTCCAAAAAATCCTAATAATAAATTTTCATTCTTCAGTGTGGAGGAGAGCTCGAGTCAGATCACTTTCTAGTATTCCCCCAGAGAAATACGAAGGAAAATCTGAGTTTCTGGTCACTGAAGTTGTGATCTCATTACATGTTAGTTCTCTTTAGCATTTACACCTCAAAGAAATGATTGAAGAACAGCACTGGAGCTACATCCAATCATCAGTTTCAGAATCTTCCTCCATCTCCTTTTCAGTTTCTGAGTCTTCCTCCATCTCCTTTTCAGTGTCAGAGTCTTCCTCCATCTTCTTTTCAGTTTCAGTGTCTTCCTCCATTTCCTTTTCAGTTTCAGAGTCTTCCTCCATCCCCTTTTCAGATTCAGAGTCTTCCTCCATCTCCTCAAAAAGATACTCATAACCACTCATGTCATCCCAGTCATATCTTCCCGATCCTTGATGTGTTTGGAACTTATGATGACACAGAAAATATGAATCTGTTCCCAGTTCATATGCTGCCATATCTGTATCAGTCATGGTTATATACCCAGGAGAAGAGGTACTGCTGCTTTCAATAATTTCTTTGCCACTTCTGTTCTTCTCCTCATATACGAGGCAGATCCCACATCCTTTTACATGTAAACCAGATGCCATTTCCACTAATATGTGCACCTCATCCCCAGCTTCAAATTGGTCTCCAAATGTCCAGTGACTTAACCATAACATATCCTCGTGGTGTTTTGGAGTCCCGTAGAAGGTTGGGTTATACGTCCATCTTAAACTTGTGGTTTTATTGTTGATTTTAACACAGTTCTCATCTATGTATCCTCCACCTTCAAGAGTGTCATTATATATAGTGCATAAACTCAGACCTTTGATCTTGTGGCCAGGTTTCGATTCAACTTCAAAAGATATGGAAGGACTGTCACTTGTTTGGCTAAACCACTCTGGCATTCTATTCCCTGGAAGAAATATACTGAAAATTCCACATTCTTGCAATACCTAGGCAATTGGAATTTCACTTGGTGAAATAAATCAAGGACTCGTAAAAGATAAGATTGAAAACAGAGCAGGAGAGTACCTGAACACTGGTCTTCATTTCTGTGCATGTCAAAGCGTTGGACATTTCCACTTCGACTTCTTTGAAAGCTTTCATATCGGTCAATCCCATACTATCGAGTATTTCGTTATCTATGTTTTCTACCGGTTCTAATTTGAATAGGCCTTGCACTTCAACTAGCTTGTCACAGCCAAAGATTTCTAAGTTTAATGATTTCAACAAATTGGGCAGATTTGTAATTCTTTCCAATGATGTGCAGTCTTCCGCCTTCAAGGAGTTTATTCTTGTTGGAAGCTCAGGAAGTGATTTGAGGTTTGTGCATCGATCTAATACAAGGGAGTCGAGCATCCCAAGGCTGTTAATACTTTCTGGTAGAAAACAAAATGGGTTTTCGCTTAGATTTAAGTACTCTAATGAAGGCAGGGCACTAAGATCCCCAGGAATAGCAGTGTCTGATATCCTGCAGCCTGCAAGACTAAGGCTTACTAGGAAGCGAGGTAGAGAAGGTAGTGACAAGCTGGTTGATTCAGCCCATCTTTTTTGTAATAGCCAAGACCAGGAAGTTGAATGCAATACTGACAATCTGAGTTTGTTAAAATCTTCAGTAATGGAGTCGGGTGAGTTTATGGCAATACCGTCTGCATGCAGTATCTTCAACGACTGCAGCTTTGCTAGGTCCTTTGGTAGCTCAACAAGATTTGAGCAGCCAGAAATGATGAGTTCTTCAAGAGAATGCAGCATGGTAATTTCTATTGGTAACTTTTTTAGGCTTTTGCAATCTTTTAAATTAAAAATTATAAGCCTCTCTAGTCCTCCAACAGATTCATCAACATCCGTCAAGTTCTTACAATCTTTAAGCACCAATTTCTCAAGACTAGGGAGTCCTCTGAAATCAGGGGTTCTTACAAGACCATGGCAATGACCGAGGTTGAGTACTTTCAGCTCTACAAGGAACTGTTTAAAGAAAAGTAGTTAGCCTTCTTCATCATGTATTAATCGGTATGCATGGATGATAGTACACGTAAAGTAAGAGATTTGAATCATTACCCTCATTTCCTTCCAAAGATATTTTAGCTTGCTGTTGCGCATATCAAGGGCGACAAGCTTGTCCAGGCAGAGATCAATTGGTAAAAATGTCAAAGGGAAGCCACGCCAACATAACCATACTAAACTTCTTGGAAATTCCTTGTAGTCTTCACAAAGTTCTACATAGTTCAGATTAAGAAGTTTTAGTCTCACCATCTTCTCAAATGCCTTGGTGGAAAATGAATGTTTTTGAGAAGCGTTTACTGGCTGCTTGGATAAGATGCTAAGTCTACGTTTTTTCGAATTTTTTTTTTGATCAAGTGGAGTCGATTCATCACTTGATACTCCTATATGATTTAGTTTTGGATGATTTTCATTAACATCTTTTGTTGTGCGCTTGTCTTCTGTCTGCATTGGCATTTCAAGGATAAGGCCCTTGATTGACTCTGTACCCTGCATGATTGCAATATGTGGATAAAATTATGCAAGTACTACTGTAAGTATGCTTATATGCTTAACATGTAAGTTTCTGATGAAATAGTGACCATCACATGGAGTATGTTTCTTACAGTATTTTGTTTCAACACATTGGCAGCGTCTTTTGGATTCCACAATCTGCTGCGTTCTCCAGGATCATCGGGTGATTCTTGGCGAACTATTTCCCGCCCCATGTCTCTAACTAATTGATGCATCAACAATTTATGGTCGTCGCTGATAGTTATTAAACATCTATTGATAAGATTTTGAATGCCAATTAGAGTGTAAAACCCACAGCCATTTAGAACTCTAAGAACATAACCCATATCCATTCTGGTGAAAAAACAAGCCATATCAAGGAATAGACGTTTGTCATGATCATCCTGAAGGGAATCGTAGCTTATTCTCAGAATCTGCTGAATTTTACTGTCAGCAATTTTTTCTAATTTCTGCAATGCACTTTCCCAAACAGGTATTGTTTTTCCTGATAGGGAGGCGCCCAATACTTGAAGAGCTAATGGAACTCCACCGCAGTGATTTACAACATCTTCGGAGAGCTTCTCGTAACCATCTGCAGGATGATCTTGGCGAAAGGTATGCCAACTGAATAGCTGAAGTGATTCTTTATTATCCAACTTGTTGACTTCATACCTCATAAAGATTCCTGAAACGCCTTGTAAATATTCATGTCGAGTTGTTATAATAATTTTGCTTCCTGGATGACACCATTCTCGCATTCCGACCACTGCATTGAACTGTTCTAAATCGTCAACATCATCTAGGACGAGAAGAACTCTTTCGTTGCGTAAAGCATCTTTGATCTTCATAATTCCTTCATCCACATTGTAGATTTTAGTGTTTCTCCTTATGAGATCCGAAAGAAGTTGCCTTTGTAACCGAACCAGACCATTTGGTTGCTCTGATCTTTCTCGAACATTTGCGAGAAAGCTTCTTCTTTTAAATTTGCTAGAGTTCTGACTATAAACTATCTTGGCAATGGTTGTCTTGCCAATGCCACCGAGGCCATAGATTGTAGCTATCTCAACATCATCCGACTCATCTTGCAGCCAGCGATTAATGCGTGCTATTCGAGAATCTGTTCCTACTAAATACGGGGCAACGTTAAGCACTGTACGGTTCAATTTATTCTCAACCTCTCTGACAATATTTTGAATAAACTGCGACTCATACCTGAAAAGTTGTTAGCAAGGAAAAAACGTTATGCAGCGGAAACAAGCGTTCTTACATTGCACGAAAACAAACTCTACCAGAGGGAAAATGCTGAAAAGAAAAATGGCGAAATCATATGTTTTACAATAAAATGTTATAAATATGAAATTCAAGAGCTTCCATAAGTGTTTTCGAAAACTGAAATAAAATGTCGAAATTTTAGAGTTCTGGAAGATGGTTCTTACCCATCTTGTAAAACCATCCCTCCACCAATATCTGCAGCTGCTGTAAGAGCTGCCCTCCATTCCTCCACTTCGCTCTTCAAAAAGTTCTTTTCATGTCGAACAAACGCTTTGCCATAGCTTCCGGTCTGATCTCTAACTTGGGAACGATCCACATCATAGAAAACCGGGACTACAATATGACCAACCGATTTTCTACGTTCCATAATCATGGCAAGCTCATCTAAACACCATCTTGAAGAAGCATAATCTTTAGAAAGAATGATAATAGATAACTTGGATTCTCTTATTGCTCTTTGTATTTCCAACTCGATATTCTCTCCTCGTCTGAGTTGGTTATCATCGCGAAATGTGTGGATTCCTTCTTGATTTAGTGCCGTGTAGAGGTGATCGGTGAAGTTCTTGCGGGTGTCACCGCCTCTAAAACTCAAGAAAACATGGTACTTAAATTGCGCTGTTGACGACGATGATGGTGAAGAAGAAGGTACTTGATTTCCGACAAATGCCATTGATGTTCAAGAAATTTCTTCAAAGAAATGGAGGAGGATAGCAGTAAGAGTCAATATAAGGATGAGTGTAATAACAAGGAGGATTGTTGTATTGAAGCAAAAAGTCGTAAGCTATTGGTTATTGGTAGAGATGGTTGACTATTTCAATGTGCTGCCTTGTTCATGGAATATAAAAATATCTTAAGAACATGGGCGGACCTACATACATTGCATATAATTTACTATAGGCTTACCTGAAAAAAAAAACTAACTTTTATTTCCAATTCGTTTGCACCCTCACATTAAAAAACCACCAAATATATCCAAATTAAATTCCACCCTTAAATATCAAATTGATCTCTTTTCATTTGAAAAAGGTTCAAATCAATATTTTTTATTTCAGCATATATTCTAAATAGGGCTCGATGTTATATATTAAAAACAAAAATAAAATTATTCATTTCAAAAATTATAAAATTTAACAATAATTTTTTATTTAATATAAACATATTTATTTATAAAAATTCATACCCGCAAATATGCCGCCTCGACTCTACAAGATTAATTGACGATATTTCTATATTTGAATTATTTTGTCGCCACTGTTCGACCCGTTAAAAAAATGTATATTTAATAATTTTTTTAAATATAAAATAATTTTTAATCTTTTTTAAATAAAAAATTTAAAACTCAATCCGAACCAACTAATACCGCCACCCGACTAACGCCGGGAAATTTTTCGGTCAGACCATCTTCATGAAGAACAGCATTATACAAAAATTATTGACCACTTATTGCATAAATTAAAGAAAATTGACGGGGCAACCTTAAAATTCAAAATCAAAATAAACCCCAATTTCTGCTTCACTTGCAGCACCCAAAAGGAAAATTAAGCGCGGCGGTAATGGCTACTGGCAGAGTCGAAGAAAAAAAATGTTTCTGAAGCGGCAAAAAACATTCAAAGCAAAAACGAAAATTGGAGAAAAGAAAAGGCTTAATTACTTAAAAACCACCCATCTTGTAATTTTTTTTCATTTATACCATAACCTAGTAAAATTTTCAATTGTACCATATTTTTGATTTTTATGTTTCATCTCTACCCTAATGAGTTGAATTGACCTATTTTTTTTTTAAAAAAAAGTTTTAATTAGTCTTTTATTTTTAACCTATATTCTAATAAAACGTTAATGTTAATCATTTATGTATCTTGTTTTTAATATTTTCATCTTTAAATTAATTAAATAATAAAAAAATTTATTCTTTGGGTACAAACGAAACATAAAAATCGAAAATAGAGTACAATTGAAATTTTTTCTAGATCGTGGTATAAATGAAAAAAAGTTATAAGGTGAATGGTTTTTAAGTAATTAGGCCAAAAGAAAATGTGGATAAAAAGAAAATCTGAAGATGGTTGAATATGACGTCCTTTAAATTTATAAATATAGTTTTCAATCTGAATCGTGAAAATTTTCTCCATTTTTGTCTTGATTTTTGAATTTGCTGCTCCTCTTGTTTTTCTTCTTATTGTTACTGTTGGTTTAGCCGCCGATTAGCTTTACTTTTGGAACCTTGTGATGATTATGGATTGTGAAATCTGAAGGTTCCTTTATTTGTTTGTTTACTTCGATTTCTTGTTTTTTATTAGAAAAAAATCAAATTTTATTAGTTTATGAGATTTTTTAGTTCAGGAATGGAAATTTAAAAATTTGTGTTGAAGAACAGATCCCCAAGAACAGATCCGACACGGATCTGTTCTGATGGTCTTTTTGTTTAATCCACATAAAAATTTATTTTATTAGTTTGTTATTAATTTTTGAAAATTTAAGAAGATGGTCTTTTTGTTTTAATTATGACTATGAGGACCATTTAGAATATTTATTAAAATTTAAAGTATTGGAGAAAAGATCCGTTTGATGCTTTATGGTGTAATTAAAACCAAAAGATGTGAATTTTAATATTTGAGAGCGCAATTGAAAATAAAAGGTCGTAATTTGAATATATTTGATGGTTTTTCAACGTGAGGGTGCAAACGAATTGGGATTAAAAGGTGGGAGGTTTTTCAGAAGATAAACCTTTACTATATAGGTTACATTTTTTTTTTTTCCATAAGCTAAATTTTAATAAATGAAGTTTTAAATAGTAACAATATAGAGATGGGCTCATTTCAATAATAAGTGAGCTATTCAAAACTCAAATCATTTATAAAAGTTTTTTAGTCATCAAATAGACACAATGTCGTAAAAAAATTAAAGTTAGTTTTTAACAGTAAAAAATTGAGTTTTTTTTTATATGAAAAACTATTTTTTCTCAATATTTATTTTTGGCCTAATTACTTAAAAAAACCCACCTTAAAACAATTTTTCGTTTATACCCTGACCTAAGAAAAAGTTCATTTGTACCCTTTTTATAATTTTCTGTTTTCAATTGTACCCCAAAATTTTATTTTTTGACAATTTAATTAATTAAAGGATGAAAACATTAAAAATAATTAAAAAGAAAGGTTATATCATCTTTTTTCTATTTGAAAAAATACAAATAAGTTAAAAAATGAAGGATTATTTTAAGTTTTTTCTAAATAAAAAAAAGTTCAATTTAGTGCTTTAGGGTAGAGTTGAAAACAAAAAATCAAAAAAATGGTACAAATGAACATTTTCCTAGATCGTGGTATAAACGAAAAAATATTACAAGGTGGAGTTTTTTTAAAGTAATTAGGCTTTTATTTTTTTACTATACCTTCTAAGCTTTACATTCCATACCTAATTTTTTTTCTTTTATACTATTTTTTAAAAAAACTTTACTTTTTTATATTAACTCCCATTTTCCAATATTTTCTTTCATCATTTTTGATTTTTTTATCATTATAATCATGCGCTTAATATTTACCACATATTTTAATTTTAATTTTTTTGATTTTTTTTTGGATTTTGACTTTTTTTACTGTTTATATTTTTCGTCAGTTTTAATATCAACATGAAATCAACACAAAAATCAACATATATAATAAACTAACTAATTTAAATTTTTCTATCTTTTTTACACTAATTTTTATTTTTTTAATTTAATTTAATTTCAATTTTTTTATTTTATTTCACATATAATGTGTTCTTTTTTCGTTAATGTTAATATCAACTAAATATCAATATAATATCAACACAATATCAAATAAGAAAGATCAACATTGTAACATTACAATAATTTAACATCATTATTGTTTTCTTCACCGATGCTAAAATCAACAAAATATCAACAATATCAACACTGTAACATTACAATAATTCAACATCATTATATGTCTTTTTCCCTTATGCTACTATATCATTATCTTGTCTTAATTTAATTTAATTTATTTTTTTTAATTTATTTCATAGACAATATTATCTTATTTGTCAATTTTAAAATAAAAGACAATCAGTTGATATCAACATAATATCAATATAAAGTCAACATAAAATCAACAACACTGTAACATTGCAATAATTCAGCAATCAATCATCATCAACAAATCGTTATACAGAATAAAAAAAGGGTTAATTTCATATATATTCAGCACCTTTACATGTTTTTTCATTTTAATCACGTCCTTTAAAAAGTGTCAAATAAAATCACCACCTTTCATTTTTTTACAAATCTATCATCGATGAGTAAAATTCAATATCTTTTTCCTCCCAAATAAATATTTTAATTTGACTAATGTCCTATTAACACATAAAATACATTCCTCTTACTCTTTTTTGTTGATTCCGGTTGTCAATTCAACAAAAATACACCGAATTTTCATATTCGTGATAGGTTTGCAAAAAAATAAAAGGTAGTGATTTTATTTGACACTTTTTAAAGGATGTGATTAAAATAAAAAAACATATAAATGTGGTGATTTTATATGGAATTAATCCTAAAAAAACGCAGAAACCCAAAAAAATGCAGAAATAACAGAATTTTATTCCATAAAATCACAAAATTATTCTACATAACATGAAATGAGTATTAGATTCTTTAAAGATAATTTTTATACATGTTTAATGGTGAAAAAAAAACAGTAAAAAAAAACAAATTATAGATCTGAAAAAAGAAGAAGAAGAACAATGAATTTTTGAGCCGACATCAAAACGATAAAAGAAAGATGACGGCGAGACGAAGGCGGAATGACGGAGGCGGGACGGCAGAGGCGGAATGCGGAAACGGAACGATACGAAGAACAAATATGAGATTTGTATGAAAGGTGAGTTGAGTGAGAAAAGAGAGAGAAATCTCAGGAGAGAGAAAATAATAGTAATTATGAAGGTTTATGTTATTAGGGTTTCATTTATATGCATGGTATAAAAGTAATAAATTCTTCTTTATATGTTAGTTTTGAAATGTCAAATATGTGTTAGTATAAAATAAATTAAATTTGAATGTTGGTTATTTGAATAAAAAATTCTAAAAAATTAGACAAAAATGATTGTCACTTTGACATATCATCATCAATAATATTTTTTTTTTGCATTTATAAAAATATGATCATCTCTCTAAAATTAAAATGACAATGTCTATAAATAACAACTTTTGTATGTGAGATTAAAGTTTCAATGTCTTACTAATTGAAAAGTTAAATTTTAGCTAAAATAAAATAGTTGTGTCTTTATATAAAGATCTATAGTTATTTTTTATATAAAATAAATAAATCTTAATAAACGTGGAATAAATATATTCAGCTTTTAATGGTGATATTATAATTTTGCCATCGTTTTAATGAGTTGTTGTAATATGATTGATTTAATCTACAGATGGCGTTTTCTCCATAAATTAGCTGTAAATACATGCTGATGTTGCAAAACAATAATTGGTAATTGGATCCACATAAAGAAAAATATTTCTCCAGAAGAAGAGCCAAAACCCTAATGACACGTTTCATGTCTGTCTCTCTCTGAGTCAGACATTAGTTTTGCAATAATGCAAATTTAGCCAGTGTTTTGTTTTCCATAATGCAATCTGTTGCAGTGGAAACTGCCAGTCTTGCTCACAAGTCTTTGCTTTTGCTTCTACTTGTTATGGTATATTGCCATGTTAGTTTCTAATCTCTGTTTTATATTGTATTTTTTTTTGCAATTTTAGGACTTGTTTGAGAATATAGTGATTTTATTTTGATTTTAAGGAAGTTTTTAGTTCTTAATTTTCTTGAAATTCATTCTAAATTAATTTTAATGTTGCTATATTAGTAAGAAGATTCTTGATTTTTTGCCTAATGTTTGTGGACTAGCAACAGAGCACTTTTATTCTTAATTATGGATCATGGATCAAATTACATTCTGTGCGAGTTCAGTTTGATTTGATTTTGTTATAATTACTCAATAAATTAAAATTTAAAACAATATCCTCACACAGTAATATAGGCTTATGAATATCTTCTTAGTTACTAACTATTCCTAAAATTCCTACTAGCCTGCCAAAATGTCTTATTTGATATCAATAGGTATGTACGATTTATACGGTGATATTACAATGTTACCATCATTTTAATCATGTGTTATAATGGGATTGATTAAGTACACGGATGACTTGGTGGAGTGAGTCTGCATAAGATTTGCATAAGATTTTCTCTCAGTAAAGCTTCTTTCTTTTGATTAGTTTCCTCTTATATCTTGATGTATTAATGATTCGTAAATATTGGTCCATGGTTCTCATTTATTCTATGTAGTACGGAAACAAAAACATTGAAATAGAAAATCACGATATGAAAAATGATGAAAATGATAATTTTTTTAAGAAAGTATAACTATAGAGATTCAAAGTTTCATTAGGTTCTTTTGAAATAGAAACAGAATGCCGAAATATAAGACTAAAGAAGTTCCTGTATAATATAGTAGCACTTATCTCTTAAATGTGGGTTATCTTTTTTGTTTTGTCACCATAATTCTTTTAATCAATTGAGGTGGAGTTATGGTGTAATGGTAAGGTGGCTCTTTTTGTCAAACACAAAAGCTTCTTCCAATTGCAGGAGAAAGGCTGCAGAATTATGATATTTCTAAGAGCTTGTAGTGTGGGAAACCCGAGTTTTAGGTTCTACTGGGAAAGTAAAGCTATCAAAAAGAGCCTTTATTCTTATGTTTGAGGTCTTTGGAGAATCAAAGTTGATTTTTGCAGCCATTCTCCTTTATACTTATTCTTGTATTTTCATTTCTAATAGGGATCTCAGCCAAATGAAATGCATATGGTACCACAATTTTCAGCTACTGATACTAGGTAGAAACTGATTTGCTTTTTTTTTTTTATGATCTGTAATTGGCTTTAAATGATCATTACTACGGGCTGGAAAGTGATCAGGTTGTGGAAATGCTTTGCAGATTTCCTTTGGCTGAACTAAAAAGAATGGAAAAACCTGCAATGGAAAAACCGAAATTCTCTCAAATTTCAAGTCCATTTCCCTACTAAAATCATCAATCCAAATAATAGATGCTTGTATGATATTTTTGAGTTCCAAGTAAGTTTCATAGTTGACTTTGTCCTACACATCCAGTCATCTAGAAGTTCAAATTCACCTTAAAGATTCCGATCAGTACTTTAAAATGTCCGGTTTAGAGGCGGCAGCAGCAATTTCCCCATTCTGGGAAGCCATCAAAAGCGGCATATGTTTTTGCTGCGCCCGGGCAGAATACTTTGATGATCTCGAATCCAGTCTCGAGTCCTTAAAAAGAGAAATTATCAGATTGAAGGAAATGAAAGAGCACGTAGAGGGTAGAGTTAGGCAGGAAAAGAAACCGCAGATGCAGCAACTGTACAATGTAACAGATTGGCTTCGAAGAGTCGACGCGTCGTTAGAAAATGCGGATGACATTTTCAGCCATGGTGAAGAAGAAATTGGCAGGAAAGCCATCAGATTCTTCTTTCCCAAGCACTGCTGCTCCTATAATAGAGCTGGCAAGAAAGTCAACGGAAAGCTCAAAGAAGTCACTGATCTCATAAGAGACGGTGGTTTTGGCGCGGTTGTAGAGAAAAGAGGCGTTGATTTAGTTAACGAGATGCCTGTGCCGGAAACTGTGGGTCTGGAGTTGAAGGTTGAAGAGATATGGAGACTGGTTGAAGATCGCAGTGTGGGAATTATAGGGCTGTATGGCATGGGCGGTGTGGGGAAAACCACATTGCTAAAGAAGATGTACAATAAGATTTGGAGAACCAGTGAGTATGTTTTGATTTGGGTTGATAGATCAGACGAAGATCCTGTCAAAGCAGTTCATGAAGCCATCAGGAAGAAATTTGAAATCTCTGAAGAGTTGTGGAGAAACAAGAATGAATCAGACTCTGTCGCGATATGGAAAAACTTGAGATCGGAGAAATTCGTGCTGTTGCTAGATGATGTTGGCCATCGATGGCATTACCACCGATTGGAAGAAGCTGGAATTCCTCTGAATGGTAATGATAATGGGTCCAAAGTCATCTTCACCACTCGATCAAAGGAGGTGTGCGACAGGATGAGGGCAAAAAGTGTCGAAGTGAAGTGTTTGCCCCTAGAAACTGCGCAAGAATTGTTTCAATTGTGCGTGGGACGACCAATTCTGGATTCTCACTCGGAAATCCCAAAGCTTGCGTTGGATGCTGCTATAGCCTGTAACGGCTTGCCGCTTCTGCTTGTCACTATTGGACGAGCCATGGCGAGTAAGACAAGATTTCGAGACTGGAAGATGCAAGTCGAGAAGTTGAAGGAACAACTGACAAAAGTTGCTGATGTAGAAGCTCAAGTGTTTTCTGTTCTCAAGGTAAGCTATGATACATTGAGCTCAGATACTCATAAGAAATGCTTTCTGTATTTTTGTTTGTTTCCAGAAGGCCGGAATGTTAAGAAACAGGAAATAATTGAACTCTGGATTGCGGAAGGGATTTTAGACTACGTTATTGATCCTTGGGAAGAAGGGGAAGAAATAATCTCAAGCTTAAAACTCGCAAGTTTGCTTGAAAATGGCAAGTCAGAAGAATTTGTTAAGATGCACGCTGTGATTCACGCAATGGCGTTATGGCTAGCTTGTGAAGAGGGGAAGGCAGAGGACAAAGTATTGACACAGGAGAAGGCATTGGAGTCATCATCAAAATGGGTAAACGCAGAGAGGATATCGTTGTGGGATTCCACCATCAAATCTCTCCCTCATATACCTTGTTGCACTCATCTTACAACATTGCTTCTCAGAGCCACAAGCCTGACGGATTTACCAAGCGGATTCTTTCAATCTATGCCAGCTTTAACTGTGTTGGACCTGTCGAATAATAATGGCTTAACTGATCTACCTGCGGGCATTGCAGGTCTTGGCAGCTTGCTTTATCTCAATTTGTCCGGAACAGGTATTAAAAATCTTCCTTCTGAACTTCAGGACCTGAAAAACTTGAGGACTTTGATTACAGGCTACCTTGTGAAGATTGAACGCGGATTCATATCTAGTTTGTGTGGATTAATTGTGTTTAGAATGTTAGCTGAGGCAAGTATTTATTCTCCACAATATGATGAAGAAAGATTTCTTGAGGAATTGGAATGCTCGGAACACATAAAAGAGCTAGGTATCATCTTGTCTTCGACCAACGCTGTCCTGAAACTGCTGAACAGCAACAAACTGCGAAGATGCATCAGACAACTGAAGTTTGTGAAGCTCACAGATCAGGTCTCAGTACCCTTGCCTAAATTATGTCTAAAAAGCATGGAGCATCTAGAAAGACTTGAGTTATGGAACTCTCCATCGCTGATGGAGGTTGAAGTTAACAATGAAAGCCACCAAGAGCCACAGGTGTTTCCTGGTTACCGCAAATCGTTAGTACAGGAATGCTTTCAAAATCTTAGTTTTATAAGCATTTACAACTGTCAGATTACGAATGTTGCGTGGCTCATCCACGCTCCAAATGTTCGAACTTTGACATTATGCGAATGTTACGAAATGGTTGAATTAGTGGATGAAAATTGGGGAAAGTCTATATTCGACAATCTCACAGATTTATCCTTGACAAACCTGCCAAAGCTGGAATACATCTGCCGACAGACTCTGCAATTTCCTTGTCTTATAAGCTTATCTGTATACACCTGCCCAAAACTAAAGAATCTACCTTTCAATTCCCGTAGTGCAAAGAATTTAAAAGAAATAAGGGGACGGAGAGACTGGTGGGATGGCTTGCAATGGACGAGTGATACTGTTAAGGACATTTTCTTTCTGAAATTGCAGCAATCAAAAGTAAGTTTAAGTTACAGTTTCTTGAATATTTTTGTGATGTCAGAAAGTCGTATTCATTTTCTCGCAAACGAATTTATATTATGATAAGCTCATGAACCTCCATTGGTTTATTGCAGCAAAAAGTTGTGATAAAGGTGCAAATGACTTGCGAGAAGTGCCGTTCCAAAGCATTGAAGGTTGCAGCTGCTTGCTCAGGTAAAAAGAAGTTTAGAGCATGGTCACATTGTTTTAAAAGCTCGTTAATTGATTCAATTTTGGTGGAATCATATCTACAGGAGTGGAGTATGTGGCAATAAGAGGACCAGAAAAAAATCAGATCGAGGTGATAGGAAAAGAGTTAGATGCGGTGAAACTTGCAGTTTCACTAAGAAAGAAATTGGGGCATGCGGAGTTAATCAGCATTGGACCCACCAATTAAGAAAAATGAAGCTGAAGAGGGTAATTTTCACCTACAGTCCCTGAGTTTTCTTCTCTCTTTCACCAAAGTCCTTAGACTTCAATTTGTAATAAGAAAATCCCCGACGAAGCTTTTGTATGTTCGTGTGGAGGTCAAGTTTGTCGTGGCAGCTACTTAATCAGTTCTTTTAGGTTGGAACCAAAACGTTGCTGCTTCATTAATTGATATCAATTGTTTATGTAATCATTTGATTCATTTTAATACACAAGTGTTTCTAGCTAATTCGATTCTTTGATACTGCTTATATGGTATTAAAAAGTATAAACATTGTTTATTAGAAGCGTAAAAGTATATGAACAATGGATATTAAAAATATATTAAAAAATATACGAACAATGTATATTAAAAATATACAAATCATGTATATTAAAGTATACGAACAATATATATTAAAACTATATTAAAAATATATGAATAAAGTATACGAATAATGTATACTAAAAATACAAGAACAATGTATAAATATATAATATAATATTAAAATAATATATATAACGTGTAAATTTTGTTATTTTTGATAGTGTTTGCACCAAAATTAAAAATATGGCCAAAAGGCCATAGAAGCCCATATTCTTTTAAAAGATAGGGAAAAGCTACCGTGAATAATTGGCTAAGATTTGACCAAAGATAATTTCAGAGGTTTTGGCTAAGATTTGACCAAATATAATTTCAGAGGTTTATTTTCAGAGGTTGATTAGTTTGACTCCAGAAGTTGATTTCCACAGGTTAATTTCTAGAGGTTAATTTTCAGAGGTTGATTTCCAGAGGTCGGCTCCAGGAGTTAATTTCTAAAAGTTGACTACTCCAGAAGTTTAATTTCAGAAGTTAATTTCCAGAAGTTAATTCCAAAAGTTGACTCAATCTATTTCAGAGGTTGATTTTAGATGATTGGTTTCAGAGGTTGATTTTAGATGATTGGTTTCAGAGGTTGATTCTAGAAGTTGACGAGTTATTCCTAGGAGTTTCAAAAGGCCTAAGTCCATTTTCAGAAGGTTAAGCCCATGTTTTAAATGGCCATTAAATTATGTTTTAAATGGCCCATAAGCCCAAGAAGGTTATTTTCAGAAGATTAGAAGTCAAAAAGCACGAGCAGAAGCAACAAGACACGATTGGCAGTTTTTGAAGGTGGGAAAGAACGTGTGCAGTTGAAAGATGAAGCAGCAGTTTTCAAGTGATAAAGTCTATAAATAGGACAAGAGCAGGAAGAGAAAACCCCCGATCAAATCCAACAAAAACCAGCCCAAAGGCAAAAACACTCAACACTTAGCATTCTCAGTTTTCTTCAATCAGTAAAGAACTTTACGATTGAACTTTTGCAATTGCTACTCAAACACTTGTATTTTCATTTCATTCAATTAGTAAACACATTTACAATTGGATTCTTTGTTTTAGCATTACTTGATTGGAGTACTTGTTATAAGGTTAACCAAACCCCAATCGCTCGTTTTAAGAAGTTAAGTTACATTTTGGAATCCGCTTCCTGGCACGCCCGCATTTCACACGCTTGTTGTTACAAACGCAAAACGCCAGTAACAATTTTTGGCACGCCCAGTGGGACACTGAGAGTCATGGCTAGAACTCGAAGTGAGAAAGGAAAATATGTTATTGTATCTCAGGATGCAGTGGATGATCCTACTTCTGTATATGTAGGACATGGAGACTATGTGGCTCACATGGTCAGAAGCATTGAAAAAGAAAATTTGCCTCTAGGAGAGGCGAGTGAAGATGTGCCTCCTGGCTTTGGAGAGCAACAAATACCAACTCGGCAAAATTCTAAGCCGAGATTGGTAGGGGCTTTAGACGTGTTGTCAAAATCCATGGTAGACATGAAGCAGACTCATGCTAGCTTTAACCAAGCACAGGCCGAGTTGAACAGGAAACAACAGTTCGACATGGAACGCTTGGCGGAATTAATAGTTACAGTGAAATTATTGTCCCTGAAGGATGATGATAAATTGCCAGAGGCTGTTAACACGGCTAACCGACTCGGGGATCAAACCTCTAGAGGAGTTCAAGAGATTGGAAGCACTGTACCAATCTCAAACCCATCACCTCTTGAAGAAAGGCATGTACCACCTCATAAAAGAGATGAACTTGCTCAAGTTAACTCTTTTAAAATAAATAATCAAACTGGCCGAAATTGCAAGCCGTTTCATAACGCAGGTGCTGCTAATCATCCTTCCATGGATGATCCAGAGGTTAATCAAAATTATGTCAAACCTCTAGGCACAGGGGGCAACTATTTTTTCCAAGGGAGGAATCCACCTCTGCCGCTCCAACCTCTAGCACGACCACTTGACATGGAGGCTGTAAGAGAAGTCGTTCATCCTTACATGGTTGATCCAGAGGTTAATCAAAATTATGTCCAACCTCTGGGCAGAGGGGACAATTATTTTCCCCACGGGAGGAACCAACCTCTAGCACGGCCACTTGACATGGAGGCCGTGAGAGAGGTCGTTCATCCTTACATGGATGATTCAGAGGTTAATGAAAATTATGATCAACCTCTGGGCAGAGGGGGAAATTATTTTCCCCAGGGGAGGAACCAACCTCTGCCACTCCAACCTCTAGCACGGCCACTTGACATCGAGGCCGTGAGAGAAGCCGTTCATCCTTATTTAGAGGTTAATCAAAATTATGTTCAACCTCTGGGCAGAGGGGGCAATTATTTTCCCCACGGGAGGAACCAACCTCTAGCACGGCCACTTGACATGGAGGCCGTGAGAGAGGTCGTTCATCCTTACATGGATGATTCAGAGGTTAATGAAAATTATGATCAACCTCTGGGCAGAGGGGGAAATTATTTTCCCCAGGGGAGGAACCAACCTCTGCCACTCCAACCTCTAGCACGACCACTTGACATCGAGGCCGTGAGAGAAGCCGTTCATCCTTATTTAGAGGTTAATCAAAATTATGTTCAACCTCTGGGCAGAGGGGGCAATTATTTTCCCCAAGGGAGGAACCAACCTCTGCCACTCCAACCTCTAGCACGGCCACTTGACATGGAGGCCGTGAGAGAAGTCGTTCATCCTTACATGGATGATCCAGAGGTTAATCAAAATTATGTCCAACCTCTAGGCAGAGGGGGCAATTATTTTTCCCAGGGGAGGAACCAACCTTTGCCACTCCAACCTCTAGCACGACCACTTGACATGGAGGCCGTGAGAGAGATCGTTCATTCTTACATGGATGATTCAGAGGTTAATGAAAATTATGATCAACCTCTGGGCTTAGCAGGCAACTATTTTCCCCAGTGGAGGAATCCACCTCTGCTACTCCAACCTCTGAGGAGGCCACTTGATGGGGAAGCTGTAAGAGGAGCCAACCATGAGTTATATGGTGTAGGTCTGAGACAAATTAACTGATCACGATTTCACAAACCGTATCCAGATCTCATTGACAAGGGATCGGTAGTGAATATTAAACCATTCACCACTGCCACTAACATGGTGGAAGTTTGCTACTATGATTCCTATGTTGGCCCCATTCATTTTACTGGAAAAAATAGAAAAGGCCAACTAAAGGAAAATAAACCTCTAGAGATTCATCAAGAGGTTAAAAAGAAAGCAGAGAAAATATTAGAATCAACGGCTATTATTCATCTGCAATTTTGATGGAACGTATGCAGCATATTATGGAGGAGAGTAATTCGGCAGAGGTTCTTGATGCCGAATTAACATTTCAAGAAGATGAGCTAGTATGGAAATTGATTCTACCCCCCTAATACTAAAGACAGAGAATATGGGAAATGGTCTACCAACTGGGAAGGACCATTCTTGGTCCACAAGGTGGTAACGCATACTGGCTATCAAGTCTAGAGGGTGAGCCTCATAAAAAATTCATCAATGAAAAATACTTGAAGTACAATCCCACCATATGGGAGAAATATAATTTGGATATGACTTAATGGCTTTTAGCCATACATCTACTGGAGAATATGCAAGTGTGTTTTTAGAAATGTCAGTACATGAGTTGTAACAGATGGCTTTTAGCCAAATGTATTATCAAAGTCTTAAAAGTTTGGCTGTTTTGGCTAAACCAATACATTTTCATTAATTTCCATTTTGACACAAGTTGTAATGTAATGGCTTTTAGCCATTTTTATAATTAAAGTTCTAGGAGTTTAGCTATCTTGGCTAAACTAGTATTTTTCATTTTCTTAGTTGTAATTTAATGGCCTCTAGCCATTCTTCTAAAAAAAGGTTAATTTCAGAAGTTGACTCTAGATTTTGACTTCAGAGGTTAATTTCAGAAGTTGACTCTAGAGGTTGAATCCAGAAGTTAATTTCAAAAGTTGACTCGAGAGGTTGACTCTAGAGATTTGGCCAGAGGTTGACTCTAAAGATTTGGCCAGAGGTTGACTCTAGAGGTTTGGCCAGAGGTTGATTTTAGAGGTTGACTCTAGAGGTTTGATTTCAGAGGTTGACTCTAAAGATTTGGCTAGAGGTTGACTCTAAAGATTTTGTTGACTCTAGAAGTTTGGCCAGAGGTTGACTCTAGAGGTTTGGCCAGAGGTTGATTCTAGAGGTTGACTCTAGAAGTTTGGCCAGAGGTTGACTCTAGAAGTTTGGCCAGAGGTTGATTCTAGAGGTTGACTCTAGAAGTTTGGCCAGAGGTTGACTCTAGAGGTTGACTTTAGAGGTTTGACCAAAGATTGATTTTAGAGGTTGGCCAAGATGTTCAGAAACATATTAATGAAAGTAAGATTGAAAAAAAAATTACCGCTGATTTTAGAGCCACTGTGTATAAAGATTGCAAGCTGCTGGGCGAAGCATTGGCTGGGTTTGCTGGCAAGATATTTGCTGTAGCAGCTGGGCGATGGCGAGCAACCTGCTGCCGCTGACGGAAGCAAAGGAGAACCACGCTACTGTTGTTGGGTCGCCAGAATCGCCGCACGTCATGGGAGTTGTGTTGTGGATGGCGTGAAGGCTGCCGTTGGAGCTGGGTGAGCCGCTGTAAAGCTTGGCGAGCGCGGGCTGCTAACTGCCGGCAACGTGGTGGTAGCCGGAGGTTGGTGGATTTTATTTAACTAAGCTAGACAAATCTTGGGGATCAATGCTTGGTGGATTGAGAAGAAAAATGATTTTAAATTTTTGGGAATTAGGGTTTGCTAGAGGTTTTGGGGAAGGAGTGAAATTCTCTTGACCTTCTAAAATCTCTAAAAGAAAATAATTTTGGCTTAAAGAAAATATATAAATGGCTTTATTCCTAAAAAGCCAATTATATAGGGGGCATTGTTTGCACCAAAAATAAAAATATGGCCAAAAGGCCATAGAAGCCCATATTCTTTTAAAAGATAGGAAAAAGCTACCGTGAATAATTGGCTAAGATTTGACCAAAGATAATTTCAGAGGTTTTGGCTAAGATTTGACCAAAGATAATTTCAGAGGTTTATTTTCAGAGGTTGATTAGTTTGACTCCAGAAGTTGATTTCCACAGGTTAATTTCTAGAGGTTAATTTTCAGAGGTTGATTTCCAGAGGTCGGCTCCAGGAGTTAATTTCTAGAAGTTGACTACTCCAGAAGTTTAATTTCAGAAGTTAATTTCCAGAAGTTAATTCCAAAAGTTGACTCAATCTATTTCAGAGGTTGATTTTAGATGATTGGTTTCAGAGGTTGATTTTAGATGATTGGTTTCAGAGGTTGATTCTAGAAGTTGACGAGTTATTCCTAGGAGTTTCAAAAGGCCTAAGTCCATTTTCAGAAGGTTAAGCCCATGTTTTAAATGGCCATTAAATTATGTTTTAAATGGCCCATAAGCCCAAGAAGGTTATTTTCAGAAGATTAGAAGTCAAAAAGCACGAGCAGAAGCAACAAGACACGATTGGCAGTTTTTGAAGGTGGGAAAGAACGAGTGCAGTTGAAAGATGAAGCAGCAGTTTTCAAGTGATAAAGTCTATAAATAGGACAAGAGCAGGAAGAGAAAACCCCCGATCAAATCCAACAAAAACCAGCCCAAAGGCAAAAACACTCAACACTTAGCATTCTCAGTTTTCTTCAATCAGTAAAGAACTTTACGATTGAACTTTTGCAATTGCTACTCAAACACTTGTATTTTCATTTCATTCAATTAGTAAACACATTTACAATTGGATTCTTTGTTTTAGCATTACTTGATTGGAGTACTTGTTATAAGGTTAACCAAACCCCAATCGCTCGTTTTAAGAAGTTAAGTTACATTTTGGAATCCGCTTCCTGGCACGCCCGCATTTCACACGCTTGTTGTTACAAACGCAAAACGCCAGTAACAGATAGTAATGGAAAGTACAGCAATTAAAAAATTAGTCACTACTATATTATTTATATATTTAAAAAAATTGCTAAAAGAAAAAAAATGAAAAATTAGAATAACAAATTTTAAACAATCTAACTATATTTTTTTTAATTATTGTGTTTGCCCAAATGAATATATATATATATATATATATGGCAAAACAATAATAATACGTATTTGGACCGCCAAAATAAGGTGAGTTTATCCCATGCAATCGTTGCGCCACGCCTTTTTTACATCAAGCTAATAAACTTTTGGGCTAGAGAATCTTTTAATTATTATTTATTTTTTTATTATTTAATTTTTCACTTGGCTATCGCATAATGGGTTTGTTGTACGATTGACATGACGCAACGGTCGTGTTGTATAATTATCCCAAAAATAAGAGTCAAAACCCTAATGACACGTTTCATATCTGTCTGTCTCTGAGACTGAGTCGCACCTTAGTTGTACAGTTTCTCCCAGCAAAATCCCTGCTCATCACTTCACTGAAGAAAGGGACAGAATCTCCCTATTTCTCGGCTTCGCTGTCTTTCTACTGTGTGGGCATTTTGGTAAAAAGTGTATCTGATCCAGTAGATATGGATTCTTCTCTTTCACACTGCAATTATGAAAATTTAGACAGAGTTGTGTTCTCTATAATGCAATCTGTTGCAGTGGAAACTGCCAGTCTTGCTTACAAGTCTTTGCTTTTGCTTCTATTTGTTATGGTACATTGCCTTTTCTTTCAGTGTTAGTCTCCAATCTCTGTTATAGTGTATCTTTTTTGCAATTTTGCGCTTTATTGAGAATATGGTGATTTTGTTTTGATATTTGAGGACGGGTACTTCTCTGTTGAGAAAAAAGGGTTTTATTATGATGTGTTCTATTAAAGTTGTTTGCTTGAAAGTTTTCATTCATGGAATGAAATAACATGAAGTCTAATTTATATTCCATAAGAAATCTTTACTTTTCGACACAAGTACTTATTCCATAAAATCATAGAACAACAGAGAAATTCCTACGTAAATTGAGTCTATCACGTTATTCGTAGATTAATTGTATTATCAGAGCTCATTAAAAGGATTGTAAAATTGCAATAAATGTTTTCAGGTTTTAATGATGATATTACAATTTTATCATCATGTAATTGGTTTAGTTATTGATAACGTGGTAGACTCAGTTTACCTAAAAAAATTCTCAAAATAGCAACTGTTCCATTAGTCATTCTATGCGGAATAGCTATTTCAATACACACTTATTTCATGAACCAAACATAGCCTTAGATGATATGAATCTCGTACCAGTAAATTGAATCGGGGTTGATCTTTTACTTTTGCTTGGATTGTAAAGTAATTTTCTTTTCCGCTAATCATGCTATACTAGTAAGAAGATTTCTGATTGCTCGACTTATGTTTGTGGACTAGCATAGAGCACTTTTATTCTTACACTCCTAGTAGAATTCTGCAACTGCAGGATTGCTAATCTTAGATTTAAGCTTTCTTTTTGAACTTCTCAGTTCTGAGAAGCAAGTCAACTTACGGAACTTTGGATTTTAAGATCAAATTTACTTCATCTATTATTTGATAGCTTATTTGATATCAATAGTGCTTCGTTCTTTTAACTACTTTTCCTTTATACCTTGATGTATTTATGATTCGTAAATGTTGGTCCACGGTTCTCATTTATTCTACGTAGTACGGAAACAAAAACGTTGAAATAGAAAACACGATATGCAAAATGATGAAAATGATTTTTTTTGTAATAAATTGTAACTATAGGGATTCAGAGTTTCATAAGGCTCTTTTAAAATAGAAACAGAAATGCCAAAATATAATACTAAAGAAGTTCCTTTGGCTGATTGAGGTCTTTAAAAAATATAGAGATTGGGGTCTTTGCAAAATCAGTATTGATTTTTGTAGCTATTTTTCTTTGTACTTATTCTTATATTTTCATTTCTAATAGGGATCTCAACCAAATGAAATGCACATGGTACCAGAGTATACGAGGTAGAAACATATTTTCTTTATTTATGACTTGTAATTGGCTTTAAATGATCATTACTACGGGCTGGAAAGTGATCAGGTTGTTCAAATGCTTTGCAGATTTCCTTTTGCTGAACTAAATAGAATGGAAAAACCAGCAACGGAAAGTCGAGATGTTGGTGAAACTGAGGAACGGGTGGATGGAGATGATGGAAATGTTGACGATGATGAGGAAGGTCATGATGGTTCCTCTGGAGAGGAAGAGACAGATGATGATGAAGAGGACTCTGAGGACGACACTGATAGTGACGAAGATGATGATGATGAGGATGACGACGATGACAGTGATGATGAGGACGACGACGATGATGATGAAGGCGATGAGGATGAAGATGAAGATGAAGAGGAAGATGAGGATGAGGAGGTAAAAGTTCAACCACCACCTTCTAAAAGGAAAACATGAGAGTATTTTTTCTTTTCCTATTTAGTATGATTTCTAAACCCCATGTAAGCTAGATTAAGTTAGAAGAATCCTATCTTTTTAAAAGATTGACAGAGTCAAAAGTTTAGATCATTAGCATTCACAGAACTTCAATTTTACACTCTTCTTTGTTGAATTTTAAATCATCTGTTTTATAGTTTAATATCTTCATATTTAATTCTAATTTCTCTTATAATCTATCTTGTTATGTTATTTATTATCATTATGTAATTGGTATCTATCTTTTGAGGAAACACTATAATGTAGATTTCTTCTATTCTTTCTTGTGGTATGCTTGAGCTTGCATTAATCAGACTGATTATGAACTTGTAAGAAAGGAATTATTAGATTAGTATTTACTTCATCTCCAACAAATTACACCGTTAATCATGTCGAATTCTAAGATCTCCGTCTCCTTGGCTTTTAGAAAACCTTTAATTGCATAAGTCATCACCAATATGATATGGTGCTGTTTCATTTGCATAATCAGTCCATCATATGAGTTGTTAGAGTTATTTGAAGGCTTAACTCCTATTTATCTAATTAGAATTTTTTTTTTCTTTGACGGAATTGAAGTACATGGGTTTCAATTGCTGATAACTACATAGCCGATTATAATTAATTAATTGAATTATATGACCTTTCAATTTTCTACCATCATGATTGAGTTATGTTTTCACAAGTTTACAATTTATATGAGTTCCAACTTCCAACATTCTCACATTTTTTCAATTTGTACAGAATTAACGTATGAAGCAGTGAATATCTTCAGCCTCATCTTTCTTAATTGGTGGGTCCCATCCGTATGCAGCAATATCTTATCGGACCAAACTCTTTTCCGATCACCTCGATCTGATTTTGCTCTGGTCCTGTTATTGCCACATACTCCACACCTGTAGATATGATTCGACCAAAAATTTAATCAAGCGACGAGCTATAAAACAATGTGACCAATGCTCAAAACTTTTTTTACCTGAACAGCTGGCTGCAACATTCACTGCTTTGAAACGGTACTTCCCAGTAATTTGCACCTTTATCATAACTTTTCTCTGCAATAAATCAATGGAGGTTTATGCTTATCACTATATAAAGTCGTTAGCAAGAAAATGATTACAAAATATTCAAGAAACTGTAACTTAAGCGTACTTTTGTTTCCTGCAATTTCGGAAAGAAAGTGTCCCCATCAGTATCACTCGTCCATTGCAAGCCATCCCACCAGTTTCTAGGTCCCTTTATTTCTTTTAAATTCTTTGCACTACTGGAATTGAACGGTAGATTCTTTAGTTTTGAGCAGAAGCATACAGATAAGCTTATCAGACAAAGAAATTGCAGAGTCCGGCGGGAGATGTATTCCAGCTTTGGCAGGCTTGTCAAGGATAAATCTGTGAGATTGGCGAACATAGCCTCTCCTGAATTTTCATCCACTAATTCAACCATTTCATTACATTCGCATAATGTCAAATTTCGAACATTTGGAGCGTGGATGAGCCAAGCCACATTCTTAACCTGACAGTTGAAAATGCTTACAAAACTAAGATTTTGGAGGAGTTCCTGTACTAACGACTTGCGGTAACCAGGAAACACCTGTGACTCTTGATCGCTTTCATTGTTAACTTCAACCTCCATCAGCGACGGACAGTTCCACAACTCGAGTCTTTCTAGATGCTCCATGCTTTTCAGAGACAATTTAGACAAGGGTACTGAGACCTGATCTGCAGGCTTCACGAACTTCAGTTGTTTGATGCATTTTCGCAGCTTGTGGCTGCTCAGCAGTTTCAGGACAGCGTCGGACGAAGACAAGATGATACCTAGCTCTTTTATGTGTTTTAAGCATTCCAATTCCTCAAGAAAGCTTGCTTCATCATATTGTGGAGAATAGATACTTGCATCAACTGACATTGTAAATGCAGTCAACCAGACATGCTAGATATGAAGCCGCGTTCAATCCTCACAAGGTGGCCTGTAATCAAAGTCCTCGAGCTTTTCAGGTTCTGAACTTCAGAAGGAAGATGTTTAATACCTGTTACTGACAAATTGAGATAAAGCAAGCAATCAAGACCTGCAATGCCCGAAGGTAGATCAGTTAAGCGACTATTATCTGACAAATCCAACACAGTTAAAGTTGGCATAGATTGAAAGAATCCACTTGGTAAATCCACCAGACTTGTGGCTCTGAGAAGCAATGTCGTAAGATGAGTGCGTTTACCCATTTTGATGATGACTCCAACGCATTCTCCTGTGTCAGGACTTTGTCCTCTGCCTTCCCCTCGTCACAAGCTAGCCATAATGCCATTGCATGATTCACAGTGTGCATCTTAACAAATTTTTCTGACTTGCCATTTTCAAGCAAACTTGCAAGTTTTAAGCTTGAGATTATTTCTTGCCCTTCTTCCCGTGGATCAATTATGTCGTCTAATATCCCTTCCGCAATACAAAGCTCAATTATTTCCTGTTTCTTAACATTCTGGCCTTCTGGAAACAAACAGAAATAAATAAAGCATTTCTTATGAGTATCTGAGCTTAATGTATCATAGCTTACCTTGAGAACAGAAAACACTTGAGCTTCTACATCAGCAACTTTTGTCAGTCGTTCCTTTATATTGTCAACTTCACGTTTCCAGTCTCGAAAGCTGGTCTTACTTGCCATGGCTCGTCCAATAGTGACTAGCAGAAGCGGCAAGCCATTACAGGCTTTTGTAGCATCATAGGCAAGTTTTGGGATTCCCGAATGAGAATCCAGAATTGGTCGTCCCACGCACAATTGAAACAATTCTTGCGCAGTTTCAAGAGACAAACACTTCACTTCGACACTTTTTGCCCGCATCCTGTCACAGAGATCCTTTGATCTAGTGGTGAAGATTACTTTGGATCCATTATCATTACCATTCTGAGGAATTCCAGCTTCCTCCAATAAGTGATAATGCCATCGACAGCCGACATCATCTAGCAACAGAACGAATTTCTCAGATCTCAAGTTTTTCCATATGGCTGCAGAGTCTGCTTCATTCTTATTATTCCACAACTCTTCAGAGATTTCAAATTTCTTTGAGCTTTCCATTGACTTTCTTACCAACTCTATTGTAAGAGCAACAGTGCTTGGGAAAGAGGAATCTGATAGCTTTTCTGCTAATTTCTTCTCCACCACGGCTGAAAATGTTATCTGCATCTTCCTGCAACGCATTGCTCTTCGAAACCAATCTGTTACTTTGTACAGCTGTTGCATCTGTGGTTTCTTTTCCTGCCTAACTCTAGTCACTACGTGCTCTTTCATTTCCTTTAATCTGATAATTTCTCGTTTTAAGGACTCGAAATTGGATTCGAGATCATCAAAGTATTCTGCACGGGCGCGCGGCAAAAACATATGCTGCTTTTGATGGCTTCCCAGACTGGGGAAACTGCTGCCGGCACCTCTAAACCGGACATTTTCTAAGGACTAATATGAAACTTTAAGAAGAACACTGTCAATCTTTAATTTCCACAAAGATATGATGACTTGGTAGAAAAGTAAGCTACGTTGGTGCTCGGAATTATCGGATTAGGATTCCCTCAAGTTAAATGAACTTGAGGGGGTCATGTTCACGATCTACACCGTTCATTACAAAATGAACGGTGTAGATCAAAAAAGCACAATTTTAATTAAATTAATCTACATCGTTCATTTTATATTGAATGGTGTAAATCGTGAACATGACCTCCTCAAGTTCAAATGAACTTGAGGAAATCCCAATCCAGAATTATCATATATGCCTCTATTTAGCTCAATTATTATATGGCTGAATTAAATTACGGCCAAATGTACAGATTGGACCCTCATGTGTGGTTCGGATTTGAATTTGGACCTTAAAGAAACTTTTTTTTGATTTGGGTACTTGCCGTTTAAAAAAATTAGCCCATTGGACCTTCCGAGCCTAGAGTGACACGCTGGCCGTAAGTTTGTGGCCAGCGTGTCACATTTACCCAAACGACGTCGTCCCCGCCGGTACACCTAGGATCCCGCGTGGTAAGTTACAAACGACGTCGTCTACCTCAAGAGCAGAATCCCCCAAAAAATAAACATAAATCCCAAACATAAATCCCCTAAGAAAAAAAATCCCCAAATTCGCTAATTGGAAAAACCTAATATAGAAACCCCACCAATTAATTCTGTAGAAATCATTTCCTCTGCTTTCCCCATTTGAAGAGATGTCGTCGTCTTTGTCATCGACGTCTTCAAGATCGAGAAGAATACGAAATCACTATGAAGAGGGGCTTAACGATTGTGCTTGTGGTGCAGCAGAGGTATTGCGAACTTCGTGGACAGCGAACAATCCTGGTAGGAGGTTCTATGGCTGTCGTTTTTATCATGTAAGTTGTTTGATGATGTGTTATCTTTGTGGAGTAATTTTTTAATACTTGATTGTTTGCTGGGTTGTGTAATTTTAGCTTTCAATTTCTAAATATTGTTGTCCTAAATGCAGCGTGAAGGGGATTTGCGATATAATGGAGGGTGTAATCATTTCAATTGGGTTGATGGTGAGTTGAGTTTGGTTAAGGCAAAGGAAATTATGTATGGTTTGAAGCTAGAAACATGGAGACTGCATAGAGACAATGATGTCCTGCAAAGAAGATTGGATTCCATGATTAATGAGAGGTCATATTCTGAACGTCAAGGGTTGATTGAAGATGTTAGTGTGTTGCAGTTTGGTAGGCAGAATATAAGTGTAGAATTGGCTAGAGTTAGGAAGCAACTTAAGATTGCTATTGTTATTGTAATTCTATTAATGTTCATTGTGTTGTATGCAACTCTTTGATACTGAATTCTAATAAATGATATGTTTTGGGCATAAATTGAGTGATGCTTTTTAAGGTTGATCTGTTACTTGCTGCACAAATTGTTTAGGCTGTTTGTTGTGATTAATGGGGGAATTTTTAACAGCTTATTGATGTATTTCCATGGCCAGAATCATGCCAACTTTGTTAGTACCAAACCAGCATTATCCCAACACATATATAGATGAGCAAAACTAAAAGATTCATAGGCATTAACATTACCAGACAAGAAGTTCCACAACACATAAAGACATGAGAAAACAAAAGATTCAATACCAATGTCATTAAACATATACACATCTCTGTTAATAATGCGAATGTATTTTAGCAACAGAAAAGTATGTGTAAGGCCAAAATAACTACATGTCCTGATTTACAAAAGAAGGTCACAACTTTCAGGCATGTAGTTCCTTGTGGAACTTAACAAAATAATTAAAAAGTTCCTGCAGGAACTAGTTCCCATCAAAATGCAGCACATCGTGCCCTTCAAAAGGATTCACCCTTTCCTCTCATTGCTGGTGGTTTGAAAGGAAGGTTAGTAGGCCTACGGACTTCATGTCCATCTCCATGAAACTTGATTTGTCTACTGCCTTGGTTAGTAGGTGTCCTTGTACTTCTACGATCATGCCGCAAGTCCCGCTCGCTAGGTACAAGAAAACTGACATTTGGGTCTACACTATGTCCCACCTTTTCGAAGCCACTACCATTCCCAGCAATGAGGTGTTCACTGGGTAAACCAGGCTGCAAGTCCAAATCATAAAAACCATCAGCATAATTGTAATAATATAACCAATTAAATGAGAAGCAAACTGAAGGTCACTTACATCGCAGAACACGTTGCCTGTGTTGGGGTCTTCAAAAACACCAAACCCTATTTCCATTTTGTCAAATTTACTCGTTTTTGCAGCATAAACTACCTTCTCCTTTCCCTTTCCCTTCACAATTGCTGTGTCACTGGATTTCCTTTTCTCAACTGGTACATTTTCCTTTAAAACAACACCAGGCAGAGGTCTTGCTGGAGCCATCCTTGTTGTTGATCTAGTTGCAGGTCTGCTAAGAGGCCTATTGACAGAGCCACTGCTTGCAACAACAGAGGGTGCAGTTGGAGGGGGAATAACATGAGGTGCACCAGCTGGGGGAGTACTAGTGGGTGCACAATCAGACACTGTGCTGGATCCAGAAGTTCCACCCTGCATCAACAGCCACCAATTCCAATATAAGAACAAAGCACCATACAACAACAATTCACCATATAACAACAAAGCACCTTATAGAAATAGTTAGAACCGCCTAATTTACCACCACACAATAGTCTAACAAGGCAACACTGTCAACAACTTCTTATAGTCAGCCTAATATATAAACTGTGTAATTCAAATTACCATATAGTTCAATTTTGTTATGAAATGATATACAAACACAAACAACCTAGTTGAAATTATCATAAAGTAGTAGGAAGAAAAAAACGACCTGATTCTTGGTGTGAAAGGATTTGTTGTGGCCTGACAGATGACACACTGAGCATTCTTGTACTTGGCCTATCTTGGATAACTTTCCAGCCTTTGTTTTCCTCCCCTCGTGGCTTGATCTTATTCTCTTAGTTTTTGGTCTACCAGCCGTTGTGGTAATTGGAGGTGGCTCAACTGTCTCAAAACAATCCACATGCATGAATTTCTTTCCAGGCATAGGCTCCATTGGAACACTATATGCTGCTTCGTATGTTGATCTATGGTACCACTCAGAAATTTCCTTTAAAGGGTCTCCACCATCATGTAGAATAGCAGAAATGGCATGACTACATGGCACTCCAGTTAAGTCCCAAGCACGGCAGGTGCACAACTTCTTATGCAAATAGACAGTGTGTCTATCTTCCCCTTCATCAACCTCATAGCCTTCTGTTCCATTAAAGGAAACTGGGCATCCAAAGGAATTTAGTCTGTTTTCATGATATAGTGCCATACAACTTGGACTCCATTCATTCTTCCAATTGTTTACCAGATTCTTGTTCGTTGCCAGTTTCTCCATGCACATCACCCTGATGTCTTCCAACATTGACACAATAGGCTTGTACCTTGCATTTAGGATCATTGAGTTGAGGGACTCAGCCATGTTGTTATCGACAGCCCATGACTGACTCCTACTGGAAATGAAGGCCCTGCACCATCGTGACAGAGAGTAATAAACTAGGTCTTGAGCAGCCTTGGCACTGACTTCACCCAGAACTGTTAAATTGTAGTTGAAGTCTTCCTCATAGGTGCTCCATGCACATATCCAAAATAATTTCTTGAGTTCACTCCCAGACCAATTCTTTGACCAATTAGCGTACACATGCCTCGCACACCAGCGATGCTCAGCGAGGGGTAGCACTTCCTGAATGGCTGGAAGCAGTCCCTACAAACAAAAGAAACAATTTAAAAAGCAACTAATTTATTAAAAGTTATAAAAGCAACTAATTTATACAACTAAGTTATTAGAAGCACCAAATTTCTTGCCAAATTATACAACTAAGTTACAATAATTTTTTTAATTATATGTATCTAATTTTTAAAAGTCAAAAAAGCACATAATTGCTTGCCAATTTATACAAACAGTTACATACATATAAAAAGCAAAGATGTACACACATATACTAATATACATCTAAGCAATCATATTTCTTGCCAATTTATACAAACCAATCAGATACACAGTTACCTTTTGCATGTCTGACAGTATTGTCACTGTGCTTCCATCTTTAAGTTCCAGGTCACATGCCAGCCACTTCAGGAACCAGATCCAGTTGGGTTTTGTCTCTTTATCCACTACAGCCCAAGCAATTGGGAATATTTGCTCATTCCCATCCTTTCCAACAGCCACAAGAACTTGTCCTGGCACCTTTCCTTTTAAGAAACAACCGTCTACACCTACAACCCTTCTGCATCCTAGCTTCCACCCCCTTTTCAGAGCATCGAAACAAATATAAATTCGTTTAAACACAACCTTCCCAATTCTTTTTGCGTTCATGCATAATTCCAAGTCAACTGAACTTCCTGGGTTAGTTCTTTTTACAGCAGCAGCATACGCAGCAATATATCCAAACTCAGCCTTGAAACTACCATCAAGCTCAGTTACTAAAGCCTTTCTTGCCCTATGGCATTTTCCTATTGTCACATTCAACCTCATCTCCTTCTCTGCAGATTTCACCAACTCCTTCAGCTTAATCTTAGGATTTGAATACACCATCTCCTTCATAGCAGCAGCCATAAATTTTGTCGTGGCCCTAGAGTTCTTGAACACTCTATAACAGGTATGCTCTGGCTTTAGTGTCTTCACTGTCAAGCTATCTGATAGGAGTAAAATTACTCCTATATTCCGAGTCGTTTCTAAGCGTATTTAATCACTTTTATCGTATTATGCATACATTATTTAGTATTTTTATGCTTTATGGTGTGTGTTAGTGTTTCAAGGATTATTTAGTGATTATGGAGCATTTTGAGCAATAAAGAGTATAAATCGTGGATTAGATCGAGGTCGTGAAGCTTGGGAATGAAGAAAGCACATTTGCACACATGAAAATCTGACCCCGGCGCATTCATTGGCAATTTTGGAGCAGATGATGACTTCAAATGACTTTATGTTCTTCATAAGAAATAAAGTAGACATCCTAAGCTTTCCAGCGGTTCAAGAACCGACTCATTTGGAGTTTTCTACATCGAGTTATGAAGTTTTGAAGTTTGTAGTTTCGCAGCTGAAATTGTGTCCCGAACGGAAAAGCCTTGTCCCGTTCGGGACTCAAGAAGGAATCTGATATCAAAGCTTTCGGTCTACAGTTTTTTCGAACGTGAAGGGGTTGTTCCGTTCGGAAAAGAGGAAAATTAGGCATGTCACGAACGGAACCAAGGGCTTCCCGAACGGGACAAGAGTAAAACACGCGTGCTTCAGGATTTGATTTGGACTGAAATTCTTCCTCAACTCACAATTACAACTCCTATTACAAATTGATTTGCAATACGAATTAGAAGACTCCGGAACTTCTCCTACTATATAAAGACCTTGTACTAGACTCAATTTAATATGTAGAATAATGTAGAATAATTTAGAATACATTAGTTTTAATTATTTTCTCTTAGATTAGCGTTTTAGTTTTCTGTTTCTCAGCAGTTTATAAGTAGTTTATAATTAGTTTCTGCAAGACGATTGTTGAAGATTTCAAGCTTAATCAAGACGATTCTCTCCGAAATTGACAACTCCGGTATTTATTGTTTAATTATGCTTTCTTCTTCATCATCCTTCTTGTTTTGTTTCAGTTTTAATATGTGTAACTAAAACCCTTGTTCGAGGGTTGATATGAACTTATAAATTGGTAATTACTTGGATGGGATGGATTAGTGTTAATTCGTGTCTTAATTATTAATCTTATTGCTTGGATTAAATTAGCTACTTAGTTCATGATTTTGTGTTTAATTAACTAATTGAGAGATTGTTAATTAAATAGACATAGATAATTAAGAACTTAGAGAAAAACGCCGTGAGAGCGGGTTGGAATTTAGGTAGTCATTGAGTTTGCTTCATAATTATAATTTGATTATTTAATTCAGTTTTAATATCGTGAGAGCGAGTTAATAATTGGTTAGTTAATTAGGTTGTGATTTTATTCGGATCTTTGAGGCTTGAGAGGGCGGGATTCGGTGCTTTAGAATAGCTCGATTCGCGATAAAATCACTAAGAAATCCTATTCCATAATTTTACTTATTTATTTGGGATTATCAATCCTTGAACTTTTTAATCTTATTGTTTTAAACCCTATTTTATTATTTGTTTTCAGTTTATATTAGTTTAATTAAATTACAAAACCCTATTGATTTTTCTAGCTAGCCGATTAAAGAATATTTGAAATTAGTGATTAAGTCCATTGTCTCTGTGGGATCGATACTTGGTCTTCCAAGTTATATTACTTGAGCGATATCGTACACTTGCGATTATTTGCCAACAAGTTTTTGGCGCCGTTGCCGGGGACAATTGCGTACTTAATAAATTAAGATTATTATATTCTTGATTGTGTTAGCCTTTATTTTCTGTTTTTTATTTTTTTTGTGTTTATTGGATTTTACGTGGGGTGTTCTTGTTTTTGGGTGTGCAGGAAATTTGATATTTGTTGGTTTTTCCTCAATTTGTTTTTGGTGTACCTATTTTGGAAAGAGTAATGGCATGGAATCAAAATTATATGCAGTACCAAAATTTTCAGTATAACTGTGAAATTTGTGGGGATTTTGGTCATACTCGAGCTGACTGCCATGTACTCTATCCAGATTGGAATGGACATGCCAACTATATGGGTGATCAATGGCAAGCTAGTGAAACTTATGGTTGGAACGATACTTGGGAGAACTTCAATGAAAATTTGAACTTTAATTCAAGTTATCACCCACATCAAAACGAATGGGATTTCAATTCCAACTTTGATAATGAACCACAACAATCACCGGATTTTCAGCAAAATTGGAATGTGGATGAAGGAAGCAAGATTGACGAATTCATTGAGGAGATGAGAACCGGTTTCCAAAATCAAGCCGCGGCCAACCACCGTCTTGAGACGCAAATTTCTCAATTGGATATTTTGATTCAAAATATAGCTCAAGATGGTCTACCATCTACAACAGAATCAAATCTAAAAGAGCAAGTAAAAGTAATTGAGCTTCGAAGCGGAAAATCACTTGACAATCCGTATGTTACGAAGGTGGTTCAAGTTGACGATTTGTCGATCAATAGTGAGGATGAGATGGCTGAAATTCTATATGTCAATGCTTTAGTTGGACATCATCAAACAAAAGTACATGTAGAGGTCGAAAAAGAACAGTGTGAGGATGGTGAACTTGAAATTCCGATTTTCCGCCCAATTAGAACATCCATGAGCTTAAATGATAAAAATGGAGAAAAATTTGGTATTACGGTACTCTACGAGGAATTTAATAAAACCTTTGATTTCAAAGATCCATTCTTAGAAGGATTTGATTCCGAGTATGATGGAAATAATACTAAATATATTAATATGCTTCATACTCTTCATGTTCCCTACAATAGAGTACAAGCATATTTTATATATTATGAGCTTTATTTGAAGGAACCAACAAGGAAAAAGAGGGAGAAGATGCTACCACGAAGGCTTCCTCATGTTAGGTTGTATTTTTAGCAACCTTACGCGAAGAGTCAAGCTTTAGACTCTAACTAAAGCGCACTTGGGAGACAATCCCAAGAGGTATTATTTTCCTTTCATCTTACACTCATGTTTTTCAATTTTTTTTATTTCATTACACTGAGGACATTGCATGAAATAGTGTGAGGATGGGGGAAAAACATATCGTTTAGTTAGGATTTTTTATTTATTTTATTATTATTATATTTTCTTAGGGTTAGTATGTGTTTGTTTTTTATTATTATTTTATTTTTCTTGTGTTTTTATGCTTTAATAGATTGTTTTAGGGTGTTGTTAGGGTGTTAGTAGTTTATTTTCAATGTCTTGTATCGGTTTAAATCTTTGTCTTTCAAGTATGAAAAAAGTGTTAGTTGATTTGGTGTTATCTTTACAATTTGTCAATTTTAGATTTTCCCAAATCAATGAATGTATAAACGCGACTTCTTAATTCGACAATTGATAAGTGATGCTTGCTTAATAACTTAATAATTCGTTGACATAATCCGATGAAATAAGGGTGAATTCAAAATTTAGACTTGTTCAAATCGTTGAAACATAATTGAATAACTTGATGCGGATTCATGACATGTTGATTGTTTATTTTTATAGTCGTTTTTAAACTTTTGGCATGAGTAGCATAATTTAAGTAGGAATTGAGTTTATGGCATAACACTACACACTTTTGAGAGTTTTGAGCTTAATTTCCTTGTTGTGAGTATTGATTTCATGTTTTATTCCTAGAACTTGCTCGGTGTCCGTTTAAAGTTACACGATTGAGTTTTCAACAATTAGATGATTATGGCAATTAGGTATAACCTTTCTTTTAGACCACTTAAATAGACTACCCTTTATCCCTTAGATTACACCAATTTGAGCCTTAAACCTTTTTATTGTTTTTACCGTATTTTACCCTTTACCGTTCTATGCTTTACCTCTTTTGTTTACCTTATCGACTTTATATATTATTTGTTATGACTATGATGAATATAGGTGATTAATAACTCGAGATTAATGAAAAGAGAAAGTGAACTACATTGTGCTTAAAAGATTAAAGTTACGCCTTGAAAAAGATTGAAAAAGAAAAAAAAAAGATAGAAATTTGCAAGCAAAAAGCTTCAAAAAGAAGAAAAATTCTGAGATTGCAAAAAGCAATGAGTAGAGCGTAAATTCAAAAATAAAAGAAAGTTATAAGTTCACATAAACGCAAAACCGGAGTTAGATCAACCTAGAAGTTAATAGTAGTAATAAAAAGTGTATTAAGTTGATAATTAGCCTTTGTTTAACCTTTTTACCTACCCTTTACCTTAGCCACATTACAACCCAATAAAAGACCATATGATTTTTGTTGATTACCGAATCAAGTAGCGGAGTCCGGGACTATGAGCAAGCTTATGGTGAGTATTCATGTTTTCAATTGTGAGTTTTTTCTTTGTTATATACCCTACTTGTTGAAATATTGATGCCATTAGCTTAGTTTTTACTAACTTGTGCTATGATTTGCCTAAGTGAGAAATTGATTATTTTCCATGTCCCGCAAGTGATAGTGAAACTTGAAGTGTGATTCAATTTGACCTTGTACTAATGAGTTAATAACCTTTGTTATATTGAATTATGTCATAAATTATTATTGTTATTTGATTGCATCATTATTTAGTTGTCGGGTTTAGAAGTTTGTTTTTCATATTGTTCATAGGTTTGGGGATTTCTATTATTGATATATTTTCAAGATTGTGCTAAGTTTTCTAACATGTTTTGTAGAGTAAGATTTATTTCTTGCTTGAGGACAAGCAAAGGGTAAGTGTGAGGATGTTTGATAGGAGTAAAATTACTCCTATATTCCGAGTCGTTTCTAAGCGTATTTAATCACTTTTATCGTATTATGCATACATTATTTAGTATTTTTATGCTTTATGGTGTGTGTTAGTGTTTCAAGGATTATTTAGTGATTATGGAGCATTTTGAGCAATAAAGAGTATAAATCGTGGATTAGATCGAGGTCGTGAAGCTTGGGAATGAAGAAAGCACATTTGCACACATGAAAATCTGACCCCGGCGCATTCATTGGCAATTTTGGAGCAGATGATGACTTCAAATGACTTTATGTTCTTCATAAGAAATAAAGTAGACATCCTAAGCTTTCCAGCGGTTCAAGAACCGACTCATTTGGAGTTTTCTACATCGAGTTATGAAGTTTTGAAGTTTGTAGTTTCGCAGCTGAAATTGTGTCCCGAACGGAAAAGCCTTGTCCCGTTCGGGACTCAAGAAGGAATCTGATATCAAAGCTTTCGGTCTACAGTTTTTTCGAACGTGAAGGGGTTGTTCCGTTCGGAAAAGAGGAAAATTAGGCATGTCACGAACGGAACCAAGGGCTTCCCGAACGGGACAAGAGTAAAACACGCGTGCTTCAGGATTTGATTTGGACTGAAATTCTTCCTCAACTCACAATTACAACTCCTATTACAAATTGATTTGCAATACGAATTAGAAGACTCCGGAACTTCTCCTACTATATAAAGACCTTGTACTAGACTCAATTTAATATGTAGAATAATGTAGAATAATTTAGAATACATTAGTTTTAATTATTTTCTCTTAGATTAGCGTTTTAGTTTTCTGTTTCTCAGCAGTTTATAAGTAGTTTATAATTAGTTTCTGCAAGACGATTGTTGAAGATTTCAAGCTTAATCAAGACGATTCTCTCCGAAATTGACAACTCCGGTATTTATTGTTTAATTATGCTTTCTTCTTCATCATCCTTCTTGTTTTGTTTCAGTTTTAATATGTGTAACTAAAACCCTTGTTCGAGGGTTGATATGAACTTATAAATTGGTAATTACTTGGATGGGATGGATTAGTGTTAATTCGTGTCTTAATTATTAATCTTATTGCTTGGATTAAATTAGCTACTTAGTTCATGATTTTGTGTTTAATTAACTAATTGAGAGATTGTTAATTAAATAGACATAGATAATTAAGAACTTAGAGAAAAACGCCGTGAGAGCGGGTTGGAATTTAGGTAGTCATTGAGTTTGCTTCATAATTATAATTTGATTATTTAATTCAGTTTTAATATCGTGAGAGCGAGTTAATAATTGGTTAGTTAATTAGGTTGTGATTTTATTCGGATCTTTGAGGCTTGAGAGGGCGGGATTCGGTGCTTTAGAATAGCTCGATTCGCGATAAAATCACTAAGAAATCCTATTCCATAATTTTACTTATTTATTTGGGATTATCAATCCTTGAACTTTTTAATCTTATTGTTTTAAACCCTATTTTATTATTTGTTTTCAGTTTATATTAGTTTAATTAAATTACAAAACCCTATTGATTTTTCTAGCTAGCCGATTAAAGAATATTTGAAATTAGTGATTAAGTCCATTGTCTCTGTGGGATCGATACTTGGTCTTCCAAGTTATATTACTTGAGCGATATCGTACACTTGCGATTATTTGCCAACACTATCCGTTTTGCCATCTCTTGAAATAAGCATTGAAAATGGACATCCATCAGCCTTGCAAGTAGCCCTAACCCTCCACCTCTCATTAGGTTTTATCTTCAAATCATGGCCCTTTGCAACAGCGTACTTAGCAATAGCATCTCTGGCTTCATTGGCATTTCTGAAGGTCATTCCCAATACAAAATGTGGTCTATCATCATCCACATCATATCTAACCCTTTGTTGACTATTCTTTATGATTTCAGCAATATCATCATCAGTAGCATATCGTTCCTCGTCTTCAGTATCGACCAGCTCCTCATTGTCCTCGTTTTCTTTGTCTTTTTCTATGTTGTAATCCCCATCCTCAGAATCACTCCTCTCACTAGAATCTTCACTTCTCATTTCAGGCCCCCCATGAAACTCTGTAGCCCCATTACTTCCTGCACCATCTCTATCATTGCCTTGCCCAGGATTATCCTCAATAGCCTGCCCACAGACACCAACAAATATGCCTCCACTACAACCCCCACCATTCATATCACCCTCATTAACATGGTCTGGTATAAGGTCAGACATCTCTGGCATGTCTTCCATGTCTGCAAACATGTTGTTACACCATTTTCCAAAACTGGATTGAGAAGTGTTACATGGTGTAACCGGTGTGTTGTTCACCACACTAGCTTGTGTCTCCACTTGATTATTTTGCTGTGAGTGCATTTCACTGAGTTCCTTTTCAATTTCTTCGATGGCTTGAACAAGCTCTTCGTCACTTCCCCCGATGTCATCAGCACCCCCATTACCCTCATTACACTCATTATCCTAACTTGCCTCATTAGCTTCATTATGTCCATTATCCTTATTACCCTCAATAGCAACAACAATTTCATTGGCCTGATTAGCCTCAATAGCAACATTAGCTTGGTTAACATGATTATCCTCTTCTTGTACTTGCTCATCAACAACGATGACTGGTACTGCTACAAGACCAGCAATATTGGTTGAAGGGGGTACACCAACATCATATTGAGGATATATGTGCATAACTGATGCTAGAGTCCTTTGAAGGTACGATGTTACCTCTCTTATACCTCTATCGTTCTCTACCAGAACCAACCCATCAAGTAGCCTACTTCCACACAAAACCAATACATCAATAACCTTCCTCTCTTCCAATCCTCCATTATATCTTTTCAATATGTGTGTATGTGATAAATAGTCCATGTCAAACCTTTCGATGAGTTCTGCCTCCCCATTCACATATGCCACAGTAGGTTCCACATTCCATCGTCCACCATAATGTATCACTACATTAATGCAGTCCATCCTGTAAAAGTCATGTTCAATTTCAAATATTACAACCAAATTTAAATGGCACGGCAGGTTCAAATTATTTTAAATTTTGTCAGCCAAAAATTTAGAGCAATTGATATAAATATACAGCCCTAACTCAGCAAACCCTAACTCAGTATACCCAAACTCAGCAAACCATAACTCAGCAAACCATAACTTAGCAAACCCTAACTCAAGTAACCCAGACCCAGCAAACCCTTTCAATAAATGTACCGAGTTACACATAACTTTGTTTTTTGACCTAACCCTAACTAGCCAACCCTAACTAACCAAACCCTAACTCAATAAACCACCAAATATTTTGTTTTTCACTAAATAAACTAACATTACGATTAAATTACAATTGTCAGTTAGGGTTTTTACGAAAAAGACAAGAAATTAACACTTACCTTCGTCGTACGGTGCGGGGACCACAACGTCTCACAAGCTGATATTCTTTCAAGATTCTACCCTTCTTGACCACAAAGCTTATTCTTGTGGTCCCTCCCTTGCTTTTTAGTAAATACTGAAGCAGTTAATGGTTTTACCTTACTCCATGAGGAGCAGTAATGGAGGATGGTACAGTTGGTGAAAGTGAAAGAGTTAAAGAAGAATTTTCTTTTACGACTTACATTTAACCCTAAAATGACTGTGTAAACAAACGACGCCGTTCAGTCCTTGCATCACAAAATGGAGGAACGACGTCGTTTCCATTTTTGCCACGCGAGATGCAAGCAACTGCACAATACAGCGTCGTTGAGTAATTGTGACACGCTGGCCACAAACTAACGGCCAGCGTGTCATTCCGTCATTGGAGGGTCCAATGGGCTAATTTTTTTAAACGACAAGTACCCAAATCAAAAAAAAGTTTCTTTAAGGTCCAAATTCAAATCCGAACCACACATGAGGGTCCAATCTGTACATTTGGCCATTAAATTACAGTATGAGACTTTTCCCGCATTATTTACAAAATATAGTCAATATAAATTTATTAATTTATTAAATTTATAAAAATTATAAAAGTAATATACTTCATAATTTCACATTTGTGGATATGATATCAATATCATATTATAAAAAAGCCAGCTAAATGGAACATTTGCTCATAAGAATTGCACTATAATAACGATGTAGTATATCAATTTCACCAAGAAAAATATAGAATTATTCGAATTTGTATCTTAGTTGTTATTTTTGTTAGATAATGCAAACAATTATACGAGTCACGTATTATGTCGAATATAATTACAGTAGAAAAATTCCCAGGAAAGATCGGAGGGTCACAAGCGGACCGCTTAAGTACCGACCTCCTTAGACAGAATTTAACTAAATGTAATTAACCGCATAATACGACTTGCTATATTTTGCATTAACAAGACATCATTAACATAAACCTAAGGATCTTTAAAACTAAATAATTTCATAATACCGTAAATAAATATTGATAGAAAACTTACTTGAATTTCCAAGAGAATTTTCATTTGAAGCCATGAGTGAAAATTGATTTCTCTCCCTTAACCCTTAATTTCTTAATCACTCTCTTTTAGATGGAGTTAGAGTTGTGTTTTTTTTTGGTGGTAGAGAGAGGACCAAAGTTCATGCTATATATAGACATTTCAATTCAATCCGGTACGTCCATCACATAACCAAATCAACGGATGAGATTAATCCATATCATAATAATTTATATTAATTTAATTAGACCATAATTAGGTGTCAAATGAATGTTTAAATGCATGACACTTAATGCATAATGTGTCAAATTTATATTGTATATTTGACACCTTAATGCCTAATGTGTCATATTAAAACATAATGCATTGTCCATTTGACACATATTTTTCTAACATGAAAAATATATAATTTTCTAACATTCTCCCACTTGGTCTAATTAAAATTAATAAAAATTTATTGTATTCATAATGATTAATCTCTTTATGATTTCATCATAATATATAATATAAAAATCGTTCAATGTGAGTTATGGCGGTTATGTCCTATTTAATCGAACATTTCCTTCCATATACTACAACACTTAGAATTTTTTATATCATATCGATACTTAAATACATTCAAAATGTCATAATGGTCCACAATAATGTCAAATAAATGACTTTCTTGTTTATCGTTTAAATCATTAGTGTATACTAACATAAGAAACAAGAAATCGTTAATGTATATCAGAAACACATAATAGAGCTCAGAGTGTTATTACATAATCAATTATCCTCATCATCATTACAACCAAGACCCATCTTTAGAACATGTTCCTTAAATAATTTTGGTTGTAGACCTTTCGTTAAAGGATCCGCAATCATAAATTCAGTACTAATGTGCTGAATAAACACTCTTTGTTTCTGAATCTCCTCTTTAACAACAAAATACTTTAATTCCATATGTTTGGTACCTTTCGAGTATTTGTCATTTTTAGAGAAGAACACTGCTGCGGAATTATCACAATAAATTTTCAGCGGCCTGGTAATGGTGTCGACAACCCCAAGTCCTGAAATAAAGTTCCGCATCCATAATGCATGAATTGTAGCTTCAAAACATGCTACAAATTCTGCTTCCATAGTGGATGAAGCAATGATAGTTTGTTTTGCACTTTTCCACGATACTGCTGCTTCTGCTAATAGAAACACATAACCAAATGTGGACTTTCTACTATCAATGCATCCAGCAAAATCTGAATCTGAATATCCAATTACCTCAAGTTCATTGGATCTTTTATATGTGAGCATATAATTCTTTGTTCCTTGTAGGTACCGTAACACTTTCTTTGCAGCTTTCCAGTGATCAATTCCAGGATTACTTTGATACCTCCCTAACATACCAACCGCGAAACTAATGTCCGGTCTAGTACAGGTTTGCAAGTACATTAAACTTCCAACAACAGAAGCATATGGAATTGATTCCATTTCTTTTCGTTCTACATCATTTTTCGGACACTGCATAAGACTAAATTTGTCACCTTTCTGTAAGGGAACAACCCCAGGTGAACATTTATCCATATTGAATTTTTCAAGAACTTTTTCAATATATGTTTTTTGAGACAATCCTAACAATCCATGTGATCTATCACGAAATATTTCTATTCCAATCACATAGGATGCCTCTCCCATATCTTTCATTTCAAAGTTCTTTGCAAGAAATTCTTTAGTCTTATACATTATACCCAAATCATTAGCAGCAAGCAAAATATCATCAACATACAGAACCAGAAATATAAACTTACTTCCACTAATCTTTTGATATATGCATCTGTCAACATTATTTTCTTTAAAATCAAAAGATGTAATAATGGTATTAAACTTAATATACCATTGTCTGGAAGCTTGTTTAAGTCCATATATTGATTTTTTAAGTTTACACACCATTTGACTTTCACCTTCAATGGAAAAACCTTCAGGTTGATCCATGTAAACTTCCTCTTCTAAATCTCCATTTAAAAAGGCTGTTTTCACATCCATTTGATGTAACTCTAAGTCATAATGAGCTACTAGTGCCATAATTATTCTTAGTGAATCTTTCTTTGAGACAGGAGAAAATGTCTCCTTATAATCAATGCCATCTTTTTGAGTATAACCTTTAGCAACAAGTCTGGCTTTATATCTTTCAATATTGCCTTTTGAGTCGCGCTTTGTCTTAAAGACCCATTTACACCCGACTCTTTTACAATCAGATGGCAATTTAACAAGATTCCAAACATTGTTTTGCTTCATAGAATTTAACTCATCTTTCATAGCATTGATCCATTTATCAGATTCAGCACTATTAATGGCTTGTGAATATGAAACCGGATCCTCATTAATTTCAAAATCTGACTCTTGCAAATATACCACATAATCATTTGAAATAGCTGATCTCCTTTCCCTTTGAGATCTTCTTACTACTATTTCTTGTGGTTCATTTGCAATAGTCATTTGTGAGTTAGTTATTTGATGGGATGGTTCTTCATTCGAATGTTGTTCAATGTTATTATTGTTTCTTTCAACATCAGAAACAACATTCGGCAAAGTAATAGATGAAGGAATATCCATATATAATGGGACATTTACTTTAACTTCCTTTATCTCCATACTTTGTTGTTCATTACTCCCACTAACATCACCATTCTCAATAAATTTTGCATTTCCGGTTTCAACAATCCTCGGACTATATTTTGGACAGTAAAATATATACCCTTTAGATTTCTCTGGGTAACCAATAAAGTAACCACTAACAGTTCGAGAATCTAATTTTCTTTCATGTGGATTATAAATTCTTGCTTCCGCTGGACAACCCCAAACATGCAGGTGTCGTAAACTAGGTTTCCTTCCAGTCCACAATTCAAAAGGAGTCTTTTGAACTGCCTTACTAGGAACCCTATTTAATAAATATGTTGCGGTTTTAAGAGCATACATCCACAAAAATTTGGGTAAAGAGGAGTTACTCATCATACTCCTGACCATATCCATTAAAGTCCGATTACGCCTTTCTGCTACACCATTTTGTTGAGGTGTGCCTGGCATAGTGTATTGTGCACATATGCCATGATTTTCGAGGAGCTTTGCAAATGGACCAGGACACTGTCCAGACTCATTATATTTTCCATAATATTCACCACCTCTATCAGATCTTATATTTTTCACCTTTTTATCTAATTGCCTCTCAACCTCCTTTATGTATGTCTCAAGGGCATTAACTGATTGAGATTTTTCATGAAGCAAATAGATATAACCATAACGTGAAAAATCATCAATAAAAGTGATAAAATATTTTTCTCCATTAATAGTCGGAGTGTCAAAAGGTCCACAAATATCGGTGTGTATTATTTCAAGAAGCTGAGTGCTTCTTGTGGCTCCTTTCTTAATATGTTTGGTTTGCTTACCTTTAATGCAATCCACACATATTTCGAAATTAGTAAAATCCAAATTTGGAAGAATTTCATGTTTTACTAATCTCTGTAATCTTTCCTTGGATATATGACCCAAACGTTTATGCCACAAGTAAGCAGAATTTTCATTCATCATGCTACGTTTAAGACCAATACTGCTATTTACAGCGAGCAAAGATTCAGAAAAAATATTATCAAGTTTTAGTTTGTATAAACCATTAACAAGAAAACCAGAACCAATAATTCTAGAATTCTTAAACAAACTAAAACTATTAGATCCAAATTTTCCATTAAAACCACAAACATCTAGTTTAGAAACAGAAATAAGGTTTCTACTGATTGAAGGTACATAAATGGTCTCAGATAAGTCTAATTGATAGCCATTATCCAAGATTAGACGATAAGTCCCAATTCCTTCAATCGGTGCCTTCATGCGATTTCCCATAAATAGGAAATCACTTGTTGGGTTTGTAGTTTGGATCGTAGTGAATCCCTGCAACATATTAGCCACATGAGTAGTAGCACCAGAATCAAGCCACCAAGTATTATTAGGAACTTCAGTTAAGTTTGATTCGAAAATCGGAGAAGCATAATGAAAGATACCTTTCTTTTCGAACCAAGCTTTGCGTTTTAAGCAATCTTTCTGATAGTGTCCTTCTTTCTTACAGAAATGACATCTATCAATCTTTCGTTCCTTTTCTTCGGCCTGAGAAACATTAGTCGGCCTTTTGGTTTTCTTAAACTTTTTGGCTTTGACTTTCATTCTTTTTTCAGCTCCTTGACCCACAAGATTGACCATGTGATTCCTTTGAGTTTTTAACCTCGTTTCCTCCTGAACAAGCCTACCAGCCAATTCATTAATATCCCACTTATCCTTTATAGTGTTATAATTAATTTGGAAAGGCCCATATTCAGGAGGAAGCGAGTTCAACATAAATTGCACTAAAAAGGAATCTTCCACAGCCAATCCCAAGGACTTCAGTCTTGCTGCGATATTAGTCATCTCGATGATATGATCTTGCATACTCTTTGACCCATCATACTTTATGGTCGTGAGCTTTGCCATTAATGTACCAGCGAGAGACTTATCAGCAGAACGAAAACGATCTTCCACGAATGCTAGAAATTCTTTAGCATTTTCTGTTTGTGGAATAGTAGACTTAATGTTGTTGGCAATTGTCATTCGAAAAAATTTTAGGCATAATCTGTTACTGCGTTCCCATGCTTTAAGGTGTAACTTCTCAGCCTCACTACTTATATCAGTTATAGCAGCGGGCTTAACTTCTAATAAAGCTAAGTTGAGATCCATAGAGTCTAAATGGAAATCAACTTGCTCGTGCCATTCAGAGAAGTTTGTACCATTAAAAACAGTAACAGATGATGCATGTGAATGAATTGCAACAGCTGCAAAATATAACATAAAGCTCACAATTAATTTATATTCAGAAAAATTCTTAAAGTAGTTCTCCTTTGGGTAGATACTACATCATACTTTAAATACCATATATATAAACATAATGGATAATTATCACATTTTAATTAAATATATTTATTATCTTTGGATAATTAAATATATTTAACTAAAATATCTTAATATTGTTCAACAATCATAAAATAATAATTTATCTTTGGATAAATATTTAATTTTTTTTTTTTTTTTTATCGATTGTCAAACATTATACATTATTATGGTATTAAAATACATATATTATAGTTTAAGTTACTTTGATAACTTTAAACTATATATGTAAAGTTTATTCTAGTTTAAGTTACTTTGGTAACTTTAAACTATATACGTCAAATTCATTCTAGTTTAAGTTACTTTGGTAACTTTAAACTATAACAATTAATATATTTATTTACATATAAAACACATGTAAATTATAATTTCATCATGAACTAATAATTAAATTAACTATCATGAACTTTATGTTTTATATGTAATTAAATCATAAATCTATTATTAACATAAATCTATCAATTATACGTAAATCTATTATGTATAGAAATTATTTAGTTTTTTCAACCATACGCTCCGATACCACTTGTTAGATAATGCAAACAATTATACGAGTCACGTATTATGTCGAATATAATTACAGTAGAAAAATTCCCAGGAAAGATCGGAGGGTCACAAGCGGACCGCTTAAGTACCGACCTCCTTAGACAGAATTTAACTAAATGTAATTAACCGCATAATACGACTTGCTATATTTTGCATTAACAAGACATCATTAACATAAACCTAAGGATCTTTAAAACTAAATAATTTCATAATACCGTAAATAAATATTGATAGAAAACTTACTTGAATTTCCAAGAGAATTTTCATTTGAAGCCATGAGTGAAAATTGATTTCTCTCCCTTAACCCTTAATTTCTTAATCACTCTCTTTTAGATGGAGTTAGAGTTGTGTTTTTTTTTTGGTGGTAGAGAGAGGACCAAAGTTCATGCTATATATAGACATTTCAATTCAATCCGGTACGTCCATCACATAACCAAATCAACGGATGAGATTAATCCATATCATAATAATTTATATTAATTTAATTAGACCATAATTAGGTGTCAAATGAATGTTTAAATGCATGACACTTAATGCATAATGTGTCAAATTTATATTGTATATTTGACACCTTAATGCCTAATGTGTCATATTAAAACATAATGCATTGTCCATTTGACACATATTTTTCTAACATGAAAAATATATAATTTTCTAACAATTTTGTCCAAGATTTAGGTTTTATTAAATATTTATCTGTAATATTTTATAAAATTAATAACATTGGGATAAATTTGTAGAGATAAAACTAAAAAAATTTAGTTTGATGAATTAAAGTAATATGATAGAAAATGTCAGAGATCATGTTATATATAAAAATATCAATGGTTCTAGTGATATCCGTATCAAACTGTACCGAACCGAATTTCCGTATCAAACTGTACCGAACAATAAAATCTCCAAACCGAACCAATTTATGCTATGGTTCTGGAGATCCTATTTTAGAAATTCCCGACTTTTGGTATAATTCTCCGGATTCTCTTAAACCGTGCACACCCCTAACTATAATTGACGAGACAATGCGGCAATTACGACCTGTAATAATAATCAAAATAAAATAAAATAAAAACAAACCGAGTTTATTATAGTTGGTGGGTAAAAACCGGCTAAACTGTTCCTAAGTTCCCACCAAGAACTTTCCTTCACATATCATTTAATACCCAAGTCAAAGTCGTCTCTCTTTTTTTCCTTTGTCATTTTCTTCATCTTCTTCCTCCGTTTTGATCCACACTTTCTTTTCATCTAAATCTAATAATCCGTCTCCCTTTCTCCAATAAGTTAAATCCATGGAGGCCGCCGGTCTGGCGAAATCAGGCGCGGATTCAGCTTGTGAAGTCTTACAAACCTCAATAGGATTCATATGTACCCGTGGAGATTACTTTTGCGAACTCGAAGATAATCTCCGGGAATTAAAAAATCACAAGCGCCACTTACAGCGCCTGGTGGCGCACATACAGTTACGCGTCAGAGAAGATACCCGACCGGAAATGCGAACCAGGTTCGTTGTAGAGTGCTGGTTCAGCAAAGTAGAAATATTCGAAACTGAGTCAGTTCTAGTTATTGCAGAAGCCGATGAAGAAATCGGAAATAAATGTATACGATTTTGCTGTCCGAAGAATTGTTGCTCGTGCACCAGAGTCGGAATCAGAGTGAGCACTAAACTGGAGAATGTGAAGGAGCTGTACGACGAAGGAAATGGATTCACCGATGTGGTGGAGAGAATACCGAATCAAGATAACGGTTGGGTTAGAGCGGTCAGACAGAGTGTTGACTCAGTGAGTGGGATAATCGCAACTTCTCGAGAGCATGTTTTGGGTACCGGACGGTCGTTTGTGCTTAACTGGTTTGGGTATTCGACCGGAGCTAATATGAGTCCGGTGGTTGTCAGCAACTGAGTTAGTTTTTCCGGTGATAATTTTTTGGGTATCTGCATTCTTTGGAATAATCGTTGTTATTGTATTTTCAGTTCTTTTTCTAGATGTGGATTTTTAGTTGTTTAAACTTTATATTCATTTTGGAAGTGTGTTGAAGTGTGATCTTAAATTTAATTACCTATTAATTTTATAAATTAACATAAATTCTCCAATAATGAAAGATGAATATGAGTACTTATTTAATTTATTATAAATTGAGATATCAATTTTTAAAATAAATATATAATATATTGTTCATGTTTTTTTTTTTTTTGAGAATATATATTGCTCATGTTGAATGGATGTAAATTCAAGGCTAAAAGTAGAGGTGAGTATTCGGTCGGTTTGTTTGAAACCAAACCGACAAACCAAATCAATCATTCGATTGAAAAGCCAAAACCGAACCGATTAAATAAGAAATTTTAACCGAAAAATTGAACAGACTGAATAAGATAAGAAATAATTTCAAAATTGAACGGACCAAATAGGTCAATTAATTTGGTCGGTTTGGTAAAACCACATAATTATAAAAAAAAATTAGAAAAAAATTCAAAAAATTCAAAATTTAGTTAATTCAATCGGTTTGGTTAATTTAAAATTTAAATCGAACCGATAACAATGAATCTTTTTCATATTAAAAAACCAAACTGATTGAGTTAAACATTTTAACTAAACCGAATCGACAAAATTTACCAGTTTGGTCGGTTAATTAGGCCGGCCGGTTTTTTCTCACCTAGCTTTTAAAAGGAATCATTTGCCTTTTGGCGTTTTTCTTTTAAATTAGGCTTAATTCCTTAAAAAAATCCCACCTTGCATTTTTTCTTCGTTTATACCCTGATCTTGTAAAAACACCATTTGTGCCCAATTTAGGGTTTTTATGTTTCATCTCTACCCAATGGATTAAATTGTACTTTTTTCATTTGGAAAAGAGTTTAAAACATACTTTTTTCTATTTTAAAAAATACAAATAAATTCTTAAACTTAAAAAATTATCAAATACATCCAAATAATTAATTAATTTTTTTAATTTTATAAAAAAATTAAAAAAATTAAAAAAATTATTATTATTTTTAATTTTTTTTCGGAGATATATTTAAAAAAAATGAAGAAAAATTTAAAAAATGAAAAAAAAAATTCGGACATATTTTCTAAAAAATTATTATTATTTTTAATTTTTTTGAAAAAGATGGTATTTTTGTACTATTAATAACATTAATATTTAATTAGTATATAAGTTAAAAATGAAGGATTGTTTTAAACTCTTTTTCAAATGAAAAGAGTACAATTTAATGCTTTTGGGTAGAGATGAAACATAAAAACTCAAAATTGGGTACAAATGGTGTTTTTACAAGGTCAGGGTATAAACGGAAAAAAAATACAAGGTGGGTTTTTTTTAAGGAATTAAGCCTCTAAATTATTAGCAACATCAATCTACTATCTATCTACTATATATATATAAAGTAGGACATTTTCTCCCTATAATTGACATTTGGCACTCTCTCATTCGTTAATTAAAATCTCACACTCATAAATCATAACAACTTTTCTATTATTTTCCTTAATAACGTTATATTAATGGTTACAAAAATAGTAACTTATAAATAATAAACTCCAATTTAGAGCAATAAGTATATATTTAAAAAACTTACCTAATAAATTACAAATTTCCTTCCTTTGCATTTAATATTTCAGTTTCCTTAAAAAACTTACCTAATAGATTTCAAATTTCCTTCTTTTATATTAAATTCTTTCATTTCTGTTATGGACATAATAATTATTCACATCTACCTTTTTAAAAATAAATTAATTTTGGACATTCAACATATAAATTTTTTATTTTTTAGTAAAAATAGTTTCATAAACATAACCACATACTAAATAATTATATATTAATTTTAAATATTTTCTTTTAAAAATAATTTATATTCATTTTTTTTGTCTCAATTCAATATCATTTATATTTATGATAATAGATTCATTACCTTTTTAATATGATATTTTATATTTTAACCATTTTTTTAATCAAAGTCAATAATACAACTCCTCCCTATTAAAAACCATTTTTCATAAAAATGCAATAAATTAGAATGCCAGTAATTTAGCATTTATTTTAAAGATAAACGGCTGCCTTTTTATTTTACCGTTTCTTCAAATGATCAACTATTGCCCCATCCCATTCAGCAATATATATATAGAGAGACAATAGAACTTAATTTTCACCACCTCAGCTCAGTTCATATTTTTTTTTTCTTGTTAGATACCTCAAGTGCTTCTTTCTTGCTGATCAATTCTCTTTAATTTTCTTTTTAGAACTCTATCAATTCTTCAAGAGCGTTTTTTCATCCATTGATGTAGATTTTTGTATTTTATATTTGAATAGATAATTGTTATTTTATTGTAATGAAGTATAGTTCTTGTGCTTGATAAAAGGCCTTATAGATCCTTTTCTTTAAATTGTAGAGCAAATTTATGTTAAACTTTAGATTATATTTTATTTTTATATGCAACTGAAATCATAAATTGTTAATTTAGTCAAACAATATTTTAAAAAGAATATTTATATATCTTCACATTTCAGTTTTGTTTTTCTTTTCTTTGTCCTTAATCTACAGTATAATATATATGGCAATAGAATATTAGATTAGATTTAATTATGAGAAAACAAAATGTGTAAGAATTTATGTGGCACAATTTATTTGAATTATTAATAGTTAAATAAATTTTATAATTTTAATAATTTAATTTCAATTAGACTACATTATATTTTGAGATTAAAGTATATATTAATAATGTAAAAATTATAATATTTATAATTATAGAATCAAATAAAATTATTAATAAGTAAAATAATATAATTAGAATAAAAAATTTCAGTTTATTAATATTTATTTTGATTTGCTAAAACAATTTAGAAATAAATGACATTTCCTTAGTAGGTTACATACTTAATTTGGTTTTTAAGTATATTACCATTTACTAAATATTAATATTAGTTGATTTGCAAATTTTATGTGTGTGTTTTTAATATATGTGTACTTTTAAAGTTCTGGAAATAATTTTTATGATTTTTTTTGGTAATGTTATATTAATTGTTTCACACATTTTGGCAACAATTGATAATTAATTGACAAATGATTTGACCCAAAAAAATTGATAATTAATTCCTTAACATAAATAAATAAAGAATCAAATTTTAATGTGTATCAAGTACCAACAAAAAGAAAGAAAGAAGAGGGGCTATAATTAGAGATACCATTTTTTCTGATACAGAAATTCCTATAAAAATGGGAAATGCCCTATCTTTGAGTGCGGTTTGAACTATTGATTTACATAATTGGAAGTAATCAATTAGGTTTACGACGAAACCTAAAAATCGATCACTGATCCAAATTGAATACTTCTACAGGATAGATAAAGAAATAATACATATCCAAATGAGATATTTTTATTTTATAAAAAACAAATATGACGTTTTTCCCTATGATTGACACTTGGCGTTCGTATAATCACTCCTATTTTTTTCTTTTTAATTTTAATGATATTATATTAATTAGTTTATAAATTTTATTTGTAACTTGCTAAACTAATATAGAAAGCAATTGATTTATTATTTATTTGGTAATTTTACTTTTATTTTTTGTTAAAATAGAAACTCTTTAAATTCTCTTCTTAATCACATAGTCATTATTAAGGAACTTTAGTAATCTACAATAAAGCTATTAATAATTTTATTAAAATTCATATTTCCACCATTTAGTTTAGTCAATTAAAATACAATTAAATAAAATTAAAAATTGAAAAATATAAAATATAAAATATAAAAATATAAAATATATAATTATAAGTAATTTGTGATAATTTTCCTAAATTGTCATTTTAATTTCTTGAAGTAAATCATAATAAATTAGTGATTCACACAACCCAAAGCCACTATATAAATATTAGCTAATAGAATTTTAGATGCATAAAAAACAAATATTGAAACTTTAAATCAATTAATGTTAATATAAGGATATTTTAATAATTTTATAGTTACTAACACTACTTTTTCTATTTTTGTGTGACAAAAAAAGTAGCTACTTTTTCTATATTTACGGAACGGAAGGAGTATATAATCTTAGAATAAAAAAAAAAACAAAAATTTAATGATTTTTAAGTAAGGACAATTCAGTCATATATGACTATATAATACATAAATGGAGTGCAATTATAAATGGGTGGAGTGCGAAAATCTCCACCCAAGAAAAATATTTTAATCATTTCTTTTCATATTTAAAAATTATTATTTTAAAAGGGAGGAAATACAAACAGAAAAAGCCCCAGGATAACTAAAAATTATTGATTAAAATTTTAATATTAGAAGTAATTAAAGTAGATTTATCTAAAATCGTAACTGCCATTATAATTTAAATTAAATAATAATTTTCAAAACCTGAAAAGTGTTTAATAAACCATAAATGAACAAACAATCGTTTGATTTATCCAAAAATTACCATTGTATAAACTCATGTATTTGTCCTTTTTCGATACTAAATCCTTTTGAGTTAAGTTTTCTTTTATTTAGTATAGAATATCTTCTGTGTTTTACAAACATTTCAATGTTAATTTTGAGTTTGCTATAAAGTTTTGTTATTATAATTAAATTTAACTGGTTAGATGGTTCAATTCTTGATCAAGCAAATCAGGTATTTTGATGACCATTATTTTTATTTTAAAGAGATTTGTGTTGTTGATCATGAAAAAAAAATTCACAAAGGCTATATCTTAAAAGGAAAAATTTAATAGTTAAGTTTGAGAAATTGAAAAAAAAAATGCAAAAAAAGAGCTCTAATTATTTTTTTATCTTACAATTATAATTTTATTTAAAATATTGTGGTTGAGGATGATGTAGATGATAAGGCAGATTTGAGCCTAATAAGAAAACTTTTCACAAAGAAATATTAAAATAAAATATTTAAATAAATATCATGCAACGCATGGGCCTAACGCTAGTCTACTATATATATATAAAGCAGGACATTTTCTCCCTTTGATTGACATGTGGCATTCTCTAATTAATATTCTATTTTTCTTTTTTCTTCAATATTTTTATTACCATTTAACATTTATGATTATAACTTTCCTAAACAAAAACGTATTTGACTCCTTAATTGTCATGTTTACTCTTAAATTTTTGATTATATTTTTCTAAGAAAGCTAATTAATTAGTTCAATTTTATACTATAAATGTACCTAATATAACTTTCCTTTGTAAATAACTTCCTTTTACAAAGACAATACATCCAATTTTAGTATAATTGAGAAATTAAATAAAATAATTTTTTAGAGAAACATTTCAATATATGGATTCAATAAATTAAACAACCTTCTAATATTTCCCATCTAGCATTACAATGGTAAAGGTAACAAAATTATAACACTAAATGCATTAGATTTTGAAATATTAATTTATCATTTTTTATTTTATTTTTTTTAGAAATAACTTCACTAAAAAATCTGAAACCAAAATTTTAATTCAGTGACAATTTTGGGTCAAATGTTTCCAAGATTCAATAGTGCAAGTGGTGTAATTTTTAATCTTTAAATCCTTCTATTTAATATTAGCGCTTTGCTAAATTATTCATAAAATGAAACTGTAAACATAATGATTAATGACTTTTTATTTTATTTTTAGTAATAAGGCACTGATTGGGTTAATTATAGGAGTAATTGACAATTTAAAATTCAAAAAAGTAACCTTCTCATTTACTCTTCAAATCAAATTTATTATCATAAACTGAAAAGAGATTAAATGTTTAATCTGAAATTGGTTTATGCCCCCACCAAAAGCCAATAACTATCATTGCCAGTAATCTTCTATAAAACCCTTAAGAAGAAGATATGATCCGCCACAAAACAAACTCTATGTTTTGCTCATGGAAATTATTTTACTACCAATGATTATTTGAGATATTTTATTTATTAAGGTTGGAATTCTTTTGCTCTCTCTTTTTAAATATTTTTTTAGTATTCTTATTCTTATCCGTCTGGTTATTTAGAATCTTTTTAATTTGATTTTATTAAAATATATTTTTAAATATCTTTATTTACTATTGCAGGAGCACTTTTATTCATTCATGTAAATATATTTGGCTAATTAGGTACAAGGTGATTCTAAAAATTATTGTTATGTCATTACCATTTTTTATTTTTATTTTCTATTTATCTTGATTTTTCTATTATATTTTAGTTTTTACTTGATATAATAGTGTTATTATCAGGATTTGACTCCAAAATCCGAAAAGCGACAATAACAAACTAAATTGATTATTAATTATTTTTATTTTTTTCTTTTGAATGTCAAATGGCACTCCATAACAATCTAATATGATATATATATATATATATAAAGCAGAATATGTTTTCCATTGATTGACACGTAACATTTAAATATAGAGTGTTTACATAATTTCCATAAATATACTTTTTTTCTTTTCTTTATTTTAATCATCATATTAATTCTCTACATTTTACTATGCCAAATGGCAATCAACTATCAATCACATTAATGGTAATTAAATTTATAAGAATTGAATTGGTAACTTAATTTCGTAATTTTTGCATGACTACCCTATTTGATAAATATGCCAATAAAGCTTACTATAATTTTTAGGAAGGTGTGGATTTCATTGGAACCAAATCCACACTTAAAACAAATATCGAAATAATCTAAAGCAAATAGAAGTATTGATGGAAAATGGAAATTGTTTGTCATTTAATATTTTATTTTGTTAACATAAACATTACAAAACTGCAAGCAAATTATAGTAAGCTTAATAATTTCCTTAACTAATTGCAAACGTTACCAAAATACCAACATATTAACATTAATATTAAAAAAACTCCTAAGCTTCTCTTAAATCATATTTAACTTAGACAATTGAAACGAAATTATAATAATATTAATGACTAATCAATGGTTCTCACCAAATCTGTATATATAGACTTTGCTTCTAAAACATTTTCAAATCATCTTTTTCATCTATATTAAACCTTCGCGTCCTCTTTTCGATTGGGGGAGAAAACTCAGATTGTATTATGTTATAAGACAAGAAGTTAAGTGAAGATAAAAAGTCAAAGCATTTGAATATTATACAAGGGCTTCATATTTTATATGAATGACATTGTTTTGATAAGAGCAAACGGCTATTTTATTTTCTTGACAAGGTAAGTTATTTGGTAAAGTAGTTTCAATATTTTTATATTTGCATCTTTATTGAAAAAATAAAAAATAAAATGACTTACTAGGAACGAAAATACTTAAACTCTTTTTCTAGATTTTCTTCATTTAAAAATTATTGATCAAGAAAATTTATAATGTTGCAGATTATGTATGAGGAAGCAAGACAAAATGCAAATGAAGCTATTGAAAGTAATGTGAAGGACCTTTTATGACATAAATTAGGCAAGAGATTATTAGTGGAGCATCATTCTTTTTACTATGTCGATAGAATCATATATGTATTAGATTTGTTAAGATTTTGACGAAGATACATATTAATCGTTTTTTAATTTTTATATTTTTAATTATTTTCATAATTATATAATAAAAACATTATAAACTTAGATTTAATCTTTAATCACATGTAATATTGTTTGTTATAATAAATATATAAGGATGAAAAAAATTGTATGTAGTAAGTAATAAATTAAAAAGTAAGAAAATAACATATAAAAGATATAATTATTTATAAAATATAAATATCTCTTGAAATTAATTATTATAATCAAGTATGGCAATAATTGATAATTTAAATTTGTACTTGATAACTGTTTTTCAATTTACCATGAAATTAGTTTGGCATGGTACATGTAACTGGTGGATCAATTTGTGTAAAAAAGGAAATATATTTAACATAAAAGAGAAACAAGTTGTTTGTTTTAAAAATAGAATAAAGCAAAAACAATAAAAAATGACAAAGGTTGAAAAACAATTAAAAATCTGAAAAATGTTAGTTTCATTGAAATACATTATTTTTTATAAAATTGAAATACGTTAATCAATCAATAGTATATGATGAAAATCATTTTCATTACTTTTTTCTTAAGTTCATAATTATTTGCTACCATTTTATTATAATATTTTTATGATGATTATTTATGAAACTGTCATTATAGTTTATGAAATGAAGGTTGTATATGTATGTGCCTATTATTAATTGTTAGAAATAAGAGATATATGTTGATTTTTAGTAATATAATTAGAGTTGATTTTTAATAATATAATTTACTTTTTCTATATCCTTTTTTAGATACATAAATAGTATTTACAATATGTATTTTTCTTTATTATATATTTATTTTTATTTTTATTACTTTTTATAATTAGAATATAAAAATAATTATATATAGATTTTAAGCTTATCACACTCAAATAATATTAAACAAAAAACGTGCAACGCACGGGTTAAAGCTAGTATATATATAAAGCATGACATCTTCTCCCTTTGATTGACATTTGGCACCTTATAATTGGTTCTTATACTTTATTCTTTCTAATTGTTTTAACATTCCTTTCTAAATTTTTATAAACATAAAACGTTTTATTTTTATTTTAATGGAACCTTCATATTTAAATTGATAACATTCTTTCCTAAATTGCTATATATTTAAGTTGGTAACATTATTTTTTCTAAACTACTATATCCCTATAATATTTCTTTTTAACTTTTATAGAAAGAAATTTACCTTTTAAAATTTATTTTTATTATTAAAAATAAAATATTTTAAATATTTTTTGAAAATAATATTTAATATTAATTATATTAATGATAATTGCATAGCTATTTTTAAAAATTCTTTCTTTTTAATGTCTTTCCTTTATTTTAAATTCTTTCATTTTTAATACAAAAATGACAATTGATCACATTAAATACTAATCAAAATTAGTCTACATGTAATATATTTACATTTACTTATTTCATTCACTTATACAATTTTACACCTACTACTAATTGGGTCGTTACTATATATAATTTCCCACATTACACTCAATTAATGCATTTACTTACTACTAATTCGGTTACTATATATAATTTCTCACATTATGCTGAATTAATGCATTTACCTATTACTAATTCCATTACTACATATAATTTACCACATTATACTGAATAAATATAAAATTTAAAACAATACTAATTAGTAACAATTCAAATCAAATCCATCATCATAATAACTGAAAAAACATCAAACGCTTGATTTGAAATTGGCTTATGCCCACCACCAAAAATCAATAACTACAAGGGTGAATTAGGATAAATACTCCATTTTTAAAAATAATTAGATTTCCTACCTCAATAAAAAAAAGATAAAGAAAATACCTCACCCTTTTATTGTTTTTATTTTTTTACTCTAATAGATATTTATATTATAATTATACCTAACTTTTATTATTATTTTACTCTAGTCATAATTTTTTTACTCTCAAATGACAACTGTCATTATTTTCTTTTTTCTCTCTTTCTTTTCTCTCTCCTCTCTCCTCTCTTCTCTTTCTTCTTTTTCTTCTTCTTCTTTTCTTCTCTGTTTGACTTTTCTTCGCCATTTTTCTTCTTCTTCTTCTTTTTTCTTCTTCTTTATTTCTTCTCTTCTTCTTCGTCGTTCCTTCATCGGTCGTCGTCGCTCCGCCATCACTCAACCGTCGCTCCGCCGTTCTTTTCATATTTGATTTTAGTTTTTCTTAAATTCGTGGTGATTATTACGATTTATATTAACTTTTATATCTAAATAAATTATTCTTTGATTTTCTCAATTCTAGATCTAAAAATCTGCATGAAAACGATTTTATGATTGAAAAAAACGATTTTCTGCACAAAAAATAGCATCTGATTATCATATGAGTATCACTGCATTATCATAATATTATCATAACACTGCAGAAAAAATGATTTTTTTTAAAAGATAACGTCTGATTATCATATGAGTATCACTATATTATCATGTTATTATCATAACACTGCAAGAAAAAAATGATTTTCTGGAGAAAATAATATTTGATTATCATATCGTTATCATAATATTATCATGTCGTTATCATAATATTATCATATGATACCGAGATGATAATATTTATGGTAACTAGATGATAATGTTATGATAATATCTATGATTATGTTATGATAAAACAATGTCTGATTATCATGTCAGTATCACTACATTATCATGTCGTTATCATAACACTGCAGTATGATAATTAGATGATAATGAAGTATGATAAGGTTATGATAATTGTATGATAACCTACGAAAAAAATAAACTACATAAGTGTTTATGATAACCAGATGATAACGGAGTAAAATCATAAATATTTTAATACCGAGAGTAAAAACATAAATCTGGAAAAAACATGAGGTATTTTCTTATAACTTTTCCGTGTTGAGGTATAAAATGTAAATATTTTTATTTTTGGAGTAAATACCTAAACTTCCCTAACTACAATTGCCAGTAATCTTCTATAAAAGCCCACGGAAATTATAATCCGCCACAAAAGAAACTCCATGTTTGCCCACGGAAATTATTTTACTACTAATAATCATTTGAGACGTTTTATTGATCAAGGTTAGGATTCTTTTGCTTTTTCTTTTTGGACGCTTTTTTAGTATTGTTATTTCATTTTTATGGTCTTTTGGAATCTCCTTAATTTGATTTTGCTATAATTTATTTTTTGAATCTCTTTGTTTTCTGTTGCAGGAGCAAATTTGTTCATTCATATAAATGTCTTTGACTAATTAGATACAAGGTGATTTCGAAAATAATTGTTACATCACTATCAATTTTAGTTTTTGTTTTTAAGTTTATCTCGAATTTCTATTATATTTTAATCTTTACTTGATATAAGTGTGTTATTATCAGGATTTAACTTCAAACCTGGAAAAGTAACAATAACAGATTACATTTTTTTTAAGAAGTACAGACTAAATTATTTATTAATTATTCCCATTTTTTTCTTTTAAATCTCAAATGGCACTCCACAATAATTTATGCATATATTCTTTTTTCTCTTTTGTACATTTGAACATTGTCTCTAATCCTTTATTTTGATTTTAAACTTTATTTGTTGCTAGCTAATATAAAAATAATTAATGACTAATACTGGATTTGTTTACACTAATGTCAATAGAATATTTATTTGGTAATCCTATTCTTACAATTTTTAAATTGAATTTCTTTGATAACAGATTTGACCATTACCTTTTGATTTGCTATTGCAGCAATTAATTTGATTTAAAGGAAACTTAATTTAGATGTAAAATATACATAATGTTTTTATGAGAATTTCTTTTTGCGTCACGCGTTATATGCTATATTTCCTTTGAATTACTAATAATTAATATCGATTTGATAATTCTAATAATTTATTGTCAATTAGACTATAATTTTAATTATTAGATTAAAGTTTATTAATAATGTAATGAAATTAGAATTATAGAATTAAATATTTATTTAATAATCAAAATATGTATAAGTAGAATAAAAAATTTAAATTTGGTAATATTTATTTTGATTTGTTAAACTAATTTAGAAATAATTAATTATTTTCTAACATTGCCTTAATTGGTTATTTACTTAATTTGATTTATAAATTTATCATTACATGATTATAATTCTAATTTAAAGTTATAAATTTTGGCCTCTAGATAGTCAAAATATATTATCGCAATTTTCTAAATTTAAATATTAATATTAATTGATTTGATAATCATATGTGTAAATTTCAAGCTATGGAATTAATTTTTATGATTTTTTTTTTTATTTTGGTAACATTATATTAAATGTTTTGCACCTTCCATAATAATTCATAATTCAATGGCAATTAACACTGTAATCTTTTTTTTTTAAATTATTTTTGGTTGATTAAATTTATTCATTTGAATATCTATTTTAAATATGTCAGTTTTTTTTTCTTATTTTTTTTTCTGCTTAAATAGAAACTCTTTGAATTATATTTTTAATCGCTTTATTATTCTCAAGACAGTTTAGTGTATAAGTAAGTTGGTTATAATTTCATTACAATTCATATTTATACCATTTTAACCTCTCAAGAAAACCATTATTGAGATCATTGATTGATGATAATTAATTATTTAAGGCTATAACCTTTTTTTATTTACTGAGGCAATTTATACTAACAATGTCTAATCATTTGCCTCATAAAATTTGTATAAATAGACTCTTTTTTTTTCATGAGTAAAATAGACTCTTGGTTGATTACTATTAAAACCTTTAACCCATTGATTACGGTGTTAACTTCTGCCTTTCTATTTTGCTACTGAATTACCTTATTTGAATACATCATTTCACTGAGATAATACGTCACTCATAGTAATAGCTAATTAAGTTTAATAAAAATAGTGTAATTATTCTTATCATTCTTTCCAAAAATATATTAGTTATTCTTTTCAATAATAATTTAACAAAAGTATTTTAAATTTATATTTAATTTTTAGTTATATATAAATTTGTTATTCTTATTGTTTAGAGACTATAAATTTATCATCTAATGGAAAAAATAAACTGAAAATTAAGACTAAATGGTCAAAATGAATAAAAAATATTATTTGATATATTTACGATGATATGAAAATTATTGTATCAAATATAATTAAGAAAATAACATGTAAATAACTATAATACAGTTGTTTATATCAATTATTTTATATATAGTATGTTGTATTTAAAGATTTATAAAAAATAAAAAATAAAAAATAATATTAATTATTTTAAAAAAATCGTACAATGCACGGACAAAAGCATATGTTATGTTTCTCAATTTATCTCAATATTGACAATGCAATATCGTATCTTTGATTTTCTTTATTGCTATGAACTTTTTAAGTAAGTACTGGCTCTTTTAAAAAATACATACTGGCTTTTTTAAAATACTTAGTTTTAAAATTATCAAACATAGACTACTAAGAAACATCAATCCTCTACAAGGCCTATTCAACGGTAATAATCACTCAACTAGAAAAATATATAATAGAAGGAAAAATCTTGAACGGAAATAAAGTTTGAAGTAAAGATTTGATACCAAGAATTACCATGACTAAGAATGAGTCGAAATGACATTTCAACATTAAAAGAAGACAATAACTATTGAAGACTTGCTATGCAATGATAGTAAATAAATGTCAAGGCCAATCACTAAAATATGTTTGGCTTTATCTTCCGAAACCGATTTTCAGTCATGGACAATTATATGTGGCCATATCAAGAGTTACTTTTTCTGACGGGCTCCAGACCTTAATAGAAGAAAATACTGCAAATTTTAAATCTTCCACAAAAATTTATTATTTACAAAGAAGTTTTTAATAATCTTCTAATTGTATAATTTGTATTATATATTTTTAATAAAAATAGTTGTTGTACATCTTCAGGTGCGTAAGCATATTTTTAATAAATTACTAAGAAAAAAGGTTAATAGCAAGTACATTTAAAGTTATTTGTATTATTCCTTCCGGTTAAAAATTAGTATTGTTCAACGGTAAAAATCATAAGATTTTATCATCGTCGTTTTATCTTATTTTCTAAAATCTTAATTTTTGTATCCATAGTCTTTCATTTTTATTTTTTTCTCTTTCGATTAATATAACTACTCTCACAATCATTCTCATATTCATTTCTTTTAAATTTTAATATTTTTTTTATTAATATTTCTTTTTAATTTTTCTAACTACTTACTAAAATTAAAGGAAATAAAAAAATACATATTAATTTATAAATTTAAAACTATTCAACTAAAAAAACTATACTGATTATTTATTTTTTAAAAGTAAAAAAAAAGTTATAATATTAAATAAAATCGTGCAACGCACGGGCCTAAAGCTAGTCTTTTTAAAAAAGAAGAGATAATTATAAACATGACTCGAATGTTTAGGGGCCATAAAAAAAAACGAACCTCATTTGAGAAATTATAATAATATGAATGATTATTTTAAGATGCTTCAAAAATTACACTTGTTGATATAAAAAAGTAAAAATAAATAAATTATATTTATCTCCAAATATATAATAAATAAGTAAATATTTTATTTTAACACGAAAATAAAACATTATCATCGTCGTCCTTTTCTGGTGGTATTGTGTACAAGAAAACTTCATTATTATAGTCATGCGTAATTTTTATGTTGTTCATATATATTTATCATTGATGGAGTCTACCTTCTGATTCGGTGGATTAACATGCAAAACAGGGTAAATGCTAACTGGACGATGGTTGTCCGATTACCTCTCCGATGCTAAAGTCGGTTTAGAGGTTTGAACGGCGTTTTGAGAATATGAATGTAATTGTGTGTTTAAACATACCTCAAACTCTTTATATAGTAGTTGAATGTATACCTTGTAAAGTTGAAATAGGAAAGTGAATCCTATTTAGTAGGGTTTGACCCTCATTAGGAGTATGATTTCTTATTCAGATATGAGTACTATTTAAGAACATCTTTCTAAATAGTCTCGTATTCGTAAGTTGGAGGTTATCTTCCTAAACTGTAGTTCGTATCCAAATAGGAAATATATTCGAGAATCCTTATAGATATGTTGATATGACTGAATCCCAAGGTCGACGCGCTTTATTTGAGTCATAAGGGATTCAGTATTATTCTTGTGGATGAGATTGTATTCCAGTCAAGGCGGATCTCATAGATTCGGCCATCGGTTTCGTCTGACTTAGCCTTTTGGGCGGAAATTTGATATCGTCTGGGAGTGGATCTCCTGCGACTCGGCGTCATAACACTTATGGTAGGATTCGGTATCCATCAATCATTAAAAGGAATAAAATATGATTATATTCCAATTTGTTTTGATGCTATTGATTTTGTACACAATAAATTAATTTATGTTTTCTTAGGAAAAATGTATCATAAATACACGAAGTGCTGGTGTATTTATACTAAAAACCCAATCCTGGCATTCTAGAAATGCTAGCTTTACGTGAGGCGTTAAACTGGGCAATCAGTAAAGGCTGGACAAATGTTATTTTTGAAGGAGACGCACTTCAAGTATCCAACATAATCAACACCAGAAACTGCACCAATGGTGCGTACCAGGGTATTTGTGAAGATATATGGCGTCTACTACGATCCTTCACGATGGCACGCGTTCAGTATACACAAAGGAAGAACAATGAGGAAGCACATAAATGGGCTCAGCAGGTTAAAAGGCTTTACCGAACACCAAGGCCATAACACTTTCAAGCGTTTTCAAATCCGGGTTCATTAGGTTAATTCCTATTTATTTGTTTGGCTTTGTTGTTTTTTTGATAGCTATCCTTATTGCTCTGTACTTAACATGCTTTTTAATACACATACCTCAGTTAAAAAAAATAAATATTAAAAACCCAATAAAATACACTATGAAAACACTATAAAATATATCATTAAAACACTATAAACTATAAAAACATCATAAATATACTATAAACACCACTAAAAATATTTAAAAAATCGATAAAAATGACGTTAAAGGTAGAAAATAAAAAAAGATATTTTTGACATTAAAAAACTAGACACGATATTTTTATAAATAAAAAAAATATGAATTGTAAACATGCCAACAAACGGAATAAAGAGATAAATAAAGTTTAAAACAAAATATTTTAAAAAATCTACTTCTTCTATTTAGGCTATTTACAACATTTATCGCCTAATTTAAATTAGGTGAGAAGTGTTCTCCAATGAGTCATTGATAAGAGTTCTCTTTCTCTCATTAAAATATTTGACTCCCTTTTTGGATTCGATTTATAATTAAAAACTCAAATATATGAATATTATTTATTTATAATATTATAGAATAATTTTACACATTAGAATATTAAAATATTATAATTATTTGTCATCAATTATTAAAATTAATATAAATATATTATATAAATAATTTTACAAAAAAATAATCTAAAAGTTATATATTAATAATTTAACGAGACGAGAACATAAAAACATTATATAAAATAATGTAATATTCGTTTAATTTAGTCTTTTGGTTGTGTTAACTTGAATAAATTAATATAATTTTTTAAAGTAATATTAATAAAAATTAAGTTTTAAATAATATAAATATTATAACAAAAAGTATTTAATAATATTTTATTTATTTTTCTTATCATACCCCTATTTAATATAGGGGTTCACTTGCAATTTACTTTCAATGAATTCATTAATGGATTTTAAATAGGGATAATATAGGAAAATTGAGTGTAAAATTTAGTTATTTTTTAAAAGTGGACAAGTATTTTGAGACAAAATAATTTCTCAAAATAGACAACTCTATTAAGACGGAGGGGGTATTTTTTAGTGTTGGAAATGGTGATTGTGGTTGGAGTGAATTTGATAATAAATTATTTAATTAATATTTGGCGATGAAAATCAAATGATTTGAGTTGTATCTCTGAATAAAACGGAAAGTCAACTTTGTTTTGTTTGACTCCATTGTTGAATTTTTTCCTTTGTTTAGAAACCACCTTCATCCATATAGTCCACAATTTTCTGGTTTTCTTTAATTCCATACTCCTCCTCTTTGATCAGGTAAATGATCTCACATCCTACCTATGAAAACCTTTTGTTCATCAACTATGAAACACATATGTCAACTGGAACACAATCTTGACGCCTTAAACGACGCGTTGCACAAGCTCAAGATTAAGATAGAAAACATACAAACTAGCGTTAAAATTCAAGAAAATCCATACGAGCAGCCTACTTACCAAGTTGTCGACTGGCTCTACCGGGCAGAACTTCTGGAATCACAGGTGAGTAAAGTACTCGCCCAGGGTGAAGAAAAACTCCGAAATGAAAAGTACGGGTGTTGCTGTCTGATGAGATGTTCATTCAGCTATAAATTGGGGAAATTAGTTTACCATAAGATCGAGACGGTTAATCGGATTTTAATTGAGAGTAATTTTGATGCTGTGGTTCTGAGACTGCCTCATGATTCTGTGGAGGTGATTCATGTGGAGACGACTGTGGGATTTGAGTCGAATTTGGGGGAGGTATGGAGACGCCTCGGCGACGAAAGTGTTGGAGTTGTTGGAGTTTATGGGATGGTTGGAGCTGGTAAAACTACTCTGTTGAACAAGATTAGAGATGAGCTGGTTGTGCAAGGATTTGATTTTCAGGTGGTGATTTGGGTTCAGGTTTGTAGAGGAGCAGGGTTTGATGGAATTCAGAATGCTATTCATAAGAAGTTGGGGAGTCCTGATGAGAGATGGAGGGTCAAAAGTGTGAAAGACAGAGCTTTGGTGGTTTCGGAATTGTTGGGGGAGAAGAAGTTTATATTGTTTTTAGATGACTTATGGGATAGGTTGGATCTCGTAAAAATTGGAGTTCCTTTGCGTAATGAGAATGGTTCTAAGATTGTGTTTGCTACAAGATCTGAGGGTGTTTGTAATGAGATGAAAGCTCAAGTGAAGGTGAAAGTGAATTGTATGCCGCGGGAGGAAGCGTTAAAGTTGTTCTGGATGAATGTTGGAGAAGACAATGCTAATTATCATGATCAGGTGGAATATCTTGCTGATGTTATTCACACACAAGTTTGCCAAGGTTTGCCACTTGCTCTAGTTGTTATCGGGCGGGCAATGGGGCGAATGAGGAGTCATAGGGAGTGGGAGCTTGCAGCAAGCACGCTAAAGAATGATCCAGGAAGGCTGCCAGGTATGAAACATATATTTCACATTCTTGATACTAGTTATGGGAGCATGGAGGATGATGTTCTCATTAGAAATTGTTTCTTGTATTGTTGCCTACTACCTGGAATGGTTAGAAAAGATGAACTAATTAGCCTATGGATTGGTGAAGGATTTCTTGATATGTCTAATAAGAATTTGGGAGAATACATTATTAAAAGGTTAGAACTTTCATGCTTATTAGAGAGTGATGAAATAAGTGATTGTGTCGGTATGCACAGGGTCTATCGTGCTTTTGGCTTGTGGTTAGCTAGTGAATATGGCAAAAAGAAGGATGAGATCTTCTTACAAGATCAGAGGTATGAGAAGTGGACAAAGGCTGTAAGAATATCAATATCTGGTCTGGTTGGTGTGATGCCTCCTTCCAATCCCTGTCCCTTGGTCCAAACATTGCTTATTAGGGATACCAACCTGAGCGTATTTCCAGCAGCGTTTTTGCAATCTATGAATGCTTTGCGAGTTTTGGACTTATCAGGAAACAAGATATTAGATGAATTATCACTTAGCAGTATTGGGGTCTTAATCAACCTGCAATATCTCAATCTTTCTTATACAAGCTTAAGAGAACTACCAACTGAAGTGAAAACTTTAAAAAAGTTGAAGGTTTTACTTTTGGATTATACTGAAAATTTGCTAATTATATGTAAAGGATTGATTTCAAGCCTTTCCTCACTACAATTATTTAGCAAGTTAGGTAATGAAATCTTTGATGACACATTCCTGTTAGAGGAATTGGAATGCCTTGAATATGTGCCTCAGATAAATGTTTGTCTGTTTAGTCATCAAGCTATACAAAGAATGGTGAGCTCTGAAAAATTACAAAGTTGTATCAGAAAGCTATCTCTTAGAAAAGTAAAGGGTCTCAAAATACCAATTTCAATTCTGTCAAGAATGGTGAATCTGGAGGAACTTACCATAGAAGAATGTGAAATTCTAGCAGCTGAAACTGAGAAGGACCACTACTGTGTGTTGAATTTCCGTGATCTACGAATTCGTCATTGTTCTGCAATCTGTAGTTTGGAGTGGCTCATTTTTGCTCCAAAACTTCGGACTCTCGACTTGAGTAGCTGTGAATCATTACTTGAAGTTATAGGGAAAGATTTTAGATCGGAGGAAATCAAAGAAATCGATGAACGCCTGGGAATATTCTCAAGTGTGCAGCAGTTACGTTTACAAAATCTACCATCTCTTGAGCGCATTTGTCCTCAAATTCTGCACTTCCCAGTTCTCAAGGATTTACTTGTAATTGGCTGCCCAAGACTACTGAAGCTTCCACTCGATTCACGATGCATAAACGTGTTAAAGCAAATTAAAGGAAGCAGAGCCTGGTTGGATCAATTGCATTGGGAGGATGAAAATGTTAGAGCCGTATTCTATTCGAAATTTCAAGGTCATGCTCTGAACTCTCTCTTAGCATTTAGCAATACATTGTAAGGCTTAAAATATTATTTCTCTCACACTTAATCCCTTAAACATGCAAAATAAGGTAATATAGGTTAACTGATAACCTCCGTTAACCCATTCAGTACCTATTATTAAATAATAATGTAGTTTAAATTTGGCCTAATTACTTAAAAAACCCCTACCTTGTAATATTTTTTCGTTTATACCCCGACCTAGGAAAAAATTCATTTATACCCTTTTTTTGATTTTTTGTTTTCAACTCTACCCTAGAGCACTAAATTGAACTTTTCTTATTTAGAAAAAAGTTTAAAATAGTCCTTTATTTTTTAACCTATATTCTAATTGGACTTTAATGTTATTAATAGTACAAAAATACCTTCTTTATAAAATTAAACTTGTAATAATTATTGAATCTATATTACCTATGAATAATTTTTGAACACAAAACCGTAAAACTATATAATTTTTTTTCGAATTCTCCGTCCGGAGGAGGAGGAGCCCGCTGCTCCTCAGGAGGAGGAGGAGCGATCTGCTCCTCCTTGCTGTCAAGGAGGAGCAGATCGCTCCTCCTTCACATGGAAGAAGGAGCAGATCGCTCCTCCTTCCATATGAAGGAGGAGCGAGCGGGTCTGCTCCTCCTTTATATGGACCCGGAAAAAAATAAAAATAAAATAAATTTTTTTGTCAAAAAATCCATAGCGGTGTATAAATTGAAAGAGTACGGTGGTTTGTCGGAAATATTTTTTAATTTATTTAGTAATTTAATAATAAATTTAAATATAATTAATTTGTTAGATTTATTTAAACATTTTTAAACTTGAAGGACTTATTTTTATTTTTTCAAACAGAAAAAAGATGATATAATCTTTCTATTTAATTATTTTTAATATTTTCACCCTTTAATTAAAGGCCTATTATTTAAAAAACCCCCACCTTGTAATAATTTTTTGTTTATACCATGACCTAGGAAAAAATTCATTTGTACCCTATTTTTGATTTTTCATTTTCAACTGTACCCCAAAGTACTAAATTGATCTCTTTTCATATACAAAAAAGGCTAAAATAATCCTTTAAATTTAACTATTATTCTAATAAGACATTAATCATATTAATTGTTCAAAAATACCTTCTTTTCCAAAAAAAAAAAATTAAACTAATAATAAATATTAAATTTATATAATTTTTTTTTTGAAAAAAAATTCCGGGCTCCTCCTCGAAGGAGGAGCACGAGTTGCTCCTTCCTCCATGGAAGGAGGAGCAGATCTGCTCCTTCCCCATCTGCTCCTTCCCCCCAATGGGAGGAAGGAGCAGCTGCTCCTCCGAGCAGCTCCGACATTAAAACGATAAAAAAAAAATTAAAAAAAATTAGCGGGTTCGATAAATCGGGGGAGTACGATGATACGCCGAAAATAATTTTTTAAATAATTTAATTTGTTATTAAAATATTTAAAAATAATAAATTAGAAGATTAATTTGAACATTTTTAAAGTTGAAAGACTTATTTGTATTTTTTAAAATAAGTAAACATATGGCGGAACCCTTCTATTTAGTTGTTATTAACATTTTTATCCTTAAAAATTTTATATAGTCAATTGTACCCTTTTTGGGGTAGAGATGAAAATGAAAAATCAAAAAAAAGGTACAAATGAACTTTTTCCTAGGTCATGGTATAAACGAAAAAATATTACAAGGTGGGGGTTTTTTAAGCAATTAAGCCTTAATTAAATAAACTGTCAAAAAATAAAATTTTGGGGTACAGTTGAAAACGAAAAATCAAAAGAAGGGTACAAATGAATTTTTTCCTAGGTCGGGGGATAAACGAAAATATGTTATAAGGTGGGGTTTTTTTTAAGTAATTAGGCCTTTAGTTTTATGCAAATTACAAAAATTATTAAAGTTTTGGACTGTCTTTTTGGTCTGAAATTCACAGGTTCCTGTATGCTTACCAGGATTCTATTTTTTTTTACTATTATTAATGTAGATTGCATTGAACCTGGAGGAGTTCAACACTCCACTGACTCTGTGAGTTCGTCTCCGCATACAGTCATAGAGGAGCAACAAAACCTAGAGCCTCTAAACATTCGAGGTATCATTAAATGTACCTTATATTAGTTTCAGTGAAGAATGTTGCACAACCATTTGGTCCAAATGCTAAGTTATATTAATTCCTTAATGCCAGTTGAGGATGAAATCGTTCCAGTTAAACATAAAAGTGGCACGTCCCACCTGAGTGTCCCATCTGCAGGAACTGTTCTTTCAATGATGAAAAGGAAATCAGTGCTGGAGCCTCGTGTGGGCAAGCATAGTATTGTAATTGTTTCACCAAAGCCCTTTACCTATAAAGAACTAAAACAGGCAACTAACAATTTCTTAAACCAAGTTGGCGCTGGTGGTTATGGTAAAGTGTACAAGGGAATTTTAACAAATGGTGAAGTCATTGCAGTTAAGATATTTAAAAATGAGTCTTCTAGATCAAGCTTGGGGTTTCAGACAGAGATGAAAATCGCTGGTCGGATCCATCATCGAAATGTTGTCAAGTTGGTCGGATCCTGCATTCATAAAGTTCATCAAATGCTTGTTTATGAGTTTGTTCCCAACAACACCTTAAGATATCACTTATATGGTGAGTGATTTTTCTACTGCTTTTGGTTACCATATTTATAAATTCCTAAGCTGATAGAACTGTAGATACAATTAAAATCTCACTTGAGCTAAAAACTTTATGTACTAATGTTATTGTAATTATTAAGGAAAATAATTGACATTGCAGATTTGGACAAAGTAGTTATTAGTTGGTCAAAAAGAATGAAAATTGCATTAGGCACCGCAAAAGGATTGGCATATTTGCATGAAGGCTGTGAGTGTTTTCTTTATACTCCTTTTATTTACTTTACTTATAGTAACTAGCTATTTTGTGTTGTGAATTCTGATTTTGTTTATGGAATTGCTAGTTCAGTTTTAACCCTTTCATGGTTTTCATCATTTTTCAGGTTCACCCAGGATCGTTCACAGGGATATTAAGCCATGTAATATTCTTATTGACTATAACTTTGAACCAAAGGTAATATTCATGAGATTGTAACTATATTTTAGATAGCTTGTTTTTTTAGAATTTTTTCCTTCAATTTTTCTTGTAAATTACTTGTGCATTTTGATTACTCATAAGAATATAGATCTCAACCTGATCGGTTGACAGATTTTGCATTAAAAGTCAAAAACAACACAAGACTGAGACAAATCATGCCCAAAAAGATATATAAAAAAAACTGAAAGCAACTTGAAACTTATATGATCAGAGACCGAATTGTTTTTTAGATAAAAACAATCTAAAGCAGAAATAATTATAGACCAAAACTGACTCAAAATTTTCATAACTTGAATTCTGCAAGACCTGAAATCGACGACCGAAAATTTAGTATTATTTCAGTTTATAACTTGCATGAGCACGGTTTAAATTCTAGAACCTATGAAATACCATTTTTAGTTAATAAAACAATAGAATACCAAAATTGAATTTCCATTTAAAATTTAGTTGGATGGATCCTGATAGTTTAATAGAAAAAGTAAACTAAAGAAAGAAAACATAAGTATATGTATATTCAATCCTTTAATAGTTACTAATATATTTAGTTTTTTGAAAAATTATAAAATATTAGAACTATTAATGTAGTAAATCTGTAAAAAATGAAAATCTATGACAACACTTCTCCAATAAATTTTAAATGGAGATGTAAAATCAACAAAATATTAAATAAAGAATTAGATTCTATAAAAGTAAAAATTAAATGCATGATTTTCAATTTGGAAAGTGATGATATTACTGTTGTCTATCAATAATAAAAAAAGTTTTTTTTCTTTCAATCTTATTAAAGTCGATATTCTCATTATATGATGATCTGCTAATCTTGTTCATCACACCGCTCAATTTATGGTTAAAATCAATGAAATTATTCATTGTATAACTATAGTCATTTACTATATTCTTTCTGATAGTCTAGTTTTTAAAACTTTAGTGTCCATTTTAGAAGATTAAGCAAAATCCATGTCATGATATGGGTTCATATATGCATGACTATATGTTAGGTTGACATCATTTTAAGCCTTGTTATTTGTAAAAGTTCCAAATAAGATTATTTTGGTTTGATTAAATCTATATGTTAGTCTTGAAGAATATGTATGATAGAGCAATGCTAGTGTCCACACGGTTGGAAAAGATATTAAAGAGTTTCCCATTACAATTGGGTTATACCAAGAATCGGCTTTTAGTTTGTATCTCTTTACCCTACGTGTAGATGGCTATGAGTTCTGATAACAAGTGTTTGGCAATGAAAGGACAACTCACTTAAAAGATGAATGTGATAGAGATGGAATATTAAGATGAATGTGTTGACATACAAGAGTAGATAGAATTTGTAACGAGCGTGTTCCAGAGAACTTTTTTTCCTCTTCTCTTTAAATGAGGATTAAAGGATTTCACTCCAACTCCCGTGATGACTCGAACCCAAAACCTATCTGTCTTAGGTGAGGGAGAGATAGACATAAGTAAACTTAGAGAAGAGTGATTCAAAATGGTTTGGAGGTTTTGGGCCTGTTTGAAAATATGATCCGAAAAAATACGAAACGAAAGAAAAGAATTTATACGGCTGACCCCACTTAATTTAGGAAGTTGAACTGAGTTGAGTTTAATTTATCAACTTTTACCAAATTCAGCTGGGCTTAATTTGCATATGAATTTTCATACAAATGTCTAATATTATTTAGCTTACCCATGTGAACAGTGTGACAGTAATTTAATTGTCATTTGATTTAAGTTTATGTTATTTCATGCTCGAACATTTTATGATTGGTTTTTTTTATTCTAAAATACAATAGATTATTTATAGTCATACAAAAATCTATGTTCATACATACTTTCTATGTTTTTGTTCAGATTACAGACTTTGCAACTGCAGTAGAATTTTCAGATGATGATTCTGATATTGAAGCTGATATCACTGGAACTATGGGGTAAAATATGCATATGCTCTTTACATTTTCATTTTTCCCATCTTCATTATGAAATGAGTTCTAACAATGAATACGTAATACCATCATCACTAAGTATTTATTAGTAAAATTCACAATGGTTAAAATGAGAATATTCGTAAATTAACATGTATTATCTTGTAATTAACCCTGACAGCTATGCAGTTATAGTTGCTCAATTGCTGGTCGGGTTCTTGTTTTAGCTGTTATACTTATTCCATGAGTTTGTTAACTGTATTCTAAAATATATATATGTTTTATTCGTGAGTGTAGTTATTTGGATCCAGAGTATTTAATAAAGAACTCGGTCAGTGATAAGGTAGATGTCTTTTCTTTTGGTGTCGTGCTTCTGGAGTTGATCACCGGTGAAACCCCTCAAAGACCTATAGAGCGCTATAACTCTGAGAATCTACTTTTTGAGGTATTTAACTATGACATCTTAAAAAGTTCCGAGATGATTGATTAATCAAAATTTTCTGAGCAAATAACGAAATCTTATGTTTATCAAAATCCAGGTCAAGCGAGTTTTAGGAACCAGGGACTATGATTATCTTATTGATCCCAAGTTGCAGAAAGAATATAATGAAGATGAAATGCAGCGCATGATTTATTGTGCCGCAGCCTGTGTTTACAAACCTGGACGAGATCGCCCAAAAATGAGTGAGGTAGGTGAAAAGTAGTGTTGATTTAAGTAGCAACTGGGTTGTTGATTCTAATTATTTGTTCAATTTTATATTCTATATACAGCACATAATAATATTAAAGATATAGTTGATTAAATTGAGTATACTTAATTGAGGAGATAAATAGTGTTTTAATTTTGGAAAAACTAATGGAAACGACTATGAATGTAAGTAATTATCAAACTTTGGAATTTTGAAAGGTTATTATTATATAGTATTGTATTTCGATCTGATAGTCTTAGATTCGATTCCCTGTCCCCATTGTGATTAAAAAAAAGGCTAATACAGTAATTGATTTGCAATACAAGGCCTGAATAATTCAACTCCTCCCGCAAAACTACTTCCTAAGCAATAATACATCATCTCTGTTTTATCCATGCAGATAGTTGAAGCTCTACAAGGGAATATGCCTTTGGAGCGCATATGGAGCAACGATGATGTCAAATTTCTGTTTCTTGACAATTTTAAACAACCATACGGGTCATTTCAGGGGAGCGGTCGCTCAAGAGAAGAGAGTGATTGGGAAGAAGTTTGGGAACACATGGAAGAAGAGTTGAGCACGGCAAGATAGTGAAAAGAAAGGAATTTATTCCTAGATGGGTTTTTTTATGGATCACTCGCATAAGACGTCAACTATTTCTGAATTGCGGAGTTCACTCTTGGAAAAGTGGTTAGCTCAAGCAAGAAAAATCAGACTTTTATTGTAAATAACCAAGTTTTTATCATTTCAAGTAATTGATTATGATACATAGGTCAATTTTCTGTAAAGTTTCTTCAATTTAACCATTGAATTTTTGCGCTCAACTATCACCCTAGGTGGTACTGCAGCTAACATTAGCAATAGCGAAGATGATCGGCTTAAATGTAAATGAATGCCGGTAAAAAGTTTTGGTATAGGAGTTTGTTGACAAAGTCTTCAACATAGGCAAAATGTATTAACTAGCTCTTGTACTCTTTAATTCTCTAAGGTCCTACTATTATTTAACTACTTGTATTGAACTATAGGGCATCTACTTTTGTTAATGACTTTGGTTTCTACCAGAAGTGCAATCTTTCTTGACCCTAATCATTAATGTCGCACCCATAATTTTAATAGATATAGCTTATGATTACACCACAGATTAAAGAATCGTATATGACTGACTGGTTGCTATCCAGTCCAAAAAGTTTGAACTGGCAGTTGAACCTGTTAAACTGCCGGGGGAATTGTTTGAGTTTGATGTAGGGAATTAGCGACGGCCAAATCTATCCGTAACTACCTAAAAGCCATCGCTTTTTTATTTGTTTTATCTTTTACTAAATTTGTTCAACCGGTTAAACTAAAAACCGGAAGCCCCAATACTTTTGATCTACATCTTTATCAGGTAGCAGAACTGATATTTTTTTGGTCGATTCGGTTCGGTTTGAATTTATTGACATATCTGTAACTTTTGATCTAAAATCAAACAAAAGCCTTAAAAACTTGGGCAAAGCAAAGTAAAAGAAAAGTTTCAAAATTAAGATAAAATCAAACAAAAGCCTTTTCATTTTCTTCGATTTCTTCAGTTTTTCGATTATTTTGGTTTTACAAACCCTTTGAGCGAATCATCAGCCAACTTCAAAATTTCTTCAAACTGGCTATGAAACCATACCGTTTTCACCGAATAATTGAGCCAAAGAGTGAACTTCAGTTCGGTTAGGAGTTTGGTTTGATTTTTGCTCAACTCAATATATATTCCGATGTATCAAGTCTGCATATATATATATATATACACACACACACACACACACCAATGAACTATAGCTCAAATGGTATGTGTGGTAGACTGTAGGCAGTATTCTACTAAATAAATGAGTTCAATTCCTCCAACAGACGCTGAAAATTTTCCTTCCCAAATGATATAAGGTCTGCATATATATAGCGTACTGCTTTACATCAATAAGAATAAAACAGTCATGAACAATCAAAACTCAATTCTACCGATTGGCAAAAGATTCAAATGAGTCAATTGCACGATACGTTCAATATTGAAAAATCATGCATGATACTTTTGCAGCGTTGAATATCCGGTTTCAGAAGATGATCTAGTTCTGTTAAAAGAAGAAGAAGATGATCTAGTTTAAATGATAATTATTGGTTTCGGTTCGGTAAACATTGGCCATTTGTGGGATCTTTGTATGAACACCATGGCAGGTTGCTGTTTCAGAGGTTCAGCTAAGCATTTTGTCAAACAAATTGCTTCTACAAAAGCATTCAATTGAACAAACCAAATAAAAAACAAAAAGGGGCGTTCCGAGAATCGAACTCGGGACCTCTTGCACCCAAAGCAAGAATCATACCACTAGACCAAACGCCCTTATTGCTATGTTTTATGAAATGACGGTAAATATAATCTCAAACCTTAATCAAACATTTTAATTTTTTATTTTAATCACTAAATTATATTTTTTTAACTTTTATTTCTCTTTATCTTTATATTTTTCGGTCAAAACTATTTTGATAGTAGCCGTAATTTATTTACTTTTTATCAAAAAACTTTCCATGTATTATAATTTGATCTAAAAATTCGTTTTTAAAATAAAATTAATAAAATCCGGTTGCACATGTCAATTTCCGGCTACCACCTAAGCATTTTTTGTGACAATATATCAAAATATTCATTTTAATGATAAAAAAAAATAGTTTAATAACTGAAATGATAAAAATTTAAAAGTTAAATGATAGTCAAGATCAATTATCCTAGGATCAATCATGAAATGTTAGGCAACAATTTTCTCTCTCTACAATTTTTGCTCTCACTTCTCTCTAAAAAAAGGTCTCTTCTTCTTCATCTTTTAAAGGGTGGGAGAGAATGATTTCCGGTTAACCGGAAAATCATCCTCTCTCCGCCCATATTACTAATTATTATAGATCTACTTGTTTTAATTCAATAAATCTTAATTTAAAGTCTAAGTTTTTGATTTGGGTCTTGTTGATTCTCTTGTTGGAATAAAGTTAAGGTCTTTTATATCTCATTTGCTTAGATTTCTTAGATCTCATAAGAAATTTTAGTGTTTATTTGAGCTTTAACTTTTAAAGTCTTGTAGATCTAAGAAATTAAAAGGGTATGGATCTATCTTTTTAGAGTTTAAATGAAGATGAGGATCGAAGATCGGAAATAGTAGGTTTCAAAGGATCAAGCGGATTGAATGGAAGATCGGAAAAAGAAAATATCGACACACCCTCTCAACGGAATTGTTGTGTTAAAGTTTGGGGATTTATGTTTAGAATTTTCTTTTTTTCGATTATTTTTTGCTTGTATCTTATTGTTCCCTATTATTTTATTGGGATTTTTTGAAAAGTATCATGTTTTTGCAAAGTAATTAGAAAAATACGGACGGGTAATTATATTTGGGAACAACACTTATTTACTTAAACTAATTGTATTTGTACGTGATTATTTGAAATAATTTATAACAAACACGTACTCCATTCCCATCGGGAAACGGGATCATTTTTACTTCTTTAATTTTCTGTTGTTGCTCGCTTTAATTTTTATGCTGTCCCTGTTTCCGTTTCTACCGTTGGATTTGTAGACTTCTATTCTAATCTTTGACTTAAGGACAACTTTATGCTGCTTTTAGGAGTCAAAGTGGACTGTTGGGTGGGAAATGCTAAATGACAATTTAATATTGCAGGATTATGAATATTCATTAGTCATCAAAAGAAATTAGTTCACCCCTTCATTGTTTGGGGCTTCTGTTTTGGGATCAGGAAATAAGAGTTTCTAAATATGTCTTTTTAAATAAAAATTTAATTATTATATAAATAAAAGAGAAACTGGTCAAATAAAATTGGATGAAAGATCCCACTAATTTTATTTTCTAGTTAGCTCTAAGATTAAAATCTAACTTCTATTAACATTAAAGTAGGTGTAACTGTTTTATTAATTTTTATTTATTGTTTGCTATTATCATGATTTTGATTTAGAATTAAGAATAAGTATTACTCCTCTCTCTAATTTAAATTTTAAAATTGTATTTAGGTATTTAGATAATTAGAAATATTTTTATTTTTAAATTATAAAAAATATATAAAGACATTCATAAAAGATATTTATTATTTTTTATAAAGTATACATAAAATATATTTATTATTTTCTTTTTTAAAAGAATCTATTCAAAAATATATCAAAATTAATTATTTTAAATTACAAAGTATACACAAATTACATATAAAATCTATCTATTATTTTTTATAAAATTTACACAAAATATACTGATTATTTTCTGAAAAAATAATACTAAATCTATTCAAAAGTAATTATAAAGTATACACAAAATATACATAAGATATATTATTATTGTTATTATTATTTATAAATTATACACAAAATATACATAAAGCATACTTGTTATTTTCTAAAAAAATTATCAAATCTATTCAAAAATAATCACAAAATATACATACAATATGTTTACTATTTTCTCAAAAATATACGCAAAGGATGCTTTTTTTTAAAGTACCAAATCTAATAAAAAAATATATCAACATCAATTATCTTAAAATTGAAAAGTACACACAAAGTAATTTATTATTTTAAAATTTAAAATTATACACAAAATATATTTATTATTTTAAAAATTACAAAATATACAGTATATATAACATATATTTATTATTTTAAAATTAAAAAATATACATAAAATATACACGAAAAATACACAAGGTGTATATATTATTTTAAAATAAAAAAAGTACAAATATACATAAAGTATACACGAAGAATACACAAGGTTTAATTATTATTTTAAAATAAAAAAAGTATGTACAAACTATACATAAAATATACACGAATAATAAACAATGTGTATTTATTATTTTAAAATTAAAAAATATACACAAAATATACACGAAGAATGCACAATGTGTATTTATCATTTTAAAATTAAAAAATATATGTACAAAATATACATAAAATATACACAAATAATACACAAGGTGTATTTATTATTTTAAAATGACAAAATATACACAATATATAACAAAGAATATTTATATTTTTAAAATTAAAAAATATATACAAAATATACACGAAGTATACTGATTTTTTCTATAAAAAAAATACAGCTGATATACAACAATTATACGGATTGTATGCCTAAATATTTACAACCCATTCATCACATAAAGTATCCAGATTATATGCCTAAATAGTTGACAAAAAAATGATAATCAAAATTAAATCAAACACATAAAATATACAGATAGTATATAAAAAAATATTTTAAAAATATATTAAATCAATCTAATATTATGTATATTAAAAAATGCAGATGGTATATAAAAAGTATACAAATGGCATACCGAAAATCTATGGATAATATACAATAAATATACAATAGTATACCAAAAATGCTTGTAATCTTCCTAAAATTTACATCAAAGAGGCTCCTGATAACATAAATCATTGACCATAATTAGAGCAAATTGTTTGCCAGTGTACTTGAACATTATGCCGGAAGAATTGCCAAGAAAATTATCAATATAGACATCTTTTCCAAAAGAGATGTAAAATATAGAGGATCTGATAAAATGGTTGGCGGTTCCCTCAACAACTAGATCCATTTTGACCTTCAATTGTGACCGAAAAACAACGAGGTACTTAAAAAATCCCATCTGCTCAATTGTAGTAGCCATAGAAGAAGAACAAATAATTATGATTTAATCTACAAATTAAATGAAAGACCATGACCAAATCAAGAGACAAAAACCCAATTATAATTTACTGTTTTCTCATAATTCTTCTAAAGAAAATAAAAGGTGGGTAACAAACAAAATGGAACATGCATGCATGCTGCTAATAAAAAAATCAAGAATTTGGAATGTTTGGATGTTGAAGGGAACAAATAAAAGAGAACCCATTTCATGAATTGAAGGAAAATAAAGAAAACGCATATAAAGATTGAAGAATCAAGAGATTATGATACTTAACTCCGGTCACGGTGTCATCTCTGAAATTAAATGGAGGCTATTGAAACAAAGCGAATCCAATCAAAATCTTGGAGTTAAATCTGTACATGTACGGATAAACCTTGACTAACAACAACGAGTTTCTTCTAAGAACTGTAATAAAGGTCTGATCACCAGCCGACTACTCGGTTTGGAATAAACCGGAGGACGGCGGAAAGTGGAGAGCAAAATATACAGATAAGGGCAGTTTAGCAGGTTAGTGTTGTGTGAGTAAAGGAGATAAGCCATCAGAGAAAAAACTATTGTCAGTACGTATCCAATCAAAAAAAAAGATGTCAGCACGTGTTATGGAAAATAGAAAACTTTTGCTGCAAAAAATTTAATGTGTCGGTATTTATCTAATTATTTTCAGTTTTCACGTGGTAGGTCTAATTTCCTCTATTTTATTTTAATATTTGAAAGATCATATATGGATCCATTGTTATATGACTTTCACGTTTTGTAAGTTGAATCTTCATAATCGACTCTATCGTTTGGAAAAAAAAAAAAAGATCAATTATCCTAAATCTTTGTTGAGTTTTCTAAATAGCTTTTAGGTCTTTTTATCCACTGCTTATTTCATAAAATTCATAGCAATTCAGTACTAAGTTCTACATATTTGCATGACAATTCATACTGCAAAAATCTCTGCTGGACAACCAAGTGATTAACTTTCAATAAATTTTAATCAAGCAAGCAAAATAAAGCACAATTAATCAATTTTTTGTTTAAAAAAATGAATTCCCTATAGATTTCCTTGCAATTCCAGAAAGTTGCAAATTTTCGTTAAAGATACACATTGAATTGAACAACTAACAATTCAAAACCCATTATTAATGAATAAAAAATCTCACAAAAAATAACATCTTTACACAAATTAAGGCAACTTCCCAGATAAAAAAACAGCAAACTTATTACTCTCAGAGTAACAAAAATCAATCCCATGACCAATCAACAGCTCTTCAATCAATCTCTGAACTTCCTCAGGCACCTCACTCTCACACTCAATCTCATAACATATACCAAACTCAAACACACTCTCATCAACTTCCAATTTCAATCCTCTCCAATCAAACACTTGTCTCACATTCTTAAACCCACCTAAACAAACCAACCCATCATCATCATCATCCCCACCAACCCTAAACTCCTCCGCAACTCTCATCATAATCTTTGACCTCTCCAACGCCCACAGCCGCCGTGGCTCGGCCACACACATCCGCCCGAGTAGCGGGTCGACGGGCTCTTCTTGCTCCTCTATGCGGCTGATGCCGTTGGCGAGTGTGGGCTTTGATTTGAGTGTGAGGGTGCAGTGGGAGTCTTGATTGTAGAAGCGGAGGCGGAGGATTGCGAGATTTGAGGCGAGGTGTGAGGTGGGTGTGTCGAAGAAGATGTTTTCTTGGATTAGGGTTTGGGTGTGGAAGGGTGAGAGGATGTTTGAGAGTTTTTGGTGGGATTCGGAGTTTGGGAGACGGAGTTTTACTTCTACTTCCATGGTGGTTTTGTTTTTGTTTTGGTTGGGTGTTTGGTTGGTGAGAAAGTGGAGGAAAATAAAAGTTCGAGAATTTTTATCTTTTATGAATTTAAAAGGAGATAATTTAAAGTATCTGACGTGGAAATGGAAAAGAAAGATGACAATAAGGACTGGTGATTTTTACGAACGGTCCCCCAATTTTACTTTCTCGCCTACTATAACCCATCCCTAAAGTTTAAAACGTATCTTAGCAGTCTTTGTATTTCAAATTATATCACAACTAGCTCGATTCTTGCGCATTGTGCCGGTAAAATTAATTTTTTTTAATTATTTATATTATATTTTGGGCATATAAATATTCCTTACTATGCGTAAGTGATTCAACAAAGTATAGAATAATTTATTTTATTATAATTGTTTGATGTGGTTGTATTAAGTTTCTTAAAAATAATCAACTAATATATACTTTATAAATATAATATCATAGAAAAACATTACATTTTCTTTAGACAGATACTCGTATAAAATAATTTTAAACCTTTCTAAGTATATAATTTTATTTCTATTTAAATTTTAAATTAGATCTTTGATTATTTTACTTAAAAATAAATGAGTCATATATAATCAATATTTTATTTAAAATAAGAAAATTAAAATCAATTATCAATAAGTAACTTTTTTTAAAAAAAAAAATATCTAAAAGAACGATCAATCTAAATATTGTATACCTCGCTCATTTTGATTTCGAAAATATGCTTATTTGTTTTTATGAGTATTATGAATTTATAGCTCCAATAAATTGATCAATTCCTATCCACTAGAATATATTAGCTAGAATAAAGTCAAGGGTCACTTTAACAATATTATAAAAAAAATATGTAGTATTAATAATATCTCTTAATATGTGTGTAAGTCAAGAAGTAACAACTTTTTTTCTATATATATGGGACAAAGAAATATTTTTAATGACGAGAAATTCTTATGTAGACTCGGTCTACCACGTCATCCGTAGACTAAGCCAATGATATCATAACACCTCATTAAAATGAGGGTATTCTTGTAAATTCGCTTTTTATTTGCATACACTTTTGAATAATGATATTACAAGAATACCCTCATTTTAATGAGGTGTTATGATATCATTGGTTTAGTCTACAGATGACGTGGTAGACCGAGTCTACCTAAGAATTTCTCTTTTAATGACACAAACTACCAAGAATGGTTGAAATATAAATTTAAAGTACATGAATGGTTGAATTAATACGTTTTAAATTATAAAAATAGTTGAAGAAGAGAGTAAAGTTTAAGGACCGTTGCTAAAAATTGCCCTAATTAAAAAGAATTTATTTTTATTGTTTAAATGTCTTCTATCTATTTTCGATTCTTAATTCGTAATAAATTGTATTTCCTATGTGCTTCATCGGTAAATTTTAATCATTTTAATCAATAAAAATTAAAGATTTAAAAAAAAATTATATTTTGTAAATTAAAATAATATAAAAAAAGAAATGATTACTGTCAATAATGAAAACAAACTATTGACAACAGTTAAAAATAATATAAGTAAAAATTTATAGACTGTTAGGGTTTTTTATATGAGAAAAAAAAGTGGGAGAGAGCGTTTTTTTTAAGTTAGACTAATGTTTACAATCAGTTATAACTCTACGGTTTAAAATTTTCTAGACTTAATGTCATAAAAAATCTATTTGGAGACGGATATTATCACATTTTGGCGAAAAAATTATATAATTTCAACTCAATTATAGTGATATGAGAAATAATTGTGATTTTGTTTTTGAGCACATTGAGTTGGAATTATGTAAGAATTTTTCTTTAATAAACCATGGCATTACACTTGGCTAAAAGCCCAGAATACGTCCACCAATTTGTTACAAATTCCACTTCTCTTTAGGAGGAAAAAAAGGTTTGTTGTTCTAGCCAGGATTTACATTATCACTAGATCCAAATTACCAGTCTTAGATCCCTCTCAAATTGCAATATTTTACAAACTTGTTGATGTTACATGAGAATTGATCAACTTTCACATTCTTTTTTCTAGGAAATTCTTACTAATTTTTCAAGTGTATGACTGCAGAAAATATCAACATCTACGTATAAAAAAACAACAACAAAAGATGTTAGTTACTGAATATGAAAACGTTACAAAATAATCAACAGAAGAAAAAAATATTATATCAATAGGACTAAAAAACAGTTTGATGATCAAAACTGAAAACATCAGCTATAGTGGGGTAATTGATCCTAATGATATTCAAATTATTATTTTTTATATTTAGGTGACTAAATTTTAATTTATTTTATTTTAGTTATTAAATTTTAATATAATCTCAAATGAGATTTTTCGTGCCAAAATGCATACGTTGTAACAAATTTTCCCATGTCGCCAGATTTTGCTAGTTTTCTTAAAAACTTTCACGTATACATAATTCTAATTTGAAAGGAAGTTTTTAAATTAAATTATGCGTACATGACAAACTTTTAAGTAAAAGAAATAAAATTTGGCTACTATATATGTATCTTGACCAAAAACTTTTCATTAAAATTAAATTAAATTTTAGTAGCTAAATTGAAAAGTATTTAAAATTTGAAAACCAAATTACAAATAAACTAAAGTCCATTCATCAAATTGCAAAAAAAAAAAAAAGATAATTTCGATACCATCATAATCAACTTCCCATTGAATTTACAATTCAATGGATGAAGATTTGGACATCATGTAGTTCCTAATTATTCCAAAAAAAATATAAATAATTGTATTTGTATCAACCTATGTAGGTTTTTTTTGTGGAAACCTATGTAGGTCATATCTTCACAAAATTGACATAAAGAAACTCTTTTTTTCTTTTGAATTGACTAACTGATGCAGCCTTAAATACAAGTCATTTAATAAATTATAGTAGAAGACTTATATGCAAATAAATACTACTACTCCATTCAATTTTCTTACCTAAATGATGTCTGATTAGCTGCTTCATGCAAGTAGTTCTGTATTGTTCAATTTTCTTTGCTTAGGCCCAGTCTGAATGACTTTTCTTATAGCTATATATAAGTCAACTTTACAATCCACAGATAGTTAAATTTTAGTGGAAGAATTTCATAAATTAAATCCGATTTAATAAGAAATCCCGTAATTTGACTGCAATCTATTTAGTGTTACACCTAATTTACAATTTGAGCCCATAATTAGCCAACAAAAGCTGTATATACTTATTTAATTACATGGCTAATGACTGATTTTACGTTAATGGAAAATTATACTAATGGTATTTGAACGTTTCTAAATTTATTTTTTGAGTGCCTGAATTTTAATTCTTTTTACATTAGTAGTTCAACTTATTATATGCATGGAACGAGTAATTTCAATCATTTTTTGATTATCGGACTATTGATAAGACCAAAAATAAATTTTAAATTTACTGATATATATATATAATTAGCTATTGATTCCACAAGTATCATATAACACATACTATTTTTGCAACTACGACAGAAAAAATTACGTAAATATGAGTTTAGTTTTAATTTTAACATAAGTCGATTGAAAAAACAAATAAAAACGCTTGTTTGATACTCTTAAGAAATTTTTTATTTTTGAATGTCCCATAGTATTTGACAACTGTTATTCATAAAATACTTTTTTAACTTTTTTTTTGTACCATCTTCAATTGAGAGTACATTTTTAAAGAACATTTTCGGAAAAATGTGATGTATTTAATGTAATATGAAGAGCTAAAAGTAAAATTACAAGAAATTTTTAAACAATATGCAACATGAATATTCTCAATTAGGATGGAACGGAAAGAACATATTACCTAAAAATAAAAAAATTAATTTAAAAGAAATAAAATTTCAAACACTGATATATTAAATTTTTAAAAAGTTTTGATACTACCGACATAATATTTTCTAATTCAATTAAAAATGAGTGAATTAACACCAACTTTTCCTATAAAAAGCTATGAAAGAAAGCAAGAAATCTCCACCAAACATCTCTACAAAATAAACAAGAACCATGGTTGTAGTTGAATTAGCACCAAAGCTTCCAGTTCTTGATTTCAGCAAAGAAACACTCAAGCCTGGTTCAAGTTCTTGGCTCAAAGCTTGTGGTGAAGTTAGGTTAGCCCTAGAAGAGTATGGCTGTTTTGTTGTAGAGTACAATAAATTAACTGCAGGGCTTCGTAATGAAGTTTTTGGAAAGTTGAAGGAGTTGTTTGATCTTCCTACGGAGGTTAAAATGCAAAATAAGTGTAAAAGGCCATTGATTAGTTATATTGGTCAAAATTCAAGGATTCCTCTGCATGAAAGTATGGGGATTGAAGATGCAGAGACTCCTGAGGCAGCTCATAATTTCACCACCCTCATGTGGCCTCATGGGAATGATCGTTTCCGGTACGTAATTTTACTGATCTAAGTAGAATTTTGCAAAATTAACCGGATCGAATACTGAAACTGAATTGAAAAATTAAGTTTGACGATTTTGTTTGATAATATAAAAAAACTTGGTTTTTCGGTTCGTTCTGGTTTTTATAAGTGTTACAATTTCAGTTTAATTTTTGGTACAGGCTGAATTGATAAATCTGAATAAACCGAATAAACCAACTGAGTTGACTAATTTGGCTGGGTTTGATTTTGAGAAAAATGTTTTTTTGGTTTGGTTCATTTTGATTTAAGGTTTAATAAAAAAAATTCAGCTCACTTTTGGTACAAATCCAATTGAAAAAACCAAAAAAACTGAACAAACCAATTGTGCTGATTACTTTATTTCGGTTTGATATTAGTATAACTTTTTTTATTTCTGGTTTATTGAAATTTTGTAAGTTTGCTTTTGGTACAAACCAAACAAAAAAGCCAAATAGAATCAAACAAAACGATTTGGTTTGATTTAATATCATAAAACGTCGAATTTTAATTCAGTTCAGTTTTAAATAATTTAAATACTTATAAACTCAATTTAGTTCGATTTTCAAAAAAAATCAAACTTTAGCTTGATTTGGTTTGGTTTGAACCGAACTCACAATTATATTTCTCGATTAACATATTAAACTCTATGGTTATATATATATAATACAGTGGCGAAGCCACCTTAGGCTTTAGCTAATTATTTTTTTTTTCATTTTTTACTTACATATTATATTTATATAATTAATTGTCCATCTTTATTACCGATATATGCCTTTTGCCCACCTTTCGAGGAATTTCTGGCTTCGCCCCTGTATATATATATTCAATTTGTTGATTTTATGTTTTGATGGGCAGTGAAAGCATTCATGCATATGGCAAACTTAGTGCGGAGCTAGATAAAATAGTGACAAGGATGTTATTCGAAAGCTATGGGGTGGAGAAGTACCATGACTCTTATGTTGACTCCACTTGTTATGTTCTTCGACTGCTAAAAACCAGAGCACCCAAAGAAGATGAGAGTTGCATGGGTTTAGGTGCTCATACAGATACCAGCTTCACAACAATTCTTCATCAGAACCAAATTAATGGCTTGGAGATCGACACCAAAGATGGCCGCAAAATTGACGTCGACTTTTCGCCTTCCTCCTTTGTGGTCATGGCCGGTGATGCCTTAATGGTAAGTCCATATAGTTGAAGGGCAAAACGCATATTTAAATCCATATAGTTGAAGGCCAAAACACATATTTGAATCCATCCATTATAATTTATACATACTAAATTTATATATTTTAATTTATGAGCATCAGATTCCTCTTTCGTAAAAAAGTGTTAATGGTGATAAGTCAGGTCGAAAAAAAAAAATGATTGATTGGCTAATTTTCAATAAAAATAAAAATACAGGGACATTATTTTAAAAAAATTAATTTAGAAAAACGAGTAAAAGATTATCCAATCGTATTAACGACGCTTGAAATATTAAAATTATATGAGAATTATCAAAATAAAATTTTTAGTTAGATTTACATAAGCTTTAAAAATGTAAATTTTGTATTCAATAGCCCTAAGAAAAATGTAAATTATTGCGTTCGTCCGATTACCACATAGACAAGTTAGTTTTCAAATTAGGAAGGGATTTTCGTTAAAATGAAACATAAGATCAGTAGTCTAATTGAAATAATAAAAAAAATTATTAACTAAATTATAGTAATATGTTGATAGCTGAGTGGCTTCTCGGAGGATTTTCGCACCGAGTTCGATTCCTATTTTTCAAATAAATTTTATTTTATTATTTACTAGTAAATTGTTTAAATTTGTTATAGGCATGGAGCAATGACAGAATAAAATCGCCTACTCACCAAGTGAGAATGAATGGAAATGTAGATAGATACTCAATGGGACTTTTTACATTCAACAATGGAACATTGCAAGTGCCTGAAGTGCTGGTTGATCTGGACCATCCATTAATGTACAACCCATTCAATCATTTAGACTTTCTTCAATCCTACCAGAACAATCGCCGTCCGATTAAGGCCTATTGTGGTATTTAATACGAGACTTTTACTTTTATTTTTTTGGATAATTGGGGAGGGGGGAGCGCTTGTGGGAGGAATCGAACCCACGACCTAGCAGTTTGCTGCCAGCGCTTATACCATTTGAGTTATAGCTCGTTGGTAATACGAGACTTTTACTTGATCATGGTTTAGTCCTGTATTGTGTGATTATGTTATAATTATTAGTTACAATTTTGAAGTTTAATGTATAATAAAATTAGTTTTCATTTCGGAAACTTTTTTTTTTGTAGAGAAGCTTCTTGTATGAATAATTAAAGTTTGAATTGGCTAATTAAATTCTATGAAGGTTATATTTCTTTTTAATATTTATATTAAGAGAAAATTACTCAAACACTCCCCACATATGACGTAACTCATAATTTCGTTCATTTTATTTTAAAATCAAACTATATGGTCTTTCCATTTTATATCCGTTAATACCTAATTCTACCGTTTATTTTTAGTGTTAGTCAACTAAATCAGATGACTTAATAAAAAAAATGTTTAGTCTTTAAATTTATTTTTGTTTTAAATAAAAATAACAATGGCCTCTTTAGATAAATACCAAAAAAAGATAAAATATTTTTAAGAATACTACCTCAAAGTTTTTTTTGAAAAATACAATTTGTACCTTTTTTTTTGCAAAAATAACTTTTGTTATTCTCAAAAATATTTTTTTTAATCTCAGAAATACGATTTTGGTTACCCAGCGGTATACCAACACCGTTGGTTAACCAACAAAAAAAACTATTTCAAATTCAAACCTCCATTTTTATTAAACTAGTTGAAAATTCTATTACAAACCCCTCCCATTCATCACTGCAAGAGCAACCGTCAAATAAAACGTAAATCGTCTTTTTTAAAAACTAAAATTATTGATTCACCATTTGTTAACCAACATGGTTCTAAAAAACAAGGTCATTGGTGTACCATTAGTATACCATTGGTTAACTAGCAACAAACATAAAATTCAGCAACTGTTTGCTAACGATTTCATTAATGATCTATTCAAAATAAAAATTACAGGTTACCTAACGATTTACCCAATGTTAACCATTGATTACCCAACATCCAAAAATATTACAATTCTCACAAATATTTCTTCAAACACCTAGAGTGCAACACAAAAAAGTCGAACCACAAACATAAAATTCAGCAACTGTTTACTAACGACTTCATTAATGATATATCAAAAATAAAAATTACAGGTTACTTAACGGTTTACCCAATGTTAACCATTGGTTACCCCAACACCTAAAAAATATTACAATTCTCATAAGCATTTCTTCAAACACTTAGAGTGAAAGCAGTGCAACACCAAAAAAATTGAACCACCACCACATCACCACTGTCGTTTACAAAAGAAAACCAGTTAACTAACGATTGGTTAAATAGCAACAAAATTAAATTTCATCACAACAGATCTGCCATCTCCGGCGATGACAACCAGTTAACTAACGATTTTATTACTAATATATTCAAAATAAAATTTATTACAAAGTTATCCAACGGTTTACCTAATGGTAACCATTAGTTACCCAACACCCAAAAACATTACAATTCTCATAGGAATTTCTTCAAACACCTAGAGTGCAGGCTGTGTAGCACCAGAAAATCGAACCACAACTACATCATCACAATCGTTCACAAAAGAAAAATAAGAAATGGATTAACTAACACCCAAAATAAGAAATCGATTTTAACTAACACCCAAAATAAGAAATGGATTAACTAACACCCAAAATAAGAAATCGATTTTAGATCTGAAAAAAATTGACTGAAACGATGGTGTGCGACGACGGCGGCAGTGGGCTTTTGGCGATGGTGTGCGATGCGGAGGTAGTGACTGAAGACGAGGAGAGTATGAAGATGACTCGCGGCGAAAAAGAAAGACCGAAAATCGCAGTAGCAGCGGTAGAAGTGGACTCGCGGCCGAGAAGAAACACCGGCGAAAGAAGGAGGTTGAGTTGGAAAAGATAGATTTGGGTAGCTGTGGATAAAAAGAAGGAAAATTAGAATGAGATGGTGAAGAAATTAGGTTTGGCTGAGAACAAAAGAAGGAGATGAAGAGATAAAGGTATTTGTCTAAAATAGAAAGCTTAAAAATGAAATTAAAAAAGAACAAATTGTAATTATCAAAAAAGAAAGATGACATCGTAATTATCTAATTAAGTTTACATATTGTAGTATTTTGTCTAATTAACTCAATAACAATTACTTCCTCTATCTAGATCTGTTCGGACCGGGCCCGACAGACTTTTTAATTTTTTTTACAAGACCAAGCTCGGCTCGAGCCCTGTTCGGCTTTACATTTCTATCCAAATCCGGCTCTAACATTATATTTTTGCGCGTTCATGCCGGGTTTGGGCGGGCTTATATGTAAATTTTATTAAAATGAAAGTCTGAATCCGCCCATAAAATAACGGACTTTTTGCGGACTCGGACTCAGGCCGGCTTGGTACGAAAAATCATTACCCAAGTTCGGCCCTTAACATCGGGTTTGGACGAGTCTGGACAGGTACCCAAACCCATGAACAGGTCTATCTCTGTCAAAAAAAAAAACCACAATTAATAGAATTTTATGATTTTTTTATACTTTTCTTACTATGTCCATAGCCACTAACTCTTATTTAGTTATATATATATATATATATATATAATTAATACTAATTCATTAATGAATTATGTTAATAGTTCCTAATGATTTGAGGTAGATTTCACTTTTTTCATTGCATGACCTCATATTGAAAGATTAAATTTGGCAAAAGATACATATAGACCCTTGAACTTTTGCACAAAAAATATTTAAGTCCTTTAAGTTTTGCCTCGGTAATAAACTGACCTTTAAACTTATACAACTGGTATAAATATGCCATTTCAGCTAACTCAGTATGTGATGATTATTATTTTTCCTCTGATATTAGGTGCAAATTACTAGTTTTTCCATGATTTTAAAAATTAATTGTAATTTCCTTGACATTTAAAAGTTAAGTCCGTTTGTCAACTTAGTCAAAAAGTATAATTAAAAAAAATAAAATAAAATTTAATTCTTAAAGTTAATTCTCTTTTACAAAATCTCCAATTCCGACATCTCAAACTGCAGAATATAATACGGCCTTCAAGCGGAAGGGTCTTGATGCGTACCAACAAAATAAACTTAAGAGAGTTTGCCAAAATTAGAGATTGAAAAATGATTCAGTGGCAGCAAACCCTCAACTTGTTTATTTTTTTTGTTCTTGTAAATAAGAACAATTAACAATTCATAGTCAAAAAATTCAAAGCAAAAGTTACTTAATTTTCTCCATCAAGGACACAATGAATGAGTTTCACTTATTGTTAAGTTGGTAATTAAGTGAATAATATAGATCAAAATATTCAAAAGAGGAGGAAAAGGAGGACAATATGGTTCGGATATACAATAAATCAAAGGTTATTTTAAAGAAAATAAAACTCAATAAATGATCTATAGTCGAATTAATTTTTTGGAAAAGAGTAAAAAGAATTGGAATCATATTACTAGTTTTTTTAGGTAAATTTATTACTTTTTCCTCTCCGGAAAAGGAATATCTGAAGACTGAAACCCAGTTATGAAAATCTAATCCAAATCCAAAACCAAAGTGGATCAAATATTTCTCTATATATAACCACCACAGTCTCTCTTTTTTCTTTACTATATCATCCACCATATTATTTGATTTCTTAGCTTTCAAAATCCACAGCCGAGTTTATCAAATTTTCTTGCTTATATTTCGAAAAACCTGCCATCAAAATCATGTCGCAAAAACATGTCATGTTACGTCAAGTGTGGAAGAATAACTTAAAATCTGAGTTCTCGCTCATACGGAGCTCTTTGCCCTATTTCTGTGTCGTTTCGCTAGACACGGAATATCCCGGATCAGTTTACAAGTCCTCCATCAAAAAAGAACTTCTGTCGCAAGCCTCGCCTCAAGACATCTATTCTGTTATGAAAAAGAACGTCGATGAACTAAAAATTCTCCAGTTCGGATTAACTCTTAGTGATTCTAATGGAGTTCTACCAAGTTTTGGTACAGAATTTTACTATATGTGGCAATTCAACTTTAGCGATTTTGATCTTGAGCGTGACTTAAAAAATGAGGAATCTATTAAGTTCCTTGAGAAACAAGGAATGGATTTTAAGAGGCTTAGAGAAGAGGGCATTGATTCTTCTGAATTCATTAGGTTATTGGTAAGTTCCGGGTTGATTATGAATAGATATTCGAACCTCGTTTGGATCACTTTTCATGGCTGTTATGATCTAGGGTTTTTGATCAAACTTTTGAGTAAGAAAAAGTTGCCCGATAACATAGGGTCCTTTTTTGGGTTAGTAAGATATTACCTGGGATTTAGGGTCTATGATTTGAAATACATGAGCCGTTTCAATGGATTGTATGGTGGATTAGAAAATATTACAAATTTACTGAATGTTGGTCGAGTTGTTGGGGAGAGCCATCAAGCGGGATCTGATAGCTTATTAACTCTACAGTGTTTCATGAGATTGAAGGACGTATATGCCATCGGATTCAATAGCTATTATTATACCGGCTACGTCAGAAGGTACTGTAACGGCTACGAAGGATTAATGTACGGACTCTGTAAGCAAATCGGTACGCGCAACCCTCCGTCCAGTTGATGCTTCTGGTTTCTCTTTTGTTTAAGTTCAAATGAAATATGTAGTCTTTATCTAGTATGTTCTTATGGTGTGATTATTAATATATTTAGTTTAATTGCAATGTAAATTTAGCAATATGGATTTTTCTAATAAAAATATCTATATTTTTCATTTACTGTTCTATTATAATTATTGTTATTATTTTACTTAGTAAAAATACAAATAATTTTATTGACTCCTGAATTTAGCTAATGTCTTAGCTAGTTTTGGAGGATCAAAGACGAAAATATATGCAACATTAAGTGAGATGAGAATCATGACTGTTTATCTAATTATATGCTGAGACATATCCATTTATCAGCACACAGTAAATTGATTCCATAAATTATGGCATGTAAATAAAAGATTAAAACTATATTCTTTAATTTTGAATCATATTTATTTATAAAAAAATCTAATTCTTTTGAATCACTGTACGCCTGAAATTATAACTAATATATGTCTGTACTTGATGTATCTTCCTTTAGCCAAAATAGTAATAATAATAAAATTGGTCCCTAAACTTTGGGATGGAAGTCAAAATGACTCCTGAACTCAACTCATATCCAATCGGACCCTTATTTTTAAAAATAATCATCCTTGTATTCTTCAGAAATCCATCAAGAGAAGTGAAAATGCTTGTATATAACAGAACAAATGTGTAATACCAAACAGCATGAAGATCCAACCATATTTATTCTTCTGGATATTATTTCAGTGCGCCATGTATTACTTCTTCGGTTTTTCGGTTTGTCGTCCTCCATTCTGTTTCAACATCAGATGTCTCATCATCATATCAAATATTGATAAATTTACAAGCAAGAATTGAGCAAGAACATATTCGGCCCAGCTTTTCCAAGTAGAAATTATACTACTTTTGTGAGTTTTTTATATACTTTTTCGCATTTTACCAACCAAGAGAGAATTTTTTTCTACCTCATTAAAAGATTCATCAGGAAAATCTCTGTGCTATTATGGATTTTCAAGTTGAAGAAAATAGTATACAACACGAAAATGCTGATAAATCTCAGTCATCAACATTTTTCTCTCTTGCCTCAATATTTTGCTTTCTTCTTCAAGAAACTTCAATCTCTCTCTCAGTTGATCAGTTGCTATTCTCTGCATAAATTGTTTCCCATTTACTACCCATGGAATTTCATCTAAGGGTCAGTTCATCGATACGTTCCGCCTCTTGACTGCTTGAACTACTTTTTAAATCCCTGACAGCTGAGAGATTCTGTTCTGAGGAGTACTAAAAGTCTAACTTGTTAAGCAAGGCACTCTGCAATTCCTTACTCTGCATAATTTCTGTAAGTTTATGCAGCTCATTGGAACTTTCAGCATCAGATTTCTAGGAATTTTCCTGTCCGAAATATCTATCGATCTCAGGAAATAATTAGAAGAACCATCAAAAAGTACACAAGTGAATCTTCAAGAACATTAAAAGTATAACAAATTGTACATTATATTTTCTCCAAAATAATGGAGAAGATGAAAGATCAGATTGAAGAACATGAATGAGTAACCAAATGATTGTTGCTTGGCTAAGAGTTAACATTTTCAATTGTGAAAAAGGCACTGCGACTTCAAACGATTGATGGAAGAGTTGTTATTCTTACACTATCATCATCTAATATATAACAACTCCTTTTGTGATGGTAATGTGGACTAATTTTAGCATATTTTTATGATTTTAAAAAAAATACGTTGTGAATTGTAACTTTTAAGTGTAATTGGATGACTCATTTAATAGCTAAAATCCTTTACGGTATGTGGATGATTGCTTTTTGAAGCTTTCATTTAATATAAAAGATGACTCGCTCCTTATTTTTAAGGAGTCATGATTTGTCTTTGTATTATTTATAGTCATTAACAATTCAATAGTGATAAATAAAACACCCATGATATTGAATATCTCTAAAATAATAATTGTAATAAAAAATAAACTGAAAGAGAAATATTATTGTGAAACTTAAATACATAATGAGAACAAAATTTACTTTTACTAATACTTGTATTTTTTTTCCTCATGTGTTTGTCCTAATTAATAGTTATATATAATCTTTTGCACTCTCACTTTAAATTTAATTTGGACTTTTACTATTATTTGTAAAATATAAAATGATTGAAAAATAATTAAAGTCCATTATTTGCACAAATTATTTTAGTTCTTTTAAATTTTTATTGTTTATACTTTCATCACTTCAATTATCATGTGTGTGTGTGTGTATATATGATTTTGTTTTCCATCTAGTAAGTCTATTAATATTAAAATACATTAAGTATACATTTATACCAATTTTTTTTAATAAGTTCAAAATAAAATAAAAATTATTTTACAATATTTAATTTTTAAAATCAGCTCTGCATTCAGTTTCTATAGTGATTATTTTATTATGCCATAGTAATAGAATTTATTTATTTAGTACTATGTTAATATGTTGTCATAATGTTAACTTGACTGAATTATTGACAAATAAAATTTAAAGAGTAAAGTGTAATTTTTAATATATGAAAGGACCAAATATATTATTTTTCCATCTAATTTAACTTGTTAGAGCATCTCCAATGGTGCTCTTTATTTTAAGAGCATCTTTAAATAAATAAAAAGCATCTTTAATTATAAAGACTAAAAAAATTAGTTGTATGCAATGAACTCTCTAAAAGTATTTTATCTATTACAGTTATTTGACTATTTTTTAAAAAACTGAATGAATTAATCTGAGCAATTTACGAATTCAGTATCAAACCCAGCAAATTAAATTTACTGAAGAATGTGCTTTATTTGTAAGAAATGGCAAAATAAAAAAAAAATTAACGGAAGATTTGAAGCGGTGGAAGTTTTCCACATTGAAAGAAATAATTTTCTTATAAACAAAAAGAACCCAGTATTCAGATTTAAATTTTAATCACTCAAAAGTTGAAGAAGATCCAGGTTCAGCCCCTTCATAGACAGAAAATGGCAAAAATAATGAAAAATGAAAAGGTGGTTTGCACTGTCAATTTCACTATGAATTTATCACTTTGTTGATGAGAATAGAGAAGTTTTATTTTTTCCGGAAAATAATGAAAGTAGTGGAGATATTTGATAAGTGATACACGTGCTTTTAAAATATACAGAGTTGGTTTGACTCTCTAGATGTAGAGAGCCAAATAGACTCTTTATTTTTAAATTTGGCTCTTTATTTTTATTTTTAAAAATAAAAAGTCGATTGAAGTGATAATATATCATTATACTCTTTATAATAAAGAGTTATAGGTTAATAGAGAGCTCATTGTAGATGCTCTTAGGCGTTGTCACTTAGGTTAGGAGAGTGAAAATACTGGCATAATAATCATCACCTAATTTGTTTTGTTGATTTTGTTACTAACTATTTTTATTTTCTATAATTTGATTTGCTCTGCACTTATTTTTAGCTTAAAAGCATCTCCAACAATACTTTTTATTTTAAAAAATATTTTTAAATAAATAAAGAGCATCTTTAATTATAAAGAGTACAAATTTAACTAACATATAATAGACTCTTTAAATTTATTTTCTTTCATAATTATTTTACTTTTTCATTTTTAATATCCTTCTTCCTTTTATTACAGATATGGTTATTCTTTCTAATTTTCTTCAATTGTTTTTTTCTTATTTAAACTCTATACATCTAAAACAAATAAATTAAACTTCTAGTTCACCGTTTTAATATATACTAGTTTTTTTGGCCACGTGCTACGCACGTTAACGATATCTATATAACCCGTTATTTAATATTATAATTGTATATTTTTTAATAATATATTATTATTTAAATTTTATTAGACTTGTGTTTTTTTTATTTAATTATTTTATAATATTTTAATTTATTTATTCGAAATGTAAAAAATTAGAATTAAGCAATAGATTTATTTTTTGATATTCTTGTTATTAAAAAATGATAATATGATTGGAGAAAATTTATATTATTTTTCATAGTAAATAACTAATAAATATAAAAAATATCAAAGCTTTAACACAAATATTATAATATGATTATTTAATATTAATAAAACTCGCCATATTCTTTTAGTATTAGAAATTTAACCATAATGATAGTTGTTGCACAATTCCTTTTAGGATTAGGAATTTAATACATAATGATAGCTACTGCGATAATTATTTTTAATATATTTTCTTTATAGATTAGGAATGTCATTTTTCTATTTGTTAAGCACAAATATTCTTATATGTCACAATTAGAAATAAAATATATAGAGGGTATATTTGTTCGTGAATGGAAGTGTTACCCCCCCGAATACACTTTTATATTTATTATAGATATAGATTCTTTAGTTTTCACTCATCTTTGTATCTCTTCTTCTAATTTCCTCTTAATTCCTCGAACTTTCAAACTTTGCCTTCTTCAACTTAAAATTATGCATAGAAAGAATGAAAAAGAGGCGGGCTCGAATTGGAACTTAAACAAAAAATTGGCTAGATTGTTCAATTCACATTGAAAAGAAAAGGAAAGTGACAAATGGCTTTAGATTCTATGGTAGTTCGTCCCATAAAGTGAAATGGGTTGCTGCCATTGTTAATAAATGAAAATAAAAAGCAAAAAAGAAATACATGAATAGAAAAACTTTATGATAGAAGATGACGAAAAGAGGAGGTTTTTTCTTCTAAAATTAAGGAAGTAGTGAGAAGGTAATTCACAAATAATTAAACACGTGATTTTAAAAAGACCTAATTATTTAAAAAAAAATCCGATCTTATAATATTTTTTCGTTTATATTCCGATATAGGAAAAAATTCATTTGTATCCTTTTTTTAATTTTACGTTTTCAACTGTACCCCAAAATTTAATTTTTTGACAATTTAATTAATTAAAGGATGCAAATATTAAAACCAATTAAATAGAAGGGTTATATTATACTTTTTTCTATTGGTAAAAATACAAACAAATCCTTAAATTTTAAAACTATTCAAATTAATCCTAAAAAATTTTATTTAAAAAACTTCCGACCCACCATTGTACTCCTTCGAATTACGAATCCGCTAGCAAAATCAGATAAATATTTTTAACAAAAAATAAATACTTTTAAAAAAAAATCGGAGGAGCTCCTCCTTCACGAGAGGAGGAGCAGCAGTAGAGGAGGAGGAGCAGCGATATGCTCCTCCTTATGCTCCTCCTTCAGGGAGGAGGAGCAGCGGGCTCCTACTTCGGACGGAGAGTCGGAAATTTTTTTAAAAAAAATTATTTATTTTTACGGTTTTGTATTTAATAAATTATTGATAATTAATATAAATTAAATAATAATTAAAAGTTTAATTTTATGAAAAATAAGGTATTTTTGTACCATTAATAATATTAAAGTCTAATTAGAATACAGGTTAAAAAATGAAGGACTATTTTAAATTTTATTCTAAATAAAAAAGTTCAATTTAATGTTTTAGGGTACAGTTGAAAACGAAAAATAAAAAAAAGGATACAAATGAATTTTTTCCTAGGTCGGGGTATAAACGAAAAAATGTTATAAGGTGGGGTTTTTTTAAGTAATTAGGCCTTTTAAAAAATACAAAGTTTGATTTGGCTCTTCAAATGTGGAAAGTCAAATTGACTTTTTATTTTTATTTCTATAAATAAAGAGTCGATTGGAATAATGTTTTTTAGTTATATTTTTTATTTTAAAGAGTTTTAGATTAATAGAGAGTTAATTGTGAATGCTTTAAGGGACTATCAATTTGGTATAATCAGTCAGGTTATGTCGTTTGTTTCTTAATCATGTATAGTATAATAGGTTTTATTTTCACATTATTGGTATGTTATATCTCATATTAAATTTGTTTATTTTAAAGTCATAAAATGTGCATTCATTTCTTATTTTTATATTGTTTTCCAATTAAATGTAACCATTTTGATTTGAAAAAAAATATCAACACATAATTCACTGATAATTAAATAATTCTCTCTAAAAAAAATGAGATTTTGGAGCACAACTAAACTTTTTGAAATTTGATAATTTATACTAAGATAGTTTGGCTTGACGGTGAAATTAAGTCTTTAACTATACATATTGTTGCTAACAAAAACTTTACGATATTTTCAACAAACTTGTGATTTAGGTTTCTTAATCAAACTTTTAAGTAACTACAAACTACCTGATGAGATGGGATCATTTTTAGAGTTAGTAAGATACTATTTGGGATACAGGTTATATGATGTGAAATTTATGAGTTATTTCAACGGATTGTACGGCGGATTAGAAAACATTGCGAATTTGCTCTCGAGTTGCTGGAAAGAGTCATGAAGCAGGATCTGATAACTTGTCAACTCTGCAATGTTTCATGAGATTGAAGAATATTTATGCCATCGGATTCAATAGCTATTATTACACCGGCTCTGTACTGTAATGGCTATGAAGGACCGATGTACGTACTCTGTCAGCAAATTGTTACACACAACCCCATCCGGTCGATGAATATAACGCCGATGAATAGCAAATCAGAATGCATTAATACTTCATCTTAGACAAGTTTATTTTATGTGTGCATTATTTCAAGTAAACGTTATTAGTTCCTCTTTGTTCAAGTTTGAATCGAGCATTTTCTCTTTATTTAGCTAGTATGTTTATTGGTATGATTATCAATATAGATTTTTCCAATGAAATTATCTACATTTTTCATAATTATTGTTTATTTTTACTTACTAAAAACACAAATATATTATATATGATAACTATTGACTTTACTTTATTGTTTCATCAAATTATTTATTTTAATTAATGAGATGTATAATATTTTAATTATTTAGGTTTGCAGTGAAGATGGTATGCAACATCAAGTGAGCAGAGAATCATAACTGTGTATCTGAATATATGCTCGTAATACTATTTATTACGAACCGGTAACTAAGTACGAGAGTTAGGTTTTGGACAACTATTGTATAGTTCTTATTTATATAATTAGAGAGGAGGAGGAGCTGTGGGAGGATTGACCCCACAATCTTGACAGTTTGATGTCTAACGATTAAAACATTTGAATTACAGCTTGTTGGTTCTAAATTGTAATAATTTTATTGTGCCTACTGACCTTACAAATTCAAATGTTTAGCGAAAAATATCAATTTATTTGTCTAAAACTTTTAACAATGGGATTCTAAATTGATATATTTGTTTCAATTGTAGCCAATTTCTTAATTAATCTATTTTTATAATATGGCAGTTATGCTTGCACAATTAATAAACATGGTGGTCATGGTTGCATGAAAGTACGTACATAGTGGCCATATGAGTTTTTTTTTTTAGTAAAATTGTAGTCAAAAAATTAAAAAACGCATCTAAGTATTTCAACTATGTTAACACACTCTTAACGTATGCATTATTTTTTCCGCTACATGAAATTAATAATAATAAAAAATCAATACAAGATCCAAGAATATAACTGACAGTGGGGTTATTGCAGCTGCAAATCAAGAGAGAAATGTTGTAGCGGGTGAAGGGGAAATTCTGAATTCATTAGTTACTAGTAGAAATTTGGGGATAGGAATGGTGCAACAAGAGGAAGCAAGTTCAGGTACGCCATTTATGTTCGTTTGGAAATCTTTAGTTGATCCTCGCATTAAATTCTTTGTTTGGCTAGTTTTGCACAACAGAGTCCTATTTTTGGAGTTTTTAGCAAAACGATATATTGTCAGAGTAGATACTTCTTTGTGCTCTATCTGCAGTGTTGTAGAAACGCAAGATCACATTATTATACACTGTGATTTTATTAGAAGTATTTGGTGTGGTATTCTTCAGAAACTTAACTTAGTTTGGATTTTACCGGAAAAATTTGAGGATTTTATGATACAATGGCAGAGCATAATTGATAGAGGGCATTATAGACAACTATGTGAAATTCTATGGTTTCTGGCAGTTTGGGAAATATGGAAGTGCAGGAATGGGAGGATTTTTTCACAGTCTACTTTTAACAAGGAGGCGATCATTTTTAATTGTTTCACTCGGGCAGTTTTTCACTACAAAATCTGTAATATGAGTTTCAGTTACTCTAGTTTGGATTTTTATAGAAATCCAACATCTATTTTATACTCGGATTTTTGATTGTTTTTTGCCATTACTCTATTCCGTAGCTTCTAGTGTGCCACCTTGAGTGTGCCACTTCTTGTGCGAAAATTTAGAGTTTTTGGTTTTGCCACTTCTTGTGGAATTTAATATATTTTTATTCATAAAAAAAAGCTCCAAAACAAATGAGCTATTCACAAATTAAAAGGCTAATCAATAAATCTTCATAAATTTAGCTTTATCAGTTTTTTGGAGATTTTTTTTTGAAAGATTCGCCTTGAATTTCTTCCGATCTGTCGAGTTCACTACCACATAAGTCACTTTCAGCAACACCGGACAAATGTTGCCGTATATACAAAAACTGTTGCCTTAGGTCTATTGCAACGCTTTTCAATCGGCTACATTTGCGGCCGCTGCAATAGGTTTTGATTGCTATTGCAATAATTTTTTTATACTATTGTAATGCAAATAAAAGCGCTGCAATTTATAACAAAAGCAACGGTTTCAAACATCTACTGTAACAGTTTTGTAATGCATTTTAGGCAACATTTATTTTTTTAAGGCAACGATTTGTATAGAACTTTAGGCAACATTTATTTTTATAAGGCAACGATTTTTATAATATTATGGGCAACATTTATTTTTGTAAGGCAACATTTGATAGTACTTTAGACAACACTTATATACACTGATGCAATGGTTTGGCTAAACTTGAAGTAACAGTTTATATAGAAAACGCAACAGTTTATATTTAAAGAACAAGAATTAAAAGCGGAAACTATTATTTGCTAAATTTAAAAATAGAAAACATTCGCTAAAAATGGATAACACAAAGACGGAAAATATTCATAAAATTCAAAGTGTAAAAATATTCCATCCATTACATCACAAAAAGAAAATGTATTCATCAAACATAACGATTATACAACAAAACATAACTAGTACTTAACTAGAGGAGCTCTCAATCAAAATTGAGCGCTTTCAGAATCCGAATTTTCACTTGGTTCATCTACTGTCGGATTCACTTGAGACATAACACTTTCAAGTAACGCCTTATACCCAGCCATCTCCTTGTCAAATTGATCTTTCAGTTCTTTCCTTATTTTGTCCGTGATAGATTGCACAAGCTCTTCGGATACAATTATTGAAGAACTGCATCCTACTCCGTTCTTCAAATTGGTTATTGTAACCCCCTCTTCCATACAAAAATGCACGACTGGGAGACCTCTCACCTATAACAGTGGAAAAAGAATCATTTCCACTGTTTAGGATCTTCTGCAATTTGGACTTCAACCAAATAAGACAGAATATAGTATCAGAAATATGACAAACTAACAACCAGATCTTGGACTATAATGCTATAGACAACTACAAAGACTTGCATTTACACAAAACGGAAAACATTCACTAAAAAGGACAAATAACCTCATCATAAAATAAGGACATTCTATATTCATGGGCAATGAACAGCCTCCACAAGATGTATAAATTTCTTAAAAACACATGAGAAATAGATAATGTATATAAAGTTCTATTTCCAAAAGGCTGAACAAATAAAAAACAGTATCTTTTACTATTGTCTCTCATATTTCATTTCCTATTGCATATTCCCTTTTTCTTTTTCTAAGGGATGATTACTAATTACATAAATAATGACATTCTACATAACCAAATTTCTTTTAGGCAATTTAACAAACGCATTCTTTACTTTAAAAACGTACCCACGTCAAATCAACAGCAAAGGTCCCCATTCTAACATCATTGATCAAATCAGTACCCTTAATACTAAAATGTTTCTTTTTCCCTCTCTCTGATGCATTTAGCCTAGCACAAATTTTTGAAAAGTAGAAGCGAAATTGAATCTTACAATTTTGCTAGTTGTATCTTACCTTGATTCCTTGTATGAACGGCGCGCCTTTCTCTTGCGTGTGGCAATGAACATTTCCGCCAAAGTCGGATCAGCCTTATCCTCCTTTTCATCTTGCTGCAACATGGAATTATAAAACCGTTGGTGAAAATCATGTCATAGTTTGAAATCAAATCAAATCAATTAAATTAAATTCTTACCAATTTTTTTCATATTCTAGCAAAACTTTTTGTCCCCGCAGTATGCATATCCTTCTGTTGGTTTCGATTTTCAACATTTATCTCACTAATGCACTGTAAAAAAGACAAGATGGAGATGACAAATTCAAGATCAGAAAAGACAAGGGGAATATGAGGCATGAAAGCTGATTATTTAATAGAAAATCTTGAGAAAAGAATAATATTAATAAGATAAGCAACCTCCGCAAAATAATAAAGAACATAAAATAAATGTTCTACTGCAATTAAAATTTAGATGATTGAGATCTTAAAAATTAAATTGAAACTAGCCATCCGGGCAAATATTCTAAACTAATCTTTATAACAGAACCTTAAATGTAAATCATCATTGAATTGAAATTTACATTCTATGAATCTTCAGTTTGTCTCGCACTACCCTTTCCTTTTAAAAAAACAAGCTTAAGATATACAAATAAATTTGTTGAATTCACTGTATCCATGAAGTCCATAAATAAGTAGACACATGCTTCCACTATCAACATCACAATTTAAAAGTGTCATCATCCTCCTCATCATTGCAGACCTCAAGTTTTGTCTATTTTGGTTGGTTGGCTGGTTGCTTCAATTCCATATAACCATAACCAACCTCAACTTTCACAAAGAACAATTCACAAAGAACAAACAGCAATAAAAAGGACAGCATATCATAAAATTTACACAACAAAGCACACTGTCCTGCAGCAAGATTATATCAATAATATCAAAGACGCAAGAACAATTTTGTCTATCAAATCCACCCAATCAGTTTATTTACTTGTCGACGAGCATTTTACATTTTTTAATGAATCTAAGAAGCACATAAGGACATGAATCACACAAAAAATAAAGAAATTTATAACACAAACTACAACAGGAGGCTATAACCATGATAAAACAAACTGAGGCAGAAACTATTGAGTGAGTGTTACTGATTTCTGTTACCTTAACTTAAAATGCAAAAATACAGGATGTAAGCATAATATAATGATATGAAGTCAGAATAAGATTCTTAGATACCTGAACTTGTCTCTTCGTTTGGTTGTACTTCAATATTCTCATCAAGATGTTCGGTTTCTTCTTGCTTCTCCGTATCCTTTTCAAAATGTTCTGGTTCTCTTTGCTTTTCGCTTTCAATAGCGTCATCGACTAAATCCTCTTCAATTGCATGAGCTCAAACTTAATTAAAATAACTCCATTACCAAACTAAGAGCATTCACCCTAATTAAATAACTAATACGCTGTAAACCCTAATTACATCCATAAGCATAAGATATATAACATATATACCCTAATTACATCCACAATCATAAGATATCTAATTGAAAGATAGAATTTATTTTACAAACACTAAACCCTAATTACATTGAAGATTAAAGAAGAATCAGTAAAATATACAAACCTTAACTTAGGATGTGAAGACATTTGAAGAGATCAGTAAACCCTAGAAGTTGAAGAGAAAGAGATATTAACAATGAAAACTTATAAAAGTGAAAATAAAATTGAAAGAGAAAGAGATGTTACCTTTAGCGATGAATTTGAGATTGAAAGAGAAAGAGAAGCTCGATAAAATTTAATGGCGATGACGATGGCGATGGGAGAGAAGCTCTATCGCTGAAATCTAAAAGAGAAGCTCTATCGCTGAATTTGGAATTTTCATCAGTTTTGTATTGAAATTGAAAATTTACTTCTGGAAAGCAAATTTAAAATTCCTTTTGGGCCATGTCCATATTTGGCCCATGTACAACTTAAATAGAAGAGTCAATATCTCCTTTAATATTAAGGACATTTAATTGTATTATAATTTTCAATTTTTTTACTGAACTCATAAATTAATTACTAAACATAATTTTTATTTAATCAATAATGAGATCCTCGCGGTAAGCAACTTTCATGAAAAATGGGTCAAAGGGGAAAAATTATATAGAACTCATAAATTTTACGGATGGGCCATATTTACTCAAAGGAGAAAAATTATGCATAACCAAAAATTATCTGCAAATTCCAACAAGCCAGTTTGACAAAAATTGTGAGTAGTCAGCCAAAATACTATCTGCAAGTTTCAAGTTTAAATTGGAACTAAAGGAAACATGAATCTGAAACTGAAACTAATAGAACAGCAGCTAATCCAAAAAATGAGGCTGCAAAGGTTGTAATTTGTAAAATGTTATTGTAATTTTAAGTTGTTTATTGATTATTAATACTTATAATATAGTTAAAAAAATTTAATTTGATATGATGTAATAAAAGGCAGCAGTTTAAAAGTGTTGATAGATTAAGTCTAACTGTTGCATTTTATTAAGCTAATGCAGCAGTTTCCTATATTCGTTACCTTATGTTGTAAATTTGTGAATTTTGTTAATTTCTTTGCAACAGTTTTTAACTGTAACCATTATGTTGCCTTATATACACTATTGCAACAGTATTGAAAGTGTTGCTTTGCATGTGTTGCTGAAAGTGACTTATGTGGTAGTGGTTTTTCCTTTGAGCTGTGTTTCATTTTTCTTCCTCTAACATATTTGTCTAACTTTAAGAAGAATTTGCTTCAAAATGTTTGTCATCGTCTCCATTACCTTTGAAGAATCTGAATTAGTCAAATCTGTCCATCTCTCATGAACCATTGCAACCATACCTAACCGTTCTCGAAAATATATCAGAGTAATTGAAACCTGCATTAATCTTATTAATATCACTAATCAACAAATTATGACTATCATTCAATGGACCCTTTGGAACACTATATATAGCCATGTAATAAAGAATTTGCCTCGTTCAAATTCACCTCAGAATTACTTTTTCCCGAATTTGTAGATAATTTAAAATTGGGCTAACCCTTTAAAAAAATCCCGACCTTTTAATTTTTTTTTCAATTGGATAAAAATTCAAAAAAAATATTCAAATAAGGTCGATTTAATGCAAAAAGGTTAATTTAATACAAAAAAAAGTCACTTTGAAGATTTGTTTTTTGAAGGTTTTCTGAATAAAATATAATATAATTTAAAATACAATTAATTTTACACATCAAGTGCTCAACCGTTTTTAATTTCGAAGGCTATCTGGTCCAGCATTGTTCTAACCCTAACCCAGCAGTTGTAGGCCATGAATGTTGTTTTAGAAGAGAGGAGATGGTTGGTTATGAATCTTGTAGCTCTAATATTAGTTTGGTGGAAGACCCAACCATGTGATATCCTTATCATCTATGCTCCAACACAACACTAGTAATTGATTTTAGGCCATATACTCAAAAATCGCATCCAACTAACCAATTCCAAACTACTCATGTCAACCATTCGCAATCTCTACTTCTCATCAAATAACTAGAGCTCCAACATTACTAATGGGGTTTTCTTTCTAAACTAATTTTCCGCCAATCGCAACCGGTAAATTATCTTCGAGTTCTTTAGATGTTCCGAAAGGATGCGTAGCAGTTCATGTTTGTAAGGCCCAAAAGAAGAGATTTCTGGTGCCAATATCATACTTGAATCAGCCTTCATTTCAAGATTTACTTAGCTTAGCTGAAGAAGAGTTCGGTTTCGATCATCCAATGACGATTGCTTGGGGAGAAGATACGTTCAATGATGTCATTTCCAGATTTAATAGATAGTATATTGGAGAAACCACTCAAATTAGTACAAAAAGAAGATTATGTAGGATAGAAAATACTAATTCAGTGTAAATATATGTTATTGTTATAGGGGGGCTGACAATTTTGTCTAATCTATATCCATTATATCCATTATAATCTTGAACTCCTAAAAAGCTTTCACATAATTTCGTCAAGTGTCTTTCTATATTTCATCTACGTGTAGAATTATTTTTAAATTTATTCTAATTCTTAATTATATAATTTAATTAACTGATTTTTAAACATACAATAAATTTATAGTTATGAAATTTATATAATTTAATACTATAAGTTATAAATTGAAGAGTTTTATTTAATTATTTATTTTTATAAATTATGACATAAAATAAATTTTGAAAAATAAATTTCATTAAAAAGGTAATTTTAAAATTAAAAAATAAAAGTTTAAATACATTGCATTTTAAAAAAATTAAAATTATGAAACTAAAATCTGAAGGAAAGAAATTTTATTAAAAAAATAATTTTAAATTTTAAAAATGAAGGTTTAAATCCATTGCATTTTAAAAAAAATAAAGGTTTAAATCCATTGCATTTAAAAAAAATAAAGGTTTAAATCCATTGCTTTTTAAAAAAATTAAATTTATGAAATTAAAATGTAAAGTGTCTAATTTATTTCTAATATTTAATATATAGTATATTTAATTATTTCTAATATTTAATATATTTTATTAATGTTTAAAAAGTTATAAATTTAATGAGTCTTTTTATGTATCATTAATGTTATAAATTATAAAATCAATTATTATTTAATTAGTTATAAATATAATTAATTAGAAATTTTTAAAGCCATTTATTATGAAATTTAAAAAAAATTATTAATATTTGTAAGTTTTGAAATATGAAAAAACTATTTTTTTATATATAAATGAGAAACATCAACTAAATTACGTATACATAATTTCTTATCTTATATACATGTATGGACTTGGATAGTAAAAGAAAGGTATGTATTTTTCATCTTTTCAAATGACAAAATATATTTATATTTTACAAAAAAACAAAATTACTTATAGTTGATTTTTTATTATTTATGCTCAATTGATGTGTTTTTGTTATAAGTGAAAAAAAAAAAGCACACAGATTGTTAATTTATAGTTAGAAAGCATGTTTGAATAATATTATTTTTTTTATTTGTTTGGTGTTGATATCTATGAATCATATTCTACGTGTCGTTTTAGTTTTACAACTATATGTTATCATGTAATGAAAGAAAATTATTTAACTTTTTTAGTGTTTAAATTATTCATGTATTATAAGATAATAAAAAAAATTGATGTAGACTTTATTATTAAATTCGCGTAACGCGCGGGCATCGAGCTAGTGAGAAAAATTCTTAGATGTTAAATTTTTTGTTGCTTCTCTTGTTACATATGCAGCAATTTTCTCATGCTAACCTTACAAGTTGCACCATATTAGTATATTGACAAGTAACATAATGACTAGCTTACCAGTTCCACCAACGACCACTGCTAAGAGATTTTATGGGAAATCTAGAGACATTTTTTTTTTGCAGCTAAAGAATTTAAAATGCATGTAAATTTTTTAAAACTTTATTATTTTTATTTTTGTTTTTCGGTGTCATCTTACAAATAGAAATGAGAAATTTTTGCAGAAAAAACAGAGGGAGTTGCAGTCCTCCATGCCTCGACACGGTCCCTGTTCGGTCAGCTTGATAATGCAAGAAATTAAATGAATTGAAATTGCCTTTTTATATGATTTCATTGCTTTTAACAATGATATCGTTTATCAAAATTATCTACAATCAGAACAACTAAAGAAAAAAGCTCAAAATTGCAACAATGCTTATCATGCAAAAGTTGGAGGGGTTAGGACGTTTCACATGAACTATCTTGAAAATGACATAAGTTTAATATTATCATAAAATTATTAGAATGTGCTGATGTATTTATAATTATTCTCCTTTTTCTTTGAAAATTTTGCAGATTTTAAAGTCATCTTCAATGGTTGGACTTTAAAATCATCTTCAATGGTTGGACTTTAATTACATATAAAATCATCACTTTTACACGAATTTTCAAAAATAACTCGACTTTCAAAACGTGTCAATTCAGGGCATCACCTTTCATTTCTTTTCAAAAACATGGGCATATTTTTTGGTAAAATTTCGCTGACTTGAACGCCTCATAGGTCAGCCACGTGTCCTGCCACGTCATCAAAAACGCTACTAAAAATTGCCGATGTTATTTTTGAAAATAAACAATAGGTGATGCCCTGAATTGACACGTTTTAAAAGTCGAATTATTTTTGAAAATTTGTGTAAAGGTGGTGATTTTATATGTAATTAACTTTTTTTATTTTGAAGATAATTTTTTTTTTAGGATAATTTGAATGGTAAAAAGTCAACATTAAACTCTTTAGTCAAAATCTTAGACATATTTCTATACTATACAATACATACAAAGCCTCAGTGCCCTTGATGCTTTACTAATCATAATCATAGGTTTTATCTTCACACTATTGGAATGTTATATCTCATATTAAATTTGTTTATTTTAAAGTCATACAATGTGCATTCATTTCCTATTTTTATATTGTTTTCCAATTAAATGTAACCATTTTGATTTGGAAAAAAAAAAATCAACACATAATTTTTCACTAATAATTAAATAATTCTCTAAAAAAATGAGATTTTGGAGCACAACTAAACTTTTTTAATAAAACTTTTGAGTAGGAAAAAGTTGCCCGATGACATACGATCCTTTATGGGTTAGTAAGATATTACTTGGGATTTAGGGTCTGTGATTTAAAATTCATGAGCTGTTTCAATGGATTGTACGGTGGATTAGAAAATATTGCGAACTTACTGAATGTTGGTCGAGTTGTTGGGCAGAACCATCAAGCAGGATCCGGTAGCTTGTTAACTCTGCAATGTTTCGTGAGATTGAAGGATGTCTACGCCATCGGATTCAATAGCTATTATTATACCGGCTACGTACTGTAATGGCTACGAAGGATTGATGTACGGACTCTGTCAGCAAATCGTTACGCGCAACCCTTCGTCCAATTGATGCTTCTGGTTGACTCGAACGAATAGCAAATCCGAATGCACTAATCAAGCATGGAGCTCATAAATTGTTTCAGTCAAGATTTTCTTATATGTGCATTACTTTCAAATATATGTTAAAAAGATTGGTTTCTCTTTATTTAAGTTCAAATGAAATATATTGTCTTTATCTAGTATGGTTTTGGTGTGATTATCAATATATTTAGTTTAATTGCAATGTAAATTTAGCAATATGGATTTTTCTAATTAAAATATCTATATTTTTCATTTACTGTTCTATTATAATTGTTGTTATTTTTTACTTAGTAAATACAAATAATTTTATTGACTCCTGAATTTGGCTAATGTCTTAGCTAGTTTTGGAGGATCAAAGACGAAAATATATGCAACATTAAGTAAGCTAAGAATCATGACTGTATCTAATTATATGCTAATGCTGAGACATATCCATTTATCAGCACACATTAAACTAATTCCATAAAATAGCATGTAATTATAAAAGATTAGAATCATATTCTTTAATTTTGAATCATATTTATATAAAAATATATAATTCTTTTGAATCACTGTACGCCTGAAAGTCTAACTAATATATGTCTGTACTTAATGTATCTTTCCTTTAGGCCAAAATGATAAAATAATAAAATTGGTCCCTAAACTTTGGGATGGAAGTCAAAATGACTCCTGAACTCAACTCATGTTGAATAACTCCTGTAGGACTGAGCAAAAACCGACTCGGACCGAAAAACCGAGTCAAACCGAACCGTAAATAAGATTCGAGTGGTTAAAGCGGAGTAAATGGTGTGGTTTGGTTTAGGATTATAGGTTTTCTCGGTTTTCGGTTATGATTTGGTAATAGGGCGCGGTTAACCGAACCGAACCGAAAAACCGATTTCCCAAACGACGTCGTTTAATATTTTAGTAGCCTGAGTATATATAGTCCCCTTTAACTTTTCTAACCCTAATTTTCACTCACCTCACACCGACATATTCTCTCTATTCTCTAATCAGAAACCCTAACTCTCAAAAATGCTCTCACTTCTCTCCTCTCGCCTCTCTTATCTGCACTCTCTGTAATCAAAAAACTCTTACTCCCTGTCCTCTCTGAGTCTCATACTATCTTTTATTCATCTTTGCAATGGTGCTTATGTCTAATAAACACAGTTACAAACATGATCAGTGATCGTTCTTCTCTTGCAAACCCTAATTTATTTTGTCTGTTAACTTTTCTATCCTGAAAGGCACTTACTTAACTAAGGTCATCTCTATTCTCTAGTGATTTTGTGAAGAAATGCTTCAAATCTTAAGGTAAACGACTAAACGTAGTCCATTTAATTTTTTTTTTTATTTTTCTTATTATTTTAGGTATTAATGTATTGTATCTAACTTTTGTTTCGTGTTTTGTTGTTTATTTTTACAGATCTAGCATTTCTTACCAAAAACATTAGATTTAAAGGTAAATCCGAGATGAACTGCTTATGGCTTGTTGTTTATTTGTTTATTATCATTTTTCTTTCAACGATTGTTGTTTTATGTTTGCTAATTTAGTGTTTTTTTTTTGTTTATTCTTTCATGAACAACTTCTTAAAGTTACTTGTCAAAATATCTGCGGTGGAAGCTTTGAAAGGATAACTATAAGGTAATATGACTCTTGCTGTTACTCATGTTAGTCCCTGTTTTTATGAAGTTCTGTTTGATTTTTTTTTGTAATGGCTGCCTATCTGAGGTTATTTTGTCCCTGTTTGTATTTTAGATGGAACCTGAGATGCTGGTGATTCACCAAACAGCTAGCCAACTTGAGCCTGCAATTGGCCAAGAAGCAGCTGATGTGGAAGCAGTTGCTAGACCTGATCATGTTGCACTGAATGCTGATAATCTGGAAGCTATACCTGATCCTGCTTGTGCTGTCCAAAATGAAAATGTGGGAGCAAATCCAAAAAAAAGAAAGGAGTCACAACAAAGATCAGTGGTATGGGACCACTTTGTATCCATTAAAGATGGAAATGGTGTGACTCTACAAGCAAAGTGTAAGTACTGTGCTCGCATCTATAATTGTCATGCCAAAAAGAATGGCACATCTACTCTGAGGAGTCATATGCTTAGATGTACTAAACACCCACACACTCTTGAAACTAGGCAAGCCCTTTTATCTTTTCAACCTGCTATGAATGTTGGTGTTGCTGGTCCTGATATGTTCAATGTTGCTTCATGGAAGTTTGACCAGGATGTAGTTAGACAAGCTCTTGCATATATGATAATTACTGATGAATTGCCCTTTAAGTTTGTTGAGAAACAGGGTTTTAGGAGGCTTATGAATGCTGCTTGTCCAATGTTCAAAATCCCTTCTAGATTTACTGTAAATAGAGACTGTTATAGCATGTTTGTTGAGGAGAAACTGAAATTGAAAAACATTTTAAAAACAAGTACACAAAGAGTTAGTCTAACAAGTGATTCTTGGACTTCTAATCAAAGATTTAACTATATGTGTATAACTGCTCATTACATTGATAATGATTGGAAGCTTCATAAAAAGATAATCTCTTTTGTCCCTTGTTCAAAGCATAAGGATGAGTATTTGTCTAAGTCATTAGAAATCTGTTTGCAAGAGTGGGGGCTTAAAAATATATTTACTGTGACTCTTGATAATGCTGAAAACAATAGTGCTGCCATGGGTTTTTTTATGAAAAAAATGATGACTTGGGGGTGTACTTCTGTTAGATGTAAATATGCACACATGAGATGTATTGCTCACATTCTCAATCTTGTGGTTTCTGATGGTTTGAAAGAGTATGGTTCTTCATATGAAAAAGTTAGAGGGGCAGTTAGGTACATTAAAAATTCACCTCTTAGATTAAGTAAGTTTAAAGAGTGTAAAAAGTCTACAGAAACTGTTTGTAAGCGTTCATTGTGTTTAGATGTCCCAACTAGGTGGAATTATGTTAACATATCTCATGTTGAGTACTGCTTTGTTGTATCAAAAAGTGTTTGAAGAGTATGAGGAAGTTGAGTCCAGTTTTAAAAAAGACCTTGGTGATGATGTGCCTGATTCTAATGATTGGGACAATGTTAGGGAGTTATGTGGTATGTTAGAATGCTTTTATAAAATGACACTTAGAGTTTCCGGTTCTCTTTATGTGACTTCTAACAACCATCTCAATGAGATTTTTGATTTGTGTACAATTCTTCAAGATTGGATTGCTTCTAGTGATGTGTCTTTGAGGTTAATGGGAACTAGAATGAAAGCAAAGTTTGATAAGTATTGGGGGGATCCATTGGTAATGAACAAACTGATTTTTTTTGCAAATATATTAGACCCAAGGGATAGGATTCTGTACATGGAGTATACTTTGTCTCAGATGTATGGCTCCTGCAAAGGGAAATTCTTGTTTACTTGTTTGATGGATGACTTGCATGATCTGTTTAATGATTATGATGTGCAATACAAGAAAGAGTTGGCTGTTGCTGGCCAAGGTAGCTCCCAATCTGAAACTCTTTCCCAATGCTCTCTAGCCAACTCTGTGTTGAAAGAAAGGTTCATGCAGCAAATGTTGGAGACTGGTGGTGTGGGTGTAACAAAAAAATCTGAACTTGATGTGTACTTAAGTGAAGCAGTAGTTCCTAATGATGGGAATTTTGATATCTTAAGATGGTGGAAGTTCAATTCTGAAAGGTTTCCAGTCCTATCTAGACTTGCTCGTGATATACTTGCAGTACCAGTCTCTACAGTTGCTTCAGAGTCTGCTTTCAGCACTGGTGGAAGAGTGCTAGATGACTTTAGGAGTTGTTTAACTCCTAAGATTGTGGAGGCCTTGATTTGCACTCAGGATTGGCTAATAGATCCATCAAAACCTGTTTCTGTTGAGCAGTCTTTGGAGGAGTTGGAGGAGATAGAAGAAGGTAAATCTATATTTTTTTTGTATTAATGTTTTACTTAGTTATGTTATTTGAATTGTTTATGTTTTAACTTGTTTATTTTGTGTATTTTCAGGTTTTCAAGATCCAGCAAATGCTATAAATGATTAACAGTTTGTTTTTAACTGTTTAATCTTATTTATTTTACTTGCTGGTTTTATATTCTGAAACTGGTGGAAGCTTTTGCTTGTTTTGGCTTTGTGATTTTCTTGCTGCATGATGCTCTATTTATCTATTATTGCTGGGTTGCCTTGTTGCATCATGATTATGATAGTTGGCATAGATATTGACATTGTAGAGATCATGTTGGTATGAATCTGTTGGTTGTGCTGTGATTTTTTTGATTTCTCTGTCTGTTATTTTGCTAACGGCTATGATGATGCTTCCACATCTAAGTTAGACTACTTTAGATTGTAAACTGTTGAGGCATGTACTTACTGCCACCTTTTTATGATCTTTGGTGTTTATACTTGATACATTTTGACATCTGAGCCTTACTTAGTTAGCAATTGGCAATGGCATTGATGAGATCTTTCTGTCACTCTGTCTGTTGTGACTGCAAATTGCCTATGATTTTTCTGTCTTATGCTAATTTATCATATCTTTTGGCAATGATGAAGCTTCCACCTTTTAAGTCTAAAATTGTTCAACTTTAAATTGTGTGACATAAGTTTGTTGTTGCCTTTAAGAGTTGAATGGTTTGTTGACTTAAAACCTATGAATGCTGAGCCTTATAATTGCATATGTTTAACTAGTTTAGGACTTAAATTTCAGATTCTGTTTTGTTTTTGATACAAATTGAATGCTTTCTTTATATTTCTTGTTTTGCAGCTTCATATTTTTGGGGGACTAATGATGTGGCTGTTTTTGTGAGCCAAGAGAAAAGAAGGCAAATTTCAGTAAATTTTGTATGTCATTTTTTTATTAGTTCCATTTTTTGTACAACTTGTATAAGTTGTAAATATGGCCTGTAAATTTTATTAACACAGGTCTTACCATTTTTTGTTATACGTATATAGTATAACTGTATAGTACAGGGCTTTAATTTGTAAAAGCCTTAATATTTTTTGTATGATAGGCCTTTTAATAGTTAATCTTAGGCCTTATTATCAGTGTATTTATTTATCTTATATATATACAGTTAAAATTTAAAAAATGTAACTTAAATTTTCTTTATTTTATTTATATGAGAACCGACCGAACCAAACCGAGAAAAACCGACTTTTCGGTTAACCAAACCGAATTAACCGTGCACCGAAAAAGGGAAATTTGGTTTTTAAAATAGTATGGGTGGTTTGGTTCGGTTTCAGCATTTTGCACACCGAACCGAACCGAACCGAACCGTGCTCAACCCTAAACTCCTGAACTCAACTCTTTGGGATACAACACGAAAATGCTGATAAATCTCAGTCATCAACACTCAACTTCCTCAACCAACTCTTGCCTTAATATTTTGCTTTCTTCTTCAAGAAACTTCAATCTCTCTCTCAGTTGATCCGTTTCAATACTCTGCATAAATTGTTTCCCATTTACTACCCATGGAATTTCATCTAACAGTCAGTTCATCGCCTCTCGACTGCTTGAACTACTCTAATCCTTGATAGCTGAAGAGTAAAAGTCTAACTTGTTAAGCAAGGCACTCTGCAATTCCTTGCTCTGCATAATTTCTTTAAGTTTTTGCAGCTCATCGGAACTTTCAGCATCAGATTTCTTGGAATTTTCCTGTCCGCAATACCTATCACGGGAAATAAGAAGAACCCCATGGCAGAAAACACTAAAATCATCAAAAAGTACGTAAGTGAATCTTCAAGAACATTAAAAAAAAATAAAGAAACTGTACATTACTTTCTCCAAAATAATGGAGAAGATGAAAGATCAGATTGAAGAACATGAGTGAGTAATCAAAAGATTGTTGCTTGGCTAAGATTTAATGTTTTCAACTGTGATAAAGGCACTGCGACTTCAGACGTTCGCTGCAAGAAATACTATAATTAGCAACAATAATTTTGCAGCTAAACTAATTTTGCTGCTAAAAGACATTTTATAGCAGCAGTTTAAAAAATTGTGGCCTTTAATCAAGTTTTATACAACAGTTCAAAAAGCTGCAGCCATTAGTCTATTTTTATGCAGCACTTTATAAAATTGCGGGCCTCACCGGTTTGGCTACCGTTTTGGTTTTTAAAACATTAGTTTCATGCCAATTAAAACGATGACACTTTTGGTAATTTCTGTCATAGAAGGACCATGAATGTATAAAATAAAAGTATAATGGTAAAAAAAACCAAAAATTTACAACTTGTTGCAATTTGAATTAATTTTTTTAATTTTTACAATAATAGCCAAATTGCACTTTTTTATTACAATAACAACCAAATATTTGTGAAGGATCATATGAAATAAAAGCTAATAATATAACTTTATGATATGTTTAGCCATAAAAAATTAAAAGATCGTGAATTCATAGAAGGACAACCCAATTTTTAGGTCCTTAAACTATATATTTTATGATTAACGGTCCTTGAATTAAAGTTTGTCGCTCTCTGTTCCGTAAACTTATAAAAATGTGTCTTTAAGTTCTCCCTCTAAGAGTATGCTATTCCCAAATCAAAAATGGCGAGTCACTTGTTAAAAATATATATGCCATATAACTAACAAAATTTCTTAACGGAGATCCATCGAAAGATTTGAAAACACATTTTTCTTGAATTGAGGGACCAGAAAGTCATAAAATTTAGTTCAGGGACCGATTAATTAAAAGACATTTAGTTTAATTACCTAATAATGGGTTAAAGCCTTTATAGAATTGTCATGTACTAAAAGACTTGTATCCCTAGAACTTCTTCGGTGGAACTTTTTGAAGATAAAAGAAACTGAGGTTTTTTTTGGTAGAAAAAAGAAGGGTTAATGTCAAAAAAAATCACAAACTTTACACGTTTTTCTCATTTTAATCACGCATTTTAAATTTTCTCATTTTCATGCACGAACTACCACTTTTTCCCAAATTCATGCACGGCGCTGAGGTGGCACTCATTCATTGGTGTAAAATGACCTCCACCTCAGCGAATTATATAATGGAGTCGTGACACCTCAGCACCGTGCATGAATTTGAGAAAAAGTGGTAGTTCATGCATGAAAATAAGAAATTTTAACATTAACCCAAAAAAGAAACCGAGTTATTTTAGTAGAATGAGTTATTTTAATATCCTTCAATGCAATTGGAGATAAAAGAAAAATAGTTATTTTAATAGAATGTTTTTTAAGTAAATTAATATTGTGTTACCTTTCCTCTCAGGAAAAGGAATATATGAAACTCAGTTATTGATTTCATATGGAAATCAAATCCAAATCCAAAGCGGATCAAATGTTAACCTATATATACCCTACAGCCTCTCCCTTTACTATATCATTCACCATTATTTGATTTCTTAGCTCTCAGAACCCTTTGCAAAGTATTACCATTAGCTTTTATATTTCGAAAAACCTGCCATCAAAATCATGCCGCAAAAGCCCGTTACTATCCGTCAAGTTTGGAGGAATAACCTGGATTATGAAATCTCACTAATACGGAGTTCACTGCCCTACTTCTGTGTCGTTTCTCTCGATACAGAATATCCCGGATCGGTGTATAAATCGACAGTAGAAAAGGAATTCCTGCCGCTAACCTCTCCTCAGCAAATTTATCATCTCATGCGCAGGAATGTTAACGATCTAAAGCTTCTGCAGCTTGGATTGACTCTTACAGACTCGAATGGACTCTTACCGTGCTTTGGTACTGCATCTTGCTATACCTGGCAGTTTAATTTTGGAGATTTCGACCTGCAGCATGATTTAAATAATCCAGAATCTATTAAATTTCTTGAGAAACAAGGAATAGATTTTCAGAAATTTAGAGAGAAGGGTATTGATTCTTCTGAATTCGCGAGGCTACTGTTTACTTCAGAACTAATCATGAAATATACCAACCTGATTTGGATCACTTTCCAAGGTTCTTATGATTTAGGTTTCTTAATTAAATTGTTGAGTAACCAAAAGCTGCCTGATGAGATGGGATCGTTTTTTGGGTTAGTAAGACATTATCTGGGATACAGGGTATATGACGTGAAATTTATGAGTTATTTCAACGGATTGTATGGCGGATTAGAAAAAATTGCGAATTTGTTAGATGTTCCTCGAGTTGCTGGAAAAAGCCATCAAGCAGGATCTGATAGTTTATTAACTTTGCAATGTTTCATGAGATTGAAGAATGTTTATGCCATTGGTAATCATAGTTATTATTACACCGGCTCTATCAAAAGACACTGTAATGGCTACGAAGGATTGATGTACAGACTCTATCAGCAAATTGTTATGCACAACCTTCCATCCTGTTGATGATTATGGCGGACTCCGACGAATAGCAAATCTAAATGCAATCACTCATGAAGAATGAAGTGTATCAATACTTCTTGTCTTAGACAAGATTATTTGTGGATTATTTCAAGTATATTTTAAAAAAGTTAGTTTCTCTTTGTTAAAGTTTAATCTAGCTAGTATTTTTATTGGTATGGTTATCAATATTTTCAGTTTAATTGTTGCAATGTAAATTTAGCAATATAGATTTTTTCCAGCGAAATTAATATCTATATTTTTCATTTACTGTTTTATTATAATTATTGTTAATTTTTCTTACTAAATACAAATAATATTATATATGATAGCTAATGACTTTTATTGTTTTATCGAATTATTTATGTTAATTAATGAGATGGAAAATATTTTAATTATTCAGGTTTGCAGTAAAAAAGTTATGCAACATCAAGTGAACTGAGTATCTTGACTGTGTATCAAAATATATACTGACACATTTCCATTCATCACCGCACAGCAAACTAATTCCATAAAAGGGCTTGTAAACAAAAGATTAAAACGATATTCTTTAATTCAGAATCATATATATATGAAAAAAAATTGTAACTCTTTTGAATTATACGCCTTTATAAGTAATGTATGTAATGTCTGTACTTATACAAATATGTAGTACCAATCTTTTTAAAGAAGCAACCATGTTTATTCTTCTGGAGATTCTTTCAATGCCGTGATATTGGTCCTTTGGTTTTCCGGTAAAACTTCTGCCGGACCGGTTCCTCGTCCTCCATCCTGTTTCATCATCATATCAAAAATTTATATATTTCAATCAAGAATTGATCAAAAACCTATTTGGTGCAGCTTTCAGAAGTAGAAATTTCAGTTTTTCTATTTTTTATGAGTTTTTTAAATTACTTTTTACCTCATTAAAAGATACATCAGAAAATCTCTCTGCATATTCTGGATTTTCAAGTTGTAGAAAATAGTATATAACACGAAAATGCTGATAAATCTCATTCATCAACATTTCTCTCTCTTCCAATTGCTCAACCAACTCTTGCCTCAATATTTTGCTTTCTTCTTCAAGAAACTTCAATCTCTCCCTCAGCTGATAATTTTCAATACTCTCCATAACCTGTTTTCCATTCACTAACTCGTTTGAATTTGAAGCCTTTGAATCTGTTAACAATTTTCTTTGAACATCTTTTCTGATCGGTGGAATTTCATGTACCGGTTTCAGTTCATCGATACGTTTCGCCTTTCGACCGCTTGAACTACTCTTTAAATCCTTGACAGCTGAGAGATTCTGTTCTGAGGAGTAAAAGCCTAACTTGTTAAGCAAGGCACTCTGTAATTCTTTGCTCTGCATTATTTCTTTAAGTTTTCGCAACACATTGAAGCTTTCGGCATCAGGTTTCCTGGAATTTTCGTGTTCCGAAATCCCTATCAAGAAATAAGAAGAAACACATTAAAAATAAGCTAGATTTCAAGAATATCAAGAAAAATAAACTTACTATAAGATAAAAGAAAGTTTACAATGGAGAAGACGCAAAGATCGAGTTGAAGAACATGAATGAGTAATGAAATGATTGTTGCTTACCTGACACTGCAGAATTGAATGAAATAGAAAACATGATTGAAAACCTTAGTTTGCTTTTCTTCAAAGAGAAGGAGAAAGAGTGTCAGGAAGACTAGCAGAATATGGTGTGTGCCTTAAGTAGAAAATTTGTTACGTAAAAACCCAGTTCGCCAGTTCGCAACGTAATATTATGAATTATTCATAATATTTGACATTTCTGATTTGAAAATCCAATCATATTCTTTTTAAGTATATAATTTATAAAAAAATTAATTTACCTCAACTCAATTATGATGATTTATAATCGCCCGTGGCGAATGAAAATATTTCATCAAGAGAGTAAGAGAGGGGTTTTATAGGAAATTACCAGGCAGTTACCAAGAGAATGTCTCAACCCTAGAAAGTGAAAGTGTTTACGTTATCAATGGCAGGGTAATTAAAAGATAAGTAGCAGTTCAAGAATTGTACAAACCAATTAGAACCAATTTCTGATGGCTTCTTATTTCATCATACAGAGGCAAAATTTGGCTTCATTAGGCCATAAGCTTAGCCGTATGTTATGCTTCACCTCGAAGCAACTGGTAAATTTAAGTTTGATCATACTATGAGTACAAATAGGAAGTAACTATTAAACCATTCACCAAATCATAGTTATAAAAAAATTAAGAAAATTAAATTATACATCTGAAATTTGTGAAAAGGTGATAATTATTTATGAATAAGCTGAAGTTTATTACAATACACATGTATTGCTTATCCTTCATTTTGCTTTCAGGATATAAACAAGAGGAAGCAAAAGAAAAAAGACATCTTTGGAGGGTTTACAGTACAATCCCTCATCTCAAAAGTACGGAAAGACTGCCCAGTTCGCTTAATCAACTGGAACTTCAACCTCCATTTTTAAGCCGGAATTTCCAAAAACCTGTGTCACATGCACAGCAATGACCAAAAAACATATTAATGCGGAATAGAAAAAACTAACTAAAATTAAACTATAACCATGTTTAGAAAATTGATCATAGTATCCATCTATCTGTACAGAACCTCTTCCAGAAACAGGACCGAGGCTCATTGGGAAGTTAAAAGTATTCATTATGAGAAAACCAGAGCATTATTGACTTATTGTACAAAACAAAGTAGACTGGACAATAAAGGCAGAGCTACTGTTCAACTGGGATTAGTTGCACATAATTTGTAAAGGAAGCAAGACTGACTCCTGCTCATTTACTCGAGAAAAATAATGCAGAGAAATTGTTGGACCAGAAGGTTGATATCTAAGGTTTCATAGTGGTTCTGGTTCATAAGCTACTCGTTACTGATATAAAACTGTTTACATTCAAACTTAAACAGTATTGTTTGAGAAAATCACTAAACAGTTCTTCAACATGATGTTGCTAAATAGCTTTTAATGGCATTGATGATATTAAGGCTTTCCAAGTCCCACAAGAAGTCAGCATTTCTAAATATCTTGTGGCGTCAGAGAAGCATAGGTGCTGTTATACTCCTTAACTGTCCTATCTTGGGCTAATATAAACCGGCCAACAGCAATGTCCTCTAGAGTACAAAGTTACAAATAATACCGTACGTGTACGTTATAGTTTCTTCTCCAACATTCCACTTCCAGACCACTTAAATCAGATAACTGATTAAATCCTAGAGCTATCTCTCTTCAATTCACTCCTTTTTGTGGTAATTGGCAATGGATAAATAATGTTTAACATATTTAAGTCGGTACAGTAAACAATACAAAAGGAGTAAGTAAAGTAAACATTAAAAAAATTAGTACACAGAAAATGAAGGCACCTTGATAAAGTCATCTAGCATTAAGAAAGATTCTCTCGTATAACCGGCCTCCTTCAAAACTTGGCACAACACTTGCTGCAAGACAAAGAAAACAAGGTGTAATTTTTAAGCTCCTAAAACAACAATAGTGTGTGGATGAAAACTTGTGCGGTACTTCACTAACAATTATTGTAATAAAGAAGGAATTGAGAAATCCAAGGATTATAAGCAGTGGAGGAGAAACTATATTACTGGTTCATAGATGTGATATCAATTCTTTTGAAAATATTACATTTATGTGTAACCAACTTTTCCATCCCTCACAACATGCAAAGCTTACATCCATATGAAAACTTTCTTAACAAATAGGAAATCTCTTCATAATTGGTTTCATACTTTTATCAATTATCAAGTTTTATAATGAGTGAGTGATAGCTATGAAATTGAGATCTTATTATACCTTGCATTTGATCGCAAGTTACAACAATACGGTTACTGGTGAAACAGAAACTTCTTGATCATACCTCTCTTTGCTCATCAGACATGAAAGAACCAGACAAATCTTGAAGTACTTCTAATATGTCCTTGAAAGATACTTTTCCATTACCATCTGAGTCATATACCTTGAAAATAACTGAGGCCAGGAAAGAATAAATTAATAAAGCAAACATCAGAACTTATTTTAATCCCGAATGGGATTATAGATTATTTACATAATTTACAATTTGAAGAATTAAGAAAGATAATAAAATATTCCAGATTTTGCAATCAGCGTCATTAAACAAATATTAACCACGACAATCGTATTCAAATATAAAGACGAAATATAGTGTCCAATGCATCTATGAGTATAATATACAGGCTAAGCCAAGTAATTTCAGCCATCATCAGCTCATTAGTCTGTTTTGCACAGCAAAAATCTTACTTTTTACATAAAAATAGAAACTAAGTAATTCATTCTTCTTCTTTTCTATTAAATATTTTGATGCTAAAATAAAAATATCGAGTTTTCATCCCACCAGAAACCTGATTGTCAAGTTTAGTGCAAGGACTACAAGGATAAAGACGCCAAAACACCGCAGAACTTCCATGTGACTCAATTCATAGTACTATAATTTTCAATCTTAATAACCTGATAATACTAATAGCAATAAAAGTCATTTTCATCTTTCTTATTTTAGTTTCACTTGTTTCTTGTACCTCTCTTTTACTGGAAATTAACCTCATCCATTTCCAAGCTTCATCATCAAGATGATTTAAGGTCAAATAATCCAAATAAAATCCAACAATGCATAGATATTATTTCACTCAAACACATTTACACTGAAAGCAACTATATAAGTGGTCTGCATATGTGCGAGAATGGAATGGAGCATCACTATTGTCCCAGTCAAAGCCCATAAGATCAATCTCAGTGAGTTTTCGGCCATCCTAATAACCCACACCACCAGTATTTATACGCAATCTCCCTTACTACAACAGATAAAGAAAATTACTAATCATAAATAGTAGAAATGTCACATTATCAGCCTGGTCAATACTTACGTCCTATTTTTTGTTCCGTACTTGCTTTAGCGCTAAATGCAGATAAGAAAGCCACAAAGTCCTTAAAATTCAAACCATCCACCATTTTAAGTAGCCTCTGCAATAACCAAAAAGTCACGCTTTCAAAATTCAACATATCATAAAGTTGAACTATTCCAAATTCCACGATAAATGCTCAACGCAAAAAATTACCTGACAAAGTGGATTCATCGCAAACTCAGGCACAGACAAGAATTCATCAGCGGAGATAAATCCTTTAGCATTACGATCTAGCTGGCAAAATCTTTCATATAAAGACACTATTTCTTGCTGAGAGACTGCATTTTGACACCACAAAACCGCATAACAAAAAACTAAATCAATAATAAAAAGAGGCAAAACTAGAAAAAGGATTGAAAAAATTAGGATGACTTACATAAATGATGACAGTGTCCTTGAACCTCTTCTATATCATACTGAGTGAGCACTGATGAGGTATTCCCCATTGAAATCACTTAACAACCAAGTCTACAAATTTAATTGAAAATGAAAATTACCCATTAATCATTTGCTCAAAATTACCAATACCCATTTTTTTGGTAGACTCAACCCCCGAGCTGAAGCCCAGATCACTCTCAAACCCAAGATGTGGACCGCCCGCTAGACACATGCCTGGCAAATCCCGGCTATAATGGCGAGCAGCCAGTCCCAACCACTCTATCTTTTTAAAAGGGACTAGCCCGGGTTTAAACCGCGACCATGGCGCCCAGCTAGACTACTAGACCAAACCCGTGCGGGCTACCAATACTCATTATCAAAATATAAAAATTAATAAAATTTTGTAATTAACGGTAATAACTGACACTATTAATGGCAATTCTACATCCACACTTATTCTAAATATATACACTTGAGATAAGTTCACATTTAATTCATTTACTGACATTCAGCATAAAAGACAATTAAATCAAGTGGAAAAAAGATAATTACTTTACTAAATTACTTCATTTTCTCGAGAACCAAACAGAAAAAATAATGAAAACGACACGAACCTGAAAATCAGTAAAGCTGATCCTTAGAGATTGAATCGAACTGGTGATAGAATCTTGATATTTGGAGAGAAATATAAAGAACAAAAAGGAATTTTGTAACTTTGCTAATATCGGAATTGGAAACAGAAAAAATAAATTTAAATGCGTCAGCTGTTTTTTGGTTTTGATTTGTATTGTAATAACTAATAAGAGGGGCGATTAAATTAATGTTGAGATCTTCGAAATTTCAGTTATCCTGTAAGCCGCTAGTGTTCCTGTGTTTTTCTATTCTTATTAGGGTGTGTTTGGTTCTTTACGTAATGAGAATAGAAAGAATATAAAATAATAAAAATGAAAATAATTATTTTTATATTTTATTTTTTTAATAAAATTAGGTTATATTGCTTTTTTGAAAAATTGTACTATTAAATCTTATTATATAATTTTTTATTGTATTTTAATTTTATTTATATAACTTGAACCTCAATCATGAGTCAGATATTATATAGAATTAATTAATTTAAATAATTTTAAATGAATCTAATTTAAATTTATTTTAAATTATTTACTTAAAGTTGATATTAAATTTACATTGAGTTTATACATACCACAGCGAATCCCACTACCACGTATCCGATCACAACCACCTTGGATCCACCATCAGACCATCACATGTTCGACTACATTTTTTCATATTGACAAGTGGATTGTCTTATTAGTTTTACTCAAGTATTAATAAAAAGTGTAAAATATAAATATAGGTATATTTTAGTTTTCGATTGTATAAACTTTTAATAAATTAATTTAATTAAACTAATTTAGTGTTAAGTTTATCTTAAATTTAATTTTAGTTGATATTTAATTTACATTAGAACTAATTTCATTCTAATAAATTAAATTACATTTATAATCAATAAAATATACTCCATCTATTTTTTTAGTTGTTTATTTAATCAAAGTTGTACATATTAAAAAATTATAAGATTAAATACTAATATAACTCTATTAATTAATACATTGTAAATTGACTCGTAAAATCATTTATCAATAAGAATTAAATTTGAAAAATAATAGCTAAATTTACATTGAAATCTTAAATGGACAATTAAATAAAGACAAATATATTTTGCTAAAAGGACAACTAAAAAAATAGAGAGAATATATATACATTATAGAGTCAGCAATAAGTATTTGTCTAGGTGGCAAAGCACAAATTCTTTCTTACAAGAGATCAAGGGTCCACCATCAGACCACCACATGTTCGACTACATTTTTTCATATTGACAAGTGGATTGTCTTATTAGTTTTACTCAAGTATTAATAAAAAGTGTAAAATATAAATATAGGTATATTTTAGTTTTCGATTGTATAAATTTTTAATAAATTAATTTAATTAAACTATTTAGTGTTAAGTTTATCTTAAATTTAATTTTAGTTGATATTTAATTTACATTAGAACTAATTTCATTCTAATAAATTAAATTACATTTATAATCAATAAAATATACTCCATCTATTTTTTTAGTTGTTTATTTAATCAAAGTTGTACATATTAAAAAATTATAAGATTAAATACTAATATAACTCTATTAATTAATACATTGTAAATTGACTCGTAAAATCATTTATCAATAAGAATTAAATTTGAAAAATAATAGCTAAATTTACATTGAAATCTTAAATGGACAAGTAAATAAAGACAAATATATTTTGCTAAAAGAACAACTAAAAAAATAGAAAGAATATATATACATTATAGAGTCAGCAATAAGTATTTATCTTGGTGGCAAAGCACAAATTCTTTCTTACAAGAGATCAAGGGTCCACCATCAGACCACCACATGTTCGACTACATTTTTTCATATTGACAAGTGGATTGTCTTATTAGTTTTACTCAAGTATTAATAAAAAGTGTAAAATATAAATATAGGTATATTTTAGTTTTCGATTGTATAAATTTTTAATAAATTAATTTAATTAAACTATTTAGTGTTAAGTTTATCTTAAATTTAATTTTAGTTGATATTTAATTTACATTAGAACTAATTTCATTCTAATAAATTAAATTACATTTATAATCAATAAAATATACTCCATCTATTTTTTTAGTTGTTTATTTAATCAAAGTTGTACATATTAAAAAATTATAAGATTAAATACTAATATAACTCTATTAATTAATACATTGTAAATTGACTCGTAAAATCATTTATCAATAAGAATTAAATTTGAAAAATAATAGCTAAATTTACATTGAAATCTTAAATGGACAAGTAAATAAAGACAAATATATTTTGCTAAAAGAACAACTAAAAAAATAGAAAGAATATATATACATTATAGAGTCAGCAATAAGTATTTATCTTGGTGGCAAAGCACAAATTCTTTCTTACAAGAGATCAAGGGTTCAAGTCTCATTAAATCAAACACTATTTTTTCATTAATGGGGCTTGAACCCTTGACCTCTTGTAAGAAAGACTATATGTTTTGCCATCAAGACAAAGACTTATTGTTGTTAATGTTTACTAATAATTTATTTATTGATATTAAAATAGATTTTCAATTCATCAATTTGTATATTATGAATTTTTTTCATATTTTCTATATATATATTTTTAATAAATCTATCATTCAAATTAAATATTAATTTGATCTGTATAAATACGCGGAATTTGCGACTAGTTTAGTTATTAAATTTAATGTATAAGTCGAGATAGTAATGGAAAGATGATAAAATACAATAATCGTCTTCAATATTTTATTTCTTAGTAAAATTTAGTATGAACATAAAAATTAAAATCAATATAATTTCTGTACTTATTAATTTATAATATTAAATAACTTCTATTTGAGTAAAATAAATTAAAAAATATTTTTTTTTGATATTTTTAATATATTTTTCTAAAAAATAAAAACAATGTTATATATATATTTTTGAATTTATATTATTTTAATTTTTTGAAAAAAAAAATTATGTATATTTTTATGGATATTGTATTTTTATTAAATTTATATTAAAAAAAGTATGATAATTGAAAAAGGAAAAGTGTTTGTGGAAGAAATTGAACAAACTATCTTCACATTTTACTACACAGCGACTACATCATTTAAGTTATACCTTGTTGGTATGTTAAAATTTATTGAATTCTTATAAAAATGAAAGTTTATTATAAAATATAAGGAAAATAATAAAAAAAAAAGAGTGATTTTTTATGACTGGAATTTATTTTATTTTTAGATAATTTTAAATTTTATTGAAATACAATAACAATCTTAGAGGGTGTGAATAGATTGCAAATGGTAGATTAAAAAAATTAATTTGCAAAATAAAACATTTAAAATTAGGTTAGGTTTTAGAAAGATGAACACAAAATTTAGAGTGGTTCGATTTAAATATAAATTTGCATCCACCATATAATTAAAAGTTGAAATTTTAAGATCCACTAACTCAAATAGTTTTACAAAACTAACTTTAAATTTGGTGTTTATATAAACACGCGCCAAATTTAGTATTTTCTAACTAAATATCAAACTATTAAAATGGAGTTTTAGAAGATTACTCCTAACTACGATAAAAGTCTACTTCAAACCACAAACAACAAACACTTAAAGAGTGTGTTATTAATATGATTTATGGAAGGAAGACTTGAGAGCATATAAGAATTGTTGTTATTGTTTTTAATTGAGATATCGTAAATAAGTTTGTATTTATACTCACTGCAAACAACTATCTGCTTTGCCCTTTGACTAAAAACTAAAGTGCATAATTAAAAGTGAACACCGTTCGAGGGGGTCTGGAAATCGGTGTATCTCCATAACCAAATCAAAAAACAGGGATTGTAAAAATGGGATCTCCAGATCCGTACCGATAATCAGTTCGGTTTGAAAATTTTATTTCTCGGTAAGATTCGGTACGGGGATTTGGTCCTAATGCTTTGATACGGTTACCATTAAAATCACAGATATAAATTTGGTGTAACAGTTCATTTACTGACTAAATAAACATAGACAAATTCAAAAATATTAGCCCCTGATCATAATAATAAGAATGTATCAAAACTTCCTCATGTTCCAGTACAATGATAATATCCTAATTAAACATACATCCAAAATCCATCACTTTATCAACTAACTAAAACAAGAACTGTCAAACGCTCAAAATTAGTCTTTGATCATAACAAATAAATTATGTTGTTAAAATGATAAAATTAAATAAATATTTTATTTGAAAAATGAACATGTTAAAATTCTATATAAATTTTATTTTTTAATGATTAGATAAAAATCAAATAAATAATAATATCAAAATAATAAAATTAAAATAAATATTGAATATAAAATGTCGGTTTGTTACAATTATATTTTTATGCAAAGTAATAATTTTTTTATATATAGACTGATATTTTAAAATATATTATTTAATATTATATCGGTTCTTCGGTTATAAATTCGGTTTTTCGGTTCGGTATATTTCGATTTTGGTTCGGTACGGATATCTATCTAAGATCCAGAACCGTATCAATAAACTTTTTGGTTCGGTTCTGTTCGGTGAAAATCAATGGTCAATATTTATTTTTCAATCCTAGATATTTTCAATTCGGTATTCGGTTAGATTTTGAAGATATCCAGGATCCATGCACACCCCTAACCGTAATGATGGTCTCCCAGCGAAAAACCTTCTGCTTCTCTTGAATTTGAAAACTGGAATTTTTGCTAAAATTGTCCAAATGATGTCTTAAATATTCTACAATATTTCTACACACTTATAAATATGTTTAGAACACTCATTGTTAGTTGTTAAAGTCAAATTAAAAGAGATTTAAAAGGCAATGGTTCAACATTTATTAGACCCTCGAATAGAAAAACTGCAATCGTATTAAAAATATAAGACTACAGTAAAAAGATAAAAGTTATAACTATAAAAATATAAAAAAAATATGAATAACTTAATTTTAAACTTAAGCTTTAAATTGATAATTAAATTACAATTTATAACTTTTAAAAAACCGATGTATATAATATGAGCAAATTACTTTTAAACTCCTTATGTATAACGTAATTTGCAGTTTCATATGTCATATTTGAAAATCAAATGATATCATCATTCATTTTTATTTTAATTTCCATTTATTATTTGTGTTATTAACTAAAAAACAAAACTTCAATTTAATTACATTTATCTTTAATATAATTATAAATAAGAACTATATTTATATGAGATTTAATGGCCTGATAGTTCAATTTTTATTTTTATTTTTTATTTTAAAAAAAAAAATTCTTACTTTTCTTACTTGTCAAAATTGAAAAAGAAATATTAAAACATTTATTTTTTTTAAAATAAAAAATAGAACATTATATATATATATATATATTAAATGAATTCGTTAAGTCGTTAAATCCAACAAAAATATAATTTTTATTTACATTTATATTAAAAATAAGTTGAAGCACCAAACTGAAATTTAATTCAATAAATTAAATTCTTCAATTAGTTGACTAACATTAAAAATAAACAAAAGAATTAAAATGTCAACGGAAATAAAAAGAGAAAGTCACAAAAACACCACAAAATAACTCTTTCTTTTCACACTTTACCAAAATTTTGAAATCTTTACATGGGTACCACCTTATTTTCATTAGTACCATTATGCTCACATAAGAGTCCATCATCCATAATCATAATGCACGCTGACATCACGTGGTTCGCCAAATGTAATGACTTGTGTTGTTGGTTTTTTTTTCTTTCAATAAAACAAAAACTTGTATTATACATTTAACATTAAAATTGAATCTTGCAAAATTCTTTGTAATATATTTACTTAAATTTTAATTTTAATTTTAAAATATCAATATTAATTTTAATTTTAAAAATATTAATATATTAAATTTTAAAATATAAAAATACACAAATAATACAATTTAAATAAAAATAATTTTTTGAATTACAGATATATTATTGATATATGCGAAACACGGTTTTGATGCCTAAATAACATATGTTATGTATAAATTATGTATCAGAAATGTATTTATTAAGTATATTAAAAATATATACATATATTATATATAAATTATGATAGCGATGTATATATTTAAATATATTTTAAAAATATATCTATCATGTATCACCGATATATTTGAAAAATGCATCTATCATGTATAACTCATGTATATGCGATATATCTATTAAGTAAATTTTAAAATGTGTCTATTGTGTATAATTATATAATAAAAATATATTTATCATATATAAATTATGTATCAAAAATATATCAAATATGTATTTAAATTTTTTGTAATAAAACTAAAAAAAGATGTAAAAAATGTGTCAATTATGTATAAATTATGTATCAACGATGTATCTACTAAGTACATTTAAAAAATGTATCTATCATGTTTAATATTTTTTTTGATAAATATCACGTATAAATTATGTATCGGGTTCATATATGTATCAGACATGTATCAAATATGTATCGGAGATGTATCAAATATTTTTTTTAAATGCCTTTTGTATGTTTTGATTATTTCTTAACTTTTTTACGTAAATTAAATTCATCGTTTTGAAAGGAAATTGAATATGTATCAAATATGTACTTAATGGTGTCGGAGATGTATCAACTATGTATTGGAGATATATCAACTATGTATCAGATATGTATTAAATATGTATCAAATATGTATCGGAGATGTATCCAATATGCATATCGAAAATATATCTATGATACAAATTTTTGACAACCATCAATTTATAAAATAAACTACAAAACTAATAATAAATGTATCAGAAATATATGTAACATGTATCGGAAGTATATCAAATATGTATCAGAGTTGTATCAAATATATATTTGATTATTTTTTAATCTTTAACGTAATTTGACAATATTTTATATAAATATATATTTTTTCAAACTTAAAATTAATATTTTTCGTTTACTATTTCAACTATCTTCTATTTGACTTAGGCATCGGAGTTTAGTCGGACCAAACCGGTCCGACTCACTTTAACCTTGAAGAACCATCATTAATGTTTGAAATAAGTTATTATGTTTCCTATTTAATGTGAAAAATTAAAAAGATAAAAATGAGTCAACTAAGTATATCTACTAGTCTAATGGTTCAAGTAAAATCACAATTAATAAATTATTAAAAAAATTAAAATATAATTTTAATAAGAAATTTTAACATTTAAATAAATTATCAGTACTAATAAAATAATGTTGTGAAATTAGCATAACTACAATAAAGCTAAAGACGTAATTATGTATGAAACTATTTGATAGATTTCATGTTTAGCATGTAAAATGGAAAAATGGAATAGGCATTATTACAAGGAAAAAAACGGATGGGGTTGGCATTATCCAGTTAAAGTGTAAGATAAAAAGGAGGCTGGTTGTCGTGGGCCATATGCCATCCTTATCCATTTAAAAAGAAAAATAGGTGTTTTGTGGGTGTGGGTATTGAAAAGATGGTGCTGGTGAAAAGTTTTAGAGAAAAATGATAAAATTGTAATAAAATAGGTAAGGAAGTAAATTATGCAAGAAAAAAGATATTGTGTGAAAATAGAAGCTTTTTTGTGGTTTTTTTATTATTTTTTCAAATAAAAATGAAAAACCATATCGCAAGATTTGCAAACGAAAGAGACGGAAGTGTGAAATATAGTGAATATCACAAATGTTAAAGAGTAATCTGCTCATATAATTTTTTCTTGGATGATAATATATTCATATTAAGTTAAAAGTAATGGATAAGATAAGATCATAAAACTGCTGAATGTTTTTGGTGGTGGTCTGCAAATTTAGCTTTTGCTTCTGTCGCATGACTATCAAACATCATATTCAAAATTTTCTGTTTTTCTGTGAGCTCATCCAAAACCTAGGCTAGCCAACTTGGTCGTAAAGCTATACACGCGTTAACTTTTAGTTGATATACGATGGATCAAAGCATGGCTCACTACGAGATAAGCAGAAACCTCCAAATTTTCTCATGCTCATCGCCACTCTATACTTATTTTGGCACAACCAGAACAAGAGCTCTACACTCAGGCAGCAGATTACACTGCTTGAAGCCTCAATATTGTGTTTAGTATCTTCAATCAAACATGGCTGGAAGTATTGTTCCTCCTGCTCAAGTTCTGTTATCACGGCGTGTCCAGGAGATGGTACTCCATGGTGAAGAACCACCACAACCGTACATGGGTCGAGATGATTCAACATATGATGTTTCTGTTCCACCGCCATATATGCCTCCGATCATTGACCTCAGCCTCCTCTCACCGGATTCATCCACTGCAGAAGATGAACTTCAGAAACTCAGATCAGCTCTTTCTTCATGGGGTTGCATTCAGGTATAAACTCTCAACGTCTTCATTAAAAATGTTTGGTTTTAAGTCAGCTACACATCCTGATGAATTTCCGGGAATTCAGGTAATAGGCCACGGGATTCCAAAAGCGTCTCTAGACAAGATTCGACAAGTGACTAGTGAATTCTTTCAACAGTCTATAGAAGAGAAGCAAAGGCATGCTAAACTAGTGGAAGAGTTTGAAGGGTATGGAGCTGACCCGGTTCCTGCAGAAGGTCAGTCCCTAGACTGGTCTGATCGTCTTTTTCTTACTGTATACCCCGAAGATCAGAGGAATCTCAAGTTTTGGCCTGAAAATCCAAAATCTTTCAGGTTCTTCAACCTTCCCTACTGTATTTTGATTGTTCAAACATTTACAGGAAGAGCCTTAAGAAAGTTCAGAACTTCAGTCGCTATTCTTAGGAACCCCATACATTATCACACAGGAGGCGACTATTCTTAAGGCTTTTCTTAAGCGGTATTTTGCATTCAAAGAGAGATTTTATAGGTTTTCATACCCGCATGATTTTATACAATTGTGCAGAGAAGTATTAGAAGGCTATACTACAGAGATGAAAATGCTAACCGAGCTTCTTTCAAAATCCATGGCAAAATCATTGAATTTAGTGGAAAATTGCTTCCTGAATCAGTTTGGTGAAAAGGAAACTCTACATGCACGGTTTAATTACTATTCACGTTGTCAGAGACCTGACCTCATTCTTGGCTTGAAAGCCCATGCAGATGGATCAGGGTACACCGTTATCTTGCAAGACGATGTTGAAGGCCTGCAAGTCCTAAAAGACAAGAACTGGATCACAATTCCCGCAGTTTCAGATGCCCTTCTAGTCCTAATGGGAGATCAAATGGAGGTAACATTGTGGCTTTAAGTTATGTACTACAAAAGATTTGTCTACATTTAGCATATGCACATAAACAATATTGCCTAAACGGCGCATCACCAGATAGCTTATACACTAATATGTAGATTTCATGACATAAAATTCATATATATCCAGCTGAGACGTGACCACATCTTATCATTTGTTTGCAATATGATTCACAGATAATGACTAACGGAATATTTAAGAGTCCAGTGCATAGAGTTCTGACTAAATTAGATAAGGAGAGGATTTCTGTGGCTGTCTTCTACACACCTGAACCTAAGAAAGAGATTGGACCAGAAGAAGGATTGATCAATGAGGAAAGACCACGAATATTCAAGAAGGTGAAAGATTATGCTGATGTGCACTGGGAGTACTACCAGAAGGGACAGAGAGCACTTCATGTAGCAAGTGTTTAGAGCCACGCATTTCATTGCATGAAAAGAGGACACTAGTTGTAGCAAGTAGCAAAATCTAGAGATAAACATAGTATCAAAACAGTAGTCTGATAGTCTTTTGTGCTATGTATGAAATTATGAATCTGTATGATTGTTAACGAATAATATAGACTTGGAAGATCATGAACTTTTATGCATCATATGTTTTAGCTTGCAGCAACTACATTCTGACTTCTGAGGCAGTTAAAGTAGAAAATTTCAGTTTATTCCGATTGCAAAGATGAACAAAAAAACTATTATACAGTAGAACTCATCATTAAAGTAGTTCACTATAATGACTGCATTGCTATTTCACTCGAATTTTGATCTTCTAAAACTAACATCACCAAACCAAAATAATCGAAATCGAAATAAATAAATAAAATTCTAAAATTGCTTCATAAACCGATACAAAAAAATAGTCGTACCACAAAAAAGGCCCGTCTCTTCAAGTTCTTTCCTGTTCCACAATACCGGTAGGAGGTTCAACAGGAGGAGCACCATTATGTAGCAACTTCTGAATCTTAGGCCGATCCTCAAACCCTTCAGAACTCCCAAACAACTGTCTCCTATAAACCTGATGCAACTTCCCAAACAATTCCTTCTTAATACCCTCAAAGGCCATATCCAACCTCTCTAACTGCTCCATAGCATTCTGATTATACATAAACAACCCGTAATACAACTCAAAGCTATCACTCGCCGTATTCTCAACCAAATCCAACAAAGTCTCGTACCCTTTGGTATTAATCGGAGACGACTCGAGCCCAAATCTCTCCAACACTCTCCCCATCGTATGGGTCACAAACTGCGACCCGGCAGCGTACCGATCGTGCTCGGCACAGCTCATTTCGACCATCCGACACCCTTCGCGGGCGAAAATATCGAGAAATTTCGCGCACCGACTAACCCGATCGTCACTATCACCAATCCTAACTTTATCAAACACGAAAGGCAAACCAACCCACGAAAGCTTAGCACTTTCAGGGCCAAACATGGGATGGGTACACAATATATCGAACTCAACGGGCAAATATTTCAACAAAATGTTCTTAGCGAATTCTTTAACGGATAAAACATCGACAAACAAGGTATTCCTCTTGAGTCGTTGAAACGGGAACGTTTTAAGAACGGATTCAGTGGAGAGAATTGAGGTGCATAGGATGACGACATCGGGGTGATTCTCACAGAGGTCGTGTGGGTTGGTGAAGAGGCGAGTGTTGAGTTGTTTGGCGGCGTCGGTGTAGTTGGTGCGGGAGTAGGCGAGGAGGGTGTGGCCTTGGCGGGAGAGGGTTTTGGCGAGGAATTGGCCGAAGTTGCCGAAGCCGATGATGGCGATTTTGAGGGATTGGGATTTGAGGTGTTGGGATTTGAGGTGGGTTTCGTAGTCGTAGGGTTGGGCAGCGTCGATTGCGCGGATTCGGAGAGGGGGAGGGCGGCGGAGGTGAGTTGGGTGGGTGGCGGAGAGGGGAGGGAAAGTGGGGAGGAGGTGTGATTGGAAATTGAAGGAATGGAGGAGGTAAGTTGGGGGTTTTGTTGAAGTTAATTGAAGCATTTTTGCGTCTGTGTTTGGTGTCTGTATTGGAGAAGGGAAAGTTTCTATTTCTGCTTTGATCTATGTAAGAGACTCAGAATAAGCTAAAAGTTAGTTACTTGTAATACTTTCTTGAGGTTATTGAACTTTGCACGAGTTGCAGTTTGGTCATTCAAGTTCGATTTCTTACAAAATGATTATCCTACTAGCCAGAAGTTGACTTCGGGTGAGGTGATTTACAAATGAATTCCGGCTAATTTTTCCTAGATGGCAGTTGGGCTCGGAGTCTCTCCTTCATTCCTTCCTATAGTGCCATATCAGTTTGTTACGTCATTATCTTCCTCCTCAATTTTTTTGATATATACACTAGAATAATCACTATTCTAATGTCCACATTAGCATTTTAGAAAACATACTGATGTATACGCCAAAATATAATCATTGTTCCAATGTCTACACTAAAATATAATCATTTTCCCAATGTCTACATCAGCATTGTTTTTGAATAAAAATTGTTCGATGTCTAAAACTGTAAAAGAACTTAGTTCATGTTTAATTTGCTAAAATAAAAAGTTCATATTAAATTTACAAAACACGCTTGACGATTTTTTACGCAATTAAGCCAAAAATTAAAAAAAAAATTGGCCATTTCATTTTTGAAATCAAACTGTACTATTTTTCCAATAAAGATTTTGAATTTCATACATCCATATTGAGAATCATACCAAAATAAAAATGAATTTTAATAAAAACCTCAACTACAATAATATTCCCTCCATTTTTTTAGTTGTCCATTTAGCTAAAATTGTACATATTAAGAAAGTGGGGTTTTTGTCTTAAATTATGAGAGTAAATACTCAAATAACCCTACTATTTAATACTCCCTCCGTCCATTTTTAGTTGTCGTTTTAGGCTAAATTGTTAAGATTAAGAAAGTGCCTTTTTTATCTTAAATTATAAACATAAAGACTAATATATTATAAACTCCACTAATGAAAAATTTAGTTTTGAAAATAGAGTTATTAACCTACTATTGGAAGATTTAACTTTGAAAATTGAATTACCATTTAATGAAGTGATTTAATAATAAGGTCAAATTTGAAATATTATTATAAAAGTCACATACAAATTCTAAAGTGACAACTATTGATGGACAAAAATATTTACCTAAAGCGACAACTAAAAATGGACGGAGGGAGTAAATTTTTTAATAAATTAAGTCATAGAGTCATTTATTAGGGGAAGGATAAATTTAGAAGATACTAGCTAATGTTATCTTAAATTTCTAAAAAGACAACTATTGATGGAAAAACACATTTGCCTAAAGTGACAACTAAAACAAATGGAGGGAGTAGTTAATTACTGTACATTTTCAAAATATTTCCTAATAATTCTCTTCAAAATCTTTAGACTTTTGTGTTAGTTTAGTACTAGTATATACTTTTCTCAAAAACAAAGTACTAGTAAAAACTATGCTGCTTATGGTACTATATTCAATAGATATAAATCCATCTAACAAATACAGCAGAGACCATGCGATAGATTCACAAATAGAAAGAACTTGCATTTAAAAGAAAGGACTTGAACTTCCAAGATAGAAGTAGAGGCTGACATGAATTGTAGGCATTGACATAAAATCTGAAAGGCAGGCTAATTCGATCCAAAATGCCAAATTGGCAGAGGGGAAAGGGCAACATTACAAAATTTTAAAGTAACCGATTACAAAATAACAGTAAAGGTAATAAATACTTAGACTCTCCTCAAGACACACTAATGACAATTTTCTCGCAATTCTGTGACCATCTTCAATTATCATCATCATCATCAGCCCTTCAAAAATTGTATTTAACTAAACTACATAAACTACCATAAAATCCCCATGCAAATGGGGCAAAAGATAAATGCAGAAGCAGGACGAGGATGGATGTGCATAAGTAGTAATTCCGTCCCTACTTTTTTGTGTCATTATCCTCTTCTTATCCGAATATCTTGAAAAGCAAGCCACCGTGAGTGGCGAAAAATGGAGCAAACACGAGAGATTCAACTGCCATGAGCTTAATGAGAATGTTGAGCGATGGACCTGAGGTGTCCTTCAGTGGATCACCGATGGTGTCCCCGATAACAGCAGCTTTGTGTGGGTCAGAACCTTTGGGGCCGAGTGACCTTGCATGCTCTGAGGCACCAGCCTGTAGAGAAAAAAACCCGACTTAACTTGCCAAATTCCAATCTCCATAAACCAAAATCAAGACTCTATATGAAAACTATTAGCAATACCTCAATGTACTTCTTGGCATTATCCCATGCACCTCCGGTGTTGGAAGCAGAAATTGCAATCTGTTGAAATCAAACATAATAATAATGATCAGATTGAACCAGATAAAATGGATTTCAATAAAGCATGTTGCACCAAATTGACTTGTAAAATGATTTCATTACCTGAACACCAGAAACTAAGGAACCAGCCAAAACGCCCGAAAGAGTCTCAACACCAAACAAGGTTCCAACAATGAGGGGTGTAAGCATGACAAGAGCACCTGGAGGAATCATCTCCTTGATAGACGCATCAGTAGAAATCTTGACACAGGTAGCATAATCTGGCTTGGCAGTACCCTCCATGAGACCGGGAATAGTGTTGAACTGCCTACGAACCTCCTCAACCATCTTTAAAGCTGCACTTCCCACACTCTTCATTGTCATGGCAGAGAACCAGTAGGGAAGCATAGCACCCACAATCAGACCAATGAAGACCTTTGGGGTCAAGACATCAACAGTCGAGACTCCTGCACGGCTCACAAAAGCACCAAATAAAGCCAAAGACACCAATGCAGCAGATCCAATGGCGAATCCCTACAAGAAAACATTACAGAATAAGTCTTAGTTTACCTCTAACGAACAACACTTGAAAGAAAAAAAAAACACAAATACACAACGATGATGTTACATGTGTTTTATTTCAACTGGTATTTTAAGTACAAAAATAAGTATATATAACAATGTAGCGAGTTCAAAGACCAGGAATGGAAGTTACCAGGAATGGAAGTTTCACAAGTCAAAATCAGAACAACATAAAATAATAACGGAATTGCTATACTTAAAAATGGGCAAATCACAGTACCTTTCCAATTGCAGCAGTAGTGTTTCCAGCTGCATCAAGAGCATCAGTTCGTTCACGAATGCGGTGACTCATGCCAGCCATCTCAGCAATGCCACCAGCATTGTCACTAATGGGGCCATAGGCATCAATAGCCAATCCAGTGGCAATTGTGCTCAACATTCCAAGAGCAGCCATAGCAATGCCATACATGGCAGCAAAAGTAAAACTAACAAAAATGCTAAGAGCAATGGCAAAAATTGGAATGATAACAGATTTATATCCCAAAGCAAGACCAAAGATGACATTAGTGGCAGCTCCAGTCCTGCAGGAGTCGGCAACATCTTGCACAGGGCTGTAAACGTAAAACACTAGTTTAGTGATTGAAAAAAAACATACAGCAATAAGATACTGATTCAAATACCATCACTTCACACCTGTAGGCATTGCTTGTGTAGTACTCTGTAACAAATCCAATAATAAGTCCAGCCCAAAGACCAATAGCAACACACAAGAACAACTGCCTGCATATGAATCAAGATATTAATTGTACCAGATAATTATAAATACTTGAAAATGTAGAAAAAGATAAAACAGAACTGAACCATTTAAAAAAAAACTCAATTTGATTGGCACTTGAATACATAGTGATAAATGTAGGTTAAAAAGAAGTCAAAGATTTTTAAAGTAGCTAATTACTAATGTGTATCTTGGGACAACTCTACACCCACTTCATCACATAGCTAAATAAGCAAAAGTTGGTTAAAACAATAATTTCTTACAACTGAAAATTGAATACTAGGAACAAACTGCAAAAAACATAGTATAATCAAACAAGAAATTGTATCAAAAGAACAAATCAAAACCATTAAACAAAGGATTTAACCATAATTAATCACTGATAAAAAAAACATTTGAAACATACCAGTTCTTAACAACCTTCTGAACACCAAAATTGTAAATTGTAAAGGACGAAGGCACTCCAACCCAAGTTACAATTGCGATGCCAACAGTCATTAGAATAGTGGAGATAACAAGCTGCTTCTTTAGTGCAGGCTCAATTTCCTTAACAGCCTTGATTTCAAAGAAATCGGTGGCAAAGAGGGTTGTAATCAAGCAGACTAAAATACCCACAGAACTAATGAGTAGAGGAAATAGCATGGCAGTAAACTCGTGGTTGATCCCAAAAGAGGATATGGAAGCCACAACAAGAGCAGCACAAGATGCTTCAGCATAGGAGCCAAATAGATCAGAACCCATCCCAGCAATATCTCCAACATTGTCACCAACGTTGTCAGCAATCACCTGCAAGAATTACAATTAGATTAACTCAGCCAGGAGTATAGAAGTGTCAAATTATAAGCAAAGTAATCATCGATGCTTACAGCTGGGTTTCTTGGATCATCTTCTGGAATGTTTCTTTCAACCTTTCCAACAAGATCAGCACCAACATCAGCAGCTTTGGTGTATATACCACCACCAACCCTCCCGAAGAGAGCCATAGATGATCCTCCAAGACCATAACCAGTAATAGACTCAAAGAGGCCTTCCCAATCATCTCCATAGTACAGCTTGAAAAGATTTATGGCGATGAAAAGAAACAAAAGACCATTTGCAGCAAGCAGAAAACCCATCACTGCACCAGACCTAAAAGCAGTAATAAAAGCCTTTCCAACACCCTTCCTTGCCTCCAAGGTAGTTCTTGCATTGGCATAAGTAGCAATCTTCATCCCCAGGAAACCAGAAATAACTGAAGTGACAGCGCCAAGTACAAACGCAATAGTACTGAATATTGCAGTAGCAAGTGCTGGCTTGCATGTCTTCTTTGAATCATAAGTACATGGTTGGCTCTTTGTGCTAAAACCCTCAACAGAACCCAAGAAAAGGAAGATCAAGATTGCAAAAGCAACCATGAACATACCAACATACTGATATTCAGTGAACAGAAAAGACGTGGCACCTGTTGAATCCATAAATTCACAAATTTAATACAAATAGATCATAGCTACATAACAATAAGTATAAGAGATAGTAATGACCACTAAATCACACAAAATTACGGCAACTAGCAACACAGAGTCATATTAAAGAGTATATAAGGTGAAGAAAGCAACAAAAGAAAACATGAGAGTATCTAGTAATAAGACTGAAGTTACCTGTTACAAATAATAAAAAGGATTTTGACATAAATTACAATATACATTTGTGATACATCACTTCCATCAAATTGTTTGCAAGCCATGCTACAATTTACGACGGACAATTTATACGTATCAGATTCTTACCAACCGGAGACAAATTGTCTCCGATTCCATGAGATAATAATACGAGTCAGATATGTCATTGGCATCATATATATAAAATGCTGCTAATAACACTTCATAATTTAATACAGATTTAGTATAATACATATACATATATAAACACATCTAAAAAACAGAATAATACAGATTCATTTAAAAAACTTTATCATGTACAAATAGCAAAGAATCGAAATTTATGTCCAAAAGAAGACATTCACTACGAAATATTGTACAGAAATAAAAGGACTGTCGGCGAATCTAATCCGGCTACTATAACAAAAATAAGAAGAAATATATTCCTTCAATGTCTCACTTATATAATCCACTTTGTACTTTTATAAAAGTTAAAGACAAATTACAAAGTAATTATAGTAAAAATTACTATTATTTATTAAAAACAACAATTAATATTAATAAAAAAATATCAAAAAACAATCTTTTAATATTATATTTTCATAAATTGTAAGAAGGAGTAACAGATTTAGTATGAAGAAAAGATGTTGAATGCCAAAAGATGGTTCTGCAAATTAACATTTTTTTTCCATACTTACATAAAGCAGTAAAAGAATTGATTTCATATTACACCACTTCCAATAAAGAAAATAAATTGAAAAGGACAAAAAACTAAAGCTATACAGTGAAGATAAGATTACAAGTAATTTTCAACAAAAAAAATACAAGAATCACCTCCAACAAAATTGCCAAAATTACACGCAAATTTAAAATAATTGAATATATTACTTTACGCTACATAGTTTTGCTTTATTCAACAGTCAGTCAGTCAATTCAAAAAACGATTCCTCAATCCCCGCCAAGAAGACATCACACACACACACACGTGGAAATGCACACATAGAGACAGCCACATATTATAACACCCAAAAGAACAGCCAACATATCCCCCATTAAACGCATAAGACAAATTCAATATAGTATCAACATATTAATAATAAAAAAAATCATTTTAATATCATTTCCGGTTCAAAAAAATAATACATTTACAATTTCTTTCCAAAAAATAATCCCAGTATAATAGATCCAAATATTCAGAGATTATAACAGCAGTTATTTTTAAACTAGATTTAGTCAAATATGTCATTTGTAGACTGAGCTAATGACATTATAACACTTATGTCTGGACAAATTTATTACAATATTATCATTTTAATTGTACAAATTCATTACAATATTATCATTTTAATTACGTGTTATAATGTGAACCGCCAGGTACAGTGACGGACTTAAAAATTTCTCAAAGAAACAGATCTAAACAGTGTAACAAAGAAAAAATCAGGTACAGTGTTAAACAAGATAGAACAGTTCTTGAAACACACAATAATAACACAAATTTATAGACAGATCTAAAATAAAACACAAAAGATCTCAAAAAAACACTAAACCAGCAGCTTAATTATTAGTATACCTTCAGAGATAGCGTTTTGAATTTCAGCACATTTAGCGACGACGTTTTCATCGTTCACACCTTCCTCTTCCTCAATAAGACTATCATTATACCCGTTCTTGTTACCCTTAGGTGCCGAGCCCGGCGCGTGGCGCTCAGGCGTGACCTTCACGCGCGAGACTATGTACCACTGGACTAGTGAGAACACTATGCCGACAACAGCGCATACCGGCACTATTATCTGTGTTCCTAGATCCGACAACAACGCCGACCCCATCCTCGCCTGAACCCTAGAAATGAAGTGTCTCCGGTGACGGTACACCTTAGAGAAAGAGAAGTGTGTTTGTGAAGAGAGAGATAAGAGAACGGAGCTCTTCAGTGTGTTTCGTGTGGTTTATTTATATTTGCAGATTATAACATTTTTGTTGGGGAATGTGAGGGTTTTTCATTGTGTTGTTTGGCTTATTTTATTGAGTTGCATCTGGACCGTTGAGATTCGTTTGGATTAGTTGATAAATTACTGCTGTAGTTTTACTTTATATACTTTTTAATCCCTATTGTTTTGACATTAAGAAATCGAATTGCTTCATATCAATGTATTTAAGATCAAGTATAAAAAAAAGTTGTTCTTACCCATTTATACATATAATTAACATAATCATCAAATTAAGACCCATTTAATATTATTTTATTAAACTTTATCCGTAAGTTACATTTTAAAAAGGATAAATATTTTAATTTTTTGTTTATAGGCCAAATTTTCAATATTTTCAATATTAACCTAAATTTTAATTTTTACTTTCAATTATAAATTGGAGTGGAAAAAAATTAAATATATCATTTATATTGCTTCATATTTGAAATTTTTATGATAAAGGGACAAGTTGGACAATGTGGAACATTATAACGGGCATATTTAAACTATTCTTCACTCCAGTTCTAATAATGACTTTAATCGAGACTATAGAATAAAAAATATGTTAAAATTGATGATTTTAAAAATTTGAACTATAAAAAAAGCCAAAATTATAGAATATTTTTGAATGGTACTTTAAAAAATTGTGTTACATAATTAGTGAATATGGTTCAAAATATTTCCCTTTTATAAGTTATTAGCCACTAAATTTAATAATTCTTTTGTTTTATTTAAAAGTTTTATTTTTGGATGTTTCAATTAAATGTTTTATTTTTACTTTTAAAGGAATTTTTAATTAAACTTTTTCATTTCTATTTTCGGTCATGTAAACATAAATTTTATACAAAATTTCATTAATAATAATAATAAGGACAAAGTATAATTATATAATATCTTAATAAATCTTTTAATCTTTGTGTAGAATGAAATGAAATTTTTAAAATGGCTGGAGAGAGTATATTATTTATGGAAGAGCTGAAAGTTACAATTTTAAACAATAAGGACTAAAATGCTTATAAAGATGAACATTAGGTGTATGATTTTTTAATCTTTGTTTTTCACCAATTTTAATCTGACGGTGATGTGCTGGAAATGTTTGTAAGAAGGAGATTATCGGATAGGTAGATTGGTGGATATGTAGGAATAAATGGAAAGAATATTATGAAGGATATAAAAGGTAGGAATAGCATACTATTGTGCACTTTAATGCCAGGTTACATCTGGGATACTGGCCGTTCGATTCTTTCTAGTAACGGTGATTAGTGGATGATGAAACGTTTTTAAGTTAATAGTGGGAATCTAACGCATGGTATAAAGAGCGTATTTTCCACGCATGAAAGTTGGAATCTAATCGCTTCCGGTTTAATTTAATGTTGTGCATTAGGAAATGTTTATCTTTAGAAATAAATTAATTAAAAGAAAAACATAATTATGCACCCATTTTCTCATGTCCTCATATAGTCATTTGGTCTCATACAATTCTGACACATGGAAAATTGTTGCGCCAACCAGTAATGAGTCATTTCACTCAGGTTTAACCACAAAAAAATACCTTAACTTTTTCAAATTTTCGTCTATGCTTAAAACTTTCAACATCATTAATTTTGACCAACTTTTCATTTTTCAGTTTCAAGTTTCAACTCAAATTCAAGTGAGAAAAATTCAATATACACTTGATATTATTTTATTTTTGGAATTTTAAATAATAAAAAAAATATTAAAATAATATAAAGAGCATGTTTAAACTTTTATCCATTTTTAATTTGAGCAAATAGTTCTATTTGAAACTGAAAAATGAGAAATTTGAAATTAGCTAAATTTGAAAATTTGGAAAGATTTATGGATATAAATAAAAAAATTGAGATATATTAAGAGCATCTTCAATGGTGCTCTTTATTTTAAAGAGCATCTTTAATAAAATAAAGAGTATCTTTAAAATAGAGAGTGATATTTTTATTTGTACTTCATTGAGCTCTTTAAATTTTAGTTTAAATTTTTAAATTTTTACAGATAATAATAAAAATATTAAATATTAATAATATTAATTTAATGAATTTTTTAATTTATTTTTTTTAATTTATTTTTATAAAAAATAATACTAATTATATATATTAATAATATAAATTTATTTTTATTTTTAAATTATTTATTTATTCAATTTTTATATTAAAAATAATTAATATTATATTTTAAAATAAAACTAACTAGCTTATTTTTTTCAAAATTTAAAATATGATCCTTTAAGATTTGAAGTACAGAGTGAAAATAGATCTCTATATGTGGAGAGTCATTTTCATTCTCTTCTCTAAATTTAAAAAATAGAAAAGCTATTAGAGTTTTAATTTATTGTCAAACTCTCTAAATTAAAGAATTTGACAATTTTAAAGAATCCTTTGGAGATACTCTTAGTCCTTCTCTATAACTTTTTTTATATTCGTTTTCATTATACTGCCTTCCGTGACAATCGACAAATGAAGAAATTAAAATTTTTATGGGTTTCAAAATATTTTTCCTTTTTAATAGTCTCGCCTAGAAAGATAAGACAAAATAAATTTGATCTGCACATAAATAAAATAAAAAGTGAAGTATGTTACTTAGATTTAAATTTGATTATATTTAGGTGGTTCAAACGAAAAAGAGAGAAACTTGCAATTTTTATTGTTAATAAAATTATCTATTTTATATGATGGAAGGAGAATTAATTTTTTGCTAAAATTTTATGTCTTTAATTTCAGATTTTTTTAGCCCACTACTGGTTGGCTCAGTTCATTTCGAGTGTGTACAGATAAAGTGAAATAAGATGCAGATCATTGGTTCGATTCCGAAAATAAGACTTATTGGAAGCATTTGACCGAGTTGTTAAAAGAATGTATTAAGTGGAAGGCTTGGGCGATAATATAGCAAAACTACTCTCTCTAAAGTTTATTCAAATGGTCGAACTCTGCCCTAAAAGGATGGTCGGCTTCCGCCAGAAGTTCCCTTATCATGAAAAAACATAACTAATAAATAACCAACGAAATTATTTCTTAAAGAAAGTCAATTGTGGTGAAGGAAAAAAAGTGAGGAGCTCAAATATCAATTTATTTTTTAAAATTTCAATATTTTAATTAAAAGTGTAAACATCAAGTTCATTACTAAAATAATTAGAAATTATTAATTAATTTCATCAACTATGTATAACATACGTAAAAATAATAAAAATAAATTAATAATAAAAATAAAATAATTTACTAATGCAAATAATTTTATAGCAACAAAAGTTCATTTTACTTTCTCAATTCGGCACAAAATATCAATTAAGAATATGTGCATCGACTTGGCTAATTAGACTTATTTTACTCTCTTAACTGAGGTGACACAAAATAATTAGAGCAATTGGAACTGAGTTGACAACTAATCATTGGATATTTGGAGCTAGGGGTGAATTTTCGGTTGGTTCGATCAATACCAAATTGACAATCACTTAATCAAATTAACGACCTGGACAAATAAAAAATGTTCAATTGAAATTTGGATAATTTAAATTTCAAACCGAACCGATAACTTGAAAATTAATTTTTTTTATCTAAATTGAATCAATCTAAACTTACAACTGAATCGATCGAACCTAAATTTATAATTGAACTGAATTGACCAAAATCAACAGTTCGGTTAGTTAATTTGGCAATCCGATTTCTTTACTCATTTTTATTTGGAGTTGAAATGATAAAAGGAAACAAAACACTTATTTTTAGAGTGTTATGCCTATTCTAAGGATGTTTTTATTCAAAATTTTAAATTTGGTCTTATTGGACCTTTCTTTTTAAGTTCAAGAGTTAAAATAAATTTTTATCTAATTTTATAGCACCAATTGATCAACAAAAAGGAAAATATTCGAAGTGTACGGATTTTAAAAGTGACAGGTGGCCTAAAGGTATAGAATCACAACAATACAATTGATCCCAAAGTAAAACCATCTAGATAAATAAAGGCTAAACTCATTTTAAGATCTTTAAATTTTCATTTTTTGATTTATCAAGTTTTCAAATTTTATTTGGCTTTTTTAAATCCTTAGACTTTCATTATTTGGTTAATCAGGTCCCTCAGCTTCTATTTGACTTTCTTAGACTCTTAAACTTTTGTTTTTTGGTTCATGAGATCCTTAAACAAAAATCCATTTATGGACTCAATGAACCAAAAAATAAACAATTAGGGACTTGAGAAAGGCAAATAAAAGTTGAAGGGTCTGATGAAACAAAAAATACAAGTTTAAAGATCCGAAGAAGTCAAATAAAAGGTAAGGGATCTAATTAATCAAAAATGTATAGTTTAGAAACCTCAAAATAGGTTTAGCCATAAATAAAAAGAAAAAAGTAAAATCATCTAGAATTTCCGAATTAAGTTCGCTGTAGTCACCCGACCTGTGACATTCAATGTGTATCCTTGTCCTAGAGCTCCTGTATATTTAAGTATGAGTGTCTAAATAGGTCAGCGGATCGTAAATATGTTGTGTCTATTTACTATATTAACGTGATTAAGATCAATACAAACACGATTTGTTTAACTAATCGTGCTAAAACATTCAATGTTAATATGACAAGATTAACATGTTAAAATAAATGGGTAACACGATTAACACAATTACACGACTAACACGACACGCCTAACACGGTCCATTTAACGTTTAAAAATATTTAAAACATAAAAATATAATTTTAGCCTCAAATTTACCAATTAATACTTTAATTATAAAAAGTTAACATAAAAAATTAATTTATAAATTGATATAATTATATTTAATTAATTTAATAATTATATTTTTATTTATAAAATTATAACTATTTTATATAATCAGTAAACAAGTTAGATAAGTTCGCTAGTCAAAGCGTGTGGCACTATCCATTTATTTCGTATCATAAACGGGTTGACAGGTTTATGACACGAACTCGTTAAACTCAACCTGAATTCTCCAAATTTACGTGTTAAGCAAATCGTGTTATCATGTCATGACCCATTTTAACACCCCCTACATCTAAGCCTGATGACCTAAATAAATCAAACATTTACTAAAAATTCATATTAACTTGAAAATTTTAAAACGTTTTGATAATATCCAAAAACACATTACATCATTTTAAAAATATCAAAGTCTAAAAAGGAGTGTGTTGATGTGCTTCTCGCTGACGGAAATTGCCACATATTTGTCGTATATAAAAAAACGTTTTTAAGTTTTGGACAAAATAAAAAAATTGCTAAATATTTGCTTTTTGGGGTCTTTATCTGACATTTACTTAATATTTTTCATACATGGCAAATAAGTAGCAGTCGATGTCGGTGACACATTAATATCAACGTATTCCTTTTCAAGTTGGGACGATTTTAGAACAACATAATATGTTATTAGCTATTGATGGAGTCTGCTTTCTGATCCGGTGGATTAACTTGCAAAACAGAATAGAAGCTAACCGGACGGTGGTTTTTCAATTAACTCTTTGATACTAAAGTCAGTATTGAGTTTTGAGCAGCGTTTTGAGTATATGAATGTAACTGTGTGTTTAGCCATACCTCAAACTCTTTATATAGTATTTGAATGTATATCTTGTAGACTTGAAATAGGAAAATGAATCCTATTTAGTAGAGTTTGACCCTGACTAGGAGTATGATATCTTATTTAGACACGAGTCCTATTTAAGAACGTCTTTCTAAATAGTCTCGTCTTCCTAAGTTTGAGGCTTTCTTCCTAAGTTGGAGTTTGTATCCACATAGGAAAGAAATGCGAGAATCCTTATAGATCTGGTGATCTATCCGAATCCCAGGGTCCACGCGCTTTGCTCGGATCCTCAGGATTCGGTATTATCCTTGTGGATGAGATTGTATTCCAGTCGAGGCGGATCTCATAAATTCGGTCAATGGCTTAACTGTTTTGGCGGGAATTCTATATCGCCTAAGAGTGGATCTCCTGCGACTCGGCTGTATAGTATTTATAGTAGGATTCGGTATCCATCATCTATTATTAAAATATTTTGAAGATTTGGATAAAATACAAACTTTTGCTAAATGTTGGACTGTTTTATATCATTAAACATGTATTTAAACATATTTATAAATATATTTATAAAATTGAAGCAGCATAAAAAAAAAAGCAAATTACTCTAAAATTTTCCAACATATGTCATAATTTATAGTTTGACACCTCATGTTTGAAAATCCACCGATTTGGTATCTCACTTTTAATATAGAAAAAAAAAGTTCACATACCGAAATAAATATTTTATAAAAATTCAGACGCCGTTGCTGCAATTTTTCCTTATATAAATACTACTAATAAATTAAATATTTCATAATTATATTGCTTACAAAACAAAACAAAACAAAAATCACAACAATATAGGAAAACGAAACCCCATGAGAGTTACAGTATTGTTGGAAGCAGGAGATAGAAACATAGAGGGAGAGAGAGGATATAATGTATGGATGGTGACCGGTGAGGTTTTGTTAGAGCGCTATTTGAGCAACCAATGACGTGTGGTGTATTGGATGGTGTGCAACTCTTCTAATCGGATAATATTTTATTTGTTCTTTTCCTTAATTTTCGTTTATAGTATTATAATTTTTATTTTTTTATTTTTTCCCTAGCCACTTAAAAGTTAAAACCCTATCTTCTTGCACTCCACTTATCTAGGAGATTTTTTTTTTTATTTTTATTTTAAGTTTTCTTCTTCATAGATTCTTGTTTTAACTTTTAATCTGTGTATGAAAGAAAGTAATTTATGACTTTCAAAAAAAAGTAATTTACGAATGTAAATCAAACTGTAAATTTTGATGTGCTTAATAATTATTGTATGGATTTAAATTTGAATAATGTTGATTATAAGTTATTTAATTTATTAATTGAAATATTTAATAAAATTAAGATAAATAATCAATATTCCTCTTATTACAAAAATTAGTCGGTATTTCGAAGTGTAAAAAATTAATAGTTTTTGTATGACGTTGCTAAAATTTAAATTGTCTATCAAGCTGGGACAAGAAGATACTATATTAATTTTAGATTAAATTATTTAAAATTATCTCAATTTTTTATGTAATAGAAAAATTAAATTGATAATAAATTTTGATTCAAAACATATCATGATCTTTTAAAAAAAGTTCCAAAATAAATCTTATAGTGTTAAGAAACAAAGGAAAAGGGCCAATTTGGCCATTGAATTTATAATAGTTGATTAAACAATAAAAAATAAATAGTACTTTTATAAATTAGTCCAGTGTCTTTATTTAAAATATAATAAATTTAAAAATTCATTAAATATTTTTTATGCATTTTTTTAAAATAAAGTAAAAATACATTATTTTAATGTAATATCTTAATCTAAATAAAACTATTATGGGCAATGGTGGTTTTAGAGCTCTAGTTCGCTCAAATTCATCGCAACCTTGGTGATTAAAAATAGAGACGCCACCTAACTCAACTAGAAAATACATTTTTTATGGATTGGATGTTCCACTCACTTATGGACCCATTGTCACGACCCGAAATCTCGAGTCGAGACCGGCGCTAGGGAATGGGAGTGGTTGCTCCGAAACCCGTAGCAAGCCTGAAAAACACTATAAATTTTTCTCTTTGAAAATAGAAATGTATGAAACATTTATTAAATAACTGATGGGACAAAACATCAGAGTTTAAATGCGCTTTAAAACATTTGATTACAATAAGACTATACTAATCTACTGCGGACAACTAGAACTTAAAACCTTCTTTACAGTCTTTTATCAAAGCAGACTTCCGAGAAATAAACGTTCGGAAGCCTTCATCAAAATCGGACCAGCTTTCCTGAAAAATGATTCCACAACGTGGGTCAGATATACTGGTGAGTTCATGCCGTAACAAATAAATATTTCATAAAGTTAAAAACCGTTTTATATTTAAAATAACTTTATGTATTTTCGAAATCCTTTGAAAACATCTTTAAAACAATTGAAGTCTGAGCTCACACATAACATATTTCAATCAAGACTTCAATATCAAAGAATTTCAACCATATACGTTGACCTTTAAATTAAACCACATTTCTTAAATTCGTCCATCTACATTGATGGCGAAACTTATCAACACATCATACATGCATAATCTTATGGGACCGATAGCACAGCCAACCGATCAACCATATCCACAACATACATAAATCTTAAGGGACCGATAGCACAGCCAACCGATCAACCTTATTCACCTGAGACCGATAGCACAGCCAACCGATCTAATACACACCCACACACACAATATTATGGGACCGATAGCACAGCCAACCGATCAACCATATTCACCTGACATCGATAGCGAAGCCAACCGATGTAACACACACACACATTCCTGACATCGATAGCGAAGCCAACCGATGTAACACACACACATAAACTGACATCGATAGCGAAGCCAACCGATGTAACACACACACATAAACTGACATCGATAGCGAAGCCAACCGATGTAACACACACACACAAAATATTATGGGACCGATAGCACAACCAACCGATCAACCATATTCACCTGACATCGATAGCGAAGCCAACCGATGTAACACACACACACATTCCTGACATCGATAGCGAAGCCAACCGATGTAACACACACACATTCCTGACATCGATAGCGAAGCCAACCGATGTAACACACACACATTCCTGACATCGATAGCGAAGCCAACCGATGTAACACACACACATTCCTGACATCGATAGCGAAGCCAACCGATGTAACACACACACATTCCTGACATCGATAGCGAAGCCAACCGATGTAACACACACATTCCTGACATCGATAGCGAAGCCAACCGATGTAACACACACACATAAACTGACATCGATAGCACAGCCAACCGATGTAACACACATTCAAGCATAAGCAATTGCATAATAATTTTAAAAACTATGTGTGTACCTTTCTATATCAAAATAATATATACATATAGTATATACATAAAACATACATCCATACAAGGCATGTAAACATATAACACCGCAACACATATATCACATAGTATATTAAAATAGAAGACTTTACGAATACCGAAATGTAAAAACATGTACTCACAGAAACCGTTTAACTACGGTATTACTCCGTCAATGCTCCTTTAAACAACTCCGTTAATTCCCTTGGTCCTCCGACCCGATAGCTCGACAACTTATCGAATCTAGTTAGGATCAAAATATTAATTCTCTTAATTAATAAAATCCTACTATGAAATTAACTCTATACCATCTTAATTTAATTTAATTAATTAATTCTAACCTCCAAATAATTTCTTATTTAATAAGTTCATAACTTATTAATTTAAACTTTCTTTGTTTATCTTTTTTTAACACGTAAAACCATTTTTCATCACCACTCATTTAAATATTTTATTTTTCATAAATATACTTCAATACATAAAATATATTTCTTCCATCAAGTAATACTTTCCACTTCAAAGTTATTTATTTAAATATATTAAAACAGCCCCATATTGGTCGAAACTCCACTTTCGGTCAAAACCAAAATACCCTCAAACTTTTCAAAATTGACCATTTAGGTCCTTTTGTAAGTCAATCGATTTTAAAATCGACAAAATTACTTAAAATACCCAAAATCATTTTACCTCAGATTATTAACAAATATAATCTGGAAACTTTGGCTAACATACCATGTAGCCCTTCAACTTTGGAAAAATACAATTTAACCCCAAAACTCTAGTTTTCGGCAGAAACATTCAAATCTTTCCAAAAATTATCAAAATCATTTAAAAGCATTAAAATCATTTTGTATCAGATTATATACATCTATAATCTGGAATTTTGGTTAAAATACTGATTGGTCCTTTATTTTTATGAAAATTACACTTTAACTCCTAAACTTTAAATTTTGACAATCAAGTCCAAATCCAACCAAATTCAATAAATCATCAACTCTCAAACTAAGAATCCCATTTATGTTTTGATCACTCCGGTCACCAAATTCCGGTCACCGGATTCCGGTCAAGCTCCGATGAGCTTTAAAAACCGTTAAAACGTTCAAAAATCATTTTTTACACAATTTTAATCACCCAAAAATCTACCAATACATATTTATTTTAATTATCATATTAAAACAGCAGCCCCAAAATTAAAATAAATAATTTTTCATAATTTTAACAATTTTGACAATTTTAAACCGTATAAACAATTAATAATCAAAACCGATTATTAATCCGTCAAAACACCTCAACTAAATCAATTAAATTCCATAAATAATCAACATATATATTTCATACATTTTTCATGAATAATTTCTGTCCAGAAATTAAAATGACAAAAATACCCTTTTTAAACATTTTTTTTTACCGATTAAACTATTATAAAAATTAAACCCGATTAACGAACCATTAAAAATTCATCATTAAACATTTATTCACCATCAACCCAACATCTAACTCAAACATAAACCAATTTATTTCCAGAAATTTAAAATCCATTTATTTACCCTTTTTAAGCGATTTTTTAAGCCTTTAAAACTATTAAAAATCGAACTCCAAACCATTAAATCAATACCCGAAATGTTTAACATTTTTAATCCACAAAAATCACACTTTAAAGCATATTTTAACCTCACTATTTAGATCAGCCCAGAAAATTTAAATAATTAATTTAATTTCACGAAAAAATTATTTAAAAACCGAAACTCATCAAACTAGCAATTAAAACCGATTATTTAAGCATCAAACCATAATTTTTAGCAACCTAAGCATGTATCTAAAGCTCAAATAAAATCAGAAAATAAAAGTTAAGATTTGAGCTTTGAAATTCACCTTGATCCAACATGCAAAGATAGATTAACGATCTACGGAAAATGCTCAACGTTTTTCGTTAAGAAACTTTTGTGAGTAAAGTTAAAAATCTAGGACTTGTGTTTTATTTTTTTATTTGAGAGCTTAGGCACCCACACAACAATGGAGAATGAATTATGCTAGAGAAATGAAGAAGAAGATTAAGAAACTTGGGCATCAAGTTTGCTTATGGAAATATCTAGATATTAGTTTCATGTTTCATTTATTTACAAGTTTGCCATTATGGCATTCTTGTAAATAAATTGAACTCTAGGGGCAAAATAAACTCAAGTTTCTCAAATATTCAAAATAATTAAATCATAACATATGGGCTGAATTAAAATATTTTTGGGCCTTTAAATAAATTAAAATAATTATTTTGACGATTTTTAGCGTAAAATCGCAAAATTCGCATTTAACACATAAAATTACCAAAAGTTAAACTTAAGGCAAAACACACACAAAATCACATTTTCACACTTATAAATTCATCTCGTGAATTTAATAACTATTTTCGAGGTCCTACTTAATAAAAATTAGACACGCGCGAAAATAAATACTATCAAATAATACGGGATATTACATTCTCCCCTCCTTAAAATAATTCGTCCTCGAATTATAATATCACTTATATCTCAACATCTATTATCTAGGACTAATAGGGTTCTCTCCCTTATCCTATTCCTTTGTTTACATTACAGAGCCAATGTCTCAGCGTACTTACGTTAAAAACTTATCCTTTTAAAATCACTTTTCTTTTCCACATGTAAATCCATGTCATAATTGTGCACCGGTGTGATGACTTCTCTCATCACCAAGAGTTGCAATGACATTCCTCTTTTTTTTTTTTTTTTTTCAACATACATAATGCACATGATGCATGTTCTAATAGTGAATACAATATGAATGTAGTGATGCAATCCTATTCATGCCAATGCAATGCTCTCGTGATTCGTGTCCGGGCACAATTATGTGTTCATAAAACAACTCTTTTTCATTAAACACATTTGTTTTTACAAAACTGGCGCCTACGTAAGTTTCTGTAGACATAGAGCTCTGCAAAATTGCTTATTCCATAATTTTTCTATTTAAGCTCTCTACTCTTTACTACACATCTAAAGGATCTAATCTTATTCCTTGGTTTCAGGCATAGCTTGCGAAACTAGCCCAAATATTCTTATTAATCCTTGATTGATTGAGGGAATTTCGCCACTATTCAACCTCTCAAGTTCGGATTTTCACTGCCTCAATCTCTACCGCGTATCGCGTTAGGTTGACCCGGTCTAGAAACCATTGTGTAAATAGACCTTGCTTACTGAGGAAGTGGTTGGTCCACATTCTCTATTGTATTATGCTGTACGGAATACGGGCATTCTCTTGCGTAATGACCTTGTTGGCCGCACGAAAAACATATATCCGTAGTAGCTTGATAAATACCTAAATGTCTCCTTCCACATCGTTGACACATAGGATTTGCAAAACTAGAGCTTCCTTGCTCAAAATTTTGACCAATGGTTCTAGCCTTCTTGGCTTCTTTTCCTTGTCTACCTTTCTGATGGGTTCGACCACGTCGTCGTACATTTTCTTCACTTATTTGCCTTGAAGTTTGGTTTCCATAACCAAAACGTTCATCTCTAACTTGGTTTGGTTGTGAGGGGTCAGGAATTTTACCAAATTGGATTAATGCGCTTTCCAGTTGTCTTGCGCTGTCGACAACTTGCACAAAATCCTTGTCTCTCTGAGTCAACAGTTCTATAAACTGATGTCCTAATCCCTTCACAAACATGGTGTTTACTCTGACTTGATCTGTTATCAAGTCTGGAGCAAATCTGCTCAATCGATTAAACTCGGTAACATATTCTTGTACAGATCTGTTACCTCGAGTTAACGATAACAGTTTGTCCCGGTTACCTTCAACTACCGCAAACGGTAAGAAGAAGTCCTTATATCGGGTTACAAACTCTGCCCATGTTATATGACCCATTATTGGTCCAATTACTTGTCGAAACCAATCCTTGGCTGGACCTTTCATCGACATCTCCATTAACAACATTGTCTGTCTTTCGTTAGCTTGAAGTCTACGAGCATTTTGCTCGACTTCTTCCAAAAAGTCTAACGCATCACTTGATCCATCAAACTCTTTTCGGCTCAGTTTTACGTATGCTAACACCAGGTCTCTATCAGCATTTCTCTCTTCTCGCTGATGCTGGTGTTGCATCCACTGCCCTATCATTAACACACAACTTCGTATATCAATAACTTCTGCTGCCAAATAATTTATATCAATATTGGATTGTTGCGGCATTCCTTGTGCCTGCACATTCCCAGCTTGATATACTCTAGGTTCTTCTTGACCTCTATTTTGTCCACGGCCTCTATCTGCCTGTCGGACTGGGTCATACTCTCCTAAATTAATTTCGGCCTCCCTTCGGGCCTTGTTTACTCGTTGTGCCGCTGCACGCGTTCGAGTGTTTCTTTGTTCAGCCATTCTAAGGCACAAAGAAATCTAAATGAGCTCCTAATAACATGGCATCCGCATCATGTTCGCAAAGTTCTACCGCACATATAGTCGTGTCTCATTCTTACTTTACGAATTAGGCTCTAATAAAATTTTCATTCGTCTATGTCATATCTGGCTATAACTCACGTGTTCTATACGTTTCATATACACTATTCCATTGCATGCACATAAAAATCAATCACATTACATGCACATAATCAAATCATAGCCATCACAAATACATAAAAATTAGGTCCAAAGAAACCCAATTTATTTATGATTTACTCAATCACAACACATTCCATAAGTCTCGAGAGTATACTACTCTACGTAGACTAAACAACACTCAAAACATATAATCATTCAAGTAAACAATTCTCAACACACATGTCACCATATATCATATATATAAGCCATATCCTAATGATAATCAACTCATTTAGGAATTCTCGGCTAAAGCACATAACGCAAGTCTCGTGAGTATATCTCTCTACGCAGACTTTATCACATTTGAAAGCATATCACTCCTTTCAGTGAATACGCTAAAAACATACCACATCAATCAATCAATCATACTCATAATAAACACACATTTCATAGATAGTATGAGTCTCGAGAGTATACAACTCCTCGCAGACTATATACTCGAAAGCGTAATGCTTACTCGAGTAACCACAAACATATATTGTGCTAACTAACACATCTAACAGATATCTTGACACCACACATAGGACAGGACGTTTTGAAAAATATTTGAAAAACCGATGAAAACGATGAAAACGTTTAAAAGACATGACTGGAAATCCTATAATCCGCAATAGTTCCTAACTTAACCTAGTGACATTGTACATTGCTCCTAGGTACACACATCATCTACACAGACTAGCAGTGGTATCTCTGACCAACTGCACTCAATTCACATATTAGCAGAGGTAACTGGACCAACTGCTCTGATACCACCTTTGTCACGACCCGAAATCTCGAGTCGAGACCGGCGCTAGGGAATGGGAGTGGTTGCTCCGAAACCCGTAGCAAGCCTGAAAAACACTATAAATTTTTCTCTTTGAAAATAGAAATGTATGAAACATTTATTAAATAACTGATGGGACAAAACATCAGAGTTTAAATGCGCTTTAAAACATTTGATTACAATAAGACTATACTAATCTACTGCGGACAACTAGAACTTAAAACCTTCTTTACAGTCTTTTATCAAAGCAGACTTACGAGAAATAAACGTTCGGAAGCCTTCATCAAAATCGGACCAGCTTTCCTGAAAAATGATTCCACAACGTGGGTCAGATATACTGGTGAGTTCATGCCGTTACAAATAAATATTTCATAAAGTTAAAAACCGTTTTATATTTAAAATAACTTTATGTATTTTCGAAATCCTTTGAAAACATCTTTAAAACAATTGAAGCCTGAGCTCACATATAACATATTTCAATCAAGACTTCAATATCAAAGAATTTCAACCATATACGTTGACCTTTAAATTAAACCACATTTCTTAAATTCGTCCATCTACATTGATGGCGAAACTTATCAACACATCATACATGCATAATCTTATGGGACCGATAGCACAGCCAACCGATCAACCATATCCACAACATACATAAATCTTAAGGGACCGATAGCACAGCCAACCGATCAACCTTATTCACCTGAGACCGATAGCACAGCCAACCGATCTAATACACACCCACACACACAATATTATGGGACCGATAGCACAGCCAACCGATCAACCATATTCACCTGACATCGATAGCGAAGCCAACCGATGTAACACACACACACATTCCTGACATCGATAGCGAAGCCAACCGATGTAACACACACACATAAACTGACATCGATAGCGAAGCCAACCGATGTAACACACACACATAAACTGACATCGATAGCGAAGCCAACCGATGTAACACACACACACAAAATATTATGGGACCGATAGCACAGCCAACCGATCAACCATATTCACCTGACATCGATAGCGAAGCCAACCGATGTAACACACACACATTCCTGACATCGATAGCGAAGCCAACCGATGTAACACACACACATTCCTGACATCGATAGCGAAGCCAACCGATGTAACACACACACATTCCTGACATCGATAGCGAAGCCAACGGATGTAACACACACACATTCCTGACATCGATAGCGAAGCCAACCGATGTAACACACACACATTCCTGACATCGATAGCGAAGCCAACCGATGTAACACACACACACATTCCTGACATCGATAGCGAAGCCAACCGATGTAACACACACACATAAACTGACATCGATAGCACAGCCAACCGATGTAACACACATTCAAGCATAAGCAATTGCATAATAATTTTAAAAACTATGTGTGTACCTTTCTATATCAAAATAATATATACATATAGTATATACATAAAACATACATCCATACAAGGCATGTAAACATATAACACCGCAACACATATATCACATAGTATATTAAAATAGGAGACTTTACGAATACCGAAATGTAAAAACATGTACTCACAGAAACCGTTTAACTACGGTATTACTCCGTCAATGCTCCTTTAAACAACTCCGTTAATTCCCTTGGTCCTCCGACCCGATAGCTCGACAACTTATCGAATCTAGTTAGGATCAAAATATTAATTCTCTTAATTAATAAAATCCTACTATGAAATTAACTCTATACCATCTTAATTTAATTTAATTAATTAATTCTAACCTCCAAATAATTTCTTATTTAATAAGTTCATAACTTATTAATTTAAACTTTCTTTGTTTATCTTTTTTTAACACGTAAAACCATTTTTCATCACCACTCATTTAAATATTTTATTTTTTATAAATATACTTCAATACATAAAATATATTTCTTCCATCAAGTAATACTTTCCACTTCAAAGTTATTTATTTAAATATATTAAAACAGCCCCATATTGGTCGAAACTCCACTTTCGGGTCAAAACCAAAATACCCTCAAACTTTTCAAAATTGACCATTTAGGTCCTTTTGTAAGTCAATCGATTTTAAAATCGACAAAATTACTTAAAATACCCAAAATCATTTTACCTCAGATTATTAACAAATATAATCTGGAAACTTTGGCTAACATACCATGTAGCCCTTCAACTTTGGAAAAATACAATTTAACCCCAAAACTCTAGTTTTCGGCAGAAACATTCAAATCTTTCCAAAAATTATCAAAATCATTTAAAAGCATTAAAATCATTTTGTATCAGATTATATACATCTATAATCTGGAATTTTGGTTAAAATACTGATTGGTCCTTTATTTTTATGAAAATTACACTTTAACTCCTAAACTTTAAATTTTGACAATCAAGTCCAAATCCAACCAAATTCAATAAATCATCAACTCTCAAACTCAGAATCCCATTTATGTTTTGATCACTCCGGTCACCAAATTCCGGTCACCGGATTCCGGTCAAGCTCCGATGAGCTTTAAAAACCGTTAAAACGTTCAAAAATCATTTTTTACACAATTTTAATCACCCAAAAATCTACCAATACATATTTATTTTAATTATCATATTAAAACAGCAGCCCCAAAATTAAAATAAATAATTTTTCATAATTTTAACAATTTTGACAATTTTAAACCGTATAAACAATTAATAATCAAAACCGATTATTAATCCGTCAAAACACCTCAACTAAATCAATTAAATTCCATAAATAATCAACATATATATTTCATACATTTTTCATGAATAATTTCTGTCCAGAAATTAAAATGACAAAAATACCCTTTTTAAACATTTTTTTTACCGATTAAACTATTATAAAAATTAAACCCGATTAACGAACCATTAAAAATTCATCATTAAACATTTATTCACCATCAACCCAACATCTAACTCAAACATAAACCAATTTATTTCCAGAAATTTAAAATCCATTTATTTACCCTTTTTAAGCGATTTTTTAAGCCTTTAAAACTATTAAAAATCGAACTCCAAACCATTAAATCAATACCCGAAATGTTTAACATTTTTAATCCACAAAAATCACACTTTAAAGCATATTTTAACCTCACTATTTAGATCAGCCCAGAAAATTTAAATAATTAATTTAATTTCACGAAAAAATTATTTAAAAACCGAAACTCATCAAACTAGCAATTAAAACCGATTGTTTAAGCATCAAACCATAATTTTTAGCAACCTAAGCATGTATCTAAAGCTCAAATAAAATCAGAAAATAAAAGTTAAGATTTGAGCTTTGAAATTCACCTTGATCCAACATGCAAAGATAGATTAACGATCTACGGAAAATGCTCAACGTTTTTCGTTAAGAAACTTTTGTGAGTAAAGTTAAAAATCTAGGACTTGTGTTTTATTTTTTTATTTGAGAGCTTAGGCACCCACACAACAATGGAGAATGAATTATGCTAGAGAAATGAAGAAGAAGATTAAGAAACTTGGGCATCAAGTTTGCTTATGGAAATATCTAGATATTAGTTTCATGTTTCATTTATTTACAAGTTTGCCATTATGGCATTCTTGTAAATAAATTGAACTCTAGGGGCAAAATAAACTCAAGTTTCTCAAATATTCAAAATAATTAAATCATAACATATGGGCTGAATTAAAATATTTTTGGGCCTTTAAATAAATTAAAATAATTATTTTGACGATTTTTAGCGTAAAATCGCAAAATTCGCATTTAACACATAAAATTACCAAAAGTTAAACTTAAGGCAAAACACACACAAAATCACATTTTCACACTTATAAATTCATCTCGTGAATTTAATAACTATTTTCGAGGTCCTACTTAATAAAAATTAGACACGCGCGAAAATAAATACTATCAAATAATACGGGATATTACACCCATATAATTTCGTATATCGGACAGAAAGATCTGGATTCGTAGACCCAATTAATTCTTGTATTTTGCTTATTTATTTTTTGATTTATCAGACATAAATAACTCATGTTATATACGCGGTGGTGGAGGAACTGGATCCGAAAAAAAAAGGATTCAAGCGTTATCCGGAATGATTGGGCGTAAAGCGTCCGTAGGTGGCTTTTTAAGTCAACAGTCTCTTCAAATAGGAAGTTTGGGAATAAATACTGAAAAATAAATGACTGAAAATGAATGCCGAAAGTAAATGTAAACATGCATTATATTTATAAATGATATATATAACTCGATTTGTACTGGCGCGGTGAATAAAAAGCAAAAACTCCTAAACAAACATATAACTTTTGGAGTTTCTAACATATAAATTAAATTTATGTTTTAATACATTTCTTTAATATGATTATGGAAAAATATGTTTTTCTCTATTTGTGTTAAATATTTATATTTTGAATTTTAAGAGTTATTACTACTTACATTAATGAACTTAGATCAATTTGTTATGAAACAAAATGATAAAATATAGTAAAAATGATATGCTCGGTTGATCAATCTGATTTATTTATGTTAATTTCAAAAATGTATAATATTAATTAAACAAAAAAATTATAGTCCATACTAATTAATTTTGACGACAGCTAGTTATGTGTATAAAAAAATTTGACAAACAATAGTTTTTATGTTGATTGTTTGTCGTTTGCTTGTAATAAATCATAAATAAATTAGATTATAAAAAAGGCAAATAATTTATAACATTTTTTGATTAGTTATAATTTTTATGTGTTTAAATTTCAAACATTAGAAAGTATAATATATATAGCATAATGATATTTTTTATTTAAATAATTAAATAGTGATTTAATTCATTAAATCGATTTAAATGTAAATTGACGATTATTACAGTTGAGTCACTGATTGGATTTTTAAACCACTGGTCTCTACAATAAAGATTCTTTATTTTTTTCCATAAACTTTATTTTATAATAAAAAACTTTTATTTTTGAATCGTATAATAAAGAAGTTTGTTTGCTTGAAATTGAAGAAAGAAGAGGTAGAGTGTGTATGTGCACAACTTGGACCGACTGACAGGTATGGTCCCAATAACCGCTGATCTTGATTGCAAGGATTAAACAAATTTATTTTAGAAATATACAATTGGCACTCTTGTTTTCACTCACTTTCAAATAAATTATTTTCGCAATATAAAATTGACATTCTTATTTTCGTTCACTTTCAAATAAAATGTTATTTTGTCGATGCATGTGTTTATTATTTAGCAATTTTTATATTTTTTCTGGTGATTACAGGATCTCAAATTTATAAATAGAGGAATCGGAAAAAAAAAATATTGCGAAATGACAGATAAAATGACCAAAAAGATAGTAAAATTTTTGAAATAGAATTTTTCTGAACAAAATAATGAAGTATAAATTTTTTCATATAGGTAAGCCTTTTTCTTGGGCTTAATACATAGTTTGACCCCTGAACTTGTATCCTTTTACCTCTAACCTCTAAACTTAACGTCTCACCTATCGAATCTCTGAACTTGTTAAATAATCCGATTTGACCCCTGAACTTGATAAATATATAAATATTGAACCCTTCGTGTCCACCTGTCACTTGAAACATTCTAAAAGAAATTGTGTACGAAGGGGTTCAATGTTTACGTATTTATCAAGTTCGGGGGTCAAATCGGGTTATTTAATAAGTTTAGGGGTTCGATAGGTGAGACGTTAAGTTTGGAGGTTAGATGGGTAAAAGAGTACAAGTTCAGAGGTCAAACTATATATTAAGCCCTTTTTCTTGTGACATTACACCATCATGTATTTTACTATGCATGCGAACATATATATTTCACACTAACCTCCTTGAAAAATTGATCCAAAGAATTATATTTTCAATCTTCCTTCACATGCAGTGGTTCAGATGTAATTTAATTCATTTCTAACCCTCCCAACATTATGAACTTAACCTCTCTTTAATTCGAAGGGATGAGACGACATATGCACGCACGAGATGGACTGATATCAACTCAAAGTCTAACTACGAGCTTTTTAACTGCAACAACTAAAGTATACTTATTGGGGCCGAAATTACCACGACTGCTAACACTAAACTTGCTCTCCAATGGATCCTCGTTAAAAAATTTAGATTATACTCATCTTAAAATAATTGAGTACAGTTGTTATCTTATCATAATAATATATTATTTTATCACATATTAAATTTATCAAATGAAGTAATAGTTTATCAATTAATAATTTAAATTGAAAAATATATTCAAATATATGTGCATGTCCTTTATTTGTAATTTGATATACGTTTCTCATTCCCTCCTAGTAGAATTGCTCATTTTCTCATGATCACACAGTTAAGAAAACATAAGCAATATTATAAAATTTTATATTTTTCTATTTTATCCATTTTGTCCTTATTTAATATAATCCTTAATTCTCATTCACTAAAAAATGATGATAAACACTATAAATTAGAAGTGGATTTTAAATATAAATAATAATTTTAAAAATTATCGTTTATTAAAAACAGACGAATTTTTTTTGGAAAAAGGGATAAAAAACAGACAAATCTATTGAAATATGGAAAGTAATAAATATAAATAAAATAAAAATATCTGGTATATAATGGGGTTCATTTTTTTTAATACCAAACCTTTACGATTTTATCAGTGATAGTGAAATTTTTCAAAATCAGATGGTTTAGCCCATTTGAGAATTTTTTTTATCTTTTATAGCAATTTTTTAAATTTTTGCCAATTTGACATCTACGTCACAGCCAAGTCAGCGAATTGTTTATATGGCAATGTTCTCTCATCCAACCAAATTCATGATTATCAAACCAAACCAAAAGCCAAACCAAACTTAAATCAAATTTCCAAGCTAAATTAATTAATTTCATTATTACAAATTTTTTATATATTAAAAAATTATTAATATTTTCTAATTAACTAAATACAAACCCTAATTTAAGAAAGTAAATAAATAAAAAAGTCGTCATAGTAATTGATAAAATATATATTTAGGAAATATATGTTTGAAACTTTCGTCTTGTGGTGAAAGAAAAGTTTCGGATCTAGATGGGGTTAACTTTTACTTTTATCGACTTGCTTGATTTTTTATGAAAGGTTAATTTTTGGAATTTTTCACGGAATTTCATAGTTCTCATACATTTCCCAGATGTATTAATACCTCTTTTATGGCGTTTGTTCCTAAAGTGGATGGTTCGACTGATATTAAGGACTACATATCTATTTGTTTAGTAAATGGTTTTTTTAAAATTACTCTCGAAAACCCTTTCTCTAAAAGGAGCTCCTTTCCTAACTAAGGTAGTCTTGATTAATCGACATGCTTTCTTCAAAGGCAGAAGTATTATGCAGTACTCTATGTTTGCTAATAGGCTTATTCATTTGACAATTAGGAGAAGGAAAAAACTATTGGTTCTTAAATTTGATTTTCACAAGGCTTTTAACAGAATTGACTAGGATTATCTTCTTTTAGTTATGCGTTGCATGAATTTTTCAATTAGATGGATGGATTGGACGTTTATTTGCCTTTCTTCGGCGACTACGGTTGTTTTAATTAATGGAAGTCATGTGGATTTAATCATGTTGAGGAGAGGTGTTCGTTAGGAGAATCCAATTTCGTCTTATATGTTTTTAATTGATGTGGAGGGAATAAAACACATTCTTGATAGGCTGGCCAATTGGGGCTCACTCGGGGTTTTTGTTTTGCTGAACATCATGAGCCTATCTCGCTATTTCAGTTGGCGGATGATACTCTATTATATCTCCCTTTTGATATTGAGCAGCTTATGAACTTAACCCTCATTCTACGCCGTTACAAATTAGTCTCTGGGTTGACAATAAAAGCTCCATTATGAGAACTAATATGAATGAGGCAGATTTATTGTAAGCTGTAAAAACAGTAGGATGTAAGATTGACTCTCCCTATGAAGTATTTTGGGTTACCTTTAGCCAATCGTTAGCTATCTTCTGGAAGATGGGACCGTGTCGTTGAGCGTTTTCCTTATGGTTCTCTATTGTTTCTTGCATTCAGGTTAGTTCTTATTAAATCTATCATCTTCAGTATTTAAGTCTATTTTATGTCTTTTCATAGCACATCGAATCATGTACATAAGCGGTTAGATTCGTAAATGGTTCGATTTCTTTGGAAGGGTGATGTCTCATCTCGAGTTCTTAGCAAGGTTTTTTTGGAAGACCATTTGTAAAGACTATAATACGTGAGGTTTAGATATCATTAATCTCCATATGAGGAATCATAGTCTTTTATTTAAAAAGATTTATTTTATGTCTCTTCATATCACGCCGAACCATGTTCATAAACAGGTAGATTCGTATATGGTTTGATTTTTTTGGAAGGGTGATGTCTCATCCCGAGTTCTTAGCAAGGTTTTTTGGAAGACTATTTGTAAAGACTTTGATACAGGAAAGTTAGGTATCAATAATCTTCACATGAAGAAATAAAGTCTTTTATTTAAATGAAATTGGAAGCTAAAAACTAATAATAATGGCTCACTTTGGTCTAATGTTATTTATATTAGATGGCTGGGAGTGTTTGTTTAACGGAGATGTTAAAAATCTTTCTTTCATCCGGAAAGGAATTCAGAAATCTTGGTGTATGGATAAAATAGCTTCGGGTATTTTTATTGCTAATATAAAATATAATGTTGGTGATGGTGCGTCTATCTCGCTTTCAAATGATAACTAGATAGAGAATGGTCCATCGACTATCTTTTTTCTCGGCTATATAACCTTTTGAATCAAAAACGGGCTTCCATTAATGAGGTTTGGTGTTTGGATTGGCATTAGAAGCGACGTTCACGTGGAGCTGAAACGTTATTGTTGCATGCTTTTCAAGCTCTCTTTAGCCGTCTTTGTCAATCTTTGGGTCTGAAAGATGACGTTTTCTGAACTTCACCTTTTGAAGTCTATTCTTTGATGTCCTTATGTTGTTGCAAATTCTAGTAAGTTGAATCATGGATTTGGTTTTGTTTTTAGAGTAGTGGTCAATGGTATGTCTGGAACCGTTGCTGTTAGAACTATGAGTGTGTATTTTGATGTTGGAGTGAACGGTTCTGATGGCGAGACTCTACGTTTGTCGAAAAATATGGGAAGTTAAAGTTAGGGTCTGACATGTTAGGCCGATGTAGGAGTTTTTTCCTTTGCTCATTGAGCAGCTAATTTGTATTCCGCACGCAAGTAATTCCAACTCCTGATGATGCTCGTCGAGCTGAGGAAGGGAGTGAAGGTGTGTCTTCAAATAATCGAGCTGGAGTTTGTCTTTTGAAGCTCATGGAGCTTCACCGGAGTATATGCAGGCTGAAGTTAAGGTGGAGAGATTATTGGGTCTCTTGATCCTCCTCCTTATATTTAGATTTGGAAGTTGATTTCTCCTCCACGTGTTAAGTTCTTCATTTGGGTGGATTTGCACAATACGGTGAGCTCTCTTGATAATTCTGTGTGCTCCATTTGTGATGTGATGGAAACTCAATCTCATGTATCCATTCACTACAGATTCCCTAGGAGCATTTGGTGGAGTGTGCTTAAGAAGTTGGATATGGCTTGCGTAGCACTTTGCTCTTTTGTTGATTTCATTGTTCAATGGAAGGAGATTATTTCGAGAGGTCCATATTTAAAATTCTGACAGATTCTTTGGTTTTTTATTGTGTGGGAGTTATAATAGTGTTGAAACAACAGAGTTTTCTAAAACAAAAATCCTAAGAAGGAGAAAGTAATTTACTGTTTCCAAAGGCGGCTTTTCTTTTCAAGTGTTGTAATAAAAGTTTTTCATATTTGGGTTTAGATTTTAAAAAATAAAAATTTATTCTTCTAGATTATGACTCTGTCTTAGCTAACTGCCAAAGTCGTAACTTGTAGTGTGCCAAAAAGGGAACAGTCTCACTTTAGCCCATGAGGTCAGACCAAAAAATAAATAAGTCACTGAGGTCGAAGTTGGCTCAGTTATCACCCTGAGGTTGTCCAAAGTGGTTCATATGGACCAAACTGAGCTACCGTGCTAAAAATATGTCATTTTTTATGCGAAAATTTTAAGCTGCTAGTTTTTGCTATTTTTTTTATGGCTTGATAGACATGTTCATTCAAACAAAAAATTAGGGGTACAAACGTTTGTGTTTGTGTTTGTGTCGGTTGTGCATTGATAGAGGGCATTCTTTATTACAAAGAGAAATTTCCTCTTCCCTGTATCTTTTGATCCATACGTATATCAAATCAATTGTTTATGTTATAGATAGAGACATCTTAATATTTAATATTAATGTATGGTTTCCACATTTAATTTATACTTTACTCCATCATTAAAATAATTATAAGGTTCTGGTAATATAATTTCAGATCTACCAAAGTATGTTGTCTGGTAATGTGAAGCATCAAAGATCTACCTAGCTTTTCAATTTTTGAAATCCTTAATTATAGGAGTATGGGCACCCAACTTTATATTTTAAATTGTGAAAATCACAAACAAAATCTAAAAAATAAAAAAAATTATAAAAATATACACTTTTCAAAAAAAAAAAAACATTTAAACCTAAATATTTTAAAAAAATACAAAATAGATTTTTACTTTTTACACTGTATGAAAGATGTATCATAAATGTATTGCTAATGTATTAAATCTGTATTAAACATGTATCAAAAATGTATTTTTTATATAAAAAAAGTATGTAATATATAAAGTTTTTTTTATTTTAGGTAAGATTGATTTTTTTTATTAAATACACATTTCTATAAATGAATTAATTCCATATAAAATCATCACCCTTACACGTTTTTTTATTTTAATCACGTCCTTTTAAAAATTGTCAAATATAATCACCACCTTTCATTTTTTTGCAAATCTATCACCGATGAAAAAAGTCGGTGTCTTTCTCCTCCCTAATTAATTTCTTAATCCGACTAATGTCTAATTAATACAAAAAATACCTTCCTCTTACTCTTTTCTTGTTGATTCCGATTGTCGAGTCAATAAAGATACACCGAATTTTCACATTCGTGATAGATTTGCAAAAAAAACTGAAAATGGTGATTTTATTTGACACTTTTTAAAGGACATGATTAAAATAAAAAAAACGTGTAAATATGGTGAATCTGGTGATTTCGTATGAAATTAATCCTCTATAAATTAAGTGATTTTTTAAGATACTTTTACAGTTATTCCTTCTAAATTTTTGTTTTTATACTTCAACTAACGTCCATAGAAAATGAAAGTTTAAATTAAATAGAATATATTCATAAAAGTATCAGGGTTAATGTCAAAAAAAATTACGAACTTTATATGTTTTCTCATTTTAATTACGCACTTTGTATTTTTTCATTTTCATGCACGAATTACCATTTTTTTCTCAAATTAATACATGGCGCTAAGGTGGCACTCATTTATTGGTGTAAAATGACCTCCACCTCAACAAATTACACCAATGGAGCCCTGACATTTCAGCACCGTGTATGAATTTGAGAAAAAAATGGTAGTTCATGCATGAAAATGAGAAAATTTAAACTGCATGATTAAAATAAGAAAACGTGTAAAGTTCGTGAATTGTTTTGACATTAACCCAAGGTATTATTCCAAATGTGATTTATTTTACATTATAGAACTAAATATTCTCTTAAATAATGTATGAATTTGAATTTAATGAATTAAAAAATCATATGCATTAAGAGTTATAATTTTTTTTAGGTTCATTAGACTCTTAACTTCAAATTAATTAAAAGATAAATTGAAACAATATGAAATAATATAAAAATATATTTAAATTGTTTTCACTCTAAGTTTAATGACTAGCTATAATTAAAATTAAAAATTAAAAAAAAATTAAAATAAACGGTTTTAAAAACTGAGCTATAAAAAAGTTGTCATTTTGAATTGTTTTTCAGTGTGAAGCCATTAAATTTTGACATATATATTACTGTGTGACAAATTTATTGAGTGGGGCCATTAAATTTTTCAGGCGTAGTATTTTTAAGTTCACCTAAAAATAGATAGGTACCATTTCGAATTTAAACATGCCTAACATGTGTAATGGCTAAAATAGTAGAAATTTTCAAGTGGCCCAGTGGAGAAAAATAAGAAAAACTTGCCTGCCGCTCCAATTCCATAGCCATGCAAGCATCTTCTAGTTTTATTTTTTTTTTAAAAATCAAATGGTAATATAATTAGTATTTATCTAAACAGTTTTAAAGAATTGATTTTTTATATAAAATAAAAAAATTAGAATCATAATTTTATATACGTTCTCATATTTATGTAAGATTCACTTCAGTTGTAAGTTTTCCTTTTTTTTGTTAATAAAATTGTTATTGGCCTAATTATTTTATTTTTTTTTATTTTTTTGACTGTGGTAGAATCTAATTACATTAGTAGTTATTCTATTTTTAATTCGGCCTTAAATACTGGCCCTACTAAAACTCGAAACTAAAATTTCAGAAATGCACTGTAGCGCGTTAACCACTTGAACTAGGCCTAATTGTTTTATTTGTATACCATGTATATACAAGTTTTTTTTAATAACAGCTGAACTAAATAATGAATAATCATATTATTTGTGTCTATAATCACTCCCAAGTATGTGGTGATTCAATTTGAGAAAACCATGATGTGACATGATGTTATTGGTCATTTTTTTTATAATTTGGGAGGGGGAAGTGTTTGTGGGAGAAATCAACGACCTAGCAATTTGCTATTTAACGCTTATACCATTGAGCTATAAGTTAATTTATTTTTTTAATTGGATAGTTAAAGAGAAAAAAATCACGTGAAGAATCACATAATATTTTGTCTAAAATCTCTCTCCCACATCTTGTACTTTGATTTAGAGTGAGTGATAATATGACGTGATATTATTGTTGTGTGTGAAAAAAAAGCATGTTGTTGTTTTTGTTATTGAAAAGTGTTTTATTGATACATGTCTCTTATCTAATTAAAGCGTATAATGTAAAAAACATAAAGATTTACCGCAACTTTGATAGCAATATAATGATTGAGCTCTATTTATTTTTGTAGATTATAGATAATTTAGAAATATTTTTGTACTTTTTCCATATTAAAATGAATAGGCTATTTTTAAGTAAAATGCAACCAAAATATTATGTAATTGATAAATTAAAAATATAATATTGAAAACTTTTCTAAAACTTCTAATATTTTATAATAATTTTTTATTAATTAATTTTAATTTTATTTATTTATCAATTTATATTATGTTTTGTTAATAATGTTTTTACTAAATTTATTTTGTTTTATTTGGACTTGAAATGGCCCATCATAGTTATTGGTCCGGACAAGTTTGGAATGAGACTATACAGTCACTTAAACAGCAAAAGGCCAGCCCCATGGAGGTGGTGAAGGGAGGGCCTCAATTGATAGGGGAAAAAATCTGCATTTCAAGTCAGTTGTTTGAGATTTGGATTATTTATAGATCTGATGCAGAACTTGTTTCATAAACAGTCTACCGGTGATTAGATCTTTTTATAGGCCGGACATGAACTGGGCCCGTTGAAATTTTAACTTTTTTGTACAAATTCAAGTCTGGTCTGAGTCTGGTTCAGACTCTATATTCGGATAAATTACATAAGTGTACAAAAAAAAGGTTGACTTTTCATGCGGTACAATCAGTATAAAAGTAGTTAACATGCAGTATAATTTTTCAACAAAAAGCTACATTAATTACGTACTATAACGTTAGCAGACCTGACGCGCGCATAGCTAATGCACATGCTCCATTGACCCGCGGGTAATGCACCTATCAGCCAACCTACTTTTTTTTTATTGAATCAAATACTTTATTTACTTACTTACTTATATAATATTTAAATTTTACCTCACATTTAAAACAAATGGTTTATCTAATTTTTTTTTCTATCTTACCTATTTATTAGTTATTAAAATTGAAATTTCAAAATACTAATATTTTAATAAATTTCGAAATACTAATATTTACTTATTTAATATTAACTTAAATTTTAAAAATATAAAAATTAAATTTTAAAAATATACAAAATTTAAATTTTAAAAATATACAAAATTTAAATTTTAAAAATATAAAAAATTTAAATTTTAAAAATATAAAAATACAAAAATACAAAAATAATATTTTCCCGTCTCACAAAAAAAGAAAAAATAGACACTTTTTTTGTCATCTAAAAACAATAGCCATATTTATTGTTAATTAAAGATAGAATTATCAAAGTAGTCTCATGGTTTATTATGTATAAATTATGTATCTTTAAGTATATTTTATATATATATATATATATATATATATATATAAATGATATATTAAAGATTTATCTATTTAATACATTTTAAAAATATATTTATTATGTATAGGTTATGTATTAGATATGTATTAGAAATATTTTAAATATATGTCGGAAGTGTATTAAATATATATAATAAATATATATGTAATGCATGTATTAAATTTTTTGATAGGTTTTGAGATGTATAAAAATATTGGTAATAAAACTTAAAAAAAGACATAAAAAGCAAGGAAAAGGTTTCAAACAACGCATATGTATCTAATATGTATTGAATAGTTTCGAAGGTGTATCAAATATATATAGGAGATGCATCATATATATTTTTCAAATACCTTTTGTATGTATCAAATATACATCGGTTTATTAAATTAAATTGATAAAAAAAAACAATTTAAAAATTTAATTAATAATTAAACTTCAATTAACTATATCTAAAAAATATATCGGAGGTGTATCAAATATGTATAATAAATATATATATGTAATGCATGTATTAAAATTTTCGATAGGTATTTGAGACGTATAAAAATATTAGTAATAGAACTTTAAAAAAGACATAAAATGTAAGGAAAAGGTTTCGAAAAATGAATACGTATCTATATGTATCAATTATGTATTGGATATGTATTAGAGTGTATCAAATATATATCGGAGATGCATCAAATATATATTTTCAAATACCTTTTGTATGTATCAAATATACACTGGTTGATTCTATTAAATTGATAAAAAAAAAATTAATAACTATTTTAAATTTGATTAATTCAATTTACTACATCTAATTGACTTCTTCAAGATTTAAAAAACAATTAGTATATTTTAATTAATTCAATTATTTATATTTTTTAAATTTAAATTTAAATTAATATATTTTAAAATTTATTTAGAACATATTAATTTTTGGCATAATTTAAATAAATAAATATATAAATAATTATTTTTGAGAGGAAATATATAAATAACGTTTTTGATATATTTAATAAAATAAAAAGAATGCATTTAATGTGCTTTAAATTGTTCAAATTGAACAATTCAAAAGACCTGACACTTTTGAATTGTTCAGATTGAACAATTAAAACTAGCTGACCCGCGCATCACGCGCGGGTCAGTGTGCTAGTGCACTAAACAAGGCGTCAGTGGGCGTCAGGCCTGACGCGCGTTGACTTCAGCGCATAATAATTGTAATATTTTGTCGTTTTTTTGGTAAACATGTAATTTGGAGTTAAAAAAAGTCTACTTCTGTAATTATTCTTTTATATTTTCTATCGCAAACCGGCCCTAATGATATTTTTGTGAGCTCGGACTGGAGTTGGGCGGACTAATATGAAAATTTTATAAAAATTAAAGTCCTTCACATAAAATAGCGGGCTTTTCGGACTTAGACCGAATATGCGACAAAAAGTTATTGTCCAAACCCATCTCTAAAGAACGGACTTGACTGGGTGGATACCCAAGCTCATAACAGGTCTATCAGTGACCGCCTCGTCTACACACTCTATCAATCGGAATGAAATAAAATACCAATTGAAAAGCTATAACCTACAAATTACAGAATTCAAATCAAATTGGCTTGGTAACCTAAAGCTAATGGCAAGCCAGGTGTACTTTCAAATTGGTATTAATTTTCATCAGAAATGTAATACGGAAATTTCCAAGCCATTGCTACTGCAGAGTTGAAAAATTGAAACAAATGGTCAAGCAAGCCACATTAATGTCTTTCAACTTGCCACTGACTTGTCCATACACATTACAAAACCTACAATATTGATTGGCAAGTAAATCGGTTCAAAAACAAAATTAACATATAATTAAATCCAATCAAATCAATAAATTCAATTTTGGCTTAGTTTGATGTAACAAACATTTTAATTTTAAAATTCGGCTAAATAAAGCGAACCGAAATATCAAACAAAACCAAAAATTAACCAATTAGTTTTTTTCAGTTCGGTTTAAACTAAAAATTTAAATATATATAAATCTCGTTCAGTTTGATTTCGAAAAATAATTAAATTTTAGTTCGATTCGATTTGGACCAGATGAACACTACTAAACGGGTAATTCAATTCACTCTCTTTCCTTACGATTTCCATATTAGGGCGGAACTATTCTTAAATTGGGGTAGACTTTAGTTCCGGCGGAAATCCTTTTTTTTTTTTAATAGAAGTAAATTTATAGTGAATTCAGAGATAGATGGAGGTTAAATCCGAATTGGCCAAAAATCGGAGGTAATTAGAAATCTAGACCGGACTGAAAAAAAACCACGGATCCGTATTATAAAATGCAAACACAAGAAGAGTAACAACATCTGTAGAACCAAAGACAATCTTCTCAATGAAGAGCTTCTTATTGGGTTTTACAATACTTTCACTACAAATTAACGTTCTCTACGGTTGCTTTGAAGAAGAGAGGTCAGCTCTCTTAGATTTCAAAGCATCCGTACAAGCCATAGAAGGTGATACTGCAGGTTTGCTTCTGCGTTCATGGAGTAATGAGACTAGTAGTGGTGACTGCTGCAAATGGGAGAGAGTCACGTGTAACTCCACCACAGGTCACGTGATCATGCTTTTTCTCAATGAAACAAGGCCTAATTATGATGATATGAGTGGTTGGTCCCTTAATATTTCTATCTTCCACCATTTTATGGAGCTGAGAAGCCTTGATTTGTCCTTAAATGCAATAGCTGAATTCATTGGCAATGAAGGTATGGATGATTTTCTTCTTTGGTTTTACAAAAGTCCTGACCTTTCAATTTTTTCGATTTTGGTCAAAAACTGATTATTTGGTTTCACAAAAGTTTCGACCTTTCAATTTTGTTAATTTTGGTCAAAACTTGATTATCTGGTTTCACAAAAGTACTGACCTTTCAATATATGTGCATGTCACGTAGACGCTACATAGGCAAATTGAAATTAAATTGAAAGTTGGCCACAATTGAAACTAAATAATCTGTTTTTGGCCAAAATCAACAAAATTGAAAGATCATGACTTTTGTGAAACATTTATAAAAGGTTTGGCCTTTTTGCGACATTTGGCCTTTTTTAAAATATAGTCGAATAATATTTAATTTGAATATTTTTTAAAAAACAACTGAATATTACATCGTTTGACTTTAACTTTTTTAAATAACAAGGATAAAATTCCGGCTCTCCCAAGTCGGAATCCTGGTTCTGCGCTGGTATTAGGTTATGTTGTCCGGAATTATAATGCACTTTGTTTCTAAATTTAATGAATGTAGTAGCAGTAAAGAAGAATACACATTTGCTTTTTACGTTTTGACATTCTCATAAATTTTCAGATTCCAAGAGTTATAAACTGAACAAGCTAGAGAATCTGGACTTGAGCTGGAATTATCTTGACAATCAAGTGCTAAAGGTTTTAGGTCAATTCAAAGCCCTCAAATCCTTATACCTGCAAAATAATGTTATCAGCGGTTCACTATCCGACCAAGGTATGTGCATCTATTGTAATGGAACTTGCAGGTTCTGTTGCTTGGTTTCAGACAACATAGAGTTTTAAGTTTTAACATAATTGAGAGTTGAAACTGTTAATTATGAAATGCAGATTAGTCTCTTTAATTTTCAATTCATTAATGGTTGGAAATTCACCTTTGGAACAGGTCTTTCTGCACTTAGTAACCTGAAGATCCTTAATCTGCATTTCAATGAGCTCAATGGAACTCTGCCAATTCAATGTAAACGAAAATCTCGGATTCCGTCTTTCATTACTACATTTCGTAGATCTGTTTAGCATGGATAATTATTTATTGGCCTTTGTTTTTGTATAGTTTTGGCCAATTTCAAAAGCTTGGAGATTTTAGATTTGAGCTGGAATGAATTCACTGGCAGCATTCCGTCAAACATAGGGCGTCTTCTACCGTCTCTCAAGGTGTTAACTCTATCGCGGAATTTTCTCAATGGCAATTTACCAACTCCAGGTAAATTCATATTCCATGATAATTTTCTGGCAGTTTCTTGATTATTTTTCTCAACAACATTGTAAATTCGCTCCCGTGAGATTCGAAATTGAGAGCTTGCAACCCTGGAAATGACTCGTCTTTTTCAGGTTTATGTCAACTGCAGAAACTTAAAGAGCTTGATCTTAGTCTGAATTCATTTCGGGGTGCTATTCCTCCATGCTTAGGAAAGCTAACTCAGTTAAATGCATTGAACTTGTCTCGCAATCACTTGACAGGCTCCGTCCTGAAAACTTTATCGAATTTGAGTCGAGTAGAAAGCCTGGACCTTTCTTACAACAGCTTGAGCGGAGAAATCCCTCAGGAACTGACTGTTCTGCATTTTCTGAAGTTCTTCAGCGTCGCGTACAACAAATTATCGGGTAGAATTCCGGATATCAAGCGACGGTTTGGAAAATTTGATAAGAGCAGCTATGAAGGAAATTCATTGCTATGTGGAGTGCCATTAAATAAGAGCTGCAAACGTTTCTCTTAGCTACCAGGATCCAATGAAAGAAGGACTTCAAATCTTCAAAATGTTATTAGGTTTTTGTTAAATTTTGGAACTATTCCAAATGAAATTCTCCGTTTGTAATGCAAGATTTCAAATTATAGAACTAAAATGCACACTGTATATTTATGCTTGTAATTAATTCTAAAATTTCAATTCTTTTTTAACTTTATTTTCAAATTAACCTTAAATTTTAACCCATTTTTTTTAACCTTTTTTATGTGGCAGTGTTTTATTCGTCCAATTCCTCTCAAAAAATGTACTATATCTCAATTTTCCTCTTTAAATCTATCCACTCTTTTATTGCCATATCAGGTGGTACCAGTGTTTTAAAAGCCGGTCCGGACCGGCCGGTCGGTCCGGTTGAACCGCGAACCGGCTAGTGGCCCGGTCTGAAAAGGTAAAAAACCGGATTTTTTGGTTGGACCGGATTGGACCGGACTGAACCGGATTGGACCGGTATGAACCAGTAAAAAACCGGGTGTTGAACCGGATTGAACCGCTAAAAAACCGATGAACCAAATTTTTTTTCAATTTTTTTCAAATTTATTAAACCGGTTGAACCGTCATTGAACCGGTTAAACCGTCTGAACCGGAAACCGATGGCCTCACCGGTTCGGTTTTTAAAACACTGGGTGGTAAAACAAGGAGGGATAAAATGGTGGGTTATATAGCACCACTCCTAACCTAACCTTATTAGCATTTTATTAAAGAATATTTACGAATATATATAAATAAGTGCATTTTTAATATCAAAAATTTCATTTATGATGTTTTTTTATTTGTTTGTTGGTGTTTTTATGGTGGATTTATGATGTATTTTATGATGTATTCATGGTGTATTTATAATAAATTTATGATGGATAAATACTGATTAAAAAAATATTTTTATAAATATTTGATGAAACTGGATACCGAATATACTCATTTTTTTAATTATTCATTTAGTCAAATGAATTTGTCTATTTATAATTTTAAGATAACTTTAGCTATTAGTCTTTAAATTTATTCTTTTCTAATAATGATTTAATTTATAAAACATTTATTAACTATAGAGTTATTTTAGTATTTACATTTATAATTTAAGGCAAAATGCTAACTTTTTTCATATGTATAATTTTGACTAAATGGATAATTAAAAAAATGAACGGATTAATTTTCAATTTATGACCTAAATTTTTATAATGAATTTTAAAAAATAGGATAGTTTAAGGATAATTTTTTTAAAATATTTAAATGATAGTAAAAGAAAAAAATTAACAAGAAAAGATCTTCATCGGATATTACAGGCAGTATTTAATGCAAATTGACTAGACCGTTAAGTTACATGTTAGCCATATCCAATTATTGAATTACTACACTTAATTGCTTCCATGAAGTTGTTAAGACTTGGATTTTCTATGTTTTGCATATGTATTTGGATAACATCACATATTTTTAACTTTAAACACATTAATCAAGACATGTTGGTATGGATCCTCATGGAGATCCTGTGGATTAGATCAGTAAAACAGGTAGATAGTTAATCGGATGATGATTGTTTGATTAATTTTTTAATGTTAAAGACAGTTTAGAGTTTAAGCAACATTTTTGCATATTAAATGTAATTATTTAGATATACCTCAAGTTCTTTATGTAGTAGTAGTAGTTGAGAGAATACCAGTTGAATTTAAATAGAAAAATGACTTTTATTTAATAATTTTGTGTTTGAATAAAAAAGTGATTTCTCATTCAAAGAAATTTCGTATATTTGGTCTTATATATATTATTCTTCCCGCACAAATAGTTCTCTGTCGATGCGCTTTGGCATAGATTCCGTCTGTTAACCGAGTCCTCTGTGAGTCGGTCTTTCTGAAAATTCAGGCGAATTCCTCTTTAATCTTCAAACTTGGCGAGTCTCATGGACTCGAGCATGAATTTCATTTAGCTTTTTTCCGGGGCGAGTCCTAGGATTCTCCCAAGAAGGTAGATCATGTACGACTCGGTTACATTACACTTATGCTGGAATTCAATTTCCATCAGATTCCAACGTTAAAAAAAGGTTGAATTTTCTTCATCAGTTCAATTTGTAGCATTAATCAAAATGTTTTAATTTAAATGTTATAAATAAAAGGATTAATCATAAAAATTCACCAACATTACACGTTTTTTCATTTTAATCATGCCGTTAAAAATCGTCATTTTCATACACGAACTAACAGTTTTTCTCAAATTCATACACTGTTCAAAATTCCGATTAAAATTATGGAGTTGTGAATCAGATAATGATTAACAAGTAACTTAACTCTATTTGTTGATATACGATACGAAAACAATCTTGCTAAACTGTAAAATTCTAAACTACCAAATACATCGAGACAGACAACATACAAACCAAACACCCGGTTATTTTTACTTTTTTTAAAGGAATAGTTGAACTAAACAGAATTAACAGATTTTTTTTTATAAAAATAAACCAAAACTAAAACTAAAAACTAAATAGAGTTAATTTCAATTTTATTCAAGTGATTAATGCCGGTATATTTGAGCATAAGAAGAATTATTATTACTGAAATGGACAAAATAAACAGAAAAATAAAGTAAAGATAGAAAAAGACTTTTACAATATATTTACTTTTCACATATAGAAAATTTATCAAAATGAATCTTTGCAAGACTATTGTCCATTTTTAATTATTATTTTACCTAATATGAAATGATTTTTAGAAATATAAATTAGTATTGCCTACTAAATCGGCTCATAAATAAAGGGACCCAGTGATAATTTGATTAACCGATCTCGACCGTTCATTACATGGTCTTGCGGTGCAATCCATCCGTTTACAAAACTTTCCAAAACTCGTCATCTATTTGACTTTGTAAGCAAACAATTCTTAACATTCCCAATCCGGAACTGTAAAATACGCGCTTTATATCCACCCTACACGTGTAATCTTAAATCAAATCTCACAACCTTGACGCGAGTATTATGTTTTTAATACTCGCAGAGAGTGTTCCAGTTAGTCACGGTGATCTCCCGTGACGATGCACAAGTTCACCGTGTCACTTAGTCAAAGTCAACACATACAGTTGAACCATAATAATCCACGTGGCAGTTATTTTTTAGCAAACCAAGAAATAATGATGTTGACGGATTAATAATAAAAAAAGAATTGGTTCTCTTTTAATTACTCGCGTAATTACAATTGTTTAAAGTTTCTTTTTTTATGGTTATATTTTACCAAATAAGCATATATTTACCATATTATGCACTTTGCCTACATTTGAATTAATAGTAATACATACGTCAATTTAATTTAATGTAAAACGAGAACGTAAATTTGGTAAAAACCTATTTTGGAAATTGTCCACACCACATGAACAAATTTTCCTCATTTGGTTGAACATGTGTAGTGTTTGGACATTTTTACAATTGCTTCCCATGAAATATATCATAATTGACTAAAAGTGAACAATCCCAATTATAAAATTAGATTTAGTGAAACATGCCTAATGTAAATTGTCCTCTAAAATTTACTATTATTAATTAATTATATTATTTAATAAAAGTCTAAAATTTTAAATATTAATTGTGTTTTTATTTTTAATATACTTTTTAAGATTTAAAATTTCATTATCATAAATAAAAATAAAATTGTATTTTTTTTTATTTTCTGCAGAATCAAAGGGAAATTCTAAAATAAATGAAGGGAGCAATACTTTTAGATAAAGAAAAATACACTACCATGTGGATAAGACAAAATTAAATCTACCCATTTGGGTATTAAATGTTCTGTTTATGGATAACTATAAACTTTTATAGACAATTTATTTCTTTTAAAACGTAAAAAAGATTTTTAGATAATTCTGACGCGGCGATTTATGTCAGTCCAAAATTATTATAGTTAAAAATGTCTAAATTAAGAAAAATAAAATTACTCTAATTGACTTCATGATCAAAATAGTAATTATAGTAAAATTAGAGATGGATCCAAATAATTAGGATAAAAATGTGGTCTTCATTCCCAAGAAATATGCCTCTCTACCTATAATCACTCCCAATATACTCCTATTTTACTCTATATTTTGTTCTTTCTAACTCAAAAACTTAAAAAAAAAAACAAATTTTTCATTAGTTAAAAACAAGAAAAAAATGTCAAAAGAAGAAGCAGCTTATGTTGGGTCAATCGATCAAGGAACAACGAGCACACGGTTTATCATCTATGATCGTCAAGCTCGCTGTGTTGCGTCTCACCAGGTCGAGTTCACTCAATTCTACCCACAAGCCGGGTATATTTTTTAATCTTTTTTTGAAGTTTTGTGATAAAATATTTAATCTTTTTTGTATGTTTGATTTGAAAGTGGGTGATTTTGTTAGGTGGGTGGAGCATGATGCGATGGAGATACTGGAGAGTGTGAGAGTTTGTATGGCGAAGACGGTTGATAAAGCTACTGCTGCTGGTCATAACGTTGACGGTGCATTGAAGGCGATTGGTTTGACCAATCAGAGAGAGACAACTGTTGTCTGGAGTAAATCTTATGGGCTTCCTCTTCATAATGCTATTGTTTGGATGGATGTTCGTACCAGTTCTATTTGCAGGTACCCTTTTGTTTCATTAAGTTTAAAAGTTGGTTCTTTTTGTTTTTGATAATTGGAGAGGGAGAACGCTTGTGCGAGGATTAGAACGCATGATGTTAGCAGAATGCTGCATAACGCTTATACCATTTAAGCAGCACCTCGCTGGCTGTTAATTGTTTCTTATTATCATTGATTGTTCAACTTTCTTTGTTTATTTTTTGCTATTTTTGTGATTTGAGTCTTTTGGGTTTATATTAATGCTTAGTTTGTTTTTTTACTTTTTTGGGAATTAGGTATTGATATAGATTTACTTTGTTTATCTTATTGAATAATGGTATTGTTTCCAGAAATTTTGCATTTCTTTTGACTGTTGATTATTATTGATTATGCTGTGAATTTGACTGGTGTTTTTTTATATCAAGGAAACTGGAGAAAGATTTACCAGGAGGAAGATCTCATTTTGTTGAGACTTGTGGTCTGCCGTTAAGTACTTATTTTAGTGCAGTGAAGTTACTGTGGCTAATAGAAAATGTGGATGCAGTTAAAGAGGGTGTTGAAAAGGGTGATGCTCTTTTTGGAACTATAGACTCTTGGTTAATCTGGAATTTAACCGGAGGAGTCAAGGGCGGGTTACATGTTACTGATGTCTCGAATGCATCTCGAACTATGCTCATGAATATCAAAACCCTTGAATGGGATGCAACCACATTGAAAACTTTAGGAATTCCTGCCGCAATTCTGCCCAAAATTGTGAGCAACTCTGAGGTTATTGGTAAGATTGCAAAGGGGTGGCCGGTTACTGGTATTCGAATTGCTGGCTGTCTTGGTGACCAACATGCTGCAATGTTAGGTCAAGCTTGTAAAATAGATGAAGCGAAAAGCACCTATGGGACCGGTGCTTTCATCCTTCTGAACACGGGTGATCAGATAGTTACATCCAAGCATGGCCTTTTGACTACTTTGGCTTATAAGCTTGGTCCGAAAGCTCCTACGAATTATGCTGTAGAGGGTTCAATTGCGATTGCTGGAGCCGCAGTTCAGTGGCTCAGAGATAGCCTTGGGCTAATTAGTAATGCTAGTGAGATTGAGGAACTTGCGAAGAAGGTTGAATCGACTGGTGGTGTTTATTTTGTACCGGCTTTTAATGGATTGTTTGCGCCATGGTGGCGCGATGATGCTCGTGGTGTTTGCATTGGGATTACAAGATATACTAATAAGTCTCACATTGCTCGTGCTGTGCTCGAGAGCATGTGTTTCCAAGTGAAAGATGTGCTGGATTCAATGCGCAAAGATAGAGAGGAGAATGACAAAAACAAGGAAGCTAAGAAGGAATTCCTGCTTAGAGTGGATGGTGGTGCAACTATTAACAACCTTTTGATGCAGACCCAGGTTTGATCCCGATGCATTCTTTCATATTTAATAAAAGATCATTTATTTGTGTTGCATTCGACTCGGAGATGATAATCGGATTGATGAGCTTTGTTAACCGTTTGATTAATGTTTTTTATTATAATTATCGAAACTATCTTGAGCTTTTTCAGGATTATGTATCTTGTATCCATAATTATTTGCAGGCGGACTTGCTGGGACACTCAGTTGTGAGACCAGCTGATATTGAGACAACAGCGCTTGGAGCAGCCTATGCTGCTGGTTTAGCAGTCGGTGTTTGGACAGAAGAGGAAATTTTTGCTTCCGGAGAAAAGGCGAAGACAGACACCGTATTCCATCCTAACCAAAATGACGAATGGAGGAAGAAAAAGGTGGATTCTTGGTGCAAAGCTGTTGAAAGAAGTTTCGGCCTGGCCGATCTCTCAATATGAAGTGTGTTCTAGTTACATGCTTGGACGTCTTTCGTTCTAAAGTATCTTATCCTGTTCATGTTAAATCGTCCGTTTTTTTTAGTTCCATGTAGATAGAAAGTTCAATAAGGATTGGTGATCTCTGATTAGATTATTGATTCATGTGCTCATATTTGGCACCTTGACAAACTTTTGCTGCATACTCAATGTAATGATGCAGCTTTTCATACATTGTACTACTTATTATGATCAGCAAATTATTTTCCTGAATTTTTCTTTTTGTTTGCTTGCCACTCTACTTTGATAACTCTGTCACAATTGATTTAACTAGACGGATGCTACAATTGAAACAATTTTTTTTAAATTAGATTATACTACTAATTGATAAAATTGAAAGTTTTAGACAATAGGGTTAACATTTAGATTTTTTAGGCTATTAGGCTAAAATTGCAACGTTCACATTACATTTACCTCAACGTTCAGACATTAACTGCTGATTAACAGAAAATAACAGTATGAAGAGTTGGGTAGCAAAATTTTGAGTTAAGTTCTTGTTCCTTCATCAGATCCTTGTTTGCACCTCTTAATTAATGGTACCCCACATAGCAATGGATTTCCTTGAAAGCTGCTGTTATCAATAGTTCCAAAATCGGGGCCGAAATCTGGAATTCTACCTGATAAATTGTTGTAAGCGACACTAAAGAACTTGAGGTAACGCAGATCTTTCAGTTCCTGCGGGATTCTTCCGCTCAAGCCGTTGTGAGAGAGGTCCATGCTATCGATTTGGCTCAAATTTGATAAAGTTGTCGGGATGGAGCCTGTCAACTGATTGTGAGACAAGTTCATTGCACGTAACTGATTTAGCTTTCCGAGTTCACGAGGGATTTCTCCACTCAGCTTGTTAGACGACACATCCAATGCAGACATGAAGTTGGGTATGTCGCCTTTGTATAAAGGATACCTGTCATCGGTATGACTTGAAGTCCAGTAGATCATGTTGCCAATTGAAGATGGAATTACACCTTCAAAAGCATTTTTCGAAATATTCAAGTAAATTACATTGGGAAGAATCTTCGCGATATTGGTTTGAATTTTCCCGTGTAGCTGATTTTCGGATACATCAATCCACAAGCACTTCGGAAGTGGCGGTAAAACAAGCTGGCCTACGAAAGAATTTTTCCTCAAAGAAACAAATTCGAGTTTAGTATTGCTGATACGCAACCATTCAAGGTTTCCTTTCAAATTATTGTGAGAAAGATCAAGGATTCTCAACTCATGCTGCTGGAAAAGAAACTTGGGAATCATTCCGGAGAATTTGTTCAGATTACAGTTAGGTAACAGAAGGACCTTTAACTGAAATGAAGGAATCCAGCTTGGCTTTTCAGTTTCAATTTCTAAGTTGTTGCTATTGTTTACAATCTGAACCACTTCAAGCCGCGAATGATTAGAAAACGAGCTGAATGAGAGCACGCCTTCGATTCGGTTATGACTGAGATCAATGTACTGGAGTGATGTGAGACCAGCTACCATAGAGGAAGAAATTTTTCCTGATAGCTGGTTTTCAGAAACATCTAGCAGCCTAAGATATGACAGTTTTCCTAAGCATTCAGGAATAGTACCCCGAAACGAGTTCTGACTAAGATCAAGCTCTTCAAGTTTCTGCAGTTGACATAAACCTGAAAACAAAAAGGAGAGTTAAGCACTAATCGTTTCCAAGGTTGCGAGCTCTTAGTTTCGAATCTCGTGGGAGCAAATTTACAAGGTTGGTCAAGAGAAATAATCAAGAAACATACTGCCAGAAAATATCATGGAACATGAATTTACCTGGAGTTGGCAAATAGCCATTGAGAAAATTCTTGGACAGGGCTAAAACCTTGAGAGAATATAGATAATGGCCTATGTTTGGTGGAATGCTACCAGTGAGTTCATTCCCACTCAAGTCTAAAATCTCCAAACTTCTGAAATTTCCCAAAACTATACAAAAAAACAGAAAGACCAGTAATTAATTCATGCCAAAAAGATTGAGGAAATGTAATAATGAAAGACAGAAACAGAGGTTGTGGGTTCAAACCCCGTCTCCGTAACTAACAACTAACAATTGAGACTCTAAGAGTCGATTATCATCTTTGACAAAAAAAAAAGACAGAAACAGAGATTTTCGATTACACTGAATTGGCAGAGTTCCGTTGAGCTGATTGGATTGCAGATTAAGGATCTTCAAGTTACTAAATGCAGAAAGTCCTGTGCCAAAAGTGAATTTCGAACCATCAAATCAGCTGAATCTACATTTTGTTAAAGGGTTATCACTATTATCCCTGTGAGTTTAGGTTCAAATTACTGTTTCCCCTCTCAACTTTAAGAGATTACTATCTCCCCCTTCATATATATATATTTAATATAAATAAAACCCCCTTATAAATGGGGTTTTAGTTAAAGAAAACTAAATGTGAGTAAAAATAGTACTCCCTCCGTCCCGTTTAAGAAGTCTCATATTCTATTTTGGGATGTCCCATTTAAAAAGTCCCATTACTATTTTTAGAATACTTTTCTATTGAATACCCCATTTTACCCTTATTTTAGTTATCTTAAAAGAGTTTTATGGAAAATTCCACTATCATTAATAGGGGCAAAACATGAAAAAACATGAAAAAACAAGAATAATTAATGTTTTCTTAATCTGTGTGTAAAGTTAAATGAGACTTTTAAAGTGGGACGGAGGGAGTAATTTTTTAAACTCAATGGAGGGAGATAGTAGTTCCGATATAAACTCATGAGAGTAATAGTCTGGAGAAATTGTAGTACTTATTAAGATAAAATGAGTAATTTTATAAAAAAAATATCACACTTAAGCCTCATTTATTATACTTATTAAGGTAATGAACAGTTTCAGACATGTTAAAACTCTTATCTTGTCTGGAAACAAGCAATAAAACATGCAATTTCCATACCTTGGTCAGATAGCGGACCGGTGATACGATTACTTTGCAGGTATAAGGATTTGAGAGATTTGAATTGACCCAAACTCTTTATCACACTCTTGTCAACATAATTCACCCTCAAATCCAGAGTTTCTAGTTTGTTCAGATTAAAACTCTTGGAATCTGAAAATTTCAGAGAATGTCAAATCATAAAAGCAAATGGATATCTGTATACAGCCTTAAAATCTCACATACATCAGAAATTTACCTTGAATGCCGACGAATCCAGCTATGGCGTTGTAGGATAAATTAAGAGTGTGAAGCTGTGTTAAAGGGTAAAAGATTGAGATATTAGGGTACCAACGGCTCATATCATCATAATTTGGGCCAACACTGTCGAGAAAAAGCATGTTGACACGGCCAGTGGTTGAGTTGCATTTGACTCGCTCCCATTTGCAGCAGTCGCCATTTTTAGCTAGCTTAGTCCATGAAGGCATAAGCAAGTCTGCAATATCACCTCTAATCTCTCGGACAGATGCTTTGAAATCTAACAGAGCTAGTCTCTCGTTTCGAAAGCAACCGTAGAGACCGTTGATTTGTAGTGAAAGCATTGTAAAACCTAATAGGAAGCATTTCATTGAGAAGCTCTCCATTTTTAGGAAAATGGTGGTTGTTCTTTTGGGATGGTGATGGTGCTCATCTTTGCGCATTTTATAATTTTCTAATGGAATAAATGACCAATTCACTCCCTCAACTTGACACCAAAGATCACATAGGCGTCCAAATTTACAAAATTGGTTATGGAATCAAACCAAACCAAACTAAACTAAATTTTGGAAAATTTTCAAACTGAACCAAACTGAACTTTTAGTTCGGTTAAAATCATTATTTTTATTTTATTTTTTAGATTAAAACTAATTCAAAATTTCTATATATATCTATTAACATATATATTTACATGTTGTATAAAATTTATTAACTCATATATCAACAATAATTAAAAATTAATACCAAATTTATTGATTTTGTTTACAAAAAATACCAATTTTTTTAATTTATTATATGCTGCTAATATAATCTTAATCCTGTTTAATGTTATTAAAATTTTAATACTGGTAAAAGTTTTAGTTTATTTTAGTATATTGATAATTCATTAAATTTTCTTCAGTTTCATTGCAAATAAAATAGTAAAAAAAAAATTATTGCATATCTTATATGTAAAATTAAGAGTTCACCGAGTAACACTAAAACTTATTCTGTGTGTTTTTTATAGGCAAACAATCACTCAAATTTGTGTTATTAGGCATACCAACTTAATAATAATGTTCAATATGAATTAGCTCTTACTTCAAACTCATTAACTTCTATTTAGTATAATATTCAAAGTTTTGATTTATATAGTATATTTTTAGTAAGATTGTAGTCAAACAATGTTACTGGTTAATTTAATAAATTTATATTATTTTCAGTGTACTTCAAATTGTACAAATAAGATACGCAATATTTTTTTCTATTATTTTATTTGATACAAAATTAGAGATAATTTAATTATTAATGCACTAAAATAATCTATATCTATACTGGCGGGATTAATTTTTTATCAACAATAACGGATTGTTTTGGTGTGTGAGCCAGGGATGCGGCTTATGATCTTCTGCATTTTTTTATATCTTGAAGAAAGAGAGTGGAATCAACTAGTATAATCAAATCAAAATTTTCTTTGACCGGTTTTGCTTGGCAATCAATGTTAGCTTTTCTTGAGTATGGAGCACTTTAAAAAATGTGATAGAGAGCTTTGTACAATAGTAAAAGTTAATAAATTTTTTTATTTTTTTATTATTAATAGATAATAAATAATTTAAAGAAAGTTATACATTATAGAAATATCATATTTTAATATAGATAATTTAGTCTAAATATTTAATAAAGTTAAATCAACTATCTGCTTCTGAATTTTTTTTTTATATCGACAGTTTTTTTGAGGTTCAAAAAAGTAAATTTTCTGCTGATTATATCACTTTGCTAAATACTTAAATAGTTGAAAGTTAAAAAACGTATGTTTTTGTTAGAGCTGTATAAAAATCAAATCAGACCGGAAAATCAAACTAAAATGTTCGTTGTTGGATTGGTTATTCAATGAAAATGGTCTAGTTTAGTGGTCAGTTTCGAGAATTGCTAGAGTTCAGTTAACGGTTCGATGTTGGTAAAATCCGCAAGTAAACTGACGTCTATGTAAATAATATAGACTTTTAAGTCGAGTTTTCAAATCCAATAGAAAAACCAATCTTATCCACCAAATTATCGACTTTAATTGGTATAGAAATTATGAATGGTTGAATTATTAATTAATACAATACTAAATTAAACAGGTTATAAACTTATTATAAAAGAATCGAGGATTAACACTTGATCATATGTTATTCAATTCATGGATTACGATTCATTTCGATTGATTGAAGTTCACGCTATTTTGAAACACTAATTACTCTCTCTCTCTCTCTCGAGTCAATAATTAATAGTATCCTATTCTAATCAATTAAAGAATAGATAGCTAATCTCGCTTAACAATATATTCAAATAATCAATTTCAATAGAATTATAAAACAAACCTAAAAAATATATATTCTTTAATTCACTCTCGTATAATTAAATCTTAAGTTGTTGATTATATGTCTATCCTAAATGAACTTTCTCGAGTCAGATTCAAAATACATGAAAATAATTTAATAGATGAAGTTAAATCTTGATTTAGGAAAAAGAACAATACACAATCAATTTAGAAGTTCACAATTCAATAAAATCAAATAAATATAATTCAAGAGTTAATTCATTATTATACTTTAAATTGAAAAATTAACGCTAAGAACAAAACTAGAATTCATAGAAAGAATAATACAAATAATAATTTTCTTGAAATTAATTACATCGTCCTTGTTCTTCAATTCTTCTAGTTGATATTAAAGTTAGAAAAAAGCTGATGTAAATCTAAAACTAATCTAATCTAATTGTTGCCAACTAATGGCTTTTTCTAGGTTTTCATTATACTTTGCCTTTTATAGCTAATTAGGGTTTTAGACGTGATTCCAACTTTGTCTCAGTTGTTTCAAGTCCCTTTTTTAAGTTCGTCTAGCTTCCGGTCAAGTTTGGTACAAACTCGGGTCAAAACGATGAAGTTCGAGATGAAATCTGATGTTGTAAAGACCTATTCGATAGGTAGAGATGCTACTCGACGAGTAGGCGCCCTTTTTGGACGTTGTTTTTCTTACTCGAGGACTACTTGTCGAGTAGCCCTTTCAGGTCCTCGAGCAGGCCTAATTTTTGCTTACTGCTTCTCTACTCAAGGCCTACTTGGCGAGTAACACTGACAGGTGTTTGAGTAGCCTGTTGTTCTGCACGACCATCAACTACAAAACCAATTCATAATCTGATGTAGACACCTTCAAGTGAGCTGATTTTTTATCTCTTGAAAAGCTTATGTTGTCTGGTATATGTCTTATGAAGAAAACAAATTCAATAACAATTGGATGTTACACTTGTGATGTATGCTCATTAGGTTGGTCGACTTATGAAGATTAAGAGATATGCTACGACCTCAACATTTGTTTTTGTCTTAATCGTTATAAGCTACTAATGACGTTTGTTTTTAGTATTAGTTTCAAGACAACACAATTTGGAGTTTTGTGAAATTTTAATTGATACACCCGAAGATAGTAAATCTTCAAGTCATTTTGGTTTTAGCAAGTTCAAGACGTTCTTGAAGTTTATATGGTACTCCTTAAAGAATCTCTTTTAGAATAAGTTTAGTTTGGATTTAAAATGGAGAAGATGGAGTACAACAGTAATCATAGTTTATTGAAAAATTCAAATTAAAGTGGAGATTGTTGAAATATGCCTAAAATTCTAATTGTATTTGAACTTTATTAGTGAAGTATTTGAAAAAGAAATAATTTTATTATCATTGGTAATTAGGAAGTATAATCCAATTAAGATTGATACTCCTAATGCCATATATATTATTTACTCACTATAAATAATCTACCTTGTTCATCTTTTAGTACTGTAGAAAAGAACCGAACACACAATATAAATATTGATGTGAATAAGGAGAAAAGAGGAGTATATGTGATATGAGGAATATAAGTTAATCCAACCTTTTTGAATTACTTCTTGCAGAGAGTTAAACACTTGTGAGTTTTTTTTTCACTAGAGATGTTCTCTATTTGATAATTCTCCTTTGTATCCCTTTTAATGATCAGTTAAAAGCTCGATTGTTTTATCCGTGGATGTACGCTTTAATTCCGAATCACATAAATCTTTTGTGTTATTTGTTTAATTTCTATATTATTATTTGTTGATTATATCCATAATTAAATATCTATCGAATGATTTCGGTTCCGCTGAGCATACTAATCCGGTCACGTATCAGTCACAACAGCTATTTTAATATTTAGATATTTATATCATTATATTTTATAACTTTTTAGCTCAGTTTAAAAAATAGTTACATTTATTTTAGAGTTCATTAGATTATTTTATTTATTACAAGTTTACTAAATAATAAAAAGGATATATCTCATTAAATCCATTGAAAATAACAATTAATAATTTTATATTTGTATGTTTAATAGCTTAAATTATAAATTATTAAATTTATATATAGTAATTTTGGTAATTATATCTTAACTAGGTCGATGCCCGCGCGTTGCGCGGGGTGTAATTAAAAATTTAATAATTCAATTTTGTGTATAATATAAGAAATTTACATTCTAAATTTAATATAATTAGATTTCTAAATTATAATGTAATTTAATTTTATAGTTTATTAATATAATTGTTTTTGAATTTATTAATTTATAAACATTATTATCACATAAAAACTATTCAAATTTTATAACCATAAAACTTTTGAAATTCTAAATTAGTACATGTATATATGTATATATATTATTGCGTAATATATATCATAACTTTTGAAATTTTATAACATGTGAACATGAAATAAAACTGTCCAAATTTCACAACTATTTTACATTAATAAAAACTCTTTGAATTTAGTAACCATAATTTTTTTTTAATTTTAGTGTAATTGTATTGAATTTTAAAACTTTTCATATCAAATATACATACAACAAATATGCATAATTAAATTAGAAAAATAATTATGACAAGAAAATCTATATATAAACAAATTTTCAAAGATTCACATTTAACTGATATATTAAAAAGAAAATGAAGATCTTTAATTATTCTATTTATTGTCAATAAAATCATCAAAAATAAAAATGCTTCTCATCAAACTTGGATTAAGTAAAAAAAAAAGTAAATAAAAAAGAAAAACAATTTCACTGTTAACCTGTTTTTATCAATGCAAGTAAGAAATCAAGTAAGTATATATCAGTTGGCTTTTCGTTACCCAGATATTGGAAAGATAACATTAATAAAGGTGTAATTTTCATTTGAGATGTATATAACTATTAATTCCTATCAACTTATTGAGAAATTCTTAGACAGACTCAGTCCACCACGTCATCTATAGACTAAACCTATCACATTATGACACGTCATTAAAATAATGGTACTATCGTAATTTACTATTCAAAAGTGTAAATAAGTAATAAACAAAATTACGATAGTGCCATTGTTTTAATGACGTGTCATAACATGATAAGTTAGTCTACGGATGACGTGATAAACTGAGTCTACCTAAGAATCTCTCCAACTTATTTTCAATTGAGAGTTATCTTCACAATAACATTTGTTTTGCTGAAACTAATTTCTTCAATCAAAAACGCTTATTAAATTGCCACTAACATACATATAATTATGTTTTTTTTCATTTTATGAAAAGATAAACTGCACTACAAAGAGCATAATAATTTATCTCTCATCGAAACAATTACTAATCAATAGACAGCTGCTGCTTATATCCCTTGTACTTTTAACTCAAATCTTTTGGATTTAAAATCAGAAATTATGTTTTCTCTATAGGTTTCATGAAAATTAATAAGGATGAAATTAACTGCACTATGAAGGAAGATGGAACTAACCTTTTTTGGAGAAAATGTGGTACTCACGCTTTTTGCAATATGAAAGTTCTGGAGGCTCTTTGCAATTTATAGATGTTTTAATTTTTCAGGTTTGTAAGGTGATGTTTTATAAAGAAGAAAAAATAGAAAGAAGGGGAAGAGTTTCAGTCGAAGTTACAGTATTAAAGTAGTAGAACTGTTACAGTTTTATAGTAACAGTCGAATTGATGATGGAAAAGTTAAAAGAGTTTTTAATTAAGCAGAGTCCACATGTCATATGTTAAAGAGCCCACATGGCTGAATATGGTTGATTTATTATTTGGAGCTCAGCTTTATAGTATAGTATAGATTTTAATACTAAATTTGATATGAATACTCTTATTCATAGAAGAAAAATAATTAAAATACATTTTGAATTCAGTTAGTTATTACGTAAACTGATTTTTTCAATTAAATAGATTTTCATGTAAATTTTTTCCAAAAAATATTAAATATAAAAGGTTATTAATTTTTTTTTAAAAGTAAATAGTATAGTGTTTTATATAATAAAAAAAAAAGGAGAGATATAGGCTAAAGGAAGAGTAGTTTTGATTTTGAAAATCAATTAGAGTTTAATCTTAATTAATTAAATTTGGAGCGTCTTGTAGGGCTTAATACATAGTTTGACGCCTAAACTTGTACCCTTTTACCCATCTAATCTCTAAATTTAACGTCTCACCTATCGAACCTCTGAACTTGTTAAATAAACCGATTTAAACATAAATATTGAACCCCTACATGCCACCTGTCACTTGAAACATTCTAAAAGAAATTGTGTAGGGAGGTGTTCAATGTTTACGTTTTTATCAAGTTCAGGGGTCAAATCGGATTATTTGACAAATTCAGAGGTTCGATAGAGAAGACGTTACGTTTAGAGGTTAGATAGGTAAAAGGATATAAGTTCAGAGGTCAAACTATGTATTCAGCCCGTCTTCTAGTGCTATCCAGATATTCTTACTATTTCATAATATTTCAAAAAGCAGATCTGTATAACTAAGCATAATATTTAATGAATTGTGCATATTAAATTATGTCAGCGGCATCAGTGGATTTAAATGTACAGGATATATTTTAATGAGGGGTGCTATTTAACCCACTATTTTTATCCTTTCTTAATAAAAGAGTAGAGCAATTTAAAAAGGAAAGTTGAAAAATATATTTTTAGATAAGAATTGAACAAAATTTACTATGTAAGGAGAGCCATTAAAAATGGTAAAAAATGGCGAATTAAATAATATTTTTTTATTTTAATTTTTATATATTTAAAAAAGCAGATCTCCATTACCAATAATACTATTTACTTCATCCGTCTCATTTTATTTGTCCACTATTCTATATTTGTATGTCCCAAAATAATTGTCACATTTGTATTATATACACATATGTTCCTCTTTTACCCTTAATATAAATGGATATAATTTAAAGAATATTGTGTACCATAAATACATATGTTTGACTATCTTATATTTTTAATGTAAAAATTAAATGACTATTTCTATATAATAATCTTTTATGCAGTGTTTTCAAACCCGGACCGGACCGGCCGGTTCAACCGGTTAGACCGGGAACCGGAGGTCTGTCCGGGTCAATTGCTTCTTAATACCCGGATTTCCGGTTCAACCAGTTTGAACCGGAAAAACCCGCCAGAACCGGAAACCCGTTAGACCGGAAAACCCTTCAAAACCGGCCGGTTAATTAACCATGTAAACAAAACTGATCGAAGATTTCAAAAGAAAAAAGTTGGCAGCGGGAGTGACAGTCAAAATCTTATAAATTGACTAACACATGAAATTTATTCAAAGAGAAATAGATAAAAGAGCATAATTTTATTAGATGGGCATACATGTATATCAATTACTTTGACATTTCTTTCTATCTCACTAAAAGTTACAAGTTGGTATAGAAATTTTTCTATTAAGAAAAGGACGTAGCGGCGGTGGCTGAGTGTTGAGGTTTTGAGCATAGAAAGTGTAGTAGTTAGGTTAAATTGAGATGACAAGTTACTTCTTGGGCCAGGCTTATTATGGAGTTAGAATAGAAATTATTGAAGTCCAAAAACACTCACAAAACTAATCCATTTTATCATATTGTCAGGTTTATTTTTTGATATCTTTTAATTTATAATATATTTTATATTTTTATCTAAACGGTTGAGCTAGCGGTTGAACCGGTTCAACCGGTTGAACCTTCAACCGGTGGACATTCCGGTTCTGTCACCGGTCCGGGTTTTAAAACATTGCTTATATGTTTGCTTAACACAATTAGAATTATGGAAGAAAAAATACCTCAAAATTCTACAATTATGGATAATAAAATTTCAAATTCTTCAAAACCAAGAAATTTTGTACAATTAAAAACGTTAATTTCAATTCTGTTGCCACCTTTATTGAACAATTAAAAATGAGTATTTCCCACCAATATCAATTTTGATCTTCATTAGCTTTTCATTTGTCCACTGTTAATCTTTCATTTCTATATGTAGACAACGATTTCTTCCCTTTTTTTGTCCCATTTTTTGTGTATTCATAAACTTGCAATTTTATTGGCATTTAATGTTATTACTATTATTGTATTGATTATTTTTCTTTTCTAATATAGTAATTCTAAATTAGTTCAAGAATCAAAAATGGTACAAAGGGAAGAATTGTTAGTAATTAAAGTTTTCTTAATATGTATGAAATTAGAAAGTGGACAAACAAAATGGGACGGAGGGAGTAATTTGAATGTGCAGAATTAATTATGTAAGTCAGTAAGTGCATAAATGGATTTAGAAAAAGTAAGTTATTTTTATGCCTTCCATATATATTATAATTTATATTTTATTCTCTTTTATTAAAAGAAATCATTTTCCAAATATCTATTTGGGTAAAGTATTTAGAGAAAATTAGGATAAATACTCTACTTTTGAAAATAATTTGACTTCCTACCTCATTAAAGAAAATATAGAGAAAATACCTCACTATTTTAATGTTTTTATTCTTTTACTCTAAAACATGTTTATATTATAATTATACCTACTATTTATTAATTTTTTACTCTAAATATATTTTCCTTACTCTAATCATGTTACAGCTGTCATTTTTTTTAATATTTCTCTTTCCTTTTCTCTCTCCTCTCTCCTTCTCCTCCTTCTCTTTTTCTTCTTCTTCATCTTCTTATTCTCTAGTTTTTTTTTCTTCTTCTTTATGTTTCTTTCTTTATTTATTTTTTTCTTTACTCCGCCGCCGTTTCTTCATTGCTCCTCCGCCGTTCTTTCATCGCTCCGCCGCCGTTCTTTCGTTGCTTCCCGTTTTTTATATTTAATTTTGGCAATTTTTTAATACGATTTGTTTTAATTTTCAGATCTAATAAATTACTCTTGAATTTTCTCATTTTTAGATCTAAAAATTTGCATTAAAAACGATTTTATGCACAAAAATAAATTTTCTGCAAAAAAAAAACAGCTTCTGATTATCATATGAGTATCATCACTGCATTATCATGTAAGTATCATAACACAACACTGTAGAGAAAATTAATTTTTTTTTTATTAAAAACAGTCTCTGATTATCATGTTATTATCACTATATTATCATTTCGTTATCATAACAGTGAAGGAATAAAACAACCTCTGATTATCATGTTGTTATCGCTATATTATCATATAACAATGCAGTATGATAACTAGATGATAATGAAGTTTGATAAGGTTATGATAATTGGATGATAATGTACGTGAAAATATAATTATAAAAAAATTCATGATACCGGTGATAACCAGATGATAATTAAATAATAAAGTTATAATAATAATATGATAATATGATACCTATATGGAAAACAATACATAAAAGTTATGATAACGAGATGATAATGTGAAGATAATACTATGATAAGGTTTTTATTGATAATGAAATGATAATAGTATGATAATATGATACATGCATGAAAAGAAACTACAGAAAAATTATGATAACGAGATGATAATATTCTGCTACATACGATACTCATAATGGCATGATAATAAAATGACAATGCAATATGATACATTGATAATTATATGATAAGGTGAAACTGTGATAATCATATGATAATGTAATACTGTGATAATCATATGATAATATGATTTTGTCTAATATTATCCAGCATTATCATCACATTATCATATAATAATCTGCTATATACGATACTGATAATGATTTGATAATAAGATGTCAATGCAATATCATACACTGATAATTACATGCTAAGTTGAAGCTATGATAATCATATGATAATGTGATATAGTGATAATCATATGATAAGGTGATAATGTGATTTTGTCTTATATTATCCACCAGTATCATCACATAATAATCTGCTATATATGATAATCAGATGACAATGCAAATGATACACTGATAATTACATGCTAAAATGAAACTGTGATAATTATATGATAAAGTGATACAGTGATAATCATATGATAATGTGATACTGTGATTTTTTATTTAGTTCATACAATTTTTGAATATATTATTAATATAATAAAATATTTAAATAGTAGTATATATTTTTTAATTATAAAATATTTGATAATACTGAAATAAATGAAATAAATGAAAAGAAAATGTTTTATTTATTGGTAATTTATAATAGGCATGTTTATTAATTTAAAGTATGCAAAAATAAAGAGTATCTAATTTATAAATGTTTGAAAAAAGTTTGGAACAAGTAAATAAAACAAAAGTTTGAAAAAGAAAAAGAAACGTCAGATATGTAAGGTATGTGGAGAGAGAGAGAAAGAGAGAAAGAGAGTGAGAAAGAGATATAGTGTGTCAGAGAAGTTTATTATATAGGTAGAGTAAAATTTTAATAAATTGGACACGGAGAGTAAAAACATTAGAATGGCTAAATCATGGAGTATTTTTGTTGACTTTTCCTTATTGAGGTAAAAATTCAAATTATTTTCTTTTTTTAGATAAATACGTAAATCTCTCAAGTATTTACACCATTTTGGCCCATCTTTTTCTCTTATTCTACATTACCTAATAAGCTAACTTATTTACTAAAAATATCCACTATATAAAAAAGTCTTATCTCATTTTAGGTTAAACTTTTACATAGACACCTTTTCTTTCTCTCTTTTCTCTCTTCTTTTCTTCTTCTTTTTCATTTGATTTTCAGTTTATCTCCTCCGATTATTTTTCCGTTCGTCTTTCCGGTCGCGCTTCCGTTCGTCTACTTCCGATGGATTTCTCGTCGTTTCTCGTCGTTTCCGGTCGTTTTTCTGTTCTTCTTTTCCGTTCGCGCTAGTCCGTTCGTCTTTTCCGTTCGCGCTATGGATTTCTCGATTCGTTTTTAGATTTGTGTAATTTTTTAGGTTTTTTTAATGATTTAAATATTTTATAAATAAATTATTGTAGATCTATAATTTTTTGTTTATAAAATTGTTCTAGTTCATATAATTATTTATTTATCTTCTCTTATTCATAGATTTGTTTATTACTACTGATTTTGTAAAGAAAATATTGATTCATGGTGCATTTGTAATAATTTTATAATATTTTTACGTTTTAGTGTATTTTTGGTGTATTAATGGTGTATTTCTGCCGTTTTTAGTATATTTATGGTGCATTTACAGTGTTTATGGTGCATTTACAGAGTTTATGGTGCATTTACAGAGTTTATGGTGTATTTGCAGTGTTTATGGTGTATTTGCAATGTTTCATGGTTAAACCACAAAAAACACTACAAAATGCTATAAATACACTACTTATACACTACTTATACACCACTTATACACTACTTATACACTATATATACACTAATTTTACACTATATAAACACCATAAAAACACTATATATACACTACTGTTACACTATAAAAAATAAAATAAAAAATTCCAGGAAAAAAATCTATAAAAAATAAAAATTAACACTATATATATATACTAATCTTATACTATATAAAAAAACTGCCGGTCGGTTCGGTCGGTTTGGTTGACCGAACCGAAAAACCGAAAACCGAAATTGAAAAACCGAAAAAGGAATTTTGGTAAATAAAAAAACAAAACAGGTAAATAAAGTTAGGGCAAAAAGTTAAAAAATAAAACTCAAAACTTGCAATGTAAAGTTGTTATTTTCGCGAACATGTATTTAGGGAAATTAGCACTTATTAAAATCAAGTGATATGATCTATTGTTTTTGTTTCTGTCAACAGTTTAGTACTTTTTTCGTTTATTTTTTATGTTAGTTAAAAAATTTAAAGGTAAATTAATTTTCAACCATGAAAGACAAAATCATTAGCAGAAATAAAAGTAGGGGATCACGTCGTATTTTTTTTAATTTAGTCCTTTAATTTAGTTGACTAATACAAAAATTAGACGGAAAGATTAAATTATTGAAAAAAATAAAAATAAGAAATTATATCTTTTGATTTTTTAAATTAAAAAGAAAAAAGTATAAATATATCATATATATAAAAAGCCTCAAAATAATTTACTCATTTAAAATTGCAGATTGTAGTTTCATTCTGATACAGTATCTAAATTAGTAGATCTCGACACCTACTTATAATATTTAATATAAATGTGCACATTAAATTATGGTAGTGGTATCATTGGATTTTTCCAAAACACTTGCCCAAAGAAAAGTTTGTATTTGTTTATTCCAAGTGACACTTAAGGTTTCTATTATTATCTGCATTAGCATATAAAAATATAATATTTCCTAATTCTCAAGCTTTTTCTGCACCTATCTTTTCACATTAAAAAGTTTTCATTTAAAAGAAATTTAAATATATTTTTCATATATGATATATAATTTTAATTTATAATAATTTTAAAATATTAATATTTTTTATATTACATGCTAAATGTGAAGGGCATTTGTTTTCTTAGTTCGTCACCGAAAAAATAGCAATTTTATTGCTAAATCCTATAAAGAAGCAAAGAACAAGTCTTTCTATTGCATGAGGTCGGGGGTCCAAACATCCGACTCTCCTTAAACCGCGGTTTTCTCTTCTCATAATGTGGGTTGTCTGATTTAAATTTAAAAAATGTAATTAATTTTCGTAAATTTTCGCTAACAGCTAATATAAAATAGGCCTATCTCTGATAAATGAAAAAAACGAGCTAAACAAAGTCAAAAAAAACAGGCCAAAAGGCTATGAGAAAAATTATATTAACCTTTCTTTTTCCTCAATTGATACAGTTTAGCTAGTCCCAAGTCCAAACTGATCCATCACAATGTCCATAATTGGTATCTTGAAGCCTAAATACAACACTATTTTGAAGGGTTTCTGAGTTTTAATTGGATAAATTGTAGGAAATTTGAGGACTGATGGGCTCAACTTTTTTAAGGTGCGTCAGGGTAAGGATGGATTTGGAGATGTAGCTGAAAAGTATCGAAAATATATGTCAAAGGCATTAAGGCATTGTTGCTGACGAGATGACGCGTATCAAAAATATATCTATCATGTATACATTATATATCAAATATTTATCTAACAAATAGAAATATGAAACATGTCAAACACGTCTAATAAATTAATATATATTTAAAAATGAATATATTTGAGTTGTTTCTGACATGTATATGTAATGTATCCGAGATGTATCAGAAATGTTTCTTGAAGGCATTGAGATCCTACCGCTGACAAAATGGCGTGTTGTCGTGCCTTTTGCGTTTGACGCGCTAACGCATCTGGAGATCTGATGCGTTTGACGCGTCTGGCGCACAGACACATGCAACACATGGCGCATTTTGAATGCAAAGGTATAAAACGTAAAAAAAAAGGTAGGGGGTGAAAAGAATTTAAACACTTAGTATTTTTGTAAACATTTCTCTGTTTAGCATTTTCTTTTAATTTTCCCTTAATTATGAGCAAAAAAATCAAAACAAATGTTAAAAAATGCTAGACTAACAGCTGTTACAGCTTCCTTCTCGTCGTGTCCGTAATCGCGGTAGCCGGAGGAGTTCGCTAACGGCAGAAGTCAGTTCAATAGGTGTATGTGTTCAAAGTCACGAAGGCCGATCCACCGCCCGACGTCACGGATGCTTTCACTAAATACACTGACGGTGCGATTCCAGTGACGTTCCCATCTTTAATGCTCTCAAGAGAGGTATCCGTGTTATTGAGCTTGATCTATGGCCTAATTATACCAAAGATGATATCCATGTTCTTCATGGAAGGTTTTCTCTTCATCCACAAAATAATCATGCTGAACAAGAATATATATGATGCCCACTATGTGTTTGATAAAATTCTCCATAGAGATGTTCGCACTTGGACTACTCTAATTTTCTCTTGTATTAATTGCATCAAACAATCTTTATAGTATGACTTTTTAATTTACGCTATTGATGCACGGGTGCTAACAGAAAGATTGGAAGGTGAGAATCACAAACAAAGTGGTATATAATTTTCCCTTTCCTCTGTACCTTCGATGTTATTTCATTCTCTTCCTTTATTGTAATTCATTTATCTGTTATATAATTTCTTTGAGATGTCCGCTCTTTGTTCACAAGCTCTGTTCTTATTCAACATGATTAGTTATTGAAGAATTAATGGGAGAAGATGATGTTACTACGTCTTTTCAAATATTTGGTTCATCCAGCGAAACTTCAGTGTTGCAACCACGAGAGAGTGTTGTGTTGGTGCGACGAACGGCAGATGCTGGTGTAAGTGGTGTTTGCTGATGGGGCTGTAATTACAGGCAACAATTTCAAAAGGAAGAAGAAGAAAATAAAAAGGAGAAAAAAGATCCCTAATGTTTCATTAAGAATTGATATGACGATTGGTGGGTATATGAATGTGAGAGATGTGGATTTCTTAATTATGGGTTTATTAGGAGACAACTTTTAAATATGTATTGTAAATTTGGAAAAATGGATGATACAGATCAAGAGATATTGAGGAAGATGATGGTAAAATATAGTTAGAGGTCCTTATAATTTATATGTATTTTATACATTATTTTGGGGATTAAAGAGTCAAAAAGTTGAGACAATTTTTTTCTACACTCTCACTAACGGCAAGTGAGATACAATCTCTTCATTCCGTCCAGATAAGGGCATCAAAATCGCAAAAAGAATAGTAGAAGGACCGGATAGAAAACTTTTTCGAGATTAGGGCCTACTGAACAAAACTCGTATAGAACAGGGGCTTTAGTATGGGTTTGGCCTTCTAACTAATACCATTAATATGCAGGTTTTGAAAGAATATCAAGTTTGAAGAAGCTGCAGGCCTTTGATCTTTCTTATAATCAGTTTAATCATAATATCTTATCATATATCAGCAATCTTATATCAATTAAAACTTTGATTCTACGAAGAAACAGTTTGACTGAATCTTTCCCTCATAATGGTATGTTTATGTGTTTCTTGTACTTGCAGTCTTTCTGAATTTCCATGTCTAATACATGTTTCAGAATTAGGCAATTTGAAACATTTGGAAGTGTTGGATATGAGTTATAATCAACTCGATGAAACTTCATCACTGGAAGGTATGTAATTACTAAAATCAGCTTAACTAATTGCTTATAAAATGCATTATGAGTTTAAGTTCATGGAATTTGTTTTCTACGCTAGGATTGTGTGGATTGGGAAGGCTCCGCGAGTTGGGTCTGAAATATAATCTATTTTCTGGCAATCTTCATCCCTGCCTCGGAAATCTTACGAACCTCAAAGTTCTTGATCTGTCATTCAATCAGCTCAGTGGGAACATCCAACATATTGTCTCTAGATTGACATCCCTCAAGTACTTATTTCTTTCTGGTAATGAGTTTGAAGGCTTATTTACTTTTAGTTCTTTGGCGAACCACACGCTACTTGAGATTTTTGAGCTTTCATCAGGAAGCACAATGTTAGAATTGGAAACTGAAACCCCTCTCTGGTTTCCTACATTTCAACTCAAAGTTATTGACTTGCCTAGTTTCAACCTGAATGTTCGAACTAGAACTTTTCCTTAGCTTTCTTCGCTACCAGCACGACTTACGGTTCATTGACCTCTCTCATAATAAGCTAGTTGGACCATTTCCCAGTTGGATCTTGCAGAATAACTCTAAGCTGGAAGTCTTGAATTTGATGAACAACTCATTCACCAAATATTTTGAGCTACCCGAGTTCAAACATGGTTTGAGCTATTTGGATATTTCGAGCAACAACATCACAGGCAAGCTGCCAAGGGATATTGGTATTGCCCTTGTAAATCTAAGTTATATGAACTTGTCAAAGAATAGTTTTGAAGGTAATATTCCTTCATCCGTTAATGGTGCGATGGAAGTACTGTCAGTTCTGGATTTATCTAACAATAATCTCTCAGGGATGGTTCCGACTAGTTTGTTTTCCAGATCTACCTGTCTAAGTTCACTTGTTTTATTAGACAACTTTTTTCAGGGGGATATTTTTCCAAAGATAGTGAATAAGACATCCTTATTACTGTTAGATATGAAAAACAACAATTTTATAGGAAATATAGACGAACACCTTTTATACTTACCCAGACTGCTTATTCTGGACATATCCATGAACAAGATGGCAGATATAATTCTAGTTCAGCTATGTAACTTGATCAATCTTGTAATTTTAGACCTGTCACATAATATGTTTTCCGGATCTCTGCCTGCTTGTGTTAAAGATAATCCCACATTACTTAGGAGAACAAATATAAATGAGTTTATAAGTGTAAAGTTTCAACCACCTATTAACTAGTATTAGTTATTAAGTCATGTTTGAACCTAAACACTCTCATAAGTATGTGGGGTTGTCACATTCTCACCAATTTATAATTAATTACTCCCACCAGTATTTCTAACATGGTATCAGAGCAGAAATTGATTCTCTCTGTTTCTTCCGCATAATTTTTCACTCTGTCTAAAGCTTTAAGCTCGCAACAATGGCGAATCAGGTTCATCGTGAACTCAGACCTGAAGAAAGTATTTTCAGTCCCTATTTTCTACATCCAGGTTAAAATCCCTCACTGATTCTTGTTAGTAATGTGTTGATTGAAGGAAATTATCATGTATGGTATCAGAGCGGGTCTGGCCCGGGTTCTTAATTTGCCGGTTGTCCGTCTGGATGTCCAGTCCCAGCGACCCGGTCCGGTGTTGCCGCTGCGTATTAAATCAAAATTTTAGTGGGTCTGGCCCGATTTCTTAATTTTCCGGTTGTCCGTCTAGATGTTCATTTCCAGCGGCCCGGTCCGGTGTTGCCGCTGCTTGTTAAATCAAAAATTTCAGCTTCAGGGGGAGTCAATTTCAAGTGACAACCGGATGTCCAGTCCCGGTTGCACTTGAGGGGGAGTGTTAAAGATAATCCCACATTACTTAAGAGAACAAATATAAATGAGTTTATAAGTGTAAAGGTTTAACCACCTATTAACTAGTTCTAGTTATTAGGTCATGGTTGAACTTAAACACTCTCATAAGTATGTGGGGTTGTCACATTCTCACCAATTTATAATTAATTACTCCCACTAATATTTCTAATAGCTTGCTTCAATTCGCCGTCGTTGCTATTTCTTTTTCTGCAAAAGAACAGTCTAAATGGCCCGATACCGTTGTCAGTACCCAAAATATTGAGCTGAGACCGGCGTTAGGGAACGGGAGTGGTAGCTCCGGAACCCGTAGCAAGCCTAAAACCACTATCATTTTTTCAATTTTTTTCCCGCGAATAATAAATAAATAACATCAACACAACAGAAGCAAACATAAATATCGTATATATACAAGTATTTACACTAACTATTCTGTTAACCTCGCGGGCTCTCGTTACCGTACCCTGTACGAACTGGCCTCGTGGTTCTATATACATAAAAAACGTAGCCTACAGAAGTATAAACAAAACAACAAGTAATATATATAACCAAAATCTACTGCTGTCTAGGCTACGACTCTGTCGACGCAGGACCACTACTGCAGCAACACAGAAGTCAGAGAACTATACATACATATCTGACTTCCGGATTCCAAAACTGGCTTCTAGTTAAGTCCAGACACTAAACACCTGAAAGACATCAAAAGTGAGGTGTCAGTATCTGGGAAAATACTGAGTGAGTGAGCACATTACTAATAGTATTGTTAAAACATAACATCGCATACGATGAAACATATCAGTAATATAAATAATTAAAATAAGACATATCATGCTATAATATAATCCAAGTATTAGATCCGATTGAAACCGTAATCATGATACTCAATACGATCTTTAACTTGTATACGATTCATAGCGATAATAATCAATTCGATCGATCCGATGGGTATGGTCCCGAAATAATTCAACCGAGTTAAACCACTACCGTCTCTTAATCCTAAGGTGTGGGTCCCGAGGTAGTTCAACCGAGTTAAACCCACTGGATACAGGTCCCGAGATAGTTCGACCGGGTTAAACCTCGTATCCGTTTCGATATATATATATATATATATATATATATATATATATATATATATATATATATATATATATATATATTCCAACTTCGATACGATACGATACGATATGATAAACGATGTTCGATATAATTCTATTACACGATAACAATCTAGACACACTAGACTGACACACTTACCGGTGATCACACAATCCTATTGACGCCCAATAGGTAACATGTTTCCTCGGATCACACACTGGTTTCAAAACTATAATAATTCGATAAACGATATAATAATCGATAATAACGATAAACGATAGTCGATAAAAGCAATTCGATAAGCTATATATATCAAATCATATACTATGCGATGTGTTTATTCATAATATACAAAAATAATAACTTTTAAATAACAATACTCAAAAGTAAAGTGCCACTCACAGAAACCGCTATCCAATCTATGACGTTGTCGATGAAATGATATGCTCTTGCTACTCCACGTCTGATGCCCTCACTGCTCGCTAACACGTCTGATACGTATATAGGTCAAATACACGTTTAGTACATAAACGTGAACCTCGTAAACCTAAGACCCTAGGTTATAGATTTGGGTTATCACCATTTCGTTTCATATTCGTTTTTCTCAATTTCGATAACTTCTTAATCAGATTCTTACTCAATCGATGTACTTGTATTGATGATTCATCATGTTAATGTTCATTTCTATAATGTCTTATATCTATTTCAAAACATTTGACCGAGTTTCACCCCCAAATCAAGCTATCAGATGTCATTTTTCGCTCACGGAAGTTCCCCGGAGATCCGGGTCGAGTTAGGGCACGTCGTGCCCTTCACTGGTTCACGCCGTGCACCCCTGTGGTGCACGTCGTGCACCCTTATGGCGCACGTCGCGCACTAGCACGACGTGCTGAAGTGCAGCACGTCGTGCTGAAGTGCAGCACGTCGTGCACCGACGTGTGCGACGTTTTCCGGCATTCCTGGATCATTTCCGGAGCTCCAAAACTCCTAATACTTGTACCAATTCATACCCACTTCATTTATGCACAAAATCTATCAAGAATCCTTACAAAAACGATGAAAAACGACTTGATTCTTGACGTATCGATTCAAACGTAATTTCTTAACAAAACATCCTAAAAAATACCATTTTCACCACCAAAAACCGAAATCTTACCTTGATATGGTGCTTAAGATCAGTATATCATTCAATTGCGAAGAGATTTCCGCGAGAATCGTCCGAAACGGACGCCGAACGGAGAAACGGCGGCGAAACAAAATCGATCGGCGATTTTCACTTTCTGGAGCCTTCTTCTACTTTCTTTCTTCTGATTAATTATTTCATTCATAATCCAAATCTTATATATTGAGGTAAAAATTCCATTTTGATCCCTTCTTTCTTTATTTGTTACAATTTAACCTTTAAACTTTTCTTTTGTTCGATTTAGTCCATAACTAAATCAATTAACTCTTTAATCATAACTTATACGTATTATTTATTTTCGATAGACAATACGAATCTCAATATTAATATTTTCCCGTCAAAACTTATAAATTTCCATTTTTGAGACATAGTGACTAAATTACCACTTTAGTCCCTGAACTTCATTTTGTGGCTTTTCTTGCTCTTTTTCCTTTTAATTCCAATTCCAACTTTAGAATTGAAATATAACATTAATTTCCGCATAATTACTTTCCCGAAACCGACCTACTTAAAATTTTATTTATCTTAATTTCTCGGAAATCCTTCCGATATCGCCACTCAGACAATTCAAAACTGGACACGTGGTCCAATTAGATAATTAAATCTTTTGGAGTATTACAACCGCATAGTCTATCCACATTTTCCAGTTTGGTAATACTCAACTTGAGTTGAGAGATAACAATTTTTCAGGAACTATTCCATCTTGGATCGGTCAGTTCTCTTCGCTGCGCGTGCTGCTATTAAGAGGGAATGCCTTACAAGGCCACATACCGCGTCAGCTGTGTCAATTAAGAAGTTTGAATATCCTGGATCTATCACACAACTCGCTTTATGGTTCAATACCTTCATACCTCAACAATATATCATTTGGGACAATATATAATATGTTAGAAAATAATTTTGTAGGGAATTGGAAAGTGACTTGATAAAGTTTTCATGATGCATTAAGACCCTGCATTACTTGGAAAAAAGACTTGGGATGAAGACTTGGGACGAAGACTTGGAAATATGTGTATGAATCTGAGACTCAATTTTCCTACTAGACATCAACTTTTGAAAGTTGTTCATCAGTTCATGTACTCGGCTTAACTATGAAAAAAGAAAAAGTCAAAGTCTTCAACTAGTTTATAGTAATAAACTTTGGATGGTTTCATATCAATAAGGTTTTTTTTTTATTATTTTGGGAAATGGAAAGATTCTTGATTAAGTTCTCGTTTTCTGTAGCTGTAGTTTTAATTCAATTAAATGTATACAAATCACATATGACTAATAATTAAGAAGAATAAATACTAAAAATAGAAATTAATTTGTAAAAAAAATTAAAAAGAAATACCTAACATGAGAAACATTTAGAATCCTTCATGTTTAATTTTGATAAAGAAAAAAAGTGAAGATGCTAAAGAATGATCAGAATCAGTAGAATACAGTTCCAAAAACTCGAATAGAACATACATCAACATAGTAAAACCATAAGTTGCGCCAATGCCTGTTAATGTAAAGAATTGCAAATATCCCGAGCAATATTGTGACATAGGCAGCAAAGAAACTCCAATAGAACCAAACCATGTCAATACCACCTTCATCGTCATCTTCTTCTATTGATGCTTGTGGTGGTTCTGCTTCAATGTTACAGCTCCTGTGAATCAAATCTCCGCAGAGTCCAGGATTGCCTCTGTAACTGTTCTCGTCGAATGTTCCAAATTGACCCTTGTCCAGAATCTTACCAGATAAATTGTTGTATGAAACATCAAAGGTTCCTAAGAAGTTCAACTCAACTAGTTCATTGGGGATTTCGCCGCTCAAATTGTTGTTTCGAAGATCCAGGCTCTCTATATTCTTCAGGTTCGAAAAAGTGACTGGTATTGATCCTGTCAAGTAATTGTAAGATAGATTCAAGGCTTTGGTGCCGGGGAGTTCCCCAATTTCTGAAGGAATCTCACCGGTTAGCTTGTTGTCTGATAAATCTATCCCTATTACAAAGTTGAGGATGTCACCCTTGTAGGGGTTAGATCTGTACTTCATACCAAATTCTACCACTACTTCCTCTGAAAATTCCCAAGTCGGTATGCCAGGAGGTTGCAAGTCGAGACTGGCACTGAAGAAAGCATAATAGTTTTTAGGGGAAGCGTATGCCATACTTACAGGTGAAGACGAAAATTCATCTTCCTCCGTCATCCCAAATGATATATTGTTGAGACATGAAGGTATTGAACCATAAAGTGAGTTGTGTGAAAGATCCAGGATATTCAAACTTCTTAATGGACACAGCTGACGCGGAATGTGGCCTTGTAAGGCATTCCATCCTAATAGCAACACGCGCAGCCCAGAAAAATGACTGATCCAAGACGGGATTGTTCCTGAAAAGTTGTTATCCCTCAAGTCGAGTGTTACCAAATTGGAAATTCTAGATAGAATATGTGGTATCGGGCCACTTAGAGTGTTCTTTTGCAGGAAAAGATATCGCAACGTTGACGCATTAAAGCAAGAAGGCAGAGATCCGGAAAACATATTTTGTGACAGGTCTAAAAGTTCAAGACTTCCCAGGTTACATAGTTGAACATAAATTGTACCTGCTATCTTGTTCTTGGATATGTCAAGAATAACTAGAGAGGGTAAGTATAAAAGGTGTGGATCTGAATTCCCTGTGAAATTGTTGTTTTTCATATCTAACACAATTAAGGATGGCATGTTCACAATCTTTGGAAAAATATCGCCCTGAAAAGAGTTGTTTGATAAAACAAGTGAGTGTAGACTGGTAAGTTTGGAAAACAAACTTGCTGGAACTATTCCTGAGAGATTATTATTTGACAAATCCAGAACAAGCAGTACTTCCATCGCACCAACAGATGAAGGAATATTACCTTCAAAATTATTCTTTGACAAGTTCATATGAATTAGGTTTACAAGGACAATACCAATTTCTTCAGGCAGCTGGCCTATGATGTTGTTGCTTGAAATTTCCAAATAGCTCAAACCATGTTTGACCTCAGGCAGCTCAAAATTTCCAGTGAATGAGTTGTTCATCAAATTCAAGACTTTCAGCTTAGAGTTATTCTGCAAGATCCAACTAGGAAATGATCCTACTAGCCTATTATGAGAGAGGTCAATGAACTGTAAGTCATGCTGGTAGCGAAGAAAGCTAGGAAACGTTCTAGTTTGAACATTAAGGTTGGCACTAGGCAAGTCGATTACTTTGAGTTGAAATGTTGGAGACCAAAGAGGAGTTTCTGTTTCCAATTCTAACATTGTACTTCCTGACGAAAGCTCGAAAATTTCAAGTAATGTGTGGTTGGCCAAAGAACTAAAAGAAAATAAGCCTTCAAATTGGTTACCAGAAAGAAACAAGTACTTGAGGAATGTCAGGCTAGAGACAACATGTTGGATGCTCCCACTGAACTGATTGAATGACAGATCAAGAACTTGGAGGTTCGTAAGATTTCCGAGGCAGGGAGGAAGATGGCCAAAAAAGTTGTTATAGCTCAGTCCCAACTCACGGAGGCTTCTCAATCCGCACAATCCTGCAGTAAAAATTAATTCCATCAACATAAACTCATTATATATTTTATAAGCAGCTAGTTAATATGATTTTAGTAATTACCTTCAAGTGATGAAGTTTGATTGAATTGATTATAACTCAAATCCAACACTTCCAAATTTTCCAAGCTGCCTAATTCTGAACAAAAGGCTGGATTAGATATCAAAATTTCAGAAAAATTGCCAGTACAAGAAGCACATATACGTACCATTACTAATCAAAGAGTCAGTCAAACTGTTGCGTCCAAGAATCAAAGTTTTAATTGATATAAGCTTGCTGACAGATGATAAGATACTGCCATTAAACAGATTAGAAGAAAGATCAAGGACCTGCAGCTTCTTCAAACTTGACAATCTTTCAAAACCTGCATATTCAAAACATGCTAAATTAATGGTACTATTACCAGGTTAAATCCATATTAGATAACATATAAACTAAAGATATGCACGTACCTCCATTACGCGACCAGGCATAAAAGCGATTATGAGATAAATCAAGGGTGACGAGTTCTTGAAAAGGATGAAACAGAGATAGATTCAGAGTACAAACTATTCCTGTAAAATTTAACGGATAGCCAGTTGTGTAATTGAGTGAAATTGCAGTGACATGGTTGGAAGTGGCATTGCATGTAATTCTATCCCAAGCACAGCAATTGCTGCTATCATTAACCCAAGAATCAAGATTGTCTTGAATCTCACAACCTGAGTTCAGAATATTTTCTCTAATCTCTAGCAACACTACAAAAAATTTGGCTTCTTGTGACGAATAAAATTTATCATGTTAAGCCCAAAATTTGTCACAACAACGTTATTGTGACTACTTTGTGACGAATTTTGTTGGTCACAACAAACAAGTCACAATAAGTCAATTTTATAGTTTGTCACCATAAATTTTCTATTGTGATAAAATTGTTTTGTCACATTCATATTTATTGTGACGAAAATGTATATCACAAGTAATCCAATGTTGTCAAAATTTGTCGTAATATACATCGACTTCTAGTGACAAAACGCTAATAACATGACAAAAAAATATTTATCACAATTCATATAAATTTGTCACTACATACACCGAGTTATTAGTGACAAAAAGATTATATGGTGATAAAACCATATTTATCACAATTAATATACATTTGTCACCACATACGCCGAGTTATTAGTGACAAAAAGATTGTGAAGTGACAAAAAAATATTTATCACAAGTAATCAATCATAAAGTGACGAAATTGATTGTCATAATAATTAATTAATTGTGATACATGTAATTTATCACAACAAGTAATTTAACATAATGTGACGAGATTAATTGTCATTATAATTAGGTAGTTGTGATAAATTTAATTTATCATAAGAAGTAATTTAACTTAACGTGACGAAATTAATTGTCATAATAATTGGTTAGTTGTGATAAATTTAATTTATCACAACACGTAATATAATGATAATGTGACAAAATTAATTGTCATTATAATTTGTCGACGGTGACAAATTTAATTTATCAAAATAAGTAATTTATCATAACGTGACGAAATTAATTGTCATTATAATTTGTCAACGGTGACAAATTTAATTTATCACAACAAGTAAGTTATCATAACGTGACGAAATTAATTGTCATTATAATTAGTTAGCTGTGACAAAAAAAATTTATCACAACAAGTAAGTTATCATAATGTGACGAACTTAATTGTCATTACAGTTTGTCATCGGTGACAAATATAATTTATCACAACAAATAATATATTATAACATGACGAAATTAATTGTCATTATAAGTTGTTAACGGTGACAAATTTAATTTATCACAAGAAGAAATTTATCATTACGTGACGAAATTAATTGTCATTATTATTAGGTAGCTGTAACAAAATTAATTTGTCACAACAAGCTATTATTTCCATTTTTATCGATACCAAAATAATTGAATACGGTAATTTGTTGCTAAAATCAATGAATAAAAAACAAAATCAATTCAAATATTACATAAAATTATCAATGATTAAGTCTTTAATAACACTGAAATAACCGATCGTATGAAACATGTAAACTATTTGCTATAAAGAAAAGAAACTAAATTAGGCCTAACTTTTGATATAGGAGACGTCCATCTTCTTTCATTCAATTCCAATCTGCAAAAAAAAAATACGTTTATTATATACACTTTTATTTTCAAACTGACATAATTAAGTGAATAATTTTCAAATTATAGAAAAAATTTAAAAGCGTAAAGAATTAAAAAATATATTTAAGTAAGCCGTCACATACCAATCATTAGATGGTTCGTCATCAAGAGATTTTTCACAGCCATCGATACATGTTTCGTCGCCATCAATAGATATTTCCTCATCATCTTTTGCATTCAACATTTGTTGAACAAGATGCTTGAGTTTGCTATATGATTGAGAAATGTTATCAATTTTCACCTGTTGATTTTGAATTTGGTCATTTAGTTCTTTAACTTGCTTTTCAGTCTCAAACTTCTCTGCTTGTAAACGAGCTTCAAACTCTGATTCTTTAGCTGTTATCCGTTTGACTCCATATCCGAGTCCACGAGCATAACCAGACTTCGGTATATCCAAAACCTTTTGTAGAATTTTCCTCCCATCAATTGCAACGCCTTCCTCGAGTGCTTTTGAGCGAATAGCTTCCATTTGTTCCTAATTAATTAAATATGCTTTAATAACACTTTATAAAATTGTGTTTAGATAACTATATATATAAAAAAAGAACTTACGTATTTATCTCCAGCTTCTGGGTCAATCCATGAGCCGTCTTTTTTACGGTGTGCTTGACTGTAGAGCCTCATTTCAGGTGGCTCTTCATCAATGACTTCAGATGTTTCCTATAACGTTCATACAATTGATTAAAAACTAAATGATAAAGAATTTAAATACGAAATCAAAAACAGATTACATATAAACTCATATTTACCATTTCATACAAACGTTGGCAATAAGACTTTGATCCCGAAGTGTGAGAAAAGGTCACTTTCTTGCGATTATTAATGTTTACAGTGCTTCGAGCCTATTATAATAAAGCCAACACATAAAGGTTTTAAAGGTACATATCATATTATCAATAATAAAAGTTTTATATAATTAGATATAAACTATTTTAACCAAAATAGTAGAGATATTCGTATCTCAGAAGCATAACTCGTAAACATGCCAAATACTCGGCGAAGTACAAGCATTTTCTCGAGTTATGTTAATTATGTAGACATCTGAACTCGAGGTAAGGCATAAAACTCGAAGAGTTTCAAGCCTTTCATCGAGTTTAAGCTTCTCAGATATGAACTAACTCGAGGAAGGAAAAAATACTCTACGAGATCATTCATTCCTCGAGATTTTCATTTCTGTATAAGCTCATTTTCGTGGAGAGGCTTTAAACTCGAAGTGTTTCAAGTCTAACCTCGAGTTTAAGCTTATTCAGAGTTAAAATAAATCATGAAAAGGCTAAAAATCATTTAATATTGAAATCCTTTGAACAAACCTCGTATTTTCGTTCAGAACACAATATGTGAAGCTAATTTAGATATAATTGGAAACATACTACCAACTAATTAGATAATAAAGTACTCATTTTTAGCAAACGATATTAGACAATTGTATATAAAATTGAAACATTACCTTAAAGTGTGCATGTTCATCAAAATGTTCACATAGGTTCTTCCAATCGTTAATTTTTACATCCTTGGGTGGATGTTTTTCAGCTTCTTCACGAGTAGGGAACGTCTTATAGTGTAAGTGACACTGATACTTGAAATTTCTAAATCGTCTAGCCATCATTCCATATACTACTTCTCTTGCATGTGGATCACTTAAATCAATCTCAAATTCACCCTATCAATAAAAAAACATATGAATAGTCACATATTATAAGAATACAATTATTCGAAATAACAAGTATGCTATAAAATAATTATTAATTTTACCTGAATAGTTGTAAGTAAGGCTTCCTTTTGTTCAGCGCTTATTTGAGACCAATAAAGTTTACCTAGCGGTGCCATTAATCGAGTGACAATACCAATTTCCATTTTGAATATCTTTTCTGAAGGACCAATTGGTAATCTATTTGTTTTTGCAATCACAATTCCACCAATTTTTGAACCATCTTTAGTCATTTTTTTAACTTCAAATCCTCTAGCTTTACCTCTACCATTCTTTTTTGGAAGAGGACCTAAGAAGTACAACAGTTTACCTCATGTTAGTTTGCTTTTTGTTTCCAAATTGATATGTACCTTTTTAAAATAATAATTTATATGCAGTTTGTAAACGTTATAGTGACTGAATATAAACTATATGTGAACCATAAGTCAACCTCAGAAAACAAAAAACAAACACAGAATAGAGAAATACGTAAGAAATACAAAACTTTACCTCATACTAGTTTGCTGCTCTATTAAACTTTATATGTAATTATCATACTATTTTAAAATTTCATATGTATGTCTTATACTATTTTTAAATTTAAATGCAGTTTTTAAGACGTTTTTGTGCCCAAATATGAATCTTATGTCAACCGCATGAAACACAAAATAATCACAAAAAAGAGAAACAAATTGATTTGTATGTCTTATACTATTCTTAAACTATTTTTAAATTAAAACACATTTCTTTTTGGGAAGAAGACCTAAGAAATACTACAGTTTATCTCATGTTAGTTTTCTTCTCAATTCAAATTGATATGTATCTCTTATACTATTTTTAATTTTTATTTAGATGCAGTTTTTTATAGGTTTTTGTAACCTAATATGAACCTTATGTCAACCGTATGTCAACTTTATGAAACACAAAATAGAGAAAAAAAAAACGAATTGCAAAAAATATAAGGTAAAAAATAACTTGAAAACAATATTTCCATTCCAGAAAAAGCATTGAAACACAATTTCATTTGTTAATTATATCAATTCTCTAAGCAAAATAAATGAAACACAAAATAAATTCAACCTAACCTTCATCAACGTTTGTTGGTTCACCGGACATGGTTTCAGTTTCACCATCCCTGTTAACTTCAGCAGCCACTGGTATTGCAGTTGAATCATCACGGTGGTTGTGATGTTCAATACTATTTGGGTTTTGAATTGGAGGAGACGGAGATGTTGTGTTCACCAAAGGAGGAATAGGTTCCGACTCAGTTTCGGTAGTCTGAGATTGTTGTGATATATTTTTCATCGATGGTTTGTCATTCCCCTTCCTCAAATGAGCTTTCAGTCTAGCTGATCTTTGTAATTCGTTAAACGATATAACTCTTTTTCTAGTATTAAGTGACATTGTTCAGAAAATCGTTGAAACAAATTGAATTGAAGAACAAGTATGGTGAGAATTATTTGTAATTTTTTTTATGATCGATATTTTGATAAGAACAAAGAAACCACTTTATTTTGTCATTCAACAACGTGATTCCTGCAATTATGGTTAATGCCAAAGAAGTTTCCTTTTAGAGGGAACTTCTTTAATTAAAAAATTAAATAAGGAACAAATTATTTTCGTTTCCCTCTCTTTTTTTTTCGTTTCCCTCCTATTTTAATATTTTTTCCCTCCTAATAAATTCGTTTTTAAATTTTCCTGATTTGATTTGCCAAAATCGTGTCAAATCTAATCAGTTTGAGATATATTCTGAAAATCTTGTTGGAGAAATATTGTTTTTTACTCGAGGTAGTAGAGAAAGTCGACGAGTTTTATATGTTTCATCGAATATATGCTCTACTGAACTCGTCATAACTCGATGACATGGAAAATATTCGACGAGTTTAAACAATATACTCGAGTTAAAATCTATTTTTTTCAACTTAATCCAAATATCACCACTTTCCTTTAGATATAGAAGCAAAATGCAAAATAAAAAGTCTTTGTTTCCCATATTAAAAGCAAAACAAAGAGTCTAATGTTGATAAATGGTTGATTTTATGCTTATTTATGATTAGATATCAAAAATTTATGTGTTATTCAACGTAATAGTTGACCACTCCATTTTTATCGCTCTAACATAAATATTTCAAAACAATATTTTGTCTTAATTTTTTTGGAGGTAATATATGCCTTTTGCAAATAAATTGCAACAATAAGAAATTTTTCCATTTTTGCCTATTCTTATAATTGTTTTTAATGTTTTTAATTAGTATAATTTGAATTTTTAATAGCTAAATTTATTCCGTTGAATATGATTTTACTCGCATAACCATTATTAAAATTGTATTTTAGGGTTTAGGGTTTAGGGTTTAGGGCTTAGGGCTTAGGGTTTAGGGTTTAGGGTTTAGGGCTTAGGGTTAGGGTTTAGGGTTTAGGGCTTAGGGTTAGGGTTTAGGGTTTTGGGTTAGGATTAGTGTTAGGGTTAGAAAAAACAACATTAATTAGCAACATTCAATTTTTTTTAATGACCGCTAAAAAAATAAAACAATATTTAATTTATTTTTTTAATGACCGCTAAAAAAATAAAACAATTAATATTTTATTTAGTTTTCCAAGGACATCCATTTTTCATATCGTTGACATAAAAAACCTCATGTATACTTGAGAACTGAACACGAAAGAATGATTTGTTTCAACTCCATTTTTACATTAACAAAGCAATGTGGCAAAATTTACATGAAGTTAATTTTATGAATTTCGATAAAAATTAAGAGAACTTAAAATATACGTTACATGTGCCTCAATTTAACGTTGCATGTGCCTCAACTTACGTGAGATGTAAAAATGAACCTACAACTTCAACCTACTCGTAAAATAAGACATGATTTCATCACAAATAAACTAACTCGTTTTTAAGTACATAAATCTCAAATTCATGTACATATCTTGCAACCAAGCACTTTTGCAATTTTGAAAACAGATTGGTTCAGGCAGTACACACTTTAATAATCACAAGTTATGAGTAGCACACACAGACATGTTATTATGTCGTTGCATTCTATAAAGTTTATACATTTAATAATGTACGTAATTTAAAATTTTATGAAACAAATAATCAAAAATATATAGATCATATCATAATATATTAATAATTTTAAATGTTTAAATATTAAAAAATCGACTCAACCAAAAAATAAAAGCTTAAAGACTGATGTAATCAAAATATTAATTACATATTTTTAAAATTTAAATATTTAAATTTGTAAAATATTAACATTTATTCAAATTTTCTAGATCATAATCCTTTTTTCTACGGATTTAGATATTTAAATATTAAAAATTGGTGGAAAAGAAAAATAAAAGCTAAAAGACCAATGTAACAAATTAATTACATATTTGTAATTCATAAATATTTAAATTTATCAATTTTTATTCTTTGGCTTTATAAGAAAAGTTAATCAATAAAAGTCATCTAACTATCCTAATTTATAACAATTTAACAAACTTAAATTTAAAGTTTTGTCAAAAAAAATATTAGTGTACAATGATCTAGAATTAACAAGTGTTAATATTCAAATTTGATAATAGCATTCAGAAATATTCATACTTGGTAATAATATTTCAGACCTACTAATAACACATGAGTTTATCACAATTAAACCTACTTATGTTCAAATACATAAACCTCCAAATTCAAAATACTAAATCCATAATCAACAGCTATGCATATACATCTGCTCCACGTCTTCAAAACTGCACCTCCAAGTCTCCAAAACAGCGTATCCAGAATTAGATATTTAGAACCAACTATGCAATCAGCCACCCATCTTATCTGCAATTTGGAAAACAGAGGATATTTCAGGAAGAAAAGTAATGCCCTGAAACCAAATGAATGACAGCATACAGATATGAAATAATTAAAATATTTTGGTTGTTACTAACCTTAACTCTCCGGTGTATGTGGAGGTGAAGGATCATGTGCTCCCAAGGTGCCGAAACAAGCCTTCCATCGGCGATGTGACCTTCGTTGTTCTCTTTTAATCTCTTCGATAGATGTTTCAATATTAGTCAACCTGGACTTTGTTTCATTTAACAAAGAAAGTACTTCCTCTTCAAAAGCTCCCCTTCGCTTCGGCTTTCTTGGTCGCCTCACTTCCTCCTCTCTTGGTTGATCTATACCGACATCATCCCTCACCACCTCACCTTGACCATTCTCGGTTTCCAGTTCTCTACTTACATTATCCTCATCTTCGTCACAGTCATCTTCTATTTCTGCTTTTCTTCCCTTTCCTCTTCTCGGCTGGCCAGTTTTAATTAAATAACAATTTCGGTCCTTTACATTCATCAATTCTCCATCCATATCAAGAATGTCGGCTTTACGGAGCATAGTTTCATTAAGATACGCATCCCCCAAACATTCCATCTTATGCAAATCATCCTCATCAATAGCACTATGAAGCAATGCTATACAAGTTACTAAATGACCATTTCCAAGTGCAACTTTAGATGATGTTGCCATGGTCATCATGCTTTTAAAAATTAAGTGTATGAAATCAACACTTTTTGCCGAACGTCGCACTAAGTAGTCAAGTACTAGTAAATCATCCTTCGTTACTCTATTCGACTCCTTTTTACCACATATAGAATGACAAAGGAATTTATGAAATATAAGATATGATGGTTCAATTATGAGTCCATTAGGAGCTTGTTGTAAATCGACCGAGTCTTCACCGGTCAATTGCTTCCATACTCTATTAACATCAAAATTTGAAGGACAACCTCTAATGCCACCTTTAGGCAACTTCAATTTCTGATTCATAAAATCATACCCTATGCTATAATCAACCCCTTTTATTCTAAAAGAAATTGCTTTTTCATTCTTAGAGGCATAATTCAAGGTGGTATAAAATTCTCTAGTTAACTCTTTATAAACTTGATACTTACCATGTGCAATAAAATTTAAACCCATTCTACCAACTATTTCATCAATTTTTGATTTCAAACCCATCCTAGTCAACAAAGCATAATCAAAATATCTAGGTATAACAATAGGCTTTCGTGAAATAGTTTCGTAACGAATACCTTCTTCGTCGGAGAAAATTGGAAATGGGCAATCATAATTTGAGGACAAATCTTCTCTTGTAACAAATTTCGGAGGCATAGTTGAACTTGATGATTTCCCTTTTGAAGCAACTCTTTTAGCTCGTCCCTTTGTTGATGCCATCATTTTGGTTAATGATTTGATAAGATTATGATAGCAATTTGATGAATTTAGAGGCTAGGTTTCGGGTTGTGGAATGGGGAAGATTTAGAGAAATTTTTTTTTCACTTGTTTTGATTCTAGGTTTCTAAAGAAAAGTGGGAGGTTTAATTTTCAATTGCAGTAATTTTCAAAATAAATCGAGGTGGGTCTAAATACTCGACGAAAACAAAGCCTGAAATCGAGTTTGGCATAACTGGACTAGCATAAACTCGATGTTAGGTTTAAACTCGTCGAATATTAACCCATCATCGAGTTTATGCAGCACTGAACAGAAACAAACTCGATGTTAGGCTTAAAACTCGTCGAGTATTTAGCCAGACATCGAGTATTTACTTGTCCAGTTCTTTATATGCACATACCCTAATTAAAATAATAATTTTAATCATTTAAATTATTAAAACTATAACAAATTAATTGAAATCTCAAAATTTTAAATTATTGATTTCATTTTTTTACCCTTGAAAAAATGCCTCTATTGAAAACATTAATTTATTTTCAACACCCTTTAAATTTTTTATTCCAATTTTATCCTCATCTAAGGTATATGTCTCTTTAGTGTGTGTCTAATGTATCATATAATTTACCTCTCCTTTTTTCATATAGCGGGAAATACCCATTTGATATTGCAAAATTTGATTTCATTCCTAAATAATCAAAACTCTTTTCTTCCTTCCTAATTTGCCGTGTTCTTCTTTATGACCTAAATCCATGGTGACTACACGGGCTGCCACTGAGAACGACGGTAATATCAGAATCGCTGATATGGGTAAGAAATCCGTTGCAAAAAAAGCTTCAAAAAACAAAAAGGTAGTGTCAACCGGAGAAGCTTCAGTTCCTCCATCTCCTGTGCAGTTGAGTAAGAAGAGACATGCAAATGATTCACCTCCGAAATCGAAGAAACACAAAGGCATTTCCAGAACTGAATCCAAGAAATCTCCTCCTAAGGTATGATTTCATTAGTTTATAAGTCAATTAAGAACCTACTGCATTAGAATTGTTTTATGTCTTAAAATAATAATTTGACTCTGTTTATATGATTGTTTGAAATTATGTTTAAGTATGCTTGTTTGGAATTATGTTTATATAAAATTGTGGTTAGGTTGGTTGGTAGATAGTTTTGAAGGTACAGTTATGAACTCTATTTTTTTAGGGTACTGAAATTTCAGTTTTTGAAGGTTAATTCCTCCATTCTACTGGGTTTGACAATGAAATTTCAGGTTTTGATTTGGTTATTTTTGGGCATTGTATTGAGAGGAATGTTAGAAATTGTTATGAACTCTAAATTACCCTTACTAATTGGCAGCTAAGTAGGATGGACAATTTACTCAATCAACATTCATGTATTGGAAACTTGGCGTTTCAGACACAAAATTGCAATTTTTATTATGGAAAATCTTGAAATAACAATGACTTGACGTCTACGTGTCCATATCTAAGTGTCTTGTTTACAAGTTTCCGAGTCCGTGTTACATAGCTTGGTAGTTTTAGTGTACATTTATGTAGATACTGGGAGACTTTTATGTTGGAGCTCTAAAATTTGAAAGCTTGAAGTGAACCTGAGCCAGCTTAGTGTTGTTTTACTTGCCTTGGAGGTTTATTACCTTAACCTACAAAATGTTACTTTTTGCACTGCTGAATTGGACCAGCAGTTTTACTTTGACAAGCACTATAAATATCTGAAAAAGAGTGCTGTAAATCTGTGTGCATACTATGGGTTTAATTTCTGGCTTTTGTTATTTTCCGAATTCCTATTTTCGTCTGGCTCATGTCAACATGTTCTTTGTGAAATTTTTGATATCTAACTGTTTTCACTCTAATTTCCATACAGCTATGGCAGTTTAAAGTAAGCCGAGAAGATCGTGTTCACTCGAAGATTGATACGCGCATGTCATACGATGTCATTTCTGATATCAAATCGACTCTGACTCCAGGTGAATTGGAAAAGTTTAGACAATCTTGCTTTGGCTACTTTCTTGATATTCCCAAGATCAAAGTGCAAAATCAGATCATACATTGTTTATTGTTGAGGGAGGTGGAGCGGCTAAAGAAGTCTGAATTGTGGTTTGAGGTTGGCGGTCATAGGCTGAAATTCGGAATCGACGAATTTGCTTTGATCTCGGGTTTAAACTGTCAAGGTGACAGCAGTAAGTATGCCTATACAAAAGTTGAAAACGGCATTTTGGATAAGTACTTCAGCGGGCTGCAATCTGTTTCTAAACAGACCCTTCAGGATTTTTTCAAAGCTAGGCGTTGGGAGTCGGAGGAGGATGGGTTTAAGATAGCATTTATGCATTTTTTGCATAACTTCTTGCTTGCTTCACCGAGGACTGCTCGTATCCCTTTGAAGGACTTTGACGTAGTTGATTCGGCTGATTTGAACGACTATCCATGGGGTATTGACGTTTTCAAGTACACGTTTGATTCTTTGTCAAAAAGAGCTGTTCTTAGTCCGGGATCTCTTATTATTGAAGACAACATTTACCAGTATCGACTTCAAGGTTTACCATATGCACTGGTATGTTGGTTCTACGAGTGTTGCCCGGCGGTGGAAAATACCTTTGCTCAGCTAGTGAACAAAGATGCTATCCCGCGGATTCTGAGGTGGTAAGCATTCGTTCCTGCAAAATACATTGATGTTGACAGGGATTTATTTGTTGAGATTGCATCCGATGAGGTTCGTATGTGTTAAATTTTCAATTTTTCAAATGTAATTTATCATTGACTCTGTTTTCATATATGGTGTTCATTTGTTATGTGTAGATGATTTTCCGATCAATTGTTCCAACCCCGGCAGAGATGAATGCCCTTCGTCTAGGTGACTTATTCAAAAAAATTAAGGGAAACGAGGAGGGTTATTGTCCGGCATTTAATATATTGAAGGACGGTGAATCAACGTCGAACACTTCGAATTTAAATGTTATGGAAGAGAGGCTGGAAATTTTGATGGCTGGTCAAAAGACGATTAAGGATGATATAATGGATTTGAAACGTTTATTCACTTCCAAATGTTCCGAACTTTTGACAGTTGTCAATTCATTGAATGATAGGCTAACTCTGATTGGTGATTCTAAAACGGTAATTTGTTTTGATTTATGTATTTTGTACTTTTATCACTTAGAGTTTAGTTAAATATAATTTATGTTATTTCATATTATGTTATTGTAACCTGATGGGAACCTAATGTGAACTCCATATCTATATCAGGTTGAAATTGAGAAACATGATGTTTCTGATGGCTTGCAGACAAGGGTTGACAAAGGAAAAAAGGTTGTTCTTCCTGCAGAGGACATTTCAGTGAAACTAAGTAAAAATGGTACTTCTATAGTAACGGAACGAGAAGAAAGGGATGGTAGGGAGTCTGTTGTTCCTGTTTCTGCTGATACTAAAGCTACTTCCAGCAAAGAAAGGGATGGTAGGGAGTCTGTGATGAAGAAGAAGGTGCTGAAAAAGTCGAATTGGAAGATTTGGTTTGCGAGAAGGCTGTACTTGAAGGCAAGGATGACCGTGGTGAACCTTGTGTTATTGTTTCTTCCGAACACGTTGATGTTATCTCTCCGAATTTTGAGGTATATTTAATAATTTGATATTAAGCTGTTTTGATTAACTATATTAATTTGTTTATTGTCAATTTACTAGGTTTCGCGACAAAGCGAGTTGAATTTAAAATCTCCACCAGATGACACCATCAATCAGACTAAAAAAAATGCAAGTGAATCGATTGCTGAATTCAAATCAAAGGAGGTATTGTTTGCTTTAAATTATATTTATAGTTTAATTTTATAGTTTACTTACTGTATCCTCTCTTATGTTTTTGGTAGTCTGGTCCTTCTTCAAGCCGCTTCATACCGACGCAAACTGGTTGTAAAGTCCGTATTTGTCCATTTGATGCTAATCACATTTTATTCAGTGATGCCACCAAACAAGACATCATTCAGAATTGGCTGGAAGAAGGACGTCCTAAAGGGGCCAAGTTCGTATCTCGACTAACTTTTTTCAGTTCTGTTTTAATGCTCACTTATTTAATTTTTTTTTCTTTGTTTGTTTAGAAGACAAAGCTGGATATACGATCCAAAGATTGATAAATTCCATCCTCGTCTTTCTCTTGGCGTGGTTGATATTGAAACGAAATCCTGGTTTTACCATCTCTACCACGTTGGAAAGCCTCTTGAGTGTTCTGTAAGTAAATCCTGTTTTAATGCTCACTTAGTTAATAACATTGTTGTGACTGTATGGCTACTTAACCTTGAATTTTGTTTATTTGGCAGCATGTAGATGTTCTCTTTTATTATCTGAGAAAGAAAATAAAATTTGGATGTGCTGCAAACAGTAGATGTACGTCAACTGATAATTATTTTGATCGGCGTATTCAAACTCTCTACACAGCATACAAGAAAAAGCAAGATGTGTCACTTGTTTCTTTGAAACATACAGTGGCTATCTACATTAAAGGTGGTGCTATGCGTTGCAATACGAATTGGGCTGATGTTGACGATGTTCTTTTTCCGATCAATTGTGTTAACGATTGGCATTGGATTTTGGCTCGCCTGAATTTCAAGGAACGATGCATCTATATCTACAATTCGTTGAGGTCGGCGCAATATGACAGATCAGCAACTGAATATGTTACTTCCTATAGTGTGTTACTTCCACTATTCCTTCAAGCTACCAATTTTTATGATTCTCGAGATGACATCGATACTACTGCCGGTGCTTATGAGGGAAAGAGAATAACTGATCCGTTCAGAATAGAGATTGTGGAAAACATGCCTATCCAAAATGATGTGTAAGTCTATAATTTGTTTTTAACTTTAGTTGGTTGGGTTATATTAAAGAGTTATGGTGACAGAATAGGAACCTAATGTCAACCTTGTTTCTTATGTTTTTTTATTTTTTTCTCACTTTTCGTAGTGATTGTGGAGTTCATATGTTTTCCGCTGCTGAGTTCTTTGTTGATGGGAAAGTTATGGGGCATGATTATGATGTCAAAGAACACCGTGCTCGTTACGCTTCGTCATTATATTTGTATGCTCGTTGGAAGGAAAGCTCTTCTTGTGTTAGTGAAGATGAGGGTCCTCTAAAACTCAAGAGAACATCTGCCTAGGGAGTGAAGAGGAAGCTAATTTATGGAGGTTCAAGATGAAGAATGTTATTGATTTTTGTTTGTAAAGAAAGTCTCCTTTTTGTCACACTTTTATTTTGCTTGGAGGACATAAATGTCCATTTATTTCTTATTTGAAGTCTATTTTAGAGTATTTGTAAAAACAGGTAGTTACAATATGTGTAGTGTTTTAGCAAATTTCCGCAAAATTGTGAATTGTCAATAGTTATATTAAAAGGCAGGAGTTCAATTCTATTTTTCTGTTCTGTTCTATAGTAGAAGTACAAAATTGAGAAAAAATAATTGGTATTACACCAAACCTTAAAATCAAACTAAACCAAAGGAATCAATTGAATGTTTGGCTGATATCTCATATATAATTCCATACGTTCAAACTCGATGTGTGTCTAATATCTCGACGAGTTTTCATCAACACATCGAGTTTCTGCTATCCAGTTTTCCACAAATTTCATGTTGGGCTGCATAACTACTGCCATAAAACACCAAAATTCTACAATCTACATTCAAGGCAATATAAAAAAGCATCTCTCAGTAAAATTCATACTTTCAAACAAGCTACAAGAATCCAAAAAGAGTTCAATAAGCGGTAAATTTCAGTCACTAATCATCGTCTTCGTCTTCATTGTCACTGTCATTTGAGTCTTCTAGTACATCAGTGTCGGCATCATCATAATTGATCGTAGTATCATCCTCCTCATCGCTAGAATAAATCGGGTTTGAGTTTTGACCTTGAAACATTTGACCAACATCAACTTCATCCGGTAATACATCTATAGGATGCAAGAGTTCCAAATTTTCACCACCATTTTGATCGACTTCATGACTATTATCTGCCTCGTATTGCTGATAGGGCTCATCATTCAATATTGAATCTTCATTGCACACTTTTTCCTTTTCTGGCACATCAAATATATTCCTGTGAAATGATTTTTGCACAATTTTCCAATGACCTCCATTTTTCATATCGCTGACATAAAAAACCTGTTGTACTTGAGAACTCAACACGAAAGAATCACCTGTATACCATTTACGGCTCACATTAACAGAAACTAAGTTGCCATCTGTTTTAATTCCATTTTTATCGCCAACATCCCACCAATCACATTTAAACAAGAAAACATGATTCCCATTAACATATTGGAGGTCAATGATATCTGTTAGCACACCATAAAACTCGATTTCTTTCGACTTATGCTCTCCCGTAACTGAAACTCCATTATTTTGAGTCCGACGAAAATTATCACGCTCAACTGTGTGAAACCTAACTCCATTGACAATTATCCCACTGTACCTAGCAATTCGTATATCAGGACCTAATCCCAACGCATATATATGATCTGTTGCTGCAACCAAACCAGTAGCACGTAAGCGTCCAACCTGAAAAATAAGTTTAATGGTGAAATTAGAGGCATAATTCAATATTTAGTACTTTTATAGCATCATACTTACACACTCCTTGAACCAACTGGCAAATCCTGCCTGGTGTCTTTTTTGCACATCTATAACACTTTCCTTTTGTAATTCCTCAATGTGAATCCTGCACAACGTTTATAAAATTAGATAAAAAGTGTAAAATAAAGCTATTTTGAAACTCTAAAGTCTTTGTTTTTTCAAAATAAAATAACTTACTTAAGATATTCATCAACATCCTCACAATTGTTAAGCACATACCACTGCAATTTTTCAAAATCAGAATGGGATAACGTTTTATATTCTGTAGCTCCTAAAGGTCTTGCATTGTTTGAAAATATGGAAAATCCATTTTCCACTCCTATTTGCACAGGAAAATTGTTTCTCTCAACGCGATTATATATTGTCTCAACACCATGAAAATACAGTGAACAAAAGTTCAAACATTCTTTAGTGATATACGCTTCAGCAATTGAACCCTCCGGTCGAGCTAAGTTAAGTACATAATTTTTCAAAGTACGTAAGAACCTGCACAACAAATTTGTTGTAAATGTGAATAAACCATATAGATATATAAAAATTAGTTAAAACTGCAGCAAGAAAACTAAAAATAAAATTTCCTTATCAACTAACCTCTCAATAAAGTACATCCACCTATAGTGAACAGGGCCTCCTAATTCTACTTCACGTGGCAGATGAATTGCCAAATGCATCATTACCACGAAAAAAGATGGAGGATATATCATCTCAAGTTTACATATTATCAAAATGATATCGCTCTGCAACTTTTTAACTGTAGATCTTTTTAAAGTCTTCGAACAAAGCTCCTTAAAGAAAGAGCTCAACTCTGATAATGCAGTGTAAACCTCACTACGCAAAGACCCACAAATTGATGCTGGAAGTAACCGTTGCAAGAATATATGATAATCATGGCTTTTCATCCCCATAACTTTGCAGTCCTGAACACTTACACATCGAGAAAGATTGGAAGCATATCCGTCTGGCAACCGGATTGACTGCAACCATTCGCAAAACTTTCTCCTTTCAGGCTTCGGTAATGTATAACAAGCAAGTGGCATAAAAAATTTATTTCCCTTTTGCTGTAAATGTAACTCTTTTCTTATACCCATTGCTTCTAAATCCATTCGAGCCTTAATGTTATCCTTAGATTTTCCATCAATATTCATCAACGTACCCAATATATTTTCACATATATTCTTCTCAATATGCATTACATCTAAATTATGACGTAATTTTAATGTTTTCCAGTAAGGCAATTCAAAGAATATACTTCTCTTTGTCCAATTGAGCTCTTCAGGACCACGTGCACGCTTTTTTTGGTTAGGTGTCTTCCCAAAAACAAGGCTTTTTGGAAGCAAATCTAATTGCCTTAGAACTTCATCTCCTGACAACTCTTCAGGCTTTGACCCGTGCTCTGGTTTGCCATCAAATTTTCTGCTTTTTCTCCAAGAATGTTGGGCATGTAAATATCTCCGATGACCCATGTAACATTGCTTCACTCCATTTTTTAATGTTAGCGAACACGTCCACTTATTACACACAGGACATGCCAATTTTCCTTTTGTGCTCCATCCAGATAACATTCCATATGCTGGAAAGTCATTTATTGTCCATAATAATGCAGCATGTAATTGAAAATTCTTACCGCTATATGCATCATATGTTGTCACACCGGTCTCCCATAACTCTTTTAACTCATCAATTAATGGCCTTAAATATACATCGATATTATTTCCGGGAGATTCTTTACCAGGAATAAGCAAAGATAACATCAAAAAATTCTCCTTCATGCATTTCCATGGTGGTAAGTTATATGGCGTCACAATCACCGGCCACATGCTATAACTCGTGCTCATATTTCCAAAAGGGTTAAATCCATCACTAGCAAGCCCAAGTCGCACGTTACGAGCATCTTTGCCAAACCAAGCATATTTCTGGTCAAAATCTTTCCATTCCGTAGCATCAGCTGGATGTCTAATCGTATCATCATCTACACGTTTCTCCTTATGCCACCTCATATTTTCACCAATATCTTTAGACATAAATAACCTCTGAAGTCTAGGTACTAAAGGGAAGTGTCTAAGAATTTTTTGAGCAACCTTCTTGCGTTTTCCGAAACCTAATTTCCATCTAGGGGCCTTACAAGTTGGACACGTGTCAAGATTTTCATTTTCCTTCCAAAATAGCACACAATCATTTACACAAGCATCAATAGTTACGTAACCGAGTCCTAAATCACGCATCAATTTTTTAACCTCATAACTTGAGCTTGGAAGGGTTTCTCCTCTCGGGAGTGCATCCTTGAACAACTCCAAATTCGAAAAAAATGACTTATTACTAGAATTTGTGAGTGCTTTGATATTAATCATCTTAAGAAGAAAAGAGAGCTTTGAATATTTTTGACTTCCAGGATATAGTTCACAATGAGAATCATTCCACAATTTAGCAAATTTTGCTACTTCTCCTTCTAGCATGTTATTATCTTGATTGGGAAGTCTGTCTTCCATGTCGGTGTCCATAAAAGTTGCATTACACATATCATCTAACATTTCTGAAACATCATTTCCACTATCCTCCAATTCATTGTCCGAATTAATAGAGCCATCTAAACTATCACGAGGTTGAGAAGTCTCACCATGGTGCACCCAGTTTGTGTAGTTTTCACTAATTCCATATTGATATAGATCCATTTTTACTTCTTGCAATGGCTTCAAATAAATATTGATGCAGTTCTTGCATGGACATCGAACTCTGCCATTTGAATCAGTAAAGTCTTTTGCAACATTCAGAAAATTTTTGACCCCTTGAATATAACATGAACTAAATCGGTACGACGTCATCCAACTTTTGTCTGATGGCGTCCCTTTAATACCAAAATAATATATTAGGCAACATCAATATTTGGTACAAATCTATCAATTGAAAATATAATTAAAACTTACCCATTACAAATCAGATACCGTTAGCTATTTTAAAAATATATCCAATTTCTTTCCCTGAACTACCTGCAGTTCTAAAACAAGGCTAACATTTGGTTAGTGTTACTGTTAAAACATACTCGAGGTCAGCCTATATAGTCGACGAATTTTTAAACTTAACTCGAGTTTATACGTCGTTTGCAATGTTAAACTCGATGTCATGCTTAATATTCGACGAGTTACATCCTTAACTCGACTTTTTTATCTCTGTCAAAGCACAAACTTGATGTAAGTCTTAATACTCGACGAAATGGAAGCAAAACCTCGAGTTCTTGATTTTACTGAGCTAATAAACTCGAGAATAGGTGATAAGTCGTCGAGTTTTAAGCCCGACCTCGAGTTTGTACGAATCAGTTAAAAAATTAAATTATCAATTGAACAAATAAGCAATTTGAATGTGAAATTCATCCTACATTAATCAATTTAGTCTCTTTTCATAAGTTAAAAAATACCTGGACAAATAAGCATCAACAAACACAAATCAATGAAAGTGCGGCGGCGTGAGAAGCGTACAAACGTATGGAATTGATGCGGTAGTGTGGTGTCAATATTCAGCAAAAAAAGTTTTTCCCTAATGAAGAGTGCTTCGATTAACCTAATTTGGATATTTGAATCTTAATTGTCATATACCTTTTTTTATCAAAATAAAATATAATTTCATAACCTATTTAAACCTGTTATCATAATTTTTTTTTTTCAATTCCATGGTGACAAAACATTTATTAATCACAATATCATTTAATTTCGCTTAATTGCTGAAAAATAAAATTATTCACAATATTTTTACATATTATGATAAAATTTATTTTATCATAATTACTGTATTTTTAATATACAGTGACAAAACAGTTTTTGTCAAAACCCATTGTCACAACAAACACAATTAATTGCTATAGTGACAAAAATATTTGACACAATATTTAATTATCACAACATTATATAAGTTTAATTAATTGCTGAAAAATAAATTCGTTACTAAAGTCTTTAAATATTATGCTAAAATTTATTTTTTCATTATAACTGTATATATTTTCTATTTTACCATTTATTTTCTGCAATTAGTTTTTCTTTCTCTATTTTGTGTGTATTTTGTGTTTCATAAGGTTGACATATGGTCAATAAACGGTTTATTTACGGTTATTATAACTATAGTTTAAAATACAGGCACAAAACATTTGTTTTGGCAAATTACTTGGTCACAACAATATATTTACTTTTTTATATAGTGACAAATAAATATGACACAATAAATATTATAACTGTCTTTTTAAAATATCGGAACCAAACATTTGTTTTGGCAAAATATTTTGTCAGAAAAACAAATTTACTTTTTTTATTGACAAATAAATTTGACACAATAAACAGTAGTGGAAAGAGTTTATGTTTGTGTTTTATAAGGTTGACATACGGTTGACATCAGGTCCATATGCAGTCGTTATAACTGTAGATTTAAAATACGAAAACAAAACATTTGTTTTGGCAAAATACATTGTCACAAAGACATATTTACTTTTTTATAAGTGACGACAAAATTTGACACAATAATAATTTATTACAATATCTTTTATTGGCAAAATACTTTGTCACAACAAACGTAATTAAATTTTATAGTGACAAAATATATCTAATTGCTGCAAAATAAAATTTGTCACAACTTTTTTAAATATTATGATAAGAATAATTTTGTCATAATAAAAATATTTTAAATTACGGCGACAAAACATGTTTTTGTCAAAATAGTTAGTCACAACAAACATAATTATTTTTTATAGTGACAAAAATAGTTGACACAATATGTATTTGTCGCAATATCATTTCATTGAACTCTCATTGTGACAAAATAATTTTTTTTGTCACAACTAACCTATTTATTATGACAAAATATAGTTTGTCACATATTTTTTTGTCACAAGAAGCCAAATCCATTTGTCCCGCATAACCTATATCTCTACAAATATCATCATCAAGAGGAAACAATCCCTTCTTAAGAACCACATCCGGCTTAGCCTTAACAAATGCTAGAGGCACCACATCAACAACTTTGAATTTAGAGGCAATCTTTTCAATTTGCTGTAATTGAGAAGAAAAAGAAAAAATGCAATGAATAAATGATAGTTACTATTATTAAAATAGATATGATAATAATTAGTAAACCATTAGCAAACAATTAGAGAAAATATGAAAAGTAAAACTGTTCGAAAACACTTAGAAAAATAACTGTTAACTACATAGTAAACAACTAGTAAACACTTAGAAAATAAAAAGAACATGAAAAATTCTATAGAAGTACTATAGAGGTAATTTTTATTTATATTTATATTTACAAAATAAATATGGTAATGATTAGTAAACCATTAGCAAACAAATTAGAGAAAAAAAATGAAAAGTAAACTATTAAAAAACAATTAGAAAAATAACTGTTAAATAAATAGTAAACCACTAGTAAACACTTAGAAAATAAAAAGTAAAACAATAACATAAAAAATTCTATAGAAGTACTACCTCAGATGGACTGCCTTGATACACAGCAATTTCTTTCAAAGCTGTCTTCTTTATCTATATAAAAAGCATAAAAAAATGTATTGATAAAGTACTAATATGCAAATAATAAAAAAAAAAATTTAATAAAAAGTAAGATAAAAAATATACCTCAGATTCTTGTTTTTCAACAGAACCAGCAGCTTCCTTTTTCAACAAAGCATCAGTAGCTTCCTTTTCAATCTTATTGACCATATCAGTCAGTAAGGACTCATCATATCCGACATCCTCATCAACGCCATGGCCCAACATTTTATCAGCAGCTTCTTTCTCAGCAAGCTCTGCAGCTTTTGTAAGGGCATTAAGTTCGCTAGAATTGAATGTAGAGCAGGTTTTTTCCCCTACGGTACTTTGACTACTTAATTCATCGAACTTAAAACTTGGACCGCTATCAAAACAGAAACCCTGAAAAAAAAAATTAATAACAATATAGAAAACGCAGCAGACAATTTACTTAAAAACTTAAAAAGTAAAAGTACCCTTCCACTATATTTCACAGCTGTGTCAACCACTTTAGAAACTATATGACCCTCATCATATTTCTTCTCGCCCCTATCAACATCATCCTGCTGCTCATGTCCACTATCATCAGCGACATTTCCATGACTTGAACCATCTTTCTTCTCATTATCCTCGTCTTCATCCGGTTTCTTACCATCTTCTTTAGTCGTACCGTCATCATTCTCATTATCATCGTCATTACCGTCACTATCTTTATCGTCATCTTCAGAATCTTCATTTTTATTATTGTCGTCAGCAACATCTTTCTTTGCATCTTTCCCACAAGTCTGATTAAAAATACAAAATTAGTTAACCATTAGAAAACGACAAGTAAATTATTGGTAAACTAGAACATAAAATAATAAATTCAAAAACTAGTAAAGCATTAGCAAACAGCTGGTAAACTACAAGTAAATTGGTAATAGTGTAAAAACCTCAGCAGGAGGAACAGCAGCTTTTTTTTCAGATTCCATTTTAAGAACAACAGCTTCCTCAAGGGCACTAAGATCGATGGAATCAAACGTCGAAGAAGTCGCTACACCTATAGTGCTTTGAGTGTTGACTTCTTCAACATTGGAAGTTGAACCATCTTGCAGTGAAAATGCCTTAAAAAAAATAAACTTTATTAGTAAAAATATAGATATTAGACCTTTTACTTAAAAATATAAATATAAATAAAAATTACCTTGATATTATCTTTTGTAACATTGTGACCCTCATCGTCATTTTTTTCACCACTACCACTACCAACAGCATCATCATCTTCCAACTTATATTCATAATTGAACCTCTCACTCATAACAGAATCAGAAGCAAAATTACCAGCACCATCGTCCTCTTCATCATCGTCACTTTCTTCTTTCTTATTATCTTCGTCTTTGTTATTATCCTCCTCTTTTTTGTTGTCATCATTACGATGAAAATCATTCACACCATTATCATCATCTTCAACCTGAAAAACAGTTTAATAAAAAACAAGTAAATACACAATTAAACTAAATGAACAAGAATGGTTTACTAACTGTATACAACATAGTAACTAAGTAATTACCTGAATAGGTTGTCCACCAACACCATTTTTTATCAAATCTTTCAGTTCACCAAACTGAGTATTAATACCAGAGAACTGAGTCTCTACAAATATCTTGAAATTCTGAAACTCATGGTAAAACTTAGATTGATCCCAAAACAATTTATGGATTTTAGTTTTCATTGAAATTCCTTCACTTGCTTCTGGCTCATTCTCAACTTTACGCTTTCCTTTGACAAACAAACCTTCTAAATCCAGCGCTGACCTCTCCTCGCCAGTGGGATGTAAATTGCTTAATTTCAACTAAATATAAATGATAAAACTGAGTCAGTTAACTTAATGGTTACTAAAAGTGAACCACCAGTGTACCAGAACTATATTGCACAAATAGATATTTAATTAATAGCTAGACTAATGTATTAAAATACCTGGTCAGCAGTTTGATCAAATAGGTTTCGCAAGAAATACGAGCGTTCTTGGACCTCTAACACCTCCCAACGCAGTATACGAGGAATTTCATTTTCTGAACTAGTTGCAACTGCGCTTTCAATTGTAGGACAACACTCAAAAAACCAAGTTTGGAAAGCCAAAGGGAATCCATCATATCGAGAGGAATTAGGATGACCAGTTTTTGAACTTTTTCTCTTTAAAAAATCACAATTTTTCCAAGTACTGAGTTTACTTTTCAAATACTCCACTGTAAAATGAAACAAATCCTTCCCCCAAGGAAAATTTTCAAACTCCCCACTACAAACAAGATCAAAATGCTTATCACGAACATTTGACTCATCTTTGTTGTTATATAGAAAATTCTCAATAAAATACAAAACAGCCATCTGAAAAGCCTCTTCCTCGTTATTCCAACGCTTAGAAACAAAGCTATCCTCCAAAAACCTTTTTGAAACTTTCCTTACATTTCCAAAACAGTTTTTTCTAAAGTCAGAAGACACAGTATTCTGAGACTTAAAATCAACACTGCCATTAACTTTCAAACCGGTTATTAAAGCAAATTCGTCGATTGAAAACTTAAGAAACTTTCCTGACACCTTAATCCACAACTCATATTTAACAGGCTGTTTAACTTCTCTAAGCAGTAAACAGTGAATCAACTGCCCTTGAAGTTTATACTCTTTCATGCGTAAAAAATATCCAAAAACAGATTTTGAAAACCTTTCTAAAGTTTCAGGTTGTAAAAGATTTTTGATATTTGAAATGACAGAAACACCAGCATTATGAATAATCTTGTGCGGAAAATGCTCATGAGGCCTAATGAAATAGTCCCAATCCTGAAAAGTAAAATTAAAACTGATAAACATATGAATAGTAAAATATATAATATAGCAAAAAGAAAAAACATCATTAGAAAACATATAGAAAACCATATAGATATTACAATAATATAAAGTAAAAAGCTAGATTCCCATTAACAACCATTAGGTAAACTATGATTAAAACTAAATTTGAACAGAAACATTTGTAATAAAAAAAATGAATGAAAAACAAGCTCTTAACTAACACATAGTAACACAAAAACAAACCTATATACAAATATATGTATATTATAACAAAATAAGAAAACAAAACTAAAAACAGATAACCATTAGAAACTAGTAAGATAATTATAATATAAATTAACAATACTAAATAAACGAGTAAATTAACCACATAAGCATTCATAAACTGATTAAAAATTCCAAATCACACAATATTCACATTATTAACTAATAAATAACAAATAAAATGCAATTAATAAAAAAATGTAACAAACAAAATAATTAAAATACCTTAATATTTCTAATAGCTTTAGAACTTTCACCAACAGAAAAGTTTGATTTCATTTTTTTCTTAACTTGCATCGGAACTTCCTGGAAATCGTCGTCATCGTCATCATGATCATCTGAAACTCTCATTTCAGTAGTTGCAGTCTCCACAAAATCAATCTTCCGTTTCATCGCTGGATTCTTTCGTTTAGGGATTTTAGCGGGAGATTTAGGATTTTTTTTCGAAACTGAGCGAGTAGTAACCATTTTGTAAAGAGTATGAAATTAAAAAAACTGAACGCAAAGAACACTAAGTAATCGTGGATAAGCAGTTAAGAAAACACAAAATCAGTAAGGAAATGGAGCGGTTAAAAGAGAAAAGGAAGGAAATTTAAACATGCAATGACAGACAAAACACCTAGATTATAGCGAAAGATTAATAGCTGTGAGATAATTGAAATGAGATTAACGGTAAAATAAGAAACGAAAAGTACTAATCTGCAATACAAAAACAATAAGGTCGTAAAAAAGATGGATGCTGGGCCGCGCGGTGCTGATGAGAATATTTAGGCCTGTTAACGTGCTGGGCCTAATTTCCACAAGATGTTTCATTAGGTTGAGTGGTCTTTTTCTTTTATTGGGCCAGATGTTTATTACGTTTAAGTTGGGCCAGATACCTATTAAGTTCATGGTGCTTTCTTTTGGTTTAAATGGAACAAAGCGGTCCCTTATTTTGATCAGAGAAGTGTATTTTGTCCCAATCTATTTTCATTTTCACTATTAGGTCCGGTGAACAACTAGTAAGTTAGACAAAAAATAAACAACTATTAAAAGAGCAATTTTCATGAGAATTAAATTCTCAAATTAAACCACTAATTTTGTTTTTCCATTCAATTTATCTTTATTATCAAATGATTTTCTAACTCAATTCTCCTAAATCTTCTAGCTTTAATTCTCAAGCCTAATTTCTCATTTTTTTCAATATAATATTCAACATTTTAAATCTAAATATCTAAAATATCTTCAATCAAAATTATTAATTTTAATTATCTTCTACTTTTCTTTTTTAAAATCAACTCACATTCAATTTTGCATAAGTTATGTTGCCTTTTTATATTTTATTTATATAAATTATTTTGATTGATGTAATTGTGTACTAATTATAATAAATTGTATATTTAGGTCATTTAAATTGACTTATTCATAAAAAAAGAGGGTGTTTTGAAATTGATTTTGAGAATTTAATTGGACAACGCATTTCAGTTTATGAATTTGAAGACAATATTAAAGATAAAAGTGAAACCTATTTTTAAATGTACTTGCTAGTTAAGATCATTTAGCATATTAAAATGGCAATAGTTATGTAATGATATATTGCGAGTTAGGTAGCACGGAAACGGAAAACGATACGAAACGGACACGTGGAAACGAAAGTTTTTCAAAATGAAGGACACGAAACGTGGGAGAAACGTGTAAATAACAAAAATATAGGGATATATTTATAAAAATATTATCTAAATATTTATGATAATTAACAAAATAATTCATTTTAATATACTAAATATTTAAGATTTTATGAATATATAAAAAAATATAATATAATTCAACACAAATAAATATATTTGATATATTGTGGGCAATGTGAATGTAATGGGTAACTAGTTAGATTTTTTTATTTGTGGGAAATAATTTTAATTTTTTTACAAATTTTTAATTTTTATTATTTACGGAAACGGACCGAAACGTTTCGTACGGGTGTCCAAGAGTTTCCGGTTTCCGAAACGTTTCCGAAACGGGAAACGCAACTTTATCGAAGTTTCCGTGCTTTTTAGATTGCGAGAGATACTTTTGTGAAAATTGATAAAATCAATTTTACAACAGTTTCAAGACATGCATATTCTGAAAATATAAATGACTCGTGTTGATTGAGATAATAATTGACGGTTATTGTAATATATACTATTATTTTTATTGATAAATTTTATATAAATGATATTTATATATTTATTATATACATGTCATTTAGCACGGGCTGAAATCAAATCCTGGATCCGCCACTGGGTATGCCAGGAGGTTGCATGTCGAGACTGGCATTGAAGTAAGCATAATAGCTTTTAGGGGAAGCATACGCCACCTCTACAGGTGAAGAAGAAAAGTCATCTTCCTCCATCATCCCAAATGATATATTGTTGAGACATGAAGGTATTGAACCATAAAGCGAGTTGTGTGAAAGATCCAGGATATTCAAACTTCTTAATTGACACAGCTGAGGCGGAATGTGGCCTTGTAAGGCATTCCCTCCGAATAGCAGCACACGCAGCCCAGAAAACTGACTGATCCAAGACGGGATTGTTCCTGAAAAGTTGTTATCCCTCAAGTCGAGTGTTACCAAATTGGAAATTCTAGATAGAATATGTGGTATCGGGCCACTTAGAGTGTTCTTTTGCAGGAAAAGATATCGCAACGTTGACGCATTAAAGCAAGAAGGCAGAGATCCGGAAAACATATTTTGTGACAGGTCTAAGAGTTCAAGACTGCCCAGGTTACATAGTTGAACATAAATTGTACCTGCTATCTTGTTCTTGGATATGTCAAGAATAACTAGAGAGGGTAAGTATAAAAGGTGTGGATCTGAATTCCCTGTGAAATTGTTGTTTCTCATATCTAACACAATTAAGGATGGCATGTTCACAATCTGTGGAAAAATATCGCCCTGAAAAGAGTTGTTTGATAAAACAAGTGAGTCTAGACTGGTAAGTTTGGAAAACAAACTTGCTGGAACTATTCCTGAGAGATTATTATTTGACAAATCCAGAACAAGCAGTACTTCCATCGCACCAACGGATGAAGGAATATTACCTTCAAAATTATTCTTTGACAAGTTCATATGAATTAGGTTTACAAGGGCAATACCAATTTCCTCAGGCAGCTGGCCTGTGATGTTGTTGCTTGAAATTTCCAAATAGCTCAAACCATGTTTGACCTCAGGCAGCTCAAAATTTCCAGTGAATGAGTTGTTCATCAAATTCAAGACTTTCAGCTTAGAGTTATTCTGCAAGATCCAACTAGGAAATGATCCTACTAGCCTATTATGAGAGAGGTCAATGAACTGTAAGTCATGCTGGTAGCGAAGAAAGCTAGGAAACGTTCTAGTTTGAACATTAAGGTTGGCACTAGGCAAGTCGATTACTTTGAGTTGAAATGTTGGAGACCAAAGAGGAGTTTCTGTTTCCAATTCTAACATTGTACTTCCTGACGAAAGCTCGAAAATTTCAAGTAATGTGTGGTTGGCCAAAGAACTAAAAGAAAATAAGCCTTCAAACTGGTTACCGGAAAGAAACAAGTACTTGAGGGATGTCAGGCTAGAGACAACATGTTGGATGCTCCCACTGAACTGATTGAATGACAGATCAAGAACTTGGAGGTTCGTAAGATTTCCGAGGCAGGGAGGAAGATGGCCAAAAAAGTTGTTATAGCTCAGTCCCAACTCACGGAGGCTTCTCAATCCGCACAATCCTGCAGTAAAAATTAATTCCATCAACATAAACTCATTATATATTTTTATAAGCAGCTAGTTAATATGATTATAGCAATTACCTTCAAGTGATGAAGTTTGATTGAATTGATTATAACTCAAATCCAACACTTCTAAATTCTCCAAGCTGCCTAATTCTGAACAAAAGGCTGGATTAGATATCAAAATTTCAGAAAAATTGCCAGTACAAGAAGCACATATACGTACCATTACTAATCAAAGAATCAGTTAAACTGTTGCGTCCAAGAATCAAAGTTTTAATTGATATAAGCTTGCTGACAGATGATAAGATACTGCCATTAAACAGATTAGAAGAAAGATCAAGGACCTGCAGCTTCTTCAAACTTGACAATCTTTCAAAACCTGCATATTCAAAACATGCTAAATTAAAGGTATAATTGCCAGGTTAAATCCATATTAGATAACATATAAACTAAAGATATGCATGTACCTCCATTACGCGACCAGGCATAAAAGCGATTATGAGATAAATCAAGGGCGACGAGTTCTTGAAAAGGATGAAACAGAGATAGATTCAGAGTACAAACTATTCCTGTAAAATTTAACGGATAGCCAGTTGTGTAATTGAGTGAAATTGCAGTGACATGGTTGGAAGTGGCATTGCATGTAACTCTATCCCAATCACAGCAATTGATATAAAATTGTCAAAAGTTTAAATAAATAAACTAGTGAAAGACTTTGACTTTGAATTTTTCTTATTCACAGCTAAGTTGGGGATGTGACTGAACTTTCTTTGCTAGTTGGAAATTTGAGTACCACCCAACCACCCAAGTAATGATACACAAATAATTTTTTGTTGACAGTTTGAGTTTGATGCAAACCTTAATTAGTTTATCTTCTCGAGAGGTTATTTTTGCTCCCGTTCTCATATCTTCCGGAGTAATACTATATAATTTTTTTTAACCTATTTTTTAATCAATCTGATGTGGTAATAAAAAAATAAATAGATTAAAAAGTTAGCCTTTGAGATATTCTCTCCGTCCTAACAGAATTGTCCATTTTGCCTTTATATCACAGTTTAAGAAAAACAATTATTATATATGGGTTTTGAATTTTTTTTATTTTTCTTATCATACCCTCCCATTTAATATAGGGTTCACTTGTAATTTGCTTTCAATTTACTCATTAGTACATTTTAAATAAGGGTAATATAGTAAAATTAAATGTAAAAGTTAGTTATTTTTTGAGAGTGGACAAGAGTTTTGAGACAAAAAACTTTCTCAAAGTGGATAATTTTATTGGAACGAAGGGACTATATATTTTTAAAGGAGAATTAGACAAATAAAATACTGCCACATCAAAAAATTATTGAAAATGATACAAAATAATGGACTAAAGAGCATTTTCCTTTCTTCTCTTCTGTGTATAAAAATATCTCAAACGTAGAGTTGTTAATCATGTTACTGTTTGTATTGTTCCATATGGTATGTTTTAAATGACGCTTCTAACCTCCTTCTAAAGTTATCATGGGCTTTTCTCTCTTTTGTGGACTTTTCTTTAAATCTCAGGCCCATTAAATTAGAATTTTGAAAATAGTTAAAGAATATAAAATGAAAATATTACGATTGCAAAAATTAAAATGTCTCTCATTTACTTTCATTTTTGTTGTTGAACCATCTCGATCTGTCTGCAATAATAAAAGAGAAAATTACCCTAATTATTAGCTTAGGCCATTTTATTTTGAGTTTTACTAGAGCAAAAGTCTATTTTGAATTAATCTATTATTAATTTTTTAATTTGAATTTAATAATTTTGCTTTGTATAAAGATACTTTTTAAATTAGCAAAATACAACTACTCAAAATGGTAAACTTCCATATCTCAGCCTATTCAATTTGAAAGATATCAATAAAATTCTTGCCATCAATTCGAAAGATTTCACCAAAATTCTTGCCATTAATCAACATTTAAACTATCATTCAAACCTTTCCATTTAAACTATCATTTAAAACTTGAAAACCCACTAAATACTAAACCCTAAATCAGACGTATCTTTCTTTTTCCTCTCATTATTTTCTTGGTTTTATTTATTTTTATCAAATTTATCTGATTTCTATTTCATTTTTGCATAGTTTTTACTATGATTTTTTTTCTTAGCAGAAGTTTTTCTTTATTCTAGCACTGTTCTTTTTTCCAGCTCGTCGTCGCATCCTCTTCAGAAGCAGCTCGTCATCATCTTCTCCAGACCACCGGCGTCGTCCTTTAAGCAATAGGTTGTCACGTCTCTTCCTGACTTCCTCTATGCCGTTCATCAACAGCCACCGTACGTTCTGAATCAACGGCGCCATATAATCTCTTCTCCATCGTCGTTCTTCTCTGAATAAGCAGTTCCGACAGAGATACAAGTCTCCCTCATTTTTTATAAGATGTAGTTAACCAATGGTTAACTATCTGTAAACTGACAGTCGTTGGAGTGGGACGAAGATAGGCGAATGATGAATGAAAGCGAACGATGAACGAAGGCGCGGTGGCTGGCAGCTGCTGTCTTTTTTATTGTAATTGGGATATTGGCAATGATGTACAAATAATTAAAATTAACTATATATTTTTTAATAGTTAATTAATAGTTAACTAACTTTGTACGATTTTTTATATAAAACATAAATATATATTGATAATTACTTTTTTTAATTACAGTTAACTAATATGTGACTAATAGTTAACTAACAGTGCCTATTTAATGAGTAATAGCATACTATTAGTTAACTGCATGTTAATTTCATATTAACTTTATTTTTCAACCTAATGTTAAGTTATTAAGAACAAATTGATATTTTTGAACGATTCGTGGTATACTATTAGTTAACTGAAAAGTAAAACCAATGTCTACATAAAGATCTTCCTTCCATACTCCGTCATATCAGAACTTTCAATGTTGTCATTCTTGTATTTATAAAATAAAAAATTTGTTAATTTTCATATTAGTTAACCATTAGGTAACTATTAGTAAAATTTTATTATTTTAAAAAAAAAATCAAATCGTTTTTTTGTTGAAAAAATAATTACAGCTGGTTTAAAAAAATTGTTATTTATTTTTTAAGAATTATGTATTTGAATAATCATGTATTTGCCATTATATATGGGAATTACATTTGAATTTCTTGTTTTGCTGGATTTTTTTTGTTTCTCAAATGCTTGTTGTTTTCATTTTTTTAATTATTTTATTTTTTTGGTTTCCCTTTTGCCGTTTATGGCATATAATTCAAATTATCAGTTGCTATAATTAAGGATTATTAAAGATTCTTGAATATTAATTGCTATATATTTATCTTTGAGATTTTATAGGAGATTTTGATTCTTGTAACCACTTCCTTTCTTTTTTATAGTTGACAGTAATCCTCAAATATCATAAAATTATTTGTGCAATTTAGAAACTTAAAAAGTATGTCATCAACTTTTTTTTGATCAACAGTAAAAATCTAATTAAGTATAGCCATGTAAGGTACTTATTTAAAGAAGCCATAATAAAATAAGATGGAAATGATTCAGTTTTGATTTTGATTGAAATACGAAAATAACAATAAATAATTGCTAAACATAATATGTTACAAAATAATTAAAATGTTAGTTTATATACATACAAATTAAGTGTCAAATGCATTGTATAATTTGACACATTATAGGTTAAATGTCAAATATAAATGTGTCAAAAATGGAAGTATTTTTAACAAATTATGCATTAAGTTTCATGCAATTAAACTACAAGTTGACATATATTTATAGTCCAATTAAATTAATATAAATTAATATTATATGAATTAATTTTATCCATTGATCTAGTTATGTGATAAACATATCGGATTGAATATATATATATATATATATATATATATATATATATATATATATATATATATATATATTGTCCTCCCAAGTAAATACATATTCTAAATTCGTCTAAAGAAAGTGATTAAGAAATTAAGAATTAAGGAAAAAAATAATTTTTTTCATCAATGGCTTCAAGAGGTAATTCTCTTAAAAATTCAAATAAAATTTCTATCAATATTTATTTATTTTATCATGAAATTCTTTAATTTTAAAGATCTTTAAAATTTATGATAATGATATCTTGTTAATGTAAACTAATAAAAGTATTAGAGCATGATCGATTGTCTTCACATAAAAAAATGTTAATTGATAGTTTTATGTTTTAAACGTTAATTAATAAGCTTATATTTTTATTCATATATAAAACATAAAGTTAATTAATTAATTAATTAATTTAACTATTAGTTTAAGATGAACGATAATATTATGATTTACATGTGTTTTATATTTTATATAAACATTTAAAATTTATTTTTACTAAACGAATAAAAAAAATAAACAAAATCGGTGTGTTGAGTCTGTTGTCCGTGTGGGATTGATATTTGGTCTTCCAAATTATATTACTTATGTGATACCGTCACTTTTGGTTTTTGCTAACATGAATCTTTTTTTTAAATTCTTTGTTCATAAAGGTCCCATTTACCATTATCATTTCTTCCAAAAAATAGTTTGACGTTACGATTCGTGAAAAACAAAAATTTGGCAATTGATTTTACCAACTTTAAATTTATTATAGTAATTACAGAATACGCTAAAATTATTTTTATTTTTTGCATGTACCTCTTATTATTATTATTATTATTATTATTATTATATATCTAGAGAAGACAAAGCATATACCGATAAGATTATCTATATTGGTGATAAAAGAAATAGAATTGAATTAAGTGGGTTGTTAAGCAAGATTAACGTATAAAATTGAGAATTATACGCACTATTTTGACATGAATTATGCGATCTAGCTAGTCTAATATGCAATCATACTGTCCTCCACACATCCTCATATGATTGAGTGTCCCCTTCGCATCTTTCTTGCTTTCAAGGAATCCAATTACCCACTGCTCACATCTATACGTACACTTTTATTAGTTTCATCCATAAATTTGTATAACTTAGTCAAATAGATCCAATTTCATAATTAAGATCAAATTAAAAAAAGTTTGATCTAAAATTGTAATTTAAAGTTATTTTTTTTTATAATTAGGGAGGGGAGCGCTTGTGGGAAAAGTGAACCTACAACCTGATAGTGTGATGTCCAACGTTTATACCATTTAAAGTATAGCTCGTACTTTTATTTAAATTTATTGATTGAAAGGATACGTCTCAAGTATACTTTCTTTGACTTGTTTTTATAGAGGAATATATATTATATATGTGGATTGTTTTCTTTCCATGGCGTAGCAATGAACATTTGCCGGAGGAAGTGAAACGAATCAAAATAACATCGTTTTACTCTTTTGAAAAATCAGTTATTTTTTTCTTGAGAATTCTAGTACGAATACATGAATTCTAATACTATTAAATTTTAATGTATATTCTCTAATCGACGATCTCTTCATATCAATCTATCTATAATCTATAACTATACTATATGTGTGAAGAGGGGGGGGGGGGACAGGCAAAATTACAATAATAGACTTCATTAAAGTTATAATAATATGTATTCATAAAATTAAACGAAATTGAATAGGAGTTTGATTACTACCAAAACACAAATTTAATAGTAGTGAATTAGTTAAAGTTTACCTCATACAGTATATATTAAAAAGGCAAATCAAACGAAATTGAATAAGCAAACACATAACAGAAATCGGCTTCTTCTAAATATGGTCATTGATTTGCTTTCTTAGTGCTTTTTATTTTTTTCAAGCTGCACATTTGAAGTTTGATCAAAGTTGGTGGCTAATTAGCTTTTGAAATATTAAAATTAGTTTATAGAATCAGATTCGGATAACGTAGCTTATGTTATATTATGTGATGAGATCTTCATAATAGCCAGAAAATTTACTATAGTAAATCACCATTAGATCAGCTGGAAAAATTGACGGCTCTAAGAAAAGGTGTGTATTTAATTTGATTTTCTTGCATTTTTAATTTTTAATTTAAAATTGATCAATTTTTTAGATGGTGATAATTTTAATCTTTCATATGTATCGTGAATAAGTATTTAAAAATTCATTTATTTAACATTTTTTTAGAATTATCAATTTTGATTACATTGTGAGCATTATAATATAAAAAACCGGGTCATATAAATAAAAAAAAATATAATAATTAATTAAAAATATTTATTATATTTAATAAATTTATATACGTAACGGGTCATATGAATATCGCTCAATATAAAAAAACGGGTCATATAAATAAAAAATAATATATAATAATCAATTAAAAATATTTATTATATTTAATAAATTTATATATATAACGGGTCATATTAATATCGCTCACGTGCGTAGCACGTGGCGAAAAACTAGTACTATATATAAAAGCACGGATGGGGGGGGGGACAGGCAAATTTACTGAATAATCCTTTTCAGTTTATTATTAAATAAAGGTTTTATAGTCATTAACTAATTAGTTATTTAATTAATCACTATTGTAATTAAAATTCTAGCTAAATTATCTCCGATAAAAGCAAATTAACGTACAATTACCCTATATTATAGTAACAATAGTTTAAGTAGGAATTAGCTAAATTAGACAATATAGCTATTTGTAATTTATCATAAAACTATATTATAGTGATCAAGATATACGTGTAGAGCCGACTAAATTTGAAGCAAGGTATTAGACTTAGATATTGATTCTTTTTGTTGAATTTATGTTTTTAATCATTAAGTAAAAATTGAAAAACAAAATTGTTAGTGTTACTTTTGATTTTAAATTTATTAAACGTAAAAACAAATCAACCTATAATTACCCTATATTATAGTAATAGTAGTTTAAGTAGGAGTTATCTAAATTAGACAATACAGCTATTTTTAATTTATCATAAAATTATATTATAGTAGTAGTTAATAACCGAATATATTATATTTATTTTTATAAAAATTTTTAACTAATCTAATATTAATCATAAATAAAAAATTAATATAATTATAATAAATTTACTAATATGTACATTGACGAGTTACGTTACGAGCCACGTGCATAGCACGTAATGCGAAACTAGTTAATGAAAAAATTAGAACCGAGATCGACTTCCACTCTGAAGAAAATTGTGCCTTCGACCTAGACGAAAGCCGGCCCGGCTCCCGGTGACTGTAGATTGCCACTGTTTTTAGTTTTTCTCATTTTTTTGATCCATAATTTGGCATTGGTCGGTCGTCAACAATATCAATATATCTTGCTAGCTAGGTTGACTATCTTAATTGTTTGTGGAATGTGAAGAGTGACGATAATGCTATCTGGCTTATTTCATTAATTTACGCTGTGAAATTTTACTGAATTAAGTACATAATTAGCTATCTTCAAAATGTTTCATTGACTTAATCAGTAAAATTTTACTAAGTACATCTATGTAATTTTTGAAGATTAAGTATATGCTAGTATTAGTTTACACTTATAAAATGACATTTAAAATTCAAATTTCTTCTTATTATAACCCAATAATAAAAACATTGAATATAAATAATCTTTTTAGAATTATCTTTTCATAATACTCCCTCCGTCCCGATAGAGTTGTCCATTTTGCTTTTATCACACAGTTTAAGAAAATCAATTATTGTTCATGGGTTTTATAAAAATTTCCTTACTTTTCTTTTCATACCCCCATTTAATATAGGGTCCACTTTCAATTTACTTATTAGTGGATTTTAAATAGGGGTGATATAGAAAAATTAAATGTAAAAGTTAGTTACTTTTTAAAAATGGACAAGTATTTTGGGACAATTTTTTTTCTTAAAGTGGACAACTCTATTGGGACGGAGGGAGTATAAATTTTGAGTTACTTTACCGACTAATTGAAATTGAGCCGGATAGGATCTATTTGGACAATAAATCTTTTCCGGAGTTTGAAACTAAAATGTATAATAAAGAGTGATATTATAATATGCTGGAATATGCCTAGAATTCTAAATTCTATTTGTATTAGGACTCTATTAATGAAGTGTTTGGGAGAAGGATAAATTTGTTATCATTGGCTAACTAGGAAGTATAAATCCAATTAGGATTAATATTCCTAATGCCATATAGATTATTACTCACTATATATAGCCTACCTTATTCACCTTTTAGAAAACACCAAAAACCGAACATACAATGTAGACATTGATGTGAATAAGGGGAAAAAGGGGTGTGTGTGATGTGAGGAATATAAGTTAATTCTTACCCTTTTAGGTACTTCTTGTAGAGAGAGAAACACTTTGTGGGTTTTTCTAAGGGCATATTTACTAGAGATGTTCTCTATTTGGTGATTCTCCACCAATTTTGTACTCCTTTTGATGATTAGTGGATGGCTCAAATCTTTCGCCCGTGGATGTACGCTTTAATGCAGAACCACGTAAATCTCTTGTGTTATTTATTATTTTGTTATATTATTGTTTGTTGATCAAATCCATAATTAAATACCTACCAATGGTTTCGATTCCGCTGCGCATACCAATCCGGTCACGACAATTGGTACCAAAGATTCAACATCGGTATCAATGTTTCAACAATTGGTATCAGAGCCAATTTGGTTTTTCAGATTTAATTTTGGATTATGATTATTATGGCAAAGTATTATTTGAAGGATTTTGCTAGGCGGAATTACTTGACACAAAGAAGATTATTTGGAGATAGAGAAGCCACCAAATTTGGAAGTGCCGAAAGTCGTCAATTGAAGACAGACTTGGGTATTAAAATTCTTAAGGAGATGTTTGTGATGGAGATCAATATGCTACTTTAAACTACAAAGAAAAAAAAAGTATGACTTTTCTAAACACACAACTATTTGGGGATTTTATAGAGCCTTTGTAAGATGAATGATTGGGGTAATCTCTTTATACTCTCATAAAATTCTATTAGTAATATAAAAATTGCTTTTAAGAGTTTGTTGAATGAAGAGTTCGTTTGGGCATAATCAGATTTTGATAAAATCATGATATTGCAAAAGAGATTTTGTTTTGAATAAGTAGTAATTTTAGACACAAGATGGATTACAACGTTTGTAATTTGGAATGGCGTCACTATTGGATCACTCATAAGTCAATTTGTTTGGAGATAGGCAGAATATTTTTTATCCAAAATTTATGCATATTCAGGTTGTTCATATCACATATGTGCCAATTTCGATTGGTTTTCCGTCTACAACTGAGTTGATAGTGGAGTGTAGTTATGAGTAACAGTCAATACATGCAGAATTTTGGGATATTGGTTCAGTCAAGGGCAAGATGCATAATGAGACGGTTAGAGAAATAATGAATGTTCAACATGATTTCCATATGCACATGTCTGGTATCTCAATATATAAAACTACGAGTTTTATGGGTTATTTGGCGATGAAGTGAGATTGGATGCAGCACTTGTGAAGTATGCTCATTGGGTTGGTCGACTTATGAAGATTAAGGGATATGCTACGACCTCAACATTTGTTTTTTGATTTTAATCATTATAGGCTACTAATGACGTTTGTTTCTGGTATCAATTTTAAGACCAACAAAATTCGAAGCTTCGTGAAATTTTGATTGATACACCCGAAGATAGTAAATCTTCAAGTCATTTTGGTTTCAGCAAGTTCAAGACGTTCTTGAACCTTGTATGGTCCTCCTCAAAGAACCTCTTTTGGAATAAGTTCAGTTTGGACTTAAATGGAGAAGGTGGAGCACAACAGTAATCACAGTTTATTGGAGAATTCAAGTCAAGGTGGAGATTGTTGGAATATGCCTAGAATTCTAATTTCTATTTGTATTAGGACTCTATTAATGAAGTGTTTGGGAGAAGGATAAATTTGTTATCATTGGCTAACTAGGAAGTATAAATCCAATTAGGATTAATATTCCTAATGCCATATAGATTATTACTCACTATATATAGCCTACCTTATTCACCTTTTAGAAAACACCAAAAACCGAACACACAATGTAGACATTGATGTGAATAAGGGAAAAAGGAAAAGGGGGTGTGTGTGATGTGAGGAATATAAGTTAATTCTTACCATTTTGGGTACTTCTTGTAGAGAGAGAAACACTTTGTGGGTTTTTCTTCTAAGGGCATATTTACTAGAAATGTTCTCTATTTGGTGATTTTCCACCAATTTTGTACTCCTTTTGATGATTAGTGGATGACTCAAATCTTTCGCCCGTGGATGTACGCTTTAATGCAGAACCACGTAAATCTCTTGTGTTATTTATTATTTTGTTATATTATTGTTTGTTGATCAAATCCATAATTAAATACCTACCAATGGTTTCGATTCCGCTGCGCATACCAATCCGGTCACGACAATTGGTACCAAAGATTCAACATCGGTATCAATGTTTCAACAATTGGTATCAGAGCCAATTTGGTTTTTCAGATTTAATTTTGGATTATGATTATTATGGCAAAGTATTATTTGAAGGATTTTGCTAGGCGGAATTACTTGACACAAAGAAGATTATTTGAAGATAGAGAAGCCACCAAATTTGGAAGTGCCGAAAGTCGTCAATTGAAGACAGACTTGGGTATTAAAATTCTTAAGGAGATGTTTGTGATGGAGATCAATATGCTACTTTAAACTACAAAGAAAAAAAAAGTGTGACTTTTCTAAACACACAACTATTTGAGGATTTTATAGAGCCTTTGTAAGATGAATGATTGGGGTAATCTCTTTATACTCTCATAAAATTCTATTAGTAATATAAAAATTGCTTTTAAGAGTTTGTTGAATGAAGAGTTCGTTTGGGCATAATCAGATTTTGATAAAATCATGATATTGCAAAAGAGATTTTGTTTTGAATAAGTAGTAATTTTAGACACAAGATGGATTACAATGTTTGTAATTTGGAATGACGTCACTATTGGATCACTCATAAGTCAATTTGTTTGGAGATGGGCAAAATATTTTTTATCCAAAATTTATGCATATTCAGGTTGTTCATATCACATATGTGCCAATTTCGATTGGTTTTCCGTCTACAACTGAGTTGATAGTGGAGAGTAGTTATGAGTAACGGTCAATACATGCAGAATTTTTTTAACCATTTTCACCCTCTTCCTCATTTAAATATTAATAATTAAATAATATTTAAAATTGAAATATTTTTTAAAACAATCTAAACTCAATTAAACAATTCGAAACCTAATTAAATACTTCGACATCCAATTAAACAAATTGAAATTCAATTAAACCAATCGAAATTCAATTTAAATCTAAAAAAATATATTAGATTGTCAAAAGGCTTACTTTATCTTCTGAGGTCAGACCAATTATTAAAAAAAAAATTAAGTTGTCAAAATTGAAAATGTGTTAAAATTACCAAACATGCTAAAATTTGTGATTTTAAAGCGATTTAACTTAAATTTAATAATAAAAGAGAGTAAAACAAAAAAAAATCTAATTAAAAATAAGTATAAGTGAGAATTGTCAATTAGAATGAAGCATCTAAAAAATGAAAATTTAGAGAATTAAAATATGACGAAGAGAGTAGAGTATTTATTATTTTTATTTTAACGTGTTTATTTTTCAATGCTACAACATACTAGTACTATTCCATGTAATGCAAGCAGAATGAGTGTTATCCCACACAACGGATGAGTCACGTCATTTTTACAACAAGCCAATAATCATTTGCACATGACTACCGCCTTATTAGTTTGTTATATGAATGATGTGGCGCAACCGTTGCGTTGTATAATTATTCAAGCAGAACAGTGAAGAGGAAAGGAAGGAAAACAAAATAAAATAAAACGATCCAAGCAAAGCAAAGAAATAGATTAGATTTGATGAATAAAGGAGAGGAGTAAAGCAAAGAAACGACACAGAGCCAACAAAAAAAGTGCACTCTAATTGTCAAATTTGGAGACTCGTTCACGCAAAGGAAGGAAAAAAAAGCAAGAAAAAGGTAAGAAAATTGAGCAAAATACAAAAACAGGAAAAAAATGAAGATAACAGATTCTTCACAAGGCATGGCAGAGCGTCAGAACAATGGTGGTGGTGGCTGCTAGCTGCCCACTGTTACTGCTATACTGCTGCTGCATGCTCTGCATGTCAACTGTAAAGTCTTCTCGTTTCTTGTTTCTATGCCACAGCCCGCATTCATTGCCACCTCATTTTTCATATTTTATCCGAAAATTTATAGAAAAATTGATTTTGAATTTGTATATTATTATATCCCGTGTTTTAAATGAGCGAATCGCCACGTATCGAATGTACCAATTTTATCAACTAATATTAGTGTGAATGTTAAAACAGTGTACGTTTCGATGCTCAAGTCTGTATTGATAATTTGTCTTTGACGGTAGTATCAAAATTTAAAGTTTATACTATAATAATAAATCATACTATTAAGTTTGTGATTTTGAATAAGAATAATTGAGGGCTTATTTATCCTCCGACATAAAAATTCAAAGAATTCTTGATGCAATTATTGCTTTACTCATAGCTTGTCAATTACTACTTCCACACCAATTTTGGCCTGTGTTCTGATGAATTGCTTTTGTCCGGGTCCTTATTATTATTGCACCACATAGTCAACTTCTATGATTTCCTTTCTATTTTTCTTGCTTTCTTTAGTGCCGTGTTTGGACTTTGAAAATCTGGCTTATAAATGCATCAACACCATTTCTCCTTCTTTTTCAAATTCACACTATTAAAAAGTAGTCTTCTAACAAAATAAACAATTTAGTTAACACCATTTTTAATTAAGACGTAGCTAGATACATAACTTCTAAGCCACTTAATATTCAACTTTCTCATGTATATATCCGTTAAAATTTAGGATTAGAGTAGTGATAAAATCAATAACAAATGGAGCCGTAATGCATTTCAATTTTAAACTCCGTTTAATTAGTATGGAAAAAATCATTGATTATATATAGTTTCTTTTTTTTTTATTTGCTTCCCCATTAAATTTTGACTGACACTAGATTAAAATTTACCTCTCACAAAAGATTTATCCTGTTCAAATTAATTTAAATGTAAAATACTTAAAGATATCATCTAACAATCTTATTTTCCATGTAATAAAAGAAAAAAAAAATATTTGCATATAAATTTTTAAGTTTTTGCATTTCTAGCGATGTAGCATAACACTTAAAACTTGTCAAATATAAAGTCAAACCTTTTATTTTTTTTGACATTTTATAATTCAAAGTCATTATCGATATCGTTTTAGTCTTTAAAACTATCAAAATGACATCGTCGGTGAAGAAAAAAAATGCTTTGAAGTTAGATTACGTCAAAAAATAGAAAAATTAGACTTTATTTACCAAATTTTAAAAATTATATTTAAATCGCTATAAATACAAATAATTAAAATTTTATATGTAAATAACCCAAATAAAATACTAGTCAAGTTTCTTGTACTTCATTACCAAGTTAAAATTATAAGCATAACAATGATTGATCAATTAGATTTTTGCTTAGAATACTTGACCTTAGTTAGTAGTGGGACCACTCCATATCTAAAGCAAAGCGTGTACTCAAATCACTATAACAGAAAAACTTAATTTCAAACAAGAAATCAAAATTAAAATCCATAATTCTCCATATAAAACCAACACTACTAATAGCAAAACTATAGTGGAAACATAACAAAGCTTTTCTCATTTCCAAACTATATTTTCTAGTAGTATATATATATACGATCCATCAATCCATCTTCTTCCGTCAATTTAACCCCCACACTCACAAATTGACATAATAAAATCTCAGAATTCCAAATCAAGAAAAACTCCATTTTTTCATGCTTATACCACACTCTCATGGCTTCTGCTTCTCATAACCAATATGGATCTGACCCAACTTCACCGAACACCACCTTTGTTCAGGCAGACCCTTCAACGTTCCGAACCATAGTTCAGAAACTAACCGGAGCACCCGACGACTCATCAACTCAGAAGCTTCCGTTAACTCACCCGAACCGACCAACCGCCATTCCTGGTCCGAAAAGACCGGCATTTAAGCTTCAAGAAAGAAGACAAAGCGCCAAGAATCTCCAAATAAACCTCAACAACAACACTAACTACACCTTCGAGCAGCATCATAATCTTGTCCAGTTCAGACAGCCGCAGCAACGAGGTTTCTTAGTTTCGCCTGTGTCCACGTTGGATTTCTTTGGTTCTCGGGTGAGCCCTAGATCTCCATGTGAAGAGTATTTTGGAGCTGAAGATGAAGAAAAATGTATTGCTGAGAAAGGGTTTTATTTGCATCCGAGTCCTTTGAATACTCCGAGAGGAGCCGAGCCTCCTGAATTGTTGCCTTTGTTTCCGTTGTGTTCTCCCCGTGAGGTTAAAGTTGAGCGTGATGATCATGAAGATTATAATGATTGTAATTCTTGTTCTTGAATTAGGGTTTTTATTTTATTAATTAATTTTGGTTAGGAGGCTAATTTTAATTCTAATTTGTCATAATGTTGCTTGTTAATCATCTTATTAATGGTAATTAACTGTTTATTAATTTATAGTATTGTTTCAGGGGATAGTGAAACTGTTTGGTTGGTGGAAATGGAATGAATGTGTACTTTACTTGTTTCTATATCTCTCTCTTCATTACTTGTTTTAATAATTTTATTCTTTTTGTTTAAACTAGATTGATATTAATTTAATGTATGGTTAGCTTTACTTTACTAAGAAGAGTTAATTTCCTTTGTGATAAAATGTCAAATTTTTAAATTTTTAATTTTAATTCTAACTTTTTATTTAAATTAGAAAAAAGCTTTATTATTTCTCGTAAAATCCAAGTTTATATGAGTTTGGATTTTGTTGCTTACTTTTATTTTTAAAATCAAAAAAAATAAAATCACCATATAAAATTTAGATTGATTGCAAAATTGGATCAAATCGGAACTAAATCTTAAAATTACTGCACAAGTTCAACCTAAAGTGAACATAACAAATGAGTAATCAACGTAATGAACTGATTTATTGAAAAATTATTTTGTATTTATCTGATTTTTAGAACCTATTCCGAAAACCGTCGGCCTTTTTGTGGTTTATTAATAAATTTATATATTGAGTTTATTTTTTGAATTTTATTCTAATAAATAAATTTGTGATTGTACGTTGAGGCATTAAAGGGGCGCGTATAAATTAGAGATTCAAAAGCAGAGATTGGTACTCCGTGTAGAAGGAAACGGCGCCTTTATCTGACGAAGCAACGGCTAGGATTGGTGTATTTATTGTGAAAATTGTTCATTGGACAGCACTGACTGTTAACATAAATGCCAATCACTGCTACATTTCTTACACTTCCACAGTTGACACTACTCCCTGCATGCATGTAACCTTCTTTTATTTTATTTTTCTTTATTTTACTAAAATAAAAGGTACAAAAAAAACTCTCGTAATTTTCATAAAAGTACAAATCAGTCCTTTAACTTTTTTTGAGATATAATTAAATTCTCTTTGTTTTCAAATAGAACAAATAACCTTTTTCATCAAACATCATTAGAAACACTCGTTAACGGCTGACATGTCTCTCATAATCATATAGAAAAAAAGTTCAAAAAAAAAAATTTAATATGTAAAATATTTACCAAAAATTTAAGAGTATAAGTGTCCCAAAAGTAAAGTAAAAGGGTTTATTTGTTCGATTTTAAAATAATAAGGGTTTAACTGTTCAATTTTAAAAATATGGAAGCTTAACTGTACCCAGATAAAGTAAAATAGTTGATCTATATTTTTGAAAAAAACTCGAAGGCTTTTTATACCTTCTGCCAAAAAAAAAGAGATCGATCTCATCCCTACATAATTATAAGACATAAGGTACCAAAAAACCCTCGAGGTTTTTTTAAAAATACAGTTCAACCCTTTTTGATTTCTTGGACACAATTCCGCCCTTACCGGTTTTTTATCGAACAAAAAAACCCTTCCGTTCATATTGCTGTTAACTGATGATGTGGCCTTAGAAAAAAAAGTTTGAAAAGATGTTGAATGTTTTAAAATATTTACCAACTTTATATTTATAAAATAAATTAACATATTTTCACCCATTCTTTTTAATTAACACTAATTAATTAACATTCTTATTGAAATCAATTAAAATATAATTAAATCAATCTAAACCCAATTAAACCATATAAAATACAATTAAATCTAATTAAATCAATCTAAATCCAATTAATAAAAACTGAATTACACTATAATCAAGATGCGATTAAACCAATAACCTATTAAACCAAATAAATCAAATTTAATTAGAACCTATTCTGAAAACCGTCGGCCTTTTTCAAAAATTACTGTCAATCCCAAAACCACCACAGCCTCGAAATCATCCCCGATCCAAAAACTACCGCCGCCACACGCCGTCACGGGCAGTGTTTTAAAAACCGGACCGGACCGACCGGTTCGACCGGTTCAACCGGGAACCGGCCACCAGTCCGGTTTTTTACATCCACAGAACCGGAAATTCCGGTCCAACCGTTTTGGACCGGACAAAACCGGCTGAACCGGACAAAATCATTGAACCGGAACCGGATAAAACCGGCCGGTTCAACCATCAATATATATTTAATACATATTTTTAAAAAATATCTAAATTAATTTTTAATATTCTTACTTTTTTTAATTATTTGTTTCTTTATTTAATGTTTCCATACCAAAATTAATAAAATCAATTAAATAATCTATTACTTATTTGAATCATTCCACATTTGGTAAAAAAATATGATTGATGATTTTAATTATTAATTGAATTAAAAATGGAAATTTTGCAATAATTAAACCAAATCAATTGTTTGTTTTCATGTTAATTAGATTTATATTTAAGTCATATATAAGTTGGAGTAATGTAGTTTTGGAAATAAGTTGACTATAATTATATTCAATTCATAATTTCATATATCATAGATTGAGCAATATAATTTTAGAAAGATAATATATTTGGTAGTTTTTCATTAACTAATAGTAGCAAGTTGCCTTTTATGATTTTAATTTACAATTAATGGCCAATACATTTGTTTATTAAGAAAATCATATATTCCATTTACTAATTTAGCCAATCAAATTAAGAATACTTTTAAAATAAAACAATATTAGATTCGTTGGAAATAAAATATAACATGGGGTTTTTTTATAATTTAATAAATTAAAATATTAAATATTCCTTAGTATTTATAATTAAATCATAATAAATAATATTAATGGCTAATTGAGATTAAAGGAGTAAATTTTTAATATCTATATTTAATAGGTTGTGTGTTTCCATGTTTGTTAGAATCAAATAATTAAAATTTTATTTAAGAAATGAAATTATATGAGGATTTTAAAATGGTAAGTTAAAAACTTGAATAGCATACCTAAATAAAATTTTACTAATTAAATAATTCTAACACAAAACTTTTTTATTCTAATTTAGTATTATTTTTAAATAAATATTAATTTTTATACAAAATCATGTTTACCGGTTCGACCGGTGGTTGAACCGGTCGAACCGGTTGAACCGTTAACCGGTGGCCACACCGGTTCGGCCACCGGTTCGGTTTTTAAAACACTGGTCACGGGTCTGTTCTCAGGTGAGAACAAACGGCTGTTCTCATCCCTGGAGAACAGATGGGTCTGTTCTCAGGTCTGAGAACTATCATTCAAGTCTTTAATTTTTTTTCAATATAAGTCCTTTGAAGAATTAAATTGAAATATATTATAAATATTAAGGATATTTTTGAATCTTTTCCTTAAAGACATTTAACACCGTTAAATTCCATTTTTAACGGAAGGGTTTATTTGTTCAAAAAAATTAATATTTTTTTTGTTCGATAAAAAAACGGTAAGGGCTGAATTATACCCAAGAAATAAAGGCTGAACTGTACTTTTAAAAAAACCTTGATGTTTTTTTTACCTTATGCCTAATTATAAGGAAAGATTTGAACCTATGGTGTTTGTACTTCGTACTTTTCTAACTTTAATTATCCATTTACATATTACAAAAGAGGATTTAGTGGTTGGGACTTGGGGTAAATTGATCAGAACTCGACTCAAGATTATTCTTAGTCCAAATGAATTGAACTCGAAATTGATGTTGATCAACTAACGAGCTAAGTCGTTCATATTAATGTTTTTTTGGTGACGAGGACTCATTTTGATGAGTAGAAACTCAATATCACTAGTCATAAGACTGCACATTTATGTAGAAATAAATTAAAAATTAATCTATAATGTTTAAATAATACCTCCTCCGTCCATTTTTAGTTGTCGCTTTAGGCTAAATTGCTAAAATTAAGAAAATACTTCTTTTGTTTTAAATTATAAACATAAAAACTATTATAACCCTATTTATAAACTCCACTATTGAAAAATTTAATTTTGAAAATAGAGTTACTAATCCATTATTGGATGATTTATTTTTGAAAATTGAACTACCATTAATATTCCAGCAATAAATTTAGTATTCCAGCAGTAAATTTTCCAGCAATAAATTTTTAAAGTATTGGTTTTGTCATACATTTTTTACATTATTTTTATTTATTTCTTGTATCAAAGTTTAGTCTTTTCCTGTTATGGAATTCTCTAATAAAATGTGAATTGGGTATTATGATTTTTATTTTATTATCTTCATCAAATATGTTTGTGTGATATCGCTTTTATAGTTGTTAATAAAATTGACATATTTTTTTATTATAAAATATATGCTCAATAACTATGCATACAAAATTGCATATTTATTTATATCTATGAGCTATTTTTTCTAGTATCACATTATGTTGAGTTTTTTTAATATTACATTTCAATTTATAAAGAAATTCCAAATATAAATAAATAGTTTATTATGCCATGGTACATGCATTATAATTTTTATGTAAATTTATTTTAGAGTTGAAGATGTTTCTCAATTTTAATACTTTATTTTAAAAGAAAAATAATATTTTAATTTTTCAAAATCTAATAAATTTTAATAGCTAATTTAACTTTGTATGTTTACGAAAAATTATTTTTATTGATATCATTGCAAATTTTTCATAAATTAATAATATATATATATATATATTTAAATTTAATATGAAAATATACAAATAATTAATGAAAAACATATAAAATATTGATTGAAAGCAAAGCAGAATGTAGAATCAAAATATTTCATAAATAAATAATATATATTAAAATTTAATATAAAAATATAAAAATAATTAATGAAAAACAAATAGTAAGACTTAGTGGATGATCATTAAGAAGCTCAATTGTAATTTTTTAAAAAGTACCCAACTTTAATATGTTGCAACTTTAAATGAAACAAAAAATCCTAGCAAGTTTCTAATAGCATGTACGTGCTGTAGTTTAGCTTGCATAATTATAATCACAAAAACCTAACTAGAAAACAGGAATCCTTGGCAATTGCTTTTGGAGAAATTAACTAAAAGAAATTACAATTTAGTAGCACCCGAAATCTGAGATAAGAAGTTAACAATATTGTTTTATATTATCGCATGTTTCCATAAATTATATTGGATAGTGGAAATAAATAAAAACAATTCATTTAAATTGATTATAAATCAATATTGATATGGATAAAAAGAGTCCATTTTATATGAATTACCAAATCCATGTATGATATATATTAAAAGCTGTAAAGTGTAGAAATTGAAAGTTAATATAAATTAAATCACTATAATATGTAGAGATTGGAAGTTAATATAGATAAAATAAATATAATTTAAAAAAAGTGGGAACTAATGAAAATGCTCTATTTTGTGAGAATTAATGAGAAAATTCTATTTGATGAGAATTAATGAGAAAATTTTATCTGGTGAGAATCAATGAGAGATTTTCGTTGGTCCTCTCAATTTTATAAGTATATAAATTGTCAAATTCGGGATGTGGACCGTCCGCAAGTCCACATGCCAGGTTTCATATTAAGAAAGGGCGTAGCCGGGATTCGAACCTACAATTTTTGACGTCCAGATGGTTGAGTTTTAGATCATTAGACTAAATCTGTGCGGGCCGTTCATATTAATGTTGATTATGAGTTCGCGAGTTGATTCTTATATAAATTCAATTATTAGTTCATGAGTTTAGATTTTTTACTAAAATATTTTAATTTAATGTAAAAAAACTATTTGAAAAATCCTAATTATTTATGTAATAGAAAAGATAAATCATTTAATAAAGTTTGATATGAAATAGATTTGAACGTTTCAAAAAGTTTTAGAAAAATACTTATCTCTTCTAGTGTAAAATAAGAATAAAATAATTTGGTCCCTAAATTTATAGAAGTGGACCAAATAATCAAAATTTTATTAACTAAACTTAAAAAAAATCAACAATCAAAAAAATAAAATAAAAATAAAAAATAATGTAAAATTATAGTATTCACAATGACAGGACCAAGGTAGGGCCAGATAGTGTCTGGGCTCTACCTCATTTTTTTAAATTATCTATAAAATAATTAATTAATAAATAAATCATATAAATATGCCCTACCAATAATTATATTTCAAAAAAAATTCACTAAATTATGTCATACCTGAAATTATAGTATGACTTCGTCATTGAGTATTCACATAATAAAAATTAAAAGTAAAATTATGTTTTTATATAATTTAATTGAATACATAAATTTGAGACATTTGATTATCCTATATTTAAAAAATAAATTAATAAGTATGCAAATAATTATTTTGATTTAATAATAAAAAACAATATAATTTTTATAAAATATTTCACATATGTGAAATTGGTAAAAATGGTGATAAAAAATTATAAAATTTCATAAATTTGTGAATTGATTATTGATTTTTTTAAAATAGCTAGTTGACATCCAAGCTAATTAATATCAACTATTTTTTCTTTACTTTATTCGCATTTGTATGTCCTCATAATCATTATTAAAAAAATCAGACCAGTTTGACGAATTGATTAATCATATTTTTCATATTTGTATTTGTTTCTTCGTAAAAATTTAACCTAATTTTATTTATGTAAGTACTAGTTTATATACTTAATTAATAAATATAAGAAAAAACTTAATTTTTTAATAATATTAAAAAAATAAAATCAAAAATAATAATATAGCTAATCTTGTTTTTAATATCTTTTATATACAATCAGTTGGTCAATTTATTAAATCCCATACATCTTTATTCTCATCTTTATTAATTTCACGTACTTTGAATTTTTAAAAGTAATCATATTGATTTTTTTCATAGCTATATAACAATAGTCATATGTATATTTGTTGAATTATTTTTTTATATATGTATGATAAAAATCCAATGCCTCAAACTTTCTTTTGTTGATAAGTAAGTACCCAATGCCTCATACTTGTGTATTTAGCTTAATTATAAAATGAAAATATAAAAAAACATATATTATTTTAGATTTTTTCAAAAATATGTAATAAATTTTTAAGTCATTGAATTTTAAAATAAAGAAATTGGATTAATTTATTAAAATAATAAAAAGGTTAAATTATTTATTCAACTTTTATATATTCAAAAAACAATTTGGTCCTTCTTTTACTTATATATTTAACACATTAATGATGGAGCATTTGTTTTGAGTTTTTTTGAAAGGTTAAAATTTATTTTGTACCAAACTTTACCATAGGATTTAACTTGTCTAAAATATAAGATTGGGTTTTTAGTAGTTTCCTCTAATATAAATTATTTATTAAACATTTTCAATTATGTAAATTTTGTGAATAATATTTAATTAATTTAATTGAAATTAAATATTTTTTTAAAATAAAAAATTAATAATTAATAATTATATTTATTTTTAATTTTAATTTAATTTAAATTATTTATATAATTAACTTTATTAAATTTTTTTAGTAGGCTTAGATAATTTTGACTAAAACTTACCTCTTTTAAATAATTCCAATTATGTAGTTTTGACCGAAATTATTGAAATTCGGATTTCCATGCAATACAATTACACAACATAGCATCTAAAGACTTACCTACACCAACTGAACATCCGGCACTATTTTTGTAAGAATATTAATGTTCTCTTAATTTTCATTTTATATCATTACTTAATCTTAATGATTTTTTTTATAGAGATGCAATGCAATCGTAGAGTATTTATCCCATGAAACCACAAATCAATGAGTATTTACGATAATAATTTTTTATTATATATTGCTTTTTTTAACCATTAAATATTAGCACGTAGCTAACGTCTCATAAGTTGATGTGGCAATAACGTTGTGTTGTATAATTATATGTAATCGTAAATACATTATTTGGTGTGGGCAAAAGGTACCAAAAAAACTATTGAACTTTTTTGAATGGTACATATACCACTCTAAATAAAGAATTGGACAACTATCACCTTATGGTCACAATCACAAATTCTAGGACATTTAAACCCAATCATTTAACTCTGTTAACATTTCTGTTAAAAATAGAATGCATCCATTCGCAAATGAATAATAAAATGACTTCTAGCATTATATTAGTAAATAGTAATAGCGTAATAAATTACATAAAAGACACTAAGTAGAATTAGTCAAATCATACTACATTAATACTCAAAATTCACTAAGTTTTTATAATAAATGATTGAATTTATATACTAATTTCATTATTAGAAAAAAAAAGATTTTAAAATTTAACATCTATATTTAATAAAATAATATTAAAATCTAATTTTAAATTCTCTATGTTTAACGGCTTAAAAAAATAAAGTTACAAGTAATCAGTCAAATAATGCAAATAGGTATTTGATTGAAAGGAAAAAAAATTGTAACTAGATGGTCATATTAGAATGGATTAATGTCACAAAAATTCAACAATTTTACACGTTTTTCCATTTTAAACACGCCGTTTAAAAATTGTCATTTTCATGTACCAACTGCCAATTTTTCCCAAATCTATACACTGTTCAAAAATTTAGTGAAAATTCTTGAGTTGACAACCGGAAAGTGACATGCCATAACGAACCAAATAGTGACACGTCAGCAATTTTCATCAGATTTTTGAACGGTGTATGGTTTTGGGAAAAATTATTAGTTGGTGTATAAAAATGACAATTTTTATGTGATTAAAATAAAAAAACGTGTAAAGTTGATGAGTTTTATGACATTACCCCAATTAGAATAGTATTTTAAAGTTATTTGATTTAAATTGCAAACAAATGTAAAAGCATAGATTTCTTTTTCACAACTAAACCTATTAGTTATATATAAACTTAAACCTAATTAATATAGCTAATTAAAAATTAATAAATAATACAATGTGTAGTATATTGAAAGAAAGAAAAAAAAATCGTATCTACTCCTTGCATCAACATGGCTTCTAGATCGTTGATCCTGGCTCAACCACAAAACTAACATAAAAGTAGGTTATTCGTGATCGGTATATAATTTACTCGTTGGTCAAATTAATCACCGGGGCAGTTGAGTTGATTAAATCACATAACGCGTACTTAGCTTAAACTAATGTCAATCTTTAGAAATTACTAAATTCCTATTTGTGACTTATGTATATATTTTAATTCAGAATTAGATAATGCATTCCTCATGCTACGTACTTCTATCTCAAGTACATTATGTGATGGCCAATCGTCCTTAGTTTGAATTAGGTTCCATTCTCATCTACTCATAATTTATTACCTTAATTTTTTTAAGAGTTAATTACAAATTAAATTACGAACTTTAACGATGTTTGTAATTGCAACACGAATTTTAAAATTTGACAATATTAGTAACTAACTTTCATTTTTTTAGCAAATTAGTACACCGACCATCATGCAACAACACGTGGTTGTATATTACAATGTTCATTTTAATTTTTTTTTTTAACTCGGTGTACCAATTTACCAAAAAATGAAAGTAGATTATTGTCGTTGCAAATTGTAAAAGTCGTGTTGTAATTGCAAATCAGGATAAAATTCGTAATTTAATTACAATTAACCTTTTTTCTAATCACCCTTTATCTGATATATAAACCGGATATATTATATAGATGATAAATGTTTAGGTTATTTGTGTGCAAAATTTATTGACTTTTTGGGTTTGTAGCGATTTAAGTATAATATTTAAAGTTATCATTTAAAAGCTTAACTTTTTATTTTATTTTTATATTTTATAATACCAAGGTTTTTTTTATCAAACAATGTTGTTTTGACGGTTTTTAAGACTTAAACAACACCGTATATTGACTTTGGGCTGTTAACTGGTTAAAAATGAAAGGTTTGATTTTTTTTTAAGTTTAATTTTAGACATTGCGTTTAAGTCGTCACAAACGCAAAAGATTAAATATGCAAATAATTTAAAAAAATTCCCTATCATGTTTTAATTAATATAGTTTTTTTAGGCTTTGATGACTCAAGGTTCATATTAGAGAAAGGAGAATGAGGAGAAGACGAGGCAGTTTTCGGTCCGTTCTTCCAATTCGCTGACTTATAAATCGAATTAAAAATTTATATTTTTATTAATTGATCTGCGTGTACAGCAGTCTTATTAATTATAGTTTTGTAACAAGTAGTAGATTATAAGAGCCAGTAGATTATATAGTAGTGATAATTTAATCTTGAATATTCGAAAAAAAAACAATAGATCTCATGAGCTAAATATTCTTCCTAATCCTATTGCAGTTTTCAACGACATAATGAATATAAAAAAAAATCAAATTACATTATTTATGCTCACAGACTATAAAATTGGAAGTATTAATAAGTAGTCAACTGTCTGTTTATTGATTAAAGGCCAAATGCACATTTGTACCCCTGAACTTTAATCAGTTAGTCGCTTAAACACCCATATAAAGGTGATAATCATTTTCACACCTAAACTAACCTTTTCCTTTACTTTTAGGAAAATTATATACCGAGACCCTTGTACTTTACCAATTTTATTCAGAAAGCTCTTACTGCAAATTTATTCACGTTCAGGTCCCTCTATTTGTCCAATTTCGATTTGCACACCTTTTTTATTTGGGACTAGAAAAAAAAATTATAAGTACATGGACTGGAAGAAAATAAAAAAGAGCACTAAAATAAAAAATTAGATAAATAGATGGACTGAAAAAAAATATTTGTATTGTAAGAACTTACTAAACAAAAGTGGTAAATTGGGATGAGTTTAGCCTCAATTTTACACACTTAGAACATAAGAGAATGTGCGATATACAGTAAATGATAGAGTGTTTATTACATACAACGATTGTTTTACGTCATTTTGCAACAAGTCAATAAGTGTTTACAGTATTGAAATTCATGTTTTTTTTTTATCATGAATTTAAGTATATTAAACTACCATGAGAAGTGACCAAAACGACATGAAACTGCAGCAGTTGTAACTTGCAGAATTCATTCTGCCGTAACCTCCGTCTCTATCTCCAATCGAGAAGTTTTACTTGACAGGCTGAAACTTACTTCTGATTTGAAAGACTGAATAGTCTCGGATATACTTGCAAATAACATGACATAACGGTTGCGTTATATAATTATTTTAAATGGTGGCAAAAAGAAAAGAAGAATCTTTTTTTTCGGAAATTATTCAGTTCTGTATACATTTTCAGCTGACTAGGATAGAAATTGTGTAAAACTAAAGGAATATATAAGTTCAGGTATGAAAATGTTTCTCACTTTAGTAAGGGTGTGTAAGTGACTAAAGGCTCAAAGTTCAGGTGCATAAATATGCATTTAGCCTTGATTAAACTAAATTATTTTCATATACATATAGCTATCCACCAACTCATATTGCATCCTTCATATCTATTTGGTACTTCCGTACTATTTTTCTCTACAAGCATAATAATTTTCTTGTGCCTCTGTAGTTAATACAAAATGAAGTGTAATAATTCTGTTTCTCTTGTCCTAATTCTCCTTTGCTCTGTCGGCTTACAGTGTCTGAAAGTTGATGTTGTGTCGGAAAATGACAACACAGATAGACTTGCTTTGCTGAAGTTCAAAGAAGGAATCTCCGGTGATCCGAATCAAGTCTTGAATTCATGGAATGATTCTCTTCCTTTTTGCAGTTGGTTCGGAATCGCCTGCAGTTTCCGGCATCAGAGAGTCGTATCCTTGGTTTTAGAAGGCCAGAATTTAGTCGGATCAATTTCGCCATACACTGGAAATTTAAGTTTTCTCAGGGTCATTAACCTCCAGAACAATAGTTTACAAGGTGAAGTTCCGCAAGAAGTTGGCAGGTTATTTCGACTCGAGGAGTTTCTTCTCAATAATAACATCTTACAAGGTGAAATTCCGATCAACCTGACAGGTTGCTCTCGTCTCAGGATGATTGGTTTACAAGGCAATAATCTATCAGGAAAAATTCCAGCGCAACTTGGTTCTTTGTTTAAGCTTGAGGTGCTTTCGCTTAGCAGCAATCATCTGAGAGGAGAAATCCCAGCTGCGTTGGGAAATCTTTCGTTCCTGAAAACATTTCGCGTAACATACAATCGTCTTGTTGGAATTATTCCTGATGATATCGGAAGAAGATTAACAAAATTGGAGATTTTCCATGTTGGAGCCAATCAGCTATCTGGTATAATCCCTCCAACTATTTTTAATATTTCATCTCTGAATGTGCTAGTCTTTACGCAGAATCGGTTCAACGGGAGTCTGCCAGAGAGTATAGACCTTCCGAATCTGACTTTCTTTGGAATTGGTGATAACTATTTATCCGGGCCAATTCCAAATTCATTATTCAATTGCTCTAAGCTGGAAATAATCGATCTTGGTTGGAATTACTTTGCAGGACAAGTTCCAACAATTGTAGGAAATTTGAAGAACTTGTGGAGAATTAGGCTTCATGGAAATGATCTAGGTAGTAATTCAAGTAATGACCTAGCTTTTGTTACCTCTCTGAATAACTGTACCAAGCTGAAGATTTTGGATTTTGGTAGAAATAATTTTGGTGGTGTTTTACCCAATTCTGTTGCTAATTTGTCGACTGAACTAACTCTGTTTTATTTTGGGGGCAACGAAATCGGCGGTGTAATTCCTGACGGGTTAGAAAATCTAATCAACTTGGTAGGACTTGTGATGAACTATAACCTGATCACAGGTATTGTTCCTTCATATTTTGGCAAGTTTCAGAAATTACAGATTTTAGATTTCTTCGGAAATAGATTGTCGGGTCAGATTCCAACCTCCTTGTCGAACCTAACAAGATTAACTATGCTCTACTTATCAAGAAACCTATTTGAAGGAACCATCCCTTCCGGTATCGGAAATTTGGAAAACCTAATTGTTTTAGCTATTGCCCACAATAACCTTATTGGAACCATACCCCATGAAATCCTAGGCCTTACTTCTTTATCACAGGCAATAGATTTATCTCACAACTCGTTAACAGGCAACCTACCACCGGAGATAGGAAAGCTAATTAGCCTGACAGCATTTTTTGTCTCTGGAAACAATCTTTCAGGTGAAATTCCTAGAGAGATTGGAAATTGCTTGAGCCTGGAATTTCTTGAAATGCAAGATAATGCATTCCAAGGAACCCTTCCGTCCTCATTGACGTCCTTGAAAAGTCTTCAATATCTAGATCTTTCAGGAAATAACTTGACTGGACGAATCCCTGAAGGTCTGCAGGACATGGAATACTTAATTCATCTGAATCTTTCTTACAATAATCTCGAGGGCGAACTACCAACCGAAGGAATCTTCAGAAATGCGAGTGCGATATTGTTAACTGGAAACAATAAACTCTGTGGTGGTATTCCAGAGCTCAACTTGTCAAAATGTCCGAAAAAGGTGTTGAAAAAAGGGAAGTCTCTCAATCTTAAGCTAGCAATCATAATTCCATGTGTATCTATATGTGTAATTTTTATCTTAGCCTTTTTTCTTATGCACCGTAAAAGAAAATTCGATAAGGATTCATCTTCTTCATCCTTAATGATGAATCACATTCTTCCAAAGATATCTTACAGAGACCTGTATAAGGCCACAAATGGGTTCTCCTCTGATAATTTAATTGGGTCTGGCGGTTTCGGCTATGTGTACAAAGGATTGCTAGATGAAGTTGAAGGACCAGTTGCTGTTAAAGTCCTTAAGCTTGAACAAAAGGGTGCTTCCAAGAGCTTTATTGCTGAATGCAAAGTGTTGTTAAATATCAGGCACAGGAATCTTGTCAAAATGTTGACATTTTGCTCTAGCATCGACGAAAAACTTAACGAATTCAAAGCCTTAGTATTTGAATTCATGGTAAATGGGAGCTTAGAGATGTGGTTGCATTCTGACAGCAGCAGAGGTAATCAAGCAAGCTTTCTTCAGAGACTAGATATTGCAATTGATATTGCATCTGCATTGCACTATCTTCATGACCTTTGCGAAAGACCAATCATTCATTGTGACTTGAAGCCGAGCAATGTTCTTCTAGATGATCATATGGTTGCTCATGTATGCGATTTCGGTCAAGCAACGTTTCTATCACCTTCCAACGAATCATCTCAAAGTCGATCCGTGACAACTGGAATCAAAGGAACAGTCGGTTATGCTGCGCCAGGTATCAATTTATTCCTTTTTGTCTATTAGGCCATTCTATCTATATTGATCGGATACTCGTCAAAGTCTTAAATTTTAGCTTTTTATTTCCGTATCTGAAAATACTTTTGAGATTTAAAACTTTATATTGATAAGGTTTTTTATCCATCAACACGGTCCGATTGGCTTGGAATCAGGGGTGGACCGGTTCTGGGCCAGTTCCACATTTTCTAAAACCGCAAACTGCAGATTCCAAACTGGGCAGTTTTAAAAAACTAAATAGTATGCTTATCACAATCGGATATTTGTAAAACTAAAATGTATAAGCATCATTTCGAACCGGCTATAACCAGAATAGTGAACTAAAACCGGCACGAAACTGTCCCCTTCCACTTATGTTGGAACTGTGAACCGGTGGTTCCCAAACATAACCACCAGTTCACGAAACGTGGCAAGGGCTAACCTAATTCTTGTAAAGAAAATGTATATCAGTTGTTTCCCATTTCCCAATTAGTGTTTCTGTTTCAGGGCAACATAAATTGCTGTTATTGATCTAACACAATGATATGTTCATTTATATAAATTGCAGAGTATGGAATGGGATGTCCAGCGTCCAAAGAAGGGGATGTATATAGCTATGGAATTCTCCTTCTAGAGTTGTTTTCCAGAAGAAGACCAACCGATGAAATGTTCGAAGATGGTTTCGACTTGAGAGAATTCGTGAAGGCGGCATTGCCTCAACAACTAATGCAAAATGTAGATCATAGACTACTTGCATTAGAAATGGATCAAAGTAATGCAGTAACATCAACTGATCAGAATATAATTGGGGAATGTGAATATACAAAAATAGAAAATTTTGTACTTTCAATTCTCGTAATTGGTCTTAACTGTTCATCAAGATCACCCAGAGACAGAATGAGCGCAAAAGATGTCATTGGACAATTACATTTGATCAAGAATGCTTTTCTTGATGGAAGTCCAGCATAAATGAGCCGTAATTGGTGAACTGTTGAGGAAAATATTTGGTGTTAATTTTGGAAATTGCCAATTAGCTTTTTATTAATCAAACAAAATCTCTAAACAAGAGAAAATTGAGATTTTTACAGCGATTATTAGATTGTAGCAAGTTGCACCTTAAACGAATAAAATAATTACAGATTATGATCAGAACTACACATCTTCCCATCATTTCTGTTCTGTTAAACTTACAAGGTGACATGAAGAGCTTTCGTCAGACTTGCAAAATAACTGCGTAATAATGACTGCTCCTTTCCGATGATTCTGTTTTCGGTCTCTGATATTCTCTGTTCTTAGCTAACTGAAGCACATATTGACTGTTGATTGTACAGCTTACTTACCCCATTCGAGAACTGCTTGTTTCTTCTCCGCCTTGTCACAACAGTAAATCCTTCACCATCACCGTTATTCTTGCTATTTACATCTAATGTTTTTGATTCTTCATCACCATCAACCTGAGTAGCAGGGTTTGTTTTTCCTTCATTCCCATAGAGGATTTTAATAATCGCACTGTCATTTGCAATTGCATCTGAAGAACTTCCGGAACTGACACGCTTCTTCTCATTGGGTACAGGCTCACTTCCAGCATCAACATTATTCTTAACTGAGTTCACAATGAAGCTCAGAAGTATCTGCCTAGCAAGTTCTGCCTTCTCCGACTCGGAGCTCGTCTTTCTCGAGCTACTGACTTTGACTTCGTGGTTATTTTCCTTATCCAATTTCTCCTCTTCTGACTTGCTTGCTTCCGACGAATCGTTTGATTCATAAGAAATATCTGTACCTCTACTTCCAAAATTTGCTTGCCAAGCTTTCCGAGGTACAAATTCTGGTGCGTGTGGATTCATGCTTCTAGGAGGCATTGTCATGGGAGTTGTGTACTTGAGCAAACCTTGTTTCATGCGGTATGATCTTGTTGTTCTATAATACAGTGGAGATCTTGGTCCACAAGGAACTCTAGCGGCAAGCGGAGGTGCCACTGTCTCTGAAAGCATACCTTGACTAGCTCTAACATCATAAATGCTCATGGCAGCTGAATTTACTGGGCGAACCAAGGATAGTGCTCCTGGATTGAATGGTTCAGCTGAAGCAGAGAGCTTGCTGCCATTTTTTTCACTGAAGTTTTCCTGATGAGAAGAACTAGAAGTCTCATCAATTTCAGAGCTTGAATTCTCTGATTGCGTCCCACCATCATAATTTCCATCTGTGTCGGCATCATCCTGTATGTTATCAATAACTGAAATTATTTTGGTTTCCTCTTCATTCACCATCTCATGCTGGATGCTGCATGTCTGGGCTTCGGGTTTTTTCTGGTTTGACTCATCTACCATGTCCAATAATGGTTTCAAAATGGTACCTGGTGGCGCCACAGCTACTTCTTTATAAGATATTGATTTAGAAGCCATAGCAGTGAGATTTGCTGGAGAAGATGACGGTTTAGGCACACAAGCTTTCTGCTGTAACTTATTTGAATCCTCCCCGACGCTTGGACCATGTGTTTTCGGTTGCTTTGATGGTATCAACTGGGTAGTAGAGGTTCTGGGAATTGCTTTTTTTGCTGATGAAATGATTTCCCTTCTATAGTTGCTTTCTCTGGAATTTGAGTACTCAGATCGATTTACATTTAACTTCTCAAGAGCTGGTCGCCTACGACCAGATTTCCTGCCGCCAGTGTTCCCCAATCGCCCTCTTGGATTTGCTTCTTGCCATCCTTCTTCTGTTGTTGATTCTTCAACTACTTCACTAGTAACTTTAGCACTGTATGCAGGAACATTAACTTTTTTCTCTGATTCTTCAAGTTGAACTACATCCAAGACCTTTTTCTCTGATTCTTCAAGTTGAACTGTATCTAACTTTGCTTCTTCAGCATTGCCTCCGGCCAAAGACATTGCATTTTCTGACCCATTGAGGACCGTGGTATCTTCCACTATTTCATCCTGATGCCCTTTTTCACTATTTTGCAGCACCTGTCAAAATATTAAAGATGGTAAGTGGCTGTTTGCTTTCTTCAAGGAGATATATTAAATCAATGTCAGCAAGAAGAGAATGCTAATTCAGTGGATAGACTGTTTAAACAACAAAATTCTGGACTTATCCAAGATGCATTTCTAATATTCAAAAAAGCACAAAGTTCATGACTTCCAGTTCCAGAAAATAAACTGATTAATGGAACTGTAATCGAATGACAAATAAAAAATGCCAATCTGATTATTTTCCCTCCTTTTTTCCTTCATAGGCAAAGCAAGATGAAGCTGATGTTACTAGGAAATACCTTGTATAGAAAGCTAATTGCAAACAAGTCTTGATGAAAAAGCTGAACTTAACTAGCCCATCATGAATTAGCAGGATAAAAGATTAGAAACAATCCCCAGATATTGACCTTAAATTCCAAGCTAGCCTTAGCTAGCAAAAATTTATGTCTTGGACAGTTAGACTGATGTATCACAGGCAATAAAGGCTACCTTCGCACGCCGCTGTTTCCTTTGTGCATCACTTCCTCTTGAATCTTGATCAGGATTAATGTAATCCAATAGATCGGACACACTGCAACAAAGGGTCAATGATTTTGATCATCCAAGCTATAGTTGTAGGTCTAAGGAAAAGTAATGTGAGAATACCATATCAATACCTAAGGTGGCCTTTGCTTGCTATGGATGCATCTGGCTTTGGAGTTCCATTTCTCGCTGCTTCTTGCTGCTCCAGGGCTTTTGATTCAAAATATTCAAGCCAAGCAGCAGCATCCTGCGTTATAAATTGAAACACCTCAATCAGTAGTAAATACCAATTTCTTCAACGCATAGACAGCCTACAATCTCAAGTAGACATTACTGCCTTACAGTCACACAAAAAAGGTCAGACATACCATCAACTGTGATTTTTTGGGAAAAGATAAAAGTAGAGATGCTGGACGTTCCAACATGATGGTGAATCTCATGAAGTTTAAGACTCTTTTAAACATGAAAAGCAATGGCCAACAAATCAAAATCATATATTTTCTGGTTACCTGCGTACGAAGATCTTCTGGTCCAAGCTTCACTTGGAGTATTTTGAGAGTAGTTTGCTCATGTTGAACACTAAGGGAATACGCTTCCATCAGTGACAGAGCAATAGCTATTGCGTGATAACTTGCAGCTGTCTGTCAGACAAAAAAAATTATTCAGCATGCCTACCTGATTTAAGAGCGAGCTAGAACTAAAATGCAACTTTTTGGGAAGAGGCGAGAGAAAAGTGACCTGTATGTGATCAACTCCTAATAATCTCTGGTTGCATTTCAGAGCTTCATGCAGATATCTGAGAGCAATGTGAACATTTCCCATACCCTCTTCCATCATAGCCACGTTGATGTATGTTGCAGCCGTATTAGGATGAAACAGTCCACAGGTGAAATGAAGGAGGAATAGAGCACGGTTTACATATCTACAAGTAAAGTGCAAAGAACAAACAACACAAATTTACAAGAAGAAAATGAAAATTATTAAATATAAACACATTGAGAGAGAACCAATTAAATTAAAAACTTAGCATTTATTAGTTCAGTTTCCGAGTAAATGCTTAATAACAACAATGTGGTGAAGGAAAAGATCTGGTATACTACGTATAAACAAAACAAATGTGAATAGAGAATTGTCAAATGGACCAAAAATATGTTTTTTTATTTACCTCAAAGCCAACTCAATGTGTTGAAGACGATAATAAAACACTGAAAGATCTCCATAGCTTTTCATTGTATCCGGATGGTCAAGCCCAAGTTCCCTCTCATTAATATCTAGAGCCTTTTGTTGATAGATAGTTGCCTGGTAAGAAATAGAAACAAAATAAGATAATCCCACTAAAATTTATATCGTCAATTGGTAGATAGATAATACCTAATTTTGGAATTTAAGTGCACATAAACATGCTCTCAATATCTTGTTCTTTTGCATCACTGCTTTAACTGATATGTATTTTTGTTTTTTTGAATTGAGAACTGATAGGCATTAAGAGATAACATACTCCAATAACTTTTTAAATAAATTTTTGATTCTTGAACTCATTTACTAAATGAAGCTAAGAGCTTCAAAAATATATTTTATGTACTATTCCCCCCACTGTCGCCATACCCTTGCAATATCCAAGAGCACTTTGCGCAAAAAGTGATTCCTTTTCATACAATCCTAGCACTTTACTGCACCATCTTATCCTTAGCTTTTAAAGATTGTTCTAGTCTAATGATAAAGACTAGTTCCTGGGGTTATATAGAACCTAAAATCAAAAAAAAAAAACAAATTTCTAAAATCATAGCTAGTATTGAAGATAAGGTACCATTACCTGATTAAAATCTCCAGTGTGGTAAAGAACTACAGCAAGAAGGCTGTAAGCACTTGCAGTCGTTCGATGATAGGGACCGCATACAGCTATCATCTTTGCTAGCGCCTTCAACGCAAATACATCAAATTATGAGACTAATGAACAACTAAACAGATAAAGGAACTAATGCAGTTTTCATTTATATTTAGTGAACGAGTTTACACCTTTGTTCCATAATTAACAGCATCCTCTAGCTTTCCTTTATCAAGAGCAATCTTGGATGACTCTAGTAAAGTCCGTCCATCTGCTGAAGAGCATCCAACATGCTGTGCAGCATAGCACAAACATCTATTATATTGAGTTAATATTAACTACACTAAAATTCAGATCAACAGAAGACAGGCTCCAACCTTACACACAGGAAAAATGCTGATAATGTCAGACTTTCTAAATGGATTTGGGCATTCCATATCATAATCTCTTGAAACCAACTCCAGTCCAACCTAGTACAAAATTATTCATAAGAACCATGCTTCAAATATGTCTTAGCAGCCAAAATACATTTTAAAGGAGGTTACCTTATGACAAAGTCCTCTAAGGATTGAAAACTTTCTCAATTGCAGAAACTCGTCTTTTAATGTCCAATTATATCTTCTGGAAAGAAATGCTTGCAACCAATGCGATTTTAGAATATGATCATCCTTCATATTTCGGTCATCATCCTCCATGCCATATGTTCCAAGTAAGAAGTTCAGAGAAGAAGCTATGGCTGCCGATATGTCTGCTACATTGTCCACAGATGCAATAACTGCTTTGACTATGTGCTTGAAAGCTCTAGTAATCATCTCATGGATGCAAAGTGATTGTATGTGAGGAAGTTTTTCTGCCAGTTCAACCTGATTCCAGAAAGACCAGGACAAAATAAATGGAATAGTATTATTATTAAAACATAAGAAGTCTAGAATTTTTAAATGACAAGTTTTCACCAGAGTAGTTTTACATTTTTGTTACAGAACAAGGATTTTATAACTACAAACAGATGGATTCAAAAGATGCAAGATTTACAAGTATCACGAGTTTCATCCACCAATATGCTTAAAGAAGAAGAAAATTTTATAACTTGTACATATAGATGGACAGGCAGCCAGAAAACCACGCAGAATGACACATACCACTTTACCCAAAGAGCGAATCTGCAGTCCCCTTAAATGCATGAAGTCAGTCAGTGTACGGCCATCCACAGGGGAAAGTTCAAGCGAGCCAAAGTCCGTTACCTGATGAAACATGAAATCTATAAAATATAAACAAAACCAAGTCAAATTTCCTTGTCTAGCACGATCTATTATAGAAAAAGAGTATACCAGCTTTGGCAAAGCAATTTCATCATAGTATTTGTATGCCATTTCGATAAGCTCATCTCCTGACTGTTGCAATAGGGAAACTAATAACAGTTAGCCCAAAAGACAAGCAGATAAAGCAACACTTCTACATAAAGAACTACAGTACAACCTTTAAATGAAGGCCAGTTCCCGTTTCTTTCAAATGCAAGAATGCTTCTTCAGATATCATTTCCTTCAGTTCATTCTCACAATTGGGCTCCCCATTGCTATGTTGTCCCACATCAGTTCCTACATTCAGTCTGCAAGGGCCAGTGTCATTTTCTTCCTTCTCAAGGCTACTATCTTCACCAGTTATTTTTCCCCTCTTCTTCAAAAATTTAAATTCCTTTCCTAGACCTTTCACAGCGTGTTCAGTCTTAATCTGCTGCACCTCAGAGTGTTTAGAATCAGTATCGGTTAGACTTTCCTGCTTTTGCAGATGTTGCAACCAACATGAACCCAGTTCCCATCTAATGGGTCTTTCAGATGCAATTGGTGTCGTGTCCAGTTTGGTCAAACTTTCTTTAACTATTTGCCGAACAAGAGATCTAGGTGCTTCTATATCATCAAAGATGGAGTGAGATGGCTGACCTCCAGATGTTTCCAGAAAGCAAGAATTATGCAGCAGAACCCTTAAGCTGCAAAAGATTTTGTGACCTATGAGTTCAGACATTTATCAAAGCGCATACATTCATCAATAATATATTTCCCTGGTAAGAATTGTTATACTCTCAATAAACACTTAAAAAGATTGACCTGTCCCAGATAATTGCACCATAATAACCTTGTGTTTCCGATCTTAACTTTTTCTAATGGAAACAAAATGTTTCGATTGGGTTTAATCATCAGCTGGGAACAAAAAATACAATCCAAGGATGCTTCTCAGTAATACTTCCCTTATGGTTCATAAAGTTTCAAATAGCATTCCATCACATTATTGTATAAGGTTCTCAAAAATTATGCAATCAGAATGAGATTCTCCTTTCAGTAAGGATCCCAACACAAGCTCATGAATGTCTTTCTCCAAAAGAATTGACAGAAACTGTACTAAATCATTACTTCACATATGATGTACACAAACAAGTCTCATACAAGAGCCACAAGCTAATATCTACTTGAAATACTCTTGTTTGTGATTGGTATGGGAAGTATCCCCAAAAACATTCTATCAACATACCAGCTGAACCATGGGTATCACTTACCATTGATTTCTGTCTGCAACATATTCTAGCATAAATACTATATCAACTTATTTTGGCAGGTCAGAAAATACTTCTGATGAAAACAGAACTGGATCGAAGTTCAGACCTGTTAATGTTAAGAGAATTAGACCCTCCATCTGGTTGATCAGGTATTTCAATATCTTGAGCCTTGCCGTTTCTCTTCTTTACTTCACCGACAACTCTTACTGTGGCAGTGTATCCACAGTGTCTCACAATGACCATACCCAGTGAAGAAGTATCCTATAAAAAATGATGATGTCATTTCAGCATTTGTGGCTCATAAGAAATATTTGAAAGTCTAATCATCCACATAAGCTTAGCATTCTACCATTTAAATGATCTTCACATTCAACAAGTTGAGAGGGTTTGGCCATGCAACGTATATTAATAAAAGGCTGCACGAGAGAGGGGTTTAAAAGTTTCAATGTGAAGAGGCTATGAGGAGAAGACCAAAGAATATAGGGATGTTAGCAGTAAGAATGATACTACCACAATTCTACAGAGAACGAGGTCTTGACAAGTAGCCTGGAAAAATGAGATTGACAAAGTTAATGCGGAAGAAGTTAAGAATTAAGTCAAATCCCCTTTCTTTTCTTTTGTTTTGTTATTGTTTATCTTTTTCTTCAGAGGGAAGAACTAACTGGATTTAGATAGGTTTATTCCTTAAGATTGTTAATATGTGTTTCATATTAGCTCCTGCAACACACAAAATAAAGACTTAAATACAATGTATGCAGTGGATGAGGGGATGTGTGTGTTTGTATGAATGACCAAATGAGTGAGCAGGAAAAGGAAAGCTGTTGGAGGTACGAAAGAAGATAGGATGAGGTAATAAAGGCCATAGCTGGAGAGACATAAGATAAGAAACTTAATGGAACACATTAACAAATACAATTTTAAATGATCTATATAATCTTACTCAAACCATGGGCATACATACTTCATGTGTGCAAGCTAGTGTCTACCTTATTTAAAAAGAGGATGATGTACTTACATGAACAACTACACTTTCATCTGCAGTAACCCCTTTAAGCAAGTTCCTTTGAGCAACTTCCCTAGCAGAGGTACCGGAAAATTGATTGCCATCAACTTTTTCACTAGAGTTCATGCTTGCATCTGCCGCATCACGTTTTACAACAATGGACAAGTCTCCAACACGCTCTTCAAAAGAAGTTGAACCCGAGTGAAAATTTACTTCTCTTGCATGCGAGCTGTGATTGAGGAGTTGGCTTATTACTCCAACAGCTTTGAAAATTGCAACATCAACAAATTGGCTGTGAAGCAAAAAGGCCTTCCTGTCTCGTATCACTCTTTCCTCCTCAGTCTTGCATGGTAGGCCAGCCAATATTGCAAAATCCGTAGCCCATGGTCGAAGATCATATTCACCATTTCTACCCTGCCCTCCACCATTGCCACCCCAACTTTCATCTTCTGTAGGTTGCGGTGGGAAGTTTGATGGTGACTCTGCAACAAGTGGGGGAACTAGCCATGTATTTGCACGAAATCCATAAGGAAGATTTCCAAACTGCAAAGAGAAGGTGCATGAGAATTACTACCACATCACAACTACAAAGAAATTAGTCAAATCTGTAGCAAGCAACATCAAGTGAGTGAGTGTAGAAACATCACCTTATTATGCTCTATAAAAGCTTTCATAAGGGAATCATACGCCTGCAGTAACACAACACCGTATCTCTAAATTAAGAACCAAACCAATAAAAATTTGATTCAAATCAAAACTAATAAAATATCTAAAGTACCAACATTAGCAAAAGCTCGGCTGAGATTTTGTAAGAGATCCACAAGGGAGTGGCTTTGAGAAAACTTCTTTCCCAAAGTATAGAACCCCTTTGCTGATGCCACAACATGTATAAGCTTCCCATTACAGATTTTAATCTGCATACAAATGCATACATAGTCAAATTGCAGCTTCAAGACTGTTATTTGCTAACTTTGTACTTCACTCTTAAATTCATCTCATATAACCAAGGCAGCATGAAACTAGAATTAGTCAAATATTCTCCTACCATTGACTAAAAATAAAAATAAAACAAAATAAAATAGCCTGAATTTCAAAATTCAACATGAAAATAAATTGACTGTATAAATTAAACTGAATACAATTCAATTTTAGCATTATTAAATATACCTGAATTTCAAAATAATCGCCGTCGCGCCTCTGTTCTGAATCCTTACTGTTACACCTCTTCAAATCTGCAATAACACAATGTTTTACACAATTAATAACAACAATAATAATGATATTAATAGCTAAAACTGAAAAAAAAAATGACGCTTACTGAGGATTGGAGGAGAGAGGTGAGAGAATGAGAAGAATTCATAAAAATCTGACAGTTTCGGCGTCGGATGAATCGCCGCCATGTCCATATTCTCCGGCGCAGCCAATGTTGTCGATGCGAGGGTTCCATTGGCATCGGATGGTGCACTAGGTCCAGTGGTGAGTGTAGTGTTAGATTTTCTTAGCTTGGATTCTGTTGACGGCGGCGTGGACGGTGATGGCGGTGGTCGCTTCGGCTTGGAGAATCTTGTGGTGCAAGCTACGATGTCTAGGAACCTCCTAACGTGAGCTACAGCTTGTGCTTCCTCTGTGTAGTCCTCTGTTTGCAAATGCAAGAGACAGTGGCACTTTTGTGAATAACTCCGAAATGTTGGGTAAAGTTAGAAAATTGCACACGTGTTTGTTTTGGTAGATTAAAATGCAATAATGTTTCAAGTTTCAACAAAAGAGATTTTTGAATATTTAATTTAATGTTGCTATCGTAAGATTTTATTCATCTTTGGGTTGTTAAATAAGTATTATTTTCTCACAATTAGTCCCACTAAAAAAATAAAAAAATAAATTTACTCTGAATTTATTTATATTGTACAGTTTTATTTTTAATTAATTTAATTATTTTTAAAATGACTAAAAATGAATTATCTATTTTTCAGTTATAAATTTAAAAATTACATTGACTATTTGTTCAAAGTTCAAACTTATTTTAAAAAGAATAAGAATTAACTAAAAGTAGAGGACTCAATCTTGAAAAATACACAATAATAATAATAATAATAATAATAATAATAATAATTTTGACGAAATAGTAATTATAATTTAAAAGGTATCTATGTGTTCAAATGCAGAATGCAATAACGACACCCAGGAAAAGATGACTAACTTTTACTATTAAAATTTAGGCGACACTATATAAAATTAAAGTGTCAGTAAAAGTAATAATAAAAAATAAAAATGATTTAGCCTTGGAAAAAAAAAGTTGACATAGATTTTGGCAGAAATTTTGTCAGCACTCTTTGCATGGGGTCCTCACTCTCCGCCTCACATCACGTGTCATGCACGCATATCCTGAGGCGGCGGAGCAACTTCAGTCTTGGCTGGCTGCTCTTGACCATTAATTAATGACACTTTGCCGTTCAAGTTAAATTTACATTACTTTTTATATGTGACGTAATAGTTTGTTATTATTATTAAAATTAATTTAAATTATAAACAGAGAAGAGAATATTCATCATGAAATATAAAGATCCAATGTGAGAGTCAGACCAAATGTTTATAAATTAAGCTTGTGATTGCAAAGATTTATTAATATTTAAATCTAGATTTTTAAAATCATTCCAACAAGAATGTCAAATTAATATTTAATTCATGTAGATCCTACTATATAGTCATGATGCTTGTAACAATTTTCTAATATGTTAATTCCTTAAATAACAAAATGTCAATCTTTAAAATTGTTTTCTTGGGAATCTTTGGCAAAAAAGAATTTTTTTTAAATTCTGGTAATTTCAGCCACCAACTTTTAGAAGAACAAGAGTTAAACTTGTCTCCATGTAATAATTAATTAAAAAATTTACCCTTAAATAAATATAAATTGCAAAACAGGCCCTAATATAAAAATAAATATCATATAGTAAAAACAAAAAATTAGAGCCACACATAAGTTGTTGAAATGCTGAATTTCTGGTAAAATTGGCTTCACCTACCTTCAACCATTTTAAGCACACAAGGCTTTAAGGTAACAATCTCCACTTTATCATTCAATCTCTGACCCTTAACCTGATAAAACATTAAAAACAATTATTGAAAAGTTTATAATTTATGTAAAAAAATTCAGTTGAATATTAAAATTATATGTATAATATTAGTAAAATAATTAAAATGGTGCAGACCTCATGAGAAAAAGAACAGTTGGTAAGATGACAAGTTTGTACATTGACAGCCAATAATTTCTTCACATCCAGTATCTTGTCAGTAGAGATACCCTTCAAGAAAATCAAAATAATAAATTAATTATTATCCAACTAATTGCCATTCATTAACATTATTAATCAAAATATAGTAATGCTTAATTTAAACAAATAATAAGTTAATATACCTTGAGGACAACATGAGTATCATATGGGGTAATGACAGTGATATCAACAAGACTAGGCACCACAACTGCAAAAAAAAAATATACAAGAAAAACATCAAAGGCTAATTTCACTCCTTCAAATTAGCAACAAATATAAAAATGGTCCAAATTAATACTTTTTGATTAAAAAATCACATTTTGTCAATTTTGGAGTGGCGAAAATAACCCAAAATTGATAAAGAATGGAACTTTTTGCGATGAAATTACCTCTATCTTCTTTCCTTTTCTTATCAGACTTGGCTTTATTGGACTTGCCTCTGCCTGATCTTGGAGCCATTTTGTGAACTTAAAAAAGCTCAAAAATATGAAAGTTTTATATGTTTGTATATATTAAAAATAGAAGAAAAAGAAAGAGTTTCAAAAACCCATTTCGATGAAATCAAGAATTAAATAAATTAAAGTGAAAAAAAAGGTAATGAAAAAAGAGAATGAGAGGAGAAAGAAGAGGAAAAAGAGTGAGGTAGGAGTGAAATAGATGGAGGATTAGGGATAGGATAAGGGTTTTGGTTGGGTTTTGAGGATAGATATGTGAGAAATGGTAGCCTCTCCTTCTTGCTAAAACTTTGATTGCCCCTACCCCCTTTCTCTCTCTATCTCTATCCCAAATCATGCATATATAGTTAGTGAATTAGTGTATTATTATGTATTCATAATTTATTCTCAATTTTAGGCAAAATTGCACTATTGGTGTCTCAACTTTTCAGTTTTCTTAAGGCCAAGAAAAAACTACTAAACCGTATCTTTAGCTTTTTCGTAATATATTATTTTAGATTTTAAATTTTAATTCTTTTAAATTAGTAGTTCATTTTTTAAAAGTATATTAGATGAGAATTTTAGTTTTTTTATCGCTGAATTGCAGAAAGACTAATAACATTTTTCAAATTTATTGCTATGGTTCATCGTTTTAATTTCAAATATATAAGTGTATTAATTATAAATAAAAATAAGTGTATTTATTATATAATGATATAAACGTTTGATAGCAGTTTATCAGGTTGTGTGTTCGATTTTTTTTTCAAGAATTCCCTCTTTAATTATCAAAAAACGAGACTTATATTTATTTTTTAGCATATCAGTGATGAAAATAGATTAAATATTTATTTGTTATATTTTAGAAATTTTAAAATGCTAACATAAAAGATAAAAAATTATATATTGAAAACTTTCAAATAGTTTTTCTTTATTTGATAATTAAAAAAAATGTTTATATAAAAATTTAAATTTAATAATTTATTATTCAATGTTTATAATATTTGAACTATAATTTATTTGTTCGAAAGTTCACACATCTATTGATGTCATATTTCCTAAATTCTATATATGCAATAGAGACCAAGAACAACCCACGCAATCTTTTTAGGACAAAAACAAAACGTACGTGGACCCACGAAAGATGACCGTTGAGATTTCGACACGTGTCCAATGCTGGTGGGTTATAAGTGGTGAGATAATAAAACACATATATTAGCCGAGATGTTTTGTTTTATTTAATGTTCTGGCCTTCGGTTTTGCCTACCAAAAACTGTATAAATAGTGATTTTATCAAAAAAATTAAATTCCAATTAGGAATGCTAATTTGGCTGCATAAGAAATAGGTTAGGTTTCATTCCTTGAGAGAATCTGCCGGGTAGGAATAAAACTCGAATTTTTATTTATTAATTTTGCTAGCCGTTCATAGCTAATTAGCAATGTATTCATCGATCAGTTTAGCTACCATCTTTTTATTTACTAATTAATCAGCTGTTTACAGAGTATATGTTAGATAATCTAGCTAGTTAAAATAGATTAACTATAGAAGAAAATATATAATTAAACATGGGGAAATAGCTATTGTCAAGTTTGATGTAGATTAAGTATATAAAGGTTCAATGGTTTATGAATAAATGTTCATTTTGTCCTTTAAAATTAAAATAAAAAAATTAAATTAAAATAAACAGTATCTTTATATAAAAAAACATCATCAAAATAGACAATTTCGATAATAAAAAAACACATAGTTAAAATGAACATTTTGTCTAGATTTACCCTTTCAGTTTTAAATTGTCATATAATTCCAGCAGCTCTAATTTATATATAATGCTCCAATAATTTTCTGTCACGTCAACTGAAGTAAAATGAGTCAAATTAACTATTTACGAGTGTTTTTTTTCAAAATAATAAATTTATCCTTATTGATAGTATGTACTCCCTCCGGTCCATAATATTTGTCGCATTTAAGAATTTCTTTTGGTCCATAATATTTGTCACATTAGAGTTTCAAAAAAGCATTAATTACTATTTTTTCAAAATTATCCCTAGCAATAAATACTTTATAAGGTTAAAAGAATTAGTCAAATATAAAACAAGTGGTAATTAATATGGACAATTTAGTAAAACTATACACAAATCAAGACATATTTATTATTTTCTTAATCTATATGAAATGGTCAAATGCGACAAATATTATGTACCGGAGGGAGTACTAAATGAAGAAGATAAAATGAAATTTTATTGAATAATATATTCAGAAAATTAATGCATAAAATTAGTGTGGAAATTATCATTTTACAATATAAAACTTGGCGGTCCAAGGCCAATACTAACATAAAAATAATCAGTCCTTTTACATTCACATATTTAGTGTGCTTGCTCTCCTATCCTACGTGTGAAATTCAAATGATGCATGAGTCGTCATTAAAATTACACTCAAAATATATTCAGTTAACCTTGTACTAAAAAACAATTTGCCCTGTCAAAGCACCACTAAAATAAACGAAGTTAACAAAGGGCCTATTAATTTAATCAGTGAAATGAAATTTGACTTTTAAAAATAATTCTTTGAATTTAAGTCCTATAATAAATGAAATAGTACATGTTGAAAATATTTTGTTCTTATTATAGGTTCAATAAACTTGACTTGATTCTATATTAGTGGATTTTATTAGTAGAGGAAGGGGGCGGCTTCTGTAAATTAATTCTTACAAAATAAAAAAAATTAAACTTTAGCTTAAAAAAAATGTCAAAAACTTTCTAAATTTTTAAAAATAATAATAATAATAATAATAATATGTTAATGTAAAATTCATGGTTCAATGAAGACGGCATGTTTTATAATGCTAAGCAGTCCAAATCATAAAATTTTCAGTCAATTAATTACTACTATACTCCCGTGACTTAGGAAATACAGTTTTGAATGGCTTGAATAAATTGTCCCATTTGCTTAAAGCCAACATAATAATACTCCTTCACATTGAATTTAGATACCATCAACTTCTCTCTAAAACAAACTCTTCCTCCACTCTTACTCCTTATAAAAACAAACACATATTTTATAAATTAGAGGCATAAATTTGATCCTTTTTAGCTGAAAATTACCTATATATATGATATCTAATTATTAATTAACAAATATTTAAATTATCAGAGTTTCTTCTTTTTTTTTATCTATTTATTGGTGTATATAGAAAATTTGTGAGTCGATCGAAAAAAATTATACAACGCAACAGTTGCGTCACATTATTCGTGCAACAAACTAATGAGGCGTTTGCCAAGTGTGAACATTTAATGATAAAAAAATAAACAATAAATAAAGATTTTCTATCGCAAATGTTTATTGACTTGTTGTAAAAATGAGATGGCACATCCGTTGTGTGGGATAAACACTCCTCGATCGAAGTCTGTTGAATTTGCATATGAATGATTCTATGGCTTGATCAAGTTCTTTCTCAAGAATTTTCGGAATCAAAATATTTTTGATTTGACCAAGACTATCAAATTAATCGACAGATAAATATTATTTTGATATTTAAATAAAAGTATCGTTGTTATTTTGTTTCTGAAAATTTACTAATGATTTATTCAGGTAAATATGAAGGTACAATGAATCAAGTTTGTCATAAATATTCTAACTTTTGCGTTTTTTATTTAAGCACAATTTAAAGAACATGTCACCATATATCCCGACCTTTCATTTTGGATATATAGTTTAAGAGTCTTATACGATATTGTTTTGATCATTCAAACAGACAACGAAAAATAACACATAAAACGGCAACTGAACTATAAGATGAAAAGTTTAAAAAGGTTAGAATCCAAAGTGCAACATCAATGGCGTAGCCACACTGTGAATTAAAGGAGCATTTGCCCCTTTTTTTTTGAAAGTATAAATTTTCTAAGTAATTTTTTAAAATTTATCATGTTATTTAGACAATTACCATATCTTGACCCCCTTCATTTTTATAAATTTTATATTTTATATATTGTATGAAAAAAGTCTATTTTATTTCCATTAATTTCAATTTCTGACTATGCATCTTAACAATAGCTTCATATAAAATTATATTTAATTTAAAATAAATAAATAATCATGAAAGTTATTTTTAATTTTTACAATATGACATGGTTTGTAGCGACGAATGTCTTATTTTTTTGTTTTTTCAGAAATGAAAAGAGTCAGTATTATTCCTGACTTTAATCTTGTAAATGCGAGCTTTTTTGTATGTATAATTAAATGTGAGGGAGAAAAACACCAAAAGAAATAACTGTCATTTGCCATTAGTTGTTAGCATATCTAGGAACCACTCGTATTTCTCTAAAACAATGAGGCGTTACTTTGTACAAATGTAACCCAACATGTGGCATGTGCTATACAACTATGCTAAACAAGCTTCCATTTGTAAACTTCATAAAAAATATATTTAAATGTAAATATAAAAATTAAAATGTAACATATGATCTTTCAAACTGGTATAATTTAATAAAACATTATAAAACTACATAATAATAATAATAATAATGGAAGTAATTGGAACGGAAAAAAACAAATTGTGAATTTTCACTATAGTCTTATTTTCGGATTACAATTAAAATTTTAAATACGGAAATTTTGATCATAACTTCTTTTGATTAGATTGTGAAAACACTTGATTCATAATAGTTTTATATTCATAGGCTAGTAATCTATAAATGAAATATCCATATGATTGAAACTTTATCAAGAAATCAGAATTAATATTGTTAAATTGACTAAATAGACAAAATAAATTGTATGATGATATATTCACCAACATAAACATAAAAACCTTAAAATTTAAAAGAAAAGAATATATATATATAAGAATTCATTTGAGACATTAATTATATAAATAAGAAATTTCCCTGAAACTATTCGGAAAACAAATTAGAAAAGTATTGAAAAAAATCGAAGTATTGGACAAATTTTTTATAAAAATATCTGTAGAAATACACCAAAAAATATTAAAACATATATATAAAATAAATATAAAAAATAACACAAAGATAGCCATTTAAACACTAAAACATAAAAATACATTAAAAACACGGAAATATAAAAAATCATTTATAAAAAACTAGTCAACAGTTGATAATTTAAAAAAGACTCATTTATAAAAAAATCAACAAAAATCAACATACACTAGTCAACAGTTGATATCATCATACATTATTAATCATGTGTTGAATGCACCGTTCACCGGAAATATTTCCGGCCAAATTAAAAAACTGCAATAATGCAAAAGTGAAACAACCACTGAACAAATTGACAGGCGCATTAACAAGACCCGAGGATCTTAGGTAGCTAGCAACTTCAACTGGAGACACGTTTTTCATATAATATAGTAATATGAAGACAAACAAGTCAAAATGTTGTTTGTTTAATTCAAATTATTTGATGACATTTCTCTTCTATTTATTCATTAATTTTCTTCCACTCTGCACAACGTAACTCACAACTTTGTTGGTTTGTAATGACCTTGCATAGATAACAACAAAGGGTTTTATGAACGTTATCATATTATTTAACTCTACGTCCATCAATTTATATGCATCTCACCACCAAAATATTCACCAATCCCACTCCATATGTAACATCCTTAATATATTTATCTCATATACTGTTTTAAATTTAATTGTTTCATATTAATAAAAAAATTATAATAAACCAGTTGAAATGGTATTAAACTTTATTGTTCATTATATTTAAAATAATTTTAATTTTAACATTTTAAAAAATTAGTAAAAAGTATAGATACGTCTCTCAATTTTTATGAAAACATATTTTAAATGTTTAAATTTTAACTAGGTGTAAATCAACTCTTTAGGCTAATTGTGTTTATTTTTTCATCCAAGATATCTGTTTACACTGATTTATAAATTAAAAGATCGAGTTACACCGAATTAAAATTTAAGAGTATAAATATTTTTTCATAAAAGATTTAAAGGTTTGTTTGCATATTTTTACTAAAATAAAAACTTTTCAAATTAATCTTTATTGGGGACATAAAGGTTTCTAATTCAAAGAATTCAAAATTTTAACTCATAAAATAAGGGAGGCAATGATTAGGGATATACAAAATCGAAACTAATTCAATCAACTTAATAAATTCACTTAATACATATTGATTTTCATTTATAAAAAGAATTTAAATTTTCAGTTTGATCATGACAATAAAGCAATGTCATTTTATTTTTTAATGCATACGAACAGAAAAACCAACTAAAATTGAAAAATCAAATAAATCTAACCTGTTTATTTTAAAAAAAATATATTATTTAATCCACTATTTTGTATCACATTTTTTAACCCATTTTACGTGGCAATATTTAATTCGTCCAATTTCTCTTCAAAAATATATATCTCAAAAAACAACTTTAAATGCACCCACTATTTAATTGCCACGTCAGGTGGGTTAAGTAAGGTAGATTAAAAAGGAGGATTATGCAGCATTTTATTTTAATTTGATTTAACCCTAGCTGAGACCCCTCTCGTTTTCTTAGCTCCCTCTTACTACTTGAGTTAGACTTGAAGTGTTAGTATAAAATGTTATTTTTGTTATTATTTTTTGGCTTAATCATCAAAAAAAATTGTCACATTTTAGCATTTTTTTTAGTCTCATTCCGATGTAATTTTGTCCAATTCTCCCATATTCGCATCTTTAGATTTCAATTCCATCCTCAAGTATTAAATTGAATCTCTTCTCCATTCGATAAAAAGTTCAAATTAGTCATTTATTTTTAACTTTTTTATGTGGAAAAGAGTTCAAATGAGTATTTTATAAGGATTTTAATGAATTTTTTTCGAATGAAAAAAAATCCTATTTAATTTTGAGGATGGAATTGGAAACCAAAGGTGCGAATTTGAGTGAATTGGACAAAATTACAACGTCGAGAAGCAGTTGAAAAGGAGCCGAAAGGTGGAGGATTTGTTGGTAATTAAACCTTATTTTTTAAAAGAAAAAGTATGCACTCTTCACTTTTCCTTCCAATAACATAAGCAAAATAAATTGATTGTGGCAACATTAATTTAGAGATTTATGTGGAAGTCTCTTTCTTGGTCAATTTGTGGTTATCCATAATTGTGTCCCCATGATCTCGGCCATTTTTGGTATGGAGCTCTCTAGCTATATATGCCTAATTATATAAAGTAGGATGCTACACATATCCGAAGTCCATTCGTACTAGAGACTAGAAAGCTTTTCACTTATGTACATTTAGCAAAATTGCCAAATGTAATAGAAAAGTTTTTCCATTTCTAGTTCTTTCTGCCATGTTTAAGGTTATAAATGAAAGTTTGTTAGGATTATGGTTAAATTTTTTAACAGACTGAATTTAGTTGAATTTTCATCACCAGCAATACAACGCGTATTTGATCAAAACTACGATGAACTAGAAGACCACCATGGCCGTGGTGGAAGCAGCGCTGAACCGTGGCCGTGGTGGAAACTGTAGTAATTAAATAGAAGAAAACTATGAGAAGCATCAGGACCTTGGTGCAATCCAGGATGATGCATGACATATATAATTGTATCTTTGAGAGTCTGAGACTAATTTGATTTCTATGAATATTCATACTTAGATATGTAGAAACTTGTTTTTGGCATTAAAAAATGCAGATAACTAAAATAATGTAAAGTTCAATAATAATTTTAGATAAATATATGAACTAAATTGACTCTCTGAAACAAAATATATGAACTAAATTGACAAGATAATTAGTCGATCATTTGAAAAAATATATGAACTAAATTGAAATTCTAAAATAAACTTGCAGATTGAATCTCAATCATCACAAAAAGAACTTATAGAATTTCAAAAAATATGAGTCGAAATTCAAATAATTGAACTTATCTTAAGAGTTTAAAAGTTTAGGGTTAATTGCAAATTAAATCACGAACTTTACCCTAATTTACTATTATAACACGAACTTTGTTACTGGGAATGTCAGTAACCAACTTTCATTTTTTGACAAATTGATACACCGACTAATCATGCAACGACACGTGGCGGTACATTACAATGTCCACGTCAGTGTTTTTTTAGATCGTTGTACTTGCCAAAAAATGCAAAATTGGTTACTAACATTGTCAAATTTTAAAGTTCATGTTGTAATTGCAAATTAGGATAAAGTTTGTGATTTAATTTGCAATTGACCTAAAAGTTTATGAGTAAATTAGCTGCATAATTTAAAAAGATTGAATGTAAAAAGCTTCATTGAATGAATTTGATGACTAAATCTCCATTTAACATATCCAACGACTATAAAGTCATTTAACTATCTAATCCGCTCATGCACTTAACATGTATAATTAAAAAATCAATTAAATAAAAATAATCTAATTATTGATAAAGGAGAAGGACAATTTTTAATTTGGAGGAATGTGCTGGAGTTTGTCTTAGAGTATTTTTTCCACACAACAGATGTGTCACGTCATTTTTACAACAAGTCAATAAAACACAAGAGAGATAAAAATTAATTTTAAAAAAATTACAAAAATAATGTAAATTGTAAACAAACAAAGACACAAAATTTCAACACCTTTAAGAATACATATCAAACCAAAAAAACACTCAAAAATCGAGCAAAGCCATTGAATTTGCAAGTTCATCGCATAAACTTAATCACGAATTGGAATCTTCATCCGGTTCAACATCAAAAGAATCAAGGCAACCAAACGTTGCTTCAAAGGACTATAAACAATATTTGCGTAAAACACATACGCTGTCAATTTTATTTTGAATAAAGGATCAATTCACCCCCTCAACTTGGCACGAAATATCAAATGAGTCATTTTGGACGTTTTTATTTCAAACAGACCCGCAACTTGCGTTTTTCGCTCAAATCAGCCCCTCTGACACAAAAACACCCTAAAAAGAGAGTGAGATTGCTAATTAAGCTAATTAAGCTAATTAATTCTAATTAATCACAATTATAACCTTAATTAAACACAATTAAATTCCTAATTAAACCTAATTAGTCTAATTATTTTATTTAACCACCTAGATCTAAACCATCGGAAAAAGCCGCCGGAAACCACCCGACCCACTCCGTCACAGCCTGTCCCCCTCCGTCGCAAACCGACCCCTTCCATCAAAAACCGCTCCTCAGGCGAGGAGCCGCTACTCCTCGTCTTTGAGGAGCAGCGAGGAGCAGAGCTCCTCGCCTGAGACGAACGCTCGTCTCAGGCGAGGAGCTCTGCTCCTCGCATAAACGCAGATCTGCTCTTACGAGCAAATCTGCTGCTCCTCAGGCGAGGAGCAGCAGCTCCTCTCCTGAGGAGATGGTGGGGACTGAGGTAGTGGGGCACGGAGGCGACGGCGACGGACGGCGGCGGTCGGAATAAAGAGAAAGAAGAAGAAGGAAAGAAGAAGAAGAAGAAGAAAGGTGGGAGAAGAAGAAGAAGGGAAAAAATACAAAAAAATTCTTTATTTTTGATTAAGAATTAAATTAGTTATTGAATTTTTAACTATTAAAAGTTGTAATTGAAAATTAAAATTATTAAGTATTAATTTAAGAGATAACTAAAATATTGAGGGTTTTTTTTAAACTTTTTCATTTTTTTCGGGAGAGTGTAACACACTTGCTTAGCTGAGAGTGGGGGGGGGGGGAGGGTTTTTTGACCGAAAAACGCAAGTTGCGGGTTTGTTTGATCCAAAAATGTCCAAAATGAATTTTTTGATATTTCGTGCCAAATTGAGGGGGTGAATTGATCCTTTATTCATTTTATTTTTATTATTTTAACTCAGTTTATTTTAATTATTTATGTGTTTTTATACGTAATCACCTAGATTGCATGCTAAGCTTTTATGGATTAAAATACTATTATGATATTTATTTTAATATTTCACAACTTTGATTTGTAAGGTTTGCCAAATTCAGCTCCACTTTTTTTCACTATAGTTTTCTATTTCTATAGTTGGAAGATATGAAACTTCATTAAAAGGATAACTTCTTATAAAAATCTCGATTTCAGCCACATCATTTGTTTATAATTTTCTATATAGTCCATAAGACTCTACAATATTTATACATTAAACTGATTATTAAATTGGAAACTTCTTATAAATGTTTTTGCGAGCAAACCGTGAATGAAATTTGTAAGTCTCTCATGTGCATGTAGTGACTAAAGTAATTAGTTTTTAACTTCATTAATGGGTTACTTGAAAAGATTAAAATAACAAATCATCATAGGCAGTAAAATATGTTTTATTCAAGACTGAAAGTACATATAATTTTTTCTTTCTGTTATAGAAAAATAATATAAAGATAAAAAGACTGAGAGGCTTGTCCATTTTCATGCATTCCCCCAATCAATATTACAGTGTGTAATATAAAGTAATTAGAATGATAGACTAATGTTACAAAAATTCACAAACTTTACACGTTTTTTTAATTTAATCACGTTTTTTAAAATTTCTCATAAAAATACATCAACTTTCATTTTTTTTTCCAAATTCATACACGGTGCTGACGTGACACACATTCATTGGTGCAATTTGTTGAGGTGTAAGTCATTGTTAACCAATGAATGAGTGACATGTCAGCACCGTGTATGAATTTGAAAAAAAAAAAGTTGGCATATTTTTATGAAAAGTTTTTAAAAACGCGATTAAATTGAGAAAACATGTAAAATTGACGAATTTTTATGACATTAACCTTAAAATGATTTATCACTAAAAAGTCGAGAGATGGTAAAATTGGACATGCTACACTACTTTTAATAGCTAAGACCCCTGATTGAAAGAAAACAAACTTAATATAGCACATTATGAAAAATAGATAACTTCAGAAGCTATTTATGTACTTTTCCTTAATATGATACTTCCGACTTCTGAGTCAGAGAGTCGTTGCACTCTCCAAACCCACACACCTGCGATTTCCCATTCTAAAACCTCGCGCCAAAAAAAACCCACCGCCGATAACACTCACCGGCGACGAAAATGCCGGAGTTACCGGAGGTAGAGGCGGCGAGAAAAGCAATAGAAGAGAATTGCTTAGGAAAGAAGATCATAAAGGCCGTTATAGCGAATGACACCAAAGTCATAGACGGCGTTTCTCCGTCTGATTTCGAGGCGGCTCTTCTAGGCAAAACCCTGATTTCCGCTCATCGTAAAGGGAAGAATCTCTGGATCCAGCTCGATTCCCCTCCTTTTCCTTCATTTCAGTTTGGTACTTATTTCAATTTTTCCATGCAAATCATTATTTTTAGGATCGGCATTTTGGAGATTTTGACGGCTTTTTCTGTTAGGGTTTCAGGAATGGCTGGTGCTGTGTATATTAAGGGAGTTGCTGTTACTAAATATAAAAGGTGAGATTTTTTATTGTCTTTGTTAATTAAGTTTCATATTTGGTTACTGCTAATTTAATGAAAGAATATTGCAATTATTTTAATTTTTTTATGAAAACTGACAGTTTATGCATAAAATTTAGGTAACACTTTTTCTTGTGTTGATTTATCATACTGATATTTATATAAAATTTATTAGCAATTTCATAGTCGTATTAGATAGTGTAATAGAGTATTTCTTACAGGTCTGCGGTGAACGACAATGATGAATGGCCATCCAAATATTCAAAGCTGTTTGTGGAAGTAAGAATAAGCTCAATTTTATGAGTTTGAATATTTTGCATTTTGGGTACACATGCGTTGGTTGGATATAAGTAGTATTTTTTTTATATACTTATATCAAACTGCGAATTCTATGCTTAAGGTAGTGAACGTTTTTGGTCCAATGGTGCATATTATGGTTTGATGTAAAATAATTCAACGGGGTTTTCTTTGATATGGGACAGGGTGTATTATGATCATGTGCTTCGCATTTTGTTATAGTACAAGTATATTCACTCTACACTTATGCGTTTTCTTCTGTCTTTAAGGTATATTAGATTATTTAGAGTGTTTTGGAGATAACAGAATAAAGCCTTACTTTTTTGGGTTGGCTTAAAAAAAGTATGCCTTAAACAACCTATATAGATAGATTAAATGAGGTCTATGTGATGTTCTTTAGTATGAAATGCTGAAAATTGTTACTTATACTTGATGTTAACTTTTATGGATGCATGTAAACATGAGTTATGGTCCTAGACATGGTGAGGAAGCATGCATCTATCATCTTTTAGTATTTAACCCTCAATTTACCAGCAAAGTATGTGATACAGCTAGATGATGGTCTGGAGCTGTCTTTCACGGATAAAAGGCGATTTGCAAAAGTTCGCTTGCTCAAAGATGTAATTATCTTTATTTTTCTATTTAAATTATCTGTGATTGTCCAACTTCTTTGACATAATTTAACTTTTTTTTACTAATTTCTTTGTTATCTTGTGTATTTTCTTGGTGTAGCCTGCGTCTGCGCCTCCAATATCCGAGCTTGGCCCTGATGCTCTACTGGACTTAATGACAATTGATGAATTTCACGAATCCTTGCGCAAGAAGAAAATGCCTATCAAGGCTCTGTTACTTAATCAGGTTGGGAAATTTTGTTTATTCTGTCTACATATTTCCAAGACAAAACAGACTTTGGAGAAATTTGTTTATTCGTGCAGCTATTATAGAATTTTGTTTATTCTGTCTACATATTTCCAAGACAATACAGGCTTTGGAGAAATTTGTTTATTTGTGCAGCTATTATAGTATTATTGCAAGTATACTTTAGAGTACTGACTCTAGCCTATGCATGTCACTGCAGAGTTTTATATCTGGTATTGGCAACTGGATTGCAGATGAAGTGCTATACCAAGTAAGACCACTTCCACACTGATGCTAAGTTGGTTTTTCTAATAAAATTGGAACTCCAGATATGCTCAATGTTTCCACCTATACTATGGCTGGCAGTTTGAAGCTCATATATGTTTCTTTCAATTATTTTTGGCTAAACGTAGGCTTAAGAACTCATTCTCCTGCTCTTCTAGCTTTACTTCTGAAATATTCAGAACAACGTGAAATGATTATTCTCTTGTGTGAAACTTAGGAATTTCTAATTGACATATATATCTCAGAAATCTCAGGAGTTTAAGGGAAAACTTGTTTGCATAAGTTTATGCAACTTAATGGAGTCATTGGAATGGATAAATAACAAATTCCTGTGCCAGCAACTTAAATTAAATCCTTTAAAATTTGGAAGAGTTAGAAATGCATTCAAATATAGGGAGAAATGAGTAAATTTTATCCAGACATTATTCATGATTACAAAAGACAAAGATTATTGGAACACAAGCAATTAGCAAGGAGTTTTTGGTCAGTCTTTATATGAAGGCTGAAACAGTGGGGGAGAAGGAATATTGTTGGTATAATGCAATAAATACCACAACTTTATGGGGTTTGAGTTTTATGGTTCTCATCTCATTCCTCTTGCCTTAAGTCGGAGTTCACTGATTATGTTTTTACGCTGTATCAGGCCAGAATTCATCCAGAGCAAAGTGCTTCCAGCTTTTCCAGGGAAAATTGTGCAACTTTACTCGAGTGCATCAAGGAGGTAGGAGAGATCATGCTGCTTTACAGTAGGAGTCTTATTGTTCATTCTATTTGTAAAACATGCATTTTTCATGGAAAAGTAGAAGATAATATATGTAGGTTATTCAATATGCGGTTCAAGTTGATGCTGCATCCAGTCGCTTTCCTCTTGATTGGTTATTTCATTTTCGATGGGGCAAAAAGCCTGGAAATGTTAACGGTAAGTTACCTTTGACGAAATAATTATTTTACAGGTAATTGAAAAAGCAGTAGAAGTTGGGGCAGATAGTAGCGAATTTCCCCATAACTGGATTTTTCATTCCCGAGAAAAGAAGCCTGGGAAAGCATTTGTTGATGGTTTGGCTGCTGAACTACCTGATATATCACATTATTTTCCATTTAACCCATTGTTTACCTTCCTATCAATACTGGTTTCTCTTTTTCTCTTCATACGTTTATTCCCATTTTAAGAGTTGAAAGAACGTTTTCTATTAATTTGATATTGTGGTTTGATTCGACTCGCCAGTATCTGTTTGTTCATTTATCAAGATTGGATCACATGCTAGTATTTATCAAATTTTTGGTTATGGCAGGGAAGAAAATCAATTTTATTACCTCCGGTGGTAGGGTAAGTAGTTGATTTTTTGGTCTGACCATATCTACCTAACTGGCAAACAACATGGTTCATATTTGACTTCTATTTCTGGTTTCAGACAACAGCCTATGTACCAGAATTACAAAAGCTGAGTGGAGACCAAACTAAAAAAAGAAAAAAGGGCGAGAAGGATGATGAAGAAGTTGAAGGCGAGGATGTCGATGATAATAACGCTTCAAGCTTGGAACCTGAAGCTCCTAAAACAGCTAAATCAAAGAGAGAATTGAAGCCTAGAGGTCGTGGTAAGAGGCTTTCAGCAAAGCAAAAGTCTAAGGGAAGTGATGATGAGGAAGATAACAACGGTGCTACTAATAATGCTAATGATGAGGATGATGAAGACGAAGAAAGTCAGAAGAAGAAACCAGAGAGCATCAGCACTGATGAATACGCCAACGCGAAGACCGTATCCAACGAGACCGCAACCAATGGCAACATTAAGAAGCTAAAGAAGAAAGCCAAGTAGAGTATTTTGAAGACATCAGAAATTGCTGTGCCATGGAAAGGTGAGCAGTTTTTGCAAGTTTTGATGGACAGTTTTTGGGATGGCTTATGCAAAGATTGTCCGTTTAGTGATACTTTTGGATGAACACTCGATGAGGTCATGTAAATTTACAAATTTGATCTCATTGTGCTTTTTAAAATTAATTGCAGCTAGTTTTGTGGTCAAGTGATCATATTTTTGGCCTAAAAACAAGTGAAACTTTCTATTTAAGTCAACTCTTTTGGTAAATTTGCAAAGAATAGTTTGCGTTTATGGTATCATAGAGACAGGCAATAGCCAGTTTTTTTCTTCCGCAAACGATTTGACATAGGTAATTTATATAATCCACTAAGCATTGAAATAAGGGAACATTGACATTCATCAAACTAGTAAGAAATATTTCTAAAACGATCAGTCTATTTCTATTATTAATTTAAACTTGGAACAAAAAGAGACCAATTTTTTTACATATGTATTTGAAATAATGCAACATAAAATAATCTTGTCCAAGGCTGGAAGTAGAATGCACTCCATACTTGATTACTAACTGCATTTGGATTTGCTATTTTTCGGAGTCCGGTATGGTCATCAAGAGTACGGAGGGTTGTGCGTTACAATTTGTTGACAGAGTCCGTACATCAATCCTTCATAGCCGTTACAGTACCTTTTGACATAGCCGCTGTAATAAAAGCTATTGAACCCGATGGCATAGACATCCATCAATGTCATGAAACATTGTAGAGTTAACAAGCTGTCAGATCCTGCTTGATGGCTCTTCCCAACAACTCGACAAACATTCAGTAAATTTGCAATCTTTTCTAATCCACCGTATAATCCGTTGAAATAGCTCATGAGTTTCAAATCATAAATCCTATATCCCAAATAATATCTTACTAACCCTAAAAACGACCCTATGTCATCAGGCAACTTTTTCTTACTTAAAAGTTTGACTAAAAACCCCAAATCATAACAGCCGTGAAAAGTGATCCAAATCAAGTTCGAATATCTGTTCATAACCAATCCAGTACTTACTAGTAACCTTATGAATTCTGAAGAATGAATGCCCTTTTCTCTAAGCATTTTAAAATCCATTCCTTGTTTCTCAAGGAACTTAATAGATTCCTCATCGTTTAAATCACGCTCAAGATCGAAATCACTAAAGTTGAATTGCCACATATAGTAAAATCCCGTACCGAAGCTTGGTAGAGTTCCATTAGCATCACTAAGAGTCAATCCAAACTGAAGAACTTTTAGTTCATCGACGTTCCTTTTCATTATAGAATAAATATCCTGAGGTGAGGCTTGTGACAAAAACTCCTTTTTAATGGTGGACTTGTAAACTGATCCGGGATATTCCGTGTCTAGCGAAACGACGCAGAAATAGGGCAAGCAACTCTTTATGAGTGAGAACTCATACTTTAAATTATTCTTCCAAACTTGTCGGAGAAGGACAGATTTTTGCAGCATTGTATCTAACTGAGGTTTTTCTTAAAATCTGATAATATTGGGCAGAGGTTTTTGAAAGCAAAGAAATTAAACTGAACATGAAGTAGAAAAAAGTTAGAATGTGTGGTATTTATAGGGAAACTTTTGAGCCTGGAATGGATTTCCATATCCGATCAGAATCAGGAGATTAGTAGTGTTCATAATCCTCTTACGAAGAGGAAAAAGCTAGCAAAGTTTGATCCGAATATAAATGTAATTTGGAAAGCCATCTACAAGAAAATTTCATCTCCAAATCGGAAAATCTAAGAATTTCTCAATAAAATAATATATAACTTATCGTTGGTGTTATTAATTGTAATAAAAATATGCATTATGTCACTTTCGGCTAATTCCATTGGATGGATTAATTATTGAGAGATTTAAGAATTTACCTAAAAATAAAAATAATAGAATTTTATACCTCAATAAGAAAAAGTTAGTATAAATACCTCACTGTTTTAACATTTTTATGATTTTACTCTCCTTATTTGATTGTTTATAATTTTACTCTGACACATATCACACATTGCACATGCTCTCTATCTCTCTCCACGTGGTCCCCTTTTCTTTCTTTTTCTTTTTCTCTCTCCACGTGGTCCCCTTTCTCTTTTTTTTCTTTTTTTCTCTCTCCACGTGGTCACCCCTCCTCTCTCTCTCTCTCTCTCTTTTTCTCTCTCGTATGACGTGACATACCTTATTTATACCCATTACAAATTATTCACAGGTTTAAACTTCCTTTTGTTTATTTCTTTTTTGTGATTCATTTCTTTTTCTTTTTTCTTTTTTCTTCATTGATTAAATTAATAAAATTGCAGATTACACATTATTAAATAAATTAAAAAAAAAATTTCATTTATTTCAGTATCAAATATTTTCTAATTTAAAAATATATGCTAATATTTAAATATTTTATTATATTAATAGCATATTCAAAAACTATATGAACTAAATAAAAAATCACAGTATCACATTATCATATGATTATCACAGCTTCATCTTAGCATGTAATTATCAGTTTGTGATATTGCATTGTCATCTTATTATCATGTCATTATTCAAAATTGTATATAACTGATCATTATATGATAATGTGATGATACTGCTGCATAATGTAAGACAAAATCACATTATCACTTTATCATATGATTATCACTGTATCACATTATCATATGATTATCACATTTTCATCTTAGCATGTAATTATCAGTCTATCATATTGCATTGCATCTTATTATCATGTCATTATCAGTACAATATGTAGCAGATTATTATATGATAATGTGATGAAACTGCTGGATAATATTAGACAAAATCAGAGTATCATATTATCATATGATTATCAAAGTATTACATTATCATATGAGTATCACTGTATTATCATGTTGTTATCATAACACTGTATAAAGAAAGATTTTCAAAAAAAAATTGATTATCATGTTGTTATCACTGTATAATCATGTTGTTATCATAATATAATCATATGATACCGAGATGATAATGTATTATTGTACCTAAATAATAATGTTATGACAACGACATAATAATAAAATTATGATAACAGTATGATAATATGATACCTATATGAAAATAATTACATAAAAATTATGATAACGAGATGATAATGTGAAGAAAATAGTATGGTAATGAAGTATAATAAGGTCATATTATCATACTATAATCTTCACTTTATCATCTTATTATCATAATTTTTTTGTAATTGTTTTTTTCATGCATGTATCATATAATTATACTATTATCTTCACATTATCATCTCGTTATCGTAATTTTTTTGTAATTTTTTTTTTCATACAGGTATCATTTATCTTTACATTATCATCTCATTATCATAATTTTCTATAAATTTTTTTACATATTATCATAATTTTATTATTTTATTATCATCTGGTTATGATACTGGTGTCATGAATCTTTTTGTAATTCTATTTTCACGTACGTTATCATCCAGTTATCATAACATTATCATAATTCATTATCATACTCCAGTGTTATGATAACGACATGATAATCAGACACTATTTTATCATACATTATCATATATATCATCATATATGTACCATAAATATTATCATCTCGTTATCATATGACACTATTTCTGTAAAATATTTTTCATGTAAATATCATATTATCATACTGTTATAAGCTTATAATTATATTATCATAAAAACATTATCATACTATTATCATTATCGTACATTTGTATTATCATAATCTTATCATAATCATATAATTAATGTCATGCGACATGATAATAACATGATAATCATACGCTGTTTTTTAATAAAAAAATTGATTTTTTCTGCAGTGTTATGATACTTGCATGATAATGCAGTGATGATACTCATATGATAATCAGAAGCAGTTTTTTTCCAGAAAATCATTTTTTGTGTATAAAAACGTCTTTAATGCAGATTTTTAGATCTAAAATTGAAAAAATTCAAGATTAATTATTTAGATCTGAAAGTTAAACAAATCGTATTATTCACCACGAGTCAAGAAAAAATGCTAAAATTGAATATGAAAAACGGCTTAGCAGCGGCAGAATGATGGCGGAGCGACGACGGAATGATGATGAAGAAGAAACAAAAATGAAGAAGGAATGAAGAAGAAGAAGAAAATGAAGAAAAACAATGGCGGAAAAAAGAACAGAGAAGGACAACAAAATGAATGGAGAAGAAAGAGAAAAGGAGAGAGAAAAAAAAAATGAATGACAATTGTCAAATATGGTTAGAGTAAAATAATAATAAAAGGTAGGTATAATTATAATATAAATAGGTGTTAGAGTAAAAAAATAAAAACATTAAAATGGTGAGGTATTTTCTCTATCCTTTTTTTGTTGAGGTAGGAAATCATATTATTTTCAAAAAGAGAGTATTTTTTTCTAATTTTCTCTTAATTATTTAATTGATTAATAAGTTAAAAAAACAATTGATTAATAAAGTTCTTTTTCTTCTGATAGAACATATTCGATTATCAAATAGACTAACCGTTAATTTGGATTTAAAAAATTCATTTCATTTAAATTTGAAAAATATTATATGAGACATTACTATAAGTTTTCATCTTATTAATAATATGGATTATTTTGCTACATGTCATTTAGAAAAGAAATTTATATAAAATTTGAAAAAAAAGGTAAATAAATTTTACATAATCTATAAAACCTAATTAAAAAAAGGGGTAATGTCATAAAAATTCACGAACTTTACACGTTTTCTCATTCTAATCATGTACTTTAAATTTTCTTACTTTCATGCACGAACTATCACTTTTTCTCAAATTCATGCACGGTGCTGAGGTATCACGGCTCCAATGGAGTAATTAGCTGAGGTGGATGTCATTTTACACCAATGAATGAGTGCCACCTCATCACGGTGTATGAATTTGGGAAAAAGTGGTAGTTCGTGTATGAAAATGAGAAAATTTAAACTTCGTGATTAAAATGAGAAAACGTATAAAGTTCGTGATTTTTTTTAACATTAACCCTTAAAAAAATTATTCTATTTGATTTTGACTTGAATTAATTTTAAGAATTCATATTTTTTTAAAAATAATATTAATGTCTTCAATCTAATATTGAATAACTGCAATATATTTTTTGCAGTTTACTCTTTTAGAAATTTCTTATGTTAAATTTTTGGATTTATCTTTTCAATGATCTTTTTATATTTCCTCGCAAATTTGCTTCTAAATTTATCTTGTTATAAGTGTGGATCAAGTACCATGGTTGTCACTTGTCAATACTTTACGATATTAGTCAACTTTTCAAGTTTCAACCGAGGATTGGATAAAATTATTGATATTCTTAAACGAAGGATCAGATTACCGAAATTATTTATTTGAATAATATAAAAGAAATAATGAAAAGAGCCAAAAATATCCTAAACTACAATATCCATGGGTTCAATTCATCTTACGAGAACTCCTCCTTCCCCATTTATATATAAAAAAAGTACTTAGTTAAACGTATAAATACTTTAATGAAAAAAAGTACTACAATATCCGTGGGTTCAATTCATCTTACGAGAACTCGTGATTTTTTTAGGAATTAACCCTATTTTTAATGACGTATTGTAATGTGTTTTTTTTTCTATGGATGAAGTGATCTAAAAATTTCTGGTTCATCATACATGTTTGGCATGAGTAGGCTAAGAAGTTTTCAGTTTGAGCATGTATTGAATAAATAAAAGGATGAATATGCATAATCATAAGCTTAAATGCCTTCCCTGATTTACATATAATTAAGAAAGAAAATTCTGATGTGATGGTACAATGTACATTCTCTTTTGTTTTCTACTTTTCATGTCTTCTCTGCTCTGCTCAAAATCTGCAGGACATATGGAGAGTGCAATTGAACATCTTGGAGTTATTAGCTCATGTGGTACTATATGGTTGCCTCTAGCATCAATTTGATAGCGCCGGAACTTCAATTATATTAAAGTGATACCGTAAATTTAATTTACATTTCAAGCGAGGGTCCTTGAACAAATTCCGGGAAATGTAAGCTGGCGCTATAAGTTGAATTCAGAAGAACACTCTCAAGGCATCCACAACTTTCTCAGGCCTGTCAGAATCAGGTAAAAGTTCGGTATGATGATGGGAAAAAAGGTACTAGAACAGAATATGTTTGTATAGAGATTTAGGCAGCAGATTTTACCAGTCCTCTTGTGGCATATGGCCAGCTCCTTCTATCAACTTGAGCTTTACATTATCAGGATTTGCTTTCTGAAATTCTTCTGCAATGGATTGAGGCAAATATTTATCCGACATTCCCCATGCAAGAAGTACAGGTTTATCCCATCTGAAGAATTTTATGATGCACAAACACAAAAGTGAGGAAGTGTGATCAAAGTTTTCGACATTTTAAGACTCGGAAAAAGCAGTATGAAACCATTATTACCTTCCTGAGGCAAAGCCATCAGCTATTTGGCTTAGAATATCTCTAAATTTAATCTTCTTTGCAGCCTCAAGAAGAGCTTAATCAGCAAAAGTAAAAACATATGAATAGATTAGTTCCTTAGCTAATGGATATGTAGCATGGACACAGATACGAGAAAACTGGACTGTTGGACACAAACACCTCGAAACGGTGTTATTTTAAGATTTCCAATGTTAAAAATGAAGTTCCACATCTGAAACGCCATGTTTCCAACACGTTTGTGAAACAGAAAACATTGATTGAATAAAGTGTCTGTGCTACTTGCATAGACATGATAAAATTTTGCAATGCATAGCGATGAACACTTTTCTTTCAGCTGCCAATGAAACTATAATGTAGTGTCAAATCTTACTAAATGCATAAAGAATAAGAAAAGAATTACACACCAAATCCTGGTCCGCTGCTGGACAAATAAGGTAATCGATAAACATCAGCCTTTTCCAGCTTCAGGACATATCTGCAGAAATGATTCTGGGTTTGTATGAGGACAATATCTATTACAGGTAGGTAGTAATAACATCAGCTACTTAGACAATGAAAATTAATCATTTTATCCTGCAACAACAAATTCTGACTTCAAAATATCAACCGAGTTTCATATTCATGTCGCTGCCCCATGTTACACGGAAACAGAAATGATGAAACAAAAAAAAACAGAAATGATGCAATGTTTTGGAATTTTAGAAGCATTTTCGGAAATGAAAACTAAAATCTGAAATGTAGGACTCGATAAGTTTCCGTGCAACATAACTGCTGCCTCATAGCATTGTTCACTTGTTTTTGGGAACTATGCAAGGAAACTACAGAGGCTGAAAGAAGCCATAGGAAACTGTATCCACTTATAAAGTAATCAAGTTACTGAGAGCTCTATTGAAATGCAGGATGTTCAATTTGAAGTTGGAAGATTTCAGAATTGAGTTATTATTTGGATACATACGGGCTACCTCCTTCGATAAAGCGTTCAGCCTCAATAGCATTTTGACATGTAAATTCACCCAAGAGGGGAATCCTGGACGGTTGGGCAAAACAAATAGTTAGACATTAAAATACAACAGAAAATGTTATTATGCTTGAATAAGTATGAAAGAGTAAGATATAAAATACGATAAGATGTTCATACGATCAAGTAATCTTGAGAATGATAGAATACCTTAGCTTTTGTAATAGTCCAGGAACAGGAGATGAAACTGTTACTGGACTATTTAGAATGGCAATCTTTGATATCTTACTGTTGTTTTTCAGTGCCCAAGTCAATCCATATGAACCTACAAGAAACCCCTTTTGGGGAGAATATCATAAGCACAAATTAGGCACATAGTTCTGCTTGAGCTTAGCATTGAAAATTTCATGATGACTTATGGAAAAACAGATGGTCAGTACCTGAACAACAAGAAAGAAAGGAGATTGAATTTCCAGCACTTCTAACAATTTGTCCAATGCTTCATGATACTCTTCCTCTGCGCACCACGATTATGCAAATGTGAGGTGCAACATACAAGAATGATGCTACCGTGTTATAAAACAATGTTGCACGGAAACTTCTCCAGGGTTACGTTTTGGCGTTTCGTTTACATTTCTGAAAACGCTTTTTGAAACTCCGTAATTGGGTTATCACAGTCTCTAAACTCGTTAATTAACTTAACTATAGGGAGTATTTATTCATATTCAATTAAGATGACTAAGTATAAGTTAATTGATACTAACGCACAAGATCAAAGACCGGGATGTCTTCACCCTTTGCTCATAAAGTAAAGGACTCGAGTGCTTAACACAAAAGCAAAACCTGTGTAATTGAAACCATATCCTGGCTGAGGCTTGTCGCTAAAACCAAAACCAATCCAGTCAGGTGCAAAGCAGTGAAACCCAGCATCGGACATCTATGCAACAAAGCAGAAAAACACCAAAAATAGTTGAAGAAAATGAACAGATAAGCTTGAATCGAATAAGAAAAGCAACTCCATTTCACCTATTCAAATATCTATATCACAGCTATTCAAAGGAAGTACAAAAACTAACCTGAGACATCACAACCCGGTAGCTAAAAGATTGAGTAGGAGCACCATGAAGGAACACAATCGTTCCTCGACGGCTCATAGACGATCCTGCATAAGCCAACAAACCATTTTTCTAAAACTATAAAATGAAAGAATCAAATTAAAAAACGTTTCCAAAACAAGAAGATATACCAGTTTCTCTAACAAACCAGGTAAACTTTCCGGATTTAACGTAAGAACCATACTCCTTGCCCTTGTCTTCTATCCTCTACAATCAAAAAGTATTATTCCATGTTCAAAACAAATCTTTTACTTGAAGTTATGTATGTGCAAGTAAAAACAGGAGCTTACATAAAGCATTTGACCAACATTGCCATCCTCGGCCGGGGATTCAGGGAGCTGGATGGCGCTACGGCTAGATGGATTATCAGTCACAAACCCGAAAGGATTAAAGGCTTGCGGATCATCTGACTCTTTGTTTTTGCTGCTTTCATTGTTGGAGGCATTTACAGTCACTCTTCTTTTAATGGCCAATGTGTTTCTGTGGGTTTTGATGTTTAAGACAGAAGTGTTGATGGATATAGAAGGTGGTAATGGAGAGAGCAGAGTCCTGGTCATTTGGTCTGTTGCTCTGCTTGTGTTTCTGTACAGCCTAGAGGAACACCTCTTGATTTTTTCTAACCAACAAATGTACACCACTCTTTGGACTGTCTAGTTTCTGTGGCTGCATATGTTTGCTGACTTGTAAATTGTAATATATGCTGACTTGGATTTTCATAGCCTCACGAGTTTTCTTATTGGATCAAATTGATTCTGCACAGATTTTAAATTTAAATTTTATGTTCATTTTATTAAACGAACGGAGCGTAAATATAATGTTGGTCGGCTATTTACGTTCACCATCATCTTAAATATGGACTCGTGTAATAGTCCGTGAATAATCTTTTAATAGTCTATTACGAACTTGTTTATGTTCATGAACTCCTTTAATAGTCTATGAACAGACTTGTTTATAAAGTCCATTAATAATTTGTGGACAGATTCATTAGAAGCTCAATTAAGAATTTGGTGAACTAACTCATAAAAATTCAATAAAGGTTTCGCAAACTAATTCCTATCTGAGCTCGGTTATACATTCACAAATTATGAACTCGTATATAAGCTCTTAGCATCTAAATGAACAAAACATAAAATGAATAAGCATTATATAAAACCGAACATGGACACCTCTATCAACTTCTAACCTAATGCCAAACTGCTTAAAAGAGAAAACTCAAGCACTTAATACTTTGTGGTTTCAGTTAAAAAAAAAAAATTGACTATATACCACCCAGCAGTTAGTCGAACATAAAATTCTTTTAGGAAATATGCATCAAAGATACAGTCGTTTCCTTGTTTTCTAACTAATCAGCAACTTCCCACATTACTAGAAACAGAAACAGAAACATCACCATTCATCAACGCTAGCATATCAACAGATAACTCCATAGAGATCAAGCATAGACCGACGGCTCAAAAGAAAATAGTGCAAGTCAAGCAAACTTTATTACATTGCAAATGCCCGCATAACGGGGACTCCAAAAGTTCTGAAAAACATAACAGAAATAGCAAATTTGAAAGAGTTTGAAACTTATTAACATCAATAAAAGACAGCATTAAGGACCGACAATCAGTGAACACTTAAGATAATTCAGAAGCCACCACGAAGGCGGAGGACGAGGTGCAGGGTAGACTCCTTCTGGATGTTGTAATCAGCAAGGGTCCTCCCATCCTCGAGCTGCTTCCCAGCAAAAATCAACCTCTGCTGGTCCGGTGGGATACCTTCCTTGTCCTGGATTTTAGCTTTCACATTGTCAATTGTGTCTGAACTCTCCACCTCCAAGGTAATGGTCTTCCCTGTAAGAGTCTTCACAAAAATCTGCATGCCACCACGTAGGCGGAGAACCAAATGAAGTGTGGACTCCTTCTGAATGTTGTAGTCAGCAAGGGTGCGACCATCCTCGAGCTGCTTCCCTGCAAAAATTAACCTCTGCTGGTCTGGTGGGATTCCCTCCTTATCCTGAATCTTGGCCTTCACATTGTCAATAGTGTCAGAACTCTCGACTTCCAAGGTTATTGTCTTGCCAGTAAGGGTCTTCACAAAGATCTGCATGCCACCACGAAGACGAAGCACCAAATGCAGTGTGGATTCCTTCTGGATATTGTAGTCTGCAAGGGTGCGGCCATCCTCAAGCTGCTTTCCTGCAAAGATCAGCCTCTGCTGGTCTGGAGGGATCCCTTCCTTGTCCTGAATCTTAGTCTTGACGTTGTCAATGGTATCTGAGCTCTCAACCTCAAGGGTGATTGTTTTGCCAGTAAGAGTTTTCACAAAAATTTGCATGCCACCACGGAGACGAAGCACCAAATGTAGGGTGGACTCCTTTTGAATGTTGTAATCAGCGAGGGTGCGACCATCCTCCAGTTGCTTACCAGCAAAAATCAGCCTCTGCTGGTCTGGTGGGATCCCTTCCTTATCCTGGATCTTTGCCTTGACGTTGTCAATGGTATCAGAGCTCTCAACTTCCAATGTGATAGTCTTGCCAGTGAGGGTTTTTACAAAGATTTGCATGCCACCACGAAGGCGAAGAACCAAGTGAAGGGTGGACTCCTTCTGAATATTGTAGTCAGCAAGTGTGCGACCATCCTCCAGCTGCTTACCAGCGAAAATCAGCCTCTGTTGGTCTGGTGGGATTCCTTCTTTGTCCTGAATCTTAGCCTTAACATTGTCAATGGTGTCTGAGCTCTCAACCTCCAGAGTGATGGTTTTTCCAGTGAGAGTTTTCACAAAAATTTGCATTCCACCACGAAGACGGAGCACCAAGTGAAGGGTGGACTCCTTCTGAATATTGTAATCAGCAAGCGTGCGGCCATCTTCTAGCTGCTTGCCAGCAAAGATCAGCCTTTGTTGGTCTGGAGGAATACCCTCTTTGTCTTGGATCTTAGCCTTGACATTGTCAATGGTATCCGAGCTTTCCACCTCAAGGGTGATTGTCTTGCCAGTCAGAGTTTTCACAAAAATCTGCATCTGAAAGATATAAATTATTAGCCTCAGCCATCAATTAACATTAAACAACTAAAGTTCCACTGGTACAGCAAAGTGTACTCAAACAACCAAATAACCACTTATTATACAAATTTAAAAACCAAATAGATTCTCTAATTTCTCAAAAATAATAATAATTAGATTCTTTAAAAAGCACCGACTTATCATTAAATCATATCCAGTTCAATATGATTCAAAACAACAAACTTGATAAAAAAACATTGGCAAAGATTGTTTTTCCGAACAAAAATCATATTATACAGGAACATAAAACAAAATAGATTCTCTAAAAAGCACCCTGACGTATCATTAAATTATATGTGCTTCAATATGCATCACAATAACAAATTGCATCAGATTTTATGCTCCCTCAACCCAATCATATAAGTTTTTAAATATTTTTGATCCAATACATAAGAACTTAAAAACAGCAAATTGAAAATAATTATACACAAAAAATCAGGTTAATTTACACACCACAACCAAAGAAGCCTAACAATCCGAGATCAATAACCGTTCAAGATCAAACCCTAATTATTTTAAAATAACACCTAATTCAATCAAACTCTATAAACCAGAAATACATCAATCCAAATCACGCGTAGCAAATTACATAGACAGCTCTAGCAAAAAATAGAACCCAAATTAACAGAAGACGCATAAATTTATGAGATCTAAACATAAAATCAAAATCAAAAGCTTCAAAATCATCAATACATAAAATCCAAAATCATCCAGATAATATTAATTAACTAACTGAAAACGTAAAATAAAAAATAAAAATAAAAAATAAGGCAATTAAGAAGAGGAACTTACTTTGTTGGAGTCTTGAAATTGATGTTTACGTTTAACTTTTTTTCGATTTCTTTTGGTGTGAAAAATTTGGGGAAGGAGGAGCTGAATTTATAGGAGGAATTGCCTTTACTAAATGACCAAACTGTCCTTAGTCAATTATTGGAGGAGTCTGAGGTGGCTTCCCTTCGTCCACACGTCACTGTTCAGAATTAGGATTGGAGATTACTTGGCTAAATCTTTTTTTAGTTTCGTTAGTTTCCTTTAAATTTCTACTAATCTTATCAATTAATCTATTTTAGGAAAATATGGTGAGATATGGTTCCTGGTATGTATCGGTTAGTTCGTCATTAAAATTGATTTTTTTTTCTATTATATAATTGAAATTTATGCAATTAAATTGAAACCAAATCTTTTTTTTTTTATTTTGTGCCATAAGATTTAATCTAGATCAGTTGTTTGTGGAGTTTTTTTAATTAACTACTGTTTATATCATTATTAGTGTTTATTTTATTTTTTAAAATAAGGCGAAACTACAGCCTATGAAATATCGAAATTGAACTCTCGATTTCATGTATACAAATTGACTTAGTCATTAGATTAAGCCCTCAAATACAAATTGCAACCAAATCAAAATAGCTTTTTCATTCAAACTATTAATTTTATTAATTAAATAATTAAATTTTATTAGTGTAAACTATTTAAAAATTAAAATTTAAAGTTAATCTCTTGTTCTTTTTTTAACCGGAAAAGTTACTTGCTCATCACATATGAGACAAATAACATCTAAATCATATAAATAATTATAAAAAAAATTTGTAATTCTGGAAAATTATAAATTAACATGTATAGTTGTTTTTTTTATACCATTTGATATAATTATATATTGCAAGTGAGTTGTGGCCTAGTTGGCACACTCATGTTTACACTTTGCATAAGGATAGAGGTTCGACCCTCCCTTTGCCAGCCAGTGGGCTGAAAAATAAATTTTTAAGATTAACACTAAAAAAAATGATATAGTTATATATTTTTATATGAATGTTTTTAAAAATGGTTTTTTTTATCTTTCGTACCAAGTTGAAGGCTGGATCGATCCTTTAAGCCATGTAAAAATTATAAAATAAATAATTATTTTGGGAATTAAAATAATGTAGTACTATACAATAATGCGAGTGAGAGGTAAATTGAGATGGATAGAAACGAGGTAAATTGGGATAAACTTAAAGTTGGTATAATTTCTGTAACTTCACCTCTCAATCACAACCAATAATTAAATTTCATTCACGGCGGCGGATTCCGGTAATTAAAATGGGATACCTCAGGAAGCTCTAATTAAACGGGAAGATAGCGGTGGAGGATGGCGATGATCGAGGTCTGTATTGTCAATTATACTCCTTTATTTGCTCTCTTCTTAATGATTCTGCAAGTGGGTTTCAAATTTTGCTTTTAAAGCTAAGCTTTGCTCTTTAGTTCGTCCAGTGGATCTCAAATTTTAGTGTGCTAACAGAGATTTTGGTGGCTAATTGAGTTAAAATTAGTGCATTAGAGTAAGTTATTTTGGTGGTTAATTGAGTTAATAATAGTGCATTAGGGTGAGAGATTTGAGTTATTTCTGTTTAACTTGGAAATCAAGAACATTTTTTCTAGCATTGTTCTTGATTTTGAAACAGAAGCTTTAAAACACCATTTGGTTTAAATGAATTCTATCAAATTTTGTGAAATTCATGACTTCAGTTCTAGGAATTTAACATAGTTCTAGGAATTTAACATGACTAACTCAAAACTCAATCAAAATTGATAGAATTTGCAAATGAATTCCACAAAAGCTATGTAAGCAAAATTTATTGATCAAACTACTCTTATTAAAAACTTATTTGCTGTCTTCTCTTTTCCTTTGCCATTATTTTCTTCTCCTTTCCACCATTTCTTCTTTTCTCGTCTTCTCATTTCGTACTTTCACCTATTCCTCAACAATCAAGGCACTCATTTATCATATTTGTTACTAATCTCACATCTTAAGAAGGTTAGTTTTCTTTAATTAAAAAGTGTATCTTGTTTTGATATTAGAATACAAAATGGAATGAATAAAGTGAAAAGAAATTTGCAAGTTATTATTTGGTCTTCCTTGCTAACTTCATTTATGTTGTCTCTTTTGTGCAATTCAGATGGAAGAAGGTTCACAAAACAGTGAGCAATTGCTTGAGGATGAAGGTGATGATCTTGAATTTGATAGTAACAGTCTAGAGATCGAGGGAAATGGTATTGAGATTGACAAAAATGGCCTTGAGAATGAGGGGAATGGCTTTGACATTGAAGATAACGACCTTGGCATTGACAGCCAGGATCTTGAAACTGAGGGCAATGAGGTTGAGAGTAATTGTGGCCATATGCCTGATATTGAAAACCATGTTCAGGATAACAATCTGGATGATACCGTTTTTGTAGATGTTCGAAATGGTGAATCTCAAAGAAACGAGTATCCTCCACCTGTAGTAGGAATGGAGTTTGAATCATATGATGATGCTTACAATTATTATAATTGTTATGCGAAGGAGTTGGGATTTGCCGTGAGGGTGAAATCTTCATGGACAAAACGTAACAGCAAGGAGAAACGTGGGGCAGTGCTTTGTTGCAACTGCGAGGGTTTTAAAACAATGAAAGAAGCAAATAGTCGGAGAAAGGAAACAAGAACCGGTTGTCTAGCAATGGTAAGGTTGAGGTTGGTGGAATCTAATAGATGGAGGGTTGATGAAGTTAAGCTTGAGCACAATCACTCATTTGATCCTGAAAGAGCACAAAATTCCAAGTCACACAAGAAAATGGATTATGGGTCTAAAAGAAAAGTAGAACCAGCAGTTGATGTTGAGGTACGGACAATCAAGTTATATCGGACAGCTGCTGCTGATCCACTTGGCTATGGAAGCTCAAACTCAAATGAAGGGGAGAGCAGCCACCGTGTTGAAAGGTCCAAGCGTTTGAAGCTTAAAAAAGGAGATGCACAGATTATTTATGATTATTTTTCTCGTGTTCAGCTAACAAATCCAAACTTTTTCTACTTGATGGATCTTACTGATGAGGGCTTTCTGAAAAATGTTTTCTGGATTGATTCTAGGTCAAGGGCTGCATATGCTCACTTTGGAGATGTGGTTATATTTGACACAACATGTTTATCAAACAAATATGAAATTCCGCTTTTTGCATTTGTTGGAATAAATCACCATTGTCAGCTTGTTCTTCTTGGCTGTGGTTTGCTTGCAGATGAGTCCTTTGAGACATATACCTGGTTATTCAGGGCGTGGCTTACCTGCATGTTAGGTCGTCCTCCACAAACTATCATTACCGACCAATGCAAGCTCATGCAAAGTGCAATTGCGGAGGTGTTTCCAAGGTCTAATCATCGTCTTTGTTTGTCACGTGTTGTACAAAGGATTCTTGAGAATTCGGGAGCATCGCGGGACTATGAAGCCTTTCAGACAGCGCTGAATACGATAGTCTACGACTCCCTAAAGGTGGATGAATTTGAAATGGCTTGGGAAAGCATGATCCAGCGTTTTGGAATTGCAGATGATGAGCTGCTTCCAGCTTTTTATGAAGATCGCGAACGGTGGGCACCAGCTTACTCCAGGGACATTTTTTTTGCTGGCATGTCCAGTTTCCAAAGAGGTGAGGTTATGGTCCCATTTTTCGATGGTTATGTGCATCATCAAACTTCTTTGAGAGAGTTTTTTGACATATACGAATCAGTATTACAAAAGAAACATCAGAAGGAAGCCCTCGACGACGTTGAATCGAGAGATTCAAGTCCAGAATTGAGAACAAGCAGTTTTTATGAGTTACAGCTCTCTAAACTATACACAAATGAAATTCTTAGGAAATTTCAAGATGAGGCGGTGCTGATGTCCGCTTGTTGTGGCATCACACAGGTTCCGTCCACCGCGTCAGTAGTTACTTATATGATCAAAGAAGGTCATGGTGAAGAAAATACAAACGATAATCGGAATTTCGAAGTGCAGTACGACAAGGCAGGAGGAGAAGTTCGGTGCATTTGTGGTTGTTTCAACTTTAAAGGTTATCTGTGCCGACACGCACTATGTATTCTGCACTACAACGGGGTGGAGGAAATTCCTTACCAGTATATTCTGGCACGGTGGAGGAAGGATTTTAAACGTTTTTATATACCGGATCTCGGATCTAACAATGTTGACATTGCGAACCCGGTTCAGTGGTTTGATCATTTATACAAACGAGCAATGCAAGTTGTTGAGGAAGGGATGATCTCTCAAGATCATTATATGGTTGCTTGGCAAGCTTTTAAAGAATCTTTAAATAAGGTTCGTCTTGTTGCAGACAAGCATGTATAGATTTTAGGCCTAATGTCTTAAAAAACCCCGACCTTTTAGCCCCTTTTCAATCATACCCTGACGTTGCAAATTTGTCAATTTTACCCTATTTTGCATTTTTGTGTTTCAATTGTACCCTGAAAAATTAAATTAACGTATTTTGCGTTTGGAAATTTGATTAAAACATTCTACATGTCTCGCATATATTAATTGTATATTTTTAAAATTTATTTAAATTTAGTTAAATTAATTAAAAATTTAAATTAGTGTTAATTTGATTATGGTTTTTAGTTAGTTTTTAAAAATAAAGGACTTATTTGTACTTTTTTGAATAAAAAAGAATTTAATTTCATGTTTAGACTTAATTAATTGAATGATTTCATCATTTAAGTAAAAAAATTAACAAAAATTAAAATATTGGGGTACAATTGAAAACGGAAAATTCAAAAGTGGGTAAAATTGACAAATTTTCAACGTCGGGGTAGAATTGAAAAAAAGTTTAAAGGTGAGGGGTTTTTGAGTGATTAGGCCTAGATTTTATTATAAATTGTGCAGCAAATTAAATAATTAATCATTCTTTTTAGTATGAATGTATTCTTTTGCTGCTTTCTGTGGGTGTCTCTCATTTCATAAATTTGTTCATATAGGAATTAAATTTTCTAGTTTCTGAAAATGTGTTATCAATATATATCATAGTTGGATCTTTGATTGATATTTTTATGCGTATTTTATAATTAATTAACGAAAGACTAAAAATGTCCCATAACTTCAAAAAAATTAAAATTTGTTGTGTTGAGGGGGGTATAGTATTCGGTTAAAACCAAATTGACCAATTGAATTAAAATAGAATAAATCAAAATTGGCGTCTTTTTTAATAAAATCAATTTGTTATGTTTAATTTGGAAATATTTTTTTTTTCAAATTATAAATCGGTTTTGAAATGCGTCGTCAAACTCTCACCGGAGATAACTAAATTTACCTTTATTACAAAAAAACATTAAGGATGAGCAAGAAATTGAGTCATTTAAAAAGACTAGTTCTACTTTACGTGCTTTGCATGTAGCCTGTAAGGTGACATGTTAACAATTGTGTAATTTAATTAATAATTAAATTAAAAACATCAAATAATAATAGTTTTTAAGAATATTTATATTTATATTATTGTATACATTTAAAGTAATACGTTTATAGTGTAATGTTTAATTAATAATCAAATTAAAGAAACATTAAACACATTAAAGTAGTAGTAATAGTTTATTTTTCTTATTTAATATTTGTAGTCTAATTTTAACGATATAATAATGTTAGAATATAATTTATAATTAGCTAAAATTATAATTTTATTTAGTAGTAGTTTACATAAAACATAATCACAAATTAAGAAGAAATAAACTTATCAAGATTTTAAAATCCAAAAAAATGTATGCATTAATTCATATATTTATAACCAACGAGCTGTAGCTCAAATGGTATAAGTTCTGGGCAGCAAATGCTAAGGTCGTGGGTTCAAATCCTTCCACAAGCGCTCCCCCTCCCCAATTTATCAAAAAAAAAATTCATATATTTATAAATAATAAGAATACAAATTCTTAAAATTATACCAGTCGAATATGATCGGCACAAAAGCAATACTACTCTAGTCCTCATGAGAAAGGCTAAAGAGTGAGGGTAATAGCATAAGTAAGATGTTTTTTTCTTTAGAGGACTTTTTTTTAATATTGAAGCATAAACCTTCTTTTTTAGAAATAAAATTTATTTTATATTATTTATTTGATATTATAAAAAGATAAATTGATATCAACTCTTGTTATGTTAAATTATATTTTTAGAAACTATAGAAATCATATTTAAATTTGTGTGAATATGTTTTTCCTTGATTTGTGATTCTTAATCGATTCAATTTTTTTCTCTAAACAGTATTGATGGATACCGAATCCTACTGTAAGTATAATGGAGCCGAGTTGCAGGAGATCCACTCTCAGGCGACACCGGACTCCCCCTGAAGACGGAAAGATATGAAGGAGATACCGAATCTCTAAGATTCGGTAATACACTAATAAAGACCGAATCCCACATGATCCGCCAAGAGCGCGTCAGGTCCGGGATTCGGATAAACGACTAAATATGGAAACCTTGTCCTATTTGGACACAAACACTACATATGGAAGGATAAGCTCTACTTTAGGAAGATAAGACTATTTAGGAAGACGTTCCTAAATAGGACTCTTATCAGATTAAGGTAGATCTCGACAAATCAGGAGAATCCTTAAGATACGGCCGAATCCCTACAAAGTAGGATTCACCTACCTAATACAACTCTACTAGGTATATTCGACTACTATAAAAGGAGCACGAGGTATGCCTAGAATCACAATTACATTCATATACTCAAAACGCTGCTCAAAGCTCTAAACTGACTTTAGCATCGGAGAGTTAATCGGACAACCACCGTCCGGTTAGCTTCTACCCTGTTTTGCAGGTTCGCTCACCGGTTCAGAAGGCAGACTCCATCAATTGGCGCCGTCTGTGGGAAAAGCTTAACTAAACTTCAAAAGAAGGAGCTTTTCTGAACTCAAAAACAAATCTCATTGAAGAAGATGACTTCTGAAAGAGTAAACCTGAAGGACAAGCAACCAATGGACCCAAAAAGCACTCCGGAGATAATCAACGTGACGGAAGACGGGCTTCTCAACTCCGGGGAAAAAAGCAACACCGGAGGGCTCTCTTTCTCAACACCCCAGTACCAAACTAATCCAATAAGAGGAAGCATCCCAATTGCTTTCAACCTAAGCACTGAAGAACAAGCACCGAATGCAGCGGCACAAGATCCACACAGCGAAATGCTGAAAAAGATACTAGAATCTGTACAGGCAAATCTTGACAGATTGGCCAATGAGGCCAAAAGAACAAACGACAGGCACGAAGAAACTATGAAAATGCTTAGGGAAAACTTCAGCCCTACAGCTCCCAGAAGAAGAGAAAGAACAGAAAAAGCAAACCCAGGCCGACGAGAGACAAGGGCAGAAAACAACAAAAGCAAAGAACCTCGGACCAGAGGAAACGAAGAAAGGAACGAAGCAAGAAACCAGCGAGAAAAGGAAACCAGCGACGAGGAAAGTCCTGACAGAGAAAAATCTAACGAGGAATCACCGGAGGCACCCAGAAATGAGCACAACCAGGAGGACGCCCGAAGCGGTCTGAATACGAAAAGAGACGAACGAAGGGAGAAGGAAAAAGAAGACGCCCCACCAAGGAGTAAGCGACAAGAAAGGGATGCAGGGAAAGAACAAAATAAGAAAAAACACCAAGAAGGAGAGGGCGAATCGTCAGAGACACCCCAAAAAAGCAAAGCCACATATGTGGTGGAAGAAGATTTAGAAGAGAAGATCGCCAAAGCGCTCAAGAAACTAAAATCTGAAGAATTAGACATAGAGGACCTCAGGTTGAAAGGATCACCCCTCTCGCCCGAGATCATGGAGGAAACCATCCCGTACAGCATGAAGCTGCCGACCTTGCCAATTTTCAATGGGGAGGGAGACCCCCGAGACCATACCTCTAGGTTCACAGCGACCATGGGGCTACTCAGCGTATCAGACGCCATCCTCTGCAGGGTTTTCCCTACCACGCTCACGGGCACAGCCCAGAGATGGTATAACAAATTAAAACCAGGCTCGATCAAAAGCTTCGCTTCGCTTTCAACAGAATTCCTCAACAGATACCTCACAAACATCCCAGCTAAAACCACTACCAGTATCCTAAGAGCCTGTATCCAAGAAGAAGGAGAAACCCTGCGAAGCTACATCGAACGATTCAACAAGCAAGCTATGAAGATAGACAACCTGAACGTCGACATGGCGACAGAAGCATTGCGAGACGGGACGCGATTCGGAAAGCTGGTGGACAAGCTGCTAGTCAATAAACCCACAACTTTCTCGAACTTAATGGGCATAGCTCAGAAATACTTCGAGTTAGACGAAGGGCGAAGGGCGATTCGCGGAAAGGAAGCAAAAGGAAAAGAATCAAAAGAGAGATCCAGAGAAAAAACCAAGTCCAAACCTGATGACAGGAGAGGAAGACCCGAAGAAAGCAGACGATTCGCCCCCCAGACAAGATATGAATCGAGATACGATCCCAGAGATGATGAGAATAACTTCACTCCACTAAACACCAGCCGAACTAATGTCCTCATGTGGATCAAAGAAAACATCAAAAACGTGGTATGGCCACCCAAAATGAAAGCAGAAGCAAGAGACACCAGAAAGTACTGCAAATTTCACGACGATTACGGACACGAAACGGATAGCTGCAGAGACTTAAAGGTCGAGATCGAAAGAATGATCGACACAGGCGAACTGAGGAAATTTGTGGCCCGAAAGGAGAAGAGCAATGACAAGGGAGAAAAAAGAAACAGAGAAGACAAGCCAAAAGAAAAGGAAGACGAGCGCCCATCCAAAATTCTGGGAACCATACACATGATTAATGGTGGAGGGCATAGTAGCTCCACGATCAGGAGGAAGCAGAGGAAGGAAGTAATGAACATACGAGAAACTCACATGCCGCCAGTGATCTTCGATGTAGAAGACTATGAACACGTCAAAGCACCTCACAACGATGCTTTGGTAGTGACTACTATCATTGAAAATTGGAACATGGAGCGGATCCTTATCGACGAAGGAAGTGCAGTAAACCTCATGACGAATGCAGCATACAAAATGTTGGGAGGAACAGCGTCAAGGTTACGCCGAGTCCCAATTCCGCTATCAGGACTCGGTGGACCCTCCATCACCCCGCTGGGAGCAGTCACCTTGGAAGTAATAATCGGCCCAGAAAGAGGAATGAACAAGAAAATCATGTCACTATTTAACATAGTGGACATGGAATTGACATATAATGCCATCCTAGGAAGACCTTTCCTCCATGACTCGGCAGCGGTAACCAGCATCAGAGCACTGGCAATGAAGGTACCGACTGAAAAGGGAGTAGTGACGCTGAGAGGAGACCAAGGAATAGCCAAGAAGTGCTATGATGAGTCAGTGGTGGATCTCCAAGAAAACAAGACCGAAAAGAAGGAAGAATAGGAATGAAAAACGACCCATCATCGGTAACGACTCTCCGTCTTACCAGATGGCGTCAAATCTATCTTTAATGCTTTGTATGCCATCTTTTTATCAATAAAAATTCAATTTCGCTACCATCTGATTAGCCAGACGAACCAATAAAGAAATAAAAATCAAGAACAGCCACGAATGATTAAATCAAAGACGAAGGAAGAAAAAATAAATTAAAGATCAAACTCAAGAAAAGCTAAGAGCCAAGAAAATGAGTTTAAATTAACTCAAAGCAAAATAGCCGAACCAGGCAGATCGCCACGAAAGGCTAAAAATGAGTTTAGATTAACTCAGAAAAGGCGAATCGCCAAAAAAGAGTTTAGATTAACTCGAAACAAAAACAAAAATAAAAAGAGTTTAGATTAACTCTACAAAAAACAACGCCAAGAACAGGGTTTAGAATAACCCTCGAGGCAAGACAAGTACATAAAGATAAAGCAAAAGCACATTTCGAAGAAAAACGAAGAAAATATATTCATAAATTGCGAATTACAAAAAGCAAAATTAATACATCAGCAAATACAATCAAAAGAAAACTACTAAACACGGTCTTTAGAAATCTTGACGAGGAGATCACGGGCGATGGCCTGGGGATCCAACCCGTTGACCCCAGAAAGATCAATATTGGGATTCTGCTCCAGAAGCTTCTTCCCAATCGCAAGGCGATACTCGCTTATCAGGGCAGAGTAAAAAGCCTTCGTATCTAGCAGACGGATGTGAAGACCTTCAACCTCCGATCTAAGACTATCCCTCTCCCCACCAACAAGGGAATTGATCCGAATGAGCTCCTCGATCTCTTGAGTCAAGTCATCGGTCTTTTTCTCAATCACTTTCACTTGGCGATCATTAATCGCATCCTGCGCCTTGAGCTGCGCCAGAAGGGAATCATGCTCTTCCAAAGAGGCCTTCAATTTCGCCCTTTCAGACTCGGAAGTCGCCAAAAGAGCAGACAGACGCTCGACCTCCTCCTCGGCACACTGTCGGCGGTCGTTCAATACCAGAACAGATTGAAGGGCCTACACACCAGAAATAAACAAATAAGAAAGCAACTGAATACAAAAAACATATTATACTCAAGAAAGAAAGCACTTACAGAGAAACCATGAAAACAAGCCAGATCGGAAAGCTCCTGACCCGGCCTACCACAGAACCACGTGACATCATCAGGAATCGCCAAAGTCCGGATATATTCCGCTAGCACTCTCGGATTCAGCAAACTGGCAGGATCCTGACCTTCGACCCATTGAACCAAGTCTGGAGCAGAAGAAGAGCTTCCAGGAAAACTCTCCCTCGTAGGAGAATCATCGACAACTCGACGTCTTTTTCTAGACGGAGAATCCGGGTCTCGACCTAGAGAAATCTCCCCCGAATCAGCAACAACAGGCCCCTCTAAGGCCACACCCCCAACTCCCCCCGAAACGATAGATGATGCTAGAGGGGGAAGTAGTGACGGAATCGCCTCGTCGCCGACCGGAACAGCCAAGTCATCACCATCATCATCATTTATAACAATAACCTCAGGCAACGCTACCTCGGCGGAAGCTAGGGGGATATCAACAGGAGCTCCATCCACGACAATGTCGCCAGGAATAACGTTGGCGACAGGAACGTCAGGACCACCCATCGGAACGTCCAAATCTACTTGAAATCCGGAAAGGAAATCGTCAGAAGAAGAAGACATCCTACAAAAGAAACATTAAAAAGAACTTAAGCAAATTAATATACCTTGAACAAAAGAGTAGCAAAGATCCGCCAAGCCTCGAGGAGGATCCTCCAAAGGAAACCATCGACTCCGAAGATGACTATTAACCAAGACATCTAAAATGGGACGAGACACAATACTACAAGAAGATATGTCAAAAGCAAGTTTTGACTCGGATAAACTTAAAGAAGAAGAACAGCTCCGAACTGGATGAGAAGAAAAACCATCCGAAAAATGAAGAAAAGCAAATTTATGATAGACAATAAAGAAACGCCTTCGCCAGCGACTGGTTAGGCAAGGAAGATAAATACGAGATCGCCCTTCTCTACCAAGGGCGAAAACGAAGCAGCCATCACACTTCCTAAAATCTACAAAATGATATAACACTTTGAGAGAAGGGGCACAGCCCCGGAGCCTACATGCCTCCGAAAAGGCGAGCACTACTCTAATCGCACCAGGGTAAAGTTGCCCTAGAGCAACCTTTAAATCCCTACACACTTCTACTAAAAATGGATCCAAAGGAAACCTAAGACCAGCAGCAAATTGCTCTTCAAAAAGAACCGCCCTACAAGAAGATCCGGGAGAATCAGACGCAGCCATATCGGCACCGGGTAATATTACCCTATAATCAAAAGGAAAACTATACTTAAAATAGATATCTAAGACTTCATCCCTACGAAGCTTCGATCGGGTAAAAGCCATAGCAGCGCAAGCATCTTCTACTCGACTAAGAGGCATCCTAGAACAGGAAATCACAAACATAAACACAAAATAAGGATCAAACAAAAAATATATTGAAGAACACGTTGAAGAACACATCAAAGAACAACAAGTACAGAAGAAATTTCCAGAATATAAAGCGTGGAGAATATACAAAGAAGAAAGCCATATTAACATCCAAACGACGAAAGAAAACATACCTGAAAAATCTGGAGAAAACAAGTCACGAAGAATCAAATAATCAAACGAAGAACGAAAAGGAAATAGCTACAAGAAATGAGAGTAAATTCGAAAAGCAAAGTAAGAGGGAAAAGAAGAAATGCGAAGAGATTAAATACAAAACGCTTTTGAATCATTAACCGTTTAAATCATTAAAAGCCGACACGTGGCAACACAGAATCTTACTAAAGAGGAAACGTCACCCACAAACATATGAAACGACTCGCCCGGAATACAAAGCGACTCGCCCGTATAAGAGAACTCAGCTCCAAAAGAGCTAAAATCCACTAAGGCATAAATGCCAAACTACTTCAGCTCACTTGCGGGGGGGCTAATGATGGATACCGAATCCTACTGTAAGTATAATGGAGCCGAGTTGCAGGAGATCCACTCTCAGGCGACACCGGACTCCCCCTGAAGACGGAAAGATATGAAGGAGATACCGAATCTCTAAGATTCGGTAATACACTAATAAAGACCGAATCCCACATGATCCGCCAAGAGCGCGTCAGGTCCGGGATTCGGATAAACGACTAAATATGGAAACCTTGTCCTATTTGGACACAAACACTACATATGGAAGGATAAGCTCTACTTTAGGAAGATAAGACTATTTAGGAAGACGTTCCTAAATAGGACTCTTATCAGATTAAGGTAGATCTCGACAAATCAGGAGAATCCTTAAGATACGGCCGAATCCCTACAAAGTAGGATTCACCTACCTAATACAACTCTACTAGGTATATTCGACTACTATAAAAGGAGCACGAGGTATGCCTAGAATCACAATTACATTCATATACTCAAAACGCTGCTCAAAGCTCTAAACTGACTTTAGCATCGGAGAGTTAATCGGACAACCACCGTCCGGTTAGCTTCTACCCTGTTTTGCAGGTTCGCTCACCGGTTCAGAAGGCAGACTCCATCAATTGGCGCCGTCTGTGGGAAAAGCTTAACTAAACTTCAAAAGAAGGAGCTTTTCTGAACTCAAAAACAAATCTCATTGAAGAAGATGACTTCTGAAAGAGTAAACCTGAAGGACAAGCAACCAATGGACCCAAAAAGCACTCCGGAGATAATCAACGTGACGGAAGACGGGCTTCTCAACTCCGGGGAAAAAAGCAACACCGGAGGGCTCTCTTTCTCAACACCCCAGTACCAAACTAATCCAATAAGAGGAAGCATCCCAATTGCTTTCAACCTAAGCACTGAAGAACAAGCACCGAATGCAGCGGCACAAGATCCACACAGCGAAATGCTGAAAAAGATACTAGAATCTGTACAGGCAAATCTTGACAGATTGGCCAATGAGGCCAAAAGAACAAACGACAGGCACGAAGAAACTATGAAAATGCTTAGGGAAAACTTCAGCCCTACAGCTCCCAGAAGAAGAGAAAGAACAGAAAAAGCAAACCCAGGCCGACGAGAGACAAGGGCAGAAAACAACAAAAGCAAAGAACCTCGGACCAGAGGAAACGAAGAAAGGAACGAAGCAAGAAACCAGCGAGAAAAGGAAACCAGCGACGAGGAAAGTCCTGACAGAGAAAAATCTAACGAGGAATCACCGGAGGCACCCAGAAATGAGCACAACCAGGAGGACGCCCGAAGCGGTCTGAATACGAAAAGAGACGAACGAAGGGAGAAGGAAAAAGAAGACGCCCCACCAAGGAGTAAGCGACAAGAAAGGGATGCAGGGAAAGAACAAAATAAGAAAAAACACCAAGAAGGAGAGGGCGAATCGTCAGAGACACCCCAAAAAAGCAAAGCCACATATGTGGTGGAAGAAGATTTAGAAGAGAAGATCGCCAAAGCGCTCAAGAAACTAAAATCTGAAGAATTAGACATAGAGGACCTCAGGTTGAAAGGATCACCCCTCTCGCCCGAGATCATGGAGGAAACCATCCCGTACAGCATGAAGCTGCCGACCTTGCCAATTTTCAATGGGGAGGGAGACCCCCGAGACCATACCTCTAGGTTCACAGCGACCATGGGGCTACTCAGCGTATCAGACGCCATCCTCTGCAGGGTTTTCCCTACCACGCTCACGGGCACAGCCCAGAGATGGTATAACAAATTAAAACCAGGCTCGATCAAAAGCTTCGCTTCGCTTTCAACAGAATTCCTCAACAGATACCTCACAAACATCCCAGCTAAAACCACTACCAGTATCCTAAGAGCCTGTATCCAAGAAGAAGGAGAAACCCTGCGAAGCTACATCGAACGATTCAACAAGCAAGCTATGAAGATAGACAACCTGAACGTCGACATGGCGACAGAAGCATTGCGAGACGGGACGCGATTCGGAAAGCTGGTGGACAAGCTGCTAGTCAATAAACCCACAACTTTCTCGAACTTAATGGGCATAGCTCAGAAATACTTCGAGTTAGACGAAGGGCGAAGGGCGATTCGCGGAAAGGAAGCAAAAGGAAAAGAATCAAAAGAGAGATCCAGAGAAAAAACCAAGTCCAAACCTGATGACAGGAGAGGAAGACCCGAAGAAAGCAGACGATTCGCCCCCCAGACAAGATATGAATCGAGATACGATCCCAGAGATGATGAGAATAACTTCACTCCACTAAACACCAGCCGAACTAATGTCCTCATGTGGATCAAAGAAAACATCAAAAACGTGGTATGGCCACCCAAAATGAAAGCAGAAGCAAGAGACACCAGAAAGTACTGCAAATTTCACGACGATTACGGACACGAAACGGATAGCTGCAGAGACTTAAAGGTCGAGATCGAAAGAATGATCGACACAGGCGAACTGAGGAAATTTGTGGCCCGAAAGGAGAAGAGCAATGACAAGGGAGAAAAAAGAAACAGAGAAGACAAGCCAAAAGAAAAGGAAGACGAGCGCCCATCCAAAATTCTGGGAACCATACACATGATTAATGGTGGAGGGCATAGTAGCTCCACGATCAGGAGGAAGCAGAGGAAGGAAGTAATGAACATACGAGAAACTCACATGCCGCCAGTGATCTTCGATGTAGAAGACTATGAACACGTCAAAGCACCTCACAACGATGCTTTGGTAGTGACTACTATCATTGAAAATTGGAACATGGAGCGGATCCTTATCGACGAAGGAAGTGCAGTAAACCTCATGACGAATGCAGCATACAAAATGTTGGGAGGAACAGCGTCAAGGTTACGCCGAGTCCCAATTCCGCTATCAGGACTCGGTGGACCCTCCATCACCCCGCTGGGAGCAGTCACCTTGGAAGTAATAATCGGCCCAGAAAGAGGAATGAACAAGAAAATCATGTCACTATTTAACATAGTGGACATGGAATTGACATATAATGCCATCCTAGGAAGACCTTTCCTCCATGACTCGGCAGCGGTAACCAGCATCAGAGCACTGGCAATGAAGGTACCGACTGAAAAGGGAGTAGTGACGCTGAGAGGAGACCAAGGAATAGCCAAGAAGTGCTATGATGAGTCAGTGGTGGATCTCCAAGAAAACAAGACCGAAAAGAAGGAAGAATAGGAATGAAAAACGACCCATCATCGGTAACGACTCTCCGTCTTACCAGATGGCGTCAAATCTATCTTTAATGCTTTGTATGCCATCTTTTTATCAATAAAAATTCAATTTCGCTACCATCTGATTAGCCAGACGAACCAATAAAGAAATAAAAATCAAGAACAGCCACGAATGATTAAATCAAAGACGAAGGAAGAAAAAATAAATTAAAGATCAAACTCAAGAAAAGCTAAGAGCTAAGAAAATGAGTTTAAATTAACTCAAAGCAAAATAGCCGAACCAGGCAGATCGCCACGAAAGGCTAAAAATGAGTTTAGATTAACTCAGAAAAGGCGAATCGCCAAAAAAGAGTTTAGATTAACTCGAAACAAAAACAAAAATAAAAAGAGTTTAGATTAACTCTACAAAAAACAACGCCAAGAACAGGGTTTAGAATAACCCTCGAGGCAAGACAAGTACATAAAGATAAAGCAAAAGCACATTTCGAAGAAAAACGAAGAAAATATATTCATAAATTGCGAATTACAAAAAGCAAAATTAATACATCAGCAAATACAATCAAAAGAAAACTACTAAACACGGTCTTTAGAAATCTTGACGAGGAGATCACGGGCGATGGCCTGGGGATCCAACCCGTTGACCCCAGAAAGATCAATATTGGGATTCTGCTCCAGAAGCTTCTTCCCAATCGCAAGGCGATACTCGCTTATCAGGGCAGAGTAAAAAGCCTTCGTATCTAGCAGACGGATGTGAAGACCTTCAACCTCCGATCTAAGACTATCCCTCTCCCCACCAACAAGGGAATTGATCCGAATGAGCTCCTCGATCTCTTGAGTCAAGTCATCGGTCTTTTTCTCAATCACTTTCACTTGGCGATCATTAATCGCATCCTGCGCCTTGAGCTGCGCCAGAAGGGAATCATGCTCTTCCAAAGAGGCCTTCAATTTCGCCCTTTCAGACTCGGAAGTCGCCAAAAGAGCAGACAGACGCTCGACCTCCTCCTCGGCACACTGTCGGCGGTCGTTCAATACCAGAACAGATTGAAGGGCCTACACACCAGAAATAAACAAATAAGAAAGCAACTGAATACAAAAAACATATTATACTCAAGAAAGAAAGCACTTACAGAGAAACCATGAAAACAAGCCAGATCGGAAAGCTCCTGACCCGGCCTACCACAGAACCACGTGACATCATCAGGAATCGCCAAAGTCCGGATATATTCCGCTAGCACTCTCGGATTCAGCAAACTGGCAGGATCCTGACCTTCGACCCATTGAACCAAGTCTGGAGCAGAAGAAGAGCTTCCAGGAAAACTCTCCCTCGTAGGAGAATCATCGACAACTCGACGTCTTTTTCTAGACGGAGAATCCGGGTCTCGACCTAGAGAAATCTCCCCCGAATCAGCAACAACAGGCCCCTCTAAGGCCACACCCCCAACTCCCCCCGAAACGATAGATGATGCTAGAGGGGGAAGTAGTGACGGAATCGCCTCGTCGCCGACCGGAACAGCCAAGTCATCACCATCATCATCATTTATAACAATAACCTCAGGCAACGCTACCTCGGCGGAAGCTAGGGGGATATCAACAGGAGCTCCATCCACGACAATGTCGCCAGGAATAACGTTGGCGACAGGAACGTCAGGACCACCCATCGGAACGTCCAAATCTACTTCAAATCCGGAAAGGAAATCGTCAGAAGAAGAAGACATCCTACAAAAGAAACATTAAAAAGAACTTAAGCAAATTAATATACCTTGAACAAAAGAGTAGCAAAGATCCGCCAAGCCTCGAGGAGGATCCTCCAAAGGAAACCATCGACTCCGAAGATGACTATTAACCAAGACATCTAAAATGGGACGAGACACAATACTACAAGAAGATATGTCAAAAGCAAGTTTTGACTCGGATAAACTTAAAGAAGAAGAACAGCTCCGAACTGGATGAGAAGAAAAACCATCCGAAAAATGAAGAAAAGCAAATTTATGATAGACAATAAAGAAACGCCTTCGCCAGCGACTGGTTAGGCAAGGAAGATAAATACGAGATCGCCCTTCTCTACCAAGGGCGAAAACGAAGCAGCCATCACACTTCCTAAAATCTACAAAATGATATAACACTTTGAGAGAAGGGGCACAGCCCCGGAGCCTACATGCCTCCGAAAAGGCGAGCACTACTCTAATCGCACCAGGGTAAAGTTGCCCTAGAGCAACCTTTAAATCCCTACACACTTCTACTAAAAATGGATCCAAAGGAAACCTAAGACCAGCAGCAAATTGCTCTTCAAAAAGAACCGCCCTACAAGAAGATCCGGGAGAATCAGACGCAGCCATATCGGCACCGGGTAATATTACCCTATAATCAAAAGGAAAACTATACTTAAAATAGATATCTAAGACTTCATCCCTACGAAGCTTCGATCGGGTAAAAGCCATAGCAGCGCAAGCATCTTCTACTCGACTAAGAGGCATCCTAGAACAGGAAATCACAAACATAAACACAAAATAAGGATCAAACAAAAAATATATTGAAGAACACGTTGAAGAACACATCAAAGAACAACAAGTACAGAAGAAATTTCCAGAATATAAAGCGTGGAGAATATACAAAGAAGAAAGCCATATTAACATCCAAACGACGAAAGAAAACATACCTGAAAAATCTGGAGAAAACAAGTCACGAAGAATCAAATAATCAAACGAAGAACGAAAAGGAAATAGCTACAAGAAATGAGAGTAAATTCGAAAAGCAAAGTAAGAGGGAAAAGAAGAAATGCGAAGAGATTAAATACAAAACGCTTTTGAATCATTAACCGTTTAAATCATTAAAAGCCGACACGTGGCAACACAGAATCTTACTAAAGAGGAAACGTCACCCACAAACATATGAAACGACTCGCCCGGAATACAAAGCGACTCGCCCGTATAAGAGAACTCAGCTCCAAAAGAGCTAAAATCCACTAAGGCCTAAATGCCAAACTACTTCAGCTCACTTGCGGGGGGGCTAATGATGGATACCGAATCCTACTGTAAGTATAATGGAGCCGAGTTGCAGGAGATCCACTCTCAGGCGACACCGGACTCCCCCTGAAGACGGAAAGATATGAAGGAGATACCGAATCTCTAAGATTCGGTAATACACTAATAAAGACCGAATCCCACATGATCCGCCAAGAGCGCGTCAGGTCCGGGATTCGGATAAACGACTAAATATGGAAAACAGGGTAGAATATCCAGAGAAAAAACCAAGTCCAAACCTGATGACAGGAGAGGAAGACCCGAAGAAAGCAGACGATTCGCCCCCCAGACAAGATATGAATCGAGATACGATCCCAGAGATGATGAGAATAACTTCACTCCACTAAACACCAGCCGAACTAATGTCCTCATGTGGATCAAAGAAAACATCAAAAACGTGGTATGGCCACCCAAAATGAAAGCAGAAGCAAGAGACACCAGAAAGTACTGCAAATTTCACGACGATTACGGACACGAAACGGATAGCTGCAGAGACTTAAAGGTCGAGATCGAAAGAATGATCGACACAGGCGAACTGAGGAAATTTGTGGCCCGAAAGGAGAAGAGCAATGACAAGGGAGAAAAAAGAAACAGAGAAGACAAGCCAAAAGAAAAGGAAGACGAGCGCCCATCCAAAATTCTGGGAACCATACACATGATTAATGGTGGAGGGCATAGTAGCTCCACGATCAGGAGGAAGCAGAGGAAGGAAGTAATGAACATACGAGAAACTCACATGCCGCCAGTGATCTTCGATGTAGAAGACTATGAACACGTCAAAGCACCTCACAACGATGCTTTGGTAGTGACTACTATCGTGGAGCTTCTACATCGAAGGAAAACTTCTCCTTTCGGGCGAATGCCAAATCGTGTTGAAGATAATGTTTTGCAGGTTCGCTCACCGGTTAGCTTCTACCCTGTTTCATATCGTGTTGAAATTATATTAATGATTATAATTATTATTATTATTATTATTATTATTTTCATTTCAAAAAATATAGTAATTTATCTAATTTAGATTATTTTAATTTGATGTATAAATCATTACTACAGTTTAGGGGTTGAATCATCTCAAATTAGACAAACCATGGATTTAATTGTCAGAATACATTTAAAATAATTGTTTTGTGCTTTTCATCTAAGTTGAAGGATGAATTAATATGTTTTCCTTATCACAGCCAAGGAAACACTAACCTCACCCGTCGAGCTCTCTCGCTTTAAACAAAGCAAATTACGTCAAGGTAAAAAAAAAGATCGCCGTCGAAATACTATCCGGTAGCCAGATCCTCGCCGCCGGTTGCAGGTGCCCAGAAACAGAAATAACCTGAAGTACGCATCTTTACGCTTTACTTATCTTTTTTCATTTGTTTTAGTCTCAATTTCGGAAATCAATTTTTTTTTCTTTTAGCTTATGATTTTGATGAATTTTGTTGCATATTATTATGTTTAATAATGCTAATTTTTTTAGGCTCTGGTTGATTGCAATTCAATTTTAACCAAAAGATAGAAATTAAAGGTAGCTGATGTTGTTTTTTAGTGTATCTTGTGATTGAGTCTTGATTAAATTATTAGTAGTTTAGATGTTAGATTATTTTTTTATATTTTATGTGTGATCACAAGTGGTATTTCAATTAAAGTTTTGATACAATGCTAAAAAAATTTGATTCCCATTGTACAGGTTAATTTTTTTGTCTCTATGAGTGGATTGGAAGCAAGTTATTTTTTCAATTGATAGCTCCGGGATTCGGATAAGTTGAAGAACTATTTCATGATTTAGACCTTACCTTCAGCATCCCTTGCGATTGAGCGCTTGTGAGTTTCGGAGATAGGTTAGTTGGATAATATTTCGTTTCTTTTTAATAATTCCTAAATTTTCACTTTGTGTGTACCTGTTTTTAGGGGTTGTAATCGTGTTGAAATTTTCATTTCGATCTTTTCAGTTTGATCTTAATTGAGTATTTGGAACTTGAGGAAATTGAAAATATTGTATGTATGGTTGTTGATTGTGATTGATGTAGAGAATTAGAGATTTCGAATATCAGTGACGGTTTTCCTCTAGGCCTTAAACGATCATCATCATCTTTATTTGTATGGGAGACAGTCGTTAGGAGCTAGTTAGTGACATTCATAGACCATTTGATTTCGTGCTAGATTTGCAACATTCATGGCGTTTTTTTATATTTTTAAATGTTTCATCTCTTGATTTATTTGATATTTTGACCTTGTAGGCCACCATACTTATAGGGGGGATTGATGTTGTTTGACAGATGACGGAAGCCCCCTGCAGCAGTGAGCAACTACCCGATGGCGATATGAACGATAGCAGGGAAGAAAAGGATGGTGATAGAGCAGAGTTGCATTTTGAAAATGGTGTGCCCGAGGGAAGGAAGGAATTTGTTCCGCCTGCTGTTGGAATGGAGTTTGAGTCTTATGATGACGCTTACAATTATTACAATTGCTATGCTAAAGAAGTTGGTTTTCGTGTTAGAGTCAAGAATTCATGGTTCAAGCGAAACAGTCGAGAGAAGTACGGTGCAGTACTTTGTTGTAGTAGCCAGGGTTTTAAGAGAGTTAAGGATGTAAATCGCTTAAGAAAAGAAACGAGAACTGGTTGTCCTGCCATGATAAGGATGAGGTTGGTGGACTCTAAGAGATGGAGGGTGCTAGAAATCGCACTTGAACATAACCACCTATTAGGTGCTAAGGTATACAAATCCATTAAGAAGATGGGAACAGGAATCAAAAGGAAGTCAGTTTCAAGTTCAGATGCTGAAGTACGAACCATCAAATTGTACCGAGCACTTGTCATCGATACAGGGGGTAATGAGCACTCGAGTGCAAATGGTAGAGAACTTAGGACTTATTCTGAAGCTCCTAATCAACTGAATCTTAAAAAGGGTGATGCCCAAGCTATCTACCATTATCTTTGCCGTATGCAGTTGACGAACCCAAATTTCTTTTATTTGATGGATCTCAACGATGAAGGGCATTTGAAAAATGTGTTCTGGATTGATGCTAGGTCACGAGCAGCATGCGGTTACTTTGGTGATGTCGTCTATATTGACAACACATATTTGTCGGGAAAATATGAGATACCACTTGTGGCATTTGTTGGGATAAACCATCATGGCCAGTCTGTTTTATTAGGTTGTGGCTTGCTTGCAGGTGAGACAGTAGAGTCTTATAGCTGGTTGTGTAAAACATGGCTAACATGTCTGTCGGGAATCATGCCACAAACAGTCATTACGGACAGGTGTAAGTCTTTGCAGAGTGCAATTGCGCAGGCGTTTCCAAGATCTCATCATCGATTTGGTTTGTCACTCATCATGAAAAGAGTTCCAGAAAAACTGGGAGGATTAAGCAACTATGATGCAATAAGAAAGGCTTTAAATAAAGTAGTTTATGAAACTTTAAAAGTCAATGAATTTGAAGCAGCATGGGGATTCATGGTCAATCGATTTGGCGTTGTTGATCATGAGTGGCTTCGATTACTATACGAAGATCGATTACAATGGGCTCCGGTTTACTTAAAAGAGACACTTTTTGTTGGAATTTCTGCTGCTCGGCCAGGTGAGGCATTAAGTCCATTTTTCGATAGATACATTCACAAACAAACACCATTGAAGGAATTTCTCGACAAGTATGAACTAGCCCTACAAAAGAAACACAAGGAAGAAACACTAGCCGATATTGAATCCAGAAGCTCCAGCCCCATGTTAAAAACTCGATGTTCATTTGAGTTGCAGCTATCAAAATTGTACACTAGGGAAATATTGAAGAAGTTCCAATTCGAGGTGGAAGAAATGTATTCTTGCTTTAGCACGACTCAGATACACATCGACGGGCCAATTATAATATTTTTGGTCAAGGAGCGTGTTATGAGCGAAGGGAATAGGAGGGAAATTCGAGATTACGAAGTTTTGTATAATAGAAGTGCAGGAGAAGTTCGATGCATTTGCAGCTGCTTCAACTTCTATGGGTACCTATGCCGACACGCGCTATGTGTACTCAACTTTAACGGTGTAGAAGAAATCCCTTCGAAATACATTTTACTGCGGTGGAAAAAGGATTACAAACGCTTGTATATTCCAGATCACGGCTTGAACCAAACCGACGGTAGTGATCGTGTACAATGGTTCAGTCAGCTATATAGAAGTGCATTACAAGTTGTGGAGGAAGGGGTGATTTCGTTAGACCATTACAGTGTTGCATTACAAGCATTCGAAGAGTCTTTGAATAGGATTCATGAGGTAGAAGAAAAGCAAGCATAGATGATAGATCTCATTATAAATTATTAATGTAAAGATGCTAGATTTTTTGTAAATATGATTGCAGTTTGGTCCATTTTAAAAGCCAAAAAATGGAATTTACAGTGTCAAAGAATATTGTTAGATTACAGTGTTTGTACTATTTGTGAATTGTGTATTAGATAAATATTTTTTTGAAGGGCATTTTTATTTCCCCAGATATTATGGAGAGGATACCGTCTTACTTTGTCATCTTTAAGTGTAAATTATTATCAATTTGCATATTTGATATTTCTGATAGTAATAAACAAATTTTTAATCAATTTTTAAATCCATTCCGAAATTCCTATATTTTACCATTTTTGTTCAAAAAGTTTTTATAGGAGAATTGTTTTTTGTTTTCTAGCCTCTTTATCTACCTAATTTTTAATTTTCACACTCTTTATTTAGATTGAAAGAAACTATTTCTATAAATAGAAGGACTAGAAGAAAATAAATAAGGGTATGAAAATCAAAAATTAAGTAAATAGAGAGATTGAAAAAAAATTACAGTAGGATCTTTCTAAATAAAAGTTACTTCCTCCGTCCCGTTTAAGAAGTCCCATATTCCATTTTGAGATGTCCCATTTAAAATGTCCCATTACTATTTTTAGAATGTTTTTTCAATGAATACCCTATTTTACCCTTCTTTTAGTTATCTTAAAAGAGCTCTATGGGAAATTCAACTATCATTAATAGGGGCAAAACATGAAAAAACATAAAAAGACAAGGATAATTAATGTTTTCTTAATCTGTGTGTAAAGTCAAATGGGACTTCTAAAATGGGACTGAGGGAGTATAAAATATATGGACTATGAAATAGATTTTGCCATCAATTTATTCATAAAATGAAATAAATCTGATTTTTTGTGGAAACATATTTCATAAAATGGGGAAAAGTGTCATTTATGCTTATAAAGTTTGATTTTGGGATCAAGTAAGTTTTCAACTTCCGAAAAAATTCACTTATACCCCTAACGTCTTAAAAAATGAACAATTAAATTCCAATTAAGGGCCCCTTATAAATATGAGTTTTATTGGCCTAAGCCTAAGACCGGGTCTGACAGTAGTAATCGGCTTAGGTCCTCATAACAAACATATTTTTAAATGAGTCTTCTCAATCATGAGTAGTTGTTCACTTTTTAATACTTTAAGAGTGTATTTTAATTTTTATGGACGTCGGAGGCTTACTTGATCATGGAGCTAAATCTTAGGGGGTATAAATGATCTTTTTTCCTATAAAATGAGGTTATTTATCCTAAAAATATGCAGAAGGGTGCCAATGTAAAATTTACTAAAACAACTGGAGCTAATTTCAAAACCAAGGAGATGTTCAATCCCAAATTAAAGACAGTCTCAACAAAGCCCAGATTCAGTCACTGTCTGTTCTTTTACCAAGAACATCAGTAATGTCCTTCTCTTGATTCAACTGATTTCTTATTATCAATAATAACTAGTTCAAGGTAAGTTAGTTTGCTCCACCGTTAGAAACCCACTAAAACTCTCACTTACATATTCTTTTTCTTCTCTGCAATTATCTAGTTTGATTTGATTGTAATGTTTAAATTTCAGTCTTTAGATTTTTAAGCGATGAATTATCTTTTATTTTCGAAAGGGTATTTTTCAATGGCTCGGTTTTTTTTTTTTACTGATTTTGGATAATTTAGAACACCAATTTCTAGTTGTAGCTTACCCAAAAATGCTAGCTTTTTTGTTCTTGAAGCTGTGATGAATTGATTTATCTTTTGGGTTGGTTTGAAAATTGATATTGTTGATTAAAGCTTGCAACTTTGGCATTGATGCCAATGGTACCATTGATGCTCTTGAATATCTAGTCTCTTTACATAGGTAGACGTAGAGGTAGGTAGGACGGATACTTCATTCAATCAACATGTTCCTTTTTGGAAACGTTTCAGATATTTGACGTTTTAGATACAAAACTTCATTTTTTACATAGGAAACCTTAAAATAACACCATTTCGCCGTGTCCCTATCCAAGTGTCCCGTTTTTCTGTAAATGCTACCTAGGTGAACATTAAAAATTAGGTTTTCCCATTGAAGTGGCATTTTTCTCTAAGCAACACGACCGGTCTTAGTGATTTTGTTAAATTCAGTTTATCTTGTGCAATTTTAGATGGATGAAGCGTCTCTCAATACTGAGCCGATAGGAGATGATGATGCCGATGGATTCGAGATTGAAGGAGATTGTTCGATGGCGGATGATGCTGGTTCAATCCAGGGAGAAAATCCTTTGCCTCCTGCTGTAGGTATGGAGTTTGAGTCCTACGAGGACGTGTATTACTTTTATAATTGCCATGCCAAGGATCAGGGATTTGGGGTTAGAGTAAGTAATACTTGGTATCGAAAGAGTAAAGAAAGATATAGAGGAAAACTTAGCTGTAGTAGTGCAGGTTTCAAGAAGAGAAGCGAGGCAAACCGGCCTAGACCTGAAACTAGAACGGGTTGCCCTGCAATGATAAAGTTCAGGTTGATGGAAAACAAAAGGTGGCGAATTATAGAAGTTGAGCTTGAGCATAATCACTTAATTAGCTCGGGTAGTGGAAAGTTCTATAAATCGCATAAGCTCGTAGGTTGTGGAACTAAAAGGACATTACAATTAGATAACCCTGATGAAGTTCAGAAAGTTAGGCTCTATCGTACTGTGATTGTAGACTCTGAGGGTAATGGAGGTGTAGACAACGATGATAATGAAGGAAGATTCACGAATCTTCTTCACTCTAATCAGTTGAAGCTTAAAGAAGGAGATGCGCAAGCTGTTCAAAATTTCTTTTGCCGCGTGCAATTGATGGATTCTGATTTCTTTTATGTGCTTGATCTCAATGAGAAAGGATTTATGAGGAATTTGTTCTGGGCTGATTCTAGGTCTAGGGTTGCATATAGTTATTTTGGTGATGTCCTTGCAATCGACACTACATGCTTGAGAGACAAATTTGAAGTACCATTAGTTTCATTTACTGGTGTAAATCACCATGGACAATCCATATTATTAGGCTGTGGTTTACTTGCGTGTGAAGCTACGGAGTCGTACATCTGGTTATTAAGAGCATGGCTGACATGTATGTTAGGACGCCCTCCTCAAGCTATCATTACCGATCCATGCACAGATTTGCAAACTGCTGTCAGTGATGTCTTCCCGAGAGCTTCACACTGTCTTGATTTGTCGCGTATCTTGCAAAGTGTTCCGGAGAATTTGGAGGAAATCAAAGTAGCTTTGAGCAGAACAGTTTGCTGCTCTCTACGGCCTGAGGATTTTGAATCAGCTTGGGATGAGATGGTTCATCAACATGGAATCAAGGATAATAAATGGATACAGAGTTTATATGAAGACAGGAAAAAATGGATTCCAGCATATGTGAAAGAAACGTTTTTAGCAGGATTGTTTCCATTTCCTCAAAATGAGATTGTAACTTTAGTTTTTGAAGGATACCTAAATAAACATACTTCTCTGAAAGATTTTTTCGACAACTATGATCAAGCTTTACAGAGAAATCATCAGCTTGAAGCCTTAGCGGATATGGATTCAAAGAATTCAATTTCCGAACTAAATTCTAGTAGCTATTTTGAGCTGCAACTCTCAAAACTGTATTCGAACGAAATAGTACGGAGATTCAAAAAGGAAATGGAGGGCATGTACGGATGTTTCAGCACGAGACAGGTCAGTCTCGAGGGACCAGTAGTAACATTCATAGTCAAAGAACAAATTGAAAGTGAGCTGAGAGATTTTGAAGTTATGTTCAATAAAACCGACATGGAAATTCTGTGTGTGTGTGGTTTGTTTAGCTTTAGAGGACACTTATGCAGGCATGCGTTAAGTGTACTGAACCAAAACGGCGTGAAGGAGATACCACCTCAGTACATTCTTACCCGGTGGAGAAAAGACGTAAAACGATCATATGTTATTGATCACAGTTCAAGTGGTATCGATGTAAATAACCCAGTTCATAGATATGATCATTTGTACAGAAGTATCGTGCGAGTTGTAGAAGAAGGAAGGAAATCGGAAGATCGGTATGAGGTTACTCTGCAATCTCTGGAAGAGATACTGAATAAACTTCATCTTGTACAAGACTAGGTAGCCATCTAATTGAATATACAAGTCTGTAAATTGTGCTGTTGTTATGGATGTGCCATTTTTGTGTCTTAAAAAGCTAGCAAAAAAGGCTTTAATAGGCAGATTTTAAAACTCCATAATAGTTTGTGTATTGTGCTAAAGGATATAATGCACACAAAACATTTATAATTGCAGCATATATTTTTCTTTCTTTGTTAGAGGAAGTTTACACATAACTTTGATCTTGAATTACCACAAAGGTTATCAAAATATATAAAAGTAAGAAAAAAAACTCTATAATTTCTATAAATTAACAACATTAATCTTACTATTTAAAGATTAAATTGTTTAAAATATCTCCAATTTATACAACACTTGATCCCTTAAAATTCACATCATTAATACTTAAGTCCTTCAACTTTAATTGTAAAGAATGTTAAATTTCTTAATTGACTATTAAAAACATGTTATTCAAAGCTTAATTATCAAAAGATACCTCACCTTTTTGAATTTTTTTTTCGTTTATAGCCCCACCTTTCAAGATCCTCAATTTCAGCCCAATTTTCAATTTGAAATTTCAATTATAGCCATTTTTTTAAATTGGAGTGAAGAGAAGTTCAAATATAGCCTTCATATTATTTCATGTTTGAAATGTTTTATGATAAAAGCGCAAATTGTAACAGTATGAAAAAAAAAAGACATGTTTGAACTTTTTTCCATTTCAGTTTAACAGATAGATCTAATTGGCTAAAATTGAAGATTTAAAACACAAATGCTCACAAGTGTCTCAGAGAACAAATTTCAGGGACCTTATTGCAATTACTCTTATTTTTCACACAATATTTTCCTTGCAATTTCTCCATTTTCCCTCTCTTTTTTCCACAGCTCAGTGGCGCCATCTTTCAAAATCCTAAATCACCCAATTTTTCCGTTTGTTTCTCGAGAGAGCGAGAGAAAAAGAAGGAAAATACTGTATGATCTGAATCTAACGAATATATATACCTGGTGATTTTGTAAGTAATTGCATTTTACTTGAATCTAATGTGTATTTATTATTTCTTCCATCAAAATATGTGATTTCTGTTTTTTAATTGTGTCTTGGTGTGGTGGATTAACTAGAAATTTGTGATATGAAAATAAATATCTTGCTTCATTCGAACTGTTTCAGTATTTAGATAGAAAATGAAATTAGGGATTAAATTTTGCTATTTAATGGTGTAAAAACCCTAGGCTACGCAGCTATAATTATTAATTTTTGATTCTGTAGTTTCCTAGCTCTATAAAACTCCAGATTTTAATGCACTTTATGATAAGTTTTTTAGGCAGCAAAACCCGATTTTCACATGTATTTTTAAGCAAAAACCGATTGTCACGTATGCATTTTTGGCCTGAAAATCTTCCGCTGAAATGAAATTAATGTTTGATAACCAAAATGAAACAAATCAAAATTTGGTTTTAACCGAAATGAAATAAGGCGATAGTTTAGTAACTTTGAAATCATTGATCCACTGTAACAATAATGAACTAGGGAAAGAAAATTTATGTTAATGAAGTTGAATCACATAAGGTTTATAAAGAAAGAAGCTGGCTTTGTAACATCTTTGAGATTTGTCTATTCTTCATTTTGCTTTCTTCACATTTAATAATTGTGATGTTGCAACTTATCAAACTATCGGCTTTCGTTTCATCCTGCAGATTTCTGTCTCGCAGATGTGTAGGTGAAGTATCTTTTGCTGTTTCTAGAATATTTATAACAACTAGAGAGGTGAGAGGATGAAGTTCAAGGCATTTCTCACGGAGAATGGTGTTACTTTGTTAGAAAAGAGGTTCCTACCCGCCTTAGATAAAATGGGGAAGGTATGCCACCTTTTTCTTACAAGGGACCACGTTATCTTCCTTCACAACCTTCTCTGCGGAGATGGAGTTCAATCCATTGCTCAGTTTCGCAAAGAGGCTCTCTTTGATGATTATCGCATTTCTAGCCAGAATGAGGACCGAATTGCCTTTTCCATCGATATTTCTCTTCTCCAACGTGCTGTTCGAAGCAGTGTAAGTATTTGCAGTGAACTTGGAGCTGGTGGACCTACTGCAAATCGTCTCCAGATTAAATTGGTTAAGAAGCTGCCACCTAATTGTACTCAGCCAACGCCTTTTCTTACCTTTGAAACTAAGGGTTATAAATCTGCAGTTATTCAGGATGTGCCAATATCCAAACCATTATCTAGAGCTCACGTCCTGGAACTTCAAACTGCACTTGATGGTGCGCAGGATCTGCCTCAGACTTTGGTACAAGTTCCGGACTTCAATCAGCTGCTGAACTATGTGGACAGGATGAAACACATTGGTGATTTGCTAAATGTCTTCATAAGCAAATATGGGGATCTCCACATGCAAATTTCAACTACCTTAATTACACTTGGGGCCGAATTCTGCAAATTGTTGGTGATCGGAGACAAAGCACAAGCTCCACCTGAGGATCAAGATGAAAGTGCTAAGACAAGGTCAGAGAGGGCAGTCTTGAGGGGTGATGCGCAGTCTGTGCAAGTGAGTGTTAAGCACTTCTCTAAGAGTCTTCAATGTCATCTTGCCAAACCAGACTGTGCTTTTTATGGTATTGTCGGTCAGGGTGCTTGCTTGACAGTGATTTTTCAGTTCTTCATTCCTGGAACGCGTCAAATGGATAAATCAATCAGTCTTCATTGCAGGCTCCCTGTGCTTGACCCAGGATCGAACTGAAGGAAGGTTTGATTAACCGCATAGGAATTTAGTATGCATAATATATAGTACTCCCTCCATTTCATATTAGATGACGTTTTAGGGGTGATTTCTTGTTTGGAAATACTTGACGTTTTATGCTTTCAATGCATTTTTAGACTTTACATTCCATGTTTGCCCTGAAACAACAATCTAATCTAAGGGTCCATACGCCTAGTCCACTATAATATACTGTCATTATGATTTAGAGATTGTTAGCATATGGGTCAAATTAGTCATTTGGATATGCATTTAAGAGATATTAACTGATTTCTTAATATGTGAGCCAACTCCAAACACGTCAACTAATACCAAATGGAGGGAGTATATACTATTACATTTCAAAAAATTGTTTCTAGAATATTTAGTTCTTCAAATATGATATTACTTCTTCCTTGCGATGCTGAAGCAAAGAAGGGTTGATCACAAAATGACTATTTGGAAAAGATCTCATGTTTATATTAAAGTATCTGATTTCAGAAAAATGCTATGTTTCTCATCAGGCAAATTGAGGACAAGATGTATGAGATCATTTTAGCTATAATAAATTGGTCAAAATTGAGTACAAGATGTTCTACAAATTTCAATCCTACTCGCTGAACCTGCAAAACTTAAATTCAAAACCTAATCTAATTTCTGACATCAGATACTCTGAAGAATTATTTGATTCATAAGTTACAATCTTCCGTCTAATTTAACTCACCAATAATCTTTACACGAACATGAACCGTTCCTGAAATGATGGAAACGAGTTCGATCTCTTACGATAACTTCTCTATCATACACTTTTGACACCAACTTTGCCGTTCTGTGACAATCTACGCACATTCTAAGGTTCTTCACGATTCTAATCGTCGTCTGAGGTTCTGAAGCGATGAGCCCAAATGCCATAGCTAACTTCTCACTGTGCTGGAAAACTGCACTTTCTTTATCTTCTTCCCCTATATCAAGAAACACCTCAGAAATATCAGGAGAGTACCCTGCAAGTTTCAAATCACTTGTCATTTCTTTCAACTTCAGATATATATCTTCAGTTTGCCGATGAGATTGGTCTCCAGCAACAAATTCATGAACAACTCCATTCATTTCGATCAGACTGCAACCGGGTATTTTCTTAATTCCTTTATCCATCATTTCCTTTCTCAACTCACGCAACTTGTCCCATTTATTACAAGCTGCATATATATTGCATAGGATAACATAAACTGCCCCATTATCTGGCTCTATCTCGAGCATTCGTTTAACAGCAAATTCGGCCATTTCTGCGTCTTTATGAATTCTACAACCACCAAGAAGAGCTCCCCAAATTATGGAGTTTGGTTTCATTGGCATATTCTTTATTAGTTCATGAGCTTCTTTTAGATGCCCAAATCGTCCGAGAAGATCTACCATGCATCCATAATGAGTCACATTTGGCTCAATTCCGTGTTTGATGGTCATGGTAGCAAAAAACCTTCTTCCTTCATTTACCATGCCAGTGTGAGTACAAGCACTAAGAACACCAATGTAAGTTACCTCATCCGGAGTAACTGAAGAATTCAGCATACGGTGGAACATATCAAGAGCCTCTTCACCAAATCCATTAATGGCAAGGCCCACAATCATTGCAGTCCATGTAAATTTGTCTCGCTGAGGCATACCGTTAAATATGCTTTTCGCTTTTTCAACATGCCCACATTTGAAATACATGTCTATCAAAGCATTCCCCACATATGCATCATTCTTGACTTTGTTTTTGTCAATGTAAGTCCTTACCCATTCTCCTAGCTCTAGTGCCCCAAGTTGTGCACAAGCAGTAAGTACGCTAACCATTGTGAACTCATCTGGTTTTACATTCAATGTTTGCATCTCGCGGAAGAGAATCAAAGCCTCTTTGAAACAATTCACTCGGAGATATCCATTGAGCATTGCAGTCCATGAGACATAGTCTCTTTCGGGCATCTCATCAAAATACTTTCTAGCAATATCAAGTTGTCCGACATTTGCATATCCCGCTACAATTCCAGTCCAAGAAATTACATCTCTACTCTTCATATTCTCAAAAATACCAAGTGCAACACCAATTTCACCACAGGCAGCATACATATCAATCAGAGCATTTTCTACAATCAAATTAGACTCGACAACACCGTCACAAACATACTTATGAATTCTACGGCCGCACTCCAAATCCTTCAACTTAGAGCAAGCCGATAATACCGAAACAAGAGTAATCGAAGAAGGCAGCACTCTTTTTGTCTCCATCTCGAGAAAAAGCTTCTTACTTTCATCATATCGCTTCATTCTATTATAACCCGAAATCATAGCATTCCAAGTGACAGCATCAGTTTGACAACTCATATCGAAAACCCCACGAGCCATATCAACTAAACCACACGAAGCATACATATTTATCAACGCATTCTGAGCAAACACGTTACAGTCCAATCCATATTTCACCACATGGCAATGCAACTTTTTCCCATACTCAACCGCAACATCTTTCTTAAAACCCTTGATCAAGAAAGGAAAAGTGTAACAATCAGGCAAAACACCACACTTCAACATGGCTAAGTACATAGAAACTCCAAGTCTAGGACAATCAATCCTCGAATACCCTTTCAACATTGTGTTCCAATGAAAAACTGTTGGTTCAGGCATTCTGTCGAACAGCTTCCGTGCATAATCCATTTCTCCAAATTCTTCAGTACAACACAAGGAAAGGATCTTGTTTTGGACAACGGGTTTGATTATGGTGCCTGTTTTGATGGTTTGGGAGTGGATTTGCTTGAGTTGGTCCATTGATTTACAGTTTTGGAAGAGGGAAAAAGATGGGGTTTCATGGGAGGGATCATGAGTTGGTGTGAATAAGTGGGGAGTTGAGATTGATGTCATGGCAATCATTTTCTTGAAAATTAAGGATTGAAGGTTTGTAATGGAGGGGAAGTGGGTTTGATAATGTAATGAAATTGGCAGCATAAAATACTCTGCTATACTAAAGTTTTGCCTGAGCTAGCTGGTAAGATTGCCATTGTAAAGACACTAATTTCAAACTGTTTTTGATAACAAAGTAAGTTGCATTTCATAAAATAATTGAAGCTACATGACAATATTTAAGACCCATAGGAACTAAAAATTAGGGTTGTATTTTGGTTATTAAAATATAATTTGTTTCATTTGATTTCTAAATATTAATTTTATATTAAATGAGATTTTTCCGGCTAAGTGTATGTATAGCAGCCGGATTTTCATACGCAACAATTACATTTACTAATTTTATTTTGAAAATTTTATGTGTTTTTTTATATATGCCTCTATGAAGTTATGTTTGAATTTAGTGGCTGTCTACGTCCCAATAGAATTGTCCAAATTCATGATTAAATTAGATGAAGTTTAAAGTTAAAACTCAAAGGAGAAAGTAAGGCTCATAAAACTACATTAAAAGAGCGTATTAAGCTCAGAAAAAAAATTGCGGTTAAGAAAAGAAACATGCTGGAATTTCATGCAGCCAAGAGGAATAACATATGCACATGTAGGAAACATGGACATCAGCTTGATGTCTGTAAGAAACTGCTTGAGGTTTGTCTAGACAACAAGAGCGCCAATAATACCATAAATACTCAAGCTTACTCCATTTTTTATAATTTTTTTGTTATTTGTAATTGTAATTTGTAAAGACATGTACAAAAGTTGACTTCAATTTCTTTTTATATTTTTGGTAAAATATTGAAGTATTCATAGTGAGATTAACTAAATTTACAATCAGACATGCCTTAGTGAAATGGAGAAAAAACAGTAAGAGTAATTCCAAAATTAACATTGAGCAAATTTCTAAGTCTCTATCATAGGCCAAGGACAAGCCACTTGAGTTCACCAATTGGGACTCCATAAGAGACTTGGAGTAAAATCTATGTCGAGCTAAATAAGAAGAGGAAATGTATTGAGCACATAAATTTCGACAGGACTGGCTTCGAAGTGGAGACAAAAACACAAAGTTTTTTCATGCAAAAACAAAGCAGAGACAAAGGAGAAATACTATTCATGACATTAGAGACACTGATGGGAATCGGTGCTCTAAGAAGGAGGAGATTAATACAATCATTTGCTCTTACTTCAGGGACTTGTTTTCAACTAGCCACCCTAGTGGGATTGAGGACTGCTTCAAGACTTTGATAAAAAAGTATCTGACCACATGAACTCAGAGCTAACATGCAACATCAGGCTTGATGAAGTTCGTAGTGCAGTTTTTTATATCCATCCATCAAAAGCACCAGGCCTAGATGGATTCACAGGGGTTTTTTTATCACCATTATTGGCATATTATAGGGGAAGAGATCACAGAATCTATTATTGCGTTCTTTAATGGGGGTTGTTTCTTGAAGACCCTTAATCATATGATCATATTCCTCATCTCCAAAGAACAAGTTCCAACTACTGTGAAGGATTTCAGACCGATTAGTTTGTGTTCGGTGTACAACAAGATTATCTTAAAAATCCTAACGCCAGACTACAAAAAAGTGCTACCAAAGATCATAGATGGGTCTCAAAATGCATTCGTCAAAGGAAGAGCCATACCAGATAATATCCTAATTGCACATGAGGTTCCGCACTACCTCAAAACCAAAACAGCAGAGAAAACAAACTACCTTGCGATTAAATTGGACATAAACAAAACTTATGACTGTGTGGAATGGCATTATCTAAGACATATTTTAACAGCTTAGGGATTTGCTGAGCAATTTATAGATTTGATAATGGAATGTGTTACCTCCGTCTCATATTATGTCCTCATCAATGGAGAACACAAAGATTTCTTCAAACCAGTAAGAGGATTACGTTAAGGTGATCCACTTTCACCTATGCTTTTTGTTCTCTGTGCTGAGGGATTCTCACATTTAATAAAGAAAGAAATAGCAAGAAGCCAGCTAACTGGAATCAGACTTAATCACCATTGCCCGGTCATAAGCCACCTCTTTTTTGCGGATGATTCTCTGATCTTCGCCTAAATAACTAACACAACCTCTGCAGCCATAAGAAGAATTATAAGCATGTATGGAAATGCAAGTGGACAGATTATAAATTTATCCAAGTCTTCAGTGTACTTCAGCCGAAATACAAATGAGGCAGTGAGTCAACATATGATGTCCACCCTTAACATCTCTCTGATGCAAGCAGAGGATAAATATTTGGGACTTCTTGCACAGTTCTATCGATAAAAAAACATTACTTTTGCAGGGCTTCTAAGGACTCTCCAGAATAAACTCAGTGGATGGAAAGAAAAATTCTTGTCCCAAGAAGGCAAGGAAATTCTCATCAAATCAGTTCTTATGGCAATTCCGATATACGCCATGATGTGCTTCATGCTTCCTAAGTCCCTATGCTCCCGTATCAACAGCCTCATTTCCCAGTTTTGGTGGGGCAATAAGGGAGATGAAAGACGAATGGAATGTGTGGCTTGGGACAAAATGAGGAAAAGCAAATGGGAATTCCAAAATCTTTGAAGCAAGGAATTTCATCACGATTAAAAAGCAAGGAATTCCAAAATCTTTCAAGCTCTCCCATGAACTATTGAAGAGACCGTCTTGCATGCAGCCCAATTCAGGAAAAAATTTAAAGATGCTCAGGCTGTGGAGCTAGTCAAGGTCAAGAATATAGAGCAAAAAAGAATCACTAGAATAGAATTTGCCTTTCTCAAGTCCCTAATTGTTTATTTTTTTGTTCATTAGGTCTTTAAATGGATCTTCATTTAAGGACCTGATGAACCAAAAAACAAAAATTTAAGAACCTAAAAAAGTTAAATGGAAGTTGAGGAACCTGATGAACCAAAAAATAAAAGTTTAAAGATTTGAGAAAGCCAAATAAAAGTTGAAGGACTTGATGAATCAAAAAAGAAAAGTTTAAGGATCTTATAATAGGTTTAGCCTAAATTTTTTATGATAAAATAAATTTATCATAGTTGTCTAATTATAATTAATTAATTTTAATATAAATATTATAGTGACACAAAGAATTATATCACGATTAAATTTGTGAGAAATAGTTTTCGTCAAAAAAATAATAAATTTTGTCACTAAAAAATAAGTATATATTGTGACAAATTAACATCAATTATGAACCAACGAGCTGTAGCTCAAATGGTATAAGCATTGGGCAGCAAATGCCAAGATTGTGGGTTCAAATCCTCCCACAAGCGCTCCCCCCCCCCAATTATCAAAAAAAAAACATCAATTATGAAAAACAATTATTAATTGTGATTTAATTAATTGTCATAATACATATTTATAGTGACAAATAATTTTGTCATAATGATAAAATTTATGATGACAAATTAGTATTTTGTCATAATAACATTATTGAGATAAAATTATTTTGATAAGTTTATTGATAAAAAAAATTGTCATTATAAAATAATTGCGGTAAATTTGAGGTCTATGTGATGAAATTTTTTCATCACAATAGGTTAAATTTTAATAATATAATTAAATTATTTTTAAAATTTTAATTATACGAATTCGTTCATAAATGATGGAGTCTGCCTTCTGAACCGGTGAGTAAGACCTGCAAAACAGGGTAGAAGCTAACCGGACGGTGGTTGTCCGATTAACTCTCCGATGCTAAAGTCAGTTTAGAGCTTTGAGAAGCGTTTTGAGTATATGAATGTAATTCTGATTCTAGGCATACCTCGTGCTCCTTTTATAGTAGTCGAATATACCTAGTAGAGTTGTATTAGGCAGGTGAATCCTACTTTATATGGATTCGACAATATCGTAGAGATTCCCCTGATTTGTCGGGATCTACCTTAATATGATAAGAGTCCTATTTAGGAACGTCTTCCTAAATAGTCTTATCTTCCTAAAGTAGAGCTTATCCTTCCATATGTAGTGTTTGTGTCCGAATAGGACAATATTTCCATACTTAGTTGATTACCCGAATCCCGGACCCGACGCGCTGTCGGCGGATCATGTGGGATTCGGTCTTTATGTCGCCGGATCTTAAGAGATTCGGCGTCTTCTTCATATCTTCGGATCTTCAGGGGGAGTCCGGTATCACCTGAGAGTGGATCTCCTACAACTCGGCTCCATTATACTTGCAATAGGATTCGGTATCCATCATTAGCCCCCCCGCAAGTGAGCTGAAGTAGTTTGGCATTTATGCCTTAGTGGATTTTAGCTCTTTTGGAGCTGAGTTCTCTTATACGGGCGAGTCGTTTTATATTCCGGGCGAGTCGTTTCATATGTTTGTGGGCGACGTTTCATCTTTAGTAAGATTCTGCGTTGCCACGTGTTGTCTATCAGTAGAGGGTTATGACTGGATGAAGGACAAGTGTCTTCGTGCGCTATTAGTTGGTCCTTATTTGTAATTATGGGATTTCGTCTTTTCAGTTTCTTTGGTTCAGGCTATATAATTGTTCATTTTTTTTCATTTTCCTTCTTCTTCAACCTTTGCTTTCTCTGCAACTGCTAAATTTTCGATTTCTTCAAGCTTTCTGTGGGTTTCTTTCTTCTGCTGTCAAGATTCCTCGTTTTCAAGTTGCTCCTTATCTTTCTTTCGATCCTGCGTATTTGCTTGCGAGGTATTTTACCTTTTCGCTAATTTAATTTCTTGGTAGTTTTCAGTTTTGATTTTATTCCTCTTGTTCTTCTTGTTCTTCGTCTTTTCCTTTCTTTTGATCTTTTAGAATTTTAATTTCATCATCACTCCGTGTTTCCCCCCCCATTTTAAATTTTTTTAAAATGTCAGAAGTAACTGAGGGGGCGAAGGGTGCTCGTGACGAGCTAGAATATACCCGGAGCTCCTTGTCGAGAGAGCAGATACTTGGTTATGCCGAGGAATTTAACTTTCCTGAGTCGTATGTTATTCTGAGACCGGCAAAGTTATATCGGGCGAATCATAGCACCGATTCGCCTTCTAAGATAGTAATTTTTCATGAACAGCTTTTAGCGGGTCTTAGGTTTCCCTTAAAGTCTTTAATTGTAGAGGTCTGTCATAATTTAGGTGTTCCTTTGGGTCAACTGCATCCGAACGCGATTCGCCTTCTTTGTTCTTTTATGGAATCGTGTAGGGTTCGGATGCAGGAGCCTTCGCTTGCTCTTTTTAATTATTTTTATGTTTTCTCCTGCCGAAAGGGTGAGGAATTTATTTTTGCTGGTGGTCGACCGAACCGATCTCTTTTTAGTCTTCCGTCTTCTTTGAAGGGTTGGACCCCTAAGTTTTTCTTGGTTCAGCATTCTTCTTTTTCCTCTTTTTCGCGGAGTTTTACTTCTAGTAAGGTTTCGCTTACTGATGTACCTGATCTGGCTGATGGGGAGAAGGACTTCGCCTTGTCTTTGTTGTCGGATTGTCGTTTTGATAGGCCCAAGTACAGCGTTCTTTTAGAACAATATTTGAGTCGCCGTGAAATACTTTTTGCGGGTCTTCCTTTAGAAGGTATTTTTCTAATCTTTTGTTGTTATGTTTTTGTTTTGTAGGATGTCGACTTCTCTTGAACATTTGCTTGACAATTTTCATGTCGATATGACTGTAGATATGGGCGAGGTCACTAGTGGCGTTCCTAATCCATCTACGATCGCCGTGCCGAATCCGACGCCTGATTCGGTGGATCTTGATCCTGCTTCTGGCGATCAAGTTCCTGCTGCGACTTCTGAGTCGCCTTTGCTTCCTTCGAAGGAATCAGTTCCTTCTCTGAAGGGGTTGCCTACCGCCGGCCAGAAGCGTCCTGCTGAGGACCAGGCTGGAGCTTCTGCCAAGCGTCCCAAGAAGAAGAAATCTTCTGGGGTGTCTATCGAGGAGGCACCTCGGTTTGCAGCTTGGGCGGACGCACAGAATCCGCCTCGACTTTCAAACGTCGCCATTCTTCATGCTTGCATGGAGAATATTATGATAAAAGAGGACATCGAGTCCATTGATCGCGAGCATGGCGATAGTTTGGCCGAGTTCGCCTGTCTCGGCGGTTTTTCGGTATGTCTGTCTTCTTTTGCTTTATATTATGATTTGTTTTTATATTTTTCTTATTTGTTGCTTTCTTTTGTAGGTGGTCCAGTCCATCGCTGTTTTGGAGCGCCGCCGAAGGGATGCGGTGGATCAGCTGAAGAAGCTTCAGGAGGATTCGGAGTCTTGGCTCTCCGAAAAACAAAAAATGGAGGATGAAGCTGGCGAGGCGACTGGTCTGATCCAACAGCTGAGGTCCTCCGTATCTGCCAAGACTCGGGAGATTTCCGCCTTAGAGGCTCGGGTTCAAACTTTGTCCGATGAAGTCGAGTCTCTAAAGTCTTCTTCAGATGCTCTCACTAAAGAGAGGGATGATCTGAAGAAAGAAGAGGGGCGTCTCCGCCGGCGTTTGGGTGACTCTGGGAGTTTTTATTCCCAAGTCATGACTCAATACCGGTTGGCGATCGGGGCAAAGCTGCGGGAGCAGAATCCTGGCGTCGATCTTTCTGGAGTCAATCAGCTGGATCCTGCTTCTTTGGCGAAGGAGGTGAAGGCGAAGCTTGATAAGCAGAAGCAAGATGCTCTGAAGAAGGCTTAATTTTTATTTTCTTCTTTTTGTATTTTTTGCTTTTTTGTATTTTTTGCTTTTGTTTATTTTTTGCTTTCGCCTTATTTTTGTATTGGATCGTAGGCGGATCCTTTGTAATTTTGCTTCTGTGAATATAATGATCTTTTGACCATTACTTTTCTTTAGTTGTAGAGTTAATCTAAACTCGTTTGTTATTTTGAGAAGTTAATCTAAACTTCTGCTGGTGTAATTTATTTGTAGGTCCGAACGGATCCTTTTATTTATTTGACTCCGACGAGTCTAAATTATTTTTTAACTAAGATTCAAACGACTCTTGTTAAATTGTATGTATTAGGTCTCGAGCGAGCCTATAAGATTTGCTTCTTGTCGCCAAATCGCCTTTTTATTTCAAAAATGGAAATAAGTACATGTCATGAATTAATCTATTGATAATACTTTCTCAGGTGCTCTATATTCCAATATCTGGGTACCATGGACCCAGTTATTGTCTTTAGTTTATATGCGCCTTTGCCAGTAGTTTCCTCTATAATGAAGGGGCCTTCCCAATTAGCCTGCATTTTCTTTACTCCTGCGTTTCCTCTGCCAACTTCCGCGTTTCGTAAGACCAGATCGCCTCTTTGGAATTCTCTAAAATTCATTCTTTTGTTATGGTATCTTGCAGCTTGCTTCTTGTATGTAGCGGCTCGGGCTGCCGCTTCATCCCTTCTTTCCTCTAGTAGGTCTAGACATAGCCTTGTTCTAGCCTCGTTAGTTCCTTCTTCTAGATAGTTTACCCTGATACTGGGTATGCCAATTTCTACTGGAATTACTGCTTCTGTGCCATAGGCGAGCCTGAAAGGTGTTTCGCCAGTTCCTTTTCGAGGAGTTGTTCTGTATGCCCATAGAACGCTGTATAATTCTTCTGCCCAGTTCTCCTTATACTGAGAAAGCCTCTTTTTTATTCCTTGTGCTATGGTTCGGTTGGTGACTTCTGTCATTCCGTTCGTCTGAGGGTGCGCCACCGAAGTAAATTTCAAATTGATCATCAGTCCTTTGCAAAATGCCTTGAACCGCTTGCAATTGAATTGTTTGCCGTTGTCTGCTATTACAGTGTGGGGTATGCCGAATCGGCATATTACTTCGTTCTTGAAGAATTCCTCTACTTTGGCTGCAGTGATGGTTGCGACAAGCGCTACCTCTACCCATTTTGTGAAGTGCTCTATTGCGACGATTAGGAATTTCACTTGATGTTTTCCCGTTTCAAACGGTCCAACTATGTCAATCCCCCATGTGGCGAACGGCCACGGGCTCTCCATTGATCCTTGAGGTACTGCTGGTACACGACTGATGTTGTCGTGTCTTTGGCATTTATCACATTTCTTGACTAATGTTTTCGCGTCTTCTTTGATGGTCGGTCAGTAGTATCCTTGGAGTATTGTTTTTCTTGCTATGGTGACTGCTCCTTCGTGCGCGCCGCATATTCCTTCGTGGATTTCCCTTAAGATGGATTCTCCTGTCTGAGGCGAGACGCACCTAGACCATGGATGAGTCAAGGAGGTTCGGTAGAGAACTCCGTTGTGAAAAGAGTAGTTGGCAGATTTTCTGATGGTGCGAATGGCTTCGACTTTGTCTGTTGGTAACTCGCCGCGGTCTAGATATTTGATCAATGGAGTCATCCAGGAGTCGGTCTCCTCGATTGCCATGACTTCTGTTTTTCTGGTGCTTGGTGATTCGAGAATTTCCTTTAACTGCATTTTAGCGAATAGATCTCCGAGTTCTGATGCTGATTTGGCGATGGCGTCGGCTTCGGTGTTTTCCTCTCTCGGGATTTGAATGATTTCCATTGTCCTCCTTGTGCTTCCAGCTGTTGGAGCTGTGTTTTGACTTGTCCCAGGTATTCGATCATCCCTGTTTCTTTGGCTTGATATTCTCCCTTGACCTGATTTACCACCAGTTGGGAGTCGCTATAGATCTTTAGGACTTCCGTTCTTATTTCTAATGCGAGGCCGAGGCCTGTGATTAGGGCTTCGTACTCAGCTACATTGTTGCTGGCGGTGAATTGGATGTTCACTCCATATTCGATTCTGATTTTTTCGGGTCCTCTGAGGATTGCTCCTGCTCCAGCTCCTTTTTCGTTCGACGCTCCATCTGGAGTTCCCATACCAAGGCTGGTTTGGGTTGACCAGTCTCGGTTGGAGTTATTTCTGCTACAAAGTCCGCCAAAGCTTGTGCTTTTAGAGTTGGACGAGGTTCGTATCTTATGTCGTGTTCGCTGAGTTGGATGGACCAGTGGACTAATCTTCCGGAAGTTTCTGGTCGTTGGATCGCCTTTCGCAATGGTTGATTTGTTCTTACCACAACGTTGTGACTTTGGAAGTAGTATCTCAGTTTTTTAGCTGTGGTTAATACGGCCAGTGCCATTTTTTCGATCTCGGGGTATCGCGTCTCCGCGCCTTTCAGGACTCGACTAATGTAGTAGATTGGCTTCATCTCGTTATCTTCTTCCCTTACCAGCACTGTCCCGATAGTCTCGTGTGTGGTGCTGATGTATAGATATAGCGTCTCCCCTTTCAGCGGTCTGCTGAGCAATGGAGGGGTGACGAGGAACTTCTTTATTTCTTCGAAAGCGTTCTCGCAGTCTTCATTCCATTCAAATTTTTGTGTTCCTTTGAGGGCTTTGAAGAAAGGCAAGCATCTTTTTGCTGAGCAGGACATGAATCTACCGAGTGCTGTGATTCGCCCGTTGAGTTTTTGAACTTCATTTATGTTTCTTGGTGCCTTCATGTTCATAATTGCTTTGATCTTCTCGGGGTTCGCCTCTATTCCTCTTTGAGATATCATAAATCCCAGGAATTTCCCGCCTTGTACACCGAACGTGCATTTGTCAGGGTTCAGCTTCATTCCAAACTTATTTAGTATGTTGAATGTTTCTTCAAGATCTTTTGCATGGGTTTCTTCTTTCTCGCTCTTGATGATTAGGTCGTCTACATACACCTGGACTCGTTTTCCTATCTCGTCTTTGAACATGAAATTCATAAGCCTTTGGTATGTCGCTCCAGCGTTTTTCAAACCGAAAGGCATTGCCGTGTAGCAGTAAGTTCCTCCCTCCGTGATGAATGAAGTTTTTTCCTGGTCTTGCTCCTTCATCTGAATTTGGTGGTAGCCTTGAGCTGCGTCGGCTAGGCTATACATTGCGTGTCCAGCAGTAGAGTCCACGAGTTGATCGATGTCTGGGAGAGGGTAGCTATCTTTAGGACACGCTTTGTTTAGATCGGTGTAATCTACACACATTCTATTTTTTCCGTTGGCTTTCTTTACGATAACTACGTTAGCTACCCACTCGGGGTAGTGGACTTCTCGTATGAATCCTGCTTTCTCCAGTTTTTCTACTTCTTCAGCGATTATTTTCTGTTTTTCTTCCGAGAACTTCCTTTTCTTTTGCTTCACCGGGTTCGCCGCTTCTGCTACATTTAGATCATGAGTAATGACTTGGGGGTCTATTCCGACTATTTCTGACGCGTTAGCAGCGAAGGTTTTGACGTTGTTTTTCAGCATGGCCGTGATTTCGCTTTCGATCTTTGGGTTCATGTTTGCGCCGAGATTTACTCTTTTCTCCTTGTCGAGTTGGAGTTTCTTTGTTTCGCCTTCGGGTGCTGTTTCTTTTTCTTCGATGTCGTGATTAAGGATTTCTTCTATTGCCATTGTTTCGCCTGATTCTTTTATTGCTTGTTCGTAGCACTTTTTCGCCTCGGCTCGGTTTCCTTGTATCGTGATAATTCCTTGTTTCGTCGGTATCTTCATGGTTAGTGCCTTTATGCTCGTCACGGCGGCTGAGTCGTGGAGGAAGGGTCTCCCCAGTATCGCGTTGTATGGTAGGTCGATTTCTACGACACTAAACCGTGTAGGTAATTCCTCGCTTTTCCTTGTCCTTCCTAGCTTGACATCGAGTGTAATTGTTCCGTTGGGCTTAATTGGCAAGCCCCCAAATCCTACCATAGGCGTGGCATTTCTTTTTAGTTCCGCTAGGTCTCTTCCTAGGCTTTCGTAGGCCTTTTTTGTTATTAGGTTTATTGCGCTTCCTTCATCGATCAGGATTCTCTCAACGTTCCAGTGTTCGATGATCATGGCCACCACCAGAGCTTCGTTGTGCTCTTCAGCTATTCTCCCGAAGTCTTCCCCATCAAAAGTTACTGGAGGAGGAGTTGAGAGTTCTGTTGCTTTTCGTTTTCTCTGTGACGTTTGATTCTTCAGGTTTACTCTTTCAGAAGTCATCTTCTTCAATGAGATTTGTTTTTGAGTTCAGAAAAGCTCCTTCTTTTGAAGTTTAGTTAAGCTTTTTCCACAGACGGCGCCAATTGATGGAGTCTGCCTTCTGAACCGGTGAGTAAGACCTGCAAAACAGGGTAGAAGCTAACCGGACGGTGGTTGTCCGATTAACTCTCCGATGCTAAAGTCAGTTTAGAGCTTTGAGCAGCGTTTTGAGTATATGAATGTAATTCTGATTCTAGGCATACCTCGTGCTCCTTTTATAGTAGTCGAATATACCTAGTAGAGTTGTATTAGGCAGGTGAATCCTACTTTATATGGATTCGGCAATATCGTAGAGATTCCCCTGATTTGTCGGGATCTACCTTAATATGATAAGAGTCCTATTTAGGAACGTCTTCCTAAATAGTCTTATCTTCCTAAAGTAGAGCTTATCCTTCCATATGTAGTGTTTGTGTCCGAATAGGACAATATTTCCATACTTAGTTGATTACCCGAATCCCGGACCCGACGCGCTGTCGGCGGATCATGTGGGATTCGGTCTTTATGTCGCCGGATCTTAAGAGATTCGGCGTCTTCTTCATATCTTCGGATCTTCAGGGGGAGTCCGGTATCACCTGAGAGTGGATCTCCTGCAACTCGGCTCCATTATACTTGCAATAGGATTCGGTATCCATCAATAAACAATTAAACGAACTTATCAATGAGTTGTTCATCTATACTATATATAAAAACACGGATGGGGGGGGGACAGGCAAATTTACTGAATAATCCTTTTCAATTCGCTACTAAATAAAAGTTTTATAGTCATTAACTAATTAGTTATTTAATTAATCACTATTGTAATTAAAGTCCTAATTAGAATCAGTAGCTAAATTATCTCCAATTTAGTTTTTAGTATGTAAACTAAATTGTCTCCAAATTAGTAGGATACCTATCTTTTAGTTTGATTGGACTACAAAATTAAAATATTGTATTTCGTCAATATATTATCATTTAAATTTCTATCTTATTATTTTTAAAGATATTATTAATAAAATTAAGTTAATTATTTAATTATGGTTATTATAAAACCAAACGAAGAATAAATTCAGTATGAAAAAATTTTAATAACCGAATATATTATATTTACTTTTATAAAAATTCTTAACTAATTAAATATTAATTATAAATAAAAAATTGATATAATTATAATAAATTTATTAATATGTTCATTGACAAGTTACGTTACGAGCCACGTGCATAGCACGTAATCGAAACTAGTAAACATAAATGAGCCGAACAATTTTATGCTCACATTCAACACATTTAAATAAATAAATATTAAATCAAACTCTCAAAATCGATTTGTTTAGCTTACAAACGAATATGAACTGAATTCTTCTCGAGTCGAATACCGAACTGTTTAGTTCCGTTACAACCCTATCAACATCCAACTGGCAGTGGGAAGGCTCAAACGCTATGGTCCATGGATTATGGCCGTTAGCATAGAATACGCAATTCGCACCTTATGGATTTATTCTTTCTAAGTTCACAACACTAACTTCTCTTTTTCTTTTATAATGGACTACCCTCAACCACCGAAATGAGAAATACTATTCCCTCCATTTCAATAGGTTGTCCACTTTAAAAAAAAAAATTGTCCCAAATTTTTTATCTATTTTCAAAAAATAATAATTTTTACAATCAATTTTTCTATATTACTCATATTTAAAATCTACTAATGTGTAAATTGCAAGTGAACGCTATATTAAATAAAGACATTGACAAAAAAAGTGAAGAAAAAATTACAAAATCTATAAACAATGATTGTTTTTCTTAAACTGTGTGATAAAGACAAATTGGACAACTCTTTGTGACGGAGAGTAGTATTTTTTATAAAATATAATTTTAAAATCTTAAAAATATTCCTAAGAATATAAATGAAATGCAGAAATGAAATATTTGGAAGGTCTGAGTTATTAATAAATTTCGAAGAAATAATTAAGATTTTTATATTTTTAAAAGAATCAATTTTTTGTTGTGTTTGATCAAATTTACTTCTACTTTCATTTGCCATTTGTTCAAAATCTAATTTGATATTCTAATATATTTTTCTTTAATGAAAGTGTTTAATTAAAACTATAAAAACTAAAAAAAATTGTAGTTTATTTACGATGTGATTATTTTATTGTATCGGAAAATTCTTTAATTATAAGATAATTATTATCATTATTATTAAAGAAGTTTAATAATACTATTTTCTTAATGTATAATAAAAAATCAATGTAAACCAATGATCTATAATTTAAATGATATAATTGTTGGGTAATAATTATCCAATGTCGTGGATTTTATTCCTCCTACAGCTCACTCTTTTCAATTATGAAAAAATATAAAAATATAAATAAATAAATGTATTATTATAATTAAAAATATATGATTAATATAATTAATTATTTAATAAATATTTATAACCTATTCTCAAAATGTATTTAAATTTTGTAATTTTTTAAATTCATTGAAAGAAAAATAAATTCTAAAATCAGAGCAAACTTTTTTTGTTTGTAATGAAATGACATAGTGAACTGACATATTTTTTCTATTCAATTTTATAATTTTTTTTGTTTTTTTTAGTTAAGAAGAATTTAATTATATTAACCAAATTTTTGTGCTTTTTTTAATAATTAACCCCAGTATCTTTACCAATCCACATGCATATTTTTGTTAACGCTTTTTAACTAAACCTCAGCATGGAATAATTTGTTTTTGCCGTCCTATAATTCATACTTTTAATCTCCTTTTCCTTTTCTTTGAACAAATTCTATTTGGTAAAATTATCATTAATTCCCCACACGTATACGATTCTCATATCAAAAGAAAGCTAGTAAAGTTGCATTTGACAAATTTCTAATTCTGACGATTTTATCGCCTTTTTTGTTCATGACGGTGTCACCTACTAATTATTCTGTTTCTTTGTCGATTATTTATAATATTATTTAATGCTAAAAATAGTTTCCTATCGTTTTATTATCAAATGTTTTCCGAATTATGTACATAATTTAAAAATAATAATACACAAAGAATTTCAAAGTAATAAGCATGTCTTATTGATAATTTAGACTTTTTTTATTTTTTAGGCGCGCGGTAATTTTTTTATAGAAAATAAATAAAATGAGAAAATAAATTCTTCTATCTGAAACGCATTGAACAGAAATAGATCAAGACTTTATAAAAAAGATAAACCCAATGTCAACAAGTCAAACATTTTAATTATTTATAAATGTATCTATAAGTTTGAAAATTTGCAAATCTATCTCAATTTGATATTTTTTTTTAAGAATTTATTAAAAAATTTCAATTAATTTAATTATGTCAGACTGTTAATCTTTCATTTTAGTACAATATTTATTTGCCTTTTATTTATTTGAAGCTTTAAATTTGTTATTTTTTATTTCAACCATTAAAAGCTAGAAAATTTGGTTTTACTATTATTAAATAAAATTGAATTAAGATCTAAATTTTATAATTCTAGCTAAATAAGAAATTAGTTTAGAAATTCAATTGAATTTTCAATAACTAAATTGATTGGAAAAAATTAGATAGATTTACGATAAATTTTTTAAATTGAAATAGACTTACAAATTTTAAAAGTTTTGAATATACTTATAAAGAGATGAAAACAATTTAGCATTTGTTAACCATTAAATCGAAAAATAAAATATTTTATTTTGAGTGAGCAATATATAAATTATTTTTGTTTATTACTTTTGGATATATTTCTCAAAATAATAATTTACTAGTGAAGTGATCAAAGTAATTATCTTATTTTCATTATCATTATTTTTTTTAAAAGTGATTAAATAAGACAAATATTATTACCTATACTTTATAAAGAAAAATTGCATATCATTCGTGCAACAAACTAATGATGCGTTAGCCGTGTGGAAAAATGATAATAAAAAAATTAAGTAACAGTAAAAAAATTCTTTATCGCAACTGCTTATTAACTTGTTGTAAATATAACATGACACAACCAATACATGAGATAAACACTCCTTTATAAAACAAATTCTTGATCCACCATACATTTTACAGGGTTTTTGATATTTGAGGACCCAAATTTCCAGTTCTGTGCCTCTTCTGGAATTAATTTCAAAAGAGTGCCTGGGACCACCAGTTCCGCATTCTAGGAATGCGGAACAGGAGGTGTTCCGCATTCCTAGAATGCGGAACACCTTAAGCAGCTGATTAATTGTTAATCAGCTGCGTTCCGCATTCAAGGAATGCGGAACGTGCTTCCCCAATGATTGGGAAGACAGTTTTGTCTCCCCAATCATTGGGGCAGCAATGATTGGGCACTAAAATGCCCAATCATTGCTGATTGTTAATTTTTTAAAAACAAAAAATTATTTAAATAATTATAAACTAAAAATAATATAAAATAATTTTATTAAACGATATATTAAAAAACGATTTAAATATTTTTTTAACTACTGAATTTAACAAACGCTTATAAATAAACGACAAAATTTAACAGACGATATAAATATTTATTTTATTTAACTAATAATTTTAACAGACACTGATAAAAAAATTACAATTATAACACACGAATATAATATACATAATATAGTAAACATACAACATATACTAAAATACAAAAATTGATAAATAAAGAAAAATATGAAATCTAATCCTCATATCTACGAGTCCTCGGTCTCTGTATCCTCAAACCGTGAGTCTCTCGTCGGTGCCGCGAGCTGTCTGTGATCGAGTGAAACTGTCTGGGTACCGGAGGGCTCTCGCCGCTGTCGTGGGCGTCCTTGTCCTGAGCTGAATGCTGAACGTCTGCTGTTGGTGGTGCAGTACCGGTCTCCTCCTGTGTGGGCGGTAGGAGTCTAAAAGATGGAGGTGTGAGATCCGGTCGTGATAAAAGCTCCTCGTACGCCTCTGAACCGATCTCCGGACCGAATAACCATGACTCTGACAGTGTAAAATGTAGCTGTGATGGATCCTGGGCCTGGTGAGAAGAAGATGGCCGCGAATGTGACGTCGACGGCTGATCATCTGAAGGCATCGTGGGACGGTAACACTGATCGAAAGACGTGAACGGTTGAGCATCTGTATATGGCGCTGGACGGTAATACTGATCTTATGCAGCAAACGGCGGTGGTGTGGTCTGCTGAAACGAAGACGCCGGTGGTGTGGCCTGCCGGAACTGAGACGTCGGTGATGTGGCCTGCTGGAACTGAGACGCCGGTGGTGTGCCCTGGTGGAACTGAGACGGCGGCGTGACCAAAGGAGTAGGTGAATAATTTTTGTGTAGGTGAATAATTTTTGGTTTCTTGAAAAAAATGGATTTTCAACCCATTTTATAGGCAACGTTGGGAGACCAGCTCCCAACGGTCATTAAATGCGTTCAGCATTTGAGAAATGCGGAACGCATTTAATTTACCGTTGGGAGCTGGTCTCCCAACGGTAATATGTCAGTGTTCCGCATTCTAGGAATGCGGAACACTGCTAATCAGATTAATTAATCTGATTAGCATGTTCCGCATTCCTTGAATGCGGAACTCCACATGTTTCGCATTCCTAGAATGCGGAACATGTGGGTCCTGGCACTCTTCTGGAATTAATTCCAGAAAAGGCACAGAACTGGATTTTTGGGTACTTTTGAGGCACCCAAATATCAAAAACCCCATTTTACACTCAAATGTTAGCCGAGTGACACACACTAATAAAAAGTAGCCATTTAGCGACGAATTTTTCCGTTGCTATATATTTGGTCGCAAACAAAATTTGAGACGGATTTTAAAAAAATTTAGTGCCAGATTTAGCGACGGATTTAAATCCGTCACTAATTTTTAAAAACAAAATTTTTTAAATTAAAATCGTAAAATGAAATATTATTTAAATGGTCACCTACCGTCAGTAACCCACCCGCGATAGACCACACACTGTCACCCACTCGCAATTTTTACAAACTTTCCAACTTCCCAGTAAGTCACTCATCCTCCCATTACTCCACCCATATCTCTTTAATCATATAGTTCCCCCGCGCGAAGCTCCATTTTACCCAACTCATATTTTTGTTACATATCTATGTGTTTTATATTTGAATATAACTAAAAAGAAAAAATATTTACTCCCACACTTTATTCCCGCATTCTAAATTGATTATTTTTCATAATAATTATTTTTATATAAAAATTATTACAACATAATAAGTAATTTATTTTTTAATAATTTTTTATATAAAAATTATTAATAATTATTTTTTAAATAAATAAATAATAAATAATTTTTTTAGTAAATAAATAATAAATAATTTTTTTAGTATATAAATAATAAATAATTTTTTTAAAAAAATAACCATGTTTTTAAATATTTTTTTAATAATATTTTTTAATTAATTAAAGTTTAGCAACTGATTATGAAATCCGTCGCTAAACTCGTCTTTAAAATTGACGAGAATTATTTCGTCAATTTTAGTGATGGAATCAAAATCCGTCGCTAAATTTAGTGACAGATTTTAAATTTGTCACTAAAATTGTCGGGAAAATTCCACCAATTTTAACGACGGAAAAGCCGTCGCTAAAGTTGGTGTGATAACTCCCGCCAATAATTTGTTGAATCCATAGCTAAATTTAGCGACGGATTTTGAATCCGTCCCTAAATCCGTCGCTAAAGCTTAATATCTAGTAGTGACATAGTAAGTGTTTTAAATTTATCATTTTGATAGAGAACTAATAAACATTCTATGCATAAATCCAATAATTTACTAAATATTGTTGTGTACGGAACGTGAAATAGTTAGATATAAAACATTCAAATTAGGCAAACATTTCCCGAAAAAGCATGCATTAAATTATTCCTCTTGTTGATGTCAATTTAGTGTATAAATCAAGTCTTTATATTCTTTTCAGAGATTGACACTATTCCAACTATACCAAATGCATGCATACATGTGCATTTACACTAATATTATGGAGGCCAAATCTTTTTTATAATGGTAGTAGGCCATGACGACCTTAATTTATTATGTGATCAATGAACAATAACAAAAGTTTCCAACTTTTAAACCTACCAATTAATATGAACCATGCATGCAAAAGTGACTAATCGAAAAGAAAGGCATCTCCATAAATCTAGATGAATTATTATTTTCTTTACAATGTAAACACACCAAAAAAATATTTATTCAAAACAAAAACCGAAAATGATTCATATACAAAAATGTTAATTGATGTCAGAATGAAAGTCATTATATACAAAAGAAAATTATAGTAAATAAATATAAATGATAAAATACATATTACCTTATTACTTATACTAAATAAAAGGCCTAATTACTTAAAAACCACCCACCTTATAATTTTTTTTCATTTATACCATGACCTAGAAAATGTTCAATTGTACTCTATTTTTAATTTTTATGTTTCATTTGTATCCCATAATTAAAAAATTTGATAATTTAATTAAATTAAGGATGAAAATTTTAAAAACAAGATACATAAATGATTAACATTAACGTTTTATCAGAATATAGATTAAAAATGAAGAACTAATTTAAACTCTTTTTAAAAAGAAAATAGGTCAATTCAACTCATGAGGATAGAGATGAAACATAAAAATCGAAAATACAATACAATTGAAAATTTTCATAGGTCATGGTATAAATAAAAAAAATTGCAAGATGAGTGGTTTTTAAGTAATTAGGTCCCTAAATAAAATATGTTAATTATATTATAATTCTTCAAAACAAATGTCTCAAGTTCGTTTAGTTCATTAGTGAGTTGACAAATCACATTAAAAAATGACTAATCACATTAGTTCACAAATTTATTTAGCCATTTTCAAAACCACATATTTATTAAGAAAACAAAACAAGCAAAAAGGGACAAAAGCAAATAATGTGAATACAATAATAGGGTTTTAGGGTTTAGGGCTCTTTTTAAGATAGGTAGGGTTTCTTTTGCCAATAGATGAATCTTATTGATGAGAAAATGACTAGAATTTCAATGTCGATGGATGATATTTGAACTATAAATTATAACAAATCTTATGTAAAAACGGAGTTTTTGGCTATCGAGAGCCGCTCAACAAATAATTTTATACATTAAATCTATAAATACTAAAAAAAATATAGTTTAATATTCCAAAAACACCTCGACCTTTTAACCTCTCTTCAATTTCACCGCGATGTAGTAAAATCGTCAATTGTACCAAAATTTACACTTTTGAGTTTCAATTGCACCATGAAGCATCAAATTGACCTTTTTTTCATTCAGAAAAAATTTAAATCAATACTTCATATCTTAATATATGTTTTAAATAGCTCTTGATGGTATAATCAAAACAAAAAACTCTTCTTCTCCATAATTTAAAAAATGAATAATACATTTTTATTTAATATAAATAAATTTTATTTTATTTTATTATATTAAATTTTAATTTTAATTATTTTTTTAAATTATTATAAATATTTTAAATTTTATTAAAAAAGGTTAAAACCGATTTAATTTAAATATATATTTTATAAATACATTTATAACACTCTGATCCTACTGCCTTCATCCGATACTCCTACTGCCTTCATCCGACACTCCGATTACTTAAATTTAAATATATTTTTTATAAATATATTTATAACATTTTTTAAAAAGTATGTTGTTTCTTCCGGCCAACAGCCTTGGACTGTCCGTTTTGAGAATATCGAACTAAATCTAGTTCGTCAAAAAATCGTTGGTATATAATAGTTATAAGGAAGAAACATCCGTTATTTATACTTTCTCCTGTTCATAATATTTATCGCATTTGTTTTTGACATAGAAATTTAAGAAAATTTTTATATCCTAATTTATAAATACTTTTTTTAAGTTAACTCTATTTTAAAACTTGTTGACATTTATGATTTTTTTTAATTGTGTTATTATATTTTTTTTAATAATTTACTAGGCGGATATATTTGAAATAATAATAATAATGCTTTTTTGATATTTTAAGTTGACGGCTATTAGGAAATAAAAAAATTAGCAGAAGCAATAAATATTATACAGCGGGAAAAGTAATTACACATTTTCAAAAAAAAGTATTATACATCCAACAAATTGAAAATATTAAAGAATTGAATTGATGATAAATTAAAAACTAATATAGTAGTATATTTTTTGAGATAAAAAAAGTAGTGTTATTTTGCATTTGAACAATAAAAGTGTTGAGAAATTATTGTCATCATTTCATAATAATTACATCAAAGGATTTTTAGAGACAAGAAGATAACAACTCTTCTACTTTCCCCCAAAGATAACACTTACATGACCCACCCAAACTCATAAAAAAAAGTCAAATTTAAAAAAATTCTTTATCATGAACCCAAATGTCAAGTAAATCGCCGCCACTCATCACGCACCACCCCCCCGTTATTCCTCTGCGGCGGGGTACACCTGAGTCTGTTCTTCAGCATCATCCGCACCGTTGATCTGATCAAGAATGAGAACTAATCCCATGGCAAAAGCACCATCAAACCCTGGCTTTAAGCAAAGGGTGAAAACGTCCTTACCAAGCACAACGTTTGTAGAAGCATCTACTTTGCGTCTGATCTCAGCCATTGATTCTTTAATTGCATTGGTAATTGTGCAAGATCTATTTGCATATGATCCTTCTATTTGGTACTCTTCCCCTGGATTCCCGTACACTTCCACCGCCACGCTGCACCGTCCGATTATTGATGATCTTCTCACGTTGAAGATGGGTTTCTGTCCCTCCAATCTTTCTCCTATATAACCTTCCCACCTGTGGTGTAGACTCGGCCTCTGTTGCACCAATAATACCGAGTTAGCTCAGTTTTTTTATATTTATGTTTATATTTCAAGAAAATGCATTTCAAATTAGATATTATACTGTAGTTTTTGATATCAAAAATCAATTTAGTTGTGGTGTGATCTATTTATTTTAACTTTTTATAAATAAATCAACAAGTCAGACAACAAATGTTATCGCAAATTATCTATTTCATATCAGATTTTATTTTTTAATAATTATTTTATAAACTATAATTATTTCGGATTTGATTTAATAAGTTTAATGAATTAAAAAATATGCATTTCAATTTCTTTCCATTTTTGTTTCTCTCAATGGCTGAGTTGACTCGCGAGTTGTGAGTTTCATGTACATGATACATCAAACCCAAATCTAATGGCAACCCACGAATTGAAATCAAAAATGATTTGAACCCATGAATCTAAAATTCAATATGAAAACGTGTGAAACTGATAGCTAACTCTAAAAAAAACCAATAACTCAACGAGTTAACTCAGGATCCGCAGATGAAACAAGTATTTGCACCCTGAGCTAGCTAAAAAGAAATCAAACCAACAAAACCCCATGACCCACAAATCCAAATGAAACAAAAACCCATTCTCGATGGATTAAAAACATGTTTTCACTCTATAACAAAGTGAGTCAACTCGTTTGAGAATTTAATAATACCTTTTTTCTGACAGTGAGAAGACAGCGACCATGAGCGTCCATAAGAACAACTTCAGTATTGTCACGATTATCAGGACCGCCATAAGAGTCGACTCGGAATACTAACTCACCTTTGCAATCATACACAGTGAAGCCATCATTAGCAAAGAACAGAGAGGTTTTAAGCACAGTGAGATGCTTCTCTTCTTGGTAAATATAACCACTGTCAACCACCAATCCTGTCTTCATTGTTCTTGATCTGTTTCTTCCTTAATTTCTTCGGGTTTTAGATTTTAATCTTTGGAGTTGGGTGGGCTGTTTTTGTTGGCTTGAGAAGAGAGAAATGAAGTAATTTGTGTAAGTGAATTGAACCGTTGAGGGAAGGATTTATAGTGGCTCAAAGAAAGAGAAGATGAGCAATTTCATTGACTGATTATGTAATTATTTGTGTAGTTTTGTACTAGTAATTGATTTATGTTAGTTAAACTAATTGAAAACCTAAAAATAATGTAGAGTACTAATGTGCACGTGGGGTAGACTAGTGTGGCTCACCGAATTAACCAAACGAGCTAAATTTAAATTTGGCCAAAAAATTAAAAAAAAAAGCCAAATTTTTTTAAAAAGATTTAAAAAGATTTAATTTTTTTAATTTTACTCAATTTATCATGAAATATATAACTTTATGTCAATTTTTTCCACCCTGCAATTGGCACATGCTTGTGCTTATCTGACGCTGAGGTGATATGCCACCATAGCAATTAGTAGATTAAAAATACATTTACATTTTTAAATATAAAAAAAATTACATCCTTGAACTTTAAATCATTTCAACTTAATTTTTTTTAAATTTAAAAAAATATTATAAATAATCAATGTTATAATTATAATTAATTTTTATATATAAACTAATGTTTATTTTTCTTAAACTAATTAAAATCTGTGTTTTTTCCGGAACGAAGAGGAGGAGATCTGCTCCTCAGAAGAAGAGGATCATCCTCCTCGAAAAAAAATTATTTTTTCTAAATTTGTCGGAAAAAATTTCATATGCGACGAGGATGGGATGATAATAAAATAAATGAAATGAGGGTGAATTTTTTTTTAAAAAATAATAAATATAAAATTGGTAAATATTTTAAAAGTTAAATTGAAACGATTTAAAGTATGAGGGTGTAAATGTTTTTAAAATAATCTAAAAATTTATTTAGATCTTTTTACCTTGTATTCGCCAAGATGGCATATGTGTGGCATGGCTCGTCAGCGCCACATAGACGACACATATGCAAAATCAATTGAAAATTGAGATTTGGTCAAAATTAAAACGAAATCATGCGTTTTAAGACAAATTGGATGAAATTAAAAATTTTGGACTTTTGTGAAACTTTCTTCAAAGGTTTGGCCTTTTTTGATTATTTGGCCTTAAAATTTTGATTTATCGCTTTTTATTGGCTTATATTTGCTCTTTTTTTAAAAAATAATTTGTCTATTTTGATGATAAATTTAACAATATTTTTATTGTTATTTTTTATTTTAATCCGTGGAATAGAGAGGGTATTCATTAATAAGTCACCACCTTCATATCTGTTTTTATTTTAATGACGACTTTTAAAAATTCTCATATAAACTTATATTACCATTTCAAAAAAAATCAAATGTATTGACGGTTTAAATTTTGGCGAATGTTTTTGACTATGCTAATGAAAAATAACGTGGCGGAAAATAATTGTAAGAATTAATTACATAATAAATCACCATATTTATGTTGTTTTTCAATTCTATCACGGCCTTTTAAAAGAAATTTTAAATCTATTACACATATTTTTATCTGAAATTTTCCGAATTTAAAACTGTGATAAATTTAAATTTTTTGAAAGATGATGATTTTATATGCTAACTTATAAAGGTGATGATTAAAATAAAATTTAAAATGAAATTAATCCCTTAATTTATGTATAATACATATAAAATAAATACTGAATAGAAGTATTTTAATATGTCCAACATATAAATTAATTTATTTATATTGTATAATGTTTTATTAATTTGGCCCGGTTTTAGTTTTGAATTTTTTGAAATAGTAGAACTGACCGAACTGATCAAATTACAAAGATATATTATGTTATTTTTGTTACTTTTTAAAAATTCTTAGGGTATTTTTGTAATTTTTAAGAACTTGGATACAATTTGTCCCTAAATTTGTATGTAATTACAAATTAATATCAGAATTAATATATTTTATTTTATTTTCATATCTACAAAATTATGCTTAGTTTACTCCATCTATTACAACATTATTATCCTATTCAGATAAGGAAATAAAATCAATTATTTGGGATTAAAAAAGAAACTACAAGTTAAATCAACCAAAATAAATATCAAAAGGATTGATTTCGTTCCCTAAAATATTAATAGGGGTTAAATTAAAATTTAATGAGAGATCAAGATATCTTTGCTCACTGATGTTAAACCTAAGTAGCACGGAAACGGAAACGGGAAACGGAAACGATACAAAACGGACACGGGGAAACGAAAGTTTTTCAAAATGAAGGACACGAAACGTGGGGAAAACGTGTAAATAACAAAAATTTAGGGATATATTTATAAAAATATTATTTAAATATTTATGATAATTAACAAACTAAATACGAGATTTAAAGAAAAAACGAGAAGGTAGGGAGGTGATTTTGAACTAAATAATGGCCAAAATTACCTTCCTCTTGTTGCGGATAGGGTTTCTGAAAAGAAAGAGAGAATTTAGAGAGATGAGAGAGGAAGTCACTCCAACAAAGTCTAAAGATCGATTTGGTCAGATTTTTGCGTATATCTAGATGGACGGATTGTTTTAGTAGACTAAAATATTAATAAGAGCTAGATTGAAATTTAATGAGAAATGAAAATATCTATAGTCGCTGTTGCTAAACAGTGAGAAAAGGAAAACTGATCAATTGTCAATTCATCATCTGGAGAAATAGGACATCAATGGACCGATCCTACGAATGAACGGAATATTGGTGGCGCCACAGCCGCACATACATACACCAACTATGGTTTGTGACTCGATTCTATATTAAAAATTTAATATTTTCAAAAAAGAATTGACAATTTAAGCACAATATTTAGAAATTAAAAAACTGTAGATACGAACTGGCAAATAATGTAACATTAAAAATATTTATATTTTGTTCTAGAAGCGATTGAAATCATATTTTGGATCATACTAGTTGTAGGTTGATATGAGATTAATGTGTCATTTTAATCTTTGTCTAATAATCTTTTTCTAATAATTAAGTAATAATAATATTAGAAGTTCAATTTTATTTTTAATTTTTTTGATTAAAAAAGTTACAGAAGTTCAAATTTATGCAATGCAAAAAGTATTAAAGTTTTATTTTAACTACTTAATCTAAATCTATTTTTCTCTAATTTGATTTCACTTAATTGATGAATTATAAAAGCTATGAAAAATGCTTTTAAACAACATTTATTTTCTTGCAGAATTCGACATGAACAATCAATCTTTAGATAGTTGAACCAACAAAAAGAAAAATCAAAAGCTTAATTAATACGAAAAGTAAATTTTCAACACAGATGTTTTCCTCCTGTCATTAATTTGATAATCCAATACTTTATTTAAACAAATATAAAAATTAAAAAAATATGTAGTTAAATTAATTTAAAAATATATTTTTTAAAATATATATAAATAGCATACAACCAATTCCTTTATTAATTACATTTAATATCAAATAAGCTATACTTCAAATGATATAAGCACTCGCAGCAAACTGTTGGGTCGTGTTTATATTTAATTTTGGTACAAATTAAACATAAAAATTGGACTAAACAGAAAAATCAATTAAACTTTATTGGTTATGTTCGATTTGATTTCATATATTTTATTATTTTATAAAAAAAATCCATTTTGATTACAAAAAATGTGAAAAAAAATTAGTTTCTGGTTTAAAAAAATACACACACTCAAAACCAATTTATACCGGTATCATATTTGATTATATGAACTTTTGAAATATCAAACGCAAGCCCTATTTTTTTTTCTTCCTCCCATTAATTTGATTACATAAACTTCAGTAGGAACTATTAGTCTTCTTAGCTTAGACTCCTTATTTAATTTGGATCAAATTAAATAGGAATAACACTGAACTACTTTGTCAAGTTGACTACTTTTTTTTTTTATGAATAAGTTGACTACTTTTAAAATGCTAATTTGGATCAAGCAAATCTCGTTTATGTATTTTCTACTAATTAAGTATGATTATTGAAGATGTGTAAGGTTTATATTTTATTTTTTTAATCATGCAAAACGTGAGATTCTCCTTCTAATATATGTATATCTATGCTCCAGTCTTCAGTGCTTTATAAAAAATGTCAAGTATTAGAAAGAAAATAAATAATATCTGCATCTAAATCTTTATTAATTTATAGTATAAATGCTACTCACTCATTCAACATTTGTGATCTTATGCTATATTCTTCTCCCATTTGTATTTAAAAATTCATAGATCGGGGTTTACAGTAATTAAAATGTGTGTATAAACTTCGAATAATTACTATGTTTCTAACCATCTGGATTCAGAATCACTATCTGATTTATCAAATAGAAATATTATATATTAATCTCACGTTTTGTTCATTCGCGATATGAAGATTTGAATTTGTCCAAATGTTATAATTAAACTGTTCCATTCGTAATTATTTATCCTTGATAATTTTCACTCAAATCATAAGTAATTAGCTTTTTGTAGTAACTTAAGTAATTAGCTTAAAAGCAATGTTAACAATATTTAAATGGACAATAATATTAAATTTGTAAACTGAAACTTTATTGATGGAAAAATGTAGGAGGAAACTACTCCTATTTATAGAAAATGACATACTAGTAAGTAGTAACTGTCATCCTGTTACAAGCAACTAACTCACACTACTACAGATGTGCACAATGCACACGTGATTGATATAAAAACAACACAAGGTGTGTGTGTCAAATTCCAGCTGCAGATGAACTGTAAATAAGTTGACTTCTCACACAAGCAATGCATGTTGATCCAATAGCCATGCTGATCTGAAGCCGAACTCATGCTGATTTGAAGTTGGAATCAATATGCTGCAATACCCTCCCTTAAGCTGGAGTGTACAAATCTTGTAACTTCAGCTAGTCAATTGCAGAATTAAAACCATGAGAAGAAAGAGGCTTAGTAAAGCAAGTTGCTACTTGATTTGTTGTATCAACACGAAGAAGATGCAGCAATCCAGAAAGTAACTTTTCCCTGATAATATGGAAATCAATCTCAATATGTTTGGAGCGCTCATGATATATTGGATTATGAGCCAGTTGAATAACAGAACTATTGTCACAATAAACCTGACTAGGAAGCTTTACTGGTTGAACCAAATCATGAAAAAGATAAGCTAACCATTGTATTTCACAAGTCAAACTGGCCAAAGCTCGATTTTCTTCTTCTGAACTAGATCGAGAGACAGTGGTCTGATTAGTAGATTTCTATGAAATCAAAGAATGACCAAGGAAAACACAGTATCTAGAGACTGATCTCATGGTATCTGGATAGGAAGCCCAATCAGAGTCTGAAAAAGTTTGCAAAGTCAAAACTGGCTGTGAGCTAAAAAAGAGTCTTTTGCCAGGAGAACTCTTTAAATATTTCATGACTCTAGTGATAGCTTGCAAATGAGCATTTGTTGGACAATCTAAAAACTGGCTCAATTGTTGAATTGCAAATGAGATATCATGTCTGGTATGACAGAGATACAAAAGCTTACCAACCAATCTTCTATAAGAGGTATTATCTGCCAAGAGATCATTGGAATCCTTGATGAGCTTCTTAGAAGTCAGCATTGCTGCATTGGTGTTGGAGCTGGTTTGTAGTTTGTCAAATGATTATCAGCAAGTAAATCCAAAACATACTTCCTTTGAGAGAGGTTGATTCCAGAATCTGATCTAGCAACTTCAAGCCCCAAAAAAATTTTCGGAGGTCCAAGATCTTTGATACTAAATAGATCATGTAAGAAGGACTTGATATTCTGGATAGCAGTCATTGGAGAAAAAGCAATTATAACATCATCTACATAGATCAATAATGTTTTAAAAACATCAAATGTTTTCCTAATGAAAAGAGAAGGATTTGTCGTGGATGTCTGAAAACCATGTGTATGTAATGTATTGGTCAACTTAGCATGCCATTGTCTGCTTGCTTGCTTTAATCCATAAAGGGATTTTTGCAGTTTGTAGACTTTGTTAGCAGAAGATGAAGTGTTAAACCTAGGAGGAAGCTTCATATATACCTCTTCATCTAGATCACCATGCAAAAAGTCATTGTTTATGTCTAATTTATAAAGGGGCCACTTGTTGATTGCTGATAATGATATCAAAACCCTTATGGTGGTCAACTTTGCCACTGGTGAAAAGGTTTCTATGTAATCAAGACCTTCTTGTTGAGTATAACCCTTAGCAACCAACCTTGTTTTGCATCTTTCTACTTCTCCATTGGATTTATATCTATATTATTCTATAATCTTGAGCTCCACAAAATCTTTTAACCTGGTTGTGCCACGTGGCTCTTTTAAATAATGACACGTAGACTCTCAGCCCATTAACTCTGCCACAAACAAAAGCCTTGCAGAAGTGAAACTATACACAACCGTTCGGCGTCTTTCCGCCTTCTTCAGCAACTTCCATCGCCCATTACAACCTCCATTGCCCTTTACACCGTTACACCCATTAGCTATTCAGCTTCCATCGCCCTTTACACTGCCCTTTACAACGTTACGTGACAGTGCAGACGGAAGGACTTAAATGGACTCCAGACTCATATATGCGGCCCCATATATATTCGAAAAAGACAGCAACAATCGTCTTCATCACCCAGAAAAGCACAACGTTTACAATCGTCTTCGTCACCCAGGAAAGCAAAACATGGGAACCCAACAATCTCGGCAACCCAGGTAATGTTAAATTTAGAAGTTTCCAATTGCTTTGTTTTACTGTTGGTCCGCACATAAACTGCTTGATAAAATGGGTTTAGCTGTTACATCCGTTCTTTGTATATTTATATCGATTATATTGAGCAGCTGTTTAGAATACATAGTCATTTTAACTTACTGCGTGCCGTAAGTCTAATACGAGATCATTTTTCCCCGGATTAAAGCTCCCAGTTCATTTTACTAGGTTAATCAGTTAGTTGACGAAAAAACAAACTTCATTAGCTAGATAAATGCAATTGAAATCGGCAGAAACAGGTTTGTACACTCTTGACCTACTCGGTACTATGGCCGTTTCCCTATTACTTTTGAGGTTAATTGGTTGTCTAAAATTGTTGTTACAGTAAATTAGTTCCTTTCTTTTTGGCATATTGTATGGTCATTTTGCTGGAACAAATTTTGTTGAAAGATTTAGAATTTAGTGGATTAGCTTGCCACTTCTACCATCTCATGTTCACCAATTAGATAACTCTATTTGAATAACTGCAAAAACAGTGCAAGAATTTGATTTAGTACAGTTCTAAATCTAGGCCATGTTATTTCTATGTTTTTTAAAAGAGAGGAAGTATGCATTAAGGTATATTATTTTGGAAAGAATTTCAGTCATTTGTTTTGAATGTTTAAATGCAAAAATTAGTTTCATTGTTTAAACTTCCATTTGTCATAGCATATGTAGCTAAGTTAATTGTTGATGCATATGCTAATAGACAGAGACCTTCATGTGGTTTCATGACAATTTTGCATGCACTTTGTAGCAGATTTTTATGTCTATTTGCTACAATCTTTATTCATTTATGTTACACAATGGACTTGATAGTTATTTTTCCATTGCAGTATAATAATGGAGTAGATACTCTACATTTATGTTGTTCCTGTTACTAAGATATAATAATCATCTTTTGAAGCACCTAGAACTTAATTTTTATAATCATGTTTGTTGGCTTTTCATGAAAATTCAGGTAGTAAATCATATTATTGGATTTATATAGTATGTGCCTTCACTTCAGTATATATAAGGATTTAGTTTGCGCTCCACAAAAGAAGAGGTCAGCTCTTGTAATATTTTTTTATTTTGAACTTACATTTATTATTTTTAAGTTTGAATGAATTGATGATGAAATTCATAGGTCTGTCGAGATTGTGGGGTAATGAGTTTCCTCTGTGAAGGTAAAAGAAACACAATGCTTGTTTTATTTTTATGAGATTACTTGTGCTATGAAAATTAAATCAATACATGCTTTGGGGATGTATTTCTCTATAAATTGTAAACTCGGCAAGTTTTGTAGTGACAATAACATAAATGGAACCGAAGCTTTCTCCACTAGATGAGCATGAAACAGATTCTCAATGAGGAAAATAAAAACGCTATTCCAACTTCAGAGGAGTATTGTTTATACACAATTGGAATTAGAAGCTCATTTCATAATACACAAGAGTTTTTGTGCTCTTTTTTATACTTCATTATTAGAAAGTTTTGATAATTTATTTTTTGTCTAAATATGATTATGAATACAATAATTTTCATTTATTGCTCAAAGATATATCGTCTTATACCATATTTAATATTTGTATTTCATTTCTTTATATTTATTAATTTATATTTAAATTGTGAACACTCATACATCACGTATATTAATTAATTCAACTATTACATTAAATAATTTTTTATTAAAAATATATTATTATTATTAGTTATTAATGTTTTTTTAAAATTTAAATTAGAAAAATTAATTATAAAAAAACTTGAAAGCAGTTAAATAACCCGCGCAACGCGCGGGCATCGACCTAGTTTTACTTTATAAACCCATTTGCATCCAATAGCCTACTTATCAGAAGGTAAATTTGTAACAATCCATGTGTTGTTATTTTGTAAAGCACTGATTTCCTGTGACATTGCCACTTGCCAGCAAGGGAGTTTTAAAGCTTCATTGTAAGATTTAGGCTCAGAAATTGAAGAAGTACTTAAACAAAATTGCTTATGAGCAGCAGATAGTTTGTCATAAGTAATTACAGAAGATAGAGAATGAGGAGAGGATGTGTGAGGTAAAGCAAAGAGTAATCTTTTAAATGATATGGAAGACTAGTTAGTTTTTGAGACCTTCTCAAGACTGGAAAATCAGTTTCTTGAAAAACAGAAGGAACAGAAAAAGAAGTTGAAGGAGGAACTGGTCCAAGGATTAAAAGATAAAACATGAGTAAGTGGTAAAATGTTAGGAGTTGGATCTTGTGAATTTAGAGGCAAGACAAGAAAATTCGAATCAAGTATGGGATCTGAATTTGAGGGTTTTTTAAAGAATTGAAGCTGAAAATGGAAAAATTTTGTTCATAGAAGACCACATCCCTTGAAAAGAATACCTTCTGTGTATTGACATCAAACATGACAAATCCTTTTGTGTTAGAAGGATAACCAAGAAAAACACATTTCACAGCCCTGACATCAAACTTCATATTATGAGAATTAATTACTGTAGCAAAGGCAAGACAGCCAAATACCTTCATTGAAGTATAATCTGGATGCTTATCATACAACAACGGATATGGTGTGTTGTTTTTATTAACAGGAGAAAGAATCCTGCTTATCAAATAGACAGCATGAATAACACAATAAGACCAGAATCTTATAGGTAAGTTTGATTGAAATCTAAAGGCTCTAACAACATTAAGAATATGTTGGTGCTTTCTTTCAACCATATTATTTTGCTGTGGCGTATGCACACAGCTAGTCTGATGCACAGTACCGTATCTGGTATAGAATTCTGGATAAGAAAATTCTATTCCATTATCAGTTCTAATAATCTTAATGGTTTTGTCAAACTGAGTTTGAACATGAACCATATAATTTTGAAGAATACCTCTTGTGTCAGACTTATGCTTCATTAAAAAACGCCAAGTGAATCTTGAATGACCATCAACAGCAGTAAGAAAATATCTATATCCTTGTATTGAATTTACAAATACTTGACCTTTAAATATCCACATGAAGTAAATTACTTACAGAAGTGTTGATGGGGAAAGGCATTCTCTTTTGCTTAACTAGATTACATACATCACAAGCATGCAAATTTGAATCAACAAGCTTTATTAATTGCAACCTAACATGAGATAGATGGCCAAGTCTATAGTACCAAAGGTCTGAAATTGAGTCAATTGCCTTATTTCTAGCTATACTATTACATTTAGAATCTAATATGTGATTCTGCAGCAAAATGTAAAGTCTCTCCTGCTTTTTAGCTAAGCCAATCATTGTCCATGAAATCAATTCCTGGATAAAACAAGAGTTTTGATGAAGGATCAATGTAACTTGTGGATCATTTGTCAATTTACTTGCAGATATCAAGTTAAAACTGAAATCAGGAACATGTAGTACATTGTATAATATCAATTTCTCAGATAAATGCATTGTCCTTATGTTGGCAACTAAAATCAACTGACCAGTAGGTAGCTTCACATGCACATTCTTCACATTAAAATAAGATTAAAAAAGAAAGAATTACAGACTATATGGCATGTAGCTCCAGTGTCTAAAATCCACTTATTTTTATATGACACTGAAGTAAAAAGGCAGTGTAGCATACCTTCAAAAGTATCAACAGAAGGCTTAAAGTTAGCAGATAATGCACAAGACTACAAATTAGTGGGTAAAGCGTTGACATGTGAAGGACTGGAAGTAGATCCATATGCATCATGTTGATCAACTTCATTAGTTTTTGACATTGCTCAGCTGAAAAAGGAAATACTCTTCCTGGTTAAGAAAAGTAAACAACATTATCATTGGTTGGTTCATTAGGATTAGATCCTGAAAATTCCACTGCATTAGAAAATGAACCATCAGTCTTGAACTTTGGTTGATAACTTGGAGGATAGCCATGCTTCCTATAATAGATGTCAATTGTATGCTCTGTATTTCCACAATAAATGCACCACTTAGGTTTCATCCCTGGAACAAAGAAGTTATTAAACTTCATATTATTAGTACAGTTTCCTCTGAAAAAAATCCCCTTCCTCTTGCATAACAAACACTTGGCTCATGATTAAAGTCAATTTGTTCTTCTGTCTCCTCAAAACTACCGTTATTCTGCTGTGTTTGACCTTTTGAGAATATGACATTTGAATCCATCACATTTCTCATGTTAGAATTGCCAGCATTCTATCTTTCACTTTGAATCACTAACTGAAAAACTTAATTAATAGGGGAAAATGTTCAGTCATTAAGATCTGCTGCCTAACATTGCAAAATTGATCATTTTAGTCCCTTCAAGAACTTTATTACTCTATCATTAGAGTGATTCTTCTTCATTAATGGCAAGGAATTACATGTACACTTAGGGATACACATACAGACTGGAAATGGCCTCAAATTTACCAATTCATACACCATAATGACTTCAAATGAGTAAACTACTCAGTGACAGACATAGAACTCTGCTATGAACTATAAATATCCTCTTAAATATCACTAATTCTATATGCATCACCTTGTGAAAACCTATCTTTCAAATCTGTCCAAATCTCGTATGCATAATCCATATTAGCAACACTATCAGCTATAGTAAAGGTCACTGATCTATATAACCATGACATAACCATATTATTATACCTCTTCCAAGAAAGATACAGAGGACCATCAACATCAGGAGCAAAGATTGAATTATCAACAAACTTGAACTTATTTTTAGAAATTAAAGCCACTCTCATTGAATTATACCAGAAATAATAATTTTCATCATTCAAAAGATTTGAAGCAAGAACTAACAAAAGATTCTCATTAGCATGTAAAAATAAAGGATTAGAAAGCATCTCTTCAGGTCTGATATTGTTTGCCATTGCAATAAGCTAAAAACTTGAAATATTACTTACAAAATTTGTTTGGAAGAGGAGAAAATCCTTTGAATTTGCAGAGAAAATGGAAAGCTCTATGGCTCTGATACCATGTTTAATTTGTAAACTGAAACTTTATTGATGGAAAAATCAGATTACAAATATAGGAGGAGACTACTCCTATTTATCGAGAATGACATATTAGTAATTGTCATTCTGTTACAAGCAGCTAACTCACACTAGCTGGAAATGAGCTGGAAATCAGTTGACTTCTCACACAAGCAATGCATGCTGATCCAATAGCCATGCTGATCTGAAGCTGAACTCATGCTGATATGAAGTTGGAATCAATATGCTACAATAAATAATGATCATAATTGGAATTAAAGGGTAGGATGGACAACTACCTTCCTTAACTATTAACTATCGTTTTTTTTATAAAAAACTATTAATTATCGTTAATTCTTCTCTTTTTGTAATATTATTATTTGGATTGTTTGTTCTGTTTTTCTCTTTAGTTATGAACCTAATTTTTCTTTTTTCGATTGTGCCGCTCATAATGAATATAACAACATTTAAACATATGTTTAAAAGAAGGCGTAATGTCTTAAAAAAAAACTCTAATCTTATATTCCCTTTTCGATCCTCCCAGACGTTGCAAAATTTGTCAAATTTTTTTATCCTATTTCGTATTTTATCGTTTCAATTGTACCCCAATTTTTAATTTTTGTCAAATTTTTACTTAAATGGTGAACTCATTCAATTAACTATGTTTGAAGATAAATTAAATTCATTTCTATTCAAAAAGTACAAATAAGTCCTTTATTTTTTAAAAAGTAACTAAAAACCATAATCAAATTAAAATTAATTTAAACTTTTAATTAAAAAAACTAAAATCTAAATAAATTTTAAACATGTACAATTAATATATGCTATATATATGGAGAACGTTTTTGAATTTTTTTCAAATGAAAAAGACGTCAATTTAATATATCACGGTACAATTAAAACGATAAAATGCGAAATAAGATAAAATTGATAAGTTTTCAACGCCATAGTAAGATCGAAAAAGGGGTTATAAGGTTGAGATTTTTTTAAGGTATTGGACCTTAAAAGGAACAACATTTAAACATATCTTTAAAAGAAGGAGCATTTAAACATAAAAGTTGTAGCTAGCACTATATTTTGGGTTAATGACTATTGTATATTTCATTTGCTAATTATTTCTCAAATTACCCCCAAATAATAATAAATTCTCATTTAGTACCTTTCAGACCGCGGAACTGTTCCGCGGTTTGTGTAAACCGCGAAACTGTTCTGCGGTCTGGCTTACGTGGCTCCTCGCTGGCCAGTCAGGGAGGAGCCACATGGGCAAAGCAAACCGCGGAAGTGTTCCACGGTTTACTCCACCTGCGTCCAGGTGGAGCCACGTGTGCAGACCGCGGAACACTTCCGCGGTTTACCCCAAACCGCTTAAGTGTTCTGCGGTCTGCATGGCACAAATGAAAAAAAAAGCTTAATCAGGGACTAATTTAAGAAATTTTTTTAATTTTATAAATAAATATGTCATTAACCCCTATATTCTGAAACATGTTTTATAAAGTAAATGTACCGTTTGGTGAAATATCCGATTCACTATAAATTTCAAAATATTATTTTTCTTTTTCACTTAAAATACTCATGTGGTGAACCTATAAATATAAAATATGTGTATATAATATGCATGTGTATTTAATTTTTCTAAGTATATATATATATATAAAAAAAATGTGCATAACATTATTATGTTTCTCATTGGTGGAACCATCCTATGGGAAGGTGGGTTCGAGTCCTAGCTGGATCCGGATTTCTTTAAAAAGTATGGATATTCTTTTTAAATAGTAGTGAAAATATATAAAAAAATTATATTAGATGGAAGGTGAAACCAGACAATTGAAAAATTACAAGTAAAATAGAAAGTAAGTCAAGTAGGTGGTGTGATTTAGTGGTAAAACTCTCTCTTATGAGTTGGAGGTTTGGGTCTTCATACTCACACCTTAAGTGATTAAATCTCTTAAAAGACACACGTAAGACTCGAATAACAATCTGACGATATTAAGTTCTAACTACTGACACCTGAGAATCTAACAGTCGATTTATATTTATGGCAAAAAAGATAAGTCGGGCTTGAAAATAAATTATAATTCCGCCACTGATATTTCTACATAACATGTTTGAACAACTACTTATTATATAACTGAAACATATATGGTATATTTAATGTTTTCTTTAATAATTAGGGAGGGGGAAGTGAGATTCGAACCCGAGACCTTTTACCAAGATGCTTATGGTTATTACTACTGTGTTACAAGAGCACTGACTGATATATTTAATGTTATTTAGTTTAGTATTTTGTATTATAATATTATATATTATTAATATAATTTATTATGATCATATATTTAATAAATAAAATAATTAAACATCGGTTGGGATAAGGTAGTAATAAAAAAATTATTGAGTTTCATAATATTATTCTTATGAAAATATATATCACATAATAATATATCTGGCTTGCACGTTTTATTTATTATTCGTCATGAATTGTCAATAAAAAAAACGGTCCATATATTTGTCCCTTCACTTTAAGGGCTCCTTAAGCTGATAAGGATAAAGTTATATAATAAAGGCTCTAATGTTTTGTCAAGAATAAGATCAATTATTTAGATCATATTCCAACTTAATTAGACAGGGTAAAGAAATGATGGGGACTAATTTTTTTTTTGATTTCTTAATTTTGTAATAGAAAATGTGTTATGGTTTTGCACTAAATTTCTTTAATTTAAGGTAGAAATTTACAAGAAGCATCCTCTACCAGCCATTAAACCAGAAACATCATCCACAACTTCCTGTTCCACCAATAATGAAGGTAGTAGCTGTTTTGGTAATCCGGTGGTGTGCTCCAGCATTCGGAGCTCTCTCTGATGGAGCGGAAGTTTTGAATTCGAACTTTCACACTCACATTTTAAAAAATTGATATTTTAATAAATACGTATGGAGCTTCACTTAAAACATCTCCTACTTTTGTCACTTAATTAAATTAAATGACCATTCTTAATTAGGTGATGGATGGAAATTTTCCTTCTCTCGTCAAAATAGGTGACTCCCTATATTGAGGCACGGGCACCTATTTATTATTTAATATTTTAATTATTTGACTTAAGTACAATTAATATTTGTAGTTTTTTTTATTAATTAACACATTTATAATTAAAAACTTAAATATATATAAATATTATTTTACTTATAATATTGTAAAATAATTTTACACATGAAGATGTTAAAATATTATAATCATTTATTTTTGGCTTAATACACCTTGTACTTTTTTTTCGTTCATACCCTGATTTTGTAAAAACACCTTTTGTACCCATTTTGGGTTTTTAAGTTTCATCCCTATCCAAAAACATTAAATTGTACTTTTGTCATTTAAAAAAGAGTTTAAAACAATCCTTCATTTTAACTTATATATTAATTAGATATTAATATTATTAATAGTACAAAAATATCATTTTTTTTAAAAAAATAAAAATAATAATAATTTTTTTAAAAAAAAAAAATTCAGAACCACCGCTGCCGCTCCTTTTCATCGGAGAAGGAGCCGCTGCTCTTTCTCCACTTTTGGAGAAGGAGCAGCAGCTCCTTATCCGATTTGGAGGAGCGGCCGCCGCTCCTTCTCCGATTTGGAGGAGCGGCCGCCGCTCCTTCTCCGATTTGGAGGAGCGGCCGCCGCTCCTTCTCCGATTTGGAGGAGCGGCCGCCGCTCCTCGTTGGTTCCAGATTTGTTTTTAATTTTTTTTATTATTTTATAAAATTAATTAATTATTAGGATGTATTTGAATATTTTTAAGTTGAAGGACTCATTTGTATTTTTTAAAATATAAAAAAGTATGATATAAACTCTTTTTCAAATGAAAAGCGTACAATTTAATGCGTTTGAATAGTGATGAAACTTAAAAACTCAAAATTGGGTACAAATGGTGTTTTTACAAGGCCAGTATATAAACGAAAAAAAAGTGCAAGGTGAGGGTGTTTTAAAGAATTAAGCCTATTTTTTTTATAAATTATAGAAATTAACAAGAATATGATAGAAAAATGCTAATATCAAACTTCGTGATACCTTAAAAGAGAATTTGTGGAGTCGACATTGTAATTGTGATAATTGAATTATGTATTCGCTTATTTTAGTTATTTAATTTTATAGTTTGAATAAATTAATATAATTTTTTTATTGTAATTTTAATGAAATTCAAGTTTTAAATAATATAAATTATTTAATATAAATTATTTAATAATTTTAATTTTATAAAATATAGTTAGTTTTATATATATTAACTGAATTAACATGTAACAAAAATAAGTTTGTGGGTGTAACTGATAAAAGTGTATAAATATTAAAATAAAAAAAATATTAAAATATTAAAAATAAAAATAAAATATTCTTTTTGATGTAAGAAAAAGAAAATGTAGTTGGAGTGAATTTGATGATAAATCACCTAAATAATATTTGATGATGAAAACTTAATTGATATTTGATGATATAAATTAGGTGATTGTAGTTGAAGATGGCCTAATAATATGAGGTGTTAAACATTTAACTACTAAAATTCAAATTTTAAAAGTATCTTCAAAGAACTCGCAAAAATTGTCAAACTCTTTAATTTGAAGAGTTTGACTATAAATCGAGAGTTTAATGGACTCTCTATTCTTTAAATTTAAAACAGAGGGTGAAAATGGCTTTTCACATGTAGAGACCCATTTTCACTCCATACTTTATATTTTCAGAGATAAGATTTTAAATTTCGAATAGTAAGTTGGTTTTTTTTAAATATTATATTTTTAGTATAACAACTCAATAAATTAATTAATTAAAAATAAAAATAATTTTATATTATTAGTATTTAATATTTATATTATTGTTTATAAAAATAAATAAAAATAAAAATTTATTATTCAAGAGTCTATTAAATTAATATAATTAATATTTTTATTATTTTTTATAAAATAAAATAAAATAAAAATTTCATATTAGAAAGGTCATTGTAGTAAGATTATAAATAACACTATTTATCGTAAGAGTGTTCTTTATTTTATAAAAAATGTTCTTTAAAATAACTTGAAGATGCTATAAGAGCATCTCCAAAGGCCTCTTTATAATTGTCAAACTCTTTATTTTAAAGAGTTTGACAATAAAATAGAAGTCCAATGGACTCACTCTTTAAATTTAAAGTAGAGAGTGAAAATGCCTCTCCACATGTAGAGAGCCATTTTCACTCTCTACTCTATTAGTTAAATTTATTTGTATCATCAAATAAATTTAGAGTAGAGAGTCAAAAAATTAGTTAGTTATTTTTATTTCAAAATATAATACTTTTTATTTATATTATTAATAAACATAAATTGCAATATTAGTTAAAAATATATATTATTAATAAAAATAAATTTATATCATTAATATTTTATTATGATTTATAAAAATAAAATAGAACAAACAAATGAATTTAGAGAGTGTTAAATTAATATTATTAATATTTAATATTTTTATTTTTATTTTATTTAAAAAATAAAATAAATTGAAAAGTAATATTAGAGAGTCTGTTGGAGTAAAATTAAAAATTTGACTCTTTATTTTTAAGATACTCTTTATTTTATAGAAGATGCTCTTTAAAATAAAGAGCACAATTGGAGATGCTCTAATAGTCTATTACTATTTTCTAAAAGAAAAAAAAGTAGTTATATTATTGGTTATTTGTTTTAGGGTATTTTTATTAGGCAAATTTATAGTAAGACACTTGTACTTTTTTGTTTATCTAGTTTTTTTTAAAAAAATTATCTTATCTAGTTTACGTACTTAATTTATTTGGAATTTTAAATTATTTTTTGAATGAAAAAAAAGCATGTACTACACTTGCCATTAAAACACGCGTGAGTCTAAATTTTAAGAAAAACAGATAAAAAAATTGAAAGTATAAAGACCAAATAAATAAAAATTTAAAAATATAAGGATGCATCGAATAAAAAAAATTAATCATTAATTCAAATTCACTTTATCATTTTCACGTGATAATGTTAACAACAACCGAATACACATGTACAAATTTCGTCAAAACAAGGACCTATTAAATCAAAACACTTCTCTCTAAACTACAGCTCAATACTCATAGCTTTGAGAGGATTTTTGGCCGGAAAACCACCTCCTCTTCCATTTTTTTTCTTCATTTTTAGTTTTAGTTGTAATTTATCTCCAATAATTACTCCTTAGATGGAGTTTTTTTGTGTTTTTGTTGGTTCGTTTTTTGAAAGTTTATTAAAAATTCTTGTCTTTTCAAGATTTTTTAATTTGCATGTTATAGATTTATGATCTAACCAAGATTTTTTTGAAGCTTTTTAGCTTTACATGTCAAAGATTTTTTATTTAGATGATGATTCATGAACCTTAAAATATCGAAGGGTTTCTTCAATGTTATATTTTATTTGGTTGTTTTTAATTAATATTTTTTTTGTAGTTAGTGATTTTCTATCTATTTGATTCAACATGTTTAAAAAATTTGAAACTTTAAAAAATTCAAGCGGTTTATTGTTATAGTCGAACGAGATTCAAGCTAAGGGCCCCGTACCAACGGGACTTTGTTCATCGTTGTGCGCTAAGATGGCATTTTAGCGGAATTTAGGCTCAATATTTTTTTCGATTATTATTTTTTACTTGTATTTTTTATTGTTTGATTAAAATTTTTGAAAGACCATATATTTCCTTGTTGTTATATGGTTTTTATGTTGTATTTTGACCTTTTTTCTATGAATCTATCTCGTTTAAAAACAAATCAAATTCGTAAAACATAAATATCCAATTAGTCAAAATTTTTAAAAAAAGATCAGATAAATAAACAGTAATAATACAGGGGCCTTAAGATATATTGTCTTTCTATTAAATTACATACCTGTGGATATTTGGCAATCTCTATTTTATTCAGTACATCGAAACAAAGCAGAAAAGTTGTCTTATTGCAGCAGTGTTATCGCTCGTACCTCCTGCTTGGTAGCCAAAACTGTTGCTCTTGTTATACTTTTTATTTGCTTCGATTTTCTCCGCACATGTGTCGTCCTCGTAAAGACGAGTAAAAATCGGAGGACTAGTGATAACGTAATAGTATAATTAGTAGGGACGAAGCAACCTCATCAAGAACAGATATCGCTAAGTCAAACATTTTTACCGAGCTTCCACTTTTAATGTTTTCATATGTGAGAAAATTAAATTAAATTAAGGTCTAAAATTTAATTACTTAGTACTTCTAATTTCTAACTTATTATAATTAAGATATAAAGTTTTATAGAATTTCAACTAGTGGTATATTGAAGTGTATTTATACAATTTCAACCAATGTTTTGAAAATCGGAGCGAACCGGCCGGTCAGACAAAGTTAAGCGGGAAGTGGCTAGGTTTTCGGTCCGATTATACAGAAAAATTCAATAGTTAAAAAACCGGTCAAAAACCGGGTTGAAATGGTAAAACCTGGTTTTTGACCAAAACCGGATGAATTCGGTTTTTTTAGAAAGATAGGTCAAAATATATATTTTTAGTTCAAAATAAATTTATGTGGTTTCCTACAAATGTGTTAACCTCTCACAGCACATTTTTTCTCTCACTTATATACAACATATTTTCTTTCTTTCGCAGATACACATTAATTATTCTACATATTTCTAAAATATTTATTATTATTAATATAATTCACAAAATATAATTTAATACATATTTTTTTTGACAATACATATTTTTTAATTAAGCATATTATAACATTTTTTTTATTTATTAAATCTGACTACTGAATTTAATAATTACTATTTTTTATTTTTTTATATATAATATAATTATTTTTTATACACTTAAATATTGATCAATTACAATCACACTTCACAAATTTAATTATTTATCTTATTAAATGTAGCATCATAATTTTTATTTATAAACTTTGAAATTATTTAATTTAATAATTATTGTTATTAAAAAAATTCATAAAAAATAATTATTCTATATACTTTTAAAAATTGATCATTTATAATAAAATTATATATAATAAAATTTTGAAAATAAGTTTGTATAAATATGTAATCAGATTTTTTATTATAAAATTAAGAATTTTTAATTGAAATAATTTACATTTATTATAATTAAAAAAATCCAATCTAACCCGGTTAAACCGATCTAACCATGAACCCCCAGTGATACCGTTTCGTTTTCTGGTCCGGTTTTAAAAATATTGGTTTCAACTAATATTAATTTTAATATATATAAGATGACCAGTATACATTACTAGTAGTTTATAAAATATATATGTTTTTGTTGTTAATTGATACTAAAATAATTTTAAATTTTACTTGGACATTCTCCAAGTGAAGGTAATAAACATACTAATGTTCTTTTTTAGAATCAGCAACTTCATTAATAAATCGAGAAAGTTATACGAGTAAGAATTCAAAAAAAAAATTGAAAACCAATTCCAATGACTAGACAAAAGACAGGCATGATACACTAACAAGTGGATAGTGGGACATGATTTGCAGATCGACTTACAAAGACAAAAGATAAATTAGAGAATTGTTTCGCTAACATAATGCAATCATCAAACGTCACCTTCAACCACTCCCACATTTTTAATATGCAAAATAACATCCAGAGCATCTGATTCGACTACTAATTTATCTCAACCCTTCAGCCAGCTTAGGGCTTCTCAAACACCAAAGGCTTCCGCATCTCCAGCAGAGAACAACCCCAAAAGATTCATAGCTTGCAACACCACGCCTTCATCATTCCGGACCACAAAACCAACCACAATCCGACCATCTTCCTCGAACATCGCAACATTGACATCAACTTTCGACCAACCAGCTTTTGGGCAACACCACACCACTGCACCATCATGCTTGTTCACCTGCAATTCAATCTCTCCTATCTCCTGACCCCTAGCAGAATTCCAAGCTAACAGCTGCTGACTTGCTTGCCCGGTACTAAGCTGTTCTTGTGCTGCCAAACAATGCTATTTCGGTTCTGCCAGAGTCCCCAACAGACCATAGCTATCAGCTCGCAATCCTCTAAGCTTCGATCTCCTCAGCGATTTGCAGCACCAATCAAATACGTCAGAGTTGCCTGCAGAATCAACATCCAGGTTTGCTGCTTTGCAGCAATTAACGGCAAACTCACAATCACAAACCAAATGAACAGCTGTTTCTACCCACCCATTGCACACCTGACATACAGAGTTAATGAACACATGTTTAGTTGCCCGAGCCGCCGGGCTGGGAAGGAAACCAGAACATAACCTCCATAAGAAGTTCCGGACATGGAGTGGACGCTCAAATTCAAGATTTAGTTCCAACATGCCGAGTGCTGGCTCAGAGAACCTCCATCAACCTCACCTTGCAAGCAACGAATATACACTTGACAGAAAATTTATTCTTGATGTCAAGGGACCAAACCCAGCTGTCTTTTAAGTTCCTAATGCTCAGAGGGACAGAAAAAATCCTGCCATGGTCTGCAAAACGTATATTAATGTTTTAAAAAATTTAAAATCATGTTTAGTTTCATTTAACCAATGATAAAATTAATTTGATGATTATTATTACAAAGTTCTTGATGAGTTTAAAATTTGATGAATATTGCCATCATAAGAAAAAGAAAACAATACCTACAAAACATATAGATATTCAACTTCATGCAGTGCCGAAACAAAAATGGCTATTCCTTCTAATCTAACAAATAGCTCAATTGCTTAACAAACTCTAACTATCATAAAATAATACACAAGTAACACAACAATTGCTACGTTTACAGGATTTGTCAAGTTAGAAATCAAAACCTAAACATTCAAACTACATAAATTGCATAGAAAGTGATCATCATTTCACATGAACATTCTTCTGGAAACAAAAGAAGATTATTTCTTGAACTTCGCGGCAGAGCACGGCTCCAATAACTCAGTCCTTTGTTGTTGTTACTGTTGTTGTTTGCATACAAATGCAACAGCAGTAGACCTTGCTGAAGTAGGCAACCATAAAGCATGCTAATGTATAACAACTAACAAACAAAATTTGTTCCAAGTAACAAAACAATACATTATCATGACTATCATACTGATGTTGAAGTTAAAACTAATTATAGATGAAAGACATGGATAAAGAACTTGCCTTCTGATGGATGTTCAAATCCAGAATCTATAATGGCCTGTCAAAGCTCTGGCTTAAACAAAAAGTGTCCGAATCTTGAACTGTGAATCCCAACATAGTCCCTGCATTATAATTTATAGCAAGTGGACCAAAATGAATATATCAGTTACTCATTCCAAAAGTATCATAAATACAATAAACTAATAGTTAAAACTTAAAAACTTAAAATGCTAATTATGAACCTCTCACTCAAACACAAATGCGACTTGTCGTATGAAAATACTACAAACAGGTATATCCACCAGAATCCCACTCCTTTTACAAATTATATTGATGAAGAACCAATATTTCATAATACATCCAAATGAAGAAATTTGAATGCATCAAAATCAGAACTTCTCCAAACATGATATTATAAGTTTTAAACAAAATATGTCTACATCCAAATGAAGAAACTTGATTGCATCGAGTTTTGACACCTCTTTGAATCGAAAAGAACATCTCCGAACATAATATTTAAAGTTTTAAACAAAAAATGGCTACAACCATTGAAGACATTTGCTTTTTTATTTGAGATGAGATTAAACAAATAATTAACATTCATATTTTTCTTTCAGGCAAATGATCAAATATCTCATGCTTAAAATTTCCCAACGACAAAATTGGTAACCATTTTACAGTTTAACTGTGCAATTAAATCGAAAAAATTAATGATATTAAAAAAAAGAGCTTCCTAAAATCTTCTGTGTCTTAAAGGGTTCGACAAAAATTCTAACTAATCATACAGTAAACTATTCAACAGTAACAAACGAAATTAACTGCAATTATAATCGGAGATAAAAAAAATGAGGAAAGAAGGAACAAACCAGTCCACATTCAGAGGAAGAAGAAACGCTATTCAGTGGCGTAGTCTTTGCTTAGCGAATCTGGAAAATCAAATATAAAATTAACAAACAAAATTACGAGAGTTTGCAAACTGAGACAAGTATACATTAATATATATATATATACGCCACTTTTTTGCAGAAATTATAATTCCACACAAATCTCATCCTGAATTACAGTTAAGAAGACTGTAATTTAGCAGTAGTGGGGAGAGGAGCATGCATTGACTTGTTTGAAAATGGATCCGTACAAGAACAATAGTTGACAGTTTTATTCCAACGTGGAATGGACAGTACAATTTTTCGCAATTAAAATTCAATAAATTTGTCTACAAAACATTACATCACATGATAAATTTCAAACAATGCAACAATTTGATATTCATAGCTGCTGGGCACTTGACAAGCACCAAAAGCATATGATTTCTTAGTCAAAATTTTGGATCTCTATAAAACCTGGTAATAGTTCTGCCTTATCAGCAGAAAGATCAGTATTCTCCGGGATATACTCTTTCGATGCCTTGGCAATAGCTTCAATTGACCCAATAGCTTGATTCAACTGAAACAAGGGAGCAAAGTAATAAAATGATCATAAAACTATCATTCTTTCAAATTGCAATCACTTTCATTTACATCTGCTAATCAAGAAGAACAAGATTGCACTAAGACAGATCCAATTACCGAATTTGCATCGTGAACTATCTCGCGATACAAACTCGCGAAATTCCTGAGCGATCAAGCAAACTATAGCCTGGTTCCTTGCTAATCCTCTTCTCTCGCATCGATTTTCTAATCTCAGCCTTCTCATTATATCTACCAACTTCACCGTAAGCATTCGATAGAAGCACATAGTCACCATCATGATAAGGGTCTAGCTCATTGATCTTCTCCTTTATTTTCTCTGCCAATACAAGATGGTTATGGTTTACACAAGCACCAAGCAGAGTCCTCCAAATAACTGCATTTGGTTTACAAGGCATGCTTTCTACAAATTCGAAAGCCTCGAAAACATTGCCTGCACGGCCTAAAAGATCAACCATACACCCATAATGCTCAACCGTAGGTTCAATACGGTATTCATTCTTAATGGTGTTAAAAATTTCCCGGCCATCGTCGACAAGACCCGCATAACTACAAGCAACTAAAACACCAGTAAAGGTAATATGATCAGGCTGCAGATTATACCTTTTCATCTCATAATATAGCCGGAGTGCCTCCTTACCTCTTCCATGTACTGCGAGCCCATTAATCAAAGCAGTCCAAGTCAACACATTTCTGTCAGGCATTTTATCAAACACTTTAATAGAATCATCAACACAACCACATTTAGAATACATATCAATCAAAGCAGTACCCAGCGATGTAGTAAGCTCCAAACTATCACTTCTACTAACATACCCGCCAACCCATTTACCCAATTCTAAATCTCCCAAGTTCGAAACAGAGGAGACAACGCTAAGCATAGTAACCTCATCAGGTTTCACATTCCCATCAATTTGCATCTGTTGGAACAAAGCTAAAGCTTGCAGCGAAAATCCATTGCTGTTCAAACAAGAAATCATAGAAGACCATGAAACCAAGTCTCTGTGAGGCATTTCGTCGAACAGTTTGCAGGCAAGAGAGAGTAGCGAAGAAGAGCCGTAAGAATGAATCAAAGAGTTGTTGACATAGATATTAGAATGGAAACCCAGCTTTAGAATAAGCGTATGTAAGGTTTGATGACCCGTTTGGAGGCGAGAATATGCTTTGAGTACAAAGGGGAAAGTGAAGTGATCAGGTGAGACGCCGGTCCGGTGCATGTTGGTGAAGAGGGAAAAGGCGAGGGAAGGAGAAGTGGAAGCATGGGCTCTGATGAGGGTATTGTATGCGAACGTTATTTTTGGGCCAAATAATTTGTGTGCATACATCTTAAAACGACGTCATTTTCATAAGGCCTGGTTTCTGTTTGCGCATGAGAATGACCAATTATTTTGGCCTTTGCAACTTCTTCATGACAGGGAAAGCGGCAAAGATGCAGTTTTGAACGACAATGGCATATTTTTTTAGAAAAGAATTAAATTTAAGTATTTCTATAGTAAAAACAAAATTCATTACAAAATAAAGTTTTTTATTTAAATATTAAAATTATACTCCATTAAAAAATTAATTAAAATTGCAACCAAAATAACATAAAATAAAATATTAAACTAACTGTTTATACTTAGAGTTTTTACCTGAAAAATAGAAAATGTTTATAAAAGTGCTATCTCAAAATTCTCTTTACAAATAATACTATCTTTTTTATACAAAATACAATTTTATATATATTAGGTACAAATTTCGTATACATTCAATACATTCGCATAGAAATCAGATAATATATACTCCCTCCATTCTGAAATAGTTGTCGCTTTAGCCATTTTCACACAAATTAAAAAATCAATAAATATGTCTAAAATTATAAGTATCTTTACTAAATTAGCCTTTCTTGAAACTTGTTAACATTAATTAGTATGACTGTTTATTTGTATCTTTATATTCTTTCAATGAATTGATGAGGGATATATGTGGAAAAATAGCAATAAATGCTTTCTTGGTATTCTAAAGTGACAAGTATTATGGAACAAAAAAATCTCCCTAAAGCGACAACTATTTCAGAATGGAGGGAGTATATAATTTTATTGTATATAATTTATATATATATATATACGAATTGTATACATTTTTTAAAAAAATCTAAATATGAGAATATCATATTTCATATCTGACAAGCAATGGCGTTGTGGAGGCCGGCGAACGGCATTGGAAAAAATGGCGAGTGGCGGCAGCGTTGTGGAGGAGTAGTGGGCGGCGGCGGCATGGAGAAGCTGACGAGCGGCGGTGGCATGGATGAGCTGATGAGCGGCAGGACAGCAAACACATGAAAAAGAGCGGCAACAAGTGGTGGAGAAAGAAAAAAAATTAGGATTTGAAGAAACTAAGGAACGAAGAAGAATAGATATTAGAAATATTGGTGTGAGTAATTAATTATTAATTGGTGAGAATGTGACAATCCACCCAAATGCTTATGAGAGTGTTTATGTTCAACCATGACCTAATAACTAGAACTAGTTAATAGGTGGTTGAACTTTTACACTTATAAATTCATTTATATTTGTTCTGCTAAACAATGTGTGATTATCTTTAACATTTCCCCTCAAGTGCAACCGGGACTGGATATCCGGGTGTCACTTGAAATTGACTCCTCCTGAAACTGAAACTTTTTGATTTAACAAGTAGCGGCAACACCAGACCAGGCCGATGGGAATGAACATCCAAACAGACAACCGGCAAATTAAGAATCCAGTTCTAGTTATTAGGTCATGGTTGAATCTAAACACTCTCATAAGTATGTGGGGTTATCATATTCTCATCAATTAATAATTAATTACTCCCACCAATATTTCTAATAATAGATAGTGTTTTTATGAATATTTTTGAAAAATAGTATTGTTTGTAAAAAAAATGAAATATTAATGTTGTAAACATTTTAGCTTTTTATGGTATGTGGTGTAAATTTTGTTGTATACTTTTATACCTAAATTAAAATAATTCAAAACTCAAAATTCAAAAGAATTAAAAAGATCTTAAATTTCAAGTACGTAAGCTTTCCAACCAAAATCTCAAATATTAGCATGTTACTAGAGGACAATTTTTAAAGGTAAAAAATGTGCAAGTTATAGAACGTGAAAATTTAAAAAGAAACGGTTTTTTAAAGAGAAAGTTTAAAAAGAAAAAGATACAACAATCATAATATCAACAAATCAAATCAAAAACTCAATAATTCAAAGAAAGAGAAGAAAAATGCAAATTTCATAGTTCTAATAACTCATATCTACTGTAATTCGTGTTATTTCAATTTTTTTATAACTCGAATGGTATAAACGCTAAGCAGTAAACTGCTAGGTCGTGGTTTCGATTTCTCCCACAAGCGCTCTCCCATCCTCAATTATTAAAAAAAATTAATTTCAATTTCAGTATCAATTACATTAACAATTACACTAACCATCTTTTATTTTTAAATTTTATCCGTAGTTTGTTTAAAAACTCAATCGTTTTCAGGTTCTATTAAAATTAACAACAATCACTTGATTTTTCACTCAGAATTCCAATTTGAGGTATTACCTTTTGTCATGCTCACACACACAACCGTTTTCTAAAAAAAAAAAAAACACTAACATAAGATAATTACACATTAAACACATAAAAAAACAGATTAGATCAAATTATACTCTTTTATTATCAATTTTTGAATTCCATATATCATATTCAATTTTCAACAAGTGACATTTTTAACAAATAATTACTTTATTACTACTTTTGGTTTTAGGTTCGGATTTTCAAAAATTAAAATCGAACCGAAACAAACAAAAATAATAACTGAACCGAATCTATATCTTGGTTTGGGTCGATTCAAAATAGTAAGTTTGGTCGATCCGTTCGATCGGTTCGGTTTTGATTTTTTTTCATCTTATCCGGTTGATTCTGTTTATACTATTTGGTCGAACGGTCAATTCGGTTAAGGACGTGTCGGTTTGGTTTTGACCGAACCAACCAAATGCTCACCCTAGCCACTGGCTAGACTTTCTGCTGCATATTTGGAACATGTTGGTTTGGCTGAATTAAATTAAATCAAGATACACTAAAAAAGAAAAATTAAAATATCAAATTATACCGATCTAATTAGTTGGATAATTCAGTTTAACCGATAAAAATATAAATACTAACAAAAATATTTGATTTATCAAATTTGTAAAGTTTTTAACCGTAATCGATCAAACCAAATGTTATATTAAATAATCTGACCGAACTAACCATCTTAACCAAAACTTTTAACCAAATTTAACTTAAATAGATTGGTTAATTCAGTTTATATCAATAAAGAGAGAAACATGTACTTTCGATAAAGCCCTAAAAGCTGATCTTGCTGGATATTACTAAAACATGTCAAGTAAACATACAAAATAAAAAGAATTAATAGTATCAGATTCAACTGCTAGAAGAACACATCCATTTTCTCATTAGAACTGAAAACCAGACAAAATTTAACAAACAAAAAGACAAATTTTTAAAGTAAAAAAAGAAAAAAATAACTCTACATTAAAGACAACAACAAACAGCAGCTTTTTTATTCCTCCAATTCTTGCTGGTGACATAGCTTTCCTGCAGGTATGTTATAGCTTGGTTTTTAGCAAATTGCACCCAAAAATGAACCCTAAGTTCAGTTGTGCATTGGGTATCTAACTCCACCTCCCAACACTCTCTGTTGCTCTACCTGTCAACATTAAAGTTGTTATACTTTTGTTTCAGAAATACCAAACAAGAAAGCAAATTCAAGAACCCTAAAAAGTTCAAGAATGGTACCTGAAACAGCTCGTGCAACTTATTCTTCAGGTAGCAGTACTCATGCTCCAGTACTTCCAATCCTCTCAAACACCTGAGATTACAACATTTATGGACTCTTACATTTTCTGCTTCTAGCACTTCATTTTTTAAAATATTTATAACCTATACTTTTTTAAAAACAAATTATATATGTACCCTGCACGATTATTCTGCTCGGAAGCTGCGCGAAATGCAACACAGACATTTCTGACTCTTTTGGCGCCTATGCTGGAACTACTTCCCATAAATTGATTCAAATGGATTCCCATTTTCTTGTAGTCCGAGCATTCTCTATCCATCCTGTCCCATCAAAATTCCCATCAAATTTTATACTATGAACACAACTTTTTTTTATATAAATTTAGAGTTTTTTTTTATGAATATATAAATTTAGAGATAATTTGTATACTATTGAAGAAAATTGAAATGAAAAGCTAAAATGTAAAAATTAGCAGATTTTGAACCAGAAAAGAGAAGAAAATGTGGATGGAGGTCAAAAAATGCATATAAATTCGAATTAATTTAACTCTAAAGATTAAATTTAAGCTCACGGATTACTATAGGAATATTAGTGATGGACAAAAAGTCAAAATGTGGGCTTGTAGGCGTGCGAAAATGAAGATATCCCCAAGAAAAAAGGAAAGGCAAAAATGAAAGAAACCATTGCCAAAACTTGAGAAGGATAGAAATAAATAAGCTACTTTTTCACTGCGCATGTGTATTTTTTTGCATGTGAAAAGAAGAGAAAGAAAAGGTGACAATAATGATGAGATTAAAAAAAAAGATTGAGATGGTAAAAAATTAAAAATAAATACGTACAGTAATGTTCTAAGATTTCTCAAAAGCTTCTCTGATTCATGGAAGTAAATATTAACAACTTCTGATACGAAATTTGGAGAAGTTTCATCTTGAAGCTGTTGTAGCTGCAAGAATTGCTCATCAAGCACTCCCTGGTGGAAGAGAAGTGCTAGTAAACGGTTCATATCGGCTCGTAACCGATCGGCACCGAACCCGAGCATCCACACAGGAAGACCCGTTTTGGCTAAGATGAAGACTAATGTTAGTGAGTTTGATGAAGAATCTGAAAGTTGTTTGAATTTAGTGTCTATGAGTTTCAGGTGTTTTAGGGTTTAGGATTTTATGTTAAAAGTGGTTAATGATTTTGGTATAAGTATCTATTTAAAGGGTGCCATTTACTCTTGTTTTATGTGGGATTTTTTGTGTAATATACTCGCATAATTTATTAGTATTATTATAGAATAATTGCATTGAAATTCGTCTTACTGATAAGTAGTTAAATCGAGGTGATTGTTGGGGTACCAACCGGACCAAACTATAGTATGGGCAAAGGTGACCTGTTATCCAATTTACCGGTTACCCCGCGTGCTGCATTAGCAGGCTGGTGCGGCGTTAATCCTCACTCTCCCCCGACAACTGCCTGCAGCCGGTTACTTGTCAGTCACCTCACCCCTCCTTAAATAAAAAAATTAAGGAAAAAGGTGCAAATATGACCCAAATATTGCACCCAATATCAAAAATAACTCTAATGATTTGAAAGCGAAAAAGTGATCCTTATGACTCTCAATTATTTCATTTCTCATCATCCTCCTAACACTTTCAGTATGACCTTTGCTTAAGCTGCTCTTCTTGCCTACGTTCGTCCCGACAACCCTTTTACGGCACAACACCGGTATTTTTTCGAGCTGAAGATCTCATATTTTCAGGTTATTAATTTATGTTATATAATCTTATTTTGAGTTTTATATTTAAAAGGGATGTATGGCGAACTAAATAAATCGATTTATTATAAATTTTAATATTTAGTTTGGATGGTTTTGATATTAAAAATAGACTATTTGTATTTTAAAAAAATCCGGTCGCTAAACATGTGATCTGAATCCAAATTAAAGATAAAATTATCAAATTTTAAAATTGAGGTAAAATTTAAATCTTTTTTTATAACAAAAAATCCCTCGTAGTTTTCACAAAAGTACAAATCAGCCCTTTTATTTTTTTGGGTATAATTAAATTCTTTTTGTTTTCAAATAGAATAAATAACCCCCTTCATCCAGCATCATTAGAAACACTCGTTAATGGCTGAAATAATAAGAGTTCAAAAATAATTTAGGTTAGAATAATTTTAAAAGTTCAAAAATAATTTTAATATTTAAAATATCTATCAAAAATTTGAGAGGGTAAGTGTTTTAAAAGTAAACTAAAAAGGTTTATTTATTCGATTTTAAAACAATAAGAGTTTAATTGTTCAATTTTAAAAACACGAAAGCTTAATTGTGCCCAAAAAAATAAAAGGGCTGATCTGTACTTTTGAAAAAAAAATCGAGAATTTTTTTGTACCTTCTGCCTAAATTTTGATATTTAGTTTGGATGGTTTTGATATTAAAAATAGATTATTTGTATTATAATTTTTAGATCCGGTCGCTAAACATGTGATCCAAATCCAAATTAAAGATAAAATTATCAAATTTTGATATTGAGGTAAAATTTAAATTCTTAATTGATTCTAAAATAAAAAATAATATCCTTAACATGAAGGTCGTTTTTACGCCTCGATGTTATAAGAAATGATTTTCGATACACATCAACAAAAAGCCAAAAAATGACTCTAATATTATTACCGAGGCGTAAAAATGACCTTAATAATTATCGAAGAGAAATAATTTTCAGTTTAACAGTGTAATATAACTTTGTCCAACAAAGGGGACTAAATTTTAATTTTTTGAAGTGTTAGTCATTTGGCATCTTGATGTTTTTGTGCCTAAAAAATTATTAAGGTCCATTGTGTGAGCTTGGATGACAATATTAGTATTGTTTTATACCTTTTTGCAAAAAATAGTCTCCTTAAACCGATATTTTCCCAATTTGTATAGTGGCGTTTTCAAAATTTAAATTCCTTAACTTTTAATCTGACTTTCTGTCTCTTTCTCGAGAAAAAATGTTGTGGGTTATGGGGTGAAATAGACTCCAGTAAATAAGGCTTGGCAGTGACAGGTGGTAAATAGTGAGGTGATGACGAGCTGTAAAAAGTAGTCCTTATTGACTCTATTTTATAATGAACCAATGATTACTTTATCTCCCGAACTTGGCACAAAATATTTAAAACGTTTAAATTAATAAAATCAAATCAGTTTTATTCTGAATTTGGCAAAAATGGCTTAAAAATATTTTTTTTAATTTATGTTTATTGACCATGAATATACCATAAAATACATTATTAATACACTATGAATATGCAGTAAAAACACCAACAACAAAAAACTAGAAAGGATACTTTTAAAATTAGAAGGACAATTTGAAAAATAAAAAGGCCATGAAATATGGGAAGTTCTTACCTAGACCCGGTCTATAAAAAATTCATGGACCCATCCAATGAGGTGTTAGAGAAATGAGAAGAAAGAGAAAATAATGAGAAGAGAAAGAAAATTGTGTTTGATTTCCTAACACCTCATTGGGTAGGTGCATGGAAAATTCATAGACCAGGTCTAGGTAATAATTTCCCATGAAATATTTACAAAAAATGAGTACCGTTATAATTATTTTTCAAAAATAATGTATTTTGAGAATTATCCCTTTTATAATCTTAACTTATATTTAATTATTTTTATATATCCGTCCAACATAAAAACAACAACTATTTTTTATAAATAATAAAGATAAATATACTTTATTGTATAACTATATAAAAAATAACTAAATCATTGTTGTTGTTTTTTTAATTTAAAATATTATTATTATTTATAGTAGAAAATTTATCGTTTTGTCTTATTTATTGAAATGATGTTGTTTGTTGATATTCAGTGTTATGAATTTAAAATATATGCAGATTTTTATTTTTTTATTAATTATTTAATTTATTTTAATTCATATATAAAAATATAATAATAAAAATATAGAATTATGGAATTATAATATTAGAATATTAGAATATACTGTTTTATTATAGGACGTAAATGTATTTATTACTGTTTTATCATGGGACGTAAATGTATTTATTAATATTAATGAATTAAATAAATAAATTGTAAAACTCTACATGTGGCGTAAACTAAAATTGTAAACTAAAATAAGTTTATACATTCGTGCTGGAGTTGATGATTTACTCTATATGTCTAACTATTATTATTGCATAAGGGGTCACTAAGTTTTCACAAATTATAAAAAGATTACAAAATTTATCTGTAATTTTAAAAAAGCCATATGCCATTAATATATATGGTGAACACATTCTCCCTATAAAACCAGGAGTACTATTAATCCTAATTTATAGTATTATCCTTTTTAATTTGCAGCAACAACAAAAATATTCCTTATCTCAAATATTTACAAATATAGTTTTAATTCAAATAGAAATTTAGGCATTACTCTCAACATATAATATTACTTGGCCTAGTTTTAACAAACTCTAACTAACTCTTATAAGCTCCATACTTTGTACTAGCTAATCAATTATCACTTACTTAATAGAATGAAATTTAGAAATTTAGGCTCTCAATAGCTCCTTTCTCGATGAGCATGATCAACGGGACTAAAAAGGTTAAAAAATGGGAAACTAAATATTCCAAATGAAGTCTATAGAGTTTTTATTTATTCATAAAAAGGGTAAATTCCTTAAAAGGTATAGAATTTTCATGAAAAGGCGTTGGTTAACGTTCAATGTAAAAACAAATATATGTACTATAAATTATACTAAATGAATAAGAAAATAAATAATAGAAACCACTAAGGTTTCTTATGTTCGAGCCACGCATGGTTTGGCTAGAGAGCTTCTGCTTTCAAACAGTACAACATAAAGCCTGCAAAAGTTAGCGTAAAAACAAAAGATTGAGTAACTAATAATTAATCTAGCTATAATAGATGATGGAGCTTAACATTATTTAATTGCAACTTATAGTATATAGTTTGTGTATGTGATGCATGTTAATTAATTTTTGTTTTTCTAATCCTCGACATACTCACTTGCAAAAGCATGCTTTCTATATGACGTAAGCAATATGTGTGCCTAATGGGTAACTTATATAAAAAAAATTCTAACCTACATATAATATATAGTGTAACTCTCTTATAAATGATTTTCATAATTGGAAAAGTGTACAAAAATGGCCCTAATATTTACCTCAAATTTCACTTGACTCTTTTATGTTTTTAGAATTTCAATTATGACCTTTATAATTTTTCTAGTAACAAAAAAAGCACACGGTTAACAGAAACATCCATTCCCACTAAGTAATCTTACGTGATATTCCTTTTCTGCCACAAGATTCCAATGTGGCAATGACTAGTATAAAAAGGTATAGTTACTCTAATGTTTACTCCGATTCTCACTTAAACACTTAATATTTTTTAAATTTCGGTTATGACCTTAATGTTTTTCGAACTAGATGTCACTATTAACAAATATGATGTGGCATCAATTGACGTACTCATGACCATGCAAAATCATAACTTAGTAAAAATTAATAGTATAAAAAATTATTGGATTAATATCAAAAAAAATCACAAACTTTACACGTTTTCTCATTTTAATCACGTAGTTTAAATTTTCTCATTTTCATGCACGAACTACCACTTCTTCTCAAATTCATGCACGGTGCTGAGGTGACACTCATTTATTGGTGTAAACTGACCTCCACCTCAGCAAATTACACCAATGGAGCCGTGACACCTCAGCACCGTGCATGAATTTGAGAAAAAGTGGTAGTACGTAAATGAAAATGAGAAAATTTAAACTGCGTGATTAATAAAATGAGAAAACATGTAAAGTTGGTGAATTTTTATGACATTAACCCAAAATTATTTTGTACTTTTATTTTATATATTACTAATCTTTATCTAGGTTATATATATATATATATATATATATATATATATATATATATATATATATATATATATTGTTTTATCCGAGTATTATATATATTATTAATTTTTAAATATTAGTAATATGAAAAAAATCATGATTTAGTAAAAGTTAGTAGTATAAAAAATTCACTATCTATTCTTTTATTTTACTAATTTTAATTGAATTGAGATTTTGCATATGCCCCTAAATTTTTAAATTGATGTCACTGTCATATATGTTAACACACTCGAGTGACAACAGAGTATTGAATGAGCATCTAGATAAAGATGTAATCTTAAACACAGTGGTAGATAAGGTCTTTTGCACAGCAACGTCACTTCTGCTCTGGATATAAAACAATTATTTTATATTGAAAATTCTGATTTAGTAAAAATTAGTAGTATAAAAAATTTACCATCTATTATTTTTATATTACTTTTTTTTTACCAAATCAGAATTTTACATTGTTCATAAGTCTTTAAATTGACGTCACATAATATTTTTTAATGGACATTCAATTCAAAAAATATTAACATCATAATTAAGATTTGAAAAATATTAAGTGGCTAAGTGAGAATTATAAATATTATGATTATTTCTATACTTTTTTGTTAAAAGACACACAACGTTAGAGTCTTGTGGCAATCATGTCAGATTATCTTATAGAAATGATGTTCCCTTTAAATTTTGTATTTTCTTATGAACAGAAGAAATATAAGCATCGTAATTGAGATCCGAAAAACACAAAAGAGTCAAGTAAAATTTAAAATAAACATTAATTAGGGTGTTTTTTGTACCCTTTCTCTTCACATTTTAATGTAATCAATGTTAAGTAAGGACCTAATTAAATATATTTTTTAATTTACATGTTTTTTTGTTTGTTTTAATATTATATCATCAAAATCCAATTGTTTGCAAAAAAAATTTATTTCTAATGAAAATGGATAAATATTACAATCAATCATAAATGTGTATTTTATATTTGTACTTTAGTATTTAAAATATAAATATGAATGTGCTAAATTTAAGTTATTAAAATAATTAAAAAGAGTAGAAAGCATGATGACTTGGTAGATGTAAGCACATATTATTGAGTAATGAAGCAGAAAATGGGGTTATTAATTAGTTGATGAGAACAAACTTTTTGAGATGATTATGGAAAAGTAGTTTAATTAGTTAATTAAAATATGGACTTGATAACCATGATTTGTGTGAATCCGTGCTCCCGTGCTTATATACTGTAGTCACTATGTATATCAAGTTATCAAATCAACCAACCTATTATTCTCTTTTTCTTTTGTCTTACGTTTACATGATTTTAAATTTTACTTCATCCGTCTTAGGATAATAGGCTATTTAAACAAACATAAAAATTCAAAAAAATACGGTAGTTGAATTAGTTAAAATTAATTTTTAAAATATTTATAAATTTTAATTTCAAAATTGTAATTTAAAAATTATAGACATGCATCTTATAATTTATTTATGTTACTCTTATACTTTGGTTTCTTACTCCAAATTATATTTCAACGTTTTTTTTAAACAGTTTCGAACAATTTCTAAAAGCACATTTTGTATTTATTTCAAGAAAATGTTTTTTAAAATAATTTATAAAAGATTTCAAATAGTTTTTAAAAATGCAGTTTGTATTCGTTCTTTTTTTTAAAAGAATTTCTAACAGTTTCAAGTTTCAAAAACATAAATTATACCGACTATAAATTTAGAGTACGGACAAAAATATTAAAATTAAAGAAACAAAATAAAGTTTCAAAATCGGAATATATTTTACAAATAAAGTAGAATTTGTTTTTACTTTATTTTCTAAATTTATCCCTTATAAATTGTCTAGATTTATTAATAGCATATTAATGACTAATATTTTTATTATTGCATTTTGTATAATTAAGTATACTAGTACATTTTATTTTACATAGGTATAAAAAATGGCATTGCAGTATGAAGTAATTAAATTATTTGAGATAACTGTACATGTTATTTTTTTGGGTAAATATGATTTTTATACTTTTAATTGTTTGAAAAAAATTAGAAGAGGATTTATAATTTGAAAAGCTAAAAGCAACAAGCGTTGGACACAAAGTATTAAAGTCGTGAGTGCATTTCCTCCCACAAGGCTCTCCCCCTCCAATTATCACATATATATATAGTGACAGAGTCAGAATTTTTTTTGTCAGAGTTTCGACAGCTCGGGCTTTACTTGTATTTAATCCTGAATTTACTATAAATTTATCTATATTTCTAAAATATTTTATGTCTATATTTAAAACATAATCTGTCTCAGCCAGGGTCAAAGCATACTCTTGCTTTAAGATATATTTATGTTTGTACATGTAGACACACACATATATAGTCATTTCATTGAAAATCTCTTTTATTTTGTTTGATGATATGCAAATAATTTATGGTAATTTGTATAACTACTTTTTAAAAAAAAAATATGTGACTAAGTTAGATAAAATAATTTAAAAAATGATTAATATGAAATTTGATGACTTAATAACCTCAATACTCATTAACATTTTAATTTTATAAATTATTTTAATTGGAAAAGTAAATGAAATAAGAAAATCTAAAAAATCTAAAAAAGAAAAATAGATAGAATTAAATTTATTAAACCATTAAATTTTATAAAAATATATTTTTTTTATATTTTTTTCAAAAATAAATTTAAAAATTAAATTAAATTGATTTCTTTTCAGTTAAATTTAACACAGTTAACTAATACTAAAAATAAATAAAATAACTGAAATATTAAAAAAAAAAAACCATGTAAATTAATTTCTATATAAAAAATAACAAAAATGTAAAATATGGCATATATGAGAGACCTAAGAATAATTTTCTCTTTTTTTTAACAATTTAATAAATTAAATTTAAAATCTGTAACTAGTATTAATAAATTTTAAAAAAAAAACAAGACTTATTCATTTAACTATATTTAAATCTTTCAGCTATATAATGGTCCGAATTTTCAAAATTGGGATGCTTCTTATCATATATTCAATTGTTGAATGTCATTCTTTGCTTTTGTGCATCATTTGGCAGCTTCACATCACTTGCTAATCCTAAGGCTTGCAAAAACTTGACAACATACCAAGTCAAGTCAATTTGCCACCATTCTAACCCATGCCTAGCTGAGTATTCAAATGCATGGTGATTGTTGTGCCAACCTTCTCCAAATGCTAGCAATGCTACCCACCTATATAAACCAAAAATTACCAATTACAACCCTAAACTTAATCATTTGTATCAATAAATTCAAAGTTTAATTCAATTAAGCTGATTTGATGGAAAATGAGGATGTTAAAATACCAGTTGTTCCTTGATAGATCACCAGTATTCCATGCTTGTTTTCCCCATACATGACAGGCTGAGTTTACTAGCCAAGTGATGTGGAATACCCAAACTATCCTCACTCCCTGAAAAACACAAAGAAGTAGTATGAGGGCATAATAGGAACTTCATAAAGATAAGCCTTTTCAACTATATTTATGGTTCTCCACTGAACATGACAAACTACTAACTGCACAAAGGAAATGAGGCCATAAATTTAATGGTAGAAGATTACAAGTACAATTACTTAAGGCCCACAAACAAAGCAATGGCCTCAAGTTTGAAAAATCTCAAAATAGTGATTATCTTAGTATTATATATCCAAAATAACTAGTGGTTGTTCACACTTGCAGAACCTCATATTCATATCAGTGGTCTAATCGAGTCGAGCCACCTCACGAACCAACTCATGAATTGCTCAATATTATTTCGAAAAATATTCAAACATTAAATTGAGTTCGAATTCAAGCAACTCGACTAAATGTCAAGTTGAACTTAAATATTAAGATATTCAGCTCGACTAGTTAACAATAATAATTGAATTTCTTTTATATAAATATACATATTTATAATAATATCTTAAATTATACATACATATATATATATATATATATATATAATAGGTATACTAAATTAATTTTTTTTAACTTTTATAAAAGTTAAAATAATTTAACCGGGTTGAATTCAATTGAGTTGAATTCAATTCTCTAACTATTTTACAAACTGAACCTCAAACTCTTAAAATGAAACATGACCTGACTCGAATTAAATTCTAAATTATAGAATTAAGTCAAACTCGACATGACAATGTTCCGACTCGATTCCACTTGATTAAAAGCCGAATCCTAGTCAAAAGAATTATACGAGAGAATCATATTTTATAAAGAAATATATCTCAGTTAGTTGAAATGAAAAAAATAGAGAAAGAAAATGAAAAATAATCCTCACCATTCCCCACACCAAGAAGGGTACCCCTCCTAATGCAAACAGCAGAACAGCAAGGGCAATTGGATGCATAATGTATGTTTGCTTGATGAACTTATAAAATGATTGCTTCTCTAAATCCCCAACATTGTTTGGCCCTCCGCACTGCTCATTAACAAAATAATCAAAAATAAGCAACATAATTTCTTTGAGCAAAGGGTCAATTCAGTCTCGGGGTCAAATAATCCACTCTCAGACATTTTAATCGATTAAATACATTACTCTCTATTTATAAGGTCAATCAATGACATAATTATAAAATACACTTAATTAGCCTAAAACTTTAGAATATATTTTCAATTGATCAAAATGACTGAAAGCGATTTATTTTACTTCGAACAACAATTTAAGGGACTGGAATTAGCCTTTACTCTAATTTTTTCTTTAGATAAAAAAGAAACAGAGCAAAAGATGAAATTAGCAATAATAAGTACCCTTTGATTAACAGAATTGGTATCAAATAGCCAACTCATATGACTATACCAAAACCCTTCAGTAGGGCTATGAGGGTCTCTCTCAGAATCACAAAACTGATGATGGTATCTATGTGTGCTAACCCAATCAATCGGATTCCCCTGAAAATGAATTCACCAAATTACCAAATCATCAAAAACTACAAACAAAAAACTACTAATCATGCACTAAACAAAAGAAAATTCATTAATTAACCTGAAGAGCTTGAACTCCACAATAAGCAAAAACATACTCAAGCCATTTTGGTAACTTGAAACTCCTATGAGAAAGGTTCCTATGATAAGAGAGAGTAATACCAAAAAGACCAGTAATTACATAAAGCCCAACACCAACCCAAAAAGCACTCCAAGTGAAGTAAAATGGAGCAAATAAACTAATTAAATGCATGGCTAAAACAACACCAGCAGTTGCTATATCCAATGAACTCCATTTCCTTCCTAAAAATACATTATTTTCCCTCTTCACCACCACATCTGATAGCAAAATTCTCCTCCCAATACCACCATCAGAAGATACATTGGGGCGGTTATTGTTTGCATAAGAAAAAATATTTGAAGTTTTTTGTTTGGAGTTGATTTTGAGCTGAATGGTTTTTGGGCTCTTGTGATTAGATGACTTTAGGAGTAAAGATGGTATGTTTAATGGCTTCGAGAAATGAATTGGTGAGAAAGGGTGAGGTCTGGTTTTGGTTAATGGAGAGGTGGCTAGAGCTGCCATTGAAGAGAATTAATGTTTGATTTTGTTGTCATGCAATTGGATTTTTCATGAGGTTTTTGTGTTGAAGGGTTACTTGGGGTTGAAGGGTTTGTTGGTGTAGGCAAATATATATTGCGGTGTGGCTTGTATTTGTGCCAAATTTGGTTAAATTTGTAAGTTTTTAAGAAAAATATAGACAAAAGTGGAGAGAGAAAGGGAGATAAGGCGGTTGTGGACTTGTGGAGTTGTCTTATGATTTCTGGTAGGGTCATTCCGGCGGAGGCACCGATGTGTGAGAAATGGTACCGAATTCAATAAGAAAAATGTTTTATAACCCAACACTTTGTAACAACTTTTTTAACCCATTTTACGTGACATAGTTTCATTCGTATAATCTCCACCCAAAAGTGTATATCTCAAAAAACAGAATTTAATCAATGCACTCTTTAATTGGCACGTCAGGCGGTACAAAAAAGTGGGTTAAAAATATTGGGTTATATAACATTACTCAATCAATAAATCATAGTAAAATTTATGGCAATATCTCAAAAATCATCATATTTTTATAGCATTCTGATTTTATAAAATTGTCAATTTTATTCTATTTATATTTTTAATTTCATTAAGATTATTATTTTTTTATTCTTATAAAATTCAAATAAGTCTTTTATTAAGTATTTATTTTAAATAGTGTTTAATATTATAAATGGAGTAAATTTTTTTTTCTCCAAATAATAATTATTTGTTTAATATAAATAATTTGTATCAAATTTTTTTATATTTAATTTGACATTGAAATGTCACCAACCGCGGTGCTTCTCCAACCTCTGCGCCGCCAAACCAAATTTGGTTAGTCTATCATGGAGATATGATGGAAGACGAACCTCATATTCCATGGAGGAAGATGGGTATTCTAGTCGTCTTCCTCCATGGAAGACGAGGTTCATCTTTCATGAAGAAAGATCGATCTGTCTTTCTCTTTGAAAAATATACTACATCCGATTTGGTGGGTCTGAGGGCAGCAGATGGGACATGAGATGGCAGCGGACGGAATTGAGAGACATTGATGATTGTCAGTTATATATATTATTTAATTTAAATATCTAATAAATTTTTCATCCATAATTTATTTGATCTTTTTTGAAGATAAATGATTAATTTTGATTTTTCCAAGTGAAAAAGAATACAATATTATTTTTTTATTTAGTTGTTTTGAATGGAATCATCATAGAATAACAAAATCGTCCAAAATTGAAAATGTAGGGTACAAATAAATGTTAAAAATGTGAAATAGAATAACATTGACGATTTTATAAGGCTTGGTGCCATTGAAAAAAATATAAAGGTCGATGGATTTTTGAGATATTTTGTCTAAATTTAATTAGATTTGGTTAATTTTACACAAAACTTAACTTTCAATATAATTTTTTTATTTAATTTCAGAAAAAAAAAATTGCATTAGTTATTTTGGTAATTATTTCATACTTTGTTTATTATATTAATGATTTATCTAATTGTGATAGTTTTATTAGATTTAATATAAAAATGTGTACTTTTTAAAAATAATAATAGTATCTTAGTTAATTATAATTATAATTGAATAGCATACCTAAAAATAAGTGGGGATAAATGTCGCCTTAAAATCTCATATAAATATTTTAAATTTTAAATTTCTTTCGTTTCAGATTAACACATCATTTTATTTTTTTGACGCATTAAATTATAGATTATTTTTATTTTTAATAAATAGTACATTAAAAACTAAATTATTATTAACAATTACCTCGTCCGTTCAATAAATATAAAAACGTTTGACACCTTTTGAGTTACACATGGATTAAAATATATCATTAGTGTTTCATAGTTTTTTTAATAAAATTCCTAAAATAATCTAAAGGTTTATTAGTAAATATTAATTGGAAAAATTAAAGTATTTTTAAAATTAATTCATAATTAGTAACGCCCATAAAAACAGATATGGTTATTTTGCCAAATTTTTTTAAATAATAGTACTTAAAATAAAAAAATATCAAAAACAAGTCAAAATTATAATATTTTAAACACATATGAGACGCGAAAGGTGCAGTCGATGGACAGTTGGTGAATGTTCTTATACTATTTTTTGTTGGAATTGAGGGATGGAGCAGGCAAAATTAGCTGCAAGATAGTTATCGGTTCAAGAATTGTCTGTAAAGTTATTTTCAAATGAATTAATTGTATCATATTTTAATATAGAATAAGGTCTTTTTATGCTAATACAAAATAAATAAAATCAATCAACTTATTTACTGTAAAATACGCCAATAAAATTAATTATTAAAAATATCTTTATACATTTAAAAAATTATAAAAAAATTGATAAAAATTAATTTCAACTAACTTAATTATATATATATATATATTTTATTTTTTGTATTTTTTCATAAGGTCCATCATTTTAAAATGAAAAAAAATATTAAATAATAAAAAACTTAAAGAAAATTAGAATTAATATTTGTCATTTTGTTGTGTGTAGATATTTTGAGTAAATATGTGTTTCTGGTTGAATGCTCTGTGATTATTTTGAGTAAATATGTGTTTCTGGTTGAATGCTCTGTGATTTTATCTCATCTCTAAGTAAACTCTAATAAAACTCTTGCCCTCTTCAACTATTAAAAGCATTTTAATCAAGTTTTTGTATCCTTTAAACGCGTGTTTGTGACGGTGGGTCGTTAAAGAAACACCAAAAGCGTGAGTAATGGCAGCAGCAGCATCAACGAGTGCGTCGCTTTTCAAATTGGCAACTCACCCAACAAACTCGTCCACTCGCTCAATCTCTGTAAACCCACCTGTCTCCATCTCTTTTGGTGAGTTTCTGCTTCCCATGCATAATTCTATGAGAATTGAAATATCATTTAATTAATTTTTCACTCTGTTTTTATATTTTGTTTTAGTACTAAAAATTTGCAATTGAAAGAGATTGAGTTGGACAATGAACTTCTAATTTGATAGTTAAATTATAATTGGGTGAATTTAAACTGAAACAAATTCACAAGATCAGAAATTTAATTGAACCATTAGTGTTTCTCTTTGCTGTGTGTTGTTTCCGTGTACGGAGCTTGTTAGTGCATACACAATAGAACTTCAAATTATCCATTTTAGCGTTGGTGCTATACTCCCAACTCCATTTCCAACTGCAAAATTAATTTACGGCCATGTTTGGTTCATGGAATAGGTGCGGAATGGAATAGCTATTCCGCATAGAATGACAATTCTTTGCTTTGCTTCATGGAATAAATATTCCAAAGAATTGCTATTCCATAATTTTGTGGAATAAACACTACCCTCAGAAACTAAAGAATGGCTATTCCATTATTCTATTTTATGCTATTCTATTCCATGAACCAAACATGACCTACATTGTATTGGTTTGAATACGTTAATGTAATTTTATTTTATATATTTTAGATATAAATTTCATTTTTAAAAGTATTTTATTGAATTTTACTTTAAAGAATTTTTAAAAGTTTTAATTTTATATTATTTTATTCTATAAATATGAATATCATTATATATGGATGTTTATATAATAAAAATAGATATGTGGCTATATTTGTAAATTCCATAGAAAATGTTATAATCAAATTATATATTTTTTCTGATATTAAATATAATACCGTACGTAAATTAAAAATCGGTTATGTAAGTAATTTATAAAGTCAAACGACTTATTATAGAGATATGAAGTTGAGAGTTTAAAACTGTAAAATAAAATAAATTTGTAGAGTTTGGTTGAATTCGGTTTAGTCTATGATTTTATTATAGAGTTGAGTTGGAGATGGTGAAAGTTCGTTAATAAATCAGGCTGTAAACATATATCACAGAATATCTTTGAAAATGCAGGCACTACTTTTGTTGGCGCTTCATTGCCAATAAGCTCCCCAAGGAAGAACAGAGACATCAAGTTTTGTAGGCAGGTGACTACTGCAGCTGCTGTAGCCACCACAACACCATCACAAGAAATTGTAGAGTATGAATTTCCACTTGGTTTTACAAACTTTTTTAAGAGGTTATTTTGAGTTTTTAAGAAGTTATTTTGTTCTTTTTCTAGGTATGCACTTCCTTCTTGGGCTTCGTTTGAACTTGGAAGGGCTCCTGTCTTCTGGAAAACCATGAACGGTCTTCCTCCATCTTCCGTAAGTTCAATGCAACTATTTTCTTCTTATTGATGATATCTCAGGACTCTTGTAATGATCATGCATTTGAAATCCCACAGGGTGAGAAGCTAAAACTTTTCTACAATCCGGCTGCAACCAAACTTGAACCAAATAAAGATTTTGGGATTGCATTCAATGGTAATCGCTCATTAGTTATTTGATCAGATGCCCTTTTGTATGACATATTGAAATAACTACTGCTAACACGGAAAAACTGTGTTATTTTACGGTTTTTTGTGTTAAAAATGAAATTTTATTGATTGAATGAAGTGTCCGTACTACTTAGCAGCTCTGCATTCAAACTGCTTGCTATATACAGAACAGAAATGACATGTGTTGCTGAAATTCATTGGTTTCTTATTGCTATGCACTATGTTGAACGGAAACTTATCGATTCCTACATATCTACGTTTCAGTCCTGTTTTATATTTATCGTTTCGGTTTTTTCCGTTTTAAAGTTTTTTGTTTTCGCAACATGTGTGGTGCATTATGGGGTGAAGGTCCGAATTGATTTGGACTTGTTTTATGGTAGCACTCAACTGATATTCAATTCTATGCAGGAGGTTTCAATCAGCCTATTATGTGTGGTGGTGAGCCAAGGGAGATGCTAAAAAAAACTCGAGGCAAAGCTGATCCCCCAATATACACCATTCAGATCTGCATTCCAAAGCATGGTTAGTACCTAAAAAGTAATAACCCCATTCCTCCTCTTCAAGAACTAGTAAAGTAAGTGTGGTCATCCTTTTTTGCAGCTGTGAACTTGATTTTCTCATTCACAAATGGAGTTGAATGGGATGGCCCTTACAGACTGCAGTTTCAAGTTCCTAGGAGTTGGCAAAACAAACCAATTGAATTCTTCAATGAGGTAATAAGACTCAACATATGTTAGATGCACTACAACACATTGTTGATTAACTTGATGTAGTTCTTGGATGGAAACAATTTTAAACTTGTATCCATATGGTAGGGATTGGCAAACGAGTTGAGTAAAGAAGGTGCATGTGACAGAGCAATCTTTCCGGACACGAACATCGTGATTGATCGATGTGCTATAATCGGGAACTTGTCCACTGAAGGGGTTAGTGGATTCCTTGCCATTTTTCAATTCCATTTACTATATTTAGTCAATGTTGCACAAAACCTTAGCAAAGCCTATGTTTCAGTATTTCTTTTTTGTCGTCAAAAATGCTTCTGAAACTATGAAATTCTATATTTGTGACCAAATGTCGTTTCCATTTCCGCACTCAAATTGATGTCGATGGGGATATATTTCAGGGTGATCGCTGCAATCTTGATCTAGTTCCAGGATGCATGGATACTACTTCACACTTGTATAACCCACTCGCAAATTTAGACGACGGATCTTGCGCTATTGACGTAGAGGATTAGCCTCATCAAGGTCTTACCACTTTCATTTTCCTTTCGGTACATATTAGTTATACTGTAATACCCTATACATTTATAGCATACTATTGGCATGTCCATGTAAAATATACAAGGGCTGTTTCTCTGCACTGTGAATGTTGATAGTAACATAATCCATATAAAAAAATTGTAAGTTAAAGCTTATGCGTTTACTAAATTATATGTCTTTTACAGAACAGTTATTGCCGTATCATTTGTTGTATTTTGGTACAAATTATTTATGCGGCATCAGATGCGTTGGCTAACCAGTATCAAATAAAATTATAGTAACCGTTTTACAAAAAGTCTATAGTTCAAAATCCCAAAAAGTTTTAGCCGTAACAAATACAATAATATTCTATTTTCATTAGACCTTGGCAAATCCTTGTATTGACCTACTTTCATGACAAGATTAACTTAAACATGACACGACTCATCGTTTCCGATATATGATGCTTAGACACAACATGTTTATAACACTAGTTATACAACACAGCACGTATAACACGCTTAATTAAATGTTACTTATATTAAGTTGTTTAACATGATACATTGAATTCATAAAGAAAAACATGACACGCTGAAACTCAAATGAATTCGGCATTTTAGTTATCCTTTTGGACACGAAATTAATCATGTCGGAAATAAGTTGATCCGTTTACAAAACAAAACCTATTTACCCAAACTCAATTGAAACTCAAATGAATTTGGCATTTTAGTTATCTTTTTGGACATGAAATTAATCGTGTCGGAAATAAGTTGATCCGTTTACGCAACAAACCTATTTACCCAAAATGAATTAACTGTGTGCCTGTCTTGTTCAAAATTGAGGTGGTCTAATTTTCATGAAAAAAAGCTAGTTCACCATTTTTTTTGACATTTTAAGAGTATGGTTTTAGGCTGTAATTGCCCACATTTTCTTTCTTTTCCATACACTATGTCACATGCCGTATAATTCTTCGCACGTGATGGAGGTTATGACCCGAATATTTCCAAAACACTCTCGGATCTCATGTTCCGGAATACTCTAAAATCCTTTAGAACATTCTAGAATTCTCCGGAATACTCTAGAATCCTTTAGAACATTCTAGAATCCCCCGGAATACTCTAGAATCCTCCGGAACACCCTAGAATTTTCCGGAACATTCTAGAAGCTTTTTTACGAGACTATTCCAGAATTATCTAGAATTCTCTAGACTAATCTGGAATACTCTAGAACTCTCTAGAAGGTAATAGATGTATATAGTAGCTTCTTACATTGTGTAGAATAGTAAAGATAGTTCTAGAAGATAGAATAAGAACCATTGGATCAAATAGATCCTAGCCATCCATTTAGGAGGTGGAGGACTATATATAGCCTCAAAACCTCATTTGTAAAGTATCCTAGAAATCCTTGTGAATTCAAGAGTTGTGTAATCAAGCTTTCATAAAGTAATACAAGCTTACATACGTTCTAGCCATCTTACGATCTTTACTTCCGCTTAAGTGTGTTTAAACACTTCGAGAGAGGCTGACTAGTAACTTGTTCGAGAAAAGTTCACTAGTGCCGCACGGATCTTTGGTTAGAAAATCCAAGCCCGTGACAGTTGGTATCGGAGCCGAAGTTAATATTATTTTGCTCTTGAAAGATGGCAAGTTCGGGAAGTGAGAATATTCACATGGAGGATCCAACGACACACTCGAAAAGGGGGAGGTCCAAGTCGAGGGATGTTATGGCAGACATGAATTCGAGGCTCGCAAAAGTAGAACTTGCGGTGGCCGATGGGCAAGAAAGGTTCGAGGAGGCGGACCAACGCATCGAGGAGCTCGAGAAGGGAAGAGAAGAGCTTGGAGAAGCGATGCAAGGTGCCGTGAACCAAGCCGTGTCGAAATGTTTAGGCCAAATCAAGACTTTGGAAGAAAACCTCCAAGCCGAGATTGTTTCGTTGAAGGAAGAGCTCGAGAGGGTCGTCAACGAGTTGAAGGAGACGAAGGATGAGCTCAAGATATGCAAGAAGGCAGTCGCTCAAGGGGAAAGCGTTGCCTTGCCGGCCGTAGTTTCCACTCCGTCGAGGATGGACATTCCAAGACCAAAGGCGTATAAGGGCACGAGGAATGCGAAGGAAGTGGACAACTTTATATGGAGCTTGGAGCAATACTTCAAGGCTCTCGGTGTTGGAGAAGACACCAAGAAGATCGATAGCGCTACACTCTACCTTGAAGATACCGCGATGGTATGGTGGAGACGGAGATATGGCGATATCGAGAGAGGGACTTGTACCATCAACACATGGAACGAGTTCAAGAAGGAGCTAAAAAGGCAATTCTATCCGGAGAATGCCGAAGAGGAGGCGAGAGCAAAGTTAAGGCGTCTCCAACAAAAGGGAAGCATTCACGACTATGTGAAAGAATTTTCGGAGGTGCTATTAGAGATCCCCGACTACCCGGATAAAGAAGCGTTGTTTGCCTTCAAGGATGGTCTTCAAAATTGGGTGAAGATGGAGCTTCAACGACATGGAGTCCAAGATCTTGCTACCGCAATTTCCGTTGCCGAGTCGCTAATTGAGTTCACAAGACTGGAGAAACACAAGTCTTATAAGGACAAGGAAGGCAACGAGGATGGAGAAGGATTCATCCAAGGTAAGCAAAGTTATCACAAGTTCAATAAGTTTGATAAGGGGAATAGCACGAGGGATGGTAAGAATGGAGAGAGACCAACCCTTAAATGCTTCTTTTGCGATGGGCCGCATAAGGCAAGAGATTGTCCAAAGAAGGCGAAGCTCTCGGCCTTAATTGAACAAAGTGAAGAGGACGAGGATCGGCAACGAGAGGAGACCAAGATGGGGTCTTTGCAAATTCTTAATGCCATTAAAGCCAAGGTAGAAGAACCCAAGACCGATAGAAAGGGTCGATTGTTCTTGGAAGCAAGGGTCGGTGGCCAATTTGTGAAAGCATTGGTAGACACCGGAGCTTCGAACAACTTCCTTCGAGTCGAGGAAGCGAAGGCGTTGGGAATCACTTATAATGGCGAGGGAGGATGGATTAAGGCAGTCAACTCAGAGCCGAAACCAATTTATGGCGTTGCTCGTGACGTGAAGGTGTGCCTAGGTGAGTGGTCGGGCCATGTTGATTTTTCAGTAGTACCTATGGATGATTATCCAATCGTACTTGGAATCGAGTTCATGGATCGTGTAAAAGCCATGCCCGTTCCTTTTGCCAACACCATGTGGATTTTGGATGAAGGCAAGACATGTGTGATACCACTATCGAGAGAAAGGAGTGCTAAAGCCAAGAAGCTCTCGACCATGAAACTCATCGAAGGAGTAGAGGAGGCCGAACCATCATTCTTGGCGGCACTCAAGGAAGAGAGAGGACATTCCTTGCCAAAAGAGCAACAACCTATGGAAGTTTCTCATGTCCTCGAAGAGTTAAAGGACGTGAGGCCACTTGGGTTACCAAAGGAGCTTCCACCCAAGAGAGAGGTGGACAATGGAGTAGAAGTGGTGAAAGATGTGGTGCCTTCCGGACGGGAAGATGTGAAGAGGCAACATAATAAGTTAGACTTTGTGATGCAATGCAAGTCGGGCAAGGCGAATCGAGGGATCGACGTGCTTAGTGAAGAAGCAAAGCAAACTATCATCACAATTCCGAGCTTTCCAATGGTGGACCGAGTCGAGAAGGGGCTCAAGCATGATCCAAAGGCCAAGAGTTTGAGGAAATTGGCAAGACAAGAGACGACGCGTCAATTCTGGCGTAGAGATGGAATGCTATCCACCAAAGGAGGTCGAGTGTATGTGCAGAAGCGGCAAGACTCGAAGAATGAAATCATCAAGGAGTGTTGCGACGCAACGAGAGCGAGTCCATTCAAGATCACAACGGGACGACAACCAAAGACTTCACACACTCCTTCGATGGAGCGAGAGGGGTCAAGCTCTATCGTGTCCAAGGTTGCTAAAGGATTGCACGAGAGTCCCGACAAAAAGCGGACAAATGGAACAAAGGCCGTAAAGGAGAAGAAACGGTTCGATGCTCAAATTGCAGGAAGGCAATTGGACTAATCGAAGCATGCTAGGAGGATGCGACGAGGACGTCTGCAAATTGAGTGGGGGAGAATGTCACATGCCGTATAATTCTTCGCACGTGATGGAGGTTATGACCCGAATATTTCCAAAACACTCTCGGATCTCATGTTCCGGAATACTCTAAAATCCTTTAGAACATTCTAGAATTCTCCGGAATACTCTAGAATCCTTTAGAACATTCTAGAATCCCCCGGAATACTCTAGAATCCTCCGGAACACCCTAGAATTTTCCGGAACATTCTAGAAGCTTTTTTACGAGACTATTCCAGAATTATCTAGAATTCTCTAGACTAATCTGGAATACTCTAGAACTCTCTAGAAGGTAATAGATGTATATAGTAGCTTCTTACATTGTGTAGAATAGTAAAGATAGTTCTAGAAGATAGAATAAGAACCATTGGATCAAATAGATCCTAGCCATCCATTTAGGAGGTGGAGGACTATATATAGCCTCAAAACCTCATTTGTAAAGTATCCTAGAAATCCTTGTGAATTCAAGAGTTGTGTAATCAAGCTTTCATAAAGTAATACAAGCTTACATACGTTCTAGCCATCTTACGATCTTTACTTCCGCTTAAGTGTGTTTAAACACTTCGAGAGAGGCTGACTAGTAACTTGTTCGAGAAAAGTTCACTAGTGCCGCACGGATCTTTGGTTAGAAAATCCAAGCCCGTGACAACATTGTTCTTCAACTAAACAAAGAAGCTTCTTTAGCAAGAAGGGCCTGTTTTCTCTTGCTCTCTTCATATTTTCCGGCTAGTGAATCAAACAGAATGCCAGCACCAATACCAGTAGCTAAATCAATCGTATAGTGACCTCTCGATCCGAGTAGCCTCACAGTTTGTAAGATATTAAGCGCATCAAATGCCCATGCCATTCCCCATCTCTGCATTCTTCTCATATCAAGAGATGCTATCACTGATCCCGCTACATGGCCAGAGAAAAACAGGAAGAATGACACGTTTCCTACCGGAAAATCTGCTCCTGACCCCAGAAACTCCTGATAGGAATTGAATACAAAACAGCTCTTATCACATAAACACTTCCATTTTTCTATGCAAAACAAGAAAAAAAAATGGCATGAACATGTCAAACTAGTAATTTTCTTAATTAAAGTGCAATTGAGTCCTAATTCAAGTTAATTTTCTTCAAAAGTTGATTATTATGTTGCACACAAATAAAATGCTAATATACTAGTACTTTTAAGTTTTAATTTTTTTTTTAAAATATGAATTTCAGTGTGTTTTATAATTTTAGCATAAACTTTTAATTTTGACAATTTCAAGCAGAAAATGTATAGTTTTTGCAATTCAAACACCAAGCAATTTAAAACACCAAGCAATTTTTCATTAAAAGTGTTAATGTAAATGCCAAAATATACACTATTATAGTATTCATATCAGCAATTTTAAAACAGAAAATTGTTCAGTATTTCAAATTGCAAAAATCAAAAGTTGATGTCCAACATTGCTAAAATTAAAAATTCGTGGTAAAAATGTAAAACACACTACATTTCGTAATTTTTACAGTAATTAAACCTTTTCTTACAATTATTGATTATAAATATAAAATTCCTCAAACTATTGAACTCCATAAGTTTCCGCAATGTAATAAATAAAGATTAGAAAAATGAACCTGAGGTAGTGGAAGCTGAGTGGAGTAGCCAAGTATGCCACGGCAAGTGAACATGAACAAAGCCGAGATTGTCGCTCTTGGTCTGCCCTCTACTAGCCATGTCCACAATATATAAGTGGTTTGCATCAAAACAAACACCTAACCATAAATTCCGCCAATCCATTCACAAACTTATCAGATTAACTAATCAAAAATCAAAATTCAAACCAAATTTTTAAAAAATATTTTAAAAATATGGACACTTATCTTTTCAAGAAAATTCATTGCCACAAGCAAAACAAAGCAAAAACTCCAATCAAAATTCAAGAATCACTCATACCGTATTAAGAAAAGCCAATAAAGTATTGAGCTCCGGCCACGAAGAAAGCAAGAGATGAAGGCGGCGCGTGACAATGAAACCCAAATCAAAAGGCGGAGCAGAAGCCGGCACCATGAAAAGTGTATACTCAACACCCATAAAAAACAACAGCCCAAGTGCAAAAAAACACGGTAGCCAATGAATCTTAACCACATTGACCACATCATTAACACCCCATTTCAAGAACGAAGCATCAAATCCATAAACAGTACGGTCCCCACCACTACCATTAGTGAGCTTCTTGGCCATGTCGAGAGAGGAGGAGTTAGTGTTCTTGTGGCGCTTGTACAGAGTTGTGGTGGCGGTGGCGGCGGAAACAGTTGAAGTCATGGCGGAGAAATGCAGAGTGGGGAGAAGGGATGGGGAGGGCATAGTTTGTGTATATATATAGAAAGTTGTGGCGGAGCTAACAAGGAGAAATGGGTGGGTGAGAAAAGTGAATAAAATTTGAGGAATTTTGTAATCTTATTGGGTATGTGTTTTGTAATAGAGTTGTGTGCGTTTCTTTTTATTTTGACAATAAATGTGAACTGCAATGGCTGCTTTCTTTGTGAGTCTTAGACCTTACTTGGTTAGAGGTAAGCTAACTAATAAAAAATAATTATTTGGTTCATTTTATTAGGGGTGAGCACGGTTCGGGGGAGTCCGGGAATTGACAAATCTCCGGAACCAAACCAAAAGTCGGGGATGTCAAAAATTGGATTTCCGGATCCGTACCAATAATCGGTTCAGTTCGGTTCGGAGATTTTATTTTTCGGTACGGTTCGGTACGGGGATTCGGTTCTAATGGTTCGGTACGGATATCACTAAAACCACGGATATTATGTTATATGTCATATTATTTGGGCTAATAATCATCCATGACCCCTGATTTTAAGGATATCATACGATAAATTTTTTGATAAAAAAAAACGATCAGTAAACCCCTTAATCTTTGTGACGGCGCTCGCTAAATCCCTTTTGAACGAAAATATCCGTGACGCCGTCTTTTTTATTCAACTGACATTAAAAAAAATCTGACGGCGCCACGTGTCAGTTGACACGTCATCAAAAGACAAAAAAATTCAAAATACCCAAAACACCCTAAATTACCCACAACCCAAACCGGCCAACCCAATCTAATCTAAACCACTCGATTAACCCAACAACCGACCGCCACCCAACCACCGCCGCCACCCAACTACCGCCAGAAAATTTTCGGTCATCTTCTCCGAGATGATCGGAAAATTTTTCGGTCATCCCCAATGTCAAGAAACAGATATGTTCCTCAAGAACAGATCTGTTCTTGAGGAACGATCTACAGATCGTTCCTCGAGAACTTATGGATCTGTTCCTCAAGAACAGATTCAGCGTGAATCTGTTCCTCAAGAACAGATTCAGCGTGAATCTGTTCCTCAAGAACAGATTCAGCGTGAATCTGTTCCTCAGGAACGCGCTGTTCCTTGTTGAAGAACAGCGCCCATGGCTGTTCTTCAACGAGGAACAGCCACGGATCTGTTCTGCAACGAAGAACAGACCCAGATGTATTTTCGTCATATTTGGGGTTTAGGGGGTTTAGGTGGCGCCGCTACAAAGATCAGGGAGTTTACTGATCGTTTTTTTTATCAGGGAGTTTGTCGTAAGATACCCCTAAAGTCAGGGGCTATGGTGATTATTAGCCTATTTTTTGAAAAGTTGATAGTCAAACTTTTTCTTAATTAGAGAAGTAATTTTTTTGTAAAATTTAAATAAGTTGTACTTTCCTTTTGACAAAAAAAAATTATACTTCCCTAAATAAGTAGATATAAATACAATAATATTTTTATGTTTAATTGTTTTAACTATTTATTATAGTATTTAATATTTAATGTATAAAAATAAAAACGAACTTCCCTGTAAATTTTAAAAACAAACCAAGTAGAGTATTTCTTACTTTCCTAATAATTAAGTTTCTGAATAATTAACTTTCTGGAAAGTTATTTTCTGAAAAGCGTATAGTTGCGAACCAAACGAGACCTTAAAAAATTTATGATTATATTTGAACACAAAAATTAATTTATTTTGGAAATATAACAAATTCAACCTTATTAATTTCAAAAAAAAATCCTAAATGAGAGTATTTATCCCATTCAGGTTGTTCCATGTCATATTTATAACAAAATCAATGAACATTTACGATAATTTTTTTTTTGATTATTACTTGTTTTTTTCAATCATTAAAAATTACATATGACTAACGCTCTACTATTTGTTGCACGAATGACATGACGTTAAACAATTTTCTATAAATCAATACTAAACTTTAAAAACATTTTATAATAAACCTCACGTCCATCTTTATTCAATTTTATAACGAACAAGTGACGTGAAGAATAACGGTTTATTTTCATCTATTATCTCTGACATTTGGGTTTTTTATTATTATAATCTCTAAATTTCACTTTCGGTTTGTAAACCTCCCGAATTTCGACCTCACGACCAGTAAACTCCTTCCATCCAATTTTTCGCCGCCGTCAATTTCAATGACATGGCACTTAAAAAAATTAAAAATTAAAATACATCAAATACCATTTGACACATCACCATAACACCTAAAATTCCTAAAATGCTCATAAACCTCTAAAATTAAAAAGCCAGACCCCACTCCCACCGCTGGCAGCCTCAATCCCCCTTCCAGCCATCTTCTCAAACGAACCATATGTTCGTCTGAGGAGACGAACTGGTCCTTGTCTCAGCCAAGACGAATACCTAATGATGTTCTCTAATCTGAAACTCAAACCAGATAACACAAATATGTTCGTCTCTCAAAACAGATATGTTCTCCAATAATATTCTCTTTAATAAAAAAATATTTTTAATAAAATAGAGAGCATTTTAAAAATAAAAAGTAAATTTTTTAATTTTACTTCAATAAACTTCATTTAAAACTTTTTATTTTTGTAATATTAGATTATTTAGTTATTTTTTAAAATTTATTTTCTATTGATTTTTATGTTCGAAGAGGGATAGCATTATATTTTAAAAAAATTGTTAAAATTATTTTAAAATTTAAAATTTATAAATAAAATATAAAATAAAAAGTAAGTTTGATTCTCTATTTAAGAAAAGTGGTAGTTACCTCACTTTTTTTTTTGGATTTAAATTATAGATCATAAACTTAATCTGTTCAAAAACTCTATAAATAAAAAGTTGGGCTCTTTATGCCAAATACGACATTTGACAAATTCTTTACATTTATACAGTTCATCTCATTTTTTTACTTTCCCTACCATCTTATTTTATAAATATAACCTAACATCTTAAAATTATTTTTTTATACAATTTTCCTTTCTGCTCTCAACTTAACAGTTATTTTTTTAATATTCTTCTGTCCCCTACTCTTTATTCTTTTTTCATGGTCGCCGCCCTTCATTAAGTCTCAGTGCCGCTTCGCTGCCGCTTTTATCCTTGTTACCCCGCCGCCGTTCTCCTGTTTCCGTGGGTTTTTCCTATATATGACTGAGAGTTTATTATCAGAATGAAGAATAGATATCAAAAAAAATTAACGATTTTAAAAAGTTTCTTAAAGGTATATGATCAGATTTCGAGACAAAAAAATACATCATTCTTCTTCTTCTTTTTTATTTTAAGATCTAGAAATTTTGTTGTTAACTGTTTTTAAGTAACAGTGATTATTTACCATTAAACATGTGTAAAGATTATTTTTAAGGAATGTAATACTAAAATAATTTTATGATTTTATGAACAAAAATCTGTTATTTCTGTAGTTTATTGTGTTTGGTTGTATTTATATGTTCTTTTATTCTGCATTACGATTTGTTGATGATGGTTGATTGATGAATTATTGTAATATTTCAGTATTGTTGATTTTATGTTGATATTTTATGAGTTTAACATTGACAAATAAAATAATGATGTCCGTAAAATAAACTAAAAAATAAAAATTTACCTGAGACTAGATAATGATATGTTAGCATTGAAAAGGAAGACAAATAAAGATGTTAAATTATTATAATGTTACAGTGTTGATATTGTGTTAATTTTTGTTTGATATTTTGTTGATTTTAGCATTAGAAAAAAAAGACAATAATTATGTTAAATTATTACAATGTTTTTCTTGTGTTGATATTATGTTGATATTATGTTAATATTTAGTTGATTTTAACATTAACAAAAAATATCAACATTATAATAATTAAGCAATCAATTATAAATCAAGGTATCATTTTTTTTTGTTTCAATTTATTTTTTATTTTTTTAGTTTATTTCATATACAATATCGTTTTTTTCGCCAATGTCAAAATAAACTAGATATCTACACAAAATAAATATAATACCAACATAAAATCGACACTATAATATTATAACAATTCACCATCATTATTTATATTTTTCACCAATGCTAAAATCTACAATGTAATATTATAATAATTATTTATAGTTTTCAATTTAATTTTTATTTTTTTAATTTATTTCACAGACAATATTACCTTATTTGCTAATGTTAAAATCAAGAAAAAATTCAATTGATTATCAGCACAATATCACCATATAATCAACATTACCGTAACATTACAATAACTCAGCAATCAACCATCATCAACAAATCGTACTGCAAAATACAAAAAACGCGGAAATGCAACCAAATACGAAAAAAATGCAAAAATAACCGAATTTTATTTCATAAAATCACAAAATTATTTTATATAACATGAAAACATAATCTTTATACATGTTTAATGTTGGTAAATTACTGCTCTATAAAAACAGTAAATAAAAAAAAGAAGTATAAATCTAAAAAAAAGAAGAATTAGAAGAACAGTGAATTTTAGATCTGAAAAAATTAAAATAGAAACACGATTACTAGAAGCAACGCAAGAACAACAATTTTGATATATTTTTTTCCTCAAAAAAAAAAATATCAAAAATAATATTTTTTCTCGCTGAAATTTTATGCGGATTTTCAGCTCCAACACTGACGAAGCTTGTAGCGATGTTGGACGGCAACGTTGAAAAAGATGAATTAGGACGATGGATTTAAAAGAGTTGGAGGAGTTTGTGAGATCTAAGAGAGACTAGAAAAATAAATTGAATGAGAAAAATTGATGATAATGAGAGAAAAATAATTTTATTTATGAGGATTGGTTTGAGAGGAGAAACATATATATATCCGTATAAAAGTTATAATTTACAGCGTGTATGGTAGTTTTAATAATCGAAATATTTATCTGTATAAAAATAATAATATGTTAAATATTGGTTGTTTATGAAAAACTTTAAAAAGTTTAATATATTTAGAAAGTCCATTGAAAATGCTCCAACCCTTAAAATTTATATATTTAATTCAGCAGATCCTTAAAATCAAAAGTAATGTACACTACCCAAAATAAGTAAGTGACTGGGCGATGACATGGCCACGTTTTAGAATCTTGGATTTGAGCAGATCCTCATTAATGTATATACAAATATTATTCTTCCTTAAGTGCAACTAGTTTAGCCAATCGTATTATTTATATTGAGAAATTCTAAAATGAGTTTAGTTGACCCACTAATATTTCTCATACATACCAGTCCAAATAAACCAAGCCGAGCCAAATTTTAGAGTGTTTATGTTTGGCTCATTTAGCGAACAAAATATTCATGTTCGGTTTATATTCATTTAAGTTTTGAACGAAATGTTCATGTTCGGTTCGTTTAAATTTTATAATATTAATATTCGGTTCGTGTTCAACTCGTGTTCTAAACGAACAAGTTCGCGAACAAGCTCGATAAGTACTAAACGAGTTCGTTTGCGAAGCCGCTCGTTTAATGAACAAACGAACGAACGCGAGCTATTAAACGAACAGACACGAATATAAGCTGAATAAATTAAAAACACTAATTGAGCTCGTTCACGAATATGAGCTGAATTAATTAGAAACATAATTATATAAATTAATTTAAATATGAATTAGTTCAAAAATACCTAATCGAGTTTATAAACGAGCTTGTTCGTTCACGAACTTGTTCACGGCCTCTTAATCGAGCTCGTTCACGAACTTGTTTACGGCCTCTTAATCGAGCTCGTTCACGAACTCTTGTTCGAGCTATTCGTGAATGTAAACGAGCCGAACGCCACTATGTTCATGTTCGGCTCGTTTATAATAACGAACATAAAAAACTTTTAGCAAGCCGAACACCGAGCTGCTTGCAAACAGCTCCATTCGTTTACACCCCTACTCATACATACCTGTGAGTATGAAACTGGGATATTATTTCATGAACCTAGTTTGCCACTGTAAAATCATAAATCATTCACCGCATATCAATAATAAATAGGGTTAATAGTATTAAAAACTACCATTTTTTTATTTTTTTTATATTTTTTCAATTGCACCTTAAATTATAAATTGGTCAATTACATTGGTCAATTACATTCCAATGTTGCTTAATTGTTTTCAATTACATTCTAAAACATTAATTGAATTTTTTTAATTTAAATAAAATTCAAAATAAACTCTTCATAATTATCAAATGTTTTTAATATTTAGTGTTATAAATTGCATAAAACAACCATCTTCTCCACGAAATCAAAAAAATCATATTAAAAAAATAACTTAAATTGTTTTATATATTCATCAAAAATATTGTTTTATATAAATTAATTAAACAAAACTCTTCTGATTCAGCCACTGCCGAAAGACGAACTGCTCGTGGGCAACGGTGTGTCCAAGAGCATGCAATTGCAAATTCGTAGTCGGAAATTGACACATATCAGTTTTCAAATTTATTCTAAAAATTAATTAATTATGATTAAATAGTTACTTAGAACACAAGGCTTGTTTGGATTTGTCCAAATATAAAAAAGATGATAGGCCCTTAATTTTAGTTGCTTTGAATTTTTTCATCCTAATAATAATAGGATCATCTAATTTTTATAATTTTGGATGCTAGAGCATGAAATTGGTCATTTTACGACGTCGGGTACAATTGAAGAAAAAAATCAATAGTTTTTAAGACTATTAGCCTGATAAATAGAATAACCAACTACTGGCAATAAGATCATATGTAATTAAGATAAATATTGTACTCATTTATTAATTATCAAATTTATTATTATCTTGCGTGGGAAAATAGGTTTTCTCGACCAAACCCTTCTTGCTCAGGAAGGGTTGTCGGAATTTTTTCCCCAATTCGCTACAATAAGGCTCCAACAATTAAAAATTAACCTTAGTTCATAGTCCGACATCATGAAATAGATTTAATTTACTCACTCGTATTTCTCATTTAAAAGAAAAGAAAATCGATAAATGTAACTTTGCACTCTGTAAGACATGATTTTCTTTTTTAGTTTGATGTTCTTTGCAACAAAATCATACCCTTCACTCAATTCTATCTCGCTATTCAATAAGAAAAGTAAATATTATCTATGGCAAGTGCATCTCTCTTGAACTAGAGAAGTTATTGTCTATTAACATTTAACACATGCCAAAAACTGTTAACAAAGGCGCCGAAACACTCAACCTAAGATCATTCATAGGAATTAGATAGCAGTGATGCCCTTACCACTTTGATAATATCAGTAAGAGAAACGAGTCCGTCAAGAAAACCCTGCTGATCCACAGCCCAAACTCGGTGAACATGCTTCACAACTGCCTTGTCGATCACCTCAGCAAGTGGAGACACGAGATGGCAAGTCACAAGTTCCTTTGGCAAAACAATTGATGTATTCGGAGATGCAAATATTGGAGAACTTGCAACTAACTCTGTGAATTCAAGTGCAGTTAGGGGCAGCCAAGTCTGTAGTGCACTCAAATGGCAGCCCCTCAAATCGGTTGCCGAGAATGTTCCGATAAGCTTCCTTCGTTTTCCCTGCATATATAGTAAGAACATACTTATCGTTTCGAAACAAAAGTCCAGTAGTAAAACTGAATCGATAATTGTGGTTCGATTCAGTTTGAAATTGTAAATTTTTTACAATTTGGTTTAATTTAAAGAACAAAAAGAAACTGAATTCACTTTTAGTATAAATCAAACTGAACGAATGGGGAAAATCTTACAAAATCGGATCGATTAGGTTTCGAGAAAAATCAAAATTTTAGTTCGATAACCGAATGCATTCCTCAACTATAAGCGGTCAGAAGTAGAGATGATTACATTTATAAGCTTCTTAGAATCATCTTCAAGGGAATCTGAGGCCACGACTATAGGAACAGCATTGAGCATAGCAGCCCTCATACATTTTATGGCATCAATAACTTTGGTGTGACTACTTATCGCATACACATTCTCATTTACAGCTCCCATTTCACCCACAGGACGCGATAGAATGCCCTCTGTTTCAGAGGCATGCTCCTTCAAGAACTTGAGCAAGTCCATTTGAGTAAGCATGTGATAGCTTGACGCAGATTCAACTAGTTCTACCCCTGATACGTTCTCCGTGTGGCCGTCAAGCGGTACTAATGCACGGTGGATCCCTTTGCTGAATACCTCCATACAGTCTAGGATGCTACAAGTATATTTGCAGACCAATGTAATCCAAAATCTCATAGAAATTTTAGTAGAATTATCTTATTTCCGAAGTGTGATGATAATAAATTTTATAGCTCTTTTGTAAAAGTCTACCTTAAAATATCATTAAGCTTAATCTCAACACCTAGTATTTTTATCAGTAAAATTATATATCCTTGCCTGAAACTTCTCATCTCGACTGAATTTTCGTAGTAAAATTATACATACTTTTCTGAAGTTTCTTAATTCGACTTCGTAAATCCCTCTAAAAACACCTCTACTGCCCCTTCAATTATAGGGTTCACTCATCAACATTATCATCATCAAATCGGCCTAATTAAGCAAGAATTTCTAATACTAAAGTTGATTAAAAATCTTACTATATAAAAACAGAGCTTAAAAGTTTTTCTACTGCTACATATTAAAGCTTCATCTTTATATATGATCCATACAAACAACTTATAATGTTACTGAAATTAAAGACTGACACAAAAGAAATAAATATATATAAAAATCAAGAACTTACCTAGTGCTTGGATTTAGAGTCCACAAACTAAGCCCCTCAAGACAATGCCCTATAATAGAAGAAACAGGTACAGACATCTTCTTATCAAGATCAGAAGCACCGTCATCTCCACCGTTCATTTGATCATCACCAGCAATATGCGCCAATATATCAAGCATAGTAACCATTCCTATGTAATGTTTCCTTACAGCCCCCGTCTGCTTATCAGACTCCAAAATCATTGAGCCACCAGCTCCAATCCAGTGGCCCGGCGGTGCAGCCACCGGAACCGCCACCACTTGGTTAGCAACCAAGGTGTTCATAGTGTGGGCTAAGGAGGCAGTGTAAGGCACCTCCACCAGTCTTCTTTTATCCACCATTAAGTCTCTCACTTTCTTCTCTCGTAGCCTTTCATTTCCATCTGATTTCTGTTCTTGCATGTTTCTTGGAGTTCTTGTTTCGCCGGAGAATAGAGAGTGAAGGGTTTCTTGGGTTGAAGATCGGATATATATTTTTTGCTATAGAAATATGTAAGTACGTGGCAATGTGTGAAGTGTTTCATGGCGGTGTTGACAAGTGGTGTAATTGCATGTTTCAGGATAGAGATAGAGGTGGCAGGTTGACATTAGTTGTGGCATTTTTTGATACACAACGGTGAGAGTGCATGTCTATCGTTCTTGATAGCTTTGGTTTCAAACCAAAAATAATCTGGAATCAGAATTGGTTTGATCAACTTTGAAACAAAATCGGAATCATAGTTTGCACAAGGTTTTGAAAAACAAATAACATAGTTGAATATTAATTTAAATAAAATTATCTGAATTGAAAATTGAATCAACTTTGAAACAAAATTCTTTGAATAGAAAAATATTGCGATTTTGAAATTTATTTTTGATAAATTGTATGATAAAAATTGACGGGCTAATCACTCAAAACTCTTCCATCTTAAGCCCTTTTCGTAATTGTACTCTTATATAAGAATTTTTTTTATTTTACTCCAATTTATTCTTAATTTTGTGTTTCAATTGTATTAAAACATTAAATTAACTTCTTTTAAATTAAAATAAAATAAAATAATTTTATATTTTTAGCATATATTTAATTAGATGCTAATATTATTGATATAATATAAAAAATCTTCTTCACTATTAAAGTCAACATATAATAATTTTATTATTTAATTTATATAAATTATCAATAACTTTTTAAAGTAAAAAAATATCATTTACACAAAATAAAATGAAATCGATTTATAAAAAAAATTAAAAACGTCACCGAAAGAAAAAAAAAACAACCTTCCATCAACTCGCTGGAATTTTTTCTCTAATGGAGAAGGAGTAGCAACTCCTTCTCATCGGAGAAGGAGCTTCTTTTGCTCTTTAACTTTTTCTTGTTTTTTTAAATGGAATATTATTATAAATTAAAATAGAATTTATTTATTTTATATTTTATTTTAATGATTTTTCATCGAATGACCACTAAAATCAAAATAATATGCATTTTGTATTGAAAAATTAAAAATTGACCTGACTTTTGATAGTCCTATAGGATAAGGAGAAAGAGTAGTTCCTTCACTCCATTGAAAAGGAGAAACAGCTCCTTCAGATGGAGAAGGAGGAGGAGCAGTTCTTTCTCCAGATCGGAGAAGGAGGAGCATCAACTTCTTTTCCATCGTATAATTAGCTAAAATTTATAAATGATACTTATCGAAAAGTATATTTTAACGTTAATCAATTGATTAATGAATGGTCTAACTAAAATATTACAGCGTTTTATTAAACCGAACACCTTTTACTTTACGTAAACATTTTAACCTTTTAAACGCTCTAGTTCAAGTTTCAATGTCCATAAGAATATAAAATTGAATGTACTACTCGAAACGGGACAAAAACATCCAACTGCCATCGGCATCGATGTGCTTTCGCAGCCACGGGATGGCTATCCCGGACTTTTCGACATGCTTCCGACCTAATTTTTCACTCCGAACATTAATACAAAATGCAAACAATCCTAATCCATCATCGAAACGTGAAATCGATTCGAATTCGATCGATTCGATAACCGTTTAAAACTCAATCTGATTGGCTAAAGTTACGGATGATTGGCTAAAACTAAGTATACTTGTCAAAAAGTGACTAAAATTAGTGTTTCTAACAAATTTTTTAAAATTGACATCAGTTTAAAAAATTTAAGACATTGAACTATTGCTAGAACATAAATTTTCTCCTTTTCTTCTCATCTTTAATCGGAAGTGAGATTTAATTATTTATATTCGTGGAACCTAAACCTAGCTAGAAGAGCTAATTTCACTTCAATTGAAAACTATAACGAACAATTGGACAAAAATGAATATGATTTTAATAGGTAATGAAAAATCCCGTGAAAGACATAAATGCTCAAAGAAAATCAAATTTATTTCACTTCCTCCCTATTCTCGTGAATCCATAAATGCACCAACTTGCCCTTCTTTCATTATTAACTCATCTTCCTATTTAAATCCCATTCCCCAAAATCTCTAACTCTAAACTTCAATTCCCTCAAAAATGTCAAACTTTTTCTATACACGATCACTTCTACTACAACTAGTTCTCATTTCTTTCTTATTGCCACTTACTAAATCTTTTGTTGTCATTGTTTCTGATTCAAGCAACCAATCTGCCTTAGTGGATGGTCTTCGGAATGGGTTTTCAACCGGGGCTCGAACGGACGCCCACGAGCAAGCGGCGGTTTACGACATAATGAAGGCTACGGGGAACGACTGGGCCACCGATATACCGGACGTTTGCCGCGGCCGGTGGCACGGCATAGAATGTATGTTAGATAAAGACAATGTGTACCATGTTGTTTCATTGTCATTTGGTGCATTGTCTGATGATACAGCCTTTCCTACATGTGACCCTATAAAGTCCTATATTTCATATTCTATTACTAAGCTTCCTCATATTAGGACTTTGTTTTTTTACCGTTGTCTTAGGTATAACCCACAGCCTATCCCTTCGTTTTTAGGGCAATTGGGCCCAACTTTGCAGAGCTTAGTGCTTAGAGAAAATGGGCATTTGGGTACTATCCCTGATGAATTGGGCAATCTTACCCGTTTGAAGGTTCTTGATCTTCATAGAAATAATCTCAACGGTTCGATTCCGGTCTCGTTGGGTCGGCTGGCTGGTTTACGGTCGTTAGATTTGAGTGGAAACAAATTAACTGGTTCAATTCCGAGTTTGAATTTTCCGGTTTTAAACGTTATGGACTTGAACCGAAATTATCTAACAGGATCAATCCCGTTTAGTCTCGGTTCATGTCATTCTTTGATCAAAATGGATATTAGCCATAACCGTCTAACCGGTTCGATTCCCGATTCATTTAGCGGCTTGAAAGAGCTTACGCTAATGGATTTAAGCTATAATCGGTTATCGAAACCGCTTCCTATCTCGATTAAAAGCTTAAATTCTCTCCAGGCGTTCATTCTTGAAGGAAATCCAATGTCTATTACACTTGCTAGTGATGAATTTGATGGCATGAAGGGGTTGATGATTTTAATTCTCTCCCATATGAATTTACAAGGTCCGATTCCTGACTCATTGGGCCGGCTAATAAATTTAAGAGTCATTCATCTGAATGGAAATCGGTTCAACGGTTCGATTCCTACAAACTTTAGAAACTTGAAAAACCTTAGTGAGTTGAAATTAAATGACAATCAATTATCCGGTTCGGTTCCATTTGGAAGAGAAATGGTTTGGAAGATGAGAAGGAAGCTTAAATTGCAGAATAATATAGGATTATGTTATGATGCTAACAATGGGTTTGAAGATGGTTTTGATACAGCTTCCGGTTCGGGTATCGGTTTATGTCGTATACCTAAACCCGGTTCATCAAGGACGGTCCAGCATTTATCTGCTATGGATAGGGAAATGCCAAGTATAGTTAGTAAATCCTCCGGTGAAGTTTCAAGTATTATTAGATTGCTTCATCAAAGCATAGCTGTGGTTCTGTTTTTGTTGTTATTGTAAGATGAGAAATAAAAAAAAAAAATATTAAAATAGAGAGGGTAAATGAACCCAACGAAAAATTCTCACTTCAATTTATTCTTAAAAAAAAATTGGATTCAATTTTTAATCTTAGAAAACTAAAAAAATTGAAAAAATTAGACTATCTATCTAAAATATAATTTTCTAAAAATATTAAATTTGTATGTATTTAAATCGTTAAAAGATATAATACTATATTCTTATTTCATCTAGATATGATTTCTTAAAATTCCTTATTTAATATTATATTTTGATAAAATTAAATAAAATCCGATGGAACTGAAGTTTTCGTGTAACATAGTTTACCATCTATAAAACTGAAAAGTCAACTATATCAAATCATATCACAAATTCCATGTATGCAGCAACTCCTTGACATTACTTAAACAAAAGAGTGTTTATCCCATGCAACCGTTGCGCCACGTAATTTTTACATCAAGCCAATGAGCATTTGCGATAGGGAATCTTTTAATTAATATTTATTTTTTTTATCATTCAATTTTCCACATGGCTAACGCACAATTGGTTTGTTGCACGAATGACATGGCGCAACGGTTGTGTGCAATAATTTTTCTAAACAAAATCATAACTTGCTCACTGGCCTTAAACATAATTTGTATTATCTAATTAAATTATTAGAGACATTAAGTCATAAACTACTAGAAACTAAATTACACTATCACAGTACAAAGAGTAGCAAATTCCCTGAGTATATACAGAACATTTGTTTATGATTCAAGTAGTAAAAGCTTATACTTGCTGGAAGACAAAGCAAGGGTGAAACAGTTTTTCAAGAACTAATGTAGAAGCACAAAATAGATAGCATACCTGAGCATGAAGAGACGTGCATTTAAGAGTTCATTAAATATGCAAAAACAAGTGATACAATCTTATAGTAAACAGCAAGTATCAAAAATGTAAACAAATATCCCAAGAAATCTTCACGGTTTCCTGCACTTCCATTTTCACTTTGATTCAGTGTAGCTACCAAATGCTTATAGCAAGGAAGGGGCTATTTACGGTTCAGTTTTTCTTTAGGTACTATTACGGGATTTCCAGATAATGGTTGTGGGCTGAACCCCATGTTGGAACATATTTGCTACAAACAATTAAATACAAAACATTTTTTTTTGATATTATTTTTTTCATTTTAATTACGCCGTTAAAAAATTGTCAATTTAATACACGAACTATCAATTTTTCTCAAATTCATACACCGTTCAAAAATCAGGTGAAAATTGTTGAGTTGGCAACCGGATAGTAACATGCCATAACGAAACAAATAGTGACACGTCAGCAATTTTTGCCGGATTTTTGAACGGTGTATGAATTTGGGAAAAATTGGTAGTTGTTGTTCGAAAATGACGATTTTTAAACGGCGTGATTAAAATGAAAAAACGTATAAAGTTTATAAATTTTTATGATATCGCCCCTTTTTTATATAAATCTATCTGTTTATAATTTATCTAAGAGCATCTCCAAAAAATTCTCTAAAATTTGAAAATTTTATTTTAAATAGTTTGACAGCAAATTTGGAGTTTAAAGGACTCTCTATTATTCAAATTTAGAGTAGATAATGAAAATGGCTCTCCACATATAGAAAGCCATTTTCACTATCTACTCTATTATTTAACGAATAAGATTTTAAATTTCAAAAATTAGTTAGTATTTCTTGTTTTAAAATATAATGTTTTTTATTTATGTTATTAACAAAAAGAATTATATTATTAATTAAATAAATAATATTATTAATAAAAATAAAAATAAATTTGTGTTATTAATTTTATATTTTATTGTTATTTATACAAACAAAAAATAAATTTAGATAATATTAAATTAATATTATTAATATTTCATATTTTTATTTTTATTTATAAAGGTAAAATAAATTAAAATATTAATATTAGATTAAAATTAGTAGAATTGCCCTCACAGATTTGGTCTATTGTTCTAAGTCTCAGCCGTCTGGGCGCCAAAGGTCGCGGGTTCGAACCTCGTCCTTTCTTAATATGGAGTTGTTAAGATTGGGTTACTGGCATTTATAGCCCGGAATTACCAGACATGTAGGTTTACGGGCGTTCCACATCCCGGGATTTGACAATGATATTGAGTTTCGGCTCAATAGAGTGAGTCCTCGTAAAAAAATTAGTAGAATTCGTAATTTAAGGAGACGAGAATATTAAGTTCAAAGAAATTGAAATTCAGAAGCACGGAAACTTCAATGAAGTTATGTGTCCCGTTTTGGAAACGCTTCGAAAACCGAAAACTCATAAGGAAACATATCGGGCCGTTTCGTAAATAAAAAAAATCATATAGTTATAGAAAAATCTAAAAATTCTCTACAAATAATTTTTTTGAATCAATTACCTGAATGTTTTATTGTTTATTTTATCTACAATAAAAATTATTTTTTTATTTTTATTGAATTTAATTATATGCTATTTATTTTATTAATTGGCATAAATGTATAAATAAAATTTAATATATATATAACATTTTATAATTTTTAATATTATAAATATATCTCTATATTTTTATTATTTACACGTATACCCCACGTATTGTGTCCTTTATTTTAAAAATATGTCGTTTTTCCGTATCCGTTTCGTGTCATTTCCGTTTCGTTGCTAGTATATTTAATACTATTAAAGTACTAAGGTTTTGCCTTCAAAAAAAAGTATTAAGGTTTTCTTGGGAGTATTAGTTAGTAAATAAATGGAATTGTTCTCTCAATTAACAAGTTTTAAGTAACGTTACTAACATATGTCTAGAATAGGTTTAGATTAGTTGGGCTCTTGAATATATTAAATATTAATTAAATGATCAAATAAATTTAAATGAGGAATGCAAATTTATATTGGACTCTAATTTAAAATTTTAGATTTAATAAGAAAAATTAGCTCTAATTAAAATAAGAAATACAAACTTTCTTTGACGAGGATGATAGAGGTAAGACAAAAAAAATATGATGGCTAAGTCATTAAAATAAGAGAGATCTTTGGATCATTCTATTAGATTGAAAGCACTTTTTCATCAAATTTTTGAATAAAGAAAATACGCACTAAAAAATAAAGAGAAATTTTTGATTGAAGGATTTGATGCTTAGGTTTTTGATGGATAACTTTCCGTTGTAACCTTTTTAATAAGTTGGATAACATTTTGTAACAAAAAGAAAATTATGGTTTCCATTTTATAATAAACTCATAGTTCAATAACCCCACAGGTCTAACATCTGTATACTATTTATTTTTTTGATAAATAAAAGTAATATTTGTATATTGTGATTAAGATTTTTCTTCATGCCTATAAACAACAGAATGGCTATCCATGCACCTTCAAATTCCTTATTTAAAAATTGTTCCTCTATGATAGAAGAATCATTTGATTCTTAGCAAGAAGCAGTTAATGGCGGTTGCAGTGACAAATAACAAGCTATGTCTTTCTTTCTTTTTAACAAAAACTAAAATTTCTATTAATAATAACAAAAATTACATGAACGGTTTCTCAACATACTGAGTCAACTATCTAGAAAAGATGATGAGAGTTGTAAAAATACAGTCATCAACTAGGACTAAACTAACTACCAAGGGTCACTCAAATTTGTAGACTAAAACTAGATCTGATAATAAAATCTAGATTTATTGAACGATCTAAGGAAGTCTAACTTCGAATGCACGGCTGATCACATCTTCTGTGATACATCTATTCTTTTGAAGATTAAAAACAACATCGATATTGACGCAAAGCATACCTGTACTTGATGAAATCCGTCGGAATATGCTGCCTATAATTGTTTCAGAGATTCAAGTCGTTCGCACCGCAAAAAACAATTTCATCTCGAAAGATGAAAAAACTACTCTTAATTTCGATTAGATTAGACCTAATCTCAATTAAAACACTATGATAGAAAATAATTTCTAGATCTAGACTAAAATTGGTCAAAAAATAAACTTTATTCAAAAACTAAAGATAAAAAGTATGAAAAAACTAAATTTGAGACATGTACAATAATATCTTGCTAATTTGCCCTAAAAATTAACATGTAAATGACATTGATAACAAAAAAGATAAGTAACTATTCATGATTCTATATTAAAAAACTAAATTGATAAAAAATCAAAACAAGAAGTTAATTTTAGTAAATTACCTATGAAATAACACAACTAAGTACTTCCTTAATATTTAATTTATGTACCAACCATACCATGGATGGTGCATCACATTTCCTTTAAGCAAATTGATTAAGATGCTCTCCTCTAGGCTCTATTATCACTAACAAAAATACAAATTACAGGTAGCCCATAACATGGTATAGACAAAATCAGGCCATATTTATGTGTTAAAGAAAACATATTCTCTTTCTCACTCCAAAATCAAATTTACTAACAAATGGGAATATTTTAGTTGCATCTAGTCATAAAATGGGTCCCATAAAAAGGAGTGTGATTTGAAAAACAGCTAATTCAAATATATTCGAATAAAAAGCCAATTCAGTCCTTCAATTTATAACTCTAAGTTAAAATAGTTTATTTTCAACTATTTTGATCAATTAGATACAATATTTTATATTTTTAGGTCAATTAAAAACAACAATGTCAATTTCTTAGTCAATGGAGGTCAAAATTAAATTATTCCGGTCATAAAACTTATTCATATTGTATAAATTTTATTCTTAATTGACTTAAAAATAAAAAATATTATAGCTAAAAATGAGTTATTTGACCATAAATCTTAAGTTCAGGAACCGAATTAACTCTTTATTCAAATACACTCTCTCCTCTCTCAATAAAAAAATAAAAATAAAAATAAAAATCACCTCAATTTGAAATTGAAGTAGATGAAGAAGAACAAGTCTCAACTCACACTCTTTCTTTTTTTTTCACTTTAGAATTCAAGAAATCAAATTTAAGAATCAAAACATAGGCTTAACACAAGCATAGCATTAAAAATGCCAGCTTTTTCACTAAAGGCGTTATTTTTCACTCTCAGTCGACACCATTTACAGAGCTAAAAGAAACTGAAAGAAAACTTCAGAGAGAAAATTTGTAGCTACCCACCTAGAAAGTAAACTGATTTGACAGTGAAATAAAGAAAAAACAACTGGGCTTTTCAGGGTTTTTAAATTTATTCAAGAAAATAGAAATTTGACATGGCTTTTGCTTCTATGCTTTGCTGCGGAAAGGGCTCCGATCGGTAAGTTTGTTTGAATTTTGAATGATCATATGGGTTTTGAATTTATGTGTTTATTTTGCTAGCAATTGAGATTGTTTTCTTGATGTTAGAAATGATTTTGTTTTATGATTTTAAACTGTGGGGCAAGAAAAATAACTAATATTTTAATCTTTAGAATTAGTATTTTGTTTCCATAAAGAGGACTTCATCATATAGACTTTGAAATTTGGGGTTTGGTTTAGATTTTGTCAATGATCATATTTGTACTTGTTTAGAGACTTTTAGTAGAGTGACTGAATTTGAATGGAGTAAATTGTGGAATTATATAGAGATGATAAAGTGAATGGACTTCTCAATATTTGTGTGAAATTTTATGTTGTTGGTTGGTGTTTGGTGTATGGATGAACAGGAAAGGACGAAAGAAACAGCCGACTTGGAGGATCTTTTCGTTGAAGGAACTACACGCGGCTACAAACAATTTTAATTATGATAACAAACTCGGAGAAGGAGGATTTGGCAGCGTTTATTGGGGTCAGCTTTGGGATGGATCACAGGTAACGTCTACGTTTTCAGCTTCCGCGTCTTTTTAAATCAATATTTTGTTGATCATTTTAGTAATTTACCATTGTATAGTTAATTGATAATACAAATAAATCACATTTGCAAAGATGAAAATGCAAGTTTTCTTGTTGATTTTAATTTAAAGAGGGAAAACAAAATTGCAGCCTTTGTAATCCTTTAGAATTCATACTTGAACTCAATGCCTTTCATCTAGGTCTATTAGGTCCATACGGAAATTTGGAATCTGAATGGATGGCTTCAATTAGAGGTTAAGACTAGAGTTGGTGCAAGCACAAACCACCATGATTACAATGAAGCAAATAATTCTCTTTCATGGGAAAAGAAATAAGCCATGAGAGCTTCTAGCGGTACTGCCTGATGACTTCTATCAAGCGTGCACATATGGCAAGTCATAAAAGATGTTTTTGTTTTCCCTGCCTAATGCATTTATCTGGTGTGTAAATATGGAAACTTGTTCCTGACTTTGGAAAAGCTTCAGAACTTCTAAATTATTAGTACAATTATACTTAATACGGGGAAAAGGTAATTTGTATCTTCAGGATCCTATGTATATTGCCCAGGGTTAGCTAAGTATATTGCTGCTTAGCTAATCCTGATAATAATTTCCCCAAGTTTTGTTCTCCTTCCAGTTATTTGCCTAACATCTTTCAAGATCCATGTCAAAATCCTCGGATATACAAGTTGCTGCTAGAGTCCTGCTAGAATAAAAATGGTGAAAGCTTTGTGACTATTTACGGTTAATGCCAATGTTGGATTACAGTTAAGCAGCTGTCATGCGTCCCTTAATTATCCAGTTATTAATCATATAAATGTGACATGCGTTTGGTGCCTAATCAAATAGCTGACTGAAAGTGAACTGATGAAAAGTTGGGTTGGAGAAAATACATTGGTGCTTCTATACAATTGTTTAAACGATATCGTCACATAAAAAACAGTTTTTACCGAGTAAAGCAGCGATTTGAAATAGTTATATGAACTTGGTCCATGTTTATGTAGAACTGTATTTGGTGTGTGTGTTTTCCATAGGAATGCGCTAGAAAAGCAAAGATGAAGCAATGTCATGAGCTTCATTTGTTTCATCGTTGCCAAAGGTCTTATAACTTTTATCATTGCTAGCAGTTCTAGAGAGAACAAAGAATCATTATTCTTTGGTAGTGTGTGATTCATAGGCCCTATGCTGGACACTATTTGAGCTTGTAAACATAAGCAAATCCTCGAAGCTTGATGCCATCTTATGCTGTAATGCTGAAGATAACGGTCTTCACCAAATTCGTGTTTTTCCTTTTCATCCTGATATAATTTGCTTAGGTTACTCAAATATGCGCGTTGTTAGAATATTCTGTTTTCTACTCATAATTTATCCATCTTCTCACCTTCCCATAAACTAAATCTCAAATCTGGAAGACACCTTTTGCAGATTGCAGTTAAAAGGTTGAAGGTCTGGAGCAATAAAGCAGATATGGAATTTGCTGTCGAGGTTGAGATCCTAGCACGTGTTCGGCACAAAAATTTGCTGTCTCTGCGTGGATATTGTGCTGAAGGACAAGAGCGTCTCATTGTGTATGACTACATGCCAAATCTGAGCTTGCTGTCTCATCTACATGGACAACACGCTGCAGAATGTCTTCTTGACTGGAAAAGGCGTATGAATATTGCAATAGGTTCTGCAGAGGGAATTGCGTAAGTATCAAAGCCTGTCTCCCTTTCTATGTTGTCCTTCAGCCTCATAATGCTGACATCATAAATTAACAAATGCAGCTACCTGCACCACCATGCAACCCCACATATCATCCATAGAGACGTAAAAGCTAGTAATGTCCTGCTGGATTCAGATTTTCAGGCTCAGGTTGCGGATTTTGGATTTGCAAAGCTAATTCCTGATGGTGCAACACATGTAACCACAAGAGTTAAAGGTACGCTTGGCTACCTTGCCCCTGAATACGCTATGCTAGGAAAAGCATCGGAAAGCTGTGATGTATACAGCTTTGGCATTCTCTTGCTCGAACTAGCCAGCGGCAAGAAACCCCTTGAGAAGTTGAATGCAACAGTGAAACGCACAATCACTGATTGGGCTCTACCATTAGCATGCGAAAGGAAGTTCAGTGAGCTGGCAGATCCGAAACTAAATGGCAAGTTTGAGGAACAAGAGTTGAAAAGAGTTGTTCTTGTAGCTATCATGTGCGCCCACAATCGGCCCGAAAAAAGACCGACGATGCTTGACATAGTAGAACTGCTGAAAGGAGAATCAAAGGACAAGTTTGCTGAACTGGAAAATGACGAATTGTTCAAAATCCCCCAGCCTGCTGATTATGATAATGTGGTATCCGCTGCTGAAGACAATTCAGACATCATCTCAGAAGACAAGGAACCACCACAAGAGTTGAAAGAAATCAGTTAATAGAATACTGAAAATAGCTTTAAAAACTACTTGTTTTATGATTAGTAGAGGTCAAATTTGGTTTGCGAGTACTGGGTTTTTTTTTATGCAGAGTAGCTCTGGCAATCCATTTATTAGAGTTGTCAGGGTTAATGGTCTGCCTATGATTGTGAAAGCATGTCTACAGGTGCTGCAAGAATGTTGTGAATGAATTAGTTTCTGTAGTTTTGGTGTTTCAGTTGTTATCTGTCCATGAAGTATTTCAGCTTTCATGGACACTTGTGTATTGTTATATATTGATCACTGTGTATTCTCAATATGATTTTGGTGACAGAAATCTGAAAAGTGATGATATAGTCCAATGGATAGAATTGTAAGGTTTATGTGTTACTCTTTTGGCACATTTCTTGTGTCTTTTCCTAGAGAAAAGGTTAGTTAACTCTTCATATTTCATCCATTCCATCGGTATGCTTTCGGCTACATATAGTTATGATCCATTTGCTAAAACCGAGAGGTCTTCTATGGAAACCTCCACGAACGATCGTCCTTTTTTTGATGTTTTTTCACTTATCACAGTTGCACCTCCGAATAGTTTGTGCTAAATCGGGACATCTTTGTAGCATCAATAGTATAAGTTTTTATAGAGGATTGGACGAGTGTAATAAGGGAGAGCTGCTAGATCAATTACTAAAACAAAATAAAAGACAACTTTTAAAATATGTGGTGCCCACATTTTAAAGGTTACATTATTTTTAAAATTTGATGCTTATGTCATAATCTTATATATAATTAACCTTTTCTAATATTACACAAAAGTAATCTCGTATAAATGTATAATTGATTTGATTTAAAAGATGTTACCCCCGTTTATTCTTTTGAAGTCAAGAAGAAATTCATTAAAAAAAAAATCAGAAGCATCTATATAAGGGACACTCATTTAACAAAGCTATGATTTTATCTTCTACCAAGAGTAATTCAAATTTTATGGAACTGACTTGAAACAAAACATCAACAAAGTTAATCCTGAAGCTGACTCCAAAAAAGTCGTCTGACAATCAGAATTTAAGTTGCTAGGCTTGAACTTCCATTGCTACAAAACATATATTTACAGCTCATCAAGAATACACTACGGCGGCTGATATACAAAAGTAATCTGGATATGTAGTGTACAAGCACTACTACAACACTGTATTTTTCTCCCACGGATATGATAGATCAAAACTACCAACTAAAAGTTGCAATCAGTTAGAACTCGAGGCATAAAATTAGAACTTCGATTCACTTCTTTCAAGTGAATGTATCTTCACGGTCGCCCTCAGCAATATCACCTTCCTCCAAGTTGCTGAACTCCAAATAATGAGTTGGTCTATGGTCCTCGTGATAGTACTCCCGAGGTGGGCCCAGCTTGATTCCGTACTTCATGCTTGTTTGATGCTTTACTCCCATGAAGTTATAGTTCCATGGGCCATTATCCGCAACCTAATTTACAAAAGAGTTGACTATATTATCAACAAAACACCCAATTCCTAAACCTGCTGTAAACAGTATTACTTCTACAAAGTTATAACTATTATGGTTTTAACTATCAATTTTCCGTCTGAACATGCATGTAATAGGCAATTAACAATAAAACAAACTTTTTATCAATTAATCTAATTAATTGTCAATATTTATCAATTGGACCAAATGAATCAATTTTGAAAGCATTTAAAAGAGGCTAATTGAACAAAAAGTTTGAATTAAGTGATCAAATTGTAAACTAATTGATAATTATTTACAAGTTTATGGGATCACTTGATGAAAATAATAATTTAAATGTTAATTGTTCATCACGTGCAGATTAAGGAGGAGAATTGGAATGTAAGTCGCCCAATTTCTATATGGTTATAGGAAGATAGCAGTAATATTGTACTCACCATGTAGAAACCAAGGAAGCGGTCACTCAACAGCATCTGGACCTTCTCATAATGAGTTGGTAAGTAACCATGAGGATTGCTTCCAGTGTCCTTGTTGACACGTCCCCATTCATATCCACTTGGGGTAAGCTTATATGCAGTTAGCGAGCATGATCCAGGAGTGAAACTGCAGGTCAAGATGATACACTTCTCACCATCCCACTGCTTGTTGTTCTCCAAAATCCGAGCATGAGAAGTAAGATCCTGCAAACAAAAAAATAATCTCCAAGTCAAGCAACAATGAAAATGGGAATAGGGATGAAAATACTGCAAGGCCACAATAAACTAAAAAGAGGATGGTATGCGGTACGTGTAGATCATATCAGGAATCAATGAAAATGGGCAAACCTGTGGGGACAACTGAGGAAGCTCATTTGGTTGGGTATGCATCCATCCCAGAGGCTCCAAATCACCAAGGAAATCATGTTCCGGCAAGGCTGATGGAAGATTAACTTGTTGATGTGTCCCCCACTGTGGCGGCATGACAATACAGCGGATTTCCTTAACCTGAGGGTTATCTGGGGGACTTATACCATACAAGTACCCAGCAATTTGTGTTCGTAAATCTGCTATGCAGATAAATTTCTTCAAGATGTTTTTGGGCATGATATATGTATATCCAGTTTCCTGTAAAATTATGTACAAAAAACATGAGCAAATTGCCAAGAAACTGAATCTTCCAACAAAGCTAAAATAAGACGGCGGATATACATACTTTGATATCCTCTGAATTGACATATATATGATTAACCCTAAGGTACAGATTTGTGGCTGAGATTGCTCTCACACGCCAATCCGTTTTAGAGCCAAAGGCAGCCTGTTCATAGGGACTTGTAGTTGTCACAATCAGTTCATCACCATGCACATTCGTAGTTCTTGTCGTGACAGCTGTCAGTTGATTTGATTCTTTAGCCTGAAAAATTATCAAGATGTTCGTTAGACCGCTTAATAACTAACAGGGATGGACCAAGGATTACAACATAAATGAAGCCAGAAGACATCATACCTGCTTCTCAATTTCTGCTATCTGTTGCCTTTGTTGAGATGGAGGCGTGATCTCAGCTCCAAGAATAATATCACGAATTTCAGATTGTGTCAGGGCTGATGTATTGACATTGTTCTTCTTGGCATAATCAGAAAGAATGAGATCTCTTAAAGCAACCTCAACCTTCATCCATTGATCATCATTCAGAGAAGGCCAGATGTGGTGTTGCTCAGTGATTATGGTTTTGTCAGGCTTTAAAAGCATTTTTGCCTTCTCATTGTTCACATGAAGGGCACGGAGAATCAAAATGAGTCGAGAAAATGCAGTGTATGATGAGATACTCTTCAGCCAGTCATCATAAATGTTGAACAACACCATTTGTGGCTCTGTTGCCTTCAATATCAAATCACCAAATTTCTCTATCTTCAAGCACGCCTGGAATGGCAACTGCAACTCACTTCCTTTAATAACTATATTTGGGAAATCAAGTAAGTGAACCTCCAACGGATCAAGCATTCCTTTACGAGTCACGATAATCTGTTTCGGTTGCTCTTCAACAGGTAGAGAACGCACAAGAGCAGCAACTTCTTCCGCAGTCTTCCACTTAGCTAGTTGACCAAGACGCTTCTGTCCTGCCCATACACTAGTGTGGATGACCTGCAAAAGCATCAGAAACAAATCCGAAAATCAGAATATACACCATGTAACAGACAAAACCTTATATAAAGGTTCAGACAAAAAAATTACCTTCAGAAACAGCTGACCAGTCCTAGGATTAAAAATAAAAATTGCACCATTGATAGGTTTTGTGGTAAGGTTTCCCTCGAATGTCTTGTGAATCGTGACACGATACACATTGGTGTCGTCAACAAACCAAATGATCTGATTGCTAAAGATCTCGCCATAGTTCTGAGATGACAAATATGGTTCTGTAGGCTCAGAAGAATACAACTGCAAACCTTTCCTTATCCTCTCCCTCAAAACATATAAAGCTGGGTTCGACTGCATCAGAACAAACAGCCAAAATTGATGTTCATAGGATTTCACAAATTCATCATCTAATAAACACACAATACTTAAAGGTCAAAACAAACACAATCCCATTTCAGGAAACTGTACCTTCATTATCTTATTCATTGCCTGAGCTAGCAGTGGCTTTGATCCAGGGAACCAGTTGCCAAATGCAGAGTGCAAATTGTATGCCAGATCAAGACCAATCATCACCCCTACAGAGAACATGTAAAAATAAATTTAAACCAAAGGTAGGAAACTTCAATTTAGATTGGCAAAAGGCAGTAAATGGATATTACCTGTAGGAGATGGATAAATAGACATGTTATCTGTTGTGTAATCCATAAACTTGGCACGGGTATAACGCTCAATATCGTGAGAGTCGTAGTCACCCCATCGAAGTTGTACATCTATCCAGTATTTATTGCTGGCCTTCTGATCAAACAAATCTTTTGACTCGGCTACGAGACTGGGCTTTGACATAGGCCACCTATGAGCAGCAAACAAGAGAACGTCTGCGCAGGAGCTGTTCATCTTGTAACTCTTCCTTGGATGGATTGTTTCTTTCTGCACAGTTTCAATTTCCAGAGCATCCAGCTCCTGATCTAAGACTTGACACAAATCCATAACAACACTCTCATGAATCTTCTGCCACAAGTGGGCTCGGAATATCTGAATCAATGAGATCTTTAAGGTTGGAATCTTTCCATGCATAAAGATACCAGTTAAGTCCAACTGCACCTGGAAACCCACATAAACATTTGCACGATTTATCGTGGGTGACCACCAAAGAGTAAACCTTCTATTGGGAATTTGATTCAGACCAGATCTCTGTGCATTGGTAAGCTTCTTGTACTTCATTGACTCTTCAAAACCAGATGCCTTCTCCCAAAACAGACCTTCCCAGGTAGGAAAACTAAAATTGCAAAGAGATTAGAAAGAGTTTTATTGACCAAAGTAAGAGTATCAAGTGTCTACAATTGCAGTCACATAATTCACATGGAATTGAAATGAGTAAATGCATTTTACACACTCAATAGGCATCAGTGTCATCACCTAGTTAAAGAAAACATCCATTTGCACAATATATTATGTTCTCTGATAAGACTCCCAATTAGAACAATAATGATATAGAGCAGGAAATACTTACTATGTTCCTTTAAACAGCGTATGCTCAAGAATTCCCTCAACACCACCAAGAGCTTGGATAACATCTGTACGGTAATTGTTCAAGTTCCAAAGTTTCCCATCATGCCTCTGGTGTGTCCACCAGAAAGGATTTTGTTTTAGAACCTGATATTGCTTGAAATCTGTACGCACTCTCCATCCTTTGTCATATGCTAGAGTGTGACGATCCTTCTGAAATAAAGTATTAATGCGTGGAATCCCCCTATCCCATGAATCCTGTCAAAGTAATTTGATGAAGGATTAAACTCACTTAAGTTCAACTAAGCTTCAGCCACAAGCTAATTGGAATCAACTCTAAGAGTTCTGCTTCTCCATTTCAATAGTTGGATATGGGATTAACAGCAAAAATTGTTAATAAAAGCCTCAAACTGAAAATAATTTACGCCAATGGATCGCAAAAGCATCTCAAATTATTTACCAACAACATAAGTCGCTGAACTATTAGTGCAGAACCAAAAAAGAACATAAATAAGTATTAGAGAATCAAAATGCAAAAGAAGAAAGATTTACTTCCAAATCTTCAAGTGTTAAACGCCTGTTTTGCGCCTGTGCTTCCTGCCGCTTAAGAGCATACTCTGCCCAGACACGCTGTGAATCTATGAACTCACTCTCCCAGGGCTGTTCAGAAATCAATAACGTATATATGAAAACATAGGACACCACAACAGAGATTAACAAGCAGTTACATATGGGGAGGGGAAAAGAGAAAATGGAGCCTGTAACACTCCACCTGAATGTAGCGATAAAGATTTGGAATCAGCTGGTCCTCCTCATGACTCATTCCACTCCTGAAATGGGTTACACCAACATCCGTTTGCTGGCTGTATCGTAGGTCACTTTGTGGGATCAATATGTGACCCATTGAAAGCATTCCAAGTCCTCCTATTTCTTTGGGAGTATAGAATATAACAGGAGGAAATCTGAAAAAGAAGCCAATTTAGACCAATGTCACAATCAAAACTTAAACTAAATAAAAGCAACCCTGTGAATAAAGACTTACCGGCTAGGCATTTTTGAGTTCAAACCAATCTTGATACGAGTTTGAATTTTGTTTTCACATTTAACAAGCAAATCTAACAGCTCTTGTGTATGCACAGTCGCTTCACGGAAATAAGTCATTAGACCTACAGATAAAAGAGAAGACAGAAAATATGGCATTCAGCAAGTAGACTATTGCAAAAGGAGGGACCAAATTAAAATAAGACACTACATCACCTATCAGGGCTGTATTCCATTTGTTCACAATTTTTGTGAACGTAGTTGATCCTGAAGACATAAGAATCTGCCTCACACGGTTTTCAAACACCTTCATGTGTTCATCGTCAACCCGTAGGAAAGCAACTGCAGTCCGTTCCTTTGTCTGCTCATTCTGCAAATTCCATACTCCATCCTTTGTATTGCTAAATGCTTCCTGAGTCATCCTTATTTTAGGAAGTATTCGAACTTCAAAGCCACACCTACAATGCAAGCATAAACAATTTAATACTGGAAAAAAGGAACCAAACTCAGACCAGTCTTACAAATAGACTAAAAATATGTGAACATAAACCTAAGGATCACATGAGGAATGAAGCCGGTGAACTGAAATTATGTATATCTTTTTGGCATTGACAAGATAGAGCAAAATGTGTTAATAGGGAAAAAAGCTAAGTGGTGATTTCACTGAAAATAAGTACGCAAATGAACAGAGGCAGTTCTACATTTACTTAGCAAGCATCGTGTGAACACATGCACTATTGTGCAAGCAAACATAAGAGCTTTAGAATTCAAATAGAAATTCAATTGACATAAACTGTCATGCTCTTGCTTTACATTCTAGACTGAAAGGTGTTGAGAAAAAACAAAAGCAAGTTCCAGTGAGATTCCAAAATCAAATATTGAAATCAAAGGGAGAGTTAATAGGTTTGAAGACCTTATGCTGATTGCAAATTGAGAGTGGAAAATGTGAATCAGAGAAAAAAGGAAGCAAAACTTACATGCTGAAAAGCAAGTTTGGATTGTCCTTGCTGTAAGCAGAAACAAAGCTGTTATCCCAATCCAATGTAGTTATGCTTCGGGGAAGACGATTCCTCATATCCCAGAATACACTTCTCCCAAGATTAACTGAAGAGGCAAACAAGAAGGATATTAATCTCAATAAATAAAATAAACTCAATAAAACTAGAGTTGCAGTGGATGAAGAAAGAAAAGAATGAAGATAAGAAAAGATACAGACCATCATGTTTCATGAGTCTCATTCTTGCATCTCTTGGCCAGCATTTCTTGTTCTGGTATCCAACCATATTTTCATTGTTGGGATCAGGATGCTCAGTAAGATACCGCTGAATGAGATCTCGGGCCTCTTCATGAGTGAAACGGAACAATATATGCACCCTGTCAATGTACCTAGAATATAGCCTTATAGGGTGTCTTGTCTCAACTTTCGTATCCCAATATGTGATGAATTCGTTTGGTTGATTTGGTGGACCAGCAATCTCGCTGGCCCGGGTCAATCCAAGAAGCAAGAGATCAAGCACAAGTCCGTAATACTGTACAACAAACGATGCAAACTGTAGACCACGTATCAAACCATATGAGTTTGTGTGACTCATATCTTTGTAGGACAACACAACATTGTTCTTTGCAGTGACATAATCAGCAATGTTGTGATCAAGAACCAAACGAAGAAGCCTGTCAAAACACAACTCTATCAAATAAAATCATAGAACTGGTGAAATAATTTCTAATATGATTAACATAATATCTGAAGGATGCCTACCTGTTAAGCATTGTCAAGTCAATCTTTTCAAAGAACTTCTCAAACTTTGTTTGAAGCATAACCACACATTGTCCATCACTTGTGTCCCAAATACCCTGCAAATTGTTTATACCTTGACACCATTTATATACAAGCAGTGGTGGCGGCTCAGAATCTGCAGGCTTAATCCAGTTTGGAAAGAGATGGCGCTTGTCACCTTCATACCATAGATATTGGTCGAGGTAAGCATCTGTTATTTTTTCAAGAGGTTCTATTTCATATACTGGAATCAAAGAACTATATAAATCCATGAACTCTATGCCGACCTGCATAAAAAAAATATAGTTTATCGTATTGGTGCAGGTCCTCTGCGAGGTAGTGAAATTGAATTCAACTGATTCTCGAATTATATTAACTCACTTCTTTAAATGCACGTTGCGTAAGCAGATGACGCTTAATCCTGGATAGAGCCTCATGTGGATTATCATAAGCTTGTTCAATAAGGCCTAGCTCTTCCCTCTGTAGTTGGTTTAATCTCACAGCTACACTATATGATTCTTTCAATCTTTCCAAAGCAAGTATGAGTAGCTTGGTGTCATGCTTGTATGATAACGGAGGAAATGGAATAGGAGAGAACTTTCTGGATTCCAGCCAATGCACTGTTGTGGTGTAAATGGCAACTGCTTCCTCCGGGGTAACATATGGACCATCTTTCAAGTAATTGTGCTGACGTTCCTACAAGAGATAAAAAAAAATAAAGAATTAGCGAAAGGGAATAGTAAGTATAAGGACATTACAAGCAAGAATACATAAATATTAGAAGAAATATGATTTTCCTAAAAAAAAGTAAAACTTTTACCTGTTCTGCCTTTAGCCAAAGGCGAGTCAACCTTCCTAGATTCTTCCTACAAACTGTCTTATCAACCGTCGCACCTCTTCTTATACGCTCACGATTATAGTGAGCAACATTTGTCCACCAATCTGCTTTAGATTTCACATAACGAAGAATCATGTTTTCAATAGGAACTGGCAATCCAGGCACTTTCCATGGAATGTTCGCCTTCCAACAACGCCAAGCCTCACTAAGATGCTGCAATATGGTTCTAGCTTTATTCTGTTTGATGCCCTCTGAAATTTTATTACTACACGTTAAGTACAGATATAAAACACAACAAACATCAAAGTAAAGAATCAAATGTAAAAAGTTATCACCTGGCATGGCATCAAGAACATCGTGCATGACAGCAGCACGAAGCTCCAAGTCAAAATGACTTTCCACACGTTGCTTTGTCACTGTCTTAGCAGTTCCTTTTGAGTGACGCCCTTCAAACTGGCGAGCAAGAAGATTCCCTAACCACCGTTCTAGAAGAGGCACAATCCCACGGAGGAAAAATAGCCACACCCTCCACATTGGTGCCCAGAATCCACAGCCAGGTCCTTTTCCCACTGGACCAGTATTGAAGCGGTAATATATCAAATGCTTCAGATCCTTGCACATTCTAATCTGTCGCATCAGCCTATATTTGTAACGGTACATGCCAGTCAACTGGCCAACATGAGAGAAAATATATTGCAGACCATCAGCAAGTTGGAAGGCATCAACATTACCCAATCGGAACTGAATATTGGCATCAACTACAAGCTTCGTCAAACGCAAGATCTCACGGCATAGATGAAAAGCATTGCCAAATCGTGACTTCTTGCGTTCCTTTGTAGTTAAGGTTTTAACAGGCTTCAAGTTGAAATTATAATCAAGATGAAGGTAATTCAAATTTTTCCTATGTATCAACAGATTCAGCATGTTATAACCCTGCTTACAAACTTGCAATCCTGCTTCAGCCCAATCAAGTTCTGTGGTCTGGAAGAACTTGGTTGCACCTAGAGAGCGAAACAGGTGCTTTTTCTTTTGCGCTTTAGGTGGTCGATGATGCAGCTCATTCAAAACAAAACATTTCAGCAGTTTTTGATAGCTGACTCTAACTTTTACTGGATATGACGGTGGACTGAAAAAGAAATTAATTATAGCTATCAGTTTCAGCACATAACAAAAGTAGGTTATATATGTCAATAGATCACGTGAAATGAGAGTCTTACCAATGCTCCTTATACCACTCCGATACAAGGGGTATATCTTCTGCGCGTCGCATCCGACCAGATCTCATGTTAAAAGGCCGTGGTGCAAGTAACAATGAAATGCCAGCAGCTGTGGTATCTGTATAAAGCTGAGTATCTTGCAAAAAAGGTTCCACTCCTTCAGGTAAAAGGAAATCTTCATCGTCATCGTCATCATGAACCTTCTTTTCACGACGTTCCTTGTTCGTGGAGGTTATAGGATGTATCAGTGGATCATAATAGAAAGCGGGTAAATCCGGATCCTCAGCTTTAATGTACATGATCATGGGTGTGTGATACACACAAAGTTTCACTTTCCTGGGCCTGTTGTTATATAGATGAGGAAATGCAATTCTATACTCTGTCCTAAGAGGTGACCGAATGATGAGTTTGTTTATATCATTAAACTCATTCCAATCTTCATCCCCCTTCTCCATATCACGATATAAAGGTTCAAACTTGGGCCCACCTGCACAAAAATAAATTAATGCTCAGGTCAGGAAACAATCATGCAGCAGCAGGGAGGGGGAGTAAGCAATCCCAGACCCTCATCAGTCTGAGAATTCTAACATGATAATGACAACATATCAAAGCAACAGCCAGAACAGGTTCCACAACGTTAAACTTTGACACCATAGTGGACAACTAAATTTAAGAACAAACATTTTTTATTTGAAGTGATGCTGAACTGAAATAAACAGAAAAAAGCAAAAAGTCATATAGAACACATACCAGGAATACACATGTTCAAAGCTTTTGCTGTGAAGAAGGACTCCATGTCAAATAGGTAAAAATAATTGCGGTCAATTAGATCAGAGAGGAGCTGCCCTGCCAACCGGTGAAGAGTTGCCATAATGGGAAGAGAGAGATGCCATTTCCTGTAGCTTGGACCATTAATAAGCTTTGTTTTCACAAGGGGCTTGTGATCATAAAACCAGGTGTACACTGCAGAATCTTCTTCTTCATCCAACTCTAGTTGAATAGGCTCTAAAGGATCAACGTCTAACAAATTGTCCGCATAGTCCAATGGAGGTTCCTCATCATCAAATGGTGGAAACCTCATCCTCTTAAAATGCCGTCGATCCCTCTTCTCTCTTCGCATCATGATCCACATTGAACCCCACTACACCAACATTTAAAATACAATCAGCCATGAAGATGATAAATAAAAAGCACCAACAACTAATATCCACAAAGAAAAACAGAGAGAGAGAAAGAGAGAGACAAGACACCACACCTGAGCTAAGTAAATAGGCTCAACAACCCATGGAATTTCATTTACAAAAGTGATAGCTCCAGTTATATGATACAGAACCTTCACATCACGAACCTGCTCCCATGGCATAGGCATATTTTCAAGAAGCTTATAAACAGCATGAGGAATGAATTTAAGGGCCCCGAGATACACACGTTTATCATGACGATATTTCTTAGAGGACATGTCCCCATGATCTCTGTCAAAAACATCACACCACAACCAAATTTAATTAAAATCATATTCTTCATCTTCAAAGAATTCAATCTACAAACAAATACATATACATACATATATTACTTAAAACAGGCTAAGTATACACTCAATCACAAACATAGTCAGCAATATCACACTTCAGTATAAATCATGTAAAAAATACAATTTATATAGAAAAGATTAAAAAAACGCCACACAAGTATTGCCCCATGAAACTAGATTAAGTTGATTAAGAGACAAAGACTCATAAAATTTCAAATGTTAAACAGAATAAATTATATAAGAAAGCCTACTCTGAAAGGCATTCAAAGCTCCTGGAAATCTAGTGAAACACTGACTACATCGAAACATATATAAAACAATAAAAGCAAAAGAAAAGACTCACCAATTAGTCAATTGAGAGATTAAAAACCACCTCCAAATAAACACAAAGTGCTTTTACTAAACCAAAAACGCAACTACTAGTCAGATACCAGCAACAAACTACTTAAAGAAACATACAAAACCCTAAAAATTCACTCACCTTATGATCTTCCTGGCATGTTCGGGCGGCATATCCTCCTTCTGAGTCTCAACGAATCCAAACTTCCTCTTATCACTATACCTCTTCGTATTAAGCTGCTGCCATTTCCTTGCCTTCTCTTCTAACCTCGCCTCCGCATCTGCCGGCGTCTGAGGCGGTGGCGCTTGTCCTTGCGGCGCAAGGACTGTGTAAGAAGGTTGCGCCGGCATCTGAGGCGGTGGTATGGAAGGACCGCCGGTTCCCGGCGGCATTATCGGCGGTTCTCCAGCGTTGCTGTTCCACATGGTTTAAGAAGTGATTATGAGAACAGAGAGAGCAGCAGATCTGTGCATATAGCTTCGGATTTAATGTTTGATTTCGCAAAAATGTTTGTTTTGTGGTTTTAGGGTTTTAGAGTTAAAAAGACAGTGTGTCTAGCTCTGCCTACTAGCGAGCGCTGTAGAAGAGAACCAGAAAATTCGAAGCGAAGGCGAGTGTGAAAATTATTTATCTTTGATTGGAGATACGTGTGGCGGTGGCAGGCGCGTGAGCGGGTTTAAGCGAAGGAATCGAACCTTTTTGTGAACCGGGCTAAGATTTTAGGGCTTTTTACACAAACAACCTATTTTGCCAAATTCTTATCTTTTATACGGGTCCAAATTTGTCTTTTCTAAACTACCATGTGCGGCCTATTTTATTACTTTTATACGGACTCTATATATTAAACCCTAATAGCATACAAATCATAATTTCATTTATTTTCTCTCTCCTCATCATTCAATTCTCTCTTCCTCTCAGTTCATCTTCCTTTTTTTTTTACCGTTCACCGTCTTCTGCTGAGCCGTCCTCTGTTCCTCCGCTCCTCCGCCATCGTTCTCATCATCATCTTCGTTGTCATCTTTGTTAACGTCATCATCTCCTCTGCTCATCGTCGTCATCTATTTGATTTCAGATCTATAATTTATTCATTGTTCTTCTTCTTCTTCTTTTTTATTTTCAGATCTACAATTTTTTATTGTTATTTCACCATTAAACATGTATAAAGATTATATTTTAAGAATATAATGCTAATTTCATGTTATGTAATGTAAATTTATGGTTATATGGAATAAATTTTTGTTATTTATGCACTTTTTGTGTTTGGTTGTATTTCTGTGTTTTTTTTATTCTGCAATTCGATTTATTGATGATGGTTGATTGCTGAAATATTATAATATTACAGTGTTGTTGATTTTATGTTGATTTTGTGTTGATAATCAGTTGGTATTTCTTTAATTTTAACATTGAAAAAATTTATTCTAAAAAAAACATTAGCAAATTAGATAATTTTGTGCGTGATATAAACTAAAAAAACAAAATTTAAATGATATTAGATAAGGATATGTTAGCATTATCATGTTGACATGTTGTTGATTTCTTGTTGATATTTTATAGATTGTCACAATTTTTCAAAAAATTATGTTTTATTTTATTTCTTATGTTGATTCGTTGTTGATTTATTGTTGACATTATGTTGATATGTATTTCAACTTTTTTTGATTTTCAATTTTATGTTGACATGTTGTTGATATAGTGTTGATAACATGTTGATTTTTCAATCATTGAAAAAAAAAATATAGTTAGTATTAAATTGATGTATTAATGAACTATTGATATGTTTTTAATAATATGTTGATTGTTTTTGACTTAAATCAATCAATATTTTCATTTTACAAACATCTTGACTAAATTAGCATTAATTGTTGATTCGTTGTTGATTAATTGTTGACATTATGTTGATAAGTATTTCTACTTTTTTTGATTTTTAATTTTATGTTGACATGTTTTTGATATACTGTTGATAACATGTTGATTTTTCAATCATTAAAAGAAAAGTAAAGTTAGTGTTAAATTGCTGTACTGATGACCTATTGACATGTTTTTGATAATATGTTGATTGTTTTTTGCTTAAATCAATCGATGTACTCATTTTACAATTAAATTAGCATTAATTGTTGATATCATGTTGACATTATGTTGATAATTTGTTAATATGATAGTAGTAATTCTACTAAAGAATAATAAAGGTACAAAATGTTTAAAATAAATGAATCAGATAAAGATATTAGCATAGTAAGTAATCAAAACAATATGAAAAAACAACAACAATAATTCAAATGAAAAAATAAAATTATTCTTACATATAAAAATAAAAATATATTAAATATACACCAACACAACAGTTCACAAATTAAAGAAATTTATTTCAAAATATTTTTTTTCCTCAATTCTCTTTGCAGCTGTACATTTTCTTCCAAATCACTTGTATAACTATTTTGCGTTCCACCTCTCATCCCTAACTAAATTTTGACAAAGACGGTTATGATACAATTTCATTTCATCTAACGAAAGTTTATTTCACAGACAATATTATCTTATTTGTCAATGTTAAAAGAAAAAGAATCAGTAGATATCAACATAATATCAACATAAAGTCAACATAAAATCAACAACACTGTAACATTACAATAATTCAACAATCAATCATCATCAACAAATCATCCTGCAGAATAAAAAAAACGCAGAAATACAACAAAACACAAAAAAATGCAGAAATAACAGAATTTTATTATATAAAATCACAAAATTATTCTATATAACATGAAATAAGTATTAGATTCTTTAAAGATACTCTTTATACATGTTTAATGGTGAATCAACAGTAAAAGATAAACATATTTCAGATCTGAAAATAAAAAAAAAATAAAAAAATTCAGATTTAAAATTAAAAAGATAAAAGAAAGATGACGCGGCGAGACAAAAGCGGAACGATGGAGGCGAAACGGCGGAGGCGGAACGGCGAAGGCAGAACGGCGAAGGCAGAACGGCGGAACGGAGGAGGCGGAACGGCGAAGGCAGAACGGCGGAACGGAAGAGGCGGAACGGCGGAAGCGAAGGAGCAGAAATCGTGAAAATTTTCTTTCACAGCTCAAAAGAAATCGTGGAGAAGAAGAATGATTGAGAGAAATAAGAAAAATCGTATAAAAGAAAGAAATTTGAAGTATAAGTTATCAAAGTAAGAAAATGAGGTAGGTAAAGTAAAGATTTAACTTGTCCTGTATAAAAGTAAATGGGCTGGCAAAATCAGTATTTTATATAAAAAGCCCAAGATTTTAGGCGGTTCCTAAAGCCCACCAAACACAATCCAGTCTGCACTCGAAAATCACCTGTTAAACTGGTCGTAAACTCGCGCATTCCCACGGAATCAAGTCGATATTTAAGTTAAATAATAATATAAAAAATGTCAAAAAATTAAACTAATAAAATCTATTACAATATTCCGGCAATAAATTATTTTAATGCATAATATAATATAATATATATATAAAAATTTGATTTGAAAAATTAACAAAAATTACATGTTAATAATAACTTTTAGAAATTAATTAAGTGTTTTATTTAAATTTGAAACTCGTGAAAATACTCATTTAGTGTAAGTATTTTATTCAAATTGAAAAAATAATTACTACTATCTTTTAATAACAACTTTAAAAAATTTAAAAATGAGTGTTTTATCTAAGTTGGAAATTCATGAAAATGTTCTTTTGATCCTCTCAATTATATAAGTATATAGATTTTTTTTCGGTCGATCAACAAAACAGGAGCAATTTTATTACTAGACTATAGACGGCTATCTAAGTAATAGATTATAATAGAAAAACAGAGGGGACAAGTAGTAAAAACTAATTACGGTTTCTACTTTTAATCCAAATTGCTTCTTTAATCTTTAAGAAGAATTTTTTAATATTCATAGGATTGTTGTCTAATATATAATTTTTCCTAACGCCTCATATGTGATACCTCATAGCATAAAAGAATGATTTTCCGTTTTTGATTTGCAATATTTTCTTTTGGTTAATATGCATAATCTATTAATTTTTATACACCATCTCGAATTAGCATTCACCATCAACAGACTGACATCCCGAACACCACTATAATGAGCCTAATATGTTGGGATCGAGTTGTTCCTAATGTGGTTCTAGTCAGCTTGAGCACTACCATCAATTAGATCTGAAAAATTCCATCGACTACCAAACCAAAATGAGAAGTCATTTTCATTTTTCAATTTATAAGCAAATAAATGTCCAACCATTCCTCTAACTTTAAGTAACTTCCACCAACTCCAAAAACAGTCAAAGAAATTGGTTAGACTCCAAAAATTCAACCTTTTAAGATTGTTCTAGATAGCTCAATTAACCCACAGTGAAGGCTGAAAGGTAACTAAACTCTATCGCTTGCAAATGACAGCAATGTTCTAATTCAAAATGGATTGATCTCTAACCAGCCAGCTCTTTTTACTAGAACATACTTGATCCCAACATATTAGGCCCCTTGTTTTTTTAACTTCATTATCGACCCAAAGCAAAATAATTTCCTATACACATTCTCCGCACCTTTGATTATAGCCTTAAGGAGAATAAAGATGGTACGCCAGTAAATATGCGTGCTCATCGAGATCGAATGGATGAGCCTTAATCATCCAACATAAGACAAACACTTGGAAGACCAATAAGACACTATGACTGTAATTTTTTTGATGAGCTTTATTGCAGTGACTCTTTAACATATTAGAGGAGATGAGAGGAATACCTAGTAATTAATGGGAGCTCTCCTTCTTGAAACCCCATGATCTCAATAATACCATCTCTAATGGTATGAGGAATACCACTAAAAAGGCTGAATATATAGTTTGACCCCCGAACTTGTACCCTTTTACCCATCTAACATTTAAACTTAACATCTCACCTATCGAATCCCTGAACTTGTTAAATAACCCGATTTGACCCCTAAACTTGATAAATACGTAAACATTGAACCCCTCCGTACACAATTTCTTCTAGAATGTTTCAAGTGACAGGTGGACATTAAGGGGTTCAATATTTATATATTTATTAAATTCAGGGGTCAAATCGGATTATTTAACAAGTTCAGAGGTTTGATAGGTAAGACGTTAAATTTAGGAGTTAAATGGGTAAAAGGGTACAAGTTCAGGGGTCAAACTATGTATTAAGCCCCACTAAAAATGTAACATCATGCACAGTCGTGATATAAGTTTCTGATGCGTGGTCCATCAAAATCATGACGTGACACTTGTCATATTTGTGGTAGTTTACTTTTGGACTTGTTATCAATACTTAAATTGGAGTAATGAGAATATAAATTTAGAAACTACACTAGAATTCAAAGTTTATATAATAATTGAGATATTGTGGTTACTAGTAATTACGATTCTTTAAATAGATTGGCTGTTAATCGGAATTGATATCCGTATAATTCTTGTATATAAGTAGAAGTGATTTGAGGAATTTATAAAATATAGTTTAATAAGTATTTAAATTAGGGTTTAATCGATAAGATTTTGATTCGATTTCGGATATTATTCGGAATAGCATTCGGGTGTTTTTCGAAAATGGCACGGTTTAGTAAAACATTGAAATTTCATAATTAAACCGTTGGACTGGGCTAAAAGGGCTTCTTAAGTGGTTTAACTAAACTTTGACCATTTGAGTCTTAAAAAGGAGTCTCAGAAGGTTGTCTCATATAGGCGATAATCCTTTCCCCTTACAGGCCCATAAATAAGCCCATTTATCAAACAAAATTTAATTTTCTTCTCTTATTCCGTTTTCTTTTTATATATTTCAGCTCATTCCTCGCTCTAAATACCATACCTTTGATCTTTCATGGTATTTTTAGATTTTGTGATCAAACGTCTTCATTTACATTAAAGAATAAAAAATAAAATTAAAACTACATGCATTGAGTTTGTTCCAAATTCCAGAGGTGGCTTTCAAGACTTATTGGTGATTTTTCTTATCTTCTTTCTCAAACTTTTTATTTATGTAATGATCATCTTCAAGGTTAGTGTAATACCTGCACCGTCATAATGTATGTTTCCGATGTGTGACGTGTGAGTCGTCAAAATGTCAATGCGACACATATCATATTTGAAACAATGTTAGTTGAAATTAAAAATGATTAATGATTAAAAAAAACAAATTAAGAATTTGTATCGAAATTGAAAGATTTTACGATAATTGAGGTATTAAGATGGAATGTGCTTACATTTCGTATAACGATCAGGACATTGCTCAAGATTCAATTTCGTATATATTTTTAGGTTAAATGGATAATATATGAAGTATATATGATATGGTATGGTAAGTGTAACAATTGAAATTATAATTGAATTTAAAATTAAATATTTATATTTATATTTTTTTTATTTTATGAAGAATATGATGTTTATGTATAATTTAAAATATTATAGAATAGTTAGAACTTATGATATATATGAATGGTTTTTTTTGAATAGTAACCAAATGAAAAAAATTCAATTTGATATTTTAGGGTGCTATTGAAACCGAAAAATACGAAATAAGGTGCTATTAAAAAAATTATAAGGTCAAAATGTTATTAAAAAAAATCAGCTTTTTTTACCAAATGTTTATAATAGAGTAATGCGAATTGACATCTCTGTGGGTGATAAATAGAACAAAGGATCAATTCACCCCCTCAACTTGGCACGAAATATCAAATGAGTCATTCTCGTCGTTTTTGGTACAAACAGACCCAAAAGTTGCGTTTTCGTATCAAAAAAGCCCCCGAGAGAGTGAGCTTCTTAATTTTCTTTAATTAACTTAATTAATCATATTTTAATTAATTAAAACTATAATTATACCTTAATTAAACTAATAAAACACATTTAACTCTAATTAATTATATTTTAATAAAATTCATCAAAAAAATTATATTTTATTTAATCAAAACTCTTAATTATACCCTAATTTATTCTAATAAAACACAATTAACTTTAATTCATCCCTCTTTTTTCGCCGGAATTTAATTTTCAGTCGATTTTTTTTACGGTTCTCGCATAATCGCATTGCAGACCCATCGGGTCTGCTCTTTGCCGGAGCAGACCCAGATGGGTCTGCTTCGCCAGAGCAGACCCATCTGGGTCTGCTCCTCCACGACGGAGGAGCAGACCCAGATGGGTCTGCTCCACGGTGAGGAGCAGACCCGATCTGGGTCTGCTCCTCCACGACGGAGGAGCAGACCCAGATCGGGTCTGCTCCTACACGGTGAGGAGCAGACCCGATCTGGGTCTGCTCCTCAGTGGAGGAGTGCCATACTCCTCCGGCAGCCGGAGGAGTGCTCCTCCTCTACAATTTTTTTTTAAAAAATTAGATTTTTTTAACTTAGGTATTAATTCAGTAATTTTTTAAAATAATGAGGACTATTCTAGATTTTTAACCAGGAGAGTGTGTTTCAAACGCGGGTTGAGAGTGGGCAAGAATGAGAGAGGGGCTGATTTGATACGAAAACGCAACTTTTGGGTCTGTTTGTACTAAAATCGTCCAAAATGACTCATTTGATATTTCGTGCCAAGTTGAGGGGGTGAATTGATCCTTTGTTCGTGATAAATAAAACCCGACCTCACCCTCAACTGCCCTCGCACAAATCGGTACACTGGCCCACTTGTCCACATGGCAATACAAGCTCTCTGACGAAAATGAGCTCGCCTTCCCAAACCCAAAAATCCCACGCCAAGAGTAACGGTCTCCTCCCCTTCCAAAAACCAACCAACAAACCTCCCTCATTTTCTCACTCACCACACTCTCCACAACAACAACCTAACCCTGCACTACAAACTTCACCTCCATTTCTTTACCATGCTCAAACTGCGAAGCATTTTCAGTCGACAACACAGAAAAAACAACGACGCCAATAATAATAACAACAACGGTAATACGAAGGTTCTACCGGAGAGACGCTGCTTCTCTACATTGTCACTAAACGAAGACGAAGAAGGTGATTCCGACGTCGTTAATGAGAATAGCAGGCTTGTTGTACGGAAGTATTCTTACTTTAAACTGCCGCAGCAGCTCTTTAAGCTCAATGTCCTCAAGCTCGATGGCTCTTCCTTCGGTAAATCAATTTAACTTGAGTTAATCAGTGTCTGTATATGATTTTGATTTTAATTAGAATTCTGTATTTGATTAGATGTTAATATTGGGAGAAATGCGACGGTGGCAGAGTTAAAACTAGCAGTAGAGAAAACTTTTAGTTCTTCACCTGAAGAAGGATGTCAAGACAAGATTTCATGGTAATTTTTTTTAAAAAAAAGTTACGAACCCTATGGCTATTTTTTTTTTAATATTGGAATTTTTTGATTGATTATTTTGAAGTGTTGAATGTTTGGTTGTTGATTTTGCATACAGGGTTCATGTATGGGGCCATTTTTGTTTGAGCTATCAAAATCAGAAGCTACTTAATGACAAAGCTTGCATTCGAGATTTTGGGATCAAGGATGGCGATCAGGTTCTAACAATTTTTTTTTGGGTTATTTTGTTTAGGCTATATTTGGTGATAGATAAAGTGCATGTTTTGTATTTTTAGCTAGTAAGTTCACTTTTAGCTAGCCACTTTATGCAACACTCTGTAATTTGCAAGAATTTAGGATTAGACATTGGGTTGAGATTTTCTCTGGGAACGAAAAAACTTATACATTGGTTATAATTGATTGGCACTTGATTTTTCTTCAGAGATTAGTATAGTATTATTAGACCTGAACTTGACCGTCTATTAGCTTAATCATTAGCTCAATCTTCTTTGCATACATTTGTATATGTGTGCGTGTGTGTATATATATTATATATATACTAAATTATTATTCATGTTAATACATACTGAATTTGCGCGTTCGAACATCTAACAAATAGATAACCATCGCTAACCAATTCGTATGAATTCATACATTTTGACTCGCAATCATCCCTAATGAATTCCAGTTTCCCTCTCATTTTAGAGCCTTCAACTAGATCTATGTTTCTTCTCGAGATAGTACTGAAATAGAAGATAATAATTGGGTACTGAGGGGTCAAATTTCGTGCTTCTTTGATGTTGTTTCAATTGATGCAGACCTCAAGAGAATATCTAGAACAAAATTTAAGGTGGGAACAATGTGTATGTCAATTTGATGTCAACTTTCAACTGCTACAGTTTTTTTTAGCCCATTACATATTTATGAGAGAGAAACGAAACAGGATAATAGAAAATAAGATGAAATGTAAATCCCGTTTTGTGTCTCAATCTCTGAATTGCAGGCTTCTCATCCTTGCCACAGCTTCCTGAAAATGATAAATAGCAGTTACTAACGTATTTACATTAGCTGTTGCGCTACTTAATCTTTTGTAGCTCTCTCATTGGCTGCTCTAATATTCCTTCCAAAATTCTTTTTGTTTGTGTTTAAGAAGCTTTCTGTTGGTATTTGTGCAGCTTCAATTTGTTAGGCATATGTCCATCAGGTATCCAAAGTCAAGACAACCTCAGAATCAAAATGTTGTTCGGAAACTATTGTGAGTATCTACTACTTCTTCTTCTTATGATTGTTACACATGATTGCTGCATAAAAATGGAATGGTTGAAGCTACTGCTTAGACATGCTGACAATCAGGCTAAAGATGACATTTTTCCCTAATATCTCGCGTGGCGGTATAATTTCTTATTAGTGACTCAATTGCTTGAACCGTAAACACCTAACAGTCACCTAATACATATTCCTTATATCTGGTCTGTCATGATCAGAAATAAGGAATTTCTGACTAACAAACCTTATGGGTTGAGGCACTGGAGGAAGCATAAACAGAAACAAAGTTTTATAATGTGCTTCTGCTGCAAATTGTGGCATTGAGCACTTACAGCAGTTTGTCCTTGTGAGTTTAAATTGCTCCTTAGATTCTGTGCTTCAGCATATTTTGGAAATTTAGGTACTACCCGTCCCTCTCCGTCCCTCTCTGACCCTCTTTCGTATAGTCTGCTAAGAGCTATCATTGAGATCAAGATTGAGCATCAACTTTGAAGTTAGGGACTACAAAGTCATGCCACTAAATGCTCTCATCGTCACTGTTCATTAGGAGTGTGCAAAAACCAAACAAAACTGAATAACCTAACCTAACTGACAAATTCGGTTAAGTTCCCTTCGACATTATTGAAAAAATATTTTTTAGTTTGGTTTTGATTTTGAAAATAAAAGATGTCAGTTCAGTTTTGGTACAAATCAGACAGAAAAAACCGAACCAACGCAACTGGTTTGATTTGGTCTGGTTTGAAATAGTTTAAATTCTTATAAATTTGGCTTGGTTTAAAAAAATTTAAATGTTGGTCTTGTTTGGTTCGGTTCTGTTCAGTTTGAACCGAATGCACACCCCTACTAATTCAAATGCTTGTATGAAATTTTCAACTAGCTCTATCTCCATTGAATGTAAGCTGCAGAATTTGGCAAAGCTATCATTTATCTGATTCTCTACATTCGCATATCTTATAAAGTTGCTGCTCATATTCATTTCCTGTTTCCTATTTCAATCCCACACTTGCTATTTTGAAGTTCCACTGTTAAATGCATTGCTTCATCGTACTGATAGCTCATATATATTATAAGGCTGCCTTCTGGAGATACTCAGAAAAAGAAAGAACAGCAGACTAATGTCGATCACTCCAACCCGAAAGAGAATGAAGATGACAACTCCATCTATAGCTTGGAAGATGAGGAGGAAATACCAATGCCAGAGTTCAAGTTAGCTCACTTCTTAAAAGGATGGTTATCATACTCTAAATTATGGGGAACTAGTACTACTGGTTCAAGAAGAGGATCACATAATCAAAATCGGCCTTCGAGATTCTCGTTACAGTGCTTAGGAGGCAGACCAAAGATGATAAAACTTCAAAGCTAACAGCAATAAAGATAGGATCTGTGTAAGTATAAATGGTTGGTTTTACTTTGGTGTTAGGTTTTATTCAGTTTAAAATGCGTAATTATGGAGAAGAGTGAGTCTCAAGTTTTAGCAACTTAGCCATACTCTATTAGGCACCGCAAGTTGTGTCATGGTTTGCAGACAATAGAGGCGTGCAAGCAAGCAATTTGGAGGATAGTTTTTTTACATTATTTAGGACGAATGATTCAATTGAATATATTGGATAGTAGTGTAGAGTGGGATGTATATGCCTTATTCTTACGTAGACAACAAGCTTCCTTAATATCTTTGAAACGTTATTAGAATTTGTATCCACTAAAATTACATCATTTTCTTATCTCTAGACAGTAGACTTTTGATGGAACATTGGAAGGAATAATGAAACAGAAAATATATAAACAAACAAAAATAAAATCTATAATTTTAGACATGAGAAGTTTTTTTTACAATATAGATATTTTTTTATCTAGATTTGGTAATATGAGAGATACATGGACTTAACGAATTAAATATATAAAAAAATCTCTAACATATTTATCGCCCACTTCTTATTTTACTAACATTCTATACCTTATGTCCATACATCTTTGATAAACCGGGTCTAGTTTAAAATCTCTCGATAAGCAATAATATGATCATGGTTAAAATGCATTCTTCAAATGTTGAAATTAAAGTTTCACTAAAATATGTGATTTCCATTTTTTATTAATCTCATAAAGAAAATTATGAAACAGTGAAAATTTAATTTGGTCAATTACAATAAAATGAATTTAGTACCGAAGTAAAGAGTGGAACTAAAGTTTTCCTTTTAAATTCGAAAGGAATTGAAGTTAATGAATCCATTTTTTTTTTGTGCAAATAAAATTCAATGAAACGAAAAAAATAATCCAAAACTGTATATGTGACGTGGCAAAAGAATGACAGCGGCAGCAGTAAACAATCTATCTCACCCACCGTCACTTTAGATCATTTAAACAACTGATATTTAATTAAAGATTTTTAATGGCATCCAAAAATTCGAATTCTAGATAGACTGTCGTCGAGATTACAGAAAGATTCTCTTCGCTCACCGGTAAGTTCATACTTCTCCAAGTCTGTTTGGTTCCCGAGAAAATGAAAGTGAATTTTTGATAGCGTGATTATTCTTTCTTTAACACCAGCAGGAAAAAATGGCTGAAAAGATTAAACTCCCTGAGCCAGTTACTTCCTTCGAGTACATGCTTTTCGAAGGAGATCCCGACCACTTAACACCAGTCGTTGCTACACCTACGCAGATCTCACCGTGGATTGAACCTTCCGATTTGAAACTAAAGCACAGAATCGGACGTGGCGTTTTCGGCGATGTTTGGTTAGCTACTCATCATCAGTCTGCTCGTGATTTTGAGGAGCATCATGAAGTTGCTGTTAAACTGTTGCATCCATTAAAAGAGGAGCTAACGCAAATATTTGTAGATAAGTTTGAGAAGTTATTTTTTAAGTTGAGAGAATGTTTAGGTGTTGGTTGGTTGTATGGTGTTTCGATTATTAATGGACAGATATGTATTGCTATGAAATTTTATGAGGGTTCAGTTGCTGATAGAATAGGTTTAGTGAAAGGAGGCAAGCTTCAATTATCAGATGTTTTGAGGTGAGTTTCATTCTTCTGATTAGATTAATGATTTTTTTAGGGGTTTTATTTGATTCTCAGAGTAGTTAATCCTATGAATCACTTAATTTTCATTTTTTTATTTCAGTTATCAAATTTAATTTTTTCTTTTTGGTTTCTGTACTTAAATTTCAATTTTAATTTGTTTTTCTGGAAAAAAATGTTTAGGTAGCAGTCGGATTTTGATATGCGGCAGCCGGATTTAGCTAGTTTTATCTTGAAAATTTATCACACATACATAAGAAGGGAGTGTTTAGGTTAAATTATGCATACATGACAAGTTTTTAGTGTCTTGAAAAACCAAAATGAAAATAATAATTATTAAAGTTCAGTAATGGAAATGAAAAAAAATGAAAGTTTAGTTATCCTAAGGATCAGTTACTCTAATTCTCATTTTGAGTTGATTGTGTTTACAGGTATGGGATAGATTTGGCAAAAGGAATACAAGAGCTGCACTCAATTGGCTTGCTGGTGTTAAACATTAAACCTTCCAACTTTCTTCTTAATGAGCAGGATCATGCAGTTCTTGGAGATTTTGGTATGCCTTTTCTGCTACACAGGATTCCCTTGCGGAATTCGGAGATGGCTTTAAGACTTGGCACGCCAAATTACATGGCTCCGGAACAGTGGGAACCGGAAGTACGTGGTCCTATATCGGTTGAGACAGATTCTTGGGGATTTGGATGTAGCATAGTGGAGATGTTGACTGGTGTCCAGCCTTTTTTTGGGAAATCCATTCAAGAAATATATCAGTCAGTTGTGATCAAGCAAGAAAAACCGCATATTCCGAATGGCCTTCCTCCTGCAGTTGAAAATGTCATTCATGGATGCTTCCAGTATGATCTCCGAAACCGTCCTGTCATGGAAGATATTTTGTTAGCATTTCAAAGGTATTTCCTTTTATTAGCTTTATTTACAGTTAATTTAAAAAGTTGAGTGCTTGATCTTGTTATAATTGGATTATATGAATTTATTATTAATGTCTTTCTTTGTTTTGTGCACCATGCGACTTATTGTGGCACATTATTGTACTGTTTAGAAACGTTTTTTGATTGCCACTTATTCCGTTCATAAGAAGAAAGGACTGCCTTATTCTGAGCTAATTAGTACTCCCTCCGTCACAAATTGATAGGCACTATTTTAAGTTTCTTTGTCCCAAATTATAGGCAGTCATTTATTGCTAAAATGATAAAATGGTATGAAAACCCTCATTAACTATATTATATTACATTAAAAAAAGAGCAAATACCACTAAAAGACAAAGTCAACACTGCATTAAATAAGGGTAAGTGTGGTGTGTTTTTATGAAATTACTCATTTTACATAGATTTGCTAAATTCCTTAATATTTGTGTTTGTCCTAAACTGCCTATCAATTTGGGACGAAGGGAGTAATTATTAAGAAAGTATTGTGAATATGATATCTGGATGTTCCCTTTGTTTTTTGCCCTCTTTTCCAGTTAGTAGTTTCTCTTATTTGTGTCTTTTCTCCAATGATGCTATAAACAAAATTAACTTGGCCTGATGCTGTATGTGGTCTCAGAAATATGTTACTTTTGTTTGACTTATTGAAGTTTGCTATTGTTTTTCCTTTTTCTAGGCAACTTCTCTTCTTCCACGTCCCTATGTTTTATTTATTTAGTGCAGTAAAGGAAGAAGATCTAACAAGAAACTTGCCTGTTGCACTTCAGAGGGAATGAACTGCTTTATGTTCACATTTGATTTTTTAAACCCTTCATAAGATATCATGGTGCTGTGCAGCTTTATACATGAATTTGAAGCCATTTGAACATAAAATCCAGATATTTTAAAGATTTTAAAGATCTTCTGTATAAACCTTCCATAGACAGAAATTGAATCTGAAATAATGAAAATAATATTTGTAAGATTCTAATTATGATCTGCACTTGTTAACTACAGTACTTTTTTGCTGCACTATTATCACCTTAAATTCCGATAGAAGTTCTGTTGATTGTATCAGCAGGCATATTCTATTCGACTCTAAAGCTGTTCAATTGTGGTTTGAATTAGAATTATATTTTGTTGGAGCTGGTTTCATTTAAGATTCAAGAAAATGTTTTTTTTTCCTGCCACTGCACTGGTAGGTTTCCATTGCAACTAGCAGCAAAGAAAATAAAGGATGCGTCATGCTAGGAAAAGGGCTTACTGAAACAATTCATTCTTTTTTCATTGTGTTTTTTTCATGCACTTACTTTCATCTTATTTTTATTCCTTAGATTGCATTTTGATGAATTACTTTGCACTTGCAGCTCACTGAACGCTCTTTCTAGCGATGGAGGATGGGATGATCTGGAAAGCAGAGGCCTTGCTGGAAAATCAATTGGTGGCTATACTGCTTGGTACCTCTCGAAGGACCATCTCCAAGTGGGCGACACCATTCGTTCTAGAAAATCTCTGAAAGCAAGTAAACATCAAAACATAAATGTTCCTAAAGGAATTGTAGTTGGTCCAGAAAATGATACTGATAAAAGTGGTTATGTGCTCGTGAACGTTTCTGGAATGCAGAATTCTTTGAGAGTACAAGAGTCAACACTAGAAAGGGTAACATTTGGTTTTGCAGCAGGAGATTGGGTGCGCCTCAAGGAAGAACAAAGCGGACATTCTCTTGTGGGAATTCTACACTCAGTGCAGCGTGATGGAAGTGTTTCAGTCGGATTTGTAGGGTTAGAGACTCTGTGGATGGGCAGCTATTCTGATATTCAAAAGGTTAAAGGTTATCGTGTGGGACAATTCGTAAGGCTGAAGACCAATGTTGTTACTCCCCGATTTGAATGGCCTCGTAAAAGAGGAGGATGGGCTACTGGGAGGATTTCACAGGTTCTGCCAAACGGTTGTCTTCTTGTGGGTTTCCCTGGGAGGTTTGTGTTTGGCGATGAATCCAACAGCTTCCTAGCAGATCCAGCTGAAGCGGAACTAGTTTCTTTTGATACTTGTCCTGGAGTCGTGGACAAATATCATCTCATCGAGGATTTTCACTGGGCCGTAAGGCCCCTCACAATTGCATTGGGTTTATTTACTGCCACGAAGCTTACTCTATCTGTCGGACGAACAGTAAGCACGAAACTGAGGAAGTGCCGAAAATCAGGTGACGGCAATAATCAGGACCGCCGGAGTGGTGATGCAAATTGGATACCACCACCAGTAGCAAACATCCTTTTTAAAGAAGGTGCAGCCGCAGTCTCTGCCAGGTAACGTGTCAGCCATGGATAAGTTTCATAGCCTGTGAACCGGAGAAGATTAGTGTATATCTTTGTATAGAATGATGTTTATACGGATGCATTGGTTCCAGTGCCAATACTGTATAGCTTGGAAATAAATGTATTAATCATGTATAGATATAAACTTTGATGTATATATATGCAGCATATACTTAATGATTTCCATGATCACTGATTGCCAACTGTTATATTGCACAAAAATATTTGAAAACAGCAAAACAAAATATGGAAATATATCCTTTTATAAGAGTAAGTTATAAATATAAGATTAGTTTCGGCGTGTTTTCGGAAGTGGAAATGAAATAGCGGAAATAGCACAAGACTCAAAATATAGAGCTCAGATAAATTTTCATTAAATTGTGTTGGCTATGGAATGGGTAGTCCTATAACTCCTGTGACTGTACACCTTTTCTTAAACTTTCTTGCAGCTATCAGGTGTCTCAGGATTGCTTACCGAAAATCAACTGCTTCTGTTATAAAGCAGCTCAATCTTTAGTGAACATCACATAAATGGGCCTAAGCCCATTTGGGTATTACCAACAGGCCCAGCCCATATAAGCACACACTAATTTTTCTCATAAATTGACCAAACTTGTCCTGACTTCCGTTCTCCCTATTAATTTCCAGTTTCCAACTTCCAATACATGCAAAGCAGAGAGTAAAAAAAGAAAAGAAAAATCAAGAAAACGCACTGAACGACAATGGCAGGAGAAGTACCACAACTCCTCATGTAAGTTCCTTTTACTCAATCTCTGCGCGTTATATTTAAAGAGGTTTCACTTTTACATTTATGTTTTCTTGGCGAGAAAAAATGCGGGAAAGGAAAAGAAAATCAGAGTTTTAATGGAAACTAAAAAAGTTCATTTCTTGAACTTATATATGAGAAAGACGAGTTAATTGTGGGCAAGAACGTTATGTATATCAAGAAATGGTTATATAGTTACTCTTTTCTTGTTAAAGAATCATTTTCTAATATTGGTTAAATTGAATTATTAGAGCAATTGATTTATATGGTTATGTTTTTGTAAAGGAATTTGTACGAAGAGAGTGAATTTGATGGAGAAGATGAAGAATCAGAGAGTGTAAATCATGAAATGGAGGCTACAACTGAGAATGTACAGTGCATGATTCTCCACAGGGCTGAAACAAGTAAGAAAGGTACAATCTCCCTAAACCTTATCTCTTTATTCACTCCAATATTATTATACTAGGGTAGATAGAGGTTAAAATACATGGGCATCTTTGTTCAATATCCTTGCTTTAGGAATTTTGATGATTCTTCTGTTTTTTCATCATGTTTGGTCTGGAAGGGATGAAACTTTCTATTTTGGTCCAAAACTGAAAACCCTTTTTTTTCCCCTTTCTATCTATCACTTTGTGCTTTTTTATGGTAATATGCAAAATAGAAATGTTGTTGTGCTTCATGCCTGTCTAAGTATTTTCTAGACACTAGGTAAGATGATATTTGATAGTTGATACATAATTACACTAATATCGAATTGACTTCCGGATTTCTTACTGTAAGCTATGAGGAACTACACTTGACGTGCTTCATGCCTGTTCTTTGAGCTAATTAGATCAAATTTACAAAGTATCATCCTTCTTTATTAGGTGACAAGTAATGGCTTCATTTATGCCAATGTCCACTGAATGTCATCTACGAGAATTTCTGTGCGTGCATATGTAACACTTACCTGGTTAAGCTTTCATGTGTTTTTATGCATTTGTTTTACGCAAATGAAATTAAGTATTGTAGTGAGCTGTCAGTTAACATGGTAATTAGGTGAAGAGCTCTCCTTAGCAAAGTATGGTGTGTGGAGACAAGATCAGAAGAGTAGAGCAGCTAGGCTGCAGAAACAACTAAAGGCGAGGTGGGAGCTTGAGCAGCTAATTCAGGAGCAATTGAGTAGATTCAACGCCCATTATAACTGTACTATGGTTCCAACCAGGCTCAAGGAGGTTGCAGAGTTTCTTATGCCTAAATGGGCTCCACCTCATGAACTAGCTGCAGTCACCTGGCTTGGTGAATGGCGACCCTCTGCGATCCTGGACCTCCTCCGTGGCCTGACAAACACCTCATCAACTTCATGGACTTCATCACTAAGAGACTCAAATGGCATCGACAGGCTGCTCTCGCAGGTTATCAACGAGATACGCATTGAGGAGGCAATAATTGAAGCAGAGATGGCTGAAATTCAAGCCACATGTGTCCTTTACCTTCCTTTTTCGCCTCTCAACAATCATCGACCACGTAATGATGCATTAAGTTGCATTCAAGCTGAGTTCAACAAGATTCAAAGAGTTATCACTAAGGCCCAACAACTCAGGTCCACTTTCTTTCCTTCCAATAAATAACCAGAAATTGAATTGCATGAAATATATCTTTTATATCGTATTCCTTTGTTACTTTTCTGGTTTCTATTCCTCCTCATCGGAATTGGCGAGGTTTACGAACTGGCAATTTGGATATGTGTTGCAGGTATAAGGCATTGGAGTTAGTGGTGAAGAAGGTGTTAGTTCAAACTGATGCAGCACAGTTCTTAGTGGCATTTGTGGAAATTCAAGATTTAATACATAAGTTTGCAGAAAGACAGAAGTTACCAAAGCTTCCAGCCAATGTCCCTGTCAAGTCCTTGTCTCATATCTCGAAGGAAAGCAAGATCAATAGATTTTAGAGCTTAGCAGACATTTTTAACTCTCTGTTATTACTTGTAGTATGTAGTTAAAACATCTCGAAATGTAGGAAATATGCACATGTGTTGGAGAATAACACCTTGTTATTCAATCTGTAAGTGAAAGGAACTAACATCAGAACTATATTTTAACAATATATGTTGATTCTTTTTCATCCTTACTGATACTTCAATTTTATGGAATAAATTCTCTGAACTTCTTAAGTAAAATTTAAAATATGTGATGATGGATCAAGTACATAGTTGTTTCTTTTCTTTTTGGCTTGGCAAGTGCACCCTTGAGCTTTGATATCATAGCCTATAAAGTCATGTTTTGGCAAAAAGCACTTCTAAAGAGAGAAATTGCAGTCAACCAGGTTCATCATCAACCCTATTGAGAAGTAAAGGTGGCAAATGGGTGTTTTTGGGCGGACTTATTTATGTTTGGACAGTTTTGAGTTGGGTACTTTGGGTTCGGGGGGGTCATCAAAAACCCAAAACCTAAAATTTAATTTGAAATTAGAAATCTAAAACCTAAAATACAAACTTCAAAATCCAAAATAGAAACACAAAAGTAAAAAAGTTGAAATCTGTAATTTGATATTTAAAATCTAAAATCAAAAATTCAAATATAAAATATATTTTTTGAAAAAAGAAAATTCTTTAGTTTGATTCGGTTTGATTTGATATTATAAGAAAAATTTAGTTTTTCGGTTTTATTCAATTTAAAAATATTCAATTAAATTTGGTTTGGTTTGATTTAGATCGGCTTCGAAAAAAAATGGAAATTTTTGGTTTCGATTCGGTTTTGGAGAAAATGAAAAATTGGTTTGGTTCCAATCGACTTGCAAATATAAAATTAATTTTTGATTTGTTTAGGTTAAAAAGAAAAATAATTGGTTTGGGTTGGGTTGATTTAGTTTAGTCCGATTTTGAAAAATAAATTTTTTAGTTTCAGTTCAGTTTGGTTCGATTCAGTAAAAAATGAAAATTTTGGTTTGATACAGTAAAAAACGAAAAATGTTGGTTCGACTCAGTTGACTTTGATTCAATTTTAATTAGGTTCAGTTCTATTCAGTTTGGTTCGGTACGGTTCAACTTTGAAAAAATATTTTCTTTTACTCGCTTCGGTTCGCGTTGACTTAAAATTATAAAATATCATTTTCAGTTCGTTTAGGTTAAGTTTTTTAAATATAAATTTTTTTATAAATTTGGTTTGGTTCAATTTTAAAAGAATATTTTTTTATCGATTTGATTAAATTTGACTTGAATTTATATAAAAAAAAATCTCATCTTCATCTTCATCTTCATCAAACATTAATAAACAAGATATCCATTTTGCCAATTAAAAATATATTAAACTAAATTAGTTATAATACCACCAAACTTTATTAATTACTATTTGTAGAAAACGGTTAAGTATCCACATGACGCCAATTTAGGGATAGTTACATTAGTTAGCTCATTGAATAGGACAAAAACTATTACAAACATAATATACTACTATAGTATACCGATTCATAAAAATTAATCAATTTTATATATTTTATTATTTTAATTATAAATCATCACTTTCATATAACAACTATTTATTTTTTAAATTAATACACCAAATAAAAATTCGATAAAAATTGCCGAGTTAGCAACCAAACGGTGATGTGTCAAAACAAACCGGATAATAACACATCAGCAATTTTCACCAAATTTTTATCAGGCGTATCGATTTAAAAATAATAATAATTAATGTATGAAAATAATAATTTTTAAACGGCATGATCAAATGATAAAACATGTAAATTTTTATGACTTACTTCTATAACAAAAGGGTATAATTATATAATAGAACAAAAAATTAGGGGTGTTATAATGCATTTACAAAAATCAAGGGATGAGTTATTTTTTTAATATACCTCATAGGGGCTTTAGTTATTTACCCAAATTTTCAATTATTTTATTTAGGCAAAAAGTACAAGAAAAACCCTCGACTTTTCCTTAAACATACAGATCAACCCTTTTACTTTTTTTGGGCACAATTAAGCCCTCGTGCTTTTATAATTGAACAATTAAACTCCCGTTGTTTTAAAATCGAACAAATAAATCCCTTTAACTTATTTTTTGACACTTACCCTCTCACATTTCGGTATTTTAAATAATAAAATTATTTTTGAACTTTTTTTCTATATGATATGAGAGACATGTCAGCCATTAACGAACGTTTCTAATGATGTTGGATGAAATAAGTTATTTGTTCTATTTGAAAATAAAAAAAGTTTAATTGTACCTAAAAAAAAAAAGACTAATCCGTATTTTTATAAAAATTATGAGGATTTATTTATACCTTTTGCCTTTAATTTACACATACCAAACTTTTGATATTTATGTTAGAACAAATGATATATATCAATCCTATCGATTAGTTGATCTAAATACAAGATCGGAAAACAAGATTAATGTTTAGCTAATATAGACCCCACATTCGTAAATTAAAAATACATATAAGATTTGAGAATAACTTCATAGAATTTAAGATAGTTTCCTATATTAATCACCAAATGCCAAAGCAATAGACAATTGGTTGCTCTAAATTTACAAGCACTTTAAGTTAGGGTTATTTGAATAAAAAAGGCCCCACTTTATACATTTACAGCAATTCAAACTCATCTTTTAAAATTTGATACAAAAATGCATACAACAAACTTTCATTTTTTGACATTTTACAAATTATTCGATGTCGTTTCATTCAATAAGTTCTAAAAAACGTCATTTGGTGAAGTGAAAATGTATTTGTGCTAAAAATGCCAAAAAATAAATTAAAAATTTGAGTCTTTTTGTACTAGCTTTAAAAATTATACTTAAATCGCTATAAAATGAAAATTTTGATATTTATTTTATAAATACCCCTTTAAATTAACACGGCAAGGAGAAAATTGGGGGTTTCTTTATAAAATCTTCTTAGAAACATACAAATAATAGACTCACTAACAAAATCATTAAAATGCAAATCTCTTGGATACTTGAGAAACAATATATCTTATATGCAAATTGTCTTGTAGCTTGATTTGCTTAAAAAACAACAGAGAATGACTACTGTGGATGTGAACATACTTGAGAAACCTCTTGGATAGTTTGGACCTACCAAAATCTTTAGGGATTTCATGTTTATTATTGTCCCTTTTATTAAATTTAAACTTTATGAACTCACTGTTAAAGTGGAAAATAATACTACTTTCTCTCCTTAATCTGGACCACTCTATATACTAGTATTTAAGTAGAGAATATTTTTATCTAGATAAAATTATTTATAAACACCTAGAATAAAAGTTCTAGTATTCTTCATTATGTAGTTTTTTTTTGGTCAAATGGTAAAAAAAACAAACCTTTACGACTTGTTACAATTATATCCAAATTTTTTAATTTTTACAATAATATCCAAATTGCATTTTTTTGTTGCAATAATATCCAAATTGCATTTTTTTGTAGCAATAATAGTCAAATTGATTGCTAAACTTGTCGTTTTCAATTAAGATATTAGGCTATTATTATGTTTTGATGTATAATAATATAGTAAAAGTCCCAAAAAAATGGCAAAAAACTCAAAAAAATTCACATAAAAAGTGCAATTTGGATATTATTGCAACAAAATAATGCAATTTGGATATTATTGCAAAAATTAAAAGGTTTGGATATAATTGCAACAAGTCGTAAAGGTTTGGTTTTTTTGCCATTAAGCCTTTTTTTTAATTCATCACATTTCATTAAGTCGAATATAAAACAATTACATTTTATAAGAAATTCGAGAAAACTTGAAAACTAAAATATTGTCTGATTTCGCAAATCTAAAAATAAAAATTAAACTATTAAACTGTTTCGCCAATAAAATGCAGTTTTTGATTAAACTTTTACATCACCGTAAATTGATTTCTAAAATTAGAAACTACAGTCATGATATCATATACAATCACCACTAAAAAAACCTCCATAAAAAAAACAATAAACCTTTCTTAAAAAGTGACAACAAATCTTTCACATAGAAATATAAAATATTTTTTTTAAAACAATGACAAACAATATTAAAAAAAAAAACTATCACAATCTATAAACAATTTCATCTTTATTGTTGAAACATCGCCAATCTATCTTCAGTTCTTAATTTAAAAAAAAAAATGAACTTATGATTCGTCGATAAATACCAAACCACTAAAAAAAAAGTTAGCTACTTATTATAATTTATAAAATTAAAATAATATAAAAAAAAGAGATGGCTACCGTCAATAGTAAAACTAAACTATTGACGACAGACGAATAATTTTTTTTTAAAAAAGTAATGGACGACTATTTTTTTTTGAAAATTAATGTTCATTTGCCAAAAAAATATTAAATTTTGTAACTACATTGAGTTATATATAAACTTCACTATCACTTGATGAGTTCTTTTAACCAAAGTCACACTCTTAACTTTCATGAAGAGAATAAATAAATAAATAAAATTTGTTTTAAAAGATCAAATAAAAAAATTCAGATATTTAATTAATAATATTAAAAAAAACAAAAATATTGTATTATGGATGCTATTCACGAAAAACTAATTTAGCAATAAATGTGTGTAGTGAATGTCTAATTCTCATTGATTTCTACCGATCAGTGGCGGAACCAGAAATTCTTTTCAGCCCGGGCTAAACTAGAGGTGTAACTTAGTCAATCTTAATTTTAGTGATATTCGACTCGAAAACCCGCGAATAAACTCGTTTATATATTTATATGGTCTGTTTGATATATTATTTTTTAATTTTAAACCTTAAATATTTAATATATTTTATTAAAAATAAATATAAAACATATAATTTAAATTTGTTTATATATAAAAAGGAATATAGTATTTAAATGTTATTAAATTATTAAATAATTTAATTTTGATTTAAATTTTATTAAATAAAAATGAAACTCGATTAAACTCGTTAAACTCGAGAAATATTCGATACATAAACTAAAAACCGACTCGAAAATAACCAAGTCAATCTCAGTCTTCTCAATACTCGACTCGTTTACACACCAGACTAAACCACATATAAATGATAAATATAAAATATCATTTTGCAAAAAAATTATATTAATAAAAGAAAATAGTAAATATTACAATATCCTTCCAAACTAATTTGAATAGTTTCATTAAGACATTTTTAAAATATTCATGAAACATCCATTAACGAAATTCATCAATTAATAAAATAAAATAAATTATAGAAAAGATAAAAAAAAAATCACTTGTTGTATTCTAATTAATTTTTTTCACTTTTCATGACTAAATTAATTTACATAAATAAACACAAATAAAAATAAACTTATTCAAAATTGAAAGTAGATTAATTTTAGAAAGAAAATGATCAGAGGATTATTAGAATTAGCAATTTTTTATTGCATTTATTAGAGATATTTAGGTTAAAGAATTTAAAATTAGATTAAAAAATTACAAAAAATTGTAAAAAAGTTAAAAATATTTATAATTTAATCGAGACTTGATGATTTGAAAATTGATGGGTTAATTTGAGAATTGCTGAGTTGGTTTGAAATTGAAAAATTAATTCTCCTTTTATATATGGTATTGGAGGAAAATGAATTTGCATAAGTTATATATTTGTATGGCTGTTTTTTAAAATATAAGGGTCAAATAGAACTACGTTACAAAAAAATAAAGGCCATATTACGAATTCTTTTATTTTTATCCACATATAACGGATATTCTTACTATTCTTTAAGATAAAAGGCCAAATATGACTACTTTACAAGAAAAAAAAGGCCATGTAGCCCATCTCCATATTATTCTTAAGATAGAAAAGGGCCAAAATGTCCGATAATTAAAAGAGAAAATTAGGAAATTACATAAATAAGTAAAATAATAGCAAATACCTACCGCAATTTGTGGACTTAACTTTCATACCTAACCGCTTCAACCAATTACTTTTATACCCTGATTTATTTGTTTTTATACCTAAATAATACTCCACGTGTTTTCATTGTAACAAACTTCTTCTTCCTCCTCAAAACTTTCAGCTCATCTTTTCTTCTCTTTTCCAGATCTCAAAATCACGAATTCTCTCTTCAATATTCTGTCAGATTTACTCGATATACTGCTACATTATTCAAATTCATTCATTACGATCATCAATAACTGCGAATTCAGCAAAAAACGGTAAAAATTTGTTCAATCGAATTGTTTTACAGTTTTAGTATGTTTAATTAGGTTTCAGAGATTTTTCGAACATTTTATCTAATTTAAAACGTAATAAAATTTATATTACAGTTGCAAACTGTTTCATTCGTTTATTTTTTTTATCGTTTTTTATATTATCGTATTCATATAATTTCTATTTTAGTTTATATGTTTTTACAACAGTTGATAACAGCTTCAATGATATGTTTCATTAAAACTGATCTAAATTAAAAACGTATAGATCTGTTGCAAACGGTAAAAACTAAACAAAACAGTTTATTATTATATAAAATAAAGTATAGTACAGTTTCTAATAGTATCAAATGAATTATAACAGTTTCAATGTGTATAAACCTAATTTTTGAATAAAATTTAATTTTATATCAAATATTTTTAATTATTTTAAAGTTTAAAGCAGTTGCATATGTCATTTACATTTGTTGACAACAGTTGACATTAGTTTAAATCTTATTTTACATGAAAATATATCTATTGTAGGTTTAAATGTTGAAATTAGTTTAAATGTTGATTGACATTAGTTTAAATGTTAGTTGATATATTGTTTAACATTAGTTTAAATGTAAGTTTACATGTGTTTACAATAGTTGACATTAGTTTTAATCAGTATAATTTAGATTTTCTAATTATTTAGATTTTTTTATGTTATCAGATTCATACATTTTTTTATGTTATCAGATTCATACAATAGTTGATAACAGGTGCAATAATCTAATAATTAAATAAAACAGTTTATAATTATATAAAATAAAGTATAGTACAGTTTCTAAGAGTATCAAATAAATTATAACAGTTTCAATGTGTATAAACCTAATTTCTAAATAAAATTTATTTTTATATCAAATATTTTTCTATATTTTAAAGTTTAAAGCAGTTGCATATGTCATTTACATGTGTTTACAATAGTTGACATCAGTTTAAATCTTATTTTACATGAAAATATATCTATTGTAGGTTTAAATGTTGACATTAGTTTAAATGTTGATTGACATTAGTTTAAATGTTAGTTGATATATTGTTTAACATTAGTTTAAATGTAAGTTTACAGGTGTTTACAATAGTTGACATTAGTTTTAATCAGTATAATTTTGATTTTCTAATTATTTTAATTTTTTTATATTATCAGATTCATACATTTTCTGTTTTATTTTAATTTGTGTTTACAATAGTTGATAACAGTTGCAATAATTTAAAAACTAAACAAAACAGTTTATAATTATATAAAATAAAGTATAGTACAGTTTATAACAGTATCTAAATTATTTACTACTTTAATTTTTACTTCAGGAATGGAAGATTTACAGATTTTATTACAATATGATGGCTCATGGGAAGATAATTCATCTTATTCAAATTATAGAGTATCTGGAATCATATTACCAAAGAATTGTAACTTCACAAATCTTGTTGATATAATCTCTACTGAAATGAAGATTCAGCTTAAACAAAATAAATTAGTTATTAAGTACAAAATCAGTGATGATTGTCCTCCAATAAGTATTGAAGATGATGCAGGTCTTACATTCTACAAAGAGCTTAAGAGAAAAGATAATGACATTACAAAATATAGAATATGTGTAACATTAGAGAAAAAGAGGAAAAGAGTCTATTCTAGTGAGACATCAAATGCAACTGTAAACCAAGATAACATGGAATTGGTTTTACAAAATAACATGTTGTCTATGGAAGGAGAATCTTCAGCATTAAGAGAGACATCAGAGAATAGCATGAATATGATTGAATATGCAAATCTTTTATCTGATATTGGAGAGACATATCTTGAGGAAGACTTCCAAGAATTTGTTCAAGGTTCAAGGGATATAGAAATTGGGAAAAAGTACAGGGATAAAAATTCATTGAAGAGTGAAATAAGCCTCTATGCACTATCAAAATATTTTCAATTCAAGGTACATATAATTTATTAGATTACTTTTTATTACTACTGTTTCTTTAACAGTTTACAACAGTTTCTAACAGTTTATAAATCAATATCCTTTTTAGTTTATAACCGTGTAGTACATTTTCAAATATAGTTTCGAAGTGTTTATATAACAGTTTCAATTGTTTTGTACTTCCTAAACTGTATTCAACCGTTTACAACACATGCATACAGTTTAAAAGTTCGTTTCATATACAGTTTCTAATGGTGTACAACATGGTTTATAACAGGTAATCAGATCATGCACAAGGCAATACAGGTTAAAATGTGTTGATGAAGAATGTCAATGGAATCTATACGCTTCAAAGATTGGTTACACAAAAGCATTTGTGATCCGCAAATTTGTTGATATTCATACTTGCCGTTTGTGTCACGACCCAAATTCGTGGATCACGACCGGCGCTAGGGAATGGGAGTGGTTGCTCCGAAACCCGTAGTAAGCCTAAAATCCTTTATAAATTTTTTGCGTTTTAAAACATAAAAAGGTTTGCAACCTCGTTGCAGAAATACTTTAACACCTTTATCAAAAACGCGATCGCAATTCAAGATCATATATCACATATGATCTGTTTTCAGAAAGTATCGTTAAAACCTTTCTCTTGTTTAATGTAAACACATTTCTGAAAACTGAGTCTTAAGACCCTGATTGTATTTAAAGAAATCAGAGCGCAAACATCAATCTCAGTTGACGCACCTGCTCTATTTCCAATACAATCTTAAAATGCTAAACACATGAAACCAGTGTGTCACTCAAACACCTGGTCCTAGCATTTTAGAAAACACGCAGCTTTTCAATCATATACATATACAGTAGTTCAAATCAGAGTATATTAAAATAAGTTTGAACTGCTGTAAATAAAAAGACAGACTTCCCAGTACCCGACTACTTGCAGCTCTAGAGGTATGGCTGACATTGACTTCCAGAATTATTGTGGAAGTCCGACCTCGTACTTGATTACCTGAAAGGTAAACATTGGGGAGGGTCAGAAATATAAATATTTCTGAGTGAGTTCACATATTTACAATTGAATATTTAAATCGCATATATGTAAAACATTTATACATATCAAAAATATTACCAATTAGTCGATCCAGATGAAACCCTACAAGACAGACTATTGTATGGGTCTCAACCTACACAATATAGGCCTTAGGCCGTGAACTGAATCACTGCCGTCTAAGCCGGGTGTCTGGACCGTAACCGTGAAACTGCCGTCACAGTACTGCCTGTGACCGTAACCGTTACTGCCGTCTCAGACTGTTAAGTCAGGGTCGCTAGCACTTCCAACGCCCAATGACATTAACTGACCTCTATGTCAGACACAGGCTCGTATCTAGCGTACTACTGGTGATCACACAGTCCTATTGAAAACCAATAGGAAGTTTGTTCCAATGGATCTTTCATGGTTAATTATACTAGTGCGATTTGTTATTTAAAAACAGTTTAAATATAAATATTCAAAAGTAAAAACCACAAAGTAAAACTCACAGTACTGTCGTCCCCATTTTTAAAAACGTAAGCTCCAAGCAAGCTTGTCAGTCAAACACGTTGGTGTTTGGCTCACTAAATCGACCACTCGTCGGATCTAATTAAAATTCAAATGTCAAAACTCATTGGACATTGAATTTATAACTCTAGTCCTATCGTATAAACGATAGACTCAAATACCATTTCTGTTTATAGACAACTCCATAAACAAACACATAAACTAATCTCAATATTGAACTTCTCGTTCAATATATAATACCACTCTTGGTATAGACTTATATCATTTTAATATGTTCACCTTTAAACATTTACTAACTGACGGTAAACGCACCGTCCTACTAGACGAAGTCCCCTCGGATTCGCCGCATGAAAAGACCCCGTCGGAGTCGGACTACACGTCCGTGTAGGGCCTGTGCACGTTCGTGCACTGTCTGTGCACGTTCGTGCACAACCCTTGGCCAATGCACGTTCGTGCACATGGTACACGTTCGTGCACATGGTACACGTTCGTGCACCTTGTGCACGTTCGTGCACTTTTGTGTACGTTCGTGTACACCGTTAGGTCATCCTCGGAACTTTGTTCCCGGGCCGATTCCCGACGTGATTCCTATGTTTATAATATTTTAATTTATTTTCTATTTAATCGATTACTAATTATCGATTATTACCTCATACTACCGGACTACCGAAGAAATCGAAGTCGGAATCGCGAAATCGGATCGCGCTGCGCCTGCACAGTCTCACCTCTGCTTGCTAAGCCTAGCAAGCAGGTCCCTCCTTCCCTGCACAAGGAAGTGAGGCTGCCCCTCTTCTCTATTTATAGAGAAATGATTTGGCTAAAGTACCATTAGGTATTAGCTCAATCATGCACTTTAACTCTGATTTTAATTAGTCGACCGTAGTCCAAACGGAGACTAATTCCAAATTTTACAAAACTTTACCCAAAAATTCAATAAAATATAAAACGAATAAAAATATAATTTTTATTCGCATCCGACTTATATTTTAGTTTTTAAATAAATCTCCAAAGATTTATTAGGTCTAAATCAGTCCCACTTAAATAAAATTACTACGTCCAAATTTAATGAAAATTGAACCGTAGCTTCTTCGAATTATTTCGTGAATAATGACACCAAAATTATTCGCTCGGGACTTATATATGATTTTATATTTAATTTAGACCAACTAATAACATTTAATTAGTTTATAACTGAAACTAATTAAAGTTAAAAGTTCAGGGATCAAAGTGGACATTTTTCCAACTTTGCGCCCACTTCTCCACCGCCTCATTCTTTTTATTTTCTTTTTCTTTTATTTTTTTAATATATATATTTATATATATATCTTAACTTATATTCGTACATAACTCGTCGAGCTTTCCGAGTTTCGACATTTTAATTTCGGGGTTTTGTCCGAAATCTTAAACTCTCCATTTAGAGTGGTACATTGATATTTTAATTATCAATATATCAATTTATACGACGCTAAAGAGTATTTTCAAATTTATTATTCCCGTTCACACTCGTTTATTAAAATTTAAATTCCCGATTTAAATTTTAAACTCATATTATTACGATACTCTTTTACGGATTCGTATAAATTAAATTTACGTTTAAATTTAATTTACGTATTCCGAATCTATTAAATCACTTCCCGTGATTTAATAATCTTAAATAGTCAAACCTACTATTATCTTTTGACTATTAAATTTAGTCTTTCCGAATATTTTTCTTAATATTCGAACCCACAAAATATTATTTTTAATATTTTGATTACTCCAATTTGACCTCGTGGCATATTCTAATTACTTAAAATTACGGGGTATTACATTCTCCCCTCCTTATAAAAATTCGTCCTCGGATTTAAAATCTTAGCCACATAATTTTATTAACCCTTAAAATCTTTCATACCTCGATCCTTATGCTTTATGTAGCATAAGTTTATTTCTACTAGAGGTAGATTCTAAAATCCATCCTTACACTATTCGTGTACGATACACGAAATACTTATCACGACGCTAGCTCGTCGGTTGCATTTTTATGCAATTTCCTTATATGTCACGATTCATCGTGACTTGGAGTTAACACTTCACATTTCGTTATAACCTAGGTTATATTCTTTATCGTATTCCTCTCAACTTCTCAATTACGTTTCATCATCGGATCAGTGTCTTTCACTGAATGTTCTTCGTCTGTCAATAAAGCGTAAATTCTTACACTGTTCAATCGTATATACTTACACGATCTCTCTCTCTTTCCACTTTCCTTTGCCTCACTTTTCTTAACACAAAGAAGATATATTTCTTTGATTGCCTAATGCTTCTTATAGCATTAGTTAGTATTTAAACGATTCTCTTAATCGTATATACTATTTCAATTCCACAATTAGCATACACTTAGGGTTGTGTATAATCTTACTACTGGGTTTACCCCTTTAAGTCGTTTGTTACTTATGGGCAACAAACGATACTACTGTCTGTTGACTGATCTAAAACTTGTCACAAGTTTTAGTCGTCCATAGACTTCACCTTTATCGTTTTAACTCTCATCAACTTGCTGCTATTTGCAAAGTTTTGAGAGTATGAAACGCATGATCTTCATCATACTGTTCACCACCATTTACATTGAGTCAAAACTTTCCTAATACTTAGGTATTTTGACTATAAATCCTTCGACATCTCTTCTCATTTCCATTTTAATTCTGGCAATAGTTGCCAAATTCAGTATAGTCACTGGCATTCCAATTTGACTTACTAGTCCTTTAGACATTTACAACTATCCTTGTCATAGCCTTACTCATATTGTTCCAACGACACACTTCTATGACTTCGTAGTACCTCTTCGTGGTACTTTGACAAAACACTTTATGTGATACTCAGACTATACATGTCTAGTTCACACAATCTATCGTCTTGTTTCAGTATTTTGTCAATAATACTGAAATCGCAAACTTCTCTTTGCTGATCTACATCTAGCACATACTCCATCATATATTATATCAGACATTCCATCATATACTCAACTGGAGTGTTTCCACTTTATCTTATACTTGGTTATGTCAATAGACTTCCAACACTTGACTATTCAAAATTTGAATGTCTTACTTAATGGTCGCTAGCACAGTATTGTAGTATGCATATAATTTCTACAAACCTCCACACTTCCACTACGCTACTCTGATATACAACTCACTAACTTTCTCTTTACAGTTAGGTTGTAAGATCTCTATATGATATTCTTCTTATATCATAATCTTTTGGTTTTTACTTACCAAGCATCTTTTCCTGTCTAAAAATCAACATCCATTGACCTTTAGTTCGTAGGTAATGTCCACATTATCCTACACGAAGTGTCTCTCGACTTCTATCACAATATCTTTTATTATCTTAAATAGTTTGCACTTTATGTCACACTACTAGTGTCTTTCGACTTTCAGTGTGACCATAACTTTTGTCAATTCCAACTCCTACATCGACAATTTACCTCGCGCTTTTTCAGCCATCGAGGAACATTTTCTATAACTCGATTATGTTATATATTATAACATATCTTTACTTGATTCTTTCATCATCTTATGAATAGTGCTAATACTTGCACTATATATAGTCAATCATTCCTTATAAATCTCCACATCCTATCTCATGTTGATTTGCCTAATCAAATTTCGCACTTTCTTGTTGGAATTCCATTACTGATGCAAAGAATTATGAAAACTCTTGCAAGCAGTGTTCGCAGTCCTCTGCGAAACTTAAGAAATTACTAATTTCATTAACCATACTGGTTACTTCCACTTATTAATCACATTGATCTTTCTGAGATTAACTAGAAGTCATCTAAGACTTTTAGTGTTTCCAAAATGTCACTCACTTTTGGAAATCTTAACTTAATTCTGACGTTCTCTCAGAATTTATAACACTGGTCGCACACATTGTGCGTATCCTTCCTCTATTAGTCACACAGACTCATTGTCCATTAACACCACTTCCAGAAATAATCCAGAAGTAGCTTGACTCCTTGTTCTTATATATCTCATAAGGACAGTTGAAGTGTTCGCTCACTCCATGTCCACATCAGAACTAGTAGTACTCATACTACGTTCTGCAAATCCACTTATCGAATTTAACTTATACTACCTTCATGGTAGGCTTTAGTTTAACTTCTTTTGTTTCCACGTTTAACAAACGTGCGAGGCGTATTTCTATTATACTTCTCTATCTCTCTTCGTGCAATACTCTTTTGCACTCCTATAATTATGTCTACTACTGACACCTTCACTGTCAGTGTATCTTATTTCAATCTCAATTGATCTTAAATTAGTGACTTTACTTACATCATAGTTCGGTAAAGTCAAATTAATAATCATACATATCGATAAAACATTTCCACGTTACTCACAATATCGATACATATCAGTCACAACTTATGTTCTCTCTTCTTATTATGCATTTATAGCTTATATAATTCTTTAATATAAGCTCTTAGACTTTGTACTTCTTTTCTATGTACATCCTCTCTTAATGTAATAAGCGATTTACCTTTCACTCGTACGCCTATTTCATCGTAACTCGTTTCAATACGACGTTACTTTCTATATCACTTTCTTATCTCCTCATATATCTTTACTATATGATGTGTCCCTTCACGGGTCAACAGTCTTTTTCCTTTTATTATCGCGGAACTCTTATCTTAATATCCGGATATTTCTACTCTTAACATGTTATTTACCTCAAACTATGGCTTACTCAGAATCTTTCATTCATTCTGATGCATAAAATTCTCAGATCTTACATCTTTGATCTAGCTATCGCTAAGTATTACCTCTTAGCTTTCTATCTATAGTCTTCTCGCTCACAGCTAAGAGTCATTCTCAATGCTCTATAGCCACTTGTATATTTATTTAACTGATTATCAACTTCTAGCTCCATTTTCAAAACATTCATATTAAAAATAAAACATATGTTTCACACTTTCCACTTTTGGTCGGCCATACTTTAAATATTTCAGGCCCGACATTCAGAATATATGTACTCTATATGTATATTCCGCATCAGCCAGCCAAGACTTCACAGTCACTAGGCCCGGTTATCGGAATTTTCACAATTTGAAACCACTAACAGTTTTCAAATTCATTTACATATTTATGGAGCTTACATTGATAATCCTAAGTTAATTAAACTCTATAATTCATAATTTCATCACTTGCACTTTTGGCTCACTGCCAAAATTCACGCAAGTTTCCTATCGTTACTTTCAAAAACAACTATCGTCTACCTCTCCGTTCGACGATCGCAACGGTTAATCTCTAGGTAACCGTTTTAGGAACACCATATTCCAAAATTAAACCGATCCAATGGTTCAATTAAAAGTTATCAGGGTTTTACTACACCCTGTCGATTTTCAGACATCATCTGAAACTCGCTTCACCAATACGCTATCTCTATCTACTACACCTTGATTCGTGTGTCTTCCACTTATCCTTAAGTCTTCCTAAACTCAAGTTATACTAATCACTAGTGAGAAATCACGTATCTCTAACGTCTTAATCACTGCTCGATCAGTAGGTTATATCTCTCCTTTCTTACTTCTAGTGTCTCAGGGTACAATTCCCTAAACACCTTGTTTAAGGATATTCTTATCCTTAACTTGTCATAGCTCGGATATGCATTGATATTCGGATACCTGTTGTAGTTCATTTAACTACAAATAGCTGTGTACTTCCCAGTCACAACTTTATTCTCCAACTTCCACTCTTGTATGCTTCTGTTGCCCCCTCGAGAATCGCTTACTACTTGATCTCGAGTATTTACTTTTGTTACAGAGTTCTGGTCTAGGTATACTTACAAGAAAAACAAATCTGTTTGAAATATTTCAATCATCTTTGGGCCCTTTCAAAACAATTTGTTCAAAAATTCACTTTTTAAAACATCTGCATAATTGTGCACTAAGGTGATGACGTCTCATCTTTAGGCATAATTATGCTTTTAAAATCATTTAAATGAATAACCATAGCAGGTTATATCATTTGGTTTTTGTAAGTTTCCTCCTGACCCTAAACTCTGTAACCAGTAAGATTTCTCCACAACTACTCCACTTTTCTGAATTCGTACTTCCTTTGTCAATCGTCTCCTTGTACAACTATCAAATGACTTCGACAGTGTCTTCACGTTATTTCCATGCTTGATATTCAAGCATCGTTATCGAATTATCTAGACGACTCGCAAGCGTATATCGCAGTCTTATATCCCAAAAGGGAAGGCTGAGAACCTATGAAACATAAGAATATATGTAGGAGACATGACTCGAATCCTATGTGCTGCAGTAGTTCCTATGAGTACCTATGACATCTACCCCATACTTTATTTCCATGTATCAGCAATGTTTTTAAATTCTCAAGTCCGAGAACCATTGCATACACGACTTACTTGACACGTATCAGCAATGTTTTTAAATTCTCAAGTCCGAGAACCATTGCATACACGACTTACTTGACACGTGTCAGCAATGTTTTTAAATTCTCAAGTCCGAGAACCATTGCTCTGATACCAACTTTGTCACGACCCAAATTCGTGGATCACGACCGGCGCTAGGGAATGGGAGTGGTTGCTCCGAAACCCGTAGTAAGCCTAAAATCCTTTATAAATTTTTTGCGTTTTAAAACATAAAAAGGTTTGCAACCTCGTTGCAGAAATACTTTAACACCTTTATCAAAAACGCGATCGCAATTCAAGATCATATATCACATATGATCTGTTTTCAGAAAGTATCGTTAAAACCTTTCTCTTGTTTAATGTAAACACATTTCTGAAAACTGAGTCTTAAGACCCTGATTGTATTTAAAGAAATCAGAGCGCAAACATCAATCTCAGTTGACGCACCTGCTCTATTTCCAATACAATCTTAAAATGCTAAACACATGAAACCAGTGTGTCACTCAAACACCTGGTCCTAGCATTTTAGAAAACACGCAGCTTTTCAATCATATACATATACAGTAGTTCAAATCAGAGTATATTAAAATAAGTTTGAACTGCTGTAAATAAAAAGACAGACTTCCCAGTACCCGACTACTTGCAGCTCTAGAGGTATGGCTGACATTGACTTCCAGAATTATTGTGGAAGTCCGACCTCGTACTTGATTACCTGAAAGGTAAACATTGGGGAGGGTCAGAAATATAAATATTTCTGAGTGAGTTCACATATTTACAATTGAATATTTAAATCGCATATATGTAAAACATTTATACATATCAAAAATATTACCAATTAGTCGATCCAGATGAAACCCTACAAGACAGACTATTGTATGGGTCTCAACCTACACAATATAGGCCTTAGACCGTGAACTGAATCACTGCCGTCTAAGCCGGGTGTCTGGACCGTAACCGTGAAACTGCCGTCACAGTACTGCCTGTGACCGTAACCGTTGCTGCCGTCTCAGACTGTTAAGTCAGGGTCGCTAGCACTTCCAACGCCCAATGACATTAACTGACCTCTATGTCAGACACAGGCTCGTATCTAGCGTACTACTGGTGATCACACAGTCATATTGAAAACCAATAGGAAGTTTGTTCCAATGGATCTTTCATGGTTAATTATACTAGTGCGATTTGTTATTTAAAAACAGTTTAAATATAAATATTCAAAAGTAAAAACCACAAAGTAAAACTCACAGTACTGTCGTCCTCATTTTTAAAAACGTAAGCTCCAAGCAAGCTTGTCAGTCAAACACGTTGGTGTTTGGCTCACTAAATCGACCACTCGTCGGATCTAATTAAAATTCAAATGTCAAAACTCATTGGACATTGAATTTATAACTCTAGTCCTATCGTATAAACGATAGACTCAAATACCATTTCTGTTTATAGACAACTCCATAAACAAACACATAAACTAATCTCAATATTGAACTTCTCGTTCAATATATAATACCACTCTTGGTATAGACTTATATCATTTTAATATGTTCACCTTTAAACATTTACTAACTGACGGTAAACGCACCGTCCTACTAGACGAAGTCCCCTCGGATTCGCCGCATGAAAAGACCCCGTCGGAGTCGGACTACACGTCCGTGTAGGGCCTGTGCACGTTCGTGCACTGTCTGTGCACGTTCGTGCACAACCCTTGGCCAATGCACGTTCGTGCACCTTGTGCACGTTCGTGCACTTTTGTGTACGTTCGTGTACACCGTTAGGTCATCCTCGGAACTTTGTTCCCGGGCCGATTCCCGACGTGATTCCTATGTTTATAATATTTTAATTTATTTTCTATTTAATCGATTACTAATTATCGATTATTACCTCATACTACCGGACTACCGAAGAAATCGAAGTCGGAATCGCGAAATCGGATCGCGCTGCGCCTGCACAGTCTCACCTCTGCTTGCTAAGCCTAGCAAGCAGGTCCCTCCTTCCCTGCACAAGGAAGTGAGGCTGCCCCTCTTCTCTATTTATAGAGAAATGATTTGGCTAAAGTACCATTAGGTATTAGCTCAATCATGCACTTTAACTCTGATTTTAATTAGTCGACCGTAGTCCAAACGGAGACTAATTCCAAATTTTACAAAACTTTACCCAAAAATTTAATAAAATATAAAACGAATAAAAATATAATTTTTATTCGCATCCGACTTATATTTTATTTTTTAAATAAATCTCCAAAGATTTATTAGGTCTAAATCAGTCCCACTTAAATAAAATTACTACGTCCAAATTTAATGAAAATTGAACCGTAGCTTCTTCGAATTATTTCGTGAATAATGACACCAAAATTATTCGCTCGGGACTTATATATGATTTTATATTTAATTTAGACCAACTAATAACATTTAATTAGTTTATAACTGAAACTAATTAAAGTTAAAAGTTCAGGGATCAAAGTGGACATTTTTCGAACTTGGCGCCCACTTCTCCACCGCCTCATTCTTTTTATTTTCTTTTTCTTTTATTTTTTTAATATATATATTTATATATATATCTTAACTTATATTCGTACATAACTCGTCGAGCTTTCCGAGTTTCGACATTTTAATTTCGGGGTTTTGTCCGAAATCTTAAACTCTCCATTTAGAGTGGTACATTGATATTTTAATTATCAATATATCAATTTATACGACGCTAAAGAGTATTTTCAAATTTATTATTCCCGTTCACACTCGTTTATTAAAATTTAAATTCCCGATTTAAATTTTAAACTCATATTATTACGATACTCTTTTACGGATTCGTATAAATTAAATTTACGTTTAAATTTAATTTACGTATTCCGAATCTATTAAATCACTTCCCGTGATTTAATAATCTTAAATAGTCAAACCTACTATTATCTTTTGACTATTAAATTTAGTCTTTCCGAATATTTTTCTTAATATTCGAACCCACAAAATATTATTTTTAATATTTTGATTACTCCAATTTGACCTCGTGGCATATTCTAATTACTTAAAATTACGGGGTATTACATTCTCCCCTCCTTATAAAAATTCGTCCTCGGATTTAAAATCTTAGCCACATAATTTTATTAACCCTTAAAATCTTTCATACCTCGATCCTTATGCTTTATGTAGCATAAGTTTATTTCTACTAGAGGTAGATTCTAAAATCCATCCTTACACTATTCGTGTACGATACACGAAATACTTATCACGACGCTAGCTCGTCGGTTGCATTTTTATGCAATTTCCTTATATGTCACGATTCATCGTGACTTGGAGTTAACACTTCACATTTCGTTATAACCTAGGTTATATTCTTTATCGTATTCCTCTCAACTTCTCAATTACGTTTCATCATCGGATCAGTGTCTTTCACTGAATGTTCTTCGTCTGTCAATAAAGCGTAAATTCTTACACTGTTCAATCGTATATACTTACACGATCTCTCTCTCTTTCCACTTTCCTTTGCCTCACTTTTCTTAACACAAAGAAGATATATTTCTTTGATTGCCTAATGCTTCTTATAGCATTAGTTAGTATTTAAACGATTCTCTTAATCGTATATACTATTTCAATTCCACAATTAGCATACACTTAGGGTTGTGTATAATCTTACTACTGGGTTTACCCCTTTAAGTCGTTTGTTACTTATGGGCAACAAACGATACTACTGTCTGTTGACTGATCTAAAACTTGTCACAAGTTTTAGTCGTCCATAGACTTCACCTTTATCGTTTTAACTCTCATCAACTTGCTGCTATTTGCAAAGTTTTGAGAGTATGAAACGCATGATCTTCATCATACTGTTCACCACCATTTACATTGAGTCAAAACTTTCCTAATACTTAGGTATTTTGACTATAAATCCTTCGACATCTCTTCTCATTTCCATTTTAATTCTGGCAATAGTTGCCAAATTCAGTATAGTCACTGGCATTCCAATTTGACTTACTAGTCCTTTAGACATTTACAACTATCCTTGTCATAGCCTTACTCATATTGTTCCAACGACACACTTCTATGACTTCGTAGTACCTCTTCGTGGTACTTTGACAAAACACTTTATGTGATACTCAGACTATACATGTCTAGTTCACACAATCTATCGTCTTGTTTCAGTATTTTGTCAATAATACTGAAATCGCAAACTTCTCTTTGCTGATCTACATCTAGCACATACTCCATCATATATTATATCAGACATTCCATCATATACTCAACTGGAGTGTTTCCACTTTATCTTATACTTGGTTATGTCAATAGACTTCCAACACTTGACTATTCAAAATTTGAATGTCTTACTTAATGGTCGCTAGCACAGTATTGTAGTATGCATATAATTTCTACAAACCTCCACACTTCCACTACGCTACTCTGATATACAACTCACTAACTTTCTCTTTACAGTTAGGTTGTAAGATCTCTATATGATATTCTTCTTATATCATAATCTTTTGGTTTTTACTTACCAAGCATCTTTTCCTGTCTAAAAATCAACATCCATTGACCTTTAGTTCGTAGGTAATGTCCACATTATCCTACACGAAGTGTCTCTCGACTTCTATCACAATATCTTTTATTATCTTAAATAGTTTGCACTTTATGTCACACTACTAGTGTCTTTCGACTTTCAGTGTGACCATAACTTTTGTCAATTCCAACTCCTACATCGACAATTTACCTCGCGCTTTTTCAGCCATCGAGGAACATTTTCTATAACTCGATTATGTTATATATTATAACATATCTTTACTTGATTCTTTCATCATCTTATGAATAGTGCTAATACTTGCACTATATATAGTCAATCATTCCTTATAAATCTCCACATCCTATCTCATGTTGATTTGCCTAATCAAATTTCGCACTTTCTTGTTGGAATTCCATTACTGATGCAAAGAATTATGAAAACTCTTGCAAGCAGTGTTCGCAGTCCTCTGCGAAACTTAAGAAATTACTAATTTCATTAACCATACTGGTTACTTCCACTTATTAATCACATTGATCTTTCTGAGATTAACTAGAAGTCATCTAAGACTTTTAGTGTTTCCAAAATGTCACTCACTTTTGGAAATCTTAACTTAATTCTGACGTTCTCTCAGAATTTATAACACTGGTCGCACACATTGTGCGTATCCTTCCTCTATTAGTCACACAGACTCATTGTCCATTAACACCACTTCCAGAAATAATCTAGAAGTAGCTTGACTCCTTGTTCTTATATATCTCATAAGGACAGTTGAAGTGTTCGCTCACTCCATGTCCACATCAGAACTAGTAGTACTCATACTACGTTCTGCAAATCCACTTATCGAATTTAACTTATACTACCTTCATGGTAGGCTTTAGTTTAACTTCTTTTGTTTCCACGTTTAACAAACGTGCGAGGCGTATTTCTATTATACTTCTCTATCTCTCTTCGTGCAATACTCTTTTGCACTCCTATAATTATGTCTACTACTGACACCTTCACTGTCAGTGTATCTTATTTCAATCTCAATTGATCTTAAATTAGTGACTTTACTTACATCATAGTTCGGTAAAGTCAAATTAATAATCATACATATCGATAAAACATTTCCACGTTACTCACAATATCGATACATATCAGTCACAACTTATGTTCTCTCTTCTTATTATGCATTTATAGCTTATATAATTCTTTAATATAAGCTCTTAGACTTTGTACTTCTTTTCTATGTACATCCTCTCTTAATGTAATAAGCGATTTACCTTTCACTCGTACGCCTATTTCATCGTAACTCGTTTCAATACGACGTTACTTTCTATATCACTTTCTTATCTCCTCATATATCTTTACTATATGATGTGTCCCTTCACGGGTCAACAGTCTTTTTCCTTTTATTATCGCGGAACTCTTATCTTAATATCCGGATATTTCTACTCTTAACATGTTATTTACCTCAAACTATGGCTTACTCAGAATCTTTCATTCATTCTGATGCATAAAATTCTCAGATCTTACATCTTTGATCTAGCTATCGCTAAGTATTACCTCTTAGCTTTCTATCTATAGTCTTCTCGCTCACAGCTAAGAGTCATTCTCAATGCTCTATAGCCACTTGTATATTTATTTAACTGATTATCAACTTCTAGCTCCATTTTCAAAACATTCATATTAAAAATAAAACATATGTTTCACACTTTCCACTTTTGGTCGGCCATACTTTAAATATTTCAGGCCCGACATTCAGAATATATGTACTCTATATGTATATTCCGCATCAGCCAGCCAAGACTTCACAGTCACTAGGCCCGGTTATCGGAATTTTCACAATTTGAAACCACTAACAGTTTTCAAATTCATTTACATATTTATGGAGCTTACATTGATAATCCTAAGTTAATTAAACTCTATAATTCATAATTTCATCACTTGCACTTTTGGCTCACTGCCAAAATTCACGCAAGTTTCCTATCGTTACTTTCAAAAACAACTATCGTCTACCTCTCCGTTCGACGATCGCAACGGTTAATCTCTAGGTAACCGTTTTAGGAACACCATATTCCAAAATTAAACCGATCCAATGGTTCAATTAAAAGTTATCAGGGTTTTACTACACCCTGTCGATTTTCAGACATCATCTGAAACTCGCTTCACCAATACGCTATCTCTATCTACTACACCTTGATTCGTGTGTCTTCCACTTATCCTTAAGTCTTCCTAAACTCAAGTTATACTAATCACTAGTGAGAAATCACGTATCTCTAACGTCTTAATCACTGCTCGATCAGTAGGTTATATCTCTCCTTTCTTACTTCTAGTGTCTCAGGGTACAATTCCCTAAATACCTTGTTTAAGGATATTCTTATCCTTAACTTGTCATAGCTCGGATATGCATTGATATTCGGATACCTGTTGTAGTTCATTTAACTACAAATAGCTGTGTACTTCCCAGTCACAACTTTATTCTCCAACTTCCACTCTTGTATGCTTCTGTTGCCCCCTCGAGAATCGCTTACTACTTGATCTCGAGTATTTACTTTTGTTACAGAGTTCTGGTCTAGGTATACTTACAAGAAAAACAAATCTGTTTGAAATATTTCAATCATCTTTGGGCCCTTTCAAAACAATTTGTTCAAAAATTCACTTTTTAAAACATCTGCATAATTGTGCACTAAGGTGATGACGTCTCATCTTTAGGCATAATTATGCTTTTAAAATCATTTAAATGAATAACCATAGCAGGTTATATCATTTGGTTTTTGTAAGTTTCCTCCTGACCCTAAACTCTGTAACCAGTAAGATTTCTCCACAACTACTCCACTTTTCTGAATTCGTACTTCCTTTGTCAATCGTCTCCTTGTACAACTATCAAATGACTTCGACAGTGTCTTCACGTTATTTCCATGCTTGATATTCAAGCATCGTTATCGAATTATCTAGACGACTCGCAAGCGTATATCGCAGTCTTATATCCCAAAAGGGAAGGCTGAGAACCTATGAAACATAAGAATATATGTAGGAGACATGACTCGAATCCTATGTGCTGCAGTAGTTCCTATGAGTACCTATGACATCTACCCCATACTTTATTTCCATGTATCAGCAATGTTTTTAAATTCTCAAGTCCGAGAACCATTGCATACACGACTTACTTGACACGTATCAGCAATGTTTTTAAATTCTCAAGTCCGAGAACCATTGCATACACGACTTACTTGACACGTATCAGCAATGTTTTTAAATTCTCAAGTCCGAGAACCATTGCTCTGATACCAACTTTGTCACGACCCAAATTCGTGGATCACGACCGGCGCTAGGGAATGGGAGTGGTTGCTCCGAAACCCGTAGTAAGCCTAAAATCCTTTATAAATTTTTTGCGTTTTAAAACATAAAAAGGTTTGCAACCTCGTTGCAGAAATACTTTAACACCTTTATCAAAAACGCGATCGCAATTCAAGATCATATATCACATATGATCTGTTTTCAGAAAGTATCGTTAAAACCTTTCTCTTGTTTAATGTAAACACATTTCTGAAAACTGAGTCTTAAGACCCTGATTGTATTTAAAGAAATCAGAGCGCAAACATCAATATCAGTTGACGCACCTGCTCTATTTCCAATACAATCTTAAAATGCTAAACACATGAAACCAGTGTGTCACTCAAACACCTGGTCCTAGCATTTTAGAAAACACGCAGCTTTTCAATCATATACATATACAGTAGTTCAAATCAGAGTATATTAAAATAAGTTTGAACTGCTGTAAATAAAAAGACAGACTTCCCAGTACCCGACTACTTGCAGCTCTAGAGGTATGGCTGACATTGACTTCCAGAATTATTGTGGAAGTCCGACCTCGTACTTGATTACCTGAAAGGTAAACATTGGGGAGGGTCAGAAATATAAATATTTCTGAGTGAGTTCACATATTTACAATTGAATATTTAAATCGCATATATGTAAAACATTTATACATATCAAAAATATTACCAATTAGTCGATCCAGATGAAACCCTACAAGACAGACTATTGTATGGGTCTCAACCTACACAATATAGGCCTTAGACCGTGAACTGAATCACTGCCGTCTAAGCCGGGTGTCTGGACCGTAACCGTGAAACTGCCGTCACAGTACTGCCTGTGACCGTAACCGTTACTGCCGTCTCAGACTGTTAAGTCAGGGTCGCTAGCACTTCCAACGCCCAATGACATTAACTGACCTCTATGTCAGACACAGGCTCGTATCTAGCGTACTACTGGTGATCACACAGTCCTATTGAAAACCAATAGGAAGTTTGTTCCAATGGATCTTTCATGGTTAATTATACTAGTGCGATTTGTTATTTAAAAACAGTTTAAATATAAATATTCAAAAGTAAAAACCACAAAGTAAAACTCACAGTACTGTCGTCCTCATTTTTAAAAACGTAAGCTCCAAGCAAGCTTGTCAGTCAAACACGTTGGTGTTTGGCTCACTAAATCGACCACTCGTCGGATCTAATTAAAATTCAAATGTCAAAACTCATTGGACATTGAATTTATAACTCTAGTCCTATCGTATAAACGATAGACTCAAATACCATTTCTGTTTATAGACAACTCCATAAACAAACACATAAACTAATCTCAATATTGAACTTCTCGTTCAATATATAATACCACTCTTGGTATAGACTTATATCATTTTAATATGTTCACCTTTAAACATTTACTAACTGACGGTAAACGCACCGTCCTACTAGACGAAGTCCCCTCGGATTCGCCGCATGAAAAGACCCCGTCGGAGTCGGACTACACGTCCGTGTAGGGCCTGTGCACGTTCGTGCACTGTCTGTGCACGTTCGTGCACAACCCTTGGCCAATGCACGTTCGTGCACATGGTACACGTTCGTGCACCTTGTGCACGTTCGTGCACTTTTGTGTACGTTCGTGTACACCGTTAGGTCATCCTCGGAACTTTGTTCCCGGGCCGATTCCCGACGTGATTCCTATGTTTATAATATTTTAATTTATTTTCTATTTAATCGATTACTAATTATCGATTATTACCTCATACTACCGGACTACCAAAGAAATCGAAGTCGGAATCGCGAAATCGGATCGCGCTGCGCCTGCACAGTCTCACCTCTGCTTGCTAAGCCTAGCAAGCAGGTCCCTCCTTCCCTGCACAAGGAAGTGAGGCTGCCCCTCTTCTCTATTTATAGAGAAATGATTTGGCTAAAGTACCATTAGGTATTAGCTCAATCATGCACTTTAACTCTGATTTTAATTAGTCGACCGTAGTCCAAACGGAGACTAATTCCAAATTTTACAAAACTTTACCCAAAAATTCAATAAAATATAAAACGAATAAAAATATAATTTTTATTCGCATCCGACTTATATTTTAGTTTTTAAATAAATCTCCAAAGATTTATTAGGTCTAAATCAGTCCCACTTAAATAAAATTACTACGTCCAAATTTAATGAAAATTGAACCGTAGCTTCTTCGAATTATTTCGCGAATAATGACACCAAAATTATTCGCTCGGGACTTATATATGATTTTATATTTAATTTAGACCAACTAATAACATTTAATTAGTTTATAACTGAAACTAATTAAAGTTAAAAGTTCAGGGATCAAAGTGGACATTTTTCCAACTTGGCGCCCACTTCTCCACCGCCTCATTCTTTTTATTTTCTTTTTCTTTTATTTTTTTAATATATATATTTATATATATATCTTAACTTATATCCGTCCATAACTCGTCGAGCTTTCCGAGTTTCGACATTTTAATTTCGGGGTTTTGTCCGAAATCTTAAACTCTCCATTTAGAGTGGTACATTGATATTTTAATTATCAATATATCAATTTATACGACGCTAAAGAGTATTTTCAAATTTATTATTCCCGTTCACACTCGTTTATTAAAATTTAAATTCCCGATTTAAATTTTAAACTCATATTATTACGATACTCTTTTACGGATTCGTATAAATTAAATTTACGTTTAAATTTAATTTACGTATTCCGAATCTATTAAATCACTTCCCGTGATTTAATAATCTTAAATAGTCAAACCTACTATTATCTTTTGACTATTAAATTTAGTCTTTCCGAATATTTTTCTTAATATTCGAACCCACAAAATATTATTTTTAATATTTTGATTACTCCAATTTGACCTCGTGGCATATTCTAATTACTTAAAATTACGGGGTATTACAGTTTGGAAAAGAGAATGGGCAGTCAATGTCAAGCTAGTTCAACCGTCATTGCAAATATTATAAAACATAAGTTCATTGATGTGAAGACGATTTATACACCAAATGACATTAGGCGAGACATGAAAAATGACTACAGTGTTGATATGGACTATTGGAGAGCTTGGAGATGTAGAGGAAAAGCTATTGATCTAATAAGAGGAACACCAAAAGAATCATTTGCGCAACTTCCAAGTTATTTACACATGGTAAAAACAACAAACCCCGGATCCTATGTAAAATTAGAAACTGATGAAGATTCTGCTTTTCTATATGCATTCATGGCACTCAATGCATCAATAAAAGGATGGAAACATTGCATGCCTATTGTTGTAGTGGATGGAACATTCTTAAAAGGTCCATATGGTGGAACACTACTTGCGGCTTCGACCCATGATTCAGTTGGTAAGATTTTAAATTTTTTGATTATGAAACATTCATAAATACAGTTTACAACAGTTGCAGATAAAGTAAAAAACTATTGCAAACCGTTTCATATAAGTTTTTTTTATTTTTAATAGTCTTTAATACAGTTTACAACTGTATCACCTATAGTATAAAACCGTTGCAAACCGTTTCAATTATATATTCTTTCAACATATTTATGATTATTTTGTATTTTATAAAGTTAATATATTAATTAATTTTATATTGTATACAGGAAAAATTTTCCCTCTTGCCTATGCAGTGACAGACTCTGAGAATAACAATTCATGGAATTGGTTTTTTGAAAGTATGATGGAAGTTTACGGTGTGAGAGAAGGAATGTGCATAATTTCAGACCGACATGAAAGCATAAAAAATGCAATAACAGATGTGTATGGTGAAGAAGTTAAACATGGGGTATGTATTTTCCATTTGCTTAACAATTTGAAGGTAAAATTTAGAAGAAAGCAAAAGGAAATAAAGGACATATTTCTAGCTGCTGCTAAGGCCTACACAGAAACAGAATTTAACTACCAAATTGCAGAAATGGATGCTTTGGACAGCCGAGTAAAACCATATCTTGAAGATGTGGGATATGAAAAATGGGCATTATCAAAATCAGTCCATAATAGATTCAATATCATGACATCAAACACAGCTGAATCATTGAATGCCGCCATCAACAAAGCAAGAGAGCTACCTGCCTCAATGTTATTTGAATACTTGAGAAGCTTAACTCAGAGATGGAGTTATAAAAACAGACATTTGGCAAGATGTACAATTACAACACTGATGCCTAAACATGAAGAAAGTTTGAGGGAGAGCTTCATAAACTGCATTAAACTAGAGGTTAGTTATTACCAGTTATAAACGTTGCAAACAGTTTCTAACCTTATCAAACGGATTTTATAACAATTTCTATTACAGTTTCAAACAGTGTAAATTATAATTTTTTTACTTTTCTTTGTAGGTGGAGCAAACAAGTGATGAAATATTCAAAGTTAGTAATGGTGACAAAACAAACACAGTCAATATTATGGAAAGAACTTGTACATGCAAAAGGTTTCAATTGGATATGATACCGTGCATACATGCTTTAGCTGTTTTTAATGACAGGCATCAGGATCCTTATGAATACTGCTCAAAGTATTACACAAAGAACGAAATGCTAACTGCTTATGAAGACATAGTCTATCCAATTGCAAACGAAGAATCATGGGATATTCCAATAGAAATAAAAAATCAAGTTGTTCTAACACCAAAGGGAAAGGTTAAAGCAGGTAGACCAAGAAAACAAAGGATCAAAGGACCAAATGAAAAGTCAAACAAAAACAGATGTGGAAGATGTGAAAAATATGGTCATAATAAGAAGACATGTAGAAATCCTCCAAAAAATTGATACAATTCTTGTTTGTATTTTTTAATATTTTTGAACAGTTTTAAATAATTTTTTTCTTATTGAATTCATTGTAAGACAATTTACATAATAGCATTGAAAAAAGTTACAATCCGTCTCTTTATATAAAATAATTTTTAGATCAGTTGCAAACTGTATATAACAGTATATAAAACAATTTCAAATCATTTCAAAAACATATAAGACTTTATGGAACAAATCAAAATGAAAAATCTTTATAAACTATTATATACAGTTTGCAATAGTATATAAGTCAGTTTAAAATGAAATATAAATGTTTATATAACAGTTGCATACGGTTTACAAAAAACAACTTCCACTAGAATAGTCAAATGTAATAACAGATAGAAAGATACAAAGTCAAACAATACAAAAATATGAAAATTACATATTGTCATATAAAACTAAAAACAATAGTTCAACAAACAAAACAATAGCAACCAGAGTATTCTAAAATGAACTACTCAGACACATAACCACTAAAATTCTTCCACAAACCATACATGTATAAATTTGTAGCATATCTTCTCCGGTAAATATCAATATTTTCAATCTTCACAAAATCAGCACTAATATCTCGTCCTTCGATAAGATATTCAGCAAAAGTTGTGATGAAAACTCCACAATCTCTAAAAAATGAAAAAATAAAAAAAAATAAGAAAACATAATTGTTAAATAATGAAAATGAAAACAGTTAAGAAACATACCCTTTACTTTGTTGAGGCATGTTCACAACAAGAGCAACACGAAAAGGTTCAGTACGCCCCTTACCGACATAAGCTTCAGAATTAAAATCAATATCATTCCGTTCATAAAATCCAACCTCGTCTAGGAAAAAAGGCAAAACTGTTGCATAACCGCGCACCACTGACATAGCAATACAATTGTAGAAATCAGAGGATAAAAAATTGTAGACGTAGAAGCAACGGTGGTCAAAGTCCATTCTCGCCAGAATAAAATGATCTTGCTCCTTTCCATCAACCTTTAAATGAATAGCAAAAATAACGTTCTTCTTATCACACCAAGCGATTGGATAATATCCTTCCTCTCCTAGAATTATATTAAACATAGTGTCATGGTACATCCAATCCCCTATTTCCTTGCCCTCCAACAAAGATTTATATGTTGCTTGAACAAATGCGTCAAAGGCGATGCCAAGGACAGTATAGCCATTCCGTAATATAGAACATTTCTTCCGCAAATATCCAAAGAGAATATCAATATGCTATGAAAAAAACAAACAGAAAATTAATAGCATAAAAAATGTCTAAAATAGTTATAACAGTTTATAAGATAATCTATTAGAGAATATAACAGTTTATAATAGTATATAAAAATAAAATACAGTTTCAAATTAATTAAAAATACTTACATCAGACTCCAAATAGCAACCACTTTCAGAGAGTTTGTAAAAGAAATCCTTCTTTGAAACGCATTCGCCACCAAGAGACATAGTTGGAACCAACTTTCTTGATTTCAATTTATACAATTCATTGCTGTAAACATAATAATAAATATTAAAAATTGTTAAATAAAATAAAATTAAAAATATAATAGTAATAATAGTAGATTACCTTTTCTTTTTTCCCTTTACGTTCTTAGTCGGCAAATCAACGATGTCAATCTCTACCCAATTGTAAAACTCCGCCTCCCAATCAAGATTATGCTTCTCTCCAACATTTTCAACAGTTAGTGGACAATGATCTCTAAATACATTGCCCATATTCTTAATTTTTTCAGGTGTATCAAAACATTTGAATGGAGATTTCAGCACACTTGAAGGATTAACCTTTCTCTTGCGTTGATATTTTGTAACCTGCAAAATTTAAACAAAATAATAAGTTAATAAAATAAATATTGGCATATTCAAAGAAAAAGTTAAAGAACATACCTTTGTAGGTACATATGTTGCTGTATCAACTAAATTTTGTAATTCAGCTGCAGTTACAATAGCATCAATGTACTTTCCATCAAGATTTTCCAAAAAAGAAGATGTAGCGGGAAGAGGTTTTTCCGACGCATTATCGCCCTTAGAATAGAACAAACAAAATAAAATAGTTTATAAGAGTATATAACAGTAGATATAATAAATTATAACTGTTTAAAAAAAGTTAAGAATAACTATTGTACCTCTAGAACATTCACTTTTTCTATAGCCACATCAACAGTACTCTCATTAACAACACCAAGAGAATCAGTTTGAACATTCTCTTTTTCTAGAGCCTCATCAATAGTACTCTCATTTTCAACACCGATAACATCAGTTTGATCATTAACTTTTTCTAGAACAACAGCAACCGTACTCTCATTTACATCACCAACACCTTCACTTTGATCATTAATCTTGCATAAATCAAAAATAAAAATAAAAAAGTTTAAAACATTTTTTTAAAACAATAATAAAATGCACCGACAAGGTATATAAATTCTTACCATCTCATGAGTAATAGAATCAATTTGTTTCTCGTAAGTACTAGGGAAATTAAGATCACTAGCATCATGAGTAGTTTCATCATTGTCATGCTAAAAACAAAAAAAGAAATAGTTTAAAACAGTTTATATAAATGAATACAAATGCGAATACAACAGTTTATAAAAGTATTAAATATAAAATTTACCTTCTCATTGCTCATATCAGCTAAACCATCACGAGAGTTCTTCTCGATTTTTACATCATCTTGAATATCAGCTTCCTTATTAAATTCAGTAACTTCAACATGCTCTTTTGTATCATTTTTCTTTAAAAAATAAATAAATAAATGAAAAAAAAATCAGTAAAAAAATCAATATTCATAAAAAAATAAAATGAAAATATAACTAAAAGTATAAAATATACCTTTTTCAACACAAAATCGTATCATCATCAGATTCAGTCTTCTCATCATCCTCCGTTTGAAACTTTAAATTTTCAATTAAATCAACTCTTTTCTCAAGCGATGAAATATCTTTCTTTAAAACTTCAAATTTACTGTCCACATACGCCTTCAAATCGCGAACAATATCAGCTTTAAAGTCCTTAAAAAACTTTGAACATAATGACTGCACAAGATTATGAACAGGAACACCACCACCCCCATCGACATTCTCCTCACCAATAACATTTTCGGCAGCAACTGAGTCGTTAAAACCTAATTCATTCTCATCAGGTTGAGGACCTAACCCACCAAAATCTAAACCCGATACTTCATCTTCAGTAGCTTCTATGTTCTTCATTGAAACCTAAAATAACAAACAACCAATTATAAAAAATAGAAGTTTAAATCAGATAAATACAAAATGAAACAGTTTACAACCCTTTGCAACTATTACTGCAACCCTTTGCAACTGTTATTGCAACTACTAATTAAAAGCTTTATAAAGTATACAAAGACCACATATATTTAAAATAAAATGAATATGATATCAGAATAATTACCTTCATCATGCTATCTTTGAAAAGTTTGTAGTCCACATCCTTTAAGTCCGATACGTCATTTGGTTTCCAACGTAGCATACGAGGAGACGCTTCAGATTTGGCTAACTTGACAAGAAAGTCGGGTACACGAACCAAGCACTCATAAAACCATATCTGAATAATATACGGAAATCCGCTTAATCTGTAAAAATAACCGTTGTTTTGGTAATCCTCTGAACTCACACCAACTAGCTTATGCTTTAAAGCACCTACTGTTTTTTCAAAGATATATCTGCCCCAAGGAAATTCATCAAATCTCTCACAGTCAATCAAATGTACAAGCTTCATCTCAACTCTAGTTTCAGAATGAGTAGATAATAGAAGACACTGAATCAAATATATCTTAGCAAACTTCACAGCGTCCTCATTATCATTTTCCCAACAACGAGACATAAAATTTTTCTCAATAACTTTTCTACTAACCTTAGATTCATCTTTGAAATATTTATCACAAAAACTACTAGAATGGCAGAATTCAGAATAATCAGATTCATCCCTGAAACAACGCAATCCAGTAAGAATAACAAACTCATACATACTAAATCTCATTTTCCTACTACAAATATCAAACCACAACTCTTTATCATCTGAAAAATAAACCTCCCTTAACATCAAAGAATGTATCAACTGATGTTGCATAAGAGCGCTATCAAAATCAAAAAAAATACCAAAGCAACTATCCTTAAGCTTGACAAACTGATCCTTCGATAGAATTCTCCTAATATTTGCACAAACAGAAAATGAATATGGAACATTGACTTTTCCAAAAAAGTGCTTCCTTGGATCAACCACAAAGTCAAAATTCTGAAAATTAACAACAAAGCATAATTAAAAAACAATATACATTATAATAAATAACAATACATAAATAGCAATTATATCATTTAAGGTTGATAAAACAGTTTCAATTACAAATTAAAACAGTTTCAAACAGTTGCTAAATCAGATTAATACAGTTGCAAACAGTTTCAAATAATTGCTGATACATGTTATCCTGTTTTTAGGACAATTTCAAACAGTTGCTAAATCAGATTAATACAGTTGCAAACAGTTTCATATAGTTGCAAACATATTCATATAATATCAAACAGTTTTAAAATCACCTAATTATAATTTAAAACCATAATATCAACATAGAAAAATAAGAAATATCATAATAAAAACAGTTAGTTACCTTATTATTACTTGAAGGAACATCTTTATGAGCAAATAAGCGTCTTCGATTTGGTCTTCTATGACGAACATTTTTTTCAGTATCTGAATAAGGTTCATTATCAGATTCTTCAGAAACAACCTTAACATTCTTCTTACCAGTAACATTCTTAACCTTCTTCACTGAAGCAGAAGCAGATTGAACATTAATTTTCTGTTTTTTCTTTACAGGAGACTTAACACCAGCTTTCTTACAAGGAGATTTCAGAGTTCGTTTTTGTTTTTCCTTGCTAACAGGCTTAACAACAGGAGTTTGAGGCTTCTTCGCATGAGCCGCAATCTCATTTAAGCTCTTATCAATATCATCATCAGACCTTGTATTAACCATTTTTCAAAATCTAATAATAAAAAACAGAATAGAAAACATGCAAACTCCAATTAGAAAAATCAGAAAATACCTAGAATTAAGAACATAATACATAAAACAATATAAAATCAAAATCAAAAACAAGAATACATGAAACCGAAATAGAATACACAACATGCAAACAAAAATAGAAAAAATAAGAAAATACCTAGAATTAATGGCAGTAGCAATGGATGATTGAAATAACGAGCACTTTATAGGAACGATCGCAGAAAACCGTCAAGGAATGGATAGGGAAGAAGAAACCGTCACGGAGTGGGAGAAAGCAACTGTGAGAGAGTGGGAGAAAGGAAACCGTCGCGAATATTTTCAAATTGGAGAAGAAACCGCAAGAGAGAGAAAGAAATCAGAAAAGGAAAGAGAGAAAAAAGAGGGAAAGAGAGAAAGTGTGCCAAATATTTCAAATTGGAGTATTTTCACAAATAAAAAAAAGCCTTAATTGAGGTAGGCACAAAAACAATACAGAATAGGGGTAAAAACATAAAGATTCAAAATTGAGGTATTTCAAACAAATAAATATATAAAGGGAGTATTTTGTGCAAATTCCTCTAATTAAAAATTAAATGGAACGACAACGTTTCTTTTTAACCTAAAAACAAGTCAGCTTTTTTTTCCCTTCCTTCTTCTTTCTTCCTCTAACAAGTAGCCGCAGCCATGGCTGAAAAAGTAAGGAGCCTGAAATTTCACCACGCGACGCCTTCTTCCCTTCAAGCCTCTGATCTTCAAATTTCTGACGGCAGCCCGGGCTTAAACCTACCCTAGCCTTAACATAGTTCCGCATCTGCTACCGATAAATTATAACTTAAATGATATCAATACTAAATATATAATAAAAAAACACTAATTGATTTCTTACTATAAGATGTAAATATTTATTTGTTAAATATTGAATTATTAATTTATTAGCTAATCTGTAACAAGATTTACGTCTTCTCCATAGTTCAATAGCTTGTGTAATAACGATACAATCTTCTGCATAGTCAATTTATGTTGTATTCCTCATGAATTCTAATTTTTTTCCCTTTTCAATTTAAATGGAGATTCGAATTTTTTATAAAAGATACAGACTGCCTCTTGTGGTCGGGGTCTAAGAATATTTAGGCTTCTATGGTTGATTGCATCTCATTTTAACTCATATAGTTAATGATCAGACCATTAACTCTGTTAAAATTCTAATTTTTGAAAATAAAAAATATAGATAAACTCTTGTGGCCAAAAGATTTACATCTAACCCTTTATAGTATGAAACAAGCACAACTTTCTTTATTAGAATAAAAAAACTATTTTGCTTATCATAAAATGAATATAAGTTAATGATTATTATTTTTAATTTATTTTATTATTAAAAATTATTTATATTTATTTAATATATTTGTTATTTATAAAATTAAAAAGCTTATTACAATTATTTAGCATAATTTTTTGTTAATTATATTAAGCATAAAATTTATTATGATTACTTAATATAATTTATTATTTAAATATACCATGTTAAAAATTTATTATTATATTCTTTTTAAATTTTTGTTTAATTACACTAAGTCATTATAATAAATTTTATATGTGTAGTAAATAAAAAATCAAACTGAGTAATTATAATGAATTTTAAATTTAGTACAATTAAAGATTTAAAATAGTATAATTTTTATTTAATTACATTGATAAATTTTTTACTTAGTATAATTAAATTATAATTTCTATTAAGTAATTAAAAATACTTTTTTACTTAGTATAATTAAATAATAATTTTTTGAGTAGTTACAATTAATTTTTTACTTAATTTAATTAAATAAAAAATATGCTAAATAATTATAATAAATATTATTTTTTTGTAAATAAAAAATTATACTAAGTAATTATATGTAATTTTTTATCAATAAAATAAACTAAAAATAATTCAAACAAATAAAATTCAACATAAAATTTATGAACATAATTATTGTTTTGACTATTAATAATACATAAAAATTTATAAATCTCTAAAAAAACAGCTATTAATCAATTAAACTGAAAAAAGAAACAATTATTAATTTAAAATAATTTTATAATAATCATAGTCAATTAAAACAATTATTTTGTTTTTTAAAAAAATTACTCATTTTAAACTATAAATAGTTAAATGTTCTGATATTTAAACAAGAGGATTTATCTGTACTTTTCATTTTAAGCAAACAATTTTTTTTAATAAAGTTAACAGTGGGATTTTTTTTGTATTTTTTTTTATGATCATAGGGTCTAAGTGAGATTCAATCCACTGGACTAGAGGAGTCTAAATATTTTGAGCTCATATGAGGGTTAATCAATACTTTTTTGTCTTGAACTTTTTTCCTTATAAAGCAAATGTGGAAAGTAAAATAATCCTTAAAGTTACTTAGTCTTGTCAAAAATGAAAAAACAATTAAGAAATTCTCAAAACTAAAAATACAAAAAATGGCAATAATCATTAAATAAATTGAAAATTTTGTGTGTGATTAAAAGTGTGTGGGCGTGAGAGTAGTGATGGTAACTATCAATTGGTTCGATAAAAATTGAGGCGTGCCTATATATGCTTAAATTCTTGAGCATTGTCTCAACTTGTATTGGGTTATGAGGTGTAGCAATAAGAATGTGGTGAACCATTTTTAGGTTTGCCATGTATTTGTATTACTTATCACGTTTTTTTTTATATATATATAGCATAAGATTGTATTCATATTGATATATTTAAATTTTCATATGCCCTTCCCACAATGATCATGTATTCAAAAAATTTAATCAAAAGAGTAAACTGTAAGAAAAAAATTCTAAACAATAAATTCTTTATACCAACTAACGTGAAGTTCAAAATCAAAACTTACACTCAACATCAGAGTGCAATTAAAAAGAGGCTGAAATCGATGTGCTGACCGGATGGCTAGTCTGGGTTTTTCTCAAGATATAGGGTTAATCATTTATGAAGGAATGCATGTCGGTATTTCTGATCTTATCAGGGATGATAATGTTGGTGTTTCGTTTCCTAGAATGTGTAGATCTTAGTCTCGTTGGCCTTGGCCTCTCTTTGTAACAAAAAAAAAGAGGCTGAAAGGTGGATGTTTTTTTTAGTGATTAAACTTACATTTAATGAGATCTGTATTAATTATTAATAAAGCCACATAGAAAATATGGTGGTCAATTGACCACCTTTAAAAATTGAAAATTATATTTATTTATAAATTAATAATTAACTTATACAAATTATTTATGTTAAGGTACCGTTTGAATTGAAAATCTTTAAATTAGATGAATTTTAATAGGGTGGGGATTTTTGCACTCCACTATTTTATAATAGCACTCCACTTTCATTTTTATTTATTATATATGACAACTTTGCCCTCTGTTAAAAGTCATTTAATTTTTCACCATTTAATGCTCTATAATTTATCCTTTTAAGCAGTTTATAATTTTGTGCAGATAATTTTTTGTGCATATAATTTTTTTTCTTTTTTTTCCTTTTAATCTTATCTACTTATTTATCAAAAAATATATTATTTTAAAATGACAATTCAGTAAAACTGATTTTGTAAAAGTATTAATTATTTCTTCTAGCTCAATGATTCAAAAAAATCCAAACACGTTATTTTTATCAATTGTAACCAATTTTTTTATCGATTAAAGTTTGATTTTAAAACTTTTTATTTAATTATAGCAAAGTTTTCTCGTTGAATAAATGAATTAAAATTTTGCTCACTTGGTACTAATTTAATGGTATCCAATTAAAAGAAAATTCACTCAATTGAATAAAAAGAAAAACGCGAAAAAATAAAATTGTTTAATGATTTTTATATGAATAAAATTTAACGTTGTTGATTCAATTGAGAGGATTTGAGTTTTGACAGTAATTGATTTTTTTTTAAAAATTATACTATAATTGAAAAAAATTTAAAAATTAATTAGAATTAATAAAAATGTCAATATTTGGATTTTTTTAGGTCATGTGTTCTCTTTTAGGGTGTATCATATTATAATTCTATTAATTTATTCAAACATTGTAAAAAAAATTGAAATTGAAATTAATTTATTTTATTGTATTTAATTTTGAAATAATATAACTGTAATTTTTATTTTGAAATAAATGTATCAATAACAAAGCATCCTATAAAATTAAGACGTTTTGGATAAGAAGAAAAAAATAAGAGTAAAGTTAGGATAATGGCTAGGTAAATATATAATTGTGAAAACTTATAGAAATAAACATTTTTAATGAGGGATAATAAAGTCCTTTAACATGAAAGTGGAGTGCTATTATAAAATAGTGGAGTGCAAAAATCTCCACCCATTTTAATAAATTTAAAGATTTAAAATCCATGAAAAATAGAATTGCCAAATTTATAAATTGCCATGTTTGGATTAAATATAAATGGAAAATAAAATTGCCATAGAAGGTTATATTTTTTTTTTCAAAAGATGGTAATTTCATTAAGAAAAAAACGACTACAAGAGTCTGGATTCTAGCCACATTATTTGTGCTAGATAGTTACATCGGAACAAATCGTCACTAAGAGACTTCTCGGCTAAAGAATGAGCCAACCGGTTTTTGTCACGCTTAATAAAACTAAAAGAAACTAAGGGTAGCGATTGACACAAGATGCGGCAGTCATGCCAAATAACGTTGCATGCCGTGTCTGTTTTTGCTCCTTTTGTCATGGCCCTTTATTATGCCTTTGGCGTCCCCTTCAAAAATGACTTCGGAGGGCCTTAAGCTACTGGCCAGCCGACAGCTTCTCGTAATGCCATCGCCTCGAGCACTGCCGGAGACGAAACATGACTGTACTTCTGAGCTGCTGAGGCAACTGGCTTTCCTACATGATTCCTGGCCACACACGCACCCACTCCAGCCCCTAAATTCTTGTGTGTTTGGTTTTTGGAGGCAGAAACTTAATTTTATATGATTACTTTATATTTTGTATATTTTATCTATTTACTATCAGATGTAACTAAGTATAATGTATTTAATAATAAATAAATAAAAGTTTCATACATAGTTTAACTCCTGAACTTGTACCCTTTTACCCATTTAACCTCTAAACTTAACGGTTGATCTATCAAACTTCTAAACTTTTTAAATAATCCTTTTTAACCCCTGAATTTGATAATTTGTAAACGTTTAACCCATGCTCGTCCACCTGGCTTGGGCGCGTGTGTTCAAACAAAAATTGGCGCGTCCTGGCAGAAAAGCAAAATTTAGGTGGCCAATATAAAAATGGCTTAATACGTCGTTTGACTCTTGAACTTATACTAATTTATCTACTTGACACCTAAATTTTTTGTTCCACCCATCAGACCTCTAAACTTATTAAATTATCCTTCTTAATCCCTAAAATTGAATGTTTTAAATTTATTTAAATTTATATTTTATTTTTAATATATATTTAATTTAATAAATGATTATTAATAAAATAATTATTCATTTTCGTACTTTATATACTATTTTTTTAATACATATCGTTTATTTTGAATTTAGTTTATATACGTTATCAGTTCTAATAAAATTTTAATGAAAAATAGTTATACCTTATATAGTAATTATTTTCATTTAATTTAATATTTATTTTAGTTTATTTAATTTTTAAATTAATTTTAATTATTATTTTCTTATCTTATATAATATTTATTTAACAAGTCTCACCCGACCATACAAATCTCATCTCGTCCATTGCAAAATAAATTAAAATTAAAATTAAATTAAATTAAATAATTATTAGAATAAATTATAAGTATTTTTATTGGAATTTTATTAGAATTAATAATATATACAAAATAAACGGTATCATTTAAACAAGTAGTATATAAAGTATGGAAAAATAATATTTTTTTTATTATTAATTATTAATTGAACTAAATATATATTAAAAATAAAATAAAAAATAAAATAAATTTAAAACTCTCAAGTTCATGGGTTAAGAATGATAATTTATTAAGTTTAGAGGTGTGATGGGTTACATAAAATATTTACGGGTCAAATAGATAAATTAGTATAAATTCGGAGATCAAATAGTGCATTAAGCGTTATATATTTGGTGATGTGGCAAACGAGCTGGCAGCCTGGTTAAAGGTCTTTTGTCGCGTCAGCGTGTTTGAGACTCAATCTCCGTTTCAGGGGTTAATAGGAATTATCTAACGAGTTCAGAAGTTCGATGGGTTATACGTTAAGTTTAAAGATTAGATGAGTCAAAGGATACAAATTCAGGGGTTAAACTATATATTAAGCCAATAAATAAATATCTATTTTATGAAGAAAAAAACAATAGTAACCATGGTAAAATACTAGTAGGACATTGATATGGAGCAAAGAGAAGCAGGCAAATAATCGTGTGATAATGCATCACAAAACAAAGCAGTACACGCGTGCACTTCAACAGTAGATCACGTACTTCGGGGCCATCCGTGTAATAGTGGACGTAGAATAATTTTTCAAAAATAATTTTCACATGCCAACTTCTTCACACTGAATAATTGCCAAAGGTACAAAAAAACCCGTAAACTTTTCCAAAAAATACAAAACAGCCTTTTAACTTATTTTTGGTACAAATCAACCCTCAAATTTTTAAAATTGAACAAAAGAGCCCTTCCATCCAAAATTTCAATAAACTGATGACATGGCAAATAGAGAAAAGTTCAAAAACAGCCTTGATGTTTAAAATACTTACCAACTTTATATTTATAATTTTTTAACCATTTTCATCCTATTTTTCATTTAAATATCTATAATTAAATAAATTTAAAATCAAATTAATTTATTAGACATAATTTAAAATCACAATTAATTTAATTAAAATTTAATGAATTTATTTAATTAATTCTCATTTTTATCTTAATTTTTTTATTCCAAAATAAAATTTTCGTCCCAAAAATTTTAGACTCCACAATTTGTCAGTTCCATCGCCCTCTCGTACTCCGACCACTACTCCACAATTTTTTTACTCCGACCACCACGAAGCGCAGATGCGTCTTCTCCATGTTTGGAGAAGACGGATCTGCAGCAGTAGGTCGTCTTTTCCAAGCATGGAGAAGACAAATCTGCTTAGCTGTCTTCTCCATGCTTAAAGAAGACGCACATATCGTCTTCTCAAGCATGGAGAAGACAAATCTGCTTAGCTGTCTTCTCCATGCTTAAAGAAGACGCACATATCGTCTTCTCAAGCATGGAGAAGACGGGCTGTGTTTCTCCATGCTCGTCTTCTCCAAGAATGGAGAAGACGAGCAGTTCCGTCTTCTCTGAGCATGGAGAAGACTGATCAGTATCATGGTGGTCGGAGTGAAGAATCGTGGGGCGATGGTCGGAGTGTGCGAGGATGGTAGCGGGAGTAAAGAATTCCGGAATCTAAAATTTTTGGACGATTTTTATTCCGGAATAATAAATCTCGAGATAAGAATGAGAATTAATCATTTTTTTTCAAAATTTTAGAATTTATTAAACAAATTTAATTAATTTTAATTAAATTAAATAAATAAATATGATTTTATAATTATATATATAATATCAAATAATTTTGATGTCTAAATGAAGAAGAGGGTGAAATGTGCTAAAAAAATTATATGTATAAAATCGATAAGTTTTTTAAACATTAAGGATATTTTTGAATTTTTTTCTTAAGTGTCACGTCATCTATTAACTGATATTTTGTACGGAAAAGCTTTTTTGTTCAAAAATAAATTAAAGGATCGATTTATACCCAAAAAAATTAAAGAGCTGTCTTGTACTTTTTGAAAAACTATTTAGAATTTTTTTATACCTTCAGCCTTGAATAATTATAGAAACAACTATTAGAAAAATATCAATATTTCATATAATAGGTAAATTAAACATTATATTAAATTTCCATATTAAATGAATATCAGTTTCTTAAAAAAATTCAAAACAAATACACGATTTTTGATAGTGTTAAATAAACAAACAAATAAAACAAATTTTGATTATCAAAAATATAATATTAGACAATTATCAAAATTTTAATTATTTTTATAAATTAGTCTAATATTTATATTTTAAAATATATAAAATCATTCATTTAATTTAAAAATTGATATATTTAATTTAAAAAATTTAAAATAATTAATTTTATAAAAATTACAATAAATTTACTTTTAACATAATAATATTTGAAAATAAATATTATTTTAATGGTTTTTATATAGAATCAATCCACAAAGTTATTAAAATTTTCTGATTCTTACTATCATTTATTAATTTCAATTTGATTTCTTATTAGTAATTATTTTATTTTCACTGTTAATATAAAAATAACTATTTGCATATGTACTAACTTTATTTTTTTATATTAACAATAATTAAATAAATATGTCAATGATTTATATGGAATAAATTTCAATAAATAATGCATGTGGGCTTATAATAGTGGTGAAAATTATGTAAAAGTATTAAATTTTATAGTTTTCCTAAATAAAAAGCTACTAGTTTATAAAATTTGTACAATTTACAATTTTTAAAAATTAAGAATAGATAATATTTTTTTACTAAAAATGTAGTTTTATTTTTAAATAATTCATTAGATGAAAATTATAAAATTTTAGGTACTCGTTAAAAATTGAGGGAATTTCCTACACTATTTTCTATTTTATTTACATTTTTACTTTTTTTTTGTCTTTACTTTTCTAACTTTTTTTTTTACGAAAGGTACCTTTTTTTTAATTTCACAAATACTTTTTTTTTACTTTTTAATGATTTATTCTCTTTTTTATGAAATTTTTTCTGGTATTTTTTTTATCTTTTTATCGTATTTTTTAGTGTAATTATGATATATTATAGTGTATTTATTGTGTTTTTAGTGTAATTATGGTATTTTTATAGTGTAACAATAGTGTATTTATGATTTTTTTAGTGTTTTTATGGTATATACCATAAAAACACTGCAAATAAACCATAAACACTGCAAATACACTATACCTATACTAAAAACCGGCAGAAATACACCATAAAAATATAAAATATACCGAAAAAACCCAAAAATGCACTATATATTCACCAAAAATACACTATAACGTAAATACATTATAAAAACACGGCAAATACACCATAAATCAATTTATTATTTACAAAATTAGTAGCTTTAAACTAAATAAACAAATCTATGAATAAGATAAATTCAAAATAATTATATAAATAATAGAACAATTTTATAAAAATAAATTATAGATTTACAATAATTTATTTACATAATGTTTAAACCATCAAAAAATTTAAAAAAGTATAAAAAATCTAAAAACGATGTCGAAAAATCCATAGCGCGAACGAACAGCCGAATGGAAAAACGTGAACGGAAGAGACAAATAAAAAAACTACCGGAAGAGACGAAAAACTCATCAAAAGTAGACGAATGAAAACACGAACGGAAAAGTGAACTGAAGAGACCTATAGAAAAGTAATCGGAAGAGACGAACATAAAAACAAACGGAAAATAAGAAAAAAAGAAAAGAGAATTTTGAAAAAAAGAAAGAAAGAAAAGAGAGTGACCATATTTGTTATTAGTGTAGAATATAAAATTATAAAAATATGGACAAATTTATTGTGAATACGTTTCAAAATAAGCTATTTTGAAAATAATTCCTTAAAAATTCAGTGTAATAATATACAGATAATTGATGAATCTATAAAGAAAATTGAAGTTTGACTGTAGAGTTCATTGTTAGAAGTTTTGAGACTAAATTTATTTTTTATTTTCTTTATTTGCTTAACACTGTTATGAACAAATGGTTTGATTGAAACTTTTAAAATTAGTATTTTTTTTTTGTTCCAAAATTTATTGTAATATTTGAAATGCCTGTTATATAATAGGGTGGGATTTTTTTAATAATTTTTCCATATTTCCATATTTTTATTATTTTATTATTCAATACTAATAAATTTTAATAAAAAGATCTTTGTAATTATTAAATATTAAATTAGTAGAAAGTACTCCTTCTATTTTTATTTTATTGTCCATTTGTCTTAAATTATGGGAGTAAATACTCATATAACTCTACTATATAATAAATACTTATATAAATTGAGTCATAAAATCATTTATTAGGAGAGGGATAAATTTGGAAGATAATAACTAATGTTATCTTAAATTCTTAAAAAAGACTATTATTAATAAAAAAATACATTTATTTAAAGTGACAACTAAAATAAAATGGAAGGAGTATATAAAATACACATAACCTTCATTTGTGTATAAATAAAAAAAATCTTTTAAACATCTCTCCTATTTGTTATTATTAATAATTAAAGAGCAAAATAATCCGAAATAGGATGGTACGGACGATAATTTATGAATCATCATGTGCATGCAGGCGTACTCATTTTAAATGAGTCATTTATGATCGAATGCTGCTTCTCTATAGCTGAGAGAGAATCAGATATTCCCAACGGTCGAAATGATCTTGATCATTCAACCGCTGGGACCAGCAATAGCGTATCCAGCTTTGCCACGTCATCAAGTCTTTATGGTACCATCACAACTTTCCAAATATGTATATCTGCGTCATTTGATTCTCTTACTAATCCCGTGGTCCCACCAACCCTTACTTCTCAAAATTATTATTCATTCTAATTTTAATTTACCATGTTTTCGGATCTCTTTTATATACTATACTTACTCCTTGAAGGAGTAATAAAATTGACAAGATGCCTAACTGGGCCCCTTGAAGGATAAATAAAAGGAAAATTAGTATTTACCTATAATAAGAAAATGAACAAAGGTTCAATTCATCCCTCAATTTGACACAAAATATTAAAAAAATTATTTTGAAATTTTTTGGTCAAACTACCCGCAACTTGCGTTTTCGTATTGAAAACACTCAAAGAGAATGGGAATATCACCCCTCTAAATTATGTAAACCAGATCAATTTATCCCTCCATTTTTACCGAAAACCGCTTTAATTTGACCGCCGACCGCCGCACTCATCGTATCTACTGCCGGAAAAAAATCGGCAGCCATCACTCCTTGCCAGAATTTTTTCCGGCACAAATTGCGAGAAGAACAGGTGATGCAGATTTATTCTTCAAAAGAACATATCTGTCGGGGAGTGGGGGGAATTTTTTTCCGGCAACGGTCCTCGCCAGAGGAGCTGAGGAGTAGTTGCTCTTCCTCAAAAACTAAAAAAAAATATTATTATTTTTTCAAATATTTTAGGTATTAATTTGTAATTTTTTAAAATAACAGGGACTATTTTAAATCATTAATCATGAAAGTGTGTATCAAAAGCGGGTTGAGAGTGGGAAAAAATGTGAGAGGGGTTGATTTGATGCACTTTGACATAGTTGCAGGTTTGTTCGACCCAAAACACTTCGAAATTACTCATTGGATATTTCGTGCCAAGTTGAGGGGGTGAATTGACCGTTTGTTCAAAAGAAAATAATAGGATTTATAGTTTTGACATGGAAAAATTACACAAACTACATCACAAATTTTCTGTTTTTAAGTTTTTATTCTCCACGTGTTTTTATTTAGAATTTTACTCCTATTATATAAAATTATTTTTTCAGTTGTCACTTTCACTCACAACAATATGTTTTTTCTGTTTTCCCTCTCTAAAAACTTCTCCTTCGGCTCGTCTTTAAGCTTGCGATTTGAAAAACAATCAACTTCGTTTTTTATAAATTCTTTTATCGCGAGCTGAATTATTCAATTACAGATTTCACAAACGGCTAGATCTTCATCAAAAATCGTTTTTTTTTTCAAAACTACAGAGATACTTCAAAAATATTAACTCCTTTTCCTATTTTTCATAATAATATTCTAATAATGTGATGATAACTGTAAAAAATTAAATTAAGTTGTTATATATCATGACAATATATGTTTTAAAACTAGTGTCATGGAAATTTCCGATTGTTCTATGATAATGTAATAATAATGTGAGGATAATTGTAAGCAATTTAGAATAAAATGTTATCATAGCATCATATGTTTTAAAACTAGTGTCATAGAAGTTCTTGATTGTCATAGGATAATGTAATGATACTGTGATGATAACTGTAACAAATTTAGAATAAGATGTTATCATAGCAGTATATGTTTTAAAACTAGTGTCATAGAAGTTTTTTGATTGTCCTACGATAATATAATGATAATGTGATGATAATTGTAAGAAATTTAGAATAAGTTGTTATCATTGTCGTATATGTTTTAAAACTAGTGTCATAGAATTTTTTGATTATCCTATGATAATATAATGATATTGTGATAATAACTGTAAGAAATTTAGATTAAACTGTTAGCATATTAGTATATGTTTTTAAAACTAGTGTCATATAAGTTTCTGATTGTCATATAATATTGTAATGATACTGTGATGATAACTGTAAGAAATTGAGATTAAACATTCATCATAAAAGTATATGTTTTAAAACTAGTGTCATAGAAGTTTTTGATTGTCCTATGATAATGTAAGGCAAAAATACTGAAAACTCCCCCACCTTTGAATTTTTTTTCAATTCCACTACCAACAGGAGAATTTTCAACTGCATCCTATTCAAGATTTTCAGTTTTCGTCTGTACCCCAAAATAAAAAAATTGATAATTTAATTAATTTAAGGATAAAATTATTAAAACCAACTAAAAAGAGGAACTGTTGTATCATTATTTTTTCCATTTAAAAAAATACAAATAAGTTCTCCATCTTTAAAAATGTTCAAACAAATCCTAATAATTAATTAATTTTTTATATTTTTAAAAATAAATTAATTTTTTTAAAAAAATTCTTAAAAATAAAAAACAAACCACCACCGGTGGTCTGTTCTTCTACAGACCACCATCGGTGGTCTGTTAAGAAAGGAACATACCACCATTGATGGTATGTTCTTCTACAGACCATTGTGGTAGTCTTTTCTTTAGAATTTTTTAATATAATTGTTTTTTATATTTTTAATTTTTTTTCGTAAATTGATCTCGTGTTATGTGAACGTATTTCTTTTACGATTTTTTACTTTTTTTAAAAATATTATTTATTAAATTTTAATTAATAAAAAATATACAGGCCATCGAACATCGAATAATTAATAAAATTTAAATTAAAAATAATTATTATTTGTTAAATTTAAGGTTTTAATTTATTTTTTCCGGAAAAAGGATTACAGTTTTTAATTTTAAAAAATATTAATAATTAATATAAACTAAAAAAATAAAATCATGAATTGTTGATTTTATTTAGGAAGAAGGTAATTTTATAATATTAATAACATTAACATCTAATTAGTATATAGACTGAAAATGAAGGATTAATTTAAACTTTTTTCTAAATAAAAAGAGGTCGCTTAGTCAATTAGGGTATATGCAAAAACTAAAAACCTTAAATAGGGAGTAATTGAAAATTCTCTTACGTGGTGGTACAATTAAAAACAAAGTCAAAAGTGGGGGGGTTTTGAGTATTTTTGCCATAATGTAATGATATTGTGATGATAACTATAAGAAATTTAGATTAAGATGTTATTATAGCAGTATATGTTTTAAAAATATTGTCATAGAAGTTTCTGATTGTCTTATGATAATGTAATGATATTGTGATGGTAACTGTAAGAAATTAAGAATAAGTTGTTATCATAGTAGTATATGTTTTAGAACCGGTGTCATACAATTATCATAATAGTAGTATATAACTATCATAATAGTATCATACAATTATCAGATTATCGTAGAGAACTATGCTTATCCTATATTACAGTCGACCCTCTGATTATTAATATTCAATAAATTAATAATTCTAATAATTAATAGAAAATTGAGGAAACCAACTTCGTTCCACGTTGGATAATTAATAATTAATAATTCTATTATTTAATAATTAATAAAATTTAAAATATATTCTATATGTATATTAATTATTAGAGAGATTTTTTTAAAAGAATATATTGTAAAACCCCATAAAATTTTAAAATTTATTTTTGCGAGTTTCAGTAATATTTTGAGTCATTTACGTATTTGAAATTCGTTGGGTGGTTCGATTTGTGGCTTGGTTCGTGGCTCGGTTCGGTCTTTGGTTCTCTAGGTTTGTGGTACATGCGGAAAATCTCAGGTCTCAATCGAGACCTGAAATTTTCACGTAAAGTCTCGTTCGAGACCTTCAGTCTCGAACGAGACTTCTTCAATTTGTTGTTGGTCTCGTTCGAGACCAGCATTTTGGTTCACAGGGGTCCATTTTTTCCTTCGTTTTATAACCTAACTAACTCCTATAAATCCGTAACTTTTCAATCCTAATCTATTCACCACACGGCACACTAAACCCTAGCTGCCAATTCTTGCTGATCCTTTGAGGAATCGCTGCCCTTATTTTCCTCCCAAAGTTTCCAAAATTTTTGGTAAGTTTGTTCTTATATTTTCAGATTTAGCTTTAAAGCGATACCTCCGTAATTTGGATCGTTCTCCTTCGTTTCTGAAGCAAATTCAGTTCCGCTTCGTCGCTGAGAAAGTAGACTCATTCCTCTACAACTTTGCCTTTCGAATTTTGTCAAACGGTACGTAAACGAACCCGTATTAATCGCCGCCGTTTTATCGTTTTTAAGTTATTCGTTGTTTTGATTTTCTAAAACGATACTTTTGTTTTTCAATCCGTTTCGCAGCCGTTTGGAGATCGAAATCCGTTCCGTTCATTCCCCGTGATAGTAGGCTCGCTCCTCTACGATTCTACACTTTTCTTTTGTCAAACGGTACGTAAACGCACCCGTATCAATCGCCGTCGTTTCATCGTTTTGCGGTAGCTTAAGTTTCTACTTGCTCTGTTTATTGTCATAGGCTAAGTGTTGATTCCTGGGTGTGATTCTTATTACGTTAGGCTATTATCTTACGTCCGAATCAAGTCGTTTCATCTCTGAAATTCTTCAAAACTTCATTGATTCTCAGAGGTATGTAAAGTTCCATGAATTACTGTTTTATTTTTGAATTTGTATCCGCCATTTTTGTTGTTGTTTGGATTCGCTAAGTTTGATAATTGATAATTGATTTATAAGTGTTGGCTGTTGTAAATTATAATCCACGCTTATCATTTGAATTCCATCACGGATTGGTTCCAAGTTGTTGGCGGGGTGATTAGTTCAAATGCATATAGGCTTTGTGTTTCAGAGTAGGGATTTGCAATTGTGATCTTATCATTTGTTTGATTATATTGTTGCTTTGGATTTTTTTTTGGGTTTCACGATTGAATTGCAAATTTAAGGTTATTGGGTTAGAGCTTTAGGATGGCGGGTTTTGTCCCTGGGAATGGAATTTGAAATTTGGTTGTTTAGATTGAAGAAGATGGAGAATGTGCATGATTGGTCCTCAAGATAACTTGTTTTAAACCAATTGATTCTCAAGTTAAAAAAATTTATCTTCTTTATAATTGACTTTGATTTTTAATATATGAAATTGATTTCGACTTATTAATTAGTGATTTAAATAATACTATTATTTATAATTTAAAATTTCTCCGGGCATTAATATTTTAAGTTTAAATTAAATATTAATTTTATTATGGTTATACTTAAAATTTTATATTGACTATATTAAATAAGTATTGGGATTTTATTTTATTTAAAAGTTTGTCAAATTAATTATATTATTTTTAAGGCCTAAAAATAATATTTGAATATTTAAAAATTAAATTAATAATTGTTATTAATTATTATTTAATTGTTAAATTTATATTTTTAGCCTAGAATGCCTTTGAGATTAAATTTATATTTTAGCTTTGTTTGTTATTTAATTAATTGAGATAATTGCCGGTAATATTTAATTACTTGAGTTTCAAGCTATTGAGTTCTATTTTGATATTAATTAATATTTTATTTAATATTAATTATAAACTGTGGTTTATAAACTCTGGAATATTAGTTGGGTCGGTTTGGACTTGGGTCACCGACATGTGGGTTTAGCGTGGTAGTTTTTGAAAAAACTCGGCTAACCCACTATTTGAGGAATTGATTTTATTTATCAATTAAATATTATTTTAATAATATTTTCGGATTGGATTTAAGTGAGAACTCAATAGTCTTGAATTAATTACGGCATTACAATTTATTGAGAATTGTGTTTCTCTGTGATTTATCTGGTTATTTAATTGTGCTAGTCCTACGTGGTGTCTAGTGATCTTAGAGTTAGGGGTCGTACGGATTTTAACCTATTTATTATTTTAGACCCGTCGACTGCTCGTGCTTCGGAGTCTACGCAGGGTTAACTGTTTGCCAAGATCACGTGGATAAGCAAGCAGTGAGTTTGTAGTGCTATTTACCGCTTTATTAAGTACCGCATCGTATTTTAATATTATAAATGTTTGTGAACTGTTTTTACGGATTATGGATCTGGATTGAAACGAGCTACTCGATAGGCTTGTATCGAGACTGTGTGCACCGGTAAGTACTCTGGGAAACGGCAGACTAAAGTCTTGCTTACGCTGGTATATTTATATGACGAGGATTTGTTCCCGTCCACTCTGGGTTTATCGGTATGCTATGTCATACTTACGCTGGGATCATTTCAATACTGTTTTCCATAATCATATTATATTAGTATAAAAATGTTTTGATTTAAGGGTTTTAAACTTAATAAATGTAAATAGTATTGCGAACTCATCTCAGTATATCTGACCCCGTTGTTTTCCCAAATTTTCCAGGTTTATTATTTTGAGCGAGTCTGCAGATCTCCGAATCTTTATTCCTCGGAGGTTTATTTTCTTTTTAATAAATTGTCAAACTACTTTTATTCTTAGACCGCAGTAGTAAATTAGAAGTCTATATTATTCTAGTCTGTTTGTCGGATTTGTCTGACTGGCTTTCTTTTATGCTTTGGCATTAATATTGTTTAACTCTGGTTATATTTATTTAATGGAAGTACTTATATTTAAACTGTTAGTTTAAGTTGGAGTCTCGGTTGCCCCGAGCATTGGATTTTCTGCAGGTTTATTTGATTGGTGGTTTTCCGCAAGGCTTGCTACGGGTTTTGGTACAACCATACCCATACCCTAGCGCCGGTCGCGATCCATGAAATTGGGTCGTGACAAACTTGGTATCAGAGCTTTAGTTTCGAACTAAGGCCAAATTTTTGCATGCTATGTGTTTATCGCTTTAAGGCACGTTTAGTGCTACTGTTGTGTCATAGGATCTACTGCGGAATTAGGATTCATGTCTTGTCTTTAAAACGTCATCTTTTGATTTTAAAACTTTCTGCCTACACCGATAGGATTGCGTCCAGTCAGTCATTATTTATGCTTTGATTTGATTCTTTTGATGATATCTCACTTTGGTGATTTAATTGTTTTTGATTTCTCGGGGAATCTTATGTTGGTAATTTCCTCTATGTCATACTTGGGTATGATGTTAATTGTCTTATCTTGATGATGTTGCTTTAATTTCACCTGGGTGAAATATTTTGGTTTTCATGCTTTAATGATATTGTCGACGTTAAATTGTTTTGTGAGTACTTCTGGCTTTGGCCGTGAGCTTTGATTTATAAAAAAATAATATTTTGTCAGGCTTTGACATTGTTTTAGGTTTAAATGATTTTTGACTGAAAAATCTTTTTCACGTTTTATGAATTACGTTTTTAAATTACCTTAAGGAAATTATTTTTGCCTAACTGGTGTTGTGACGCAAAAAGTCAAATGGACAGTCTGGACGTGACACCCTAAAATATTATTTTCAGTATTTTTCCAGTAAATAAAATTCATATATTTTAAAATTTTAAATTTGACTAAGGATTGCAAAGGGTTGTTCTTTTGAAATAAAATGAATTTGTCGTATTCAAAAAAAAAAAAAAAATTGAATGTTATGTCTAACTTGGTGTTTTCAAAATGACGGTTTAAAAAAAATTATTTTTAAAGGCGATATCGATTTGATAATATAACATTAATCTTGTAATTTTACCATATTTCGATTTATCTAAACTTTGGTGTTGGTCGTATGCTTGATTTACTAATTTTGATTGAAGCCAGTATTTTTGAAAGATTGTTAAAGAATTATTATTTTTCCACTTGGGCGATGAGTTGATGTTATTACTTTGGATGACGTCAAGCTACCTATGTTGAAAATATTGAGATTTATTTTCAAAAGGGGTTTCTTTACGGATTTGAAAATATGTTGCATACATTTTATAAATGGATATTATGGGTTTGACTTGAGTCACCCAAATTTGTAGTAGAGTTTGGAAGTGGTAATCACTCGGCTAACTCGATGATTTTAAATTGAGGCGTTTGGGAATAATTGTCTCTATTGTTTTATAAAAGAGGTTTCCGAAAAATGATTTTCAAAACTGTGGGGCTCGACACGAACTTGAAATCTATTTTGTAAATTTTATTTTTCGAAGTGGATTTTGATAGGTACTTTTGACCAGTATCTTTATTATTTTAATTTGAGTTGGTGTGTTGAAAATATTATTGTGTAAGTAAAATTTTCCTTAGTTACGGGTAGGAACTCATTGGCCATATAAGATGTTGCATGCTTAATTATTTTTGGAATTACATTGGTTAGCTATCTAAATGAGTAATTGGTTTACTATAAGATGCTTAAGTGTTTTTCGGATGTGTGATCAATTTTTAACCTATATTATTTATTCTGGTCTATAGTATTTGATTAAGTTATGCCGTATCAGTTCCGTCCTCGTTGGCCTCACTGTGTGGAGTATCACGTGATAGTATTTCTCGCTAGTCTTTCTTTGGCCTAACCTTGACATTGATATCGATGTGAGTTTCGAACCTTTGTTTTGACCTTGTGATTATTTAGGTGTTCTAATTGGTTAGTTGGATCGAACGTTGGACTCTGGAAATCGAAGTTATTAATTTTGTCATCAAGAAATTTGAGGAGCGATCCTCAAGAGCTGTTTGCATATTCGAATTCCGAATCTGTCATGGCCAGAGGAAGGCGATTTGAGTTACTCAGCACCGGTGGAATAATTCTACTCGTGAGTGCTTACCTCGCGCGTGGAATTTGGAGCGTTATGCATTTCTAGATCGTGTTCGTTGTGATAAATTATAGTATCAAAATCTTTCGGCTTTTGGTATTCTGGAAAAGGATGTGGAAATTGTGTTCGAGGTAGATCAGTGTAGTAATACATTGGTGTTTTCATTGGGTAGATCGGTGAAACACCAAAACTGATAGTGGAGCTGTGAAGGCGTTCGTATTGTTTGATGTCTTTGGAAAATTTTCAATTTGATTTGAGGGAGAATTCATTATTAGGTAAATTTTAGTTTCCTTGTTGATGTTGGGTTATTTCGTTAATGACGATGCAAATTGGTGAACTAGGATAATGGAGATGGGCAAATATGTCAAAATGGGCGAGTGCACGTCTTACAGAGTGTGAGGTCTAGAAAATATTTCGAGGGAAAATTGATTTCAAATGTTAAATGGTTAAAGAGAATTGAAATGTTTTTATCACATAATTGTGCCCAGACATGTCATGAACATGCATTTTGGAATGCCACGAATAGAAAACTGCATTGAGCATTGAGCATGATCACTAATTAAAAGAGAAATAAATAATTGATACATGCATTTAGAACATTCATCACGACATTAAATTATTAGGGTCGAATGCAACTCTTTGGGGATGAGAGCTGTCATCACCCTGGCGCACAATTATGTAAAATAAATTTTATCAGTGAGATTTTTCAAATGTTTTGTTTAAAACTCGCGAGTTATATTGTGAAAATAGTGTTTAAAAGGTTATTAAATTTCAAACGGTTTTGAAATTTTTATTTGGTAGGAAACTAGACAAATACTCTGTGACGACGGTAGTGATTTAAGAAAAATGGCATTGTAAGGATTTATTCTATATTGATTGGAGTATCAGCGTTTGGTAAATAGGAGCTATGGTTATAAGTTGCACTCAAGGTTTAGTTGTGGTAGGTGCGGAAAAATATTGAGTTCGGATTAAAGAGTTGTGTCAGCTTAGAGTATATGGTTTGAGGAGTTTTGTTTTGAAGAACATTGGTTATGCTCTGTGTGTGTTTTTTTTTAAAGAACTAAAAGCAATTTTGTTTTTACAGATTTAATATCTGTTTAAAAAGTTTTGATACCGAAATGAAAATTTATTGTGAATAAAGGAACTCTTATTTGTAAAATTTTAACTTTTGAGAAGCGATGCAACTTTGCCAGTTTAGATTTAAAAGCGGATTTCAAATTGTTTTAAATGGATTTTATAAAATCATAAAAATTATTGTGAAAGTAAGGTTCAGTTATGATTTCAAATTGAGAGTATTTTATCATGTTGATGCGTTTACAAACAAAATAATTTTTCAACGGGTTAATTATTTAGATAAAAGTGAAAATTTAATTTGAGGTGCTAGTGATTTCAAATTAAAGGTGGATAGCGCTAGTATATATTTGTGTTTACGTAAAATATTTTTCTGGAGAAGTTTTGTTTTAAGCATAACCAATAATCAAATTGAGTGCGATTAGATCTTAATGATCTTCAGTAGGATTCGAGGTTTTGGTGATATAGAAATAAATGTCAAGGATGAATAATATTGTTTTCAGAAGTATAAGTTATGTATTCCTTAAAAAATTGGTGTGTTTTCTTACGTCTTAGTTCTTGAAGTTGATAGTATTGTCGAGGAGATCTTAGTTGGTTGAACCGAGACGATACTAATGGCGTTAGTTTTCATCCATTATTTTGTGACGGCACATTTGATCTGAACGATATTTTGAATTGTTGTTAAGCTTTCTCATTTGAAGTAATTGATACTATGACCATTATAAGTTCATAGTGCGTAGACGCTAAGTGATGTAAGATTATTTTCCGTAGAGAGTGCTTGTAGGTTTTCGGTTTGTAGTATTGGGGTTTGGCTTAATAAGTTTTTGATTCGAATTTTAGGTTTGAGAAATCAATGTTTAATTCGTTCACACGTGGTGTTTGAGGAGCCGTTTGAAGTACCAAATTGTTGATCTTAGAGTTTTCCGCGTTTGCGTATGGTGGTCTTTCGGGTTTTCAGATCAGTTGTAAATTCGAAGTCGTAAAATTTTCAGCGTGTTTCGGTTAGATGATGTGTCGTTTTTCTTAGCTATCCTCAGTTGAAATTATGGTAAGATTACCCTTGGGTAGGAGTTTGCTTAAACTTTTGAGATTGCGGTGATGTTTTGCTTAGACTGAATTAAACAATTTTTATTTTGTTATCCGTAGAGTTGTCCCTCGGTCGTGAGTAATCTTAGATATCACAAATTGTGGTACGTATATCTCTTTCGTTCCGTCGAGGATACGTTCTTCGTATTTTGAGTTATGTGTGAGTTTTACGTATTGGTAATTGAGTTTTTATTACTGGGCTTTTTGATAAATTCGAGGACGAATTTTTAATAAGTTGGGGATAATGTAAAACCCCATAAAATTTTAAAATTTATTTTTGCGAGTTTCAGTAATATTTTGAGTCATTTACGTATTTGAAATTCGTTGGGTGGTTCGATTTGTGGCTTGGTTCGTGGCTCGGTTCGGTCTTTGGTTCTCTAGGTTTGTGGTACATGCGGAAAATCTCAGGTCTCAATCGAGACCTGAAATTTTCACGTAAAGTCTCGTTCGAGACCTTCAGTCTCGAACGAGACTTCTTCAATTTGTTGTTGGTCTCGTTCGAGACCAGCATTTTGGTTCACAGGGGTCCATTTTTTCCTTCGTTTTATAACCTAACTAACTCCTATAAATCCGTAACTTTTCAATCCTAATCTATTCACCACACGGCACACTAAACCCTAGCTGCCAATTCTTGCTGATCCTTTGAGGAATCGCTGCCCTTATTTTCCTCCCAAAGTTTCCAAAATTTTTGGTAAGTTTGTTCTTATATTTTCAGATTTAGCTTTAAAGCGATACCTCCGTAATTTGGATCGTTCTCCTTCGTTTCTGAAGCAAATTCAGTTCCGCTTCGTCGCTGAGAAAGTAGACTCATTCCTCTACAACTTTGCCTTTCGAATTTTGTCAAACGGTACGTAAACGAACCCGTATTAATCGCCGCCGTTTTATCGTTTTTAAGTTATTCGTTGTTTTGATTTTCTAAAACGATACTTTTGTTTTTCAATCCGTTTCGCAGCCGTTTGGAGATCGAAATCCGTTCCGTTCATTCCCCGTGATAGTAGGCTCGCTCCTCTACGATTCTACACTTTTCTTTTGTCAAACGGTACGTAAACGCACCCGTATCAATCGCCGTCGTTTCATCGTTTTGCGGTAGCTTAAGTTTCTACTTGCTCTGTTTATTGTCATAGGCTAAGTGTTGATTCCTGGGTGTGATTCTTATTACGTTAGGCTATTATCTTACGTCCGAATCAAGTCGTTTCATCTCTGAAATTCTTCAAAACTTCATTGATTCTCAGAGGTATGTAAAGTTCCATGAATTACTGTTTTATTTTTGAATTTGTATCCGCCATTTTTGTTGTTGTTTGGATTCGCTAAGTTTGATAATTGATAATTGATTTATAAGTGTTGGCTGTTGTAAATTATAATCCACGCTTATCATTTGAATTCCATCACGGATTGGTTCCAAGTTGTTGGCGGGGTGATTAGTTCAAATGCATATAGGCTTTGTGTTTCAGAGTAGGGATTTGCAATTGTGATCTTATCATTTGTTTGATTATATTGTTGCTTTGGATTTTTTTTTGGGTTTCACGATTGAATTGCAAATTTAAGGTTATTGGGTTAGAGCTTTAGGATGGCGGGTTTTGTCCCTGGGAATGGAATTTGAAATTTGGTTGTTTAGATTGAAGAAGATGGAGAATGTGCATGATTGGTCCTCAAGATAACTTGTTTTAAACCAATTGATTCTCAAGTTAAAAAAATTTATCTTCTTTATAATTGACTTTGATTTTTAATATATGAAATTGATTTCGACTTATTAATTAGTGATTTAAATAATACTATTATTTATAATTTAAAATTTCTCCGGGCATTAATATTTTAAGTTTAAATTAAATATTAATTTTATTATGGTTATACTTAAAATTTTATATTGACTATATTAAATAAGTATTGGGATTTTATTTTATTTAAAAGTTTGTCAAATTAATTATATTATTTTTAAGGCCTAAAAATAATATTTGAATATTTAAAAATTAAATTAATAATTGTTATTAATTATTATTTAATTGTTAAATTTATATTTTTAGCCTAGAATGCCTTTGAGATTAAATTTATATTTTAGCTTTGTTTGTTATTTAATTAATTGAGATAATTGCCGGTAATATTTAATTACTTGAGTTTCAAGCTATTGAGTTCTATTTTGATATTAATTAATATTTTATTTAATATTAATTATAAACTGTGGTTTATAAACTCTGGAATATTAGTTGGGTCGGTTTGGACTTGGGTCACCGACATGTGGGTTTAGCGTGGTAGTTTTTGAAAAAACTCGGCTAACCCACTATTTGAGGAATTGATTTTATTTATCAATTAAATATTATTTTAATAATATTTTCGGATTGGATTTAAGTGAGAACTCAATAGTCTTGAATTAATTACGGCATTACAATTTATTGAGAATTGTGTTTCTCTGTGATTTATCTGGTTATTTAATTGTGCTAGTCCTACGTGGTGTCTAGTGATCTTAGAGTTAGGGGTCGTACGGATTTTAACCTATTTATTATTTTAGACCCGTCGACTGCTCGTGCTTCGGAGTCTACGCAGGGTTAACTGTTTGCCAAGATCACGTGGATAAGCAAGCAGTGAGTTTGTAGTGCTATTTACCGCTTTATTAAGTACCGCATCGTATTTTAATATTATAAATGTTTGTGAACTGTTTTTACGGATTATGGATCTGGATTGAAACGAGCTACTCGATAGGCTTGTATCGAGACTGTGTGCACCGGTAAGTACTCTGGGAAACGGCAGACTAAAGTCTTGCTTACGCTGGTATATTTATATGACGAGGATTTGTTCCCGTCCACTCTGGGTTTATCGGTATGCTATGTCATACTTACGCTGGGATCATTTCAATACTGTTTTCCATAATCATATTATATTAGTATAAAAATGTTTTGATTTAAGGGTTTTAAACTTAATAAATGTAAATAGTATTGCGAACTCATCTCAGTATATCTGACCCCGTTGTTTTCCCAAATTTTCCAGGTTTATTATTTTGAGCGAGTCTGCAGATCTCCGAATCTTTATTCCTCGGAGGTTTATTTTCTTTTTAATAAATTGTCAAACTACTTTTATTCTTAGACCGCAGTAGTAAATTAGAAGTCTATATTATTCTAGTCTGTTTGTCGGATTTGTCTGACTGGCTTTCTTTTATGCTTTGGCATTAATATTGTTTAACTCTGGTTATATTTATTTAATGGAAGTACTTATATTTAAACTGTTAGTTTAAGTTGGAGTCTCGGTTGCCCCGAGCATTGGATTTTCTGCAGGTTTATTTGATTGGTGGTTTTCCGCAAGGCTTGCTACGGGTTTTGGTACAACCATACCCATACCCTAGCGCCGGTCGCGATCCATGAAATTGGGTCGTGACATATATATTTATATATAAATATAATAAATTATTTAATTTATATGTAGGATATAAAATTGTTGTTCAACACTTAATTTAATGAAGAGGAGGAAGATAATGAGTGTGGAACAATTTATTGATGTGCAAGATGAAAATATTGTTCATGGAATCTTATCAGATGAAGAATTACTTGCTTTGAAGGATGAGAATAAAAATGAAGAGGATGAAGATAATGACACAGAAAAATTAATAAAAAAATACAACAATTGGTGATTTATTTCGGACAATATAAACCTTGATTCGTAAGATAGAAGCTGAAATACCATCAAATTATGACTTTTTTGTTCATTTGAGAAAATTTTAAAAAAAGTTATTAGCTGAGCAAGTAAAAGAATATGAAGCAACCTTAATACAAAAAGATATTAAAAGTTACTTTACTTTATGAATACAATTTTTTTATAATTTTTTTATTGTTTAATATTAAATTGGAATTTATTAAAGTGAATATAATATTATTTCTTTTATATTGAGTGATTGTAAAGTATTTAATTAGTTAGATTTTTTTATAATATAATATTAATATTAGGTTTACAAATGCTTTAAAATATAATTTATAATTTTTATTATTTTTCTATACAAATTCAATAAATTAATAATTCTAATAATTAATAAATTTTTGATCCACCATATATATTAATTATCAGAGGGTCGACTGTATCTATTTATAATATGCAGGAATGTAAAATATTCAAGTGCTAATGCAATATGATGGATAGTGGTATGAAGATGGAAAATATATCGATTTCAAAATAACAAGACTTTTATTGAAAATGGACTGAACGTTCATAGATTTTACTGAACTAGTCTATCAACGATTGCAACTACAAGAAAATGTAATTCAATTAGATATGCAATATACAATAAGTGGTGATTATCCTTCTATGAAAATCTTAGACGAAGGAAGTCTTGGATTCTATATAGAGTTGAAGAAGAACAAAAATAATTTCATTAAATATCCAATTTGTGTTATTCTTAATAATACAAAATCTAACAAGCTTCTGGAATCATCATCAACTGCCAACAACAGAAAAGTTTAAGTCTTGTATATGAAGATAGTATAACACTGCTGGATGAACAATCCTATTGATTAAAGAAAATAACTTACATAAATTTGGATATGATTGAGTATGCAAACATTCTTTGCAACTTTTAAAAAAAATCTTTAATTTTTTTTGAAGAAAATAGTACTGCAAAAATATAAGCAATCAGAAAATTAAAAAAGGAGGTACATTCATAATATTTTTCAAAGAATTAAATGTTAATAAAAATTAAAAAATTAAATTAAAGTTAATGGAAACAAAAACAGAAGACAATATCATTTAGTTTTGAAATAAGAGGATGAGAGTGTGAATTATGAAATATATGAAAATCTGAAAGTAATTTGCTTATATTTTTTTTTATCCAAAAAATAAAATAACATTCTATCGGAAGGATAAAACAAAAATTGTCAATACTCAATTAAAATATTATTAAAATATTAAAAAAAATATTGACTAAATAATTTTATTTTTATTATTGAAGCATTTCAATCTAGTTATTAATATTAAACTCCATCCTGTAAAGATAGAACTAGATAATTTTATTTTGATTTTTTTTTATTATTGATGACAGTAAAAAAACATTAGACGATTAGGATATTTTTAGAGTACGAAAAGGCCGACAGTGGAAGATTAAATTTTACATAATTATTCTGGGTAAGAGAAAAATATATGAAAGGGAATTAACACATTTTTTTAGCAATTAAGGCCAACTCCAACTCACTCTAAATTTAAAATTTTATTTTTTAAAAATAGAGTAAATTTCTCACCAACAACAAACTCTATATCTAACTCTAAATAAGTTTTTCTCCAATCATAAACTCTATCTTTAACTCTAAAATAATATTTTTAAACTACACTATTTTATTATTTTAACAACTTAACTCAGATTAATTTTTTTTTTTACATATTCATCCTAAAAATAGAAACATATAATTTTTTTATCAATAGTGAAACATGTATTATTATTATTATTATTATTATTATTATTATTATTATTGTTATTATTATTATTATTATTATCAGTAGTAGTAGTATTAGTATTAGTAGTAGTAGTAGTATTTTCGTTCATTTTGATTTTGATTTTTATTATTATTGTTGTTGTTGTTTTTATAATTGTTTGTATTATTTATTAAAATATTTTTTATTGATTTTATATATTATTAATTATAATATATGTGGTTTTTTATTATTTACTTAATTATTTAATTTTATTAGAAGTCGTAAAAAATATAATAATAAAAATACAAAAATATAATATTTAAATATACTATTTTATCATAGAATATAATTGTATAAATTAAAACTAATGGGTCAAATAAGTAATTTGTAAAATTGAAAAAGTACATACTAATCCTTATAGAGTAATGAATAGTGAAATTCTACATGTAGAGTTTACTGTTCAAAACTCTAAGAAAAGTGCAATTATAGAGTTGGGATGGAGTTGATTAATTCTAAATGGTGGTACCCAACTCTTTTTTAGAGTTTTGTTGGAAATGCCATAAAAGAAACTTCTTATTATCGGGACATACAAGTCAACAATTACCATGCACGACATAATTTCGTCTAATACGTTATGATTGACTTCATGCATATATTAAATTTATATCATTTTCTTGTTCTAACTTTTCATCTTTCAAGTTTAATCTCTTTGACATTTTAAATTTTATTTTTTCTTATTTTTGAAATAGAAAATGATACACAACACTTTGATGTGAAGAAACTATAATGCTCAGAATTCCATCTAATTTGACACAACATCAAAACCGAAAGATGAGGTTATAGGAGTTAAACAGGAAGATAAGAGGCTTGATGGGTGTAACGATATAAAAGATAGAAAAAATTAAAATATTTATTAATATAAACTCCATTATAAAAATATACATTTTCAGAGTTAGTTTAATTTTTAGAGTTGATTCAATTTATTTTTTTTATACAAAAAATAATAAAAATAAAAGTAATATTTAGATTGAAATTTATAAATTTTTCATTTTATATTTTAATATGTTAATACATTTTTATTGGTTTCTTCTTTTTCTGAAAAAAAATTAAAGAAGTTAAATTCATAAGATTTTAAAAATAATTTATTTTAAATTTAAAGTTCAATATTTAGATATAAAGTATAAAGTTGTTTTTTTTAAATTTCATATTAAAAAGTATATTATATAAAAATTTAAAAATTTACATTTCAGAAAGATTGAACTGAAAGATTAGGAGGTCATACAGGTGAAAGGATAGAAGTTAAAATATACATTAGACTATTACACGGTAGCTTAAAATATGCCCTTGTGATTTGTAATCAAACTCATGTACCAACTTAAAAGAAGGAGATTAAACAATTATAAAAAATATAATTTTAGAAGTTAAAAGGCACAATTTAAATGTAAAGATGTTAGGGAGGTTAAAGTAAAAGATGAGTAATCAGATGAAAAGATGAAAACGGTATAGAATTAAAGGTCAAATGATGAGTTAAACTCGTTATGATTAGTTAATTTTTTTATATTTTTCAAAAATATATAAGAACATTCTAATTATAAACGCAGTTAGAAATACTAGAATATATTTCTATTGAATTGAGATAGGATGAGATGTCTGAGTAAAATATTACACGACATTGTTCTCAGATCTCTTTGTAAACACAAAAGTAAGGTTACATAACAGTTTATCTGATATACTATAATGAAGTTCTTTTTAAATTCCATGAAAGAAGATAAAATAAATTTTTATAAACATTTTTTTTATGAAAAAATAAAAACAATAACTTTTGTAGAAAATTAACTGCGTCTTTGACTAATTATTTTCATCTTGATTATTAATCTGTCTATATATACTTTTTTTTGTTGTTCATTTATTCATGGATGTCTATAATTATTTGTCCATTTAAAATATAAAAATAATTTTAGCTATTATAAAATTTGTGTTGTGTTAAAATTTTGACACAATTAGTAAAATGAGTATTTGTATTTAGTTTAATCGAGTCAATAGAGTGGATCGACACTAAATTAACATGACCCACCGATTTATTTTAACACTCCAATTAATAAGGGTGTGCACGAGTTATGGGTATCCAAAATCGAAGCGAAACTATCTATGACCGAAAAATACCTGTTGATCATTGACTTTACCCAACTGAAAATTTTATTGGTACGGTTATAGATCTTAGGTAGATAACCATACCGAACTGTACCAAACTGAAAAGAGTAAAGGATCGTCAACAAGGGCGTTCTAGTGCGTTGTAAATTCTTATCCAAGACTTATATCATTTGATGATGCCATGTGAATCGCTAGAAACATGTAAAGTATATGGCTAACCCAATAACGAAAGTTTCATAAGGGGACTGGAGCAGGCTACCGTGAGACAAAAGATATTTTTTCAAAAGAGATTCGATTCGGAACTATTATATGTCCAAGGTCCAATATTTGAATAATTTCAGAGGTTTTTCTTGACTTTATCCGTGTCAACAAATAATTCGAAATGCCTCGACTTTTTTAGAACAGGTCCGGGTCAAATAGCAACGATTTGAAGCACTTCTTTTTACACTATTTCGGAAACCCAAGGACTCAATCGTATGGATATGTAAAATACAGGATTTCCAATCCTAGCAGGAAAGGGAGGGAAACAGATACTCAATTTAAAGTGAGTAAACAGAATTCCATATTCGATCTCATAGATACATAGAGAATTCTGTGGAAAGCCGTATTCGATGAAAGTCGTATGTACGGCTTGGAGGGAGGTCTTTCATATCTTTCGAGATCCACCCTATAATATGGGGTATTTTTAATTTAATTATTATATTCATATTACATTTGAATTATTAAACTTTAAAATTGTTTTATAATATTAAATAATATATACCAAAAATATTAGTTTATATATGTATAAATTATTAATTTACATAAAATATAATTATATAATTTTAAATTATATAAATAAATACTCGCTCCGTCCCAATAGAGTTGTCCACTTTGAGAAATTTTTTTGTCTCAAATTTTTTTTCCACTTTCAAAAAGTAACTATTTTTTACACTCAATTTTTCTATATTACCCCTATCTAAAATCCACTAATGAATAAATTGAAAGGAAATTATAAGTGGACCCTATATTAAATAGGGATATGATAAGAAAAGTAAGAAATTTTTGTACAAAATCCATAAATAATAATTGTTTTTTTTAAAATGTGTGATAAAGATAAAGTGGACAACTCTATTGAGACGGAAGGAGTATTATTTATTTATTTAATGAAAGTTATATAAATTTCAACGAAAGGGCGATTGTTGGGTTACCATCTATTACCACTCTAAGCTTCCAACTTCTTTCACTGCTCCCTCATTCGATTAAAATCTTTGATGTTTTTTTTCTATTTTGCATCGACATTTTGCATCGATTCACAGTTTTTTGGTTGAATTAATTGGAAATTAATCTTTTTGAATGGAATTAATAATGCAAAAGGATTCAATTTGATTAAATTTTGCATGAAATTAAGTGGAAATGAAGCATTAGGTAATTAGAGTATATAGGTGTGGTAATTTCCTGAAATACATGTTTTGATAACTTATTTACACCTTTACTTGCCAAGTTTTGATTTTTCTTTTTATCTTTTTTTATTTACGAAAAATACCTTTTTGTTTTTTTAATTTTAAAAATACCTTTTTTTCGATTTCCAATTTCGGTTTTTCGGATTTTTCGGTTCGTTCGACCGAACCGACCGACAATTTTTTTATATAGTGTAAGATTAGTGTGTATATAGTGTATATATAGTGTTAATTTTTATTTTTTATAGATTTTTTTCTGGATTTTTTTTTTATTTTTTATAGTGTAACAGTTATGTATATATAGTGTTTTTATGGTGTTTATATAGTGTAAGATTAGTGTATAAGTAATGTATATATAGTGTATAAGTAGTGTATATATAGTGTATAAGTAGTGTATTTATGGCATTTTGTAGTGTTTTTTGTGGTTTACACCATGAAACACTGCAAATACACCATAAACACTGCAAATACACCATAAACACTGTAAATGCACCATAAATATACTAAACAACGGCAGAAATACACTATAAATACACCAAAAATACATTAAAATGTAAATATATTATAAAATTACTACAAATGCACCATAAATCAATTTTTTATTTACAAAATCAGTAGCAATAAACAAATTTATGAATAAATGAAAACAAAATAAATAATTATATGAATAACAGAATAATTTTATAAACAAAAAATTATAGATCTACAATAATTTATTTACAAAATATTTAAATCATTATAAAAAACCTAAAAAATTACACAAATCTAAAAACGAGTCGAGAAATCCATAGCGCGAACGGAAGAGACGAACGGACTAGCACGAACGGAAAAGACGAACGGAAAAATGACCGGAAACAACGAGAAATCCATCGGAAGTAGACAAACGGAAACGCGACCGAAAAAACGAACTGAAAAGACAAACGGAATAGTAATCGGAGGAGATAAACTGAAAATCAAATGAAAAAAAAGAAAAATAAAGAAGAAAAAAAGAGAGAAGAAGAGAGAGAAGAGAAAAAAAAAGCGGCTATGTAAAATTTTAACCTAAAATGAGATAAAACTTCTTTATATAGTAGGTATTTTTGGTAAATAAGTTAGCTTATTAAATAACATAGGTTAATAGGAAAAGATGGGTTAAAATGGTATAAATATTTTATCAAAAACAGGTATTTGGAAAATAATTTCTATGTAGATTGCTTATGCATTTAGGCTTTTCCATGTTTATTCAACTATTTAGCTGAGTATTTAATAGCATTTATAAATTTTGGTATCTTAACTTTATTTTTATTTATGTGTGTCTGTTGCTTTACAATGACATTTTATTTTAATTTTAAAGAATTTATATGCGTTCTAGTTATTTTATTTAAAACTTATATATTTTGCCATTTTATTTTGAACTTGTGCTTTGTTGCATGTAACATTGTCATTTGGAATGTCAATATTCAATAATTTATCCTATGTGTCGTCAATTGTTTTCACTGGAGGAACTCTGGATTGTTGTTGTTAGAGATCTTATCAAATTTAATTTACGAGAAGTTTATATCTCATTGAACTTTCAAGATGATATTGTATGAAAAATATTTTTTTTAAACATAATAATTTAAAGAGTCAAAATAATATTTTATTAAATATAAAGATCATGTTATAAATAAATTAATATTTGTGGTTCTAGTGATATCCGTAGCGAATCATACTATTAGCCGAATTCCCATACCTAACTGTATCGAAAAATAAAATCTCTGAATCGAACCGAACCGATTATTGGTGTGGTTCCGAAAATTCTATTTTTTGATATCTTTAATTTTTGGTTTGGTTATGAAGAGTAGCGAATTCTCTCAAACTGTGCTCACCCCTACCAATTAAGACCAGTGATTACAAAACCAAACCGGCAAGTTCAAGCAGTTGAATCGGAAGCCGGTTTGAAAAAAATAGAAAATAGGAAATTTGCTCAAACTAGTTTAACCAGATTGAATCTAAACAATTAAATTAAATCAGCGGTTGAACCAATCATCAAACCTATTAAACTATCAAAGATAACTAGCAACCGACTAATTCGTTGCTAAATACCCAAAATCCATCGCTAGTTTTCTAATACTTTATCTTAATTCAAAAATTAATTTAACCAGGAATCGGTGGCCTCACCGAATTCGGCGACCGGCTCAATTTTGAAAACACTGATCGATTAAGACATTAATAATTAGTTATCTAAATTAAAATGAAACATAAACTATTAATTTCTTGCTATTTTGTTATTGCATGTGAATATAAAATAATATATGGCTGGCTGACATAATAAAAAGTTGGTATGCAAATGAGAGAAAATGAATAAAAAAATAAAAGAAAAAGAGTGATGGCTATAAATATAGAGCACTGAGCAGTTGGATCTTCTGCAGTAGTGCTTCCACCAACAAAGATACACTTTCTTAACCTCACTCTCATTCTCTTCTTCTTCTTTGTTTACACATTACCAAACACTCACATTTTCAACAACATGTTTGCAGTTGAAAATGGGCTGCTAGGAGACCCAAGATTACAGGCCATTTCAGATGCCATTAGAGTTGTCCCTCACTTCCCTAAACAAGGTCATGCAGTTTCTTAAATTTTCTTGGTTTTTTTGAAGTTTTTTAAAGATTTTTTGCTAATGTTTTTGTTAATTTTGCAGGAATAATGTTTCAAGACATAACAACACTATTACTTGATCCCAAGGCGTTTAAGGACACAGTGGATATATTTGTGGATCGCTATAGAGATATGGGAATCTCTGTTGTTGCTGGTAACCCTAATATATTTTCATATTTTAAAGATTTGTGGGTGTTTTTTGGTCTGCTCTTTATAATTATTTTTATTTATTTTATAATCTCAAACAAGTTGGTGTAGTAGTGGGATCTCCATAATTCATATCATAGTGGGTTACATTGAGATTTCTTTTTTTTTTTTTTTTGCATAATGAAAAATTTTGTTTTTAAATTTTCAGGATTTTTGTGGTTGTTTGTTTGGTCGTTTTGCTTGAAACTATTCCTGAGAAATTAATGGCATTTTAGTTTTTCAAGAAAAGTTGGTCCCTTATCAAGGTGTAGGCCAACTAATTAATTTTAATTACTTTGACTACAGTTTTTCTTAGGGAAGGGTAGTTCGGGAACATTAATTTATGCAGGGAGATCAATTACTTCTACTTTTATTCTTTAAAAGTCAAATATATAAAAAAATACTATGAGTTAGTAATTGATAAAAAAAAATGCTAGTACTTTGTCTCTTTTAATGGCAATTATTATCATTTAAATAATAATTGAATGCTTGTAATTCAAAATAATTTTTTTTTTAGGATAGTACTATTAATTTAAAATGGAGAGTGTACAATTTCTGGTAGAATGAATTTATTTTATTATTTCATTTCAATTTGTATATAGTACTTCATTTTATTTTAAAAAATTGATTTTTTTTACTTGGAGTAATTAAATTTAATCTATTTAATTCGGCAACACAAATTTTTCTAATTTTGGTAGGAGTGGAAGCTAGAGGATTCATATTTGGTCCGTCAATTGCATTAGCAATTGGTGCGAAGTTTGTTCCTCTACGTAAACCTAAAAAATTGCCAGGTACTGTGAAATTAGCTAATGCATTATGCATAATTCAGAATGATAAGTTTAATCTTGTAAAACATTCAAAATTAAAATTGTGTTTCGTGAGTGTGCAGGAGAAGTGATATCAGAATCATATGAACTCGAATATGGAAACGACTGCTTGGAAATGCATACCGGTGCCGTTAAACTCGATGAACGCGCTATCATCATTGATGATTTAGTTGCTACTGGCGGAACGCTCTCTGCTGCCATAAGACTGCTCGGTAACTAACCGGAATTCATTAGATTTCTTCTATTCATACATTTCTTCTAGTAAAGAATCATAAAATTTGGAAATGTCATTTCATTTGCTAGAACGCGTGGGAGCAGAAGTGGTGGAATGCGCTTGTGTCATTGGATTGCCCGAGTTCAAGGTAATTCTAGTTCGGTTAACCGACATCTACAAATTTCCTCGAGTTTGGTTTGATTAACGTAGATTTAGAATCAAAACGACGTCATTTTGAAATTTGATTGCAGGGACATCGGAGGCTAAAAGGAAAGCCATTGTACATTCTCGTGGAGCCGACTCAGTAGACGAATTGAGATCGGTGCGGCTGAGCCTGAAAATGTCATAGTCAAGTTTATTTCTGCTTTATTATCTGTGATTTATGTTTGAACTAAAAAAAAGATGAAATTGATAGTCAAGTTGTATTAGCTTCTTCTCTAGTGATAGTTTAGGCATGCCTAAGAATCCAATTGACTCTGACATTCAAGAGTTCCTGAATTGCTAAAGGAAAAAAAAGTGACTTATTGACACCATAGAGCCCACCTATACACAAGACTAAGCTGTCACTTGCTACACTTGATTTAACACTTTTGTTTTTAAATTCAAAAAGATTCAATTTTTTTAATAAATGTCTAATTGGAAACAATTGAAATGTATCTATCAAATTTAGGTTTTAAATTGATGTTTTTAAAAATTAATTCATAAATAAAAAAATAAAAGATGTCGGGTATTTTTAGGTTATAAGGCCTTAATTTTAACATCACTTTCACATTTAACAAAATTAACATTGAGCTTTAATATATTTTCAAACATAACAGTTCAATTAAAAATTTAACAACAATAAGTGACATAACACTGGAATTATTAAAAATAATGATAGATCAACAAAATATTTATGACTCGTCAATAAAAATTATAGATGAATCAGCAAATGCTTTGTTGATTCACCAGTTCAATCTTAAGTGATGAACAATGGTTTTGCTGAAATTTGAATCGGAGTAATATGTTTGAAGACATAGTTAAAGTTCTATCTCGATTTTGTTAAATACGAAAATTGATGCTGGAATTGAAAGTCACTTTGACAATTAAAGAAAAATAAGATCTTTTTTGTTTTCACCTTAATTTTAGAGAGTTTTTTTGCTTAATTCTTTTATAATTTGCTTTGAATTAATTTTGCATATGCCTTGAGCAATATTTTGTTAAGTTGTGGATTCAATTCCTCCTACAAGCGCTCTCTGCTCCCCAATCATAAAAATAAAATAAAACAAAAAATTGCACGATTTGCTTTTAATTAATTTTGTAATATGTATTCCTTTAATATTCACATGAGACTGCATAGCCCGATCTCTCCTATAAAAAATAGATACAGAGAATATACAGAAAACAAAGACAATTAAGGCCTAACTTCCTATCATAACAGGGAATAAAAACTTGTAAACCATAGTACTAGTAGCATACTGTAAATGCTTGAATCATAAGATAAAGAGAGAACAAAGATAAGCTATTATTTATAGTACATAGAAAATGAATTAGTGAAGGAGAAATGAATTAACAAAAAATAAAAAAATTAACCATTTGAAAGGCAAGAAGGTCAATTTGACTTTAAGATATAAGATTAACTTAAATTTCCTTGTCATAACTTGAATTAAACAAACCTAAAATATGAAGAGAAAAGTTTTAAATTCAGAAGAAATAAACAGTAATTGTGACCAAACATTTATGGGGTGATAGAAGTTATACTTTATTTAATTAAAATCGTACATATAGAATGTTGTTTATTTAAACCAAGTTAACTTAGCTTTAAATTCATTCAATTTTTAAAATTTTATGTGTTATAATTATAAAATATATAACATAACCTACAAATCAATTACAATTCTTTTCCCTCACAAATTAATTACAATTTCAACTTTTCAGTTCAATACAATTGGACAAATCAGTTTGGATATTGATCTAAAAAACTACAATCCAAATCCATAACAAATGTAATTTTTTGATACAATTCGATTCACACAAAATCAAACAGCCAACAAAAATTTCCAGTTCTAAATATTTCAGAATTGTAAGATTCATGCTCAATCAATTTCCAGTTCTAAATATTTCAGAATTGTAAGATTCATGCTCAATCGTAATGTTCAGTCATGACTTTAGAACTGTTGGTGCTTCATACAAGATCTCTAATTTGCTTGAAAAAGTTGGGGGTTGAATTGCGATTTTCCGATGTTTAAAATGCTGAAGATATAGCTTCTAAACAACCGTACCATGCATATAAACTCCGAATTTCATTTGAAAAGTACAATATAATTAAAAATGCTACTAGATGTTTATCACTGATGCCAAATAAATGTTTTCATCGTTTTGCATACGGATTCACTCACTTCCAAGGAATAAATTCCCAAATTTAGTCTCATGGTTTCATAATAAAATGCAATTTGAACTAAACTAGCAAAGACAAAAAGAAGTTTCTTGTTGAGCACCAAAAAAATTAAAAGGTAGATCCAAATTTGTTAGATGGTCGCCAGCAATCTTAAACTATATAAATTATAATGGTACTGAACTAAAACTTGGCTTGCCAATTGATGAAGAAGGTGAATAAAGATACTAGAAATCGTTTATGTAAAGAAAAGTAACAAAATCTTAACATCAAATCGTTCAATCGTCAATAAATTAAAGCTACAAAAGTTGCATTTTAATGCATCTGTCATCTCATCTTACCTGGTTAAGTGCCTCATCAGCTCCCATGCAGCTTTGGTGTATTCAACATGAGATTTTTCTGACTTCATTAACAAGTATTGATGACTCCTGAAAAGTTAATGACTACAAAAGTAAATAGAAGTATGCAAACAAGTTGTTAGAGATGTCATGATACAACACACGCACCTTTCACCGCTTTCTTTCAGATCGCCATTTATATACCGGGTTTGAAGTTGGACAGACAATTTCATCTTCACGTAATTTACGCTTCCTACCATTTTTCTAACAATTAAGAAAAATAGCTTGCATCAAAATTCAACGCAAAACCAAAATAAATGATGTCATTTAAGATTAGGGCCAGTGTAACCCTTTCTTTGGTTTACTTAGAAATTTATTCAGCAATTCATTAATAAAGGAATCTAGAGAACTTATAACATAGAGTTGCTGAATGAATTTCTAAGTAAACCAAACACAACTAAATTCCTTTATAAATAAATTCATTTGAACCAGACTCGTTGAGGCAAATTTAAAATGTTCCCACCTGTAATTCCTTCTTCAAAGACATATCTGCATATAGTTTCTCCAACTGGTTTGCTCTATTCTTCCGAGCTTCCAGCTCTCTGTAGGCACCGGCTGTTTTCCTACACATGAATTTTTTTTTTGAAAAGGCGACATCATCTTACTGGCCTATTTTACAGCATGAAAGAATCAATTTATGGTACATGAATAAATATCCCATCTTATCAAGAATCTTTTTATATATATTGGAGATGGAGAACAAGGAAGAGCCAGCCAATTGTAGTATTCTTTCCAAGTCTTTGCAAAATAAAACTCCTCAAAAAAGTAAAAAAGATAGGAGTTCATTTGAAGAACTTTAGGTGTCTAGTAATTTGGCAAAAACTACAGATTTAAATTTTAAAATTGAATCAGCATCCACCCATATCAGCAGACATTAAGGTTTTCTTTGGTGTAAGCAGCACGATCCCAACACTAAAACTATTTTTACCTCTTGATATGATCAGGAACATCTTCAAAAGGAGAGTTAATTTTATTTTCTGATGGTCGTGACCTTAACTCTTTAGCTTCCTCCCTGCAAGATTTACAAGAACAATAAAATAAGCAATTAAACATTGGAGCATTAGTCATTTAGCACACATGTGTAGAATGCAGGAAAAGAAAACCACTAAATAAAATAAGAAATAAAATTAGACAACTAGGTTTACAAATCAGACAAAAAGGACACCATCCAGAAAAGTTACACTGAAAGTTAAGACTTGGGACAGCTAAAAAGTAGTAGATGAATTCAGCACTTTTATGAGCAAAAACTGAAGGTGAAATAGAGGGCGAAAGATAAAACTAAAGTAAAATACATCTAAAAAAAATGTGTTAATCAGAGAAGTTTAGCAGCCCTAAAAGCTGGCTACAAAGTTACATACCAATAGCTGAACCATGACGTTGCATACTATACCTTTTCTTTTTAAATAATTCATCCTTCTTGTGAAGTAAGAAAGTGTCAACATAAGCCATATAAAAAAAATTATAAGCTTACTCTTACAACTACTGAACCGAAATGTTTATGAGCATGTCTTTTCTAATTTAACGTAAATGTGATACATGCGTACAAAAAGAAAAACAGATCTATATTAATGTAAACAAGGTGATGCACGCACAGTTATGCGGGATTCACATTTTACTCAATCAGAAAATTCACAAGTGAAAGCAAGAGGCTAAACACACAAATGGATTTGACTTCATTAGTCCTGTAGAATGCACACTTAATCTGGACTAACTTACCAAAATAAATGATAGTTGATGATTACAAAAATTACAAGACTTAAAACATGCACATTAGCAATATTAGATATACATGCAACACACATCTATTACACTGTGGGCACTTCATGGTATTATGGGAAGCTTCTAGCTCGTGAACTCATTACTTATGCTTGCCAGAAGATAATGAGAAAATCAATTGAAAAGAGATTTAATAGAAGATTGCAATGAAAACAAGAAAATAACTGATCATATATCCAAGTAAATACAACGGAGACAAGTGCTGCAAAAACAAGAAAGAATAAGTGCAAGGTAAATTGAAGAGTAAGAATTTTTTTTCCTCTTGTACTGAAAACAAAGTTAAACCAATTTATTCAAAAGTCCAAACACACTTTATTGGCTTGCTGGTATAGCACCTAGGATATCTAGCATTATCAAGAGACACCCTAGGAGAATCATGCATACAACAAAGCTTACACTACACATTTATTTTTTGGGCTTAAAATGAAACCAAGAGTGCCCAACCTCTAATTGCAAAAGCAAATCTTTACCCTGGACACTTTTTTTAACTTCAAATACAGTCCTTAATAGGAAGTGCGCTACGAGCTTAATGGTAACATCATATTGTTTGGACGGCATTGTATGTGTTTGAGATTGTTGTTATAAAGAACACCTTTTCGAAAGAAAAAAAATTGTTGAACTTTTATAAGTTTTGAAACTGTTCTTTGGAAGTAGGTAAATAGATGCTTTTTTCAAAAAGCAGATATGGAAAAAAAGTTTTTAAAAAATTAACAAAACCGAACAAAAAATAATAATTAAAAAAAATTCAAAACGCGGGTTTTTGTCACTAAACAGCCCTAATTGTTACATCATTGACTCTTTATTTTCAGTTATAAATGATTGATTTACAATCCCAAAATCACAAACAAATGCTGCGCAGAAAAATGAAGTCAGGACTACTACATGAAATTCATTCCCGTTATTAAACCTACCCACACATGAGCACTAAATATCATGCACTCAAACACCAACACATCTCTATTCTCTCCTATATTGAGACCGCATATACCGGTGCGAATTCATAGGAAAAGAATACATGCATGTGTCATTGCACTATCTAATTTAACTGAGCAAGCCCAATTTGTCCCTTTCTATTGTGCATTATTTTGGGGATTGAAGGGGTTGGGCACATGAAAATTGCTTTAACGCTATCAACCATTTCTGTTTTCACCATGCTTTTCAAGGATTAAAATTTGAATTTCTAAAATCAACAGAGAACATGCCAGCCAGTGACAACAATATGAGGTCAGGTAGCGCTAACCTGTCTTCAGCATAGTATATATGCTTGTTTGGCAGCTGACTATCAAGAGAATGCAATGTCGCAGTTAATTTCTCAATTTTCTGCAGAAAAATATTAATAATATTTCATTACGCCATCAAAATGGCAACGAATCACCTTGGACCCCATATCCCAAATTAACAACAAACAAAAAAGAAAAAGAAATTTAGTCAAACACCCACATTCTTTTCACTTTGCAGTTTCTGAAGAATATATCCAATATCTTGAGTCTTCATTAATAAAAGTTCTTCTGCGGTGTATTTGTTGGCCTGACTCCTACAAGATAATAGATAAAAAGTCAATGAAATTAGAAATAAAACATAAACACAAAAATTAACAGAGGAGAACTATATTACTCTGGCAGATGAACTCCGTTGACAGTTTTAGTTTTAATCATCTTAAAGTAGAATTCATCGGGATTCTTGAAAGCAGCTTTCTCTTTGAGCCTCTACAACACATGACCACAACCATATAGCTATAAGCATAATATCCGCGAACAAGAACACATATATCGATTACTTCATTTCTTTCAAAAATGCTATTAAGCTAAAGGAATTGACGTGCAGAGAACATATTATTTCCGGATTACTGATAACCGAACAAAATCAAATAAAATTTCAAAACACAAGAAAACTGATACCTGTAAGCTTTGCTGTTTCGTATGGTAAGCTTTAGCACGGACAATATAGTCCTTGTGTTTCTCGAGAAGTCCATATTTCTTTCGTGATTGCCTGCCACATTACAAATTGGAATTCAAAAATGTAAACAATCAAAGAGGAACCATAATAGTAACTGTAATTATAAGAATAATGAAAACTCACGGTTGCGATCGCTCCTTGTGAGCTTTTCTTGGAATTGCATTCCTTAAAGATGACATGTTGTTTCTTCTTCAATTTAAATTGAAAAAAAAAACTTCTTAGGGTTTACTGAGGAAGAAGAAAGCAATCAAATTTTTTCCAATTACAAGAATTCATAAACAAATTATAGCGGTAATTAAAAAAATTGGACGCGGATAGAGAAATAGCGTTACCTTACTGAAGCTGGAGCTGAAGCAGAAGTTAATGGCGGTGACTATAAATTTTTTGTTTGAGGTTCAGGGTTTATGAAATTTAATTAAAAGACAAAGATGTAGCTTTGGTGTTTGAAGTTGTTAAAACAGGTTAGTTCAGTACTAAAACTTTTATTTTCAAATTACCATTTTAGTCCTTAAACTTTTTTCTTTTGGGATGTAGTTTTTATTGGTCGCAACGTAAGTAATGTACGTCGTCGTTTCTTGTTTCCAAAAATAGCTGGAATTCCGGAAACAACTACACGCGCCCATATTGTCCTTTTCAAAAATAAAATACTTAAAAAATACTAAAAACAATCGGCGCCTCCTTCTTCTTCAATCCATCTCCGTCCACTATAAATTAACAAAACGCAAACCCAAAAATTTTAAAAAACCAAAACCAAAAAAAAAACCTAATCTTCAAATTAATAAAAAAATGTCAGCAATTGTTTGCGGAAGCAAACGATCATATGATTACTACTTCAATAATGAAGACCTTCCTTCTCCTCCACTGATAAAACGCCACCGTTGCGCCTCCTCATCTCCTCCGCGCTTCTCTCCGTCTCCTCTCCTTCACCTTAAATCTCTTTTCCCCCGTCTCGATCCACAGGTTTGTCCTTCTCTGTATAACGATTGCAAATTACGCGACTGTTTGATTTTTTTTTTACTTATGATTTGTTAGGTTAGTAGTCAGCTTATTATGAGTTAATTGATTATAATTTAACCTTGCAGTTTGTTGCGAGGGCATTGGGAGAGTGCGGAAATGATTTAGATTCAGCCATAAAGAGCTTAAATGATTACTCTGCAAACCTGGATGAATCTGGGGTGAAATCAGAGCAAGGTATGGTTCTTTATTGCCGTGTAAAACTCGTGTTTTTCCGATGAACTTTAGTATGAAGTATGTATCGTTTCGTTCATTTACTTGGCAAGCTTTTAGTTTGATGATTGGAATTTGGATCTTGTATGAATGATATTGCGCCTTCGGCTTTAGTGCAATTTGTATTCAGTTATGAAGGTTGACTTGCGAAGGATGCGTTGTGAGTTAGTTTTGTATTCTGTAGATTGTATTTGTTTTCTTATCTTGAATTAAAAACTGTGGGGTGTTCTTTTCGATAGTGTACACTCTGATCAGTTAAAGTCTATGGTAGAAAACATTTAGCAAACTACACAAATAGCTTTGTTAGATGAATCTTGCGTAGTACGTACATACCTTGCGAGTTGCAACTTTAATGTTTCTAGTTGCAGAATCATGACTTATATAGGAGACTATAACATTTATGGATGTTGAACTTAGTTGTATCTTTCCTTCATGAAGACGAAGTAATTGTAACCTTATTGTGGAAAATGGATACCTCACTAAGAATCAGAATTAAATTATCGTTTAGAGTGCATCATCTGTTTCTGCTTCATTCGATGTCGTATCATAAAAAGAAAACCTCACCGCTTCAGTGGCATTTTCTAGGTGCATTGCCCAATGAAGGAGATGCTACTGCTGCTGCGCCAAGCAATTTTCCTGTGCAAGGTGCAGAATGGGTTGATGTGTTTGTGAGGGAAATGACAAGTGCTACCAGTATTGATGATGCTAAAGCTCGTGCGTCAAGAGTTTTGGAGATTTTGGACAAATCTATTAGTGCACGTGTTGCTGAAGAGACCACACAGAGTTTCCATAAGGTATCTATTTGTTTATAGTATGTTAGATTCCATCTTAAAACCAATTGGTGTTAAGTGGAGTTGCCCAACCAATATTTAAACACATGTCCATTCACACAATTTGAATTTGGTCCGGCCCACGTGAGATGCGTGAGGAGGGATTGGTTGCTCGGCCCGGACACGCTACGCGTGAGGGGGAGTGTTGAAGTGGAAAATCCCACATTGGTTGTGCGTGTGAATGGACATGTGTTTAAATATTGGTTGGGCAACTCCACTTAACACCAATTGGTTTTAAGATGGAATCTAACAAAGTACATATTTTTTTCATAGATGGAAAGCCATGTTGTGAATCCTCTGCTAACGTTATTTATAGCTTTTTCGTTGGAATATAGTGATAAAGTATTGTCATCTAAGTATCTAACAACATTAAAACTGGAAAAAATGACAGTTTCTTGATCTCTTTTAAAGTGATTAATGTCAAGTACTTAGAAAAAATCAATACTTGGGACTACAGGAATTCCATTTTTCTAATAACTTTACAGGGGAATATTGTTTTCATCTCCTTTCATCCTATTGTGAATCAAATGGGAAGTAGATGCATTTAATCATGCCAAATAAATATACAGTGATGTATTCATCTTCTCTCTTTGTGCACGAATAAAAAGAAAAGTGAAGTAGAACTATAATGGCAGTGATCCCTAGTTAAAACTGAATGTCTTAGACTTTTTTTAATGTAGTTATTAATTATTATGGAATCTTTCTATGATTTCTCTATCAATTTCTTTTTGTATTGGAAATTGCTAATTGATTTTATTTTCAGTGACAAAATTTAACTAGAACACTCATTCAGAAACCACAGTTACTCTTCTAGTCAGTAGTTACGGTTCCATATGCTATTCAGAAGTATAGTTATATTTGGATAGCAAATTCTGGAGCTAAACAACAATTGTGGGTTTTTATTTTAGGAAATTGTGGTGCTAAAGGAGCACATTGAATCACTAATCAGAGATAATACAATACTCAAGAGAGCTGTAGCTATTCAACATGAGCGTCAGAAAGATTTTGAGGACAAGAACCGAGAGTTGCAGCAGTTGAAGCAGTTGGTGTCTCAATATCAAGAACAGATGAAAACCCTTGAGGTCAGTTTCAAAAGAAATTTCCCTTTTATCTCCTAGTTTGGGTGCACCAAATTGGTGAAGGAGAGAAAATCTTAAAACTTTGAACATTAATGTTTTGCAGAACAAAAATTTATATCATTCTCTTTGTGTCCTAACAAATCATTTTTTGTGTCTGCAATTCCAGCTGAATAATTATGGATTGATGATGCGTTTGAGGCAGGCCGAACAAAGCAGCCCCATCCCAGGACGTTTCAATCCTGATATATTTTAATGAAGATTCTCAATTTGTGACATTTTGGAAACACCTTATGAGTGCATTTCATATTCAGTTAATGTAGATTTATGCGTCTTAGGCCGCCAAGAGTGTTCCGCAATTCAATATATATGAGAGGCCTGAAGCTCTTAGTGTGGGCATTTTGCAATGGAGATACAAGTTTGCTTTTGTTTTTCATTTTAGATTACTTTTGAAGCAATTTGTGAGCAGTATTGTGTCTTGTGATCTTTGTTATATCAAGTCTCTCTTTCAATTTTTTTCAGGACGATTTATACTGGTCCTTTTGTATCTTTTTTCAGCTGCCCTATCTCAAATTTCACATGATGAATCAAACTCACAAATACAGTTTGGCTAGGTTTGGTATTATAATCTTGTTTTTTGATTTGTGTTTGGTTTGGTTTTGGATACAAATAATAATCAAGTTTTAATGCAAATCGAATTAAAAAAATTAACCAATTAATATTTGCATTTTTCTAATTCTTTAAAAATTAAAATTTCAAGTTTATTTAATTTTAATTAAATGCGGACACCTTTAAAGTTATTTCCTACAGATCTAATTATGATGCATTATTTTATATAAGTTTTTTTTTGATAATTGAGGAGGGGGAGCGCTTGTAGGAGGATTTGAACCCACGACCTTGGCATTTGCTGCCCAGCGCTTATACCATTTGAGTTACAGCTCGTTGGTATTTTATATAAGTTATTATGAGAGAATTTCATGAAATATCAGTTTAGGTAAGATTTTCAAAGCTGAGACTTTAAACTTAAAAATCTAACTCAGGTCTATTTTTGTACCATAAAGAAATTAAAATAGCGGTATAGATATTGGCACGTGCATTTAGTAGGAAAAGAAAAAAAATAAAGAAGACGAACTATAAAGACCACAAACACATTTCTTTTTTATCACAAAAAAAAACCCAACCTTTCTTTTTCCTTTCAGGCATATTAGTACCAAAGACTTAAATTTTAATTAATTAAAAAAAAGTATTAATTTTTCAAAAAATTGATCATAAATTTTAAACAAAAATAAAAACAAATGTTTCATTTTAACTTTAATTTTTAAACAAAATGTAATATTTTTGCCAAAAATAAAAATTAAATTAGTGTGGATAAAAGCTGGAAAATTTAGATTTTGGGATGATTAATCATCTCTTTTAATACTCTCATTCTCTCTCTGTGTTTCTGCAATGTTATAAGCGTTTACATAAAACGATGATCAGAATCACTATTTTAACATATTTCTCTGATTAAACTCTGTTGAATCAAATTAATGGCAGCCACTGCCACTGTTGCTCTCTCTATTATCCCTTCTTGTTCTTCTTCATCTTCTGCTACTGCAAATGCAGCTTCATTATCTTCTTCCTATTCCTTCTTTACAGGTGGCACCCACCACCTCTGGTCCCACAAGAAATTATCTTCTCTAGCTTTAACATCTTCATCTCCCAAGTTCAGGACCAAGGCTTCCAATTCTAATAATCGGTATGGACCTGAAATTTCTGCTTCTGGGGATTATTATGCTACTCTTGGTATCCCTAAATCTGCCTCCACTAAGGAAATTAAAGCTGCTTATCGTAAGTTAGCTCGTCAGGTACTCTACAAATTCATCCTTTTTGCTTTCTTTATTTCATGTGAAGTTTGTTTCTTAATGGCTATTCGGTTGTTGGGTGTCTAAATTTCAATCGAATTTGAGGTGGGTGTGTTTAAAAAGAGACAAAAGTCATTTTTCTAGAGTGAAATTGGTGTCTAATTGGAGCTTTGTGGTGTCTCAATAGCTATGTAATCCATGTCTTTTATGATTTGGAATTGGTTTTATTGTGATTGCAGTATCACCCAGATGTTAACAAGGAACCTGGAGCAACTGACAAGTTCAAGGAGATAAGTGCTGCTTATGAGGTATGCATATGCACTAATGAACTCATTACCAATCTGCTTTTCGGACTTTTTTATCACTTTTTATTTCTTCTTTGTTGTATTGGTTTCATATTGTATTTTGAATTTTCTAGTACAATGCTGTCAGGTGTTATCCGATGATAGCAAACGAGCCATGTATGATCGCTATGGTGAAGCTGGAGTTAAGAGTGCCGTAGGCGGGGGATCGAGTGCTTATGCGGTAATACTGCGTCTTCGCATCTCTACTTTATATGCTTTATTTCTTTCCAGCTCTTATCCTTTTATGAGCAGTAAGGGCTTTGTGGAATCATTTTTCCAATCTTGTTTTTCATAAAGTTGAAAGTGGCAATCTTAAAGATGTATAGTTGAAAGTGGCAATCTTGTTAGAGAGGAGAATAATCATTCTTTTCAATTGCTATAATTACAAATAATTTTAAATTCTATGACTAAGTGAGTTGGCACAGACCATTCTCCGCTTGTCTCTAGATTTAAGACTCACAAATTTATTTTATCTGCAGACTAATCCTTTTGATCTGTTTGAGACATTCTTTGGATCAAGCATGGGTGGTTTTCCTGGCGTGGAAACTGGGTTTGGGACACGCCGTCGTAGTACTGTTACTAAGGGTCAAGATTTACGGTAAGTTAATTTTAATGGAGATAATACTCAACAAATAGGAGAGAGAAAAGTCCAGGTGTGTTGGTGTTTACATTTTGGCATGATGTGGTTAAAAAGGGAAAAAAACGTAGAAAGAGAGAGCACATGAATTGCCACACAGAAAGCCTTACAATGTTCTTTAACAGTCGCTTTATCTTTTCTCTAATCATACATAATGAAACATGCTTTGTTCTTCAAATAGGTCACAAATTCTCAGAGACAGTATTTTAAGTCACATGAATTTATGTTTGGAAAAGGCACATTGAACTCTTTTCCAAGCATTGAATTGAACTCGGTGCATTTCTTGGTATTAATGTGTTTATGCTGATTTGTCAACAAAGTAAGCTGATTTGCTTGCATGCACCCAATAATGGTGTTATTTAATTGATTGCTTTTGAATATATGTATTCAAAATATCTGTCTATTTGCAGTTCTATGCCTTAAGTTGGGTCATAAGGTGCCATGTCCTCAAGGTTTATTGTTCTAATGTTTTACTATGTTTCTGTTAAAATGCTAGATATGCTTGACTTGCTATTTAATGATATTTCAGTTATGACATCACTTTAGAATTTTCGGAGGCTATATTTGGAGCTGAGAAAGATTTTGATCTTTCTCATTTGGAAACGTGTGAAGTTTGCGCCGGCACTGGAGCAAAGATAGGTTCCAAGATGAGAGTATGCTCAACTTGTGGTGGCAGGGGTCAAGTAATGAGAACTGAGCAGACACCCTTTGGCATGTTCTCACAGGTACAAAGCCTCTACCTGGTTCTCTATTCACGACCTTTCTAGAATGGGAAATCAAAGCATTAGATTTCATCACATTTTGTTTCTTGAACTGGAGATTTCTTGACACTGCTCAAGTGAAAATCTGATATTCTGCCGTGATGAAAAGAACAGTGACTATGTGATCTGTTCTATAAGTTTATTGGAAGTATTTTGAATAGTAAGACAGGAATGGATTGGTCAGAGTGACAAACAAGAATGACATGTAATGCATTCATTTGTAATGCGGTGGAAACAAGGCATTTTCATATGCAAGGGATAGCTCGGTATTAGTTTATAGAAAAAATGATGAAAATGTTTATTTTATATGAGTAAAGAATGCAAAAAAATAAAATAAAAGTCTCCAACAAATGAAAATACTCTAAACTATTGAAACTAATAATCAGGAGATCCCCAATCCCTCTGGATATTGGCTCAGAAATTCATCTGAAGAAACCGTTGATAGAGCACCAAAGAAAAGCCAATACAAAATTATAATAGTTCTTTTGACAGTGATGATTTTTTAGACCCCAATCAAACAGGCCATGTTGTGAAAATATGCAATGACAATGAACTTTTAATTCTTATTGAATAACATATTTCAGGCTTTGTATAGAGCCGAACTGTAACACAGACAGACAAACAAGTTTGTTTATTTTTTCAATTGCTTATTTTTCTTTTTCTATTTTTCACATGGGATAATTGTTATATTTTGCTGCTTATGTCTCTGTTTTCTTGTACATATTAGGTGTCTGTTTGTCCAACTTGTAGTGGAGAAGGTGAAGTGATTTCTGAATACTGTCGAAAATGCTCTGGGGAAGGGCGAACACGTATTAGGAAAAATATTAAAGTCAAAGTCCCTCCTGGAGTTAGCACAGGCAGTATACTTAGAGTGGCTGGAGAAGGGGATGCTGGACCAAGAGGGTATGTCAATTAACTTTACTTTTCATATCCCGAAGCTTCATCAGGTTGTTTGATAAATCACAGTAGGCAATTTTAACTCCCTTATAAAAGGACTTATACCTTCACAATCACAATAAGGCTGGTTTTGGAAGTTTACAAACCTTCACCTGCTTCTATAGAAAAGACGTCTAAGGGTATCTCCAACTCAACTCCACAATAGAGTTTGGCCCTACCATATAAAGTAAACCAACTCCAATTAATCTCTAAAAACCTACTCTCTTTTACAGTTTTCGATTTTTTTACTCTACATGTAAAGTTTCCCTATTCACAGCTTTATAAGGAATTTTTTTGTAAGTTTCTGATTTTATAAATTACTTATTTAACCTATTAATATTAATTTATATAATTATATCCTATAATAAAATAGATGTTCAAATGTTATAATTCTATAATGGGAAAAGAGTCACTTATACCCCTAACGTTTGGCTTCAGGATCAAGTAAGCCCTCAACGTCGAGAAAGGTTCATATGCCCCTAACGTCTTAAAAAATGAACAACCAGCCCCCCTATTCATAAATGAGACATTGGGGGCCTGATTGTTCATTTTTAAGACGTTCAAGGCAATATTTGCACCTTTTCAGACGTTGAGGGCTTACTTGATCCTAAATCCAAACTTTAGGGGCATAGATAATCCTTTTCCCTTCTATAATTTCATATGTTCATTATTGTATTCCTTTATATATGACTTATATTAAAATTAAATAAAATTATTACTTTTACCATTTGTATTGTATTTTTTATTATTTTCATGTAATGTTTTTCTAGCATGTGTGTTTATTTAAATGTTACTTTTATTTATTTATTAAAAAAAATCGATATTTGGATTTGATTTGAATAAGTTAAATTTAGTTACTTTATAAGTTATATAGTACAATATATTTATTTAAATTTATATTATTTTTTTATTAATAAAACCAATTATTTTTTAATTTTTGGATGAGTATGTTAAAAAAGCTTAAATTTGGGTATAAGTTGTTAAGATAATAAAATAGTGTAGCAAAATGTGATATGGTAAGAATATTTAGAGATATAGTTTGTAGATGGATAGAAACTTTAACTCTTTTTATATATAGAGTTACTCTAAAATAGAGATGGATTGGAGATGACCTAAGATTTTTCCAAATCTGACTCAAGAAAACTAAAGCTTCATCATTTTTGTGATGATTAGAGATATTCCTTCTAAAATTCTAGGTGCAGTTTTACAACATATGAGTGCAATCAATGCTAAAAATGACTGCGCAGATGCTGAAGCCATCTTGGTTCTTCTAAATGCAGTTATTGTATAGCTCTTTCTTGTAACTGGAGCAGACTCCCAAGTGCTTTCCATATTTCTTTCCTTTTTCTTTTGATATAGTCTTCATCTTTTTCCCCTTACAATGCTGGTAATTTTGTTTTTTGCATCAAGGCTCTTGATCCTTAAAGAGTTGCAATCTCCCTCCCAAGAACTCACTCATAAATTGCATATGTAGGAGTAGAAGTGAACATTCATAACATTTGGTAACTGATAGTGCATGCATATCTTAAGCAGTTTTGTGCTGATTTACATGTTTCTGGATTACTGATTTATTCTGGTATCTGCAGTGGTCCCCCAGGAGATCTTTATGTGTATCTTGATGTTGAAGAAATGAGTGGAATCCAAAGAGATGGCATAAATCTCAACTCAACAATATCCATCAGTTATCTCGATGCAATTTTGGGAGCTGTTGTCAAGGTCATTCTTTTAAGTGATTCAAGTTAAATTTTTGTTAGAAGAATCAGTTAAATTTATCTACATTATAGTTAGCCACGGCCCATTGATTCTAAAATATTAAGCTAATAGGAAACAGGCCAAGAATGTACAAGCTTTAATACTGCTAGCACTAATGATGTTATAGATAATTTTATTACAATTGTGCAAATCCAGACGGCATAGAAGTCGGAAACAGTTATACAAAGCCAGTGATTACCTTTCTTTGAATTATTGGTCAATACTCTTTTATTTAATAGGGTACACAACTTGCAGTTTGAGTTTAATTGTTGAAAATGTTTCTGCCATGAGTTGCTTGTTGTAAAGAAGTAGAAACTAGAAACTAGAATTCCTTACTGCTTGATCTTTCTTCCCAATTAAAATGTGTTTAAGATGGTGTTAATATCTCAGACTCTAGAAATTTCATCTGCAATATATAATATAATCTTAACTTAGGTGTATATCATAACAAGAAACAAAATCAGACGCTTTGATAATTGGCCCTTTTGGATTGTCCTATCTCACGTTACATTCTGCACAAATTAAATTTGCTTTTGTGGTGCCTTGGCAACTCAATTTAATTTAATCGTGCCTTCCCAATTCTGTAGAGGGAGCCAGAAGGAGAGAACAAACCTCTCCACTATTAGCCAAAATAATTAGATCCTTTTGTGCATCTTTTCTTGGAAAATCACATTCATAAATTAAAGCTGGAGAATCCGAAATCTTGCTTGACTGGTTTGATTTGTTGACTTCGAAAACAGGTAAAGACAGTTGAAGGGACAAGTGAACTACAGATTCCAGCAGGTACGCAGCCTGGAGATGTACTAGTCCTGTCAAAGAAAGGTGCACCTAAACTGAATAAACCATCTATACGTGGTGATCACTTATTTTCTATTAAAGTGACCATACCAAATAGAACAAGGTATGCATTAGTTTTCTTCTCATCATCTAGTTTTTATTAATAGCTGCTCAATGTTATAATTTGTCTTTCTCAATAATGACTACACGGCATTCTCTCTATAAATTGTCATTCAGTTTATGCACTTTTTTTATTAGATTTCTGGTTGTTTGTATCATGAGTCATGACATAATAAATAATATGGCACTTCAAGTCGTTTAGACCTTCCGCTAGGTTCTGTAGCATCGAAATCTTCGTCTTCAACTCCAACTTTCCTGCCTATTACCTTGTCATTTTAAATGGTTCAGTTTCTGCTTGTTTGAACAATGATCCGCTTCTTATACATAGGCTAAATGCAGGTCAGTGGAAAGTTGATTTTCATGTCTAATACTTGACAATTTAGCTTCTCTACACTGCTAAATGAGATAGTATTCTGCCATTTATCTTTCTAGTAGAAACAAGCTCAGACTTTGATCAGTTCTGAGTACCAAATTTGATTGACATTTCCTATAGTTTGCGTTCTGGTTCTAAAATAATTTTCCTTAACCTCTCAAGCTTATGTCCTGATTTTCTGCTTACATTTACAGTGCCAAAGAGCGTGAATTACTTGAAGAACTTGCTTCTCTGAATAATACCACCAACACTAGATCACGAACGCGCACCATAACTCAACCTGCAAGTAAGCAATTGTTTGCCATTTGCAGATTACTTCTCCTTTCAAGTGATGAATTTTGAATGTGTTATTTTATATATGCATATGCTTTCCAGGCAAGCATGACAAAAAATGGTTGGTTAAAATCTGGAGTATCTTATTTGAAGCTAAAAGTGTGGGATGACCATAATTTTTAACTTTGTAGGTAAAACCAGAGAAACACCCCTAGTGGAAACTGTTGAGGAGAAAAAAACCGAGGAAGCAGAGGATGAAAATGACGTATGGAAGAAAGTAAAAGATTTTGCAGGGTATATGATTTTCTTATTTTGAACTTTACTGTTTGCCTGTTGCTGTGATCAAGTGCTGGGTTCATTGCATGCTGTCACCTATTTGCAGATGCTATGTTGTATGAAAATGGATTTGCTGAAATGGAAAACGGCGAAATGACATTTTTCACGACAATAGGTTATACATAGAAAGCTTAGGAGTTTTAAAAGCGTTTTCAAAAATGAAAATAAATTGCTGAAATGTAGGAATTGATAAGATTCTATGCAACATAGCTTAGATATAATCACTTTTTAAAATCCTGAGCACATGTGGCTGTCCTTAGTGGCCTATTGGTAGCTGAGTTATGAATATTTAGTCGAATGAGTCCAATTTTTCTTGAGGTTTTTTCTAAAGATTATACAAACAAGTTGCATTGACTTTGTTGTGCCACTTTTCTATGATACACCCTTGCATCTATTTCTGACATCATCCATAAAGTTATTTCATGTATTAACTGAAATATTTTGACAGGTCCATCGCAGATGGTGCTATGAAATGGTTCAAAGACAACCTCTAATTTTGAAGTTTTCATGCTTTCATGACATCTGAAAACAAACCTCTGTGTTTCAAATTGGCCATTAGATATTTTTTGCTTCCCTCAGAGACAGTCCTAAGGGCCAATCCAACTTGGACTGTGCTGTAGAAAATTCAATGGCACCCTAGTATAGATTCTTTCATTTTTTTTTTCACTTGTAAATTTAGTATGTTAGTCTGTATTCTATGAGCATCAACAGCGAGCAAATTTAAGCATTATTTGTAGTTTGTTTATCTGAATGTACTGAAGTTTAGCATGCAACATACACTTGAGCCTCTTTTACCAGTTGAAAGTAATTCTCTAGCATTACTCCTTGAAGAGGCAAAAATATGACAATTACATGCTCAGATCTGAAACCATGAGATGAAAGAGTCAAAGGCTGTATTTCAGACTGAAAAACATATTGGATATTACATATTCTGATGCATACCAATTTTTGTTGTCTATAAGTTCAACTGATTGACACTAGGTGAACTTGTATTTTTAATGGAGTATAAGTGATATATTCTGCGAATCAGCTTTACAGTGTATTTGATATGGTTGTTTGGTTTGGTTGTTGCTAGCTCTTGGAGCCGTTGGATACCATTTTTGTTCATTTTCGGCTGTTGTGAAATTTTGGAAAGAGGTTTCCGATTCTAGCCATTATGAAATAACTTTATCATCTTAACAGGTCCTATCCCGCTTTGTCCGAATTAGTCAAAACAGTGGCTCTGGACATCGAGTAGATCGGCTGCTGCTGTTAATATCAGATCATCAACTTGATTTATCTACAGATTTAACTTGTTTCAACATATTTCTTGGAGAACAAACTACATTTCCCCATCATAATGGGTATTAACATGGATTAATAACAACATATCCACAAAATGTTCCAATATACAAATCTCTTACAAATACATAATCACTTCGATCCTCGGCTCTGCCTGATCAGAAGCACAGTGGCAACAACTACAGGAGTTAAAATCATGACGAGAGCTTGTACAATATTGGGTCTTGTAATCTCCGGAAAAAGAACGCTACCATACTTTATTAAAGCCGCACCACCAACAGAACCAACTCCTAATTTCCATAGATAACTCCACTCTTCCTGTTCTACCAAAAATCAGAAAAAAATTTATAAACTGTTTCTGGCTAGTTAGCACGGATACGAACACGGGAGAACAGGACACTTGGATACAACACCGCGAAATGGTGTTATTTTAAGATTTACTATGTAAAATATGAAGTTTTATGTTCGAAACATTTCCGAAACAAAACACGTTGATTGAATGAAGTGAGTGCGCTACCTAGTTTTCTGGGTATTTGTGTTCTTGATCTTTAACACTCAATTTTCAATTTAATTCACCTCAGCTTCTTGCATTATTACACAAGAATATCAAGAATTGATGTGCCGTCTAATTTATGTTTATAAAAATATACTAAAAGAGAGTACCGACTGACCTGAGAGATAATAGGGCTGGTGGCCGGAGTTTGTTCTTCCGGTGGAGAATTAGAGGCATAAATGGGAGAATGTCTTTTGAGGGATGTGTTTGATGAGAGGTGGAATTTTGGAACAGACATTAGCTTCTTCTTTACGGGTTTCGATAAAAGCTGGTGACGTGAGGATTGAGTAGAGCAGAGCTTCGGAGCTATGTTTGTCATGGCCGCTGCCGTCGCCACCGCCATTATTAATCTGTTAGTAGTTCTAAAAATAACAAGAGAAATGATATACCGCACGAAAGCCTTATATCACTTATCACACTATTTGGCCTTTTCTATCAAATCATAGTCCATCGTCTTTCTTATTTATTTATTTATTTTAAACTTAATCACTTAACAATATTTAGCTTTTCTGAATTTTTTTTTGTTTATAGCTATATCTTTTAAAATATTTTAACTTATTTTTCAATTATCCAGCAGTGATAGCTGAACTAACCAGACTAACCAGATGGGCCGCCCAAACCCTGAAGCTGTAACCATTTGTCCAAATTAGAAAAAATTTCAATTACGTTATTTATATTATTTCAATTTGCATTTTTATCATAATAAACTTTAAAATGAAGTAATATGAGAAGTTTATTTAAATTTTTTTCTATTTCAATTTGAACAATTGGCTACAATTAAAAATAAAAATTGAAAAATAGGTTAAAATTGAACATTTTGAAAGATAAGGCCATAAAAAAAAGATAGGTATTTTAAGTGATTAAGTATTTCTTTTTAATTAATAACTTTTTTATTTTATCAAATTATGCTATGTATTATAAATATATATATCATACGTTGCTCGTAATTTAATTTGTCGATTGATGTTTATTATTTTTTATTTGGTACATACTTAAAAAAATTGATTATTATTCTTTTATAATTCTAACATGTTCTGCATCATTAAATCAGCTTACTACATAAATTTTGAATTTAAACGCTATAAGAATAATTTTTAAGTATTAATTTTATAAGTTTCTAAACATTGCCAGATCGCCAGTGATATCTTTAATGGAAAAAAAAGTTAATTAATTGTTCATTGGTTATAATCTGTTAATCACATCTACAATTCTCATTGATAACTTCTTTTGAATTAAAACTCACAACACAATCCCTATCTTCAGTAACAGGTGGAACATATTTCAGTTCATAATTACTATTTTTAGCTCGATTATCAACAAATAAAAAAGTCAATTTCTTAGTATATACTAGTAGACCTTTGCAGGAGCTAGAACTTGATTATCAACATGATCAGAGTATCTCTTACAAATCATATAGAAAAATATTACATTTTCCTCTTTTAATTTCAATTCCTAAATACATCGGTCTCATATAGATTAACTATTAAGAATTATTTATAGTACATTCTACATTCTAACCCATTTATATTTATTCTATTAATATAGGTTCAATTATTAATGACAATACTTTCTTTTTTGAATTGGCATCAGGAGCTCCATGGCCATCTCCATGTTGGTATGTGAATTGTGAAATTCTGCAAAGATTTATTACAATTTCAATAAAAAGCTTTGTAAACGGACTCGCATCATCGGCTTGGTACCGATTGATCTTCTTCCATGCTTTATCTATCAAGTTTCTTATATATTCACGAGCTTGCTCTTCAGAAACTCCATTTTCATTCATGTAGCATGAAATTGAATTTACATTGTCACCTCTTATTATCTCCGCCTGTGAAACAGGTTAAAAACCAAAGATTAATAATACATTATAGTTTAATAGCAAGTCGTTATGTCAAATTACAAAGAGTTAATATATTAGTAATTCGTTTTACAAACTAAAAAAGATTTATATGATTTTTTACAAGCATATAAATACGTACCGAAGAAGTTCCCAAATCATTAGAAAGGCGGAAAATAATGGATGACCAACGCAAAACTTCATGGTAATTAATCAAGAAATCAAGTGTCTCCTTTGAGTTATTCTGACCCATTAAAAAATATGCATGAAGTAACAAAACTGATCCTGATACTGATCGCCATGCATTTTCAAGATATTCTTCAAATGACGGAATAATTACGTAGCGACTCCATTTTGCTTCTTGTAAGAATGCTTTGAATAAATCTGCCCACTAAAACTTGATATATTACATTATTAGCCTCAAAGTCATAAATAATTTAATTTAAATTAAATTTTTTAGCTTAAAAAAAGGAAATTGAACAAAAAACAATTGGCATACTGCTTTGGTAAGATAAGGAATGACATCTTGTCCTTGTTCTTTGAGAATTTCATAAGCAATCTCATTGATAGTGTTGAAGAAAGCAAGGAAGCATAGCTTCATATAATCTGGAAGATCTTTTATTGCATTTACATCCCACCTGATCATTATAGAAAACTAAACAGTTGGCAGCAGATTGAGAACCCTAATTAAAGTCGATTTTGAAAGACTTGGAGGTTTGAGTAGATAAATCAGAGTTTGAATCAACGTGGAGATTAATATACGAAATGTTGAAAACTGATTATTTTATTTTATTTTACATTTTTTCGTTTCAATTATACCATTAAACATTTTAAGTTGACATTTTTCATTTAGAAAAAGTTCAAAAAAGGACGATTTAATATAAAAATATTAATTTAATGCAAAAAGAGTTAGTTTCAAGAATTATTTTGAACTTTTTCTAAATAAAAAAAATCAATTTAATGTTTACGGGTACAATTAAAATGGAAAATACGAAACAGAGTAAAATTGACCAGTTTTCAACATTAGGATAAGACTGAAAAGGATTAAAAGTCGAGTGATTTCAAAGCATTAGAGCTTAAATAAATTAGTAATGAGTTATCACAGACCTTTCAACCGCATCCGTAAAGAGTTGCAATTCGTCTAAAGTACCATAGACATCATATATGTCATCAATGGTGGTTATGAAAGAGGCAACTTGTGTTAGCCCTTTACGAGAAGAGCTAAATTGAGGTTGAAAGATCATCCCAACACTCCAAAAGAAGCACTCCATTTTGATAGGCCTAAACTGTTCCACCACCTATCAACACATGCAAATACTTGGTCAAATTTTTACTACCCTCTAAACTACAACTATTACGATATATTGATTTTCCGATGAGACTGAAATTCTCGAGTAATTTTAAGATAAATTATATTTATTTATCTACAATTTTAATATAATTGCCGACTATACTATAATTTTAAGTTTTAATACATACATATATATATATATATATACATACATATATATATATATATATATATATATATACATATACATACATATATATATACATACATATATATATACATACATATACATACATATATATATATATATATATATATATATATATATATATATATATATATATATATATATGTATATATTAATTGTCAGTTTTTCAATTTTTACCAAATATATTTAAAATCTGTTTAAAGATGATGTATTATGATGTTGTATATGTCATTTAGGATTGTTTTGTATATGTAGATGAATAACATCATAAATTGTGCGTATATTTAATAAAAATTGGAAAATGATGTTATATATGATCATAAAATTGAAACAATTATGATATATATGATAAAATTAGAAAGATTATATTATTTATGTTTAATATATCAAAAGCGGGAATAGATAGGTATATTTACCTAATGTTAACTATTGGTGATCGAATTACCCACTTTTGTGGAAAATTTTCGATACCAATTCTTTGAATTTGTCTCTCTTTTACCATAGTTTCTAAACTTCAGTTACAAGTTACAGGTTACAACTAAATTTTTCTAAAATGTTATTTTGTTTTTGTTCTTTTCTGACATTATTCCAGCTCATGGCATCAGATGACAAAAAAAATTACTAGTAGAAATGAGACTGTAGCTGGCCACAATGCCATCTTGTTAATGGATTATTTGAGAGAGAGAAAAAATCACGTTTCGTATTTATAGCAATGTAAGTACATCTTTAAAATTTGACACAAAAAGACACAATCTATTACTCCTTCCGTCTCAATATAGTTGTCTACTTTACCGTTATCACACAATTTAAAAAAATATAATTATTGTTATAAAATTTATAAATTTTTCTCTACTTTTTTTGTTATACCCTCATTTAATGTAGTGTCTATTTTCAATTTACTTTATTAGTTGAATTTAAATATGAATAGAATAGGAAGATTAGTTTTTGAAATTGTTATTTTTTGAAAGTGGACAAGAGTTTTGGGACAATTTTTTTATCAAAGTGGACAACTCTAGCTATTGGGATGAAGGAAGTACTATTTTTTAGTATTTTATAGTTCAGCATCATTATTCGATGTCATTTTATTCATCAAAAACTACAAACAACAATATCATTTGGTGAAGGAAAATTACTTTTGTGTCAGAAATGTTCAAAACATGAAAAATTTGAATTTTGTGTTAAAAGTTCTTCTTAAATTACTACAAATATGAAAAGTGAAAATACCTCTTATTGAATTTAAAAAATTATTGCACGCAACCGTTGTGCCATATCATTCGTACAACAACTCAATATATAGTGCGTTAGCCATGTGAAAAAATTAATAATAAAAAAATTAAGTAATAATTAAAAGATTCTCTATCGCAAATATTCATTAGCTTGTTGTAAATATGACATGGTACAATCAATGCATGAGATAAACACCCATTGAATTTTGACAGAAACGAAGTTAGAGTCACGTCAAGGACAATATGGATACAAAATAAAAATTCATAGAAAATATAGTTACGAATTAAAATTTAAAAACTGTGACGTGAGAAAGACTAAAATTGAAGATTTATAATGAACATAAAGGCGCTTTTTCTAATAATGTAGATTTCTTGAAAACATGAGTAATTACCTTGACATGTCTTTAAGATCTCTTTGAAGTACAGATTGCACCATGTTGAAATTCAACTTGGCAAGTTGAAGCAGAAATTTATTTGCATCTTCTCTTTTGCTATATGCTTCAATATACCACCGGGATTCCGATATAACAATTCTTCTGTGCAGTGGAAGCTCAAGAGCATGGCTGATGCTCTCAATAATTTCCAATTTTGCTTCGGAACCATTTTTAATTTCCTCGAGGTATAGTTTTGATTGTATTAATGCCTGATCTAATAGATCTTCTTCTTCAAACGAGAGATGGGAAGCTTCATACAAGCTTAACAGTCCTTTTGTGTCCCTTCTAAGATCATCATTGTGCTCCATGAAATCTCTAAATATATCTGTTAATAATACATTTATTGGCCCTTTGTTATTTTTGTACTAATTAAGGTCACTTGATTCATTTTAAAGTATTTTTTTGAAAAGTTAACTTTTCGAAAAGTATATTTTCAGAAAGGTTTAACCTTTTAGAAAGTTTAATATAAGTTGTACTGGGGATTGGGATTGGAATTGAGATTCTCTCAAGTTCATGTTCATGTGTAAAATGAACGGTGTATATAAAAAAAGGTACAAGTTTAAGCAAATTAATCTACACCATTCATTTTACAATGAACGGTGTTGATCATGAAAAAGATAATTTTCCATTTTTTTAAAATGGGACTTTTTTTGTCAGAACTATCAGAGAAAACAATTACAAAAATACTGGACGAGAATTCAAAATTTAACTAGTTTAATTACTCTGGTATTTGACTAATTATACTATCATTGCTTTTCGTCTTCTAATTTATACTAGTTGATTTGATTTGAGTGTTAAATTGTCAAAAATAAAATTTATTTTGACTCACAAATTTAATTTCAAAATAATTCCATAAGTACTTTTAAAATTATAAAAATATAATTCAAATAAATATTTAAATTGTTCAGAATTCGGAATAAATAATGAGTTTTTCGAAAGAAAAAAAATAGATGTTTTAAAAATTACAAGTATTATCTCCTTCTATTTAAATATTTATAATTTTTTAAAAAATTAAAAAAAAAACTACTCAGTTGAATAAAAATTCATAAAAAAATATAATATACTTACTAAAACATTATTCAATTATTTAGAAACAACAACAATTAATATATAGTAAGTTGTTCTTACAAATGCTATACTTTTTTTAAAGGTTAATATCATAAAAATTCATTAACTTTACACGTTTTCTCATTTTAATCATGCAATTTAAATTTTCTCATTTTCATGCACTAACTACTACTTTTTCTCGAATTCATGCACGGTGCTGAGGTGTCACGGCTCCATTGATGTAATTCGCCGAGGTGGAGCTCATTTTACACCAATACTCAGCACCGTGCATGAATTTGAAAAAAAATAGTAGTTCGTGCATAAAAATGAGAAAATTTAAACTGCGTGATTGAAATAAGAAAACGTATAAAGTTCGTGATTTTTTTTGACATTGACCCTTCTTTTAGAAGTAGGAGATCTAGCATGATGAAACTACCTTGAAAGACATTGTAGCCATGTTGTCTAAGAAGCCTGAAGCGGAGAGCAGAATGATAGAGATACTTGCGTTCATTTTCATTACATGAAACTCTCGCCAGGATTGTGTTTATATCATCTCGGAAGCGGTGACCCAAACCTAACCGTTGGATGTCATCAATCATTTCAAGTACGCCTAATGATTCAATATCTGTATCCTTCATCGTACGTCTCACCTCCTCTTCTAGCTTCTTTGCCTGGTCTTTATATAGTTCATCCTGGAAACAACCATTATGCTGGATTTTTCATTTATTTTTTCCTTTTTCAGGTAGCAACTTATTTAACTATAAGCTATATTGCATGAAACGGCTCGAAACGTTTCTTAGGACATTCTGAGAGTTTCGGAAACGGAAATATTTCCGAAACACACATTCCTTAAGGTCATAGATGCATATTATTTAGAAAAATAAAAATAGTAAATATAGTATGTTTTTTAATCCGCCAAATCCCTAAATTTTATACTTTAAAGAAAACTTCACTTCATGATACATAAATCTATTTTTGCAATGATATGTTTAAGATTACATTCGTTTATTAAATATTTCAAATCCTCAAAATAGTAAATAAAATTATCAAGAGTTTATTTCAGAATTCTCATAAATATATTCAAGATCCGAAACAGTAGTTTATAGTAGTATTTAGAACAGAGAAAAAAAAGTAAAAAAAGGAGTTTACCGCATTATTATTATTAAAGGACTGAAGGAAGTTAAAAGACCATATGGTGGATTCATAATTAGCCGACCTTCTCTCATTTTGTGAATAACAAAGCGAGAAAGTAGACATTTTGTGAGTCTTTGATGATCTTCTTGAAGGATGGAAGATTGGCATTTTTGGTTTAACACTATAACTCAACATATGAATTGAGCAAAACCGTGTACCCATTGCAACTTTCTATCTCTTTTTTTTTTTTTTATTCTTTTGCTTTTATGTAGTATAAGTTTATTGTAATTTAGTTTACAAGCACATGTATTTATACTAAGTTTGAGCTTAAAGCTTGAGCCCAAATGAGCTTAAATTCTCAAAGTCGTGCTCGAATAATATCCGAACTACTCGAATTCAATAAAAATGAAAATAATTATTAAAATATATTATATTTGTTGTATTTTAACTTTTTTTTTACTATAAAATATGTTATTATACCGATTAATATGATACACTTTAAAATTTAGAGGTACAAGAGCCAAAATTTAGAGGTATAAAAAAGTGTTTTAAAAACTGAACCAATGGATGAACCGGTAAGGTCAACAGTTTCCCGGTCAAACCAATTGAGTATATTTCAAGAAATATATATATATCATCGTTGCCTATTATATTTTAGCCTAAATATACGAATAGGATCCTCTCGTTTGGTTCAGTTTTGAATTTGGACGCTAATAAATTTCTTTTTCAATGGATGTACTTAACGTTTTAAAATAATTTCACATTGGACCCTCAGAACCTAAAATGTCACATGTCCGTTAGTGACTGGCTAACTCAGCACTAACGTATTAGGTTAAATGGTTCATATTCAACAATCACTAACAAACATGTGGCATTTTAGGTTCGGAGGGTCCGATGTAATTTTTTTTATAATGTTAAATACCTCTATCAGGAAAAAAAATTCATTAGGGTCTAAATTCTAAATCGAACCAAATGTGAAAGTCCAATATGTACATTTAACCTATATTCTACTGCTAGTAATTAACATTTTATAGAAAAACTCTCTTTTTAAAAACTTTGATCCTCTTTCTCTCTAGAAAGTTTTTTTTCTTCTTATCCTTTTGGAGGGTGGAGAGGGTGATTTCCGATCTTGATTTAAAAATCACCTTCTCTCCGCCCAAAATGATTTTTATATTTAAGGTTTTTCTTGTTCAATAAGCTATCTGGAATGGAGTTCATCGTGTGTATGAATAAATTTTATTGTTTAAGATTTTTTGTTAAATAATCTCCCGGGAATGGAGTTATTGTGTGTTTGAATAAAAAATTTGCGAAGATATCTTCGGTTGGCATTTTGATTTTTTGAATTATGCAAACAAATTTAGCGATCGTTCGAGTTTTATATTCAAGTTTTTGAAGATTCAAGAATTTTCGATATGTTTTTATCTATTTTTGTGGAATTTATTGAAGATGATAATCGGAAAGTTAAGATTCAACGGATCAAGCAGATCGTCCACTACTAAAATCCACTGAATTACCGATGGATTTTAGCGACGGATTTAATATCCGTCGCTAAATCAGCAATTACCGACGGATTTGGCGACGGATTACTATTCCGTCGCCAAAATCCCAAATAAGCATGGCGGAAAGTGTCCCACCTTTTTTTGGTCGTCGTTTAGCGACGGATTCGAAAAATCTGTCGCTAAGTTAGCGACGGATCATATGTCCGTCGCTAAAATGGGATCAATGAAACTCACCGTTTCAGTGAGCCCATTTTAGCGACGGATATTTGGAATCTGTCGCTAAAGTTAGCGACGGATTCAAAAAATCCGTCGCTAAATGCTGCGTTAATGAAACGCAGCGTTTCATTAACGCAGCTTGTTTGTTGCCGACGGATTGTTTGTTTTAGCGACGGAATATAATCCGTCGCTAAAATGGGATCAATGAAACTCACCGTTTCAGTGAGCCCATTTTAGCGACGGATATTTGAAATCTGTCGCTAAAGTTAGCGACGGATTCAAAAAATCCGTCGCTAAATGCTGCGTTAATGAAACGCAGCGTTTCATTAACGCAGCTTGTTTGTTGCCGACGGATTGTTTGTTTTACCGCACACCCACAGCAGCTCCCGGAAAAATCCATTTTCCGGGCGCTTCGTCGCTCGCCGGCACTCCCGACATGCTCCCACTTCATTATAACACAAATTCCAATCCAATTCATACCAAAAACGACTATAGAAACGCGATTACGATTCGTTTAATTCGTTAAAACGAAATAACCCTAATTTCCAATTCTCACAATAAAAACGTCAAGCTTACCTCGGGTTGAAGCTTAACGATGATAGAGAATTGAATTCTGGACGAATCGATATAAAGAACTCGCGATTTGGACGAGAAACGGCGAAACCGCGACGGATCGCATTTGATCGTCGAAACCTTCTGTAGGTTTCTTCTTTCTCTGATCACTTTTCCCCTTTTCCTTATTCATAAGGAAAGAAACATATATATCTTGGTTAACTAGCCACTTTGGTCCTTCATTTCTTTAATTTAAACCATTTCTCTTTTAAACTTTCTAATTTAACTAAATGGTTTAATTATCCTTTTAATTCGATTACTTACGTATTATTTATATCCGATAAATAATACTAACTCAATATTTTATTTTTCCGTCATTAATCTTCAAATTGCTATTCTCTAAGCTTAATTGGCTAATTTACACTTTAGCCCTTGAAACTTTTCAAAAGTTACAATTTAGCCCAAACGCATCCGCGTCCAAATTTTAAAAGGTCTCCGATTGACCCGAAACTTTTACCACATATATTATAAAACATTTCGCGGACCTTGGCGAAATAATTTCCATTTTTATCTCAAAGTGGCTAAATTACCACTTTGGTCCCTATACTTTATTTTGGGCTTTTCTTAACACTTTTCCTTTTAATTCCAATTCTAACTTTACAACTGTCATATGATATTAATAACTTCGTCGTTAACTTCCCGAAACCGACCTACTAACATTATGCATTTTAATCTTTATCAGAAATCTTTCTGATATCGCCACTCCGGCGAATCCAAACTGTACACGTGGTCCAATTAGCTAATTAATTATTTTGGGGTATTACATTCTTCCCCCCTTATAAAAATTCGTCCTCGAATTTTCATATACTTTTCTTGACTTATCTTAAACTCTTAACATCTTGAATTCCCTTCATGATAGGTACACCGTGTTCATTTCACGACGCCTATTGGTGCGTGAAGTTATCATTTCAGTTATGTACTTCCTGTACAATAACGTCATTCATCATTGACGATCTTCATGTTACCACCTTCTTCTATCGTGATGTCAGGTGTATTTTGATGCCTCGTGATCCCTTATCTTTAATCTCTTCGCTTCGATCTTATATACATGACACTTTCATCTGTTCCTTGTTGAGTGATGTAAACACTCAAATGATCCGTACTTCGCTACTTGCGTAGTCTCTTTCGTACTGATGTTGTCACCATCTGATTGCTATTCGTTGTGGTATTTGGAATCTAATTCCATTATCCACCATCCTCACTTATCTTGTTATACTTATGCAACTTCATCCTTTACTATTGTCGTTTATCAACTGTCGTATATGAGATATTTCTCATAGTGCATCCGTATAATGTCTTTGCTTTCCCTGCAAGGACTTACTTGATCTTCTTCTTTTTATGTTCTTGTACCTTACGTACTACTTCCTTTGTCGTATTCTCGTTGACTTACTTCCTTTTCCCTAAATGCAATGCACTAAACATTGAAATTTCTTACCTCTTTTTACTTCTCATCGTTCTGTTTCATCTTTCATTCGTTACATTCTTGGATAACTGTCTTTATTATCCCGTCCTCTATTCTACTTTACGATTATTGCTAACATCTTTTAAAGATTGTTAGTCTTACGTGATGTTTCTTTATACCACAGACACTTGTACATTACTGCTTGATATCCCATAAGAAAGAGATGTTTAGTCTTTATGTAAACCTTCTTGGTTCAAGCGTAGCTGTTATGCGTACGATCTTTGTACTAGGGGAATAATAATTGTCGTCATATTGGAGCTCCACTCTTGATCTATTTGGTGTATCTCGTTTACTCACTTCTAATGAAAATCATTAATTCTTTCAACTCTCGTCGTTGTGTGTTGCTTTTGACAGTGTCATCACTGTCGTCATCCCTACTTATCGCATATATGTTTCACTAATCTTCAATTCGTCAATCTACTCTCTTACTTATCCAATTTCTCTCTGCACTTTTTGCGAAGTTCTTTGCTTATACGTATTATGAACGTAAACATTGTTTACGATGTTCATACCATACTGATCCTTATGATCATTTCGATATTCAAATCCTTATTGCCGTATTTGGCACGTACAATCTCTTCATATCAATCTCCTCTTGATATCAATTTCTCCTTTACTTTTTCGTTTTATCTTATCTATGTTCTTCCTTCTTTCGTCGTCTTCTTAACGTTGATCGTATTACGACCTTTAAGGATGCTTTTAGCATTTATCATTATATTTCACTATTCTTTTTCCGTTCTTCCTTTCAACATTGTATCTTAGTTTGACCTTTAATTCCCAAACTATTTCTCTTTCCCATATCGTGGTGTAAGGTTTACTTTTTACTGTCCACGGTTTTGTTATTTTCACTTGATACTCCCTTGACTACTTGTTTCTAATTAACTAGTAGGATTAATAGTCTTAATGCTATAACTCTATGGTACCTTTCTTATGTTCCATATTCATGTTCTTATCACAAGCCTCGTTTGTCTTCTATTGCATTCTTATTATTCTTCTTCATTATACTTTGTATCTCTTATATTTCTTATTTTAATATCTTTAACCTCGACTATCAATAGAGGTTCGCAATCTATTTCCTTCAAATTACTCGATATGTTACGTTCTCGACTACGCACATATACACTTATTGTACTCTTACTGACAGTTTAACTGTCAGTGGATCCAATCCTATGTCTCTGTCCTCTTTATTCTTCTTTGTTTCTATATATCCGCGACTACATAGAATTCCATTTCTCTAATCTCCTCGTCAACTCTCCACGTGACTTTTCTCTTTTCTTTTCCTCGATCACTCTTATCGAGTTCCTTGCGACATACGCAGGTTATTCGTACTTTATTAATACTTATTACCTTAACTGATCTCTTACTATCCATGACTTACTTTTGAATCCTTATATCTTATTATGCATACCTCATCCCTCCTTCCACATGGTTACTCTCTTGTAGATATCTTACTTCTACCTCTTGTCTTATATTTCGATCTATCTGGTGTTACTTTCTTTAGTATAGCCCAGTTCTGACATTAAGTCTCTTCTTTACATCCTTTCACGCATTTCAATACTTGAAGTTTCAATCACATACAAAACAGGTTATATAATGTATTTTAATCCTTCATATAGTGTTTACGTCTTTACTAAAGGATTACTATTAATTCTCCAAATCGATCGCACTATGCATTTCACCTTTTAATCATTCGAGCTTAAAGCTTGAGACTCTACACTTCACATACGTTCGTTACGTTTATACCTTTCTTGGTTTACTAATCCGCTTCATAGTTGCAATCTTGTAATGAAAGTTCCAACTCCTAATTCACTTATTGCAGCACTTATCGTTTATCTCTCTTTCCATTTGCTTTCATGTGGGGTTAATGTTGGCAATACTTAGCTGATCAACTCTCATACTTTATACCATTCAATTCCACACTCCGTACTTTATATTCTTGTCACATGTCTTCTTAGCTCGTCGCTTTTATCGACATATAACCATTATCGATATTCTTATGAAATCTACTTCACGTTCTCGGTTTGTCGATCGTAATGGTTAACTCTTAGGTTACCGTCTTAGGGACATCGTGTCCCAGTGTCAACTTGATCCACCGGTTCGATAAAGAGTTGTCACGATCTTATTAAACCTGACGACTTTCTAACATTACGTAGTATTCATATTATCCTTTCATAAGGGTAATCTTCTAGCTTCAGGGTGTAAACTGTGAGTCTATTTCTATGCTCGACTATCCTCTTTCTTACTTCTATGGTGTGGTAGTATGATGCTCTAATCACTTCGTTTAAAGATAGGAATATCCCAGTTCATCGTTCGATTAGTTACATTTTGCTACTCACATACATCTTACCATACGCTTCTCGTATATAAACTTCATTCTTCTTATAAACTTCTTCCCTTATATCGTAGTTTAATATCTATGACGTCATGTCAAAGAGATACTTACTTTCTAGCTTACCACTAACCTGGTACGCGTCACTTTCCAATACATCTGCGATTTCTAGCTATATTCTAGCTCGTTAACTCGAAACTAAGTTCATATCCTAAAAGCATAACTCCTATGTTCTCGCAACTATACGTATTCAATCTTCTCGTGGCCTTGATCGTAGCTTGCTCGCGAGTACTTCACTTCCTTCACAGAGTTATGGTCTAGGTATACTTACATAAAAACAAAACTCTTTGGAAACTTTCTCAAATAAAACATCTCATTTCGAGATTTAAATCAAAATTCCATTGAAACTTTAGCAAAATTGTGCACTAGGGTGATGACGTCTCTCATCCCCAAAGAGTTGCCACAGCTCACCTTTTGGTCTGAGCGTAATGCATATGATGCATGTACTATTAATGCATGTCTTCATTGATTATTCTTTCATTAATAATGTATGTAGTGATGCACTTCTATCAATGTCGTGGCAATCATACATTTCTATATCGGGTCTAGGCACAATTATGCTTTCAAAATTGTTAAACAAATAACTTTTTTTTTTTAAAAAAAATTATAAACATCGAGTTTTGTAAGTTCTCTAGACCTTCAAACTCTGTATCCAGAAAGTTCTTCAACTTCTGCCACTTTACATTCCTTCTTCATACTCTTCCCAAAGTTTCGATTGATCGAATTCAATAGCATCTCTTACGTTATAAGATGCTAAACACACATACATACATATCATCAAATCACATTCACAACAATTATACTCTAGTCATAGGAGGCAACACCTCTCCTAGAAACTTCATTTCAAAAAGCATATCTTATATGCATGTCTCATCGAAACAACATATGCGTATATATCTCGTATATACGTGTCACAAAAACACATAAGTATTTCACAAATCAATCAATTATACTTATCGTAAAACAACAATGCAAACTACTTGGATCAGACAGAGCTCAACTCTATAGCTGCAGTAGTTCCTAGGTCACTTAACTGACAAAATTTATATTAGCAGAGGTAACTGGACCAACTGCTCTGATACCACAATTGTCACGACCCAAATTATTGAGCCGAGACCGGCGCTAGGGAATGGGAGTGGTTGCTCTGAAACCCGTAGCAAGCCTAAAACCGTTATAAATTTTTCGCGATTAAAACATATTACTATATACAATACGTTTTCAGAAATCTTCTTTAAATAATATAATTCAATTATTAAAACATCGGATTTCTTTTTTGAAAACATTCGCGAACAAATTCTTAGAAACCAGGGTCTTACCGAGCGATATCTCATATCCAGCACCGCCCTGTTTCTGACCACAAACATAACCAATTCCTCTTAAGGCAATTGGTACACAATTCAAACGAATAAAACGCCATCTTTATAAACAACTTACTTATATAATTATATCAGAGTTTACTTTTCAAATACCGTTTGAAATTAAATCATACACCTTATACTGACACCTACTGACTACTGCAGCTCTATAAAACTTGTACTTTGTGTAAGCCAAAAGGCTGCCAACACAAAGGAGATGGTCTGTCTGATCCGACTCCGGTCACCTGAAAGGAAACACTGTGAGGGGGTCAGTATTTTGGGAAATACTGAGTGAGCTTGCAAGTTACTAACGGTATTAATATAAAAACATAACATCGCATCTCAAGAAAACAATAGTATAAAACATATAAACATGTATTTGATCCGTGTGAAACTAATATCCTAGCATGCGACACATCTCTCGAATAATCATATATCATTCAATCCAATCGTAAATATCAATTGCGAGTCCAACTCGCTGGTGGCCCAGCCACTAGATACGGGGACTTCCAGGCTACACCGTAGCCGAGTTCACTCTGCGTATCTAAATCATAACCAAATCGTAAATTTCATATTCATCAACAGCTCACAGCTGTGTCAAGTCATTTCTCAATGCAAACATACTAGACTGACTCGATACTGGTGATCACACAGCCTATTGACACCCAATAGGTAGCTAGTTTCATCGGATCGCATACTAGTTCTTATATACAGAAATTAAATAAACGTATGACATTCAATCAAATCATATAACATGCGATGCGTAAAAACAGTGTACGTATTTATATAAAATAACTTTATATATAATACACGAAAGTAAAATGCAACTCACAGTGACCGCTATCCCAAAATTGCATTATAATGATTCCATAACGTAAGCTCCATGCGTCGTTCTCGTAGCTATTCCAGCTCGTCGTCCTGGTAGCTTGTCGATACATCCGTTTCCTATTCAAATTACTCATACGTTTAATTCATAAACGTAAACTGAATACTAAAGTCCTAAGTTATAAACTTAGGTTCTTTATATACTTCGAAACTCTAGTCGAACACGTTATGTTCGATACCCAAATTTCCCGTTTTCGAGGTTTGTAATCCATTTTCAACATCCGACATATTCGAATTCGGGAGGCTAGGTCAAAACGAGTCAAGATACTCAAACAGGTGCGATAGCCTGCAGTGCGAGCGCACAAAAGGGTCCCGTGCGTTCGCACTGACGGTCTGGTGTGCGTTCGCACACATAGGTGTGCGTTCGCACACCCTGTGCGTTCGCACACTGGTGTGCGTTCGCACACCATGTGTGCGTCCGCACACTACGGTGTGCGTTCGCACACCCACAGCAGCTCCCGGAAAAATCCATTTTCCGGGCGCTTCGTCGCTCGCCGGCACTCCCGACATGCTCCCACTTCATTATAACACAAATTCCAATCCAATTCATACCAAAAACGACTATAGAAACGCGATTACGATTCGTTTAATTCGTTAAAACGAAATAACCCTAATTTCCAATTCTCACAATAAAAACGTCAAGCTTACCTCGGTTTGAAGCTTAACGATGATAGAGAATTGAATTCTGGACGAATCGATATAAAGAACTCACGATTTGGACGAGAAACGGCGAAACCGCGACGGATCGCATTTGATCGTCGAAACCTTCTGTAGGTTTCTTCTTTCTCTGATCACTTTTCCCCTTTTCCTTATTCATAAGGAAAGAAACATATATATCTTGGTTAACTAGCCTTTTAATCTTTCTAATTTAACTAATTTAACTAAATGGTTTAATTATCCTTTTAATTCGATTACTTACGTATTATTTATATCCGATAAATAATACTAACTCAATATTTTATTTTTCCGTCATTAATCTTCAAATTGCTATTCTCTAAGCTTAATTGGCTAATTTACACTTTAGCCCTTGAAACTTTTCAAAAGTTACAATTTAGCCCAAACGCATCCGCGTCCAAATTTTAAAAGGTCTCCGATTGACCCGAAACTTTTACCACATATATTATAAAACATTTCGCGGACCTTGGCGAAATAATTTCCATTTTTATCTCAAAGTGGCTAAATTACCACTTTGGTCCCTATACTTTATTTTGGGCTTTTCTTAACACTTTTCCTTTTAATTCCAATTCTAACTTTACAACTGTCATATGATATTAATAACTTCGTCGTTAACTTCCCGAAACCGACCTACTAACATTATGCATTTTAATCTTTATCAGAAATCTTTCTGATATCGCCACTCCGGCGAATCCAAACTGTACACGTGGTCCAATTAGCTAATTAATTATTTTGGGGTATTACATTAAATCAAATAAAATTACATCCTTTAATTTATTTTTCTAATTTTAGAATAGATATATCAAATAAAAATAAAAAGGGAAAAAATAAAATTTTGATCTAAATAATTTTTTAAAATATATAAAAATATGTACGTGTGGTTGAACCGGCCGATACAAACTGGTTCCGGTTTACCAATTCTGTCGATTTAATTTGATCCAAACCGGTAAGATCGGATTTTCAGTTTAGACGACATAAAAAAATCGGACAGCTGATCGATTTTTGGTGAACCGGTTAAACCAATTGATTCGGTCCGATTTTTAGAATAGTGTATATGAGAGATAGGGACAGATCCAAGACATGATTGAGGGAGACCCTGTCCCCCTCAACTATTTTATAAACCCCCTAAGTATATTTACTTAAGGGTTTTAGGCTAAGACACAATAATACCTTTTCTTTTCATTTATAATGTGTGTGGTTCTTACAACCATATGAAATCTTCATATATGTTATGATTTCTATTTTGATCTTTAAATGTCGGCAAGAAAACTTAATATCAAAACCATCAACTATAATATACCCTACTAAATAACAATCTTTCTAGGAACTCAAGAAAAAATCTTAGCCACTTCAGCCTTTTATTACAAACGTTTCCATTCAAAAAGAAATAATAAATTTTATTTAAAATTAATAAAAAATTATTTTATGTTTTTATTTTTTTATCAAATTTTATGAGATCAAATTTGAGACAATTACATTTATAAGAAATTGTGGAAATTTCAAAATCTAAATCTGATGACCAAATATGAAACATATATTTTACACTAAAATGCACTGCCTCCTTCGCATATTTATTTACGAAAATAAAAAATAAATTTTTAAATTGTTTCACTAACAAAAGCGCAAATCTCGACTAAAATTCTTCATATCATGCAAACTAATTTTTGATATCGGAAACTACAGCTATGGCATCGATTCGACTTACTTAAAAAAAAGCTTTCACAAAAAAAAATGACAAAGTAACTATTTCATTTAAAAAATAAACAATAAAATACAGTATTTAAAAAAAATAAACTACTATAGCACATAACAATTTTATTTTTACTGTTGAAAGATCTTCAATTTATTTTTTGGTTCGCAATAAATTAGATTTAATATTCGCTTCATCGATAAATTGTAATTTGACAAAAAAATAAAAAAGAATAGATATTTACTATATTTTATGAAATTAAATAATATAAAGAAATCGTTAATAAAATAAAATAAACCATCGACGGTAGTGAAGAAAAATTAAGAGAAAAACTATAAACGGCTGATTTTTTTAGTAGATGTTTTTCTTTAGATATGTATTTATTAAAAATATTATTATTTGTCAACGTGATCAATTACAACTTCATTTTAATTATTTTTGATTGTACTAGGTCTTTCGAGTTTCGACAGCTAGCTTTCCGCTTTAAAAACTCTTCTTGACTATTCATGGACTGGCAGATGTATAGTGATGATCATGGACCCCTCCCTTTAAAGGAAAAATTTATTTCTACAGATATATGGGGTCGGCATTTTCCCACTCCAAATCCTCATAACCATGCTCCAAAATAATTGCACTGGACTGCCTTTTTACTTTTTTTTTTTTTATAATCAGGAAGGAGAAGTGTTTATGGGAGAATTTAAATTCACGACTTTAGCATTTTTTATCCTATTTTTTTTTTTGACAATTAGGAAGGAGAAGTGTTTGTGGGAGAATTTGAACCCACGATTTTAGCATTTTCTGTTCTATTTTTCTTTTTTTGACAATTAGAAAGGAGAAGTGTTTGTGGGAAAATTTGAACCCACGACTTTGGCATTTTGTCCTTTTTTTTTTTTGACAATTAGAAAGGAGAAGTGTTTGTGGGAGAATTTGAATCCACGACTTTGACATTTTCTGTCCAACGTTTATATCATTTAATAAAGTTTTATTCACATTTTTTTATACAATTAATTTTTTTAACTTAGTTGAAGAAAATTATAATACTTAATTTTAAGTTTATTAGACAATTTTATTTATTAATTCTGTTTTGCAATAATAAGAGGAGATTTCTTGGAAAATCTCAGTAAAGTTAATAATAATATATAATCATAGATTTAGTAGTTTATATTTATTCTATTCAAATTTCAATTATTTTAAAATTAATATTAGTAGTTTTAGTTTTATTATCTTAATTCTAATACTACATTTAATATGAATAATATTATAGTATATAGTAATTGAATTTTTAAATTAAACTGTACTTGAATATCACTAATTATGTAGAAGTAGTTTAATAATTTCTTTTATAAATAAGCTATCTTATATTCCTTGAATTTTATTAAATAAATTAAGTTAGTAAATATTAAATATACATAATAAAATTTGAAAATCCAATAGCACGATAAGTGTGTTTATCCCATACAATGGTTGTACCATGTCATATTTACAACAAATCAATTAGTATTTACGATAGAAATTTGCTTAATTATTATTTATTTTTAATCATTAAAAATTCCACAAAGATAACGCACAATTGATTTGTTGAATGAATGACATGGCGCAACAGTTGCATTGAATAATTTTCCGCATGACAGTATGTAATAAATATTACAATAATGGTAATTTAAAATTATCAGTATTAAATTAATAACAGTATGTTTTAATAATAAAAAAAGAGACACAGTAAGATCTGTAGTGAGATTTTTTTTGGGAATGTGTGCGGCACCACGAGATTTACTGATAAGTCTTACTTATATATAGTGGAGGAAAACCACGGTTACAAGAAAAAACGAGTTAGAAAAAAATCGTAAAAAACAACCAAAAAATCATCAATACCTACAAGAATATAAACCACACTTTTTGTGAGATCAACCGAGAATATAATAGTAGTTTTTAGTTATATTTGAGTGCAATTATTAATGCGTGGGATGCTAAAATCCTCACCCATATATACACATGTTATAAGAGAAAATAAAACTAAAAACAAACATTTAAAACACTAGTTAAATTGTCTAGAGAAAAAAAAAACTAAAAAAAAAAGGGTTAATTACATATAAAATCACCACCTTTACACGAATTTTCAAAAATAACACGACCTTTAAAACGTGTCAATTCAGGGCATCACCTTTCATTTCTTTTCAAAAATAACATGGACACGTTTTTAGATAAAATTTTGCTGACTTGGACACCCAATAGAAGTGCCACGTGTCATGCCACGTCAGCAAAAACGCCACTAAAATTGTGTCCATGTTGTTTTTAAAAAGAAATGAAAGGTGGTGCTCTGAATTGCCGCGTTTTAAAAGTCGTGTTATTTTTGCAATTTCGTGTAAAGGTGGTGATTTTATATGTAATTAACCCAAAAAAAACTACAGCGGTATTTTTTATTCAAAATACATGAGTATTAAAAATATTCCACTCAAATATTCAGAATTTTTTTTAAGAAGGTGATAAAATCCGACTCCATTCTAACACCTTTTTAGTTTTTTATTTGTAAACTTCCAATAAAACAACGACAAAAATGCGTAGTATTGTGTCAAATAACGTGTCAATTGCGTCAACATTGTGTTAGAAAACGCATCAGCGCATTAGCTCTAGAACACGTCAGCACGTTATGCATGCAACGTGTCAATATGTAAGTTTTTACATGTCAGGAATGAGATGCATATCTCATACATCCTAGATATATTTGTCATATTTATGATTGTTTTTTGCATTTTGAAAAAAATATATTTTTAATAGAGAATGATATGTATAAAAAAGGTCAATTTAAAAAAATTCACAAAATTTTAAATCTTTCAATTTTATTTGTCATGTCGTCCTAAAATACAGGTTTTTATTTCAATAATGTCTAATTACGCGATTTTGCTGATATGGCGTCTACGTGGTGCTGATGTGGTATGCCACACATCAGCGCCACATAAATAAAATTACATACTTGGACATAATTGAAACGAAATCCTTCGTTTCAGGACAAAAATAGATAACATTAAAAGGTTTGAAATTTTATAAAACTATTATGAAAGGTTTGGCCTTTTTTAACCATATGGCCTATATAAAAATGATATTTTCATTTGATATTTTTTTAAACAATTTAAAGTTGTATCATACATTTCATAGATGTATTTTGAAATTTTTTATATTTATTTTGTGTATTTTTATTATTATTAAAATTTGAATGTAATATGTATAATTGTTAGACCCATATTTAAATTTGGGTTTTTGATATTTTTGTCTCATAGACACAAAAATTCTTTTTTTGTGCCTCCTACCACCAGCCCGCTATCTGAGATAGCGGGCCCATGCATTTTAGCACCAGCCCGCCATATGAGATGGCGGGTTGGTAGCTAATTACGGTGATTATTTTAATCACCGTAATTAGCACCAGCCCGCCATCTCATATGGCGGGCTGGTGACTCCCAATGATTGGGGAGAGAGTTAATTACTCTCTCCCCAATCATTTGAAACTGATTGGGCAATAAATATTTATGGGTACAAGAAAGACCCATAAATATTTATTTCTAATTTAAATAAAAACGGTTTAAATAATTTTCTATTTCTTAACTTTTTAAAATAAAAATCAATATATAATTTAGATCACTTAAAATAGAAAACTAACCTATAAATCTTGAGAACTAATTCCAGACTCTGATTCTCTATCAAAGAAAAAAAATAGACGCGGATTGAAGTAAAGTTTATCTGAGTGTTTATTTGTGCCATATTATATTTACAACAAGTTAATGAGTATTAAAAAAAATTAATTATTACTTATCTTTTTTATTATTATTTTTATATGACTAACATATCATTAGTTTGTTATGCAAATGACATGATGCAACGGTTTTATTGTATAATTTTTAAATTTATTTTGGAGTTGATAACACATTTTTACATGTACTTTGAAAATAATTAGAAGAAAATCCTAAGTATAGATATACCGGTGAGTTATAACTCATATGATATAAGTGATGGACAACAAATTGTTAGATTGTAGGTTTAAATTCTTCGACCATCGCTTCTTCTTTTCGATTATGAAAAAAAGTATATTTTCAAACTTAATGTGAGTGTTGGCTTATTAATATGCTTCTAATTATGAAATTTTGAATAAGAGACACTGCTAGTCTCTTCGTCAAGGCTATAAAGCTAATCTTGATTCTAAATGCATTTAAAATCAATGCACTGAGTTTTGCTTAAATTTTATTTCTAATTATAATGATGGAATAATTCACATCTTTTATTTATTTTAATAGTATATTTTTTTTTTTTTTTGAAAAGTTTTAACAGTACATTCTATTGTTTTGTCTAATGTACTCAATGATTTTCTCCTTTTTATTTTCTCGAAAAAATGAGCGTTCCTATATTACAAAGTAAATTTTTTTATCATCGATTAATTAATTACTTATCCAATTTTGTCCTGTAGAAGTATTTTTGATTAGGTTAGACTTTAAATTATCAATCTGTGCAATAGTCCGCACCACCATCTACGACTTTCATTTTTACTCGAACTTTATTCGACATTTATAAGATCTTCAAAATTAATGTCAAACTTAACTTCTTAAATTTAGATTGGTTCAAACAATAATTACAAATGACATTTATAAAGTTTGAAAGATCAACTACAATATTCTTTAAATTTGTTTTATAAAATAACGCTCGGAAGTGTCCGAAAATAACCCGAAAATAGTTAACGTAAATTACAATTCATTGGTAAAATAATTTTTTTTTTATAAAAAAATAAACTGATTGGGCAATTATTGCCCAATCAGTTTCAAATGATTGGGGAGAGAGTAATTAACTCTCTCCCCAATCATTGGGAGTCACCAGCCCGCCATATGAGATGGCGGGCTGGTGCTAATTACGGTGATTAAGATAATCACCGTAATTAGCTACCAGCCCGCCATCTCATATGGCGGGCTGGTGCTAAAATACATGGGCCCGCTATCTCAGATAGCGGGTTGGTGGTAGGAGGCACAAAAAAAGAATTTTTGTGTCTATGAGACACAAAAATGTCAAAAACCCTTTAAATTTTTGGTCAGTCTAAAATAAAATCCATGAATATAGGCTTAAAGTTCACGAGAGTATGAGTTATTCGCTTCATAGGAAGTCCAACCTCAAGAATTTGGAACCAACATATCAAGGGGTGTTTATTTAGCCAACATTCACCCTCTTATTAAAATAAAGAAAGGGTGATCAAAATGGCAATGTCAACCTCACGTAGTCAAGTATTGATTTTTAAAGCCATAAAGACGGAAAAATGAAAAGATTTCCAAATAAAAAAATGAGGAAATCATCCCCAAGAAGGCATACTCGTCGAGCATCACCATGCTCGACGAGCAGGCAAGCTTCCAGACTTGCAGGTTTGAAAGCCTGCTCGACGACCAGGGCCTGCTCCACGAGCAAGTGCATTTTCAAAGGGAAACATGTATTTTTTGGTCGGAAAAAATGAATTCTTTCTCAACCATTCCGTATAGGTCTTCAAGCCCCCATAAATCATAGATAATGTGGAAACAAAGAATTGCGAGAGTTGTTTCATAAACACAAGAAGTTGGATCATAGGGAGAAAGCAAGTAAGTAGGCAAGTAAATGCCTTCACTTTAAACTATCAAAACCAAACTTAAGTAGGTTAAGAAATGATGAAGACATTACCTCAAATTTTACCACCCATATTTGCAAGGTTTTTGATGTATTGCATGGAATCATGCATGTAGAAATAGGTTACAACTTGAAAGTTAAGTAACATTACCATTCTTACCCTTAATATGATGTTTTCGGATCCTAAACCGATCTTAAATCTCAGTACATAGACTTATCTGTAATCTCTGTAAATTATAAATATTTAAGTGACAAAAAATTAGAAGTGGTTCTGATAAAATATAAGAGGTTGGAGTCATTGAAGAAAATAAGGGAATATGCAATAATTTATAATTGATAATGATTGCCTTTTATGTGTTTTGTTTTTAAAAATCTATAAAATCTAGTCCCAAATTGTTATATAATGGCTTATTTAAGGCTTTCATAAATCATGTATAGAAAAAAAAATAACAAGAGGTAGTTCAAAAATACAAGAGGTTAATTGGGTGCATTTAAGAAAAGAAGAAAAATAGGCAAGATAATTGCCTATTATCGAAAAACATGAAAAGCGAATCTCTGGGTGTTGAGAAGAAAATTAAACATGTGCACATGAGTAGATAACTTTATTTAGAAGAATGTGGGTGTAAAACATTGGTACATACAACGTGAAAACGGTTTTGCTACATAAAAAGAGCAATTAGAGCATGTTGTTGCTGCAGAACGTGGGCAAAGGCACAAAATGATACTTGAAGAAGGTTTGGAGTGATTAACAAGTTTTCAAAAAGATTTTTAACTGCTATCACACTTCTACAATAGTTGAATTCAAGCTACTCATATTTTATTTTTCTAGTTTACTTAACAAACTGAGTACTTGTTATAATGATAAAGAAGTCTTGATTGCTTGTTAGAAATTCAAGTTTTACACAAATTTGCAATCCGTTTCTGACACGCCCGCATTCATCACACACTTGTTACGATTTCTTGCTAAAATTGGAAAACACACAGCAAGTTTAAAATTGACGCACAATAAATAAAATATTAAATTCGAAAATTGAATGCTTGGGAAGTGTAAGGAGTAGGTTTTTGTAATTCTTACACAATGTTGGCGAGGGTCTATTTATACCAACCAACAACCCTTCTTTAACTCATAAAAAAAGATGATAAAAGTTGTCTTAGCACGAAGAAAGTCGCGCCCGCTATCTTTACATGTCGTGCATGTGACCTAGGCTCTAGTTTGAATTCTTCAAGTCTTCCGACATGTGTCATTCGTTCATTGGGGCATTTAAATAGATCCGTTGAACCTCCAACGGTCATGTGTGTCGCGTCTGTGACTCCTAGTAATCGCAATCGCACCAGTGATAAAGGTACTTCGCGCCAGTAACTCAGCTATGTCGCACCCGTAGAAACTTTTTATAACTTTAGAAATGCAAAATTTCGGTTTTCGCTAGAAATCTCCAAATTGCGCCTTGAGTGTTTTAGGATGTTTTTACAAACTAATAAGCATGATTAAAAGTTTTTAATTGATTGTCAAATTTAAAATTAAAGAGATTTAAAATGGCATAGTCTAATATCAATTTTAAACACCAAGCAATTTTAAGATGAATATGAAGGTAGAACAGATCAAACTACGCAATTGTCTAGTCGAGTGAGATTGGCATCAAGATCCTTGTTCGAACAAAACTTTATTCATCGTTGTGGCCGCATATGATACCTTAGCAAGATCCACAACATTATTCATATCCTATGGATTAATATTTTCTATTATATTCTTTGTTGTTTCATTTTAATTGTTGAATTTGATTATAAAATATCATATATGTTATATTTTGTTATATGAATTTCATTATTATATTTTAATCATTTTTAATAATTATATCTCTTGAAAAATTACATTTTTATATATTACTAGCATTTATATAGGTATCCAAGAACCGACTGAAATCGATTTTTCAAACCGAACCAAACCGAAGCATAAGTTCAGTTTGGTTTTTATTTTTATTCAATTCAGTTTGAAATTTTATAAAACCGAACGGAATCAAAAATCAAACTATTATTAAATATATATAATTTGTTAAAGATATTACATCCTCATGTAGTAGCCCAATGGGAGACTGATTCAATAATATATCTTGAAGCCAGAGTTTTATCCGTGACTTTATCATTTGTGCTTTTATTTTAGTTTGGGGTATTTGTAAAACAAATTCTAGCGTTTCACTTTAATAGCGATTTAATCTCAACATTTAATACATTATAAAACAAATTTCAAGCTTTTTAATTTTTACAATTTATAATTCCAACCGTTTTCCGACAACTTTGTGCATATGTGGCAGTTATATTAGATACATGTATTGGCATATTAAATCCTAACGTTCTAAAAAAAATTAACCTTTCGTGTGTTTGCACTTTGTAACTTACAAAAAGAGATAAAACTGCCGTAAAACTGATTAGGGCTACAAATTGCAAAAATGAAAAAGTTGGATTTGTTTCGTAACGCTTTAAACGTTTGGATTAAATCACTATAAGAGTGAAACATTAGATTTGTTTTGTCAATATTTTTTTTAGTTTTCTTTTTATAAAAAAATATTAAAAATAATTCCGATGACACTAGATTTTGATCCTAGGACCAAATAAATATAGGGAAGGCGCCAAGTCTTTGTTCTGGCTAGGGGTGACCATTAAACGGTCAAAACCGAATAACCGAACCGAAACGAACCGAATTAATCAAACCGAAATATAATTTGAAAATATGGTTCGGTTACGGTCCGGATTTTTAAAATTTTGACTATTCGGTTCGGTTTACGGTTTTTACAAAAAAATAATCGTAATAACCGAACCGACCGTATTTAAAATTACGTTGTTTTAAACTTTCATATACACACATTTATATATTAAACTTGTTTAATTTTATAGTTTTATAATAAAAAAACGATAAATATAGATTTAATTTAAAGCACATGTACTCTCTAGGTTAAATTTTTTCATTTTTTTTTAAAAAAACTGTTTGTTTTTTCTTTCTAAAAACCATACAAAAAATATTATGGTTTTCAACCGAACCGAACCGTAATATTTCGGTTTGGTTAATACGGTTTATAATTTGGTTTATACGGTTCGGTGACCGAAATTTTTAAAAAACCGAACGGTTTTGAATTTTTAGGCGGTTCGATGACCGAACCGACCGTTGCTCACCCCTAGTTCTGGCCATTTTTTATAATATCCTCTATATATATTCGGTTATCGATCGAATCGAATTGATATTTTTAGTTCATTTTGGTTTGTTTTGTTGGTGTCCAGAAAACCAACCGGTTTCAGGTTTTATGATAAAGTTTGACAATCGAACCGACCAATGCACAGCCCTATATATACCTGATAAGATATTGATATTTCATGACTGAGTATAATTAATATCACTACTAGAAATCTGTCATTTAGCGACGGATTTTTCTGTCGCTAAATGATATAAATCCGTCGCTAAATGGCTTTAGCGACGGAGCTATATTCCTGGTCGGTAAATCATTTAGCTACGGAAAGAAAAAATTAGTGACGAATTTTAAAAAATTTAGCGACGGATTTAGCGACGGACTTTAATCCGTCACTAATTTTTTTTTTAAAAAATAAAAATAAAATTAGTTTTTTTAATTAAAGCTAAAAATGAAATATTATTTAATCTATAGCCCACGGTCACCCACCCACCCGCGATAGGTAACCTATCATCATCCTCCAGCAATTTTCGCAAACTTCACAGTAGGTTACCCATCCAACAATTGCTCTCAGCCAAACCTCTTTAACCTTCTAGTTCCCCCACGCATAACTCCATCTTATCCAGCTCATATTCTTGATACATATCTATGTATATTATATTTAAATATAACTAAAAGGAACGAATATTTACTCCCGCAATTAACAACGACATTATAAAATAATTATTTTTTAAATAAATAATTAATAAATTATTTTTTAATAATTATTTTAAATAAAAATAACAAATTATTACTTTTACACTTTATTATCGCATTCTAATATAATAAATTTTCTAATAAATGGTAATTTTTTTAATAAATTATTATTTTTTTATAAATATTTATTTTTTATACATAATTGATTTTTTAATAAATAAATAATTTATAATAAATAAATAATTTATTAATTAATAAATAATTTATTAATAAATAATTATTTTATTAATTAATAATTATTTTATTAATAAATAATTATTTTTTAACAAATATTTTTTTTAAATAAATAATCATTTTTTTAATAGAATTAATACTTTTAGCGACGGATTCTGAAATCTGTCGCTAAAAGTGAGCATTTAGCGACGGATTTTGAAAACCGTCGCTAAATGTAACACTTTTGCGACGGGTTTTGAAATCTGTCGCTAAAAGCGAAAAAAAATTGGCGGGGTTTGTCCCGCCATTTTAGCGACGGAATTTCCGTCGCTAAATTTGATTTTAGCGATGGAATTTCCGTCGCTAAATTTGATTTTAGCGACGGATTTACGTCACTAATCGACAGTTTTCTAGTAGTGTATATATTTTTTTTATTTATAAGCTAATAAATTAATTTATACTGATTGTAAGTCGAGTGGATATATCACTCGTCGTATGTATAGAAGTCAGAGGTTTAAGCTCCACATTGCGCGATATATATCTATGTCCTCAATTATATATATATATATACAAGAACGAAACTCTCGCGATACTTCGGGTCGTACTTTTAAAAAAAATGAAATCAGTAATATTGTTTTATACAATTTAATATCTCAATTATCTACTACTATAACGAAAACAATAGGCTCACCTTCTTTTAAATAAATAATAGTATATGAAAATATATTGTTTTCAATTAATAATGTTTTTGAGAATTAATTGGCAGATTACTTGAAAAATCATCCAACATGAAAAGAGGATCAATTTGCTCCTGCAAATAATTAAAATTGAGCAGTTACAGCAGTTGGCCTACAAATAATGGATGTTCATACTCATTTCCGTTGCATATTAAATAATTCACTTCATGCCTTAATTTTTTTTAAATGGATCATAATACAATTGTGTGAATATCAACTTTATACAAATAACTGAAGCTACATTGATCCACTATTTCAAAACAAAAAATCAGATTTAAGAACCCAATTATGGCTTAGGTCAGTAATTCCAAATCGACCTTCATATGACCCAAGAATGCTATCACTTTTGCTGGGTATAGTAAAGAGGAGTTGAATTAAACCACAAAGTAACAAAAATATAACATTTGATTATTGAAGACGCAAAGTAAAAGTCCAAAATCATGTCTAGTATTTATACTGCCTTGGGCAGGCCGGAAGATGTGGAACAAATCAGGAGTATAATGAGAGTTTGAGGAATCAGCAATGAGCAGTGTAGTTGGATTGAACTCAAGAGTCATGTTCATGTGTTTGTCGTTAGAGATCAGTTGCATCCCTCAATTGGAGATATAGGAACAGAAATACAAAGATTGAGTAAACAAATGAAGGAAGAAGAAAACCAACCTGCTTATCAAAATATAGTATTAATAATATCTTATATAATATGAAGTTCAAAAGTTCACAGTAATATATTACAGATAACATCGCAAGAAAACATTAGGACATAAGAACTTAGTCTGTTTTAGTCTTTTTTGCTGCCTGAATTGAAGTTGAAGACAAACTGTCATCGGCAAGTTGTAGCATTCTCCGAACTCTAGGCGAGGATAGTGGAAAACCACTACCGTGAGTAAGAAGTTGAAATGATGACGCAGCTGCAGAGGTTGGGCTTTCTTTTTTTATAACCATTGTAAAGAGATGAAGAAATGAAAAAAAAAAGTAAAAAGGAATAGACTTTTACAAAGCAAGGCAGCTGTTAAAACGTTATCATTAATAAACAAATGTTGTGTTTATATTAAATTAAAATTTGAGCTGTCACAATAGTGTATGAGTTATCAGGTTTATTAAATACAGATATTGGTTTGTGTTAAATACAAATGTGACTTGTCATAATATAAATGAGTAATGTCTCTTAACATGCATACACTCTCTATTTGACATCTAGCAAAAATGAAACTGATAATTTAAATAGAAAACAAACAAAAGAAACACAAAAGAAATGAAGGGTAGAAACGGAATATTTTAATTATTAATGGGTAAAAGGGTAACGTTGAGTCCAAAACACTGTTCCTTCACAGTGTTTTGGACCCAATTTTATAATATAGAATAGATATATGTATTTGTGTGTGTAATGTTATATATTTATGTTGGAAAATACCTCTTCTGTCTGTCTATTTGGTTCTTAAAGTATTTTTTGTCGTTATCCGGTCCTTCAACTTAGCAAAAAACATTATTCAATCCCTAGCTGACAAAAACGACACAGTTTAGGGTCACAATTTGCATTTTTAAAAATAACAAAACAATGTCGTTTTTATCATCAAGAAACTTGGAAATTCGTTTTCTCTTAGTTGAAAGACCAGATAAGGACAAAAAATAATTTAAAGACCATATAAATAAAACGGGTATAGTTTAAGAACCTGAAAATAAATTATTTCATCTATGTTTGCACATATATTGTGATCTTTGCATGTCATCGTTGATGATATATAAAAGAAAAGAATCATTTATGCATTTTAAATTTGACTTTAAGATTAAGTAAGTTCTCAACGTCCAAAAAAATTCAAATATATTCTCAACATCTTAAAAATGAACGAGTATGCCTCTATTTTGATGCATAAATGAGACGTTAGGGGTCTGATTGTCAAAATCGGAAGTCTGATTCACTTTTTAAGAACTTAGAAGAATATTTGAATTTTTTTCGGACGTTGATAGCTTATTTAATCATGAAGCTAAGTTATAGGGACATAAATGACTATTTTCCCTATTATTTTAGTTGCGTAAGGGGCTTATCTGCACCTTTTAACTCTTATTTTCATACGCATCTTCAATTTTCATCTATTTCTTGCTTCCATTGCATCTCAATTCCACACAACAATACACAATCCCTAATCCCCAATTTTTCCTCTCTTTCCCCCTCTTCAAAAACCCTAATTTCAAACCCTAACTTTTCCAAACCGAATCCAATTCAAGAAATCGAAGATGGTGTTAGCACAGTTAGGAGGGAGTATATCCCGGGCCATCCAGCAGATGAGCAATGCCACAATAATCGATGAGAAAGCTTTAAACGAATGCCTGAATGAGATCACACGCGCTCTTCTTCAATCCGATGTTCAATTTAAGCTTGTTCGTGATATGCAAACTAATATTAAGAAAATTGTTAATCTCGATGATCTTGCTGCTGGCCACAATAAGCGTAAGATTATTCAGCAGGTAATTTTTTATTTGTTTTGCTTTCGATTTTACGCGAAATCATTACTGAAATTCTGATTTTTTTTGTTTGGGTCACTGTTGTAGGCAATTTTTAATGAGCTATGCAAAATTTTGGATCCTGGGAAACCTTCTTTTACTCCAAAGAAAGGGAAACCCAGTGTAGTTATGTTTGTTGGTTTACAAGGTATGTAGTATTTTTATCTGCTGGTTTTTTCGATTATTTTTGCTAATTTTGTAGTGGATAGAGTGATCGTCTTTTGTGTTAATTGACATTGTTATATTAATGTTAGTATGTTGGTTTGAAGATGGACCATTTTATGTTTTGTTTACTTATCTCGTTATATATTATGCGAAATTTTCAGGGTCTGGTAAAACAACAACCTGCACTAAGTATGCATTTTATCATCAGAAAAAGGGTTGGAAACCTGCTTTAGTTTGTGCTGATACATTTAGAGCTGGTGCTTTTGATCAGCTGAAGCAAAATGCAACAAAAGCTAAGATTCCGTTTTATGGAAGGTACTTATTTTAGCATTCGTTTGTTTTCTTTGTAATATGGTTATTAATAAGCTTTAAAATTGACTGTAGTCTTTTTTGCTTACTGATATTTGATTTGGGCTTTTCTGCATACAGTTATATGGAATCAGATCCTGTGAAGATTGCTGAGGAAGGAGTGGAAAGATTCAAGAAAGAGAATTGTGATCTTATTATTGTTGATACCAGTGGGCGTCATAAACAAGAAGCTGCTCTTTTTGAAGAAATGCGTCAAGTCTCTGAAGCAACGGTATGTTATCTCTCGCATATATTAGTATCATTATCATTTAGCTGTTACCAATGCCAATGAATTTTTTATTCTTTTCAGAAACCAGATCTTGTTATATTTGTTATGGATAGCAGTATTGGTCAAGCTGCTTTTGATCAAGCTCAGGCCTTTAAGCAAAGTGTTGCTGTTGGAGCTGTGATTATTACTAAAATGGATGGTCATGCAAAGGGTGGTGGTGCTCTTAGTGCGTAAGTGCTTTCTATGGCAGTTGTCTTTGTTTTCACTTGGATTCCAATGTCTCATAACTCGCAACAGCTGCTTTTATCATTAGTCAAAAAAGAAAAAGATTTTTTGTATTTATTCTTTTGATTCAGATTGTATACTAATTTCAGAGTTTTAATATTCGTAAAACTGATATACTTAGGAGCAATTTATTTATATAAATCTTCTAGTACAATGCCTTTTGCATTTCATGTAATGAAATTCATTTTTCTAAAAGTAAAGAACAGTTTTTGAAATATATTAATCTTAGGATTTATAACAATGGCTTAGCTTATCTCACTATTGTGACATTATTAATATCTATTATATGAAATGTTTGCAGTGTTGCAGCAACAAAGAGTCCTGTTATATTCATTGGAACAGGAGAGCATATGGATGAATTTGAAAATTTTGATGTTAAAACTTTTGTTAGTCGGCTTTTAGGTATTTACCTCTATCCTTTTTCTAACTTTTGTTTTGGTGGATCTCTTTAGACCTCCAAAACTAACTTCATTTTATTTTCACTTGATATGCTGCTATTATCTAATGTTATTTCCTCCTAGGCATGGGTGACTGGTCTGGATTTATGGATAAAATACATGAGGTTGTCCCTATGGATCAACAACCTGAGCTTCTGCAAAAACTCTCAGAAGGAAACTTTACTCTGAGGATTATGTATGAGCAATTTCAGAATATTCTCAAAATGGGTCCCATTGGCCAGGTTCTTATCTTTTCTTATACACTGACTCTTGTCCTGGTTGCATCAATGACAGCAAAAATATAACAATGGTACTAAGTTACTAGCTGGCTAAGACCTCTTGTTTTGTAATATTTTTTTAATGTTTGTAGCAAATTTGTGGCTAAAGAAATGGAAGGTAAATAATAAATAAATTTTCAGGAGATATTAGGATTCAACCCTAGACAGTGTCTGACTCTGAGCATGATAGAAGACGTTATCTGAACTTTTTAAGTTTTGGTGCCCCCTCTTTCCAAAACATAATAGTGTTAGCTTATCAATAAATCAATTTGTGCCCTTTAATTACAGAGGAGATATAGGGAACTCCAGAAACTTTGCACGCTTTATGTCCACTTGTGCATCCGCTTTTTATTTGGGTTGTAGTACTTCTCTAAGATGGGCATGTGGTCAGCAAATGCAGCTGTGGTATTATGTTAGTCTGAGATTAGAACTTCTGTTTTTGTATGAATTGTTGATTCAATTTTTAAAAGAAACAACGCTTTACCTTAATTTGGTTATTTGCTATAACTTCCTCCATTCTAAATTTATAGCACTATTTCCATTTTTCTTGTCCCAAATTTTAGACAGTCGTTTATTATTTAAATGCTTAATTCATTATTAATTACAGTTGAATGCTCTAAAAAGAAAGCAAAAGATACTATTAGACAAAATTATTACTAATACATTAAATAAGGGCAAGTGTGGTACTTTACATAAATTAACTCATTTTTTCTAGTCAAACTAAATTTCTTAATATTTGTGTTTGTCCTAAACTGTCTATCAATTTGGGACGGAGCGGTATAAGCTAATAACTAATGTCCACATGTGATAATAATCTCTTGAGTCTTGACTATGTACTAAAACTGTTAATTGATTTTGTTTCACATGTTATTTTCTCACTTCCAGTCTATTTGCGTACCCTCTTCCCCATATTTTCCTGTTTTGAACTGACTTTCAGTTGAAAGTTCTTTGGGTATTTTGTGTAGGTATTTTCAATGCTTCCAGGATTTAGTGCCGAGCTGATGCCAAAAGGTCGTGAAAAGGAGAGCCAAGCAAAAATTAAGCGATATATGACCATGATGGATTCAATGACTAATGAAGGCAAGGAGTTTATGTTATATGTATTCAAGTTCAGTTCATTAATTGAAATTTTCCCAGTTTGTAATATCTGATTGCTTATTCTTGCAGAATTGGATAGTTCTAATCCAAAGCTTATGAACGATTCTCGAATTATGAGGATAGCACGAGGTTCTGGCCGCCAAGTTAGAGAAGTAATGGAAATGTTTGAAGAGTACAAGCGTCTGGCTAAAATATGGAGCAAAATGAAGGGACTTAAGATTCCTAAGAAGGGTGAAATGAGTGCCCTCTCTAGAAACATGAACGCACAAACCATGAGCAAAGTACTCCCTCCACAGATGCTAAAGCAGATTGGCGGAATGGGCGGCTTACAAAGTTTGATGAAGCAAATGGGTTCTGCCAAGGACATGATGGGAATGTTTGGAGGGGGGGACAAGTAGAAGTGTGATCAAATTTGTACCAATGAGATGCTTTAGATTCCGGTTATGAAGCATAGCTCGGCAGGCAAAAGAGTTTAACGAGCAAATCAAGGTGATCAACCTTTCAGCTGGACAATTCTTGGCAGTTGATGTTTTTTTGTTTTATATAATCTCCTTTGGTACAGCTATGTTTTATACTTTTAACAGTAGTTGGCAGTTAACATTTGGCCGCCTTTTGTACGTATTCAATTGGAAAAGGAACGAATTAAATTATATAAAAAAAAAAAGAAAACAGAACAGGAAGAGTTGTTAAAGTGTATGTTATGGAATTTTCATCTGCAGAGTCAGTAAAAATTGAAAGTTCAGTTGCCTAGGAGAGAATTTGTTTTTGAATAAAATGAGCACTTGGCTATCCATAGCTATTAGAATTTCTGCTGTTTCACTTAGCTTTAGATTCAATACTGGTCGACTTGCTTTGATTGGAATCAAGTAATCAGTCAATGTTGTAAAATTCCAAGTGCTTTATTATTACCTCAGCCAATTTATAAGCTTGTTACAGATTTTCCAAAATAGCTTTTCATTTTTCTATAAAAAGTTAAACTGTTTAGAATTAAAATATGACAAAACTAGAAATTTAAATATTCTTTATCAAAAAATTCAGACTCAGGTATTCTTTATCAAAAAATTCAGACTCAGGGCTAAAATATCTATCAAAATTGTGCCGAACAGGATCATATTTTATTTACACCAAATTATTCAAACAATTTATACAACACTACTGATACTGTTCCTGGCAATCTATCTCTATAACATTTACACAATCACAGTATTGCATTTACTTGATAAACAAGGTAAAGTTCATCTCATCTTTCCAAGAATTTGCTCAAAACTGTTTCTCTAGTAGCAGTTTCCTCTTTCTCGTCTTCTTTTTCCGAGTTTATATTTTCATTTATAGTACAGCGAATTACTGAATTTACTTGCATCCTCAATCTTGCATTGTCAACAAATATGTCAGTCAGCAACTTCTTCAGCTTGTTATCAGTTGTATTTTCATCTAGCCCCGCCACATAATTTTCTACATCTTGTGACAGTAGCTGCGCCTGTTCAAGTATATCGAGGAAGATAAAAATAACATTACAAGAAAAATAGACTGCATGTGCCAGGTTTTCATTTTTGGCTATGAATAAAAACTGGAATTCACCTCTGCAAGGAGGAGCCCAATTCTGTTGTCGGATGTTGTCAAGAGGTCTATCGTATCGGATGGGGATGAGGTGTCCAATATCAATCTATGCCCCTCTTTAATGAAGAAATTAACACTACATTCTTGAAGTCTATTTTGAAGAATTTCACACTCATGTAGCAACCTAGCATTGGCAGCGGTTACAGTCTCTGTTCTTTGCTTTTCGTTTTGAAGAACTTCCTGTAAATAGTCATACAACAAAACCCGAAATGAAACAATGAGTACGAATATCACCCAAAATTAATCCTTTAAAAATACCAATGTACCAACAGCTAAAAGAGAAGTGAAAATAAATTACCTCTACTTCTATTTTTTCTTTCACCAGGCAGCGAAGCTCTTGTTTCAGATCTGACTGGGAGCTTCGAAGAGATTTTACCTCCTTGACAAGAAACTTCATATCTGCTTTCGATTTCAGCTCCAGCTCGTCATGATGCTTATGCAAGTTCGCAAGCTCTTCTCTTGCAGCTTCCAACTGCTTCAATAACATTTCATTCTCCTGAATGGTGGAAACTTGTACAGACTCAACACGTTCCCTTTCATCCTGAAAGTTTTCATATATTGTTTGGTAATACTAGTCAGACTCACTGGCAATAGAACAGAATCTATTAAACAGAAAGGTTATTGTATAGCACAAACCTGTTCAGATTTCAATTTCAGCTCTAGCTCTAAGCACTGCTTACGGAGTTCTTCCGCATCCCATTGCATCTGTGTAAATCTTTCCCTTTCAGATAAAACAACTTGCTGCATGTTTTCTTTACAACTATTACTAGTAGTCTCAAGATCCACTTCCAAATCTTTAACCTACAAGAAAATCCTTTAATTCAGTTGCAAACAGGGTGTTGAGATTTGAAATTGCATTGTTTATTTTCCCTTATAACAACGATAGTTATTTTGAAAATAAGCCGAGAATTTCAGCCATGAATATAAATGCAATTACAGATATAGTTTAAATTCATGTAAAATGAATTTTTTTTTTATCAATCCAATTATACTGTTGAGTAGAAATCTTCTTTGTATAAAGTCAACAGAGAGCGCTAAACTTTAGACCACTTTGGTCAACAAAATTAGTGTTTTCTTCATCATGCAATGAAGCCTTAATACAATATATAATATATGCGAGGAACAGGAATATAAGGTTATAGTTGCTTATATACTGTGAATTCAAAACAATTTAACAAGTATACATATTAGTTTCAAACAATCCATCATCTCATAAGCACTAGAACACAAGGAAAACTAAACATAAGGCTTGCCTGAGAACCATACCCCCAACTGAGAGAACAAAAGTGTATTCTTAAACATCAAATCGAATCTGCTTCATAAGAATTAGTTTATTATATAAGGGATCCTAATGTAAAAGGTCTCCGGGCTAAATCAAATCTACCTTAGATACATCCAGGCAATACATAGCATAAGGATACGTCACTAAAAGCCCCAAACAAGTCCACTCTATATCAGACTTGCACCTTAAAAGAATCCTACTAAATGAAATTGTAAAAGCTTATGAATAAAAATTATTGCTCCTTAATAAAAAGGCCAAGCAATAAATTTTACTAAACATAGGGAACAGGAATTCTTAGCAGTAATTACATGAGAAGTTAAAATGGCAGACTGACAAATAAAAACTATTTGCATGATAATTTTGAAAAGATAAAAGGACAAACAGATTAATTGGCAAGAGAACTTTCTTGAAATTCACCACTTCTACACTCTACACTCTACAGCATATAGGAAACAAATAATGAAAAATCTAAATCAATGCAAACAAAAATTTAAGTTGCATTTGCATACTTGCATATGTCCTGTCAAATATGTTTGAAAGCATACCTTCGTTGTCAGGAATTGCCTCACAGCAATTTCTTGATTTAATCTGGCTATGAGATCCTCCATGTCTGTTTTTGCTGCATCTAGTCTCTGCTGGACAGTATTAAGAACCCTATTCAACTTAGGACGCTCATCTGATGGAAGGGCAACTAGTAAATTTCTGGGGAACTGTAAATTAGAGCTTACTGGAGCACCTGCTGGAAGATCAAGGGAGTCTCTGCCAAACAAATTACCCATACCCAAATTTGGTATATCACCAGCTTTTGTAGAACTTAAGTCACTACCGACACTCTCTGTTGATAGTCTCTGGAAATGACCATCTAGTGTTTGATACTCATCTCGAGGCAAAGGCTCATTTCCATCCCCAAAAAAATATTTACCTTCAGAAATATTATCAGAATGCTTGTCGCTGCCTGTGATATTTTTCTCTCTTCTAGCATGCATTTTCCGCAAGGATTCCAGATTATGCAGTATAGAATTTTGGTTAAATATGTCTTTTCTAACAACTGTCTCCATTGGATCAGTAATATTTTGCTCAGAAGTGGAAGTGTCCATTCCCAAATCAACATTGTTACCTCGTGAATGGCTCGATGGTCCAAGTTCCGATATCTCAGGAAAATCATTACCATGATCTGATGCAACTGATAAATTACCAAGGGGAAGAGAAGCATCTGAGTCAGTATGGTCAAGACTTGAAGGAATAATGTCAATAGTTGAAGAATTTGCATACAAGCTTTGCTGATTTACATCATCAAAATCTGAAAAGGATAAAAGTTGCATGTTAGTTAAAAAATATTCCCATTTAAGCACTTACAAATTATTACTATAACTTTACAACATCCCTTGAACTCAGGCATTGCATGTCCCAGGGTCAGACAGACCTATTTTCTAAAAAATTAGATTTTCAACTAACTGAAGAATAAAATGAAGTGTGAAAATGTCATGGCCGTATCCAAGTCCCAAATTCAGATATGGGTGCTTCATCTAAAGTCAACATTTTAAAACCATAAATATGTCAAGTTTTTGCTCAGAGTTCAGCTAGAAAGTCCAATGTTATTTTAATGGTGTGTCAAGAAACACTTACATGACCTTACAGCAGCTTCTAGTTCAAGAAATGTTCCAACAGGAGCACTCCTTGATATATCAATATCTGATAAAAGCTTTTCTATCAAATCCTCCAAAGAACACCTCCGCTGCAAGATAATAATCATTTTGAGATTATCATTATTATTAATATTTTTTTAACAGGAAATTATTTTTTGTTATATCTGAAAAGAAGATGCCCACTACTCAGCACCACAAAAATAATCATTATGTAATATGCCATCTCTCTCTTATGCTACATAAGAATAACTTAAGGAAAAAAAATGAAAATGCCACGTATAAACCAAATTTAGTGTTACAGTCATGGCCATAAAAAAAACATTTGATGTGCTAATGAGAAGAAGCAGCTACAAGATGTCACCATAAAAAAAACAAGCATATTATCTGCTAATGAGAAGGAGCTGGTAGGTCTCTCCAAATTCATGAGACCTTTAAACTAGCTAAAAGCATATAATATCATTTTTCACTAGTAATTTAGATCTACTGCCAAACTTGCAAAAAACATGTATGTGCATGTTCTATTTTTGTTTCTGTGGGACTCTGTTGTTTCTTGCTTTGGCCGTTGCAGTGAGGAGGAAGGGGGGAAGAGATTAATTCTCTTCATGTGCATAGAGAAAATGTCACTTTCTGATCCACTGCTTTTAAAGTTGTATATTCCAAAGTTTGACTATCAATGTATGTAAAATAAGAGCCATGAAGTGAAGAAAATGGGAAGAGGACCTACCTCCTCCAGTAGCACCCCACTTTTCCTTCTCATAATCCTTTTCGGAGGAGCTGGAGGTAGAGTTTTCTTAGGAAACGCCTTCTTAAGCTGCAAAAAATAGTAAAATGATAAATTCCTCCAAATCACTAACCAAATGACATGAAAAAAGTTGCACAATGCAACATCTCAAAAGCAGACAAAAACTCTAACAGTGAAGGTAAACTTGGCATCTCACTCACTTCAGAAAGAAGATTCAAAAATTCTCTGTATCTCCGCAAAATCCCTCTAGTGGTGGTGATTCCTTCTGGTGATTGTATACCAACTTGGACTCTATAAAACTGTATTAAAAATGATAACAAATTAACAATTATATGAACTAAAAGGGAAAAAAAAAAAAGTCACTGACAGCAAATATTTCTCGGATTGTTTAATCAACCAAACATTCAAGTCAGCTCTTAAAATACTATTGCATTTATTCCCGAATTTTATAGCTTTCAATAAAAAGATTAAAGATGAAGTGATAAACTAGTTTAATTTGAATACGAAAAAATATCTGCGAGAAAACATACAACGGCAGAATCTGAACCTCCTGGTTTTGATGGATGACTCCAAGAAGGAACTGTGACACAGTAACTCCATCCTGTATGAGGGTCATGTGGCCAAACGGAGTCTCGCCCATCCTACATTAACCAGAATTACATGTTATAAAACCATAACAATTGAACACAATCGCAAATTGCATACACATTTCTCTTCAGCACACATTATCTAATTCTACGACTACGACCAAACTAATGATGTTTTTAGTGACTGCCTATCCACTATAACCAAATTAGAAATACTTCAGTTTCTACTAGCCCTAAACTAATCACACTGGATCACTAAAAGCTCAAGTATAACTACAAGAATTAGAAATTAGAGCACTGCTGGCCTTAGGTTCAAGTTCAACCCCTTAGCTGCTATTAAAATCTGACATTCAAGTTACCACATACATACCCACCGAGGCGGACCTATGAAGAGTTTACGGTGGGAGATGCCCACCTTTTAAATTTTTTAAAAATACAGTTTTTTTCGCCTTGTCCACTTTAAAATATAAAAATTTATATGTCAATTTTATCTCGTCCTTGTAAAAAATTTATGGGTCCGCTGCTAAAAGCTTAAAAATATGAGATTTTGAGGCGTACCCAATTACGAGGAGGTAGACTCCAGTCCATTCCCAAAGGCAGAGGCGAAGTACCGTCATGGCGGTGCCTCGGTGGACTCTTAGGCGTCACTGTTTTAGCAGTGCTATTATCCTCATAATAGTAAAAATTATCGTTATTACCGGAATAGAAGTCCGACGATGAAGAAGAGCGGTGATATAGATGATGATGTCGGGATATTGGATGACTTATCGGATCTGATAAATCTGCAAAGTCGAATAGAGACAGGTCGTGTGTGTAATGATTCATTTTTTCTATAAAATTACGATTATCGTTCTGAGTTTCCGTCTCCGACAACAAAAGGAGCGGCGTTCATTTTCAGTTCAGACACAAGCTTTTTCTTCTTTCTTGTTTTAATCTGTTATTCATTCTCAGTTTCTGATTATTGGGCCAGCCCATCTTTTTACTCCACTAAAAGAACAACATTGTCTCATTTATGAGCCCATCCTCTTAGCCATTTAGTAATTAGTACTTTTTTTCTTATCAAATAATTTTTGGGATAAGGGGTTGGATAATTATATGAAGAATGCCGATGATCAAAGTGTACATTCGGAAAATCAATTCAATTCCGACGGGAAATGATTTTGGAATTTACAATGTGTTTCATGGATATCTCACTCAAATCGATTATAGAAAACAAAATGGAATGATCGGTACTGATTCAATAAAATTTATATATCTAATATCATTTTTAATGTTATATTTTTAACTAAATTTAATTTTTTTCCATATGGATTTAGTACACTAGTCATTATTATTAATAAAAACAAAAAAAATGTGTAAATATTTAAAGAGTCGATGATATAAAGAAGATAGGTAAAATTGGTAGATAATTACCATAATAATTAGTACTAGTTGCCGTAGTAATTAATTAAACACTTCCTTTTATCATTTAGCATTGGAGAGAAAATTACAACTGCATGTTAAATGTAGCATTTTGCCATTTTTAAAATAAAGTTAATCCCAATAAAATAGCAAATGTTTACGTAGTTTGTCAGCTATAACCCAACCTTTCAAAATCGGCTATTTTAGTCTATTTTGGGATATTTGAAACCTTTTTCTAACCATTCGCAAAAAAAAAATTTAAAAAAAAATCATTCGTAAATGGTTAAACTAGCCGATTTTGATTGATTTCGCTAGAAAAGGTTTCAAATATCCCCTATCAGTCAAAATCGGCTATTTTAGCTCACCCACGAAGCGAAATTTTCGGTTTGATTCACGAATGGATAGAAAAGGTTACAGATATCCCTAAATAGGCTAAATTAGCCGATTTTGAAAGGTTTGGTTATAACTGACAAAATAAACGTTTGGAATTTTATTGAAATTAAGCCTTTTAAATACTAAATATAGCATAAAATATAATATTGTAATTAGAGATGCTTTACATATCAAATTTGAAACTTTTTGGAAAAACAATTTATCATCGGAGAGGATCGTTTGTAAGAAAATTGAATTCATGATCTAGCAAAATATTGCTTAGTGTTTATATCATTTTGATTATAGTTCATATGTGAAGATTTCTCACTTTTTATTTGAGTAATGAGTCATTCATTTTTAAAAGTTGTAGACCTTATTCAAACTTTACACCAGACCGATAACCGAAAATAAAACAAAAATAAAAAATAAACTGATCGAACCAAACTTATAACTAAATCAAATAAAGATCATCGGTTCGATCGGTTAATTTGAGCATTCCATATGCTTGCTCACCCTAATTGATATAAGATTAGTATATAGTGATGATTTAATTAAAATTCTCTAAAATTAGGTCAATTGCACACTTGTTCTTTTAGTATATATTTATATTTCCTGATTAATATTTGAAATTAATTTAATATATTTGTATTTAATATCTTAAGTATTATTTCATGCGCTATAAAAATACTCTTGTGGGTGTAATTGAACTTATTGAGAAGAGTTATGGAATAAATTATTAATAGTAGATTAAATTGATTTATATATATCCGAGACACAAATTTAAGGATTCAAACGACTCTGCTTATTTTTTTATATGCAAATATTTTTATTGAATGATTTGAAGGAAACACTAGTACACAAGGACTGGGGTACCATGCAGAAGCATAAATTAACAAATTCATGCATATTTTTATTACCATTCCTGTGATGGGAAAGATTAGTGGTCACATGCAACCATGTGAGGAGATGGGTTATTTTCATACTCTCTCTCATTTTCTTTCTTTGGCTTGCATTATTTTCACCAAGAACACATAAGTTTTATATTATGCTCAAATTAAGTATGGCATACAATTAGTGGCAGAATTAAAAAATGAAAAATTATTAATAGGAGAAAAGAATGTATGTGAAACAATTTAAAGAAAAAAGAATACCGACAAAAATAGGAAATTGTTAGACGGCTTAATCATTAAAAAATATTTCATCTTTTGGACTTTTTCCGTGTATGATTTAAATTTTTAAAATCTTCATCTTTTAACTTATTTTAATTTTTAGTTTTAATTTTAGTCAATTTATTAAATTAGAATAATTTTTTTTAAATATACGCTTCATACTATTTCATGTTTATAAATGTTAATGGTAAAAAGGCAAACTAGAACATTATGAAAGACATATATTTAAATTTTTTTTTCATTTTAATTTAAATAAATAGCTACTATTAAAACTGAAAAATTAAAAAATAGACTAAAATTAACGATTTTAAAAATTTGTATCATAAACAAAATGTCAAAAGATAAAATATTTTTAAAAGATTAAACCTTATTGGAAATAACATGTGACGACGACAGATTATAGTAGCATAAATTGAATGAGTAAAGGGTCATTGTGGTCCTTAAATTTATGGATTATATTTATATAAACCAAACTTGATTTATTTTGACAATTTAGTCTATAACTCTCCAATACACAAATTAGAATCAACATAAAATATTAAACACAAAAATTACTATGATTGATTTCACATGCTTTAAAAACACAAGTGTGAATTACATTATGGATTGAGATTTTCTCAAGTTCAATGTTCACGATGTACACCGTTCATTACAAAATGAACGGTATAGATTAATTTGATTAAAATTTTACTTTTTTGATCTACACCGTTCATTGAATGAACAGTAGATCGTGAACATGACCCTCTTAACTTTAAAATAAACTTGAGGAAATCTCAATCCGTAAGTTATATGTGGTCGGTTTCATAAATTTGAAAACCGGCCTTTCATCTCCAAATTGAATTATGAGACTTTAGCTTAGATGCATGTCATAAATTAAAAATGAAGATTAAAGGGCAAAATCCAGGCAATTGTTGTTTGCATATAAAACATGTAGTACCAAACCCTACTGAGCAGTAAATTAACAACTCATAAAGCATGTTCTTTCGATATAGTCCACCTACCTTTTCATAATTAAACCCTACAAATTATATAATTATACAAACCTTACCATTTCCCTTATTTCAATTCACTGTGTTTTCTTATCATCAATCTATTTTCATGTCCATCATATAATTACAGACTCTCTATATAAATATATACAGTGGTCCAATTCTTCATTTTACAGCCAACAAAATTTAAGACTCTCCTATCTCTCTCTCTCTCTCTTCTATTTTTCTTTCTTGGAATTCTTCATTTTGAAGCTTGAAGAAATTAAGTCCTGTCATGCTTTTCCACAGCTTTCTTGAACTTCTTCTTTATTTTCTTTATGTTGATGTGCCATAGAAGTTCAAGATAGCTGTGGGAGAAGATGGCAAATCCAGGACTTGCACAATTGTAATGTTCATTGTTATTTATTTCTTTTTTAACTAATCGGGTCGGATCGAAATTCAAACTCGACTATGTTATACTTTTATTTTGTTAAATTAGTTTTAGTTTTTTCTTTCAATTAAGGATCTACAGCCAGTTTTAAATTAATTTTATTTTATTAAAGTAGTTTCCACTTCTTGATGCTGTTTCTCTTCTCATTTATTATGGTTAAGGTAAGATTATTTTTCATTTTTCAGTCTTGAAGTTGAAGATACAATGTGGGTGGAGAAATTGTTACATGTAGAAATATTATTGAAATTGCAGCTCTGAATGTCACTGAATTCTATGCATAAATACCTTCTTTTTCTGGTTAACATTATAATTTTGTAAACTTGTAATATTTGCAATTATAATCCATTTTCATTCTATACGTATTCCCAGTTTCCCTTTCCATTTTAAATTTCTCCACCAAATAAGATGAAGATATTTTAATACATACTTCCGAAGCATTATAGTCCTTCCGTCCCATTTTATAAGTCATACTTTTTATTCGTAAATGTCTCATTTTAAAAAATTCATTTTTAATTTTGGAATAATTTTCATTAATTTTTCTATTTTTTAACTTAAAATAAGTCATATAAAAAACTCTATTACTATTAATAAAGGTGAAGTAGAAAAAACACCATTATAATAATTTTTTTTTAATCTGTGTAAAATCGAATAAGATTTTTAAAAGAGGCCGGAAGAGTAGTAATAGATAGATTAACTAATTTTGTCAATAATATTTTGAAAATAGATTCTTCTAGTCTTTGTGTGTTTATACAATTACACATTCTAAATTAATATCCTTCTAGAATTTCAAATAATTTTCTACTTTTTTTTTAATAAAAAAACCTAAAATAAGAAATAAATGAAAGTTCTAGTTGATGTACAAATTGAGGAGATATTTTTCTGATACAAAAACTGACATTAGAAAAAGATTGTATAACAGATTGTTGCATTGCATGTGTAGCAGAGGAAGATTCCTTTTTATTTTTATTTTTCTCATTCCCCCATCACCATTAATATTAATGCATCTCTCTGTTGCTTTCAATTTTTTCTTGTCTTTGCCTTTGTAATTTTTCAATTTTTTTAATATTTTAAATTATAAACTTCAGTGATAATAATTAAAAAAACAGTATTTTTCTCTGCAAATTTAGAAGGATAATATTTGTCTGCACATTTATAATTTTCATATTTTGTGTGATGAATCTGTAACTGTAACTCCTTTTTCTGTGATCCCATATTGGTTGGTCTGAAAAGCTACTTTCAGTCCCATTTTTTTTTATTTTGGCTGCTCAATTACTCTTTCCATGTGTAGTACAAAATATAGTACATATTTTTATAAGCTTAATCACTTAAAAATATTTTTTTTTTAATTTTTTTTTAAATCTCACATTCTAATATTTTCAATTTTATCTCATTTTTTATTTTTCACTTTCAATTATATTTTTTTATTTTAAATTTGAGTGAAAAAAATTCAAATAAATCACTCATATTACTTCATTTTAAAAATTTATTATAACAAAAATGCGAATTAAAACAATATAAAGTAACATAAATAAAATATTCGAACTTTTTTTCACTTTAAAAATAGCTACAATTAAAAGTGAAAACTGAAAAATATACTGAATTGAAGATTTTAAATGAGGTCATAAATAAAAAAAAGAGATATTTTTAAATAATTAAGTCTCTTTGTAAACTACAATAACCCAAAAACTTATTCTTTTTAGAATCATTTGGTTTGAAAGTTAAGTTTGGAAAATTTGAATCTATCATAGAGCGTATGGTTCGTCAAAAAACTAAGACACAATGAGAATGGAAATAAAAATGAATGATCTCCATTATTTATTTTTATTTTATCAAAATTTACTTGAAAATAAAATACAATTATTCCTTGAACAAATTACATTGAGGTTTCTGAGATATACCGTAATTAACAGTTAGGTATCTTTTGTTTCAAAGTCTATTTGATAGTCTCTCAGTTTTAATTCCGTTAACTGGGAGATCCTTTCGTTAATTTGAGAGACTAAATTGTTTAACGAAACTAAAACTGAAAGGTATCACATCGTTTAATATAATTAAAAGTGAGAGATCAAGATGTTTACGAAATTAAAGGTGGGGGCACCAAATCGTTTGAAAGCAAATGTTGAAATTAACGAAAGGGCCTAATAGTTAACGGAATTGATACTAAAGTACCATCAAGTAGACTTTTAAAATAAGAGGTATCAAACTGTTAATTATGATATATCTCATAAGTCTTAAAACTAATTTGCTCTTATTTTTTTAATGATAACCACTCGTTCCTTATTTATCAATAGAAATAAACTTTTCGTTGCTATGAGAGTAAATTAAAATTTAACTAAATATTTTAATAACATATTAGGTAATAAAAAAAGTATTTAATTTTTAAAAAAAGTTATTTGTTTTTTTTATAAAATTTATATCTATAAAAAATATAAAAAACTAAAATTGATTCTAATTATAATTGCGAACTTTTTGACTAAACCGAATTAAGCCGAATTTAAAATATTATCTTTTCAAACCTGAATGAAAATTTTAAGGATTTAGTCTTTTCCTAATTGAACTAGAATGGTCGTTTTGGTCGGATTTTTAGTCCAGTTTGACGATTTTGATTCGGTTTTATATCGGAACATAATTAAAAAAATTGATATTCAAAATCGAACTGAACCGAAGAATTAACTTTCTAAAATATCAAATTAAACCGAACTGAAATGTTTTATTTTTTCAAAATGGAATTAATTAACCGAAATTTTAAGGATATACATTTTTCAAATCAAACCAAACTTGTCAATTTAGTCGGATTTTTGGTTCGATCAATTATTTTAGTTCTTTTATTTTATAACTAAAACAAAAATAAATTATGTCTGAAACCAAACTGTACCAAAAATTTGATTCTTTTATAATGCTAACTTGAATCAAATCAAAAAACGTTTTTTGTTTGTTCGATTATTTTGAGTTAGTTCATATTAGAGCTTAATTGGGAAAAAAAAAATATTAAAATCCAAATCAAACCAACAATAAATTTTTTATAATATCAAAATGAACCAAATTAAATAGAGATTTTCTATTTTTATTTTATAATTCAATTGAAACAGACCATTTTTCTTATTTTGTTCCATAACGAATAAAACCAAAATTTTAAAGATCTAAATCTTTCCATACCGAACCAAACCCATCGGTTCGATTAGATTTTTTGTTTGATTATTTCAGTCTGGACAAATTTTAGGTTCGGTTACTTTGGTTTGGTCGGATTTTTGGTTCGATAGTTTTGGTTCGGTTTATTAAAATTTAACTAAAAAAATATTCCTAAAATTAAATCGAAGTGAAAAACTAATTATTTTATAATATCAAATTGAATTAAATTTGGGTTGATTTTTGTACTCTTATTTATTGGCTGTAAAACCACCCATCCAATCTCCATTGCTATCCCGAATGAGACCTCCGGCTGAAGCTTCGCCAGACTCATGCCTAGAACCATCTGAATTCAGTTTGAAACATCCGGGGGGTGGTTTATTCCAGCCCACCAATCGCTCCACTTTCCCATACCTTGGCTTGAGGCCTTTATCAGCTGCTTTAGCTGCAGCAAATTGATGCAATTTATCTTGAACCATCTTCACGATACTCCGACTTCCTCGGTAATTATCATCAAACAAGGCTTTATTGCGTAACTGCCATAGAAGCCAGCAACCAACACCGAAGGTCACATTCCACTCGAACCCATTAACAATATCTACTCTTTTTAGATTATTGACAATCCAAATTTCAAGAGGTTGATGGAAGAAAAAGTTCCAGTCTATGCGAGGAATCATGTGAACCCAAAGAGTTAAGGCTACTGTGCAGTCCCGCAAAACATGCATAATAGTTTCTCTAATTGCTCCGCAAATGTCACACCTACTTCTGTCGGTCATTTTCCTACGGACCCTCTCATCGTTAGTTAGTAATTTTTCATGCATGAGAAGCCAAAGAAAGGTCTTGATTCTCTCCGGACCTGGCCATTTCCAAACTAGATCCCAGTTTCTATTAAAAGGATACTCATCGTTAGAATTCAAAACTTTGCAGGCTGACTTAATTGTGAACTGACCATTGCTCGAAGGACCCCAAAAAATCATATCTTCTCCGTCATCTGGAGCTGGAGGTTTAATTGCTGCTATGACCAGCAATAAATCATCAGGCAAAGATCGTCTCAGTTTAACCCAATCCCACCCATTATTATCAACGAAGGCTGCTACGCAAAGCTCCTTCTCATCACATATATCAGCCCTTGGAACCAAATCTGCCAACGTTCGATCAAGCCCCGACCACTTATCTAACCAGAATCTGATACGAAGACCGTTTCCAAGCGCCCAATGAACTCCTTTAAGCATAAAAGGCCAAATTTTGATGACACCGCGCCATAAGCTGGAATTACGATTAATTGTAGGCAGGCTGTCCAACAAAGTATTCATCCCCATACGATACTTGTCTTTAACCACATGAACCCAAAGAGCATCCTTGTTTCTATAGATATCCCAAGCTGTTTTCATCAAAAAAGCATTATTATAAATTGCAGCTTGCCGAGTACCAAGGCCTCCTTTACTTTTAATCTGACAAACTTGATCCCAAGAAATGAGGTGTGTCTTCTTATTACCCTCCATGCTGCCCCAAATAAAGTTTCTTCTTGTTCGATCAATCATATCTTGACTGGTTCGCGGTAGAACAGCAGTTTGCATTGTGTACGCTGGAATAGCCGTGAGTACTGCGTTGGTAAGCACAACTCTCCCTGCCATGGCAAGCTTCCGAGATCCCCAATTCACAATACGATCATTCATTTTCCCAATGATATAATTATATGTATTCTTATTAACTCGATTATGCAAAAGCGGAACACCAAGATATTGACCCAGATTTTGTGTGTGCACAAGACCCAATTGAAGGCTCATCTTTTTCGCTACTCCATCATGAACATTGCTAGAGAAGAACACCAGAGATTTGTTTCGGCTGATTTTCTGGCTCGAACTAACACAAAATTTGTCCAGTACTCTATCTATTGTTTCTATTTGGTCCATCGTAGCTTTAGCAAACAAAACAAGGTCGTCGGCGAAAAATAAATGTGACAGCCTAACACTGTTATTGCCGAGCAAAATGGGCTGCCAGATCTGTTGATCGACCTCTGCTTGAATCAAATGAGATAATCTTTCCATACACAAAACAAATATGTACGGACTCAAAGGATCACCTTGCCGAACTCCGCGAGATGGCTTAAACGAGTCAGACATCTTCCCATTCCAACTGATTTGCATCGAGGTAGACGTAAGACATTTCATAATAACATTAATCATACCGGATGGGAGGCCACAATCCATCAAAGTTTCAAGAATAAAATCCCAGCTAAGTCTGTCATAAGCTTTTTCAAGATCTATCTTAAGTGCCATAAATCCATCTTTGCCTCTCCAATGACTCATAGAATGTATAATCTCTTGAGTGATTATGATATTATCTTGAATATGACGGCCAGGAACAAAGCTGGACTGCATCGGACTAACGAGCTTATCCATTACACCTTTAAGCCGATTAGCAATAATTTTTGTAATGATTTTGTAACTCGTGTTGCATAAGCTGATTGGTCGAAACTGATTAAAAGTTTCAGGTTTCTCACATTTAGGAATCAAAACAATCATCGTTTTGCAGATACGAGAGTCAATCGAGCCGCCTTCGAAAATAGCCTGCACCATACGACAAATAGAGTTTCCAAAGATATCCCAATTATTTTGAAAGAACATTGCATGGACACCATCCACTCCAGGAGCTTTCAGAGGTGCCATTTGAAAGAGAGCTGTTCTAATTTCCTCATTAGTAACTTCACAAGCTAATTTTCCAAGATCTTCAATAGAAAGAGCAGGAAAGCGGCCTCCAGATTTAAGCTGAATTTTGTCCCCATTGTCATCAGAATACAGGTTTTGGAAGAAGGATTTTGCTCCCTCAAGAATTTCCACCTGATTCGAGCTCCACTCACCTGTGTTCAAACGCACCATATTAATCAAGTTTTTCTTCTTTTTATTTTTTGTGTATGCATGATAAAACCCGATATTTTTATCTCCATGCAAATTCCAGTTAGCAGTTGATCTTTGTCTCCACAGCAACTCTTCTTGAAAAAGAATAGTTTCATACTCCCATTTCAGCTCTTTTTCAAGATTAATCAAGTTTTTGGAAGTATGTGTTTCCAGTGCTCGCTGCAAACCAGCCAGGCGAGCAAGGACTCTATTTTTCCTAGAAAAAATATTCCCGAAAACTTGTTTATTCCACATGTGAGCTAAGCAACTGAATTCTGAGACTGCATCTGGAAACTCAAGACTATTGTTCCAGGCTGATTTAACAAACTCTCTCCAATCCGGGTGCGTAGACCAGGCTGCTAAAAAGCGACGTTGTCTTTGCTCTAGCACTTGATCTGAAAAAGAAACATTAAAGGTTAACAGGATAGGACAATGGTCTGAATGGATTCTAGCCAAATGTTGAACCCGAGCTTCAGCAAATTTATCCCTCCATTCGTCATTACATAAAAAACGATCCAGTCTTTCATACACTGTACCCCTCTTCCAAGTAAACCGAGTACCAGAAAAACCCATATCATACATGTTACACATTCGAGTCCAAGACTTGAATTTTTTACAACCTATTGAGTTATTTTTCGCCCCACCAATTTTTTCTTTTCCATCCAAGGTAGCATTGAAATCACCTGCTACCACCCACGGGCTGCTCATGTGATCAGAGATAGCCTGAAGCTCTTTCCACAAAAAGTTACGCTTCTGAGCTTGCGGGCTACCATAGACAGCTGTGTAGTAAAATTGACTATTATCAATGGCTGTTATTCTAACATGGATAAACTGTTTGTGATTCTTAATAATGTGAATAGTAAACTCCTCATTCCAAAGCAGCCAAATGCCACCAGAAAAACCATTAGCTTCGACTCTATGGGATCGATGGAACCCCGTTCTCTTAATGAGAAAGTCTGCTTTGTTACCACTAATTCTTGGTTCAAAAAGAGCTACCATATTTGGTTTATATGTTTTAATGAAATCACAAAGACCCATTCTGAATTTTTTATTACCTGCCCCTTGGCAGTTCCAGCTGAAGACTTTAAAAATCATATCAAACAGAAGAAAGTGGGTTGAAACCCGTTAATCCTCTTGAAATATCCATGCCATCTGCTATATCAGTCACATCGAGACCTTTGAACGCGCTCCCAAGGAGTCCTCCAACATCATTGTCGTTTAACATTTCAGCTGACAATGTTACCTTTGGAGAGCGGTTACTATTGCTGCGTTGCTTTTTGACAACTTTTCCCTTCATATGAAAGCCTTTATCCTTATCTGGGGGCTTGCTTTTTCCTCTGCCAGGGCCACGGGTTAGAGCTTTTGCCTTACTCGAGTCAATATTATTTGGGATTATCTGCATTTGTTGTTCCTCCTCATGCAAAACAACGACAGAATGTTGTACATTGTTCAAGGTCTCATTGTTATTATTATCTGGCAAAATGATCGGGCCCGTATGGGAATCATTATTCTTACTTGTCGAAGGCTTAGATTGGGTCTTGAGAGTATTGGGCCTATTTGGATGGTCCACAATCTGGATCGGTTCTGCAACATCTTTTCCTTTTTTCTGTTTACTAATGCCAATATCCTGGATTTGATTACTGATTTTGTTCTTTTCTACCCACTTCTTTCCATCCATAATGATGTCCTTCCCCTCATCACCTCTTTGTTTCCTTATATTGAAATTGGAAATTTGATTATCCTTCCCTGCCAGAATCTCATTATGCTTTCCATCTAGTTCTTCACCTTCCATATCCGCTAAGACACTAAATTTAGAATTGTGGATCTTTCCTTTATTTCCGCCTGTGAAATCTCCATTACCATTTTTCCATCGTCCCCGTCGTTGGACCTGCATCCAAGGACCAAAGTCCTGATGATTGTTAACCGGCGGCTCCTCCATCCTAAGGTCCATTCCTAATGTAGGCTGATTCAACACATGTTCCTTACTAACCGGTTGTCCCTGGAAGCAAGCTTCTTTGATATGTCCAACTTTGCCGCAACCATAGCAAATAGTAGGCAAATCCTCATACTCAACCTTTTGAATCTTCCCATCCATCAAAAATTTTGATATCAGAGGTCTTTGGAGATCAATTTGAATCGCAACTCTAGCATATTTCCCTCTATTAGCTGCCTCAGTGTTATAATCAACCTTTATGAGTTTTCCTAGCAACGAAGCTATAGATCTTAACGTGCTCTTATGATAATACTGCAAAGGCAGCCCTGGGAACCGTACCCAAACCATCGCCGATGACGGAAACCTCTCCTCCGGATTAAAACTTGGTGACCAAGGTTGTACAGTTAAATAATGCCCCAAGACAGTCCATGGTCCATTCAGCAGAGCATTTTGGCGATCAAATTCCTCATCGAACTTGACTAGAAAATAACCATTATCAAGATCAACTATTCTGAATTCACCCATAGGTTTCCAAAGCTGTATGATTTTAGTTTGTAGGGCCTTAAACCCCAAAGGTTTTCCTAGCAGCTTAACCACCACAGATAACTGCATGGATTGTGCTAATAATCGTTTAACACGATCTGAAAATTCAATACTTGGTATATCATTCATCACATCCAATTTCACATCATCTGGTAAAATTTCCAGATGGGTATTCGATTCTAAGTTTCCAACCACTTTGTCTTGCTGCAAAAGTTTGTCTCGAAATGAAATTTTCATTGCACTATTCTGCTGCACATGCTCATTATCATTATTCTTCTTCTGACTATTTTCCTCCTCCAGCTCCACACCTTCTGACCGAATCTTGACTTTCTTTGTTGATCTGCTCTCATCAGCTTCTGCTTCCGGTGATGGTGGGGGGCTAATTTCCAAGTTTCCGTCTCCTGTCGGCCTTGAACCAGTATCATGCAGAGAGAGCATTTTTTTCTCTCCCTAACAACACCCTCATCTGAAAAGCTACTTTCAGTCCCATTTTTTTTTTATTTTGGCTGCTCAATTACTCTTTCCATGTGTAGTACAAAATATAGTACATATTTTTATAAGCTTAATCACTTAAAAATATTTTTTTTTTAATTTTTTTTTAAATCTCACATTCTAATATTTTCAATTTTATCTCATTTTTTATTTTGCACTTTCAATTATATTTTTTTATTTTAAATTTGAGTGAAAAAAATTCAAATAAATCACTCATATTACTTCATTTTAAAAATTTATTATAACAAAAATGCGAATTAAAACAATATAAAGTAACATAAATAAAATATTCGAACTTTTTTTCACTTTAAAAATAGCTACAATTAAAAGTGAAAACTGAAAAATATACTGAATTGAAGATTTTAAATGAGGTCATAAATAAAAAAAAGAGATATTTTTAAATAATTAAGTCTCTTTGTAAACTACAATAACCCAAAAACTTATTCTTTTTAGAATCATTTGGTTTGAAAGTTAAGTTTGGAAAATTTGAATCTATCATAGAGCGTATGGTTCGTCAAAAAACTAAGACACAATGAGAATGGAAATAAAAATGAATGATCTCCATTATTTATTTTTATTTTATCAAAATTTACTTGAAAATAAAATACAATTATTCCTTGAACAAATTACATTGAGGTTTCTGAGATATACCGTAATTAACAGTTAGGTATCTTTTGTTTCAAAGTCTATTTGATAGTCTCTCAGTTTTAATTCCGTTAACTGGGAGATCCTTTCGTTAATTTGAGAGACTAAATTGTTTAACGAAACTAAAACTGAAAGGTATCACATCGTTTAATATAATTAAAAGTGAGAGATCAAGATGTTTACGAAATTAAAGGTGGGGGCACCAAATCGTTTGAAAGCAAATGTTGAAATTAACGAAAGGGCCTAATAGTTAACGGAATTGATACTAAAGTACCATCAAGTAGACTTTTAAAATAAGAGGTATCAAACTGTTAATTATGATATATCTCATAAGTCTTAAAACTAATTTGCTCTTATTTTTTTAATGATAACCACTCGTTCCTTATTTATCAATAGAAATAAACTTTTCGTTGCTATGAGAGTAAATTAAAATTTAACTAAATATTTTAATAACATATTAGGTAATAAAAAAAGTATTTAATTTTTAAAAAAAGTTATTTGTTTTTTTTATAAAATTTATATCTATAAAAAATATAAAAAACTAAAATTGATTCTAATTATAATTGCGAACTTTTTGACTAAACCGAATTAAGCCGAATTTAAAATATTATCTTTTCAAACCTGAATGAAAATTTTAAGGATTTAGTCTTTTCCTAATTGAACTAGAATGGTCGTTTTGGTCGGATTTTTAGTCCAGTTTGACGATTTTGATTCGGTTTTATATCGGAACATAATTAAAAAAATTGATATTCAAAATCGAACTGAACCGAAGAATTAACTTTCTAAAATATCAAATTAAACCGAACTGAAATGTTTTATTTTTTCAAAATGGAATTAATTAACCGAAATTTTAAGGATATAAATTTTTCAAATCAAACCAAACTTGTCAATTTAGTCGGATTTTTGGTTCGATCAATTATTTTAGTTCTTTTATTTTATAACTAAAACAAAAATAAATTATGTCTGAAACCAAACTGTACCAAAAATTTGATTCTTTTATAATGCTAACTTGAATCAAATCAAAAAACGTTTTTTGTTTGTTCGATTATTTTGAGTTAGTTCATATTAGAGCTTAATTGGGAAAAAAAATATTAAAATCCAAATCAAACCAACAATAAATTTTTTATAATATCAAAATGAACCAAATTAAATAGAGATTTTCTATTTTTATTTTATAATTCAATTGAAACAGACCATTTTTCTTATTTTGTTCCATAACGAATAAAACCAAAATTTTAAAGATCTAAATCTTTCCATACCGAACCAAACCCATCGGTTCGATTAGATTTTTTGTTTGATTATTTCAGTCTGGACAAATTTTAGGTTCGGTTACTTTGGTTTGGTCGGATTTTTGGTTCGATAGTTTTGGTTCGGTTTATTAAAATTTAACTAAAAAAATATTCCTAAAATTAAATCGAAAAGAAAAACTAATTATTTTATAATATCAAATTGAATTAAATTTGGGTTGATTTTTGTACTCCTATTTATTGTTTTTCTATACTAATTTATTAATTCAAACACCATATTAAAATAATTATTCTTATTCTCATCTTCATTCTCATTTAAATTTTCATTTCTAACCTTGAACCAAATGCCAACTTATCTTTTCAAAATCACTTTTTGTTTATTTTATGTATTATGTTCAACTCTCAAGTGCCTAACAAAGAATCTGGTTGATTTAGTTTAATAAAATCCAAAAAAATGTCAAAAGTTTATATAAAATCTCAATTATCGATCAACCATTGATAAAATCCAAACTAAAACTATTATTTTTTTTAATTGTTCTTATCCTAATTAATTTGAATTAAAATTTTGGTTCGATTTTTACTTAACCCTAATTAGTATGCAATGTGCCACTAGTAAAAGAACAATTTCTTTATTGTTATTATTATTTTGTGAGATCAAAAAGATAAAATTTACATGGTGTATGAATACCATCTAATCGTGATAAAGGAAAAAAAAGATAAGAAAAACATATATAACCTTGGTTAAAATGGTATCAAAAAAATGAAAACGCCCACCGAGGGGCTCGAACCCTCGACCACAAGGTTAAGAGCCTTGCGCTCTACCAACTGAGCTAGACGGGCAAGTTGAATACTTGTTGCTAAAATATTTATAAATAGACATCTGTTGGATGTATAAATCAAATCTCTGGACCGATCGAGTTCCCAACAGAATAGGAAAAGGAAAAACCGCATGAGTTAAGGATTAGGAAAAAGGCCAATAAAATTGATTTATAAATTCTTTTTCTTTATGAAAACTTAAGCATCATTAACAACACATTAGATAAGCCAATTCTTGTTTGCATAAAAAAAATATTGTAACTGGGCTAGCTCTAATTTTTTCTTACCAAATTATATTATTTTCAGTTTGATTCTTAAACTCTGTTCATCATGTCGTACGTGTAATTCTGGTAAATATACCGGAGACAAGGTTTCAGAATTGGAATCAACATCATCAACACTGAAAATTGAGCCTAAAGAGTATGCTTTTAGTTAAATTAATTTTAATTTGTATATATTATGTGCATGAATTCGGAAATTAAAAGTTTATTATATGATCTCAGGGATTCGTCGAACAGGGATTCTGTAATGACAATTGATCATGATCATGATCAAGTTACTTCCAAGAGAGGATTAAATTCAAGCATGAAGCCGAAATCATCAATTGTGTGGTTACACTTTACTAAAGAAATTATTGGACCTGATTGTACAAAAGTAAAGTGTAAGCATTGTAATAAATTATTATCTTTTATTACTAATTCCAGGAGGATTGGAACTAGCCATCTTCGCGGACATATAGTCTCCCATCAGAAAACATCCTTACTTGCTGATCAAGATCAGGATAACGGCGGGGATTTTACGCCGTCAAAAAAGAGAAAAGTTGGCGTTGTTTTAGCATTACAAAAAGTGGTAAGTTTTATTTCACAAATTATCTGGATAAAAAGTTCAATATTTTTATTATTTTTAAAAATGAACTATAATTCTAATCTAATTTCAAAATTTTCTTTAATATTTGGTAGGGGTCACCACTGAGGGATTTAAAAGTTGATAATATCTCTGTGAATTGTGAATCATTGCTAGAAAACTTGGATGAGGTGAAAGGGTCTCCACCACCTTCTTCGATGTTGCCCACTATCAAGTCCAGAGCTTCTCTCGAGGTAATTAATAAATGGGTTTGTTATATTTTTTTTATTAATTTTGGCGTGTTTCGTAATTACAACACAAAATCAAAAATTTGACAAATTTGACGTTAATTTTTAAATTTTGAAAAATTGAAACACTAACCTATTTTATGTTGTAGCTGTCGGAACATTGTATATTATACAGTCCGCGTTAGTGTACTTTCAATAAAAAATAATTCAGCGTTTCGATTTTTCAAAGCATGAAAGTTGGTGATTGAACTTGGTCCAAATTTAAAAATTTACATTTTAGTACAAATTCGCCAAAGTTAATGATTTAGTTTATATTTAACCTTAACAAATGTTTTAACGCATAAGGCAATACATAGATGTATCGCCTTAGTAAGTAGCATCTAGCAAAGTAATTAATGGTTATATTACGTTATTCGTGCCATATATACCATTATCTATTCGTCATTTTCTAAATATATTTTTAATCGATTTAGAGCTGATGTGGCACAATATTATATACGCCACATAAAATAAGTTTTATACACAAATATATAACATTGTGCACATCAAATTCAAACAGAATGTGCGTATATTTGGTAGTATTAAAAAATTGACCAGTGAGTTGTAGTTCAAATGGTAAAAGCGCCTGTTAAAATCGTGTATTTAATTTTTCTCACAAACACTCCCGCTACCTAATAATTAAAAAAAAGTATTAAAAAATATAAATATGACCCGATTTTAAAAATATAATATATTTGACAAATATGTAAAAGTTGTTTTTTTATTGAAAAAGTTGTTGGTCCATATAAATATTTTGCCATTTGAATAACTTAATTTCATCTAATTAGACATCATTAGCTTTGACAAGATTAATTCAACAGTACCTAACGTTAATATTTTGATTACTTGTTCCAATTACAGATTCCAATTCCAATGACAGAATCGTCATCTTCCCTCGTAGACTCTTCCTTAAATGTTCAAACAATGTCAGAAACACAGATTAAAGAACAATTATCAAGCTTCCTTAACATGTCACTAGAGGCCATCCACCAATCCAATTCCTTCAACAATCTCAAGAAAATCATAATCACACTTCTCCAACAAAACACTAGCCATCTCAAAAGAACAACTCTTCTGAATCTACTCTGTCTCGTAAACGAATCCAGAAAAAACATTCCGATCACCATATCCGCTGTCGAAACTGCCCGAGCCTGTTTTAATTCTCTTACGAAATTAAGCGAAGAGCTTGATGCAGAACTAAATGTAAGACTAGACCGACTCGAAGTTCTGGAGACCGAGGTTTCGAAGCTTTCGGATGAAGAGATGAAGGTAGAGAGTGAAATTCAGCGTTTGATTGTTCAGAAAAGGGAAATAAATGATCGGAAAAATTCAGCTGTGGTGCAACTAGAGAAGCTTAACGAAGAAGCTGTGAGTCAGTTGGTTGAATGGAAAAATAGGGAAGGAGAAGTTAGAAATGCTAAAGAAGATTTGTTTGGAGAAAATGAGAAGTTGGCTGAAGCTAATACAAATTGGAGACGTTTTAAAGAAGACTTAGGTTTGTGATCACTTGCGGTTTTGATTAGGTTCTGATTTTCTAAGAATAACCAATGAGTTATATTTTAAACAATACGAGCGCTAGGCAGTATTTTGTTAAAGTTGTGGATTCTATTTTTGTCGATCAAACGCCTACTTTTCCTGATTATCAGAAGAAGAAAAGAAACAAGAGTAAGAATTGGAATGCTATATTTGCAGTACTTTCAATAAGTTTGATTGTAGCTAAATTTTTCCAATTGAGTTTTAAAAAATTTAAATATTAAACAACAGCGCAACCAGCGCTATAGATCCTGTTCAGCTAGTCATTGACGATTGCAGGTTACTGATCGAAGATCGTGATGTCCGGTTCAAACATGTTCGAAGACAATGCAACCAAGTTGCACATACCTTAGCTAAATGGGGTATTTTTATCGGTAAAGATTGTATCTCTAATGAGAATGTTCCTTTTCCCGTTAATGAAGTTGTTATGATTATTGTTAATTAATAAAGTTCATCTTTCCTCTAAAAAAAAAATTAATTTAATTAATTCAGTTGAGCATGTTTAACTATAAATAAAACAAAAAAGATTAATTCAGACTATAACTTTTAGAATTAAAAAATTTAGTTAAAATAACAAATATTTGTATTTTTCTAATTATAAAGATCAATCATTTAGGATCATTTGGATAACCCGCCATTTTATTTATTTCTCTTAGAAAACAACTTTGAATCATTTCCAATGAATTGATTCTAATTTTAAAAAACCTCTTAACCGTATGAATTTATCTGGAAATTCAGCTTAACTTGTCGAGTTACAATAATTTTAGTTAGTTATCAGACTTTTATATCAGCCAGTCGAGTTGTTAATCTAACCTTGGTCCATAATGATTTGTTTTCCTTTAAGTTGTATGTTAAGTGAGGATTTTAAAATTTCGTATAAAATCTCTCTTAGCCGTTATCGTTTTTTGGGTTTTCCTTACTATACGTGAAAATTATTAAATAAATATATAATTTAAAAAATTGATTCTGATTTATTAACGTATTTAACTTGTTAAATGTTACTTTATTTTAGATAAATTAGTCCATTTGAACAAAAAAGATAAATAAATAAAATTTAATTATTATTACGCGAGTGTACTAGATTATAATTAAAATAAAACTCTTCAAATTAAACTATAATTGTTGAAATTAATAAAATTAACAAATATCTAGATTCTCTCAATCAAACAAAAAGTAAACTTCTTTATGAATAACTAACATCACAAGTGATTATTATTTGTGGAAAATATATAATAATGAACCAAATAAAACATAAAATTAGCAATACATATATAATACAACAAAAAGAAAGAGAGTGCGATAAAAAAAATACACCGATTATTATTAAAAAAAATTATAAATTTGAGTTAGATATCATTTTTTAAAATTTAGGTAAAATTAACTTGACTTTTATAAATTTGTTTTTTTTGACATTTGATCGAATTCACTACCGTCGTTCAAGTTAATTTTATTAATTAAATTGGTCAAAATATCTAATAACTAAATTGTAATTTGATCAATGAACTTATTTTTCTTTTATAAAAGTTTATTTTTTATGTTTTTATAATTTTTAAAAAAATAATTAAAATAGATTTTGTTTATGACAATCAAATTCTTTAAATGAGTCAACTATATAATTAACTAATAAAAAAATATTAATGACCAAATAATTAAAGATTCTTTTTAACTTAAAACATAAAAAATAAATTTAATTATTTTAACCAACTTTTTGAACTTTTTTTATTTTAAAATATTACATAAAATAGCAAATGCAAATGGAAGAAAAAAGAATTAATTACATTAACAATTTTATTTTTTAAATAGAGAACATAAAAGAGGAGGTACACGTTAGCCTTCAGGAACCTCAGCCAAGTCCATGTCTAAAGACCGTACGACGTCGTATTTGTATCATTTTTGTTGGACGATTTTGTCCTTCCGAAACTTTTTACCTTTAGCTTTTTAGGTCCAATTAGGGGTTTTCTCGTCTTGTTTATTGAATTTCCGTAGTTCTGTAGCTCACTACATTCAAGCCCATTAACTTCGTCTTCTACCTCTACTTTCTGTTTTCAGATAATTAAAAAATCCGATTCTTTAATCGGAATTTGTTTTTTGCGGCCCGGTTCACTTCGGATCTCTGATTATTTTATTTTTTAAAGGAAAAGCAGTAATTATAGTAATCGTAAAAAGATGGACTTACCGGAGTTATGGGCGATCTTCGGTCCAGGAGTAGCAGGAGCTGTATTTGGAGCCGGTTGGTGGTTTTGGGTTGACGCCGTTGTTTGTAGCGCCGTTAAAATTTCATTTGTTCATTACCTTCCTGGTATTCTTTCTATATATAATAATATGAATTTTAAGATTTTTTTTGTATTTATATAATTGATTAGGGTTTATTAATTGATCCTGTTTTTTTTTATCAGGGATATTTGCATCTATTGCAGCTTTGATGTTTAATTGTGTTAGGAAGGAAGATATTGACTACTCTCCATATGAAGAAGGCGAGTGGCGGTTAGTATTTTTTAATCTGTTTTCACTGTTTTTGTTCTAATTTAAAATTATGTTAAGAATCTTGTTTTATCTTTTGACTACATTTTACATTCTAATCATTATGATTTAAAGAACTTAGATGTTTTTGGTTGGTGATGCTTGTTTAGTTGTTTACGTCTTGAATCTGGAGATCAGATGTCCGATAAAATAACCTTAGTTGATGGAGATATTATCATGTACATAGTGTGCGCAACTGTGTGTGCTGATTGAAATTGTGTAAGGTTTTTTTGTGCATTCTTCCTTTGGTTGAGTTGAGATGCTTAAGATCTTATATGTGGCCGAGTTGTCATAGAAAGTATATCACAGTGCAAGTTGATCAGTTGTAATTTTGATAATTTTATCCCGAGCAGCTAATTTTTCATCCCATTTGTTTTAGTTTTATAAGAATGACGGGGAGTTATTCGTACAGCAGTAGGGGATTTAATCATTGTAAAGCTTGTATGAGAAGCTGGTAATGCATGTTTTTCGATTGCAATTTTTTCTGAATTGTGCGTCGCACAGTGACAAAACTTAGAAGATACAATTTTGTTTTTCTCTAAACCTGTTATTTAGAAACACAACAAGTAGGGAGTGCCAAGTAGAACATACGGATGGTAATATATGTGAAGAACTTGTGTCGTCTTGTGGTTTATGCGAAAGTTGATGTGTTGTCTTGTGATTTACATCATTACACTAAAAATGATTACCAAATTAATATTAGGGAATTCAGAACTCCCTTTACTTACTTTTTCTCCGTATGCACAACACTTCTTAGGGATGCGTAATGCTAGTGTTAAGATGTTGGAAACATTATAAATGAGTCATTATTGCCTGATCAATTGTGTTGTAAGCTATGGATTTCACCATAAAAGCTGATTTTGAGATGTGCACATGTCATCATAGAAGATATGATTTCTCTTGTAGTGGAGATGGTGATGCAGTTATGTTTGCATACCCATCTGTTTAAATTCTTATTAAATTTTTCCTGTCTTATTATGTTAACATTTAGATGCTGTTTTTTTTTTGAATGAGGTAATTGGATAGGCATCATCTACAAGTTCCCTCTTAATTTGAGATTTGAACTTAAGTTGGAAAAAATGAGGGCTTGTAACATTCACAACTATGCTAGAGTGTTTATCCTCTTTTCTCTTGCTGTTTCAGTCTGTTATAATTTATCCTTTGGTATGTGCGGCATTTGTATGACATACATTACAAGTTTCAATCAATGAGTCTAAGCTGTTCGTTTTCTTGTATAATTCATGTTTGAAAATTATTAAGGGGGAAATTGACACGAATGGAATGATGCTTTACGTAGATAGTATACCATCATATGGAATTATGAAGTTTTCGGTCAAGTTAATGCTGACAAATCTAGCTCTGACATGGAAACTTTGATGATAATGCTCAATAAAATGTTTCTCTTATTCCATATGATTGTCTTATTGATTGTAATCTCTGACATGCATGCCTCTTAATGGTGAAAAATATATTGATGTGTATATCTAGTTCAAACTGATATGCAAGAATGGTTATGCTTTGCATTCTGTTTTCATGCTCAAGGTTATTCTAAGTTTCTAACTAATTATTCCCTTTGGGACAACAGATTGAAGCTTTGGCTTTTCTTTGCTTACGTGGTATCCTTCGTTTCTCTAGCGGCATCAGTGGGCTTATTAATACAAGATTCACTCGTCAAATCTGGGCCTTCAGTATGGGCAGGAACTGCAGGTGTATTGCAATGTGTATCTGTGTTGATAAGGTAAATTGTTGTCTTGATTTGTATAGCTAATAGTTCCTTCTTCTTTTTTCCATAACCCAACAAAGTCTTAACTCTGAGAAATTTTCACTAATGTATCTGAACTTCTCTGCCTGTATGGTACCTAAATTTCATTTCGTAATTGAATATACTCAAACTATAATTTTGTTATAGCATAGTACCTTCCGTTAATAATTCTCCATTTCCATCAAAATGGACTGACGTATCAGTCACGTGGATATTTGTGCGGTAGAAAAAAATCCTACTAAGCGGGGTTTTCACTGTTTAAGGGAGATGGGGTGCCACGTGACAAGACATGGCATTCATACCGGGTCTCACGTGACGCCATGCGGAACCCCCATGTGATTTGTTTCTTTCTTAGTAGGATCTAAAAAACAATTCTTATGTGAGGTAGATATGACTACAACGTCAGCCTATTTTGATTGAAATGGAGATTTGTGTTTACAAAAGGTACTTTATAGCTATAAAATTATAAGATATGTACATTCTAGTTATGAATTGAAATTTAAGTACCATGCAAAGAGTGAAATTCATGTAGCGCTGGTAAAATTTCCCCAATCATGTGAAGAATTGTTGGTCGATCTATGACAAGCTTTTTCTCGTTATTACACTCCACACACAAATACACTGATATTTCATATAAGGGTGTTGAATATTTTAAACATTAATTGTTTTTTTTAATGACATACTTTGTTCTAATAACTAAATCTGTTATTCACAGTGGGCTAATTTATTGGACTTCGCACTCGGAATGAAATGTGAAATTGTATGTATCATTTAGGGATGAAATAGAGTCATCTCCTGCTTACAAGCTGCCTATCAGAATCTGGAGAATTGATAGTATTCTAAGCAAGTCTACTAAAATTTATGGTGGTGGTTGTCCTTGAGTCTGTTCATAAAAAAATCTAAACTCATTTACACTGGTTTTTCTTGATTGTTTTATGTATCCTTATGCGTTGTTTGTCGTATAAATTTATTGCATCTCCAGGAAAAAGGTATTTACTGCACTTCTGTATAATACAATATCATTATGTAAATGCGAAGTAATATTTCAGGAATTAAACTCTCAAAAAAGCATCAGTGTTTCTAATTGATGCATTTGTCACTTTGCTGCTTCAATTTTGGTCTTGCAAATACGTGCTGTCGGTTGCTTTATCCATGGCTTGTTTTTTCTTATTATTTATAGGATGAGCAAATTTGGTGTCTTTCTTCTTTATTTCATTCTTGTACATTCCTTTATATTAGCAGAAACTGTAATAGGATGCTCGTTACTTGGTTCAGGAGCTCAAGTTTCTTTTATGTAATAACTCCTCAAGCTAAGTTCTTTAGCTTTGTAATCCTTGTTTTTTAATAGGCCCCTTGTGATAAGTAAATTGATAGGGAATCGTTTTATTTTATTTTTATTTCAAATTATAAGTAGTTATTTATTACCTGAATGATTTATTATCATATCTACAATACCAATTATGGTAGAAATATTATAAAAGAAACATTTAGGGGGTGTTTGGTCCTTATACAAAGAGAAAAGGGAAGAAGGAGAGGGGGGGGGGGGGGGGGGGGGGGGGTAATGGAGGATATTAATCTCTTTAAATTATTGAGTTATTTCAATATTACAAAAAGAGTACTAAATTTTAAATTGTTAAAAAATAGTCACTAAATTATTGAATTGTTTTCTAAGGAGGTCACCGTCTTAAAAAAAGGCCATTAAATTTATCGTAAATTACAAAACGGGTACCATTTTGTTAAAAATGATATTAAATTATACACTAATTTGTAATTATGGCATGCCATGTATGGTAAAGCGCAAAAAATTTAATACGTTTTGCCTCGAGTGATATCCCGTGAAATAAATTAATAACTTAATGACCATTTTTTTAACGATTTGAAATTTAATACCCTTTTTGCAATATTAGAATAACTCAGTGACCTCAGAAGTTTAATATCCGGCAAATGAATAATTTCCATAGTTTGTGTTTGTTTTATTTAAAATTACTAGATAATGAGAATGACGATTACCCTTTTAATGGAAATCACCCATTCCCCCTGCACCCGCGTGAATGGACTTTTCATTTCATAGGAATTAAAATTTAACTAATGTTTTAATAATAAATAATAATATAAATTTATGATATTTCCTTTTCTCTTCCGTAATTTTCTTATGTTTTCTCACAAATTTGCATGCAGCTATTTATTTCAATAATATATAGAATATTATGACTTTTAAAAATTACGGAGAGTAAACTCAGACCAATTTGATTCAATAGAGTATGTTAAATTATAATTAAATATAATTTTTACAAATCAACTATAATTATTAAAATCAGTAAAATTAATAAATATTTGAATTTCTTTAAATCAAATAAAATTAAGACTATCTTATGAATAATTAAATTCAGAAATATTTTCTTTTTCGAAAAAGTATATTTTAAAAAGATATACAATTATGAACTAAATAAGAAATAAAATTAACAGTAGAGATATAATAATAAAAGGAGAAGAGGGAGCGAGAAACAAATAGACAAAGATTATTGATAAAATAATAATCATAAATTAAGTAATTTTTTTAATTCAGGTCAAATTAACTAAGTTCTTATAACTTAAAAAAAAAAATCAAAATTTTCATGTTTGATAAAATTTAGGGTTAATTTTTTTTAGTATCAAATTTTTGTTGGTTTTATTAGTTATAGCCAAACATTTTAAAATTATCAGGATTAACCCGTTTTGAGATATTCAGTACCTTTTCTAACCATTTAGGCTAATCATGTATGTAATACTTTAGGAAGAAATTCAAAAAAATGGCTACAAAAGGTTCTGAATATTCCAATATAGTCTAATCTTGACGATTTTGAAAGATTTGACTATAACTGAGAAAATTCGCAAAAGTTTGGTATTTAAAAAAGATTAGACGTAAAATTTATTACTATACTGCTCAATTAATTTGACTGGTTAAATTGGTCAAAGTATCTACATGTTATAACTAAATTTTAATTCAATAATGAACTTTTTTTATATAAAAGTCCATAACATTCTAAAAAATGAAACATAATTTTTCAATTTTGTACAAAATCATAACTTATTTATAATTATAATTAATTTATTTTTATTTTAGATTAACTATTTCTAATAATAAAAATAAAAATAATATTTACTGTTATTATTAAAAAATTAATAATAAAAATTTTAAAATCTAAATAAAAAGTATTTTCATGTATCTAATTATATTATTTTTTAAATGTGATTAGCTCAGTTTTGTAATTTTCTCATAAATAAATGTATATATGGTTAATAAAGGAGGGACCCGTTAGCCTTGATGCATGAACTTCAGTGAAGTCCATGTCTAAACACCGAGCGACGTCGTATCTGTATCTTTTGTTTGGACGATTTTGTCCTTCCGAAATTTCCTTTTCCTATATAAGACAAAGCATCTTTTTCATTACCCCTAATAAGGCCCCCCTTTTTCAGAATCAAAACTTTAGCCCCTACCTTTTTAGGTCCAATTAGGGTTTTTCTCATTTTTTTTAATTGAATTTCCATTACTCTGAAGCTCACAGCCTTCAGTTCTGAGCTACAATCAAGCCCATTAACTTCGCCATCTACCTCTATTTTCCGATTCTTTAATCGGAATCTGTTTTTACGGCCCGGTTCACTTCGGATCTGTTAATTGAGGTATATAATCCTAGATCTTTTAATTTTCTATAACTATTAATTTTCTTTTAGTGTTCTTTAATTTGATGTCAGAGTCTTGTTTTCTTTGATCATCTTTTTGTTATTATTTTTAATTCATTTTGTCGATTTTTAACTTGTGAAGATACTGTTCACTAGGATTATCAGGTTTCAATTAGTGTTTTTTTCATAGTTGAATCCTTGAAAGTTATTACGTAGTGTTGCAGTGAATGAACTTTTGTGTGAACTGCTAATTATGTCTTGGAGAAAATTAACGAAATGGAAATTATTTAGTTGTTTTCTAGGAGAAGTTCAGTGAGGGTTTTTCCTAAGAAGCAGCTGTTATAGAAACTTGACATGGATCTTAAACATATTTGTTCCTATGCTAATTTTAATAACAGTCACTATTCTTCATATGCATAGTAGACTGTGATCACATAAACCTTGTAGAAGTTGTAGTTTTCCTTTTCTTCGTAACTCGTACAAAATATTTCAGTCGTTTCGGTAAGTAATTAAAATTAAACACCTGGGAACCTCTTTCCTGAAACAACCCACAGATAAATTGATCTGGTAACTATGATTATAAAATTCGTAAATAAGTTATTATTTGTTACGAGCTTAATTTTTAAATGATTTATTGCATTAATTGTCATTAATGTATTGTAATTTTTTTGCATAAAGTTGGATTTTTTATTAAATTCAATTTTATAATTTTAAATTTTTATAACTACGTTTTTACTATTTCTACGTGTCTCCCACATTCCCGTTTATTATAATTTGAAAGAAGCCTGTTTGCGGAATCCGTTTCTGTTTTGGTTTCCGTGCACATAGATTATAGAAAGTGCTATTGCTGTGTCCTTGGAGACCATGTGGTCAAAGTCTAGAACAATATGCATTTAGCATAACACTATGAGAGTTTGTTGTACTATAAACTTTTTATTCAGCTATTATGCTTCTTTCAGTCTAATATTTCTGCATTTGGGTTATTAACAAAGGCTAACCCTACTCTTCTATGTACTTGTAGCACTTAGGCTGGTGTGCATAGTAGAAGACAAGGTGAAGGTTTTCTTTTGCGCTGCTGTTAAGATATCTATTTCATATCATTCCTTTGCTTAAGTTGTAAGTTGATCTTGCCTATTTTCCTACAGCAATTCATTTTTTGTTGTTACTATTAATGTCATGTTTAAATGGTGGATTTTGCGTTGTTTTTGTTTTTATCAATCTGCAATACAATTACCCTTAGAGATGTATGACATTTTCATTATATTATAACTGTTGCATTTCTCTTTTTCCTTGACAAGCTAGTATTCCATGGCTCTGAAATATTTATTCTTTTAAGAAAACCCTTTTACCCCTTTTTGTCTCAATTCAAAATTGTTTCATCATATTCATTGTGCTATCTTGTATTCATCGGCTTTAATGATGCACATTGATTTTCTGTTGTAGTATTATGACGTCCATGGATATAGACTCTCCTGCAACTCCTAGTATGGCCATTACTCCCGTATTTCCTACTAATAACAATGAAGAACCCATTTCTGAGGAGCAGCCAAACAAACGTAGGAGAAAGAAGTCAATTGTCTGGGATCATTTCACAATTGAAACTGTTGATGCTGGTTGTATGAGGGCATGCTGCAAACAGTGCAAAAAATCATTTGCTTATATAACTGGTAAAAAGTTAGCCGGGACCAGTCACCTCAAGCGACATATTGCTTTGGGAATCTGCCCAGTCAGCCGTCAGAACAACGAAGCATTGCAGCAATCCACACCAGGTGCAAAAACTGATCCTCCGAAAAGACGTTACCGTACAAGTCCAGTATTTGGAGGCATCCCCTTTGATCAGGACCGTTGCAACCAGGAGGTAGCTAAGATGATTATACAGCATGACTATCCATTGCATATTGTGGAACATCCTGCTTTCATTGATTTTGTCCGGTCGCTTCAGCCCCAGTACAACATGGTGAGTTTCAACACTATTCAAGGAGAATGTGTGTCAGTGTACCTGAGGGAAAAGCAAAGCCTTTCGAACCTAGTTAATGAGATTCCTGGACGAGTCAGCCTTACATTAGACTTGGGGACTTCAAACCTTAATATTGGCTATGCTTTTATAACAGGGCACTTCATTGACAATGACTGGAATATACAGCGCCGAGTCCTTAATGTTGTGATGTTACCATTTCCAGATTCTGATTATGCCTTGAACCAAGCTGTTGTATCTTGTCTATCTGATTGGCATTTGGAGAACAAGCTGTTTACCCTTACGGTTGATCAATCGTTTTCAAATGAAACCATGACAGGAAATCTTAGAGGCCTTTTGTCTACCAGGAATCCACATAAATTCAATGGTCAATTATTGAGAGGCAATTGCTATGCTCGTGTATTAAGTCGTCTTGCACAAGATGCACTTGGACCAATGGGGGATGTTGTCAAAAGAATTCGTGAAAGTGTGAAGTATGTGAAAACCTCAGAAACACATGATGAGAAGTTTGCTGAGCTGAGGCACCGACTTCAAGTCCCTAGCACAAAAGAACTCGTAATTGATGATCAAAGCAAGTGGAACACAACTTACCAAATGCTGGTGGCTGCCTGTGAATTAAAGGAAGTATTTGCTTGCTTGGATACCAGTGACCCTCTGTACAAGATAAACCCATCAATGGATGATTGGAAGCATGTGGAAATTCTCTGTACATACTTGAAGATATTGTATGATGCAGCTACTATTTTAACAGGCCCAACATATCCACCTGCTAATGCATTTTACCATGAAGTATCCAAAGTCCAGTTAGAGCTGACACATGCAGCCGCGAGTCAGGACCCTTTTGTCAGCAATTTGACCAGACCTTTGAGAGAGAAGTTTGATCAATATTGGAAAGAATGCTTCCTTGTTTTGGCAATTGCCGTAGTCATGGATCCCAGGTTTAAAATGAAGCTTGTCGAGTTCAGTTTCCGTAGGATCTTTGGTGAGGAGAATGCTGGTGTGTGGATCAAGATGGTTGATGATGGGATTCATGAACTGTTTCTTGAATATCTTCCTCCAAGTCTATCTGTACCAACATCGTATATGGACACGCGGCATGAAAGCATCTCTCATGCAGAGATGTTTCAAGAAATTCCACCTGAAGCAGTAGCTTCCCAGGAAGCACGCTTTGAAGAACCGCCCCTTCAAGTAGTTCACCCTGCTCATGTAGCTCCTGAAGAAGGTAAACCTGAAGGGGCAACTTTTGAAGAACTACAGCATGAAGAAGTGACTCCTCAAGTACAACCTAAAGAAGAACCTCTATATGATATATCTCCTCAAGTGCTGCACCATGAAGTTGTCCAACAAGAGATGCACATTCAGGAGGTACAAGAAAAAGTTTATGTTTTTTTAATCTTTTGAATTTTTTGGGTAGAAACAGAGTTTCATGAGTTATCACTGCAGGTGGATATGGGTACTCATGAAGTGCCCGTGCAATATATGGCAACTGAGGAAGCGTCCATGCAATATATGCAGAATGAAGAAGTGCCTGTGCAAGAGATGCAAACTGAAGAAGTGCATGTGCAACAGATGCAAACTGAAGAAGTACATGTGCAACAGATGCAAACTGAAGTACATGTGCAAGAGACGCAAGCTGAGGAAGTGCCGGTGCAAGAGACGCAAACTGAAGAAATGCATGTGCGAGAGATGCAAACTGAAGAAGTGCATGTGCGGGATATGCAAACTGAGGAAGTGCCCGTGCGAGAGATGCAAACTGAGGAAGTGCCCGTGCGAGAGATGCATACTGAGGAAGTGCCCGTGCGAGAGATGCAAACTGAGGAAGTGCCCGTGCGAGAGATGCAAACTGAGGAAGTGCCCGTGCGAGAGATGCAAACTGAGGAAGTGCCCGTGCGAGATATGCAAACTGAGGAAGTGCCCGTGCGAGAGATGCAAACGGAGGAAATGCCCGTGCAAGAGATGCAAACGGAGGAAGTGCCCGTGCAAGAGATGCAAACGGAGGAAGTGCCCGTGCAAGAGATGCAAACTGAGGAAGTGCCCGTGCAAGAGATGCAAATTGAGGAAGTGCCCGTGCAAGAGATGCCCTCTCAAGAAGCGTCAGTGCAAGAGATGCAAACTGACGAAGTGCCCGTGCAAAAGATACCCTCTCAAGAAGCGTCAGTGCAAGAGATGGAATCTCAAGAAGTACCAAAGAAACAAGAGACAGATAAAGAAGTATCAGCAAAAGGTATACTAACTAGAGCAGAATCTGCTCATGAGATGCAGACTCAAGAAGAATCTTCTCATGGGATGCCCTCTCAAGAAGCCTCAGTGCAAGAGATGGAATCTCAAGAAGTACCAAAGCAACAAGACACAGATAAAGAAGTATCAGCAAAAGATATACCAACTAGAGCAGAATCTGCTCATGAGATGCAAACTCAAGAAGAATCTTCTCATGAGATGCAAACTCAAGAAGTTCAGATTCAAGAAATTAATGCTAAAGAAGAACCCACTCAAGAGATGCATGCTCAAGAAGTACCAACTGAAGAAATTCTCTCTAATGGACAGGATGAACAGATGCACTTGGAAGGAAGACAAAATGGAGAGAGGCATCCTCAGGGGGAACTGGGTGAAGAAATTGACCCTCAAGAACATGTTGAAGAGATTGACCCTCAAGAACATGGTGAAGAGATTGACCCTCAAGAACAGAGTGAAGAGATTGACCCTCAAGAACAGAGTGAAGAGATTGACCCTCAAAAACAGAGTGAAGAGATTGACCCTCAAGAGAGCGAAGAGATTGACCCTCAAGAGAGCGAAGAGATTGACCCTCAAGAACAGAGTGAAGAGATCGACCCACAAGAACAGAGTGAAGAGATCTATCCACAAGAACAGAGTAAAGAGATCGACTCTCAACAACACACTGATGAGATGCACCTACAAGAAGAGCAGATTGAAGTGATGCACCCACTAGAAGGGCCTACTGAAGAGATGCACCCACAAGAAGAGCAGACTGAAGAGATGCAACCACAAGAAGAGCAGACCGGAGAGATGCAACCACAAGAAGAGCAGACCGGAGAGATGCAACCACAAGAAGAGCAGACGGAAGAGATGCACCCACAAGAAGAGCAGACTGAAGAAATGCACCCACAAGAAGAGCAGACCGAAGAGATGCACCCACAAGGAGAGCAGCCCGAAGAGATGCACCCGCGAGAAGAGCAGCCCGAAGAGATGCACCCACGAGAAAAGCAGACAGGAGAGATGCACCCGCAAGAAGGGCAGACTGGAGAGATGCACCCGCAAGAAGGGCAGACTGGAGAGATGCACCCGCAAGAAGGGCAGACTGGAGAGATGCGCCCGCAAGAAGGGCAGACTGGAGAGATGCATCCTCAAGAAGGGCAGACTGGAGAGATGCACCCTCAAGAAGAGCGGACTGAAGAAATACAGCCTCAGGAGATGCACCCTCAAGAAGAGCAGACTGAAGAGATGCAGCCTCGGGAGATGCACCTTTGTGGACAGAGTCATGATATGCACAATGCGGAAGCGCTGATCCTGGAAATGCACCCTTCTGAAACGCATAACCAGGTGATGCACCAGCCTGAAGAAGAGAACCAGATGATGCACCACCCTGAAACAGAGAACCTGGTGCATCACCCTGAAATTGAGAGCCAGGTGATGCACCCCCCTGATGCAGAGAACCAGGTGATGCACCACCCTGAAGAAGAGAACCGGATGATACACCACCCTGAAACAGAGAACCAGGTGATGCACCCCCCTGAAGAAGAGAACCAAGTGATGCAGACCCTTGAAGCAGAAAACCAGGTGATGCACGCCCCTGAAGCAGAAAACCAGGTGAGGCACGCTCCTGAAGCAGAAAACCAGGCGAGGCATCATCCAGAACCTGAGAACCTGATGATGGACCCTTCTGAAGCACAGACCCAAGAGATGCAACCTCCAGAAGCACAGGCCCAAGAGATGCAACCTCTAGAAGCACAGAATCAACACATTCACTCTCAAGAAGCAGAAACTCCTGAGCTGCAACCTCAAGAAGCACAATCTAATGATATGCGCTTTCAAGAAGTACAGATCTATGAGGCAAACCATCAAGATGTTTCAAGTCAAGGCTTGCACCCTGAACAAGTGCAGTTCCATGAGGCACGCCATCATGAAATGTCTGGCCAAGAGATGCATTCTCAAGGATTACAGACTCGAGAAATGCACTATCAGTCATTCTCTGAAGAGATGCAGGATCATGATGTACACACGCAAGATCTACCTCTGCTTACTATTGGAGATGGACTTTCAGATTTTGAGGTATACATATCTGAGATTGCAAATAGCCAGCATCTTAAATCTGAACTGGATCAGTATCTAGATGAGACGCTTTTGCCTCGGGTGCAAGATTTTGATGTACTGGGTTGGTGGAAGCTAAACAAGCTCAAGTACCCAATTCTGTCCAAGATGGCTGCTGATATTTTGTCAATACCGGTATCTACTGTTGCTCCAGAATCCGTGTTTGACACTAAAAATAAGAAGATAGATAATTACTGGAGTTCATTGCGACCCGTGACACTTGAAGCCCTTGTTTGTGCTAAGGATTGGCTCCAAGGCGCATCCTCAGGATCATCATTGGAGGTATCTAATGCACTTGTGAAAATGGACTTTTAGCAATTTAGGATTTTAATTTTAATTTATCCTGTTGCATAGATAATTAGATTCAGTTTACTGTTTTTGTATCTCCTTTTTCGATTCAGCTCTTTTATTGACATGCTTTTGGTCATGATTTTTCTTAATATTGCAGTAATTGATGCTAATATTTGATTTAGGAATGAATCATAAGATGGACGCTTTTTGTATGTGATATATAATGGCTAGTCATGCTTTGTAAGTTTCAGAAATGAAGGCATCCTTTTGCAGAATGTACTGATAATATCATCTTGTGAAAGTATGGAGGTTGTCTTTTCGTTTCATGCTGATTGAAAAGTTGGGGCCTTCTCATTTCATGTTGATTGAAAAGTCAGGGTCCTGCAACTGTGTGCATTGGTTCAACCAAACCGAATTGATTTTTTTTTTAAAAATCGAATGAAACTGAATTTTAAAGGAATGGAACTTTTTAAATCAAACTGAACTAGTCGGTTTGGTAGTTTTTTTTGGTTTAGTTCGGTGTGTAGAAATACCTAACTGAACTTTTTTATATAAATTTATATTTAAGACTGAAATGAACTATTCTTTTTCTCTTTTCATAATATCAAATTGAACCAAACCAAATTGTTCATTTCTGCATACCTTTAATTCTGATATTATAAGAAATTAACTTTCATGGACCTGTCAAAAATAATAATTCCCTTCATAACAGCAAATATCAAGAGTGAAAAATTTGAACAATATCGTTCGGAATGATTTAAACGACAGCAACATCTACTGGTGTTTCCATTTGGTAAAAGAATCCTACTTCTGTTTCACTTTGTTCCTCATAAGCCTCAAGAAAACCGTTAGTATCTTTCAACACATTTCCAGTTTGCTTCATCTGATTGATAAGCATTTGTAAGAGCAAATAAATCTCCTCTTTCTGAGGATGTCTTTTATCTTTCACCATGAAAACATGCCAATTTCCCAGTATCTCAATCCAGCTGCAACCAGGCTGTTTGACAACTCCCCGATGCTTCATCAATCTTCTTACGCTTACGACATCCTTCCGTCTGCCCAGTTCAGCATACATATTTGAGAGGAGGACGTATGGTCCTGAATTTGTGGGGTCAATGTTCAAGAGCTTCTCTGCTACATACTCCCCTAAGTTAATGTTGTTATGAACTTTACAAGCGCCAAGCAATGACCCCCAAACGACAGCATCAGGCTGCATGGGCATTGTTTCTATCAAGCTTTTGGCCTCATCGAGGCAACCGGCACGTCCCAATAGATCAACCATGCATGTATAATGGTCCTTCGATGGTTCCAAACCATATTTCTCTGTCATCGAGAAAAAGTAATGACGACCCTCTTGCACAAGACCTGCATGACTACATGCACATAAAGCGCCTATCATGGTTATATGGTCCGGTTTTTCTCCAGATGCCAACATTTTACTGAAGAACCCAAGGGCCTCCGCCCCATAACCATTTTGTGCGTACCCTACTATCATGGCATTCCATGAGACAATATCTCTTTCCGCTATGTTTTCAAAAACTTGACGCCCTGCCTCAACTGATCCACATTTAAGGTACATGTCTATAAGTGCATTCCCAACAAAAACATCAGATTCTTCACTAATTAGAAACTGAAATCCATGTTTCAGAACATGGGCGTGTGCCTGTCTGCCAAGTTGCAGATCAGCAAGATTTGCACAGGCATTCAATAGGTTCCCGAAGGTGTAATGAGTTGGGAAGATACCTTCTATCTTTAGCATGCGGTAGAGTCCGAGTGCCTCTTCATTCTCTCCATTTTGTGTGTACCCTGCAATAAGGGCGTTCCAAGAGACTACATTTTTCTCCATCATCTTTGTAAACAACAATCTTGCAGCCTTAACACTTGCAGCCTTTGCATAACCACTCACCATTGAGGTTTCAGACACAACATTCCTAATTTGCATCCTATCAAAAACACATCTAGCTTCATTAGTTCTGCCACATTTTGCATACATATCAACCAACGCATTGCTTAAAATAAGATCATTCCTAAGTCTGTCACGTTTAACAACACAAGCATGAATTTCTAAACCTGGTTTAACAGCTGCCAAGCTAGCACAAGCGCTGACTACACTAGCCAAAGTAACCTCATCCGGTTCAAACCCACTTTCCATCATCCGCACAAAAATATCCAAAGCTTCCCTGGCTGGACCATTTTGTTCATAACATGTAATCAAGCTATTCCAAGAAACAATGTTCCTATCCATCATACTATCAAAAACCCTTTGAGCATAATCCACAAACCCACATTTAGCATATGTATCAACAAGAGCCGAGCCCATATAAACATCCAATAAAAACTGCGACTTCAACATCAACCCATGAATTTGGGTGCCCATTCTCAAGTCCTTTAACCCTGAACAAGCACTAAGACCACTACCAAAAGTATATTCATTAAGCACAAAACCTTCCTTATGCATACGAACAAAATAAAACAAAGCATCTTCCAACCGATCATGCTGTGCAAACCCGGCAATAATCGAATTCCACGAGATTTGATCAGGCTCAGGCATAGAAGCAAATAGTCTCGCACCCTCATCAAGGAAACCCCATTTCACAAAAATGCTAATAACGGCATTCCAACTGAAAATGTTTCTCTCAGGCATTTTATCGAACACTTTACCCGCATCATCCAAACTTCCATTTTTCCCATAAACATCAATGAGTCTGTTCTGGATAAAAACTTCACAGGCGAACTGGGTTTTGATAATGCGAGCGTGTATACGACGTGTGTCCTGTAAAGACTTGGATTTGAGACATGAATCCAAGAGTTTGGCAAAGGGCGAGGAATCAATAAAAGAAAGATCACCAATGATTTTTCTAACGAAACCATGACTACTCATTCATTATACTTGGGGTTGAACTATAAATTCTGTGTTTTTTTTTTGTAGTTGTGGAATTGGCGAATTGCTAGTTGGGTTTTTAAATTTCCTGTCTCCCGCGCTAATTTTCTAGGTCGTTTTTATTGTTGGTTTAAAAACAAAAGTAGAATTTCATACTGCGCAAAGATCAATTTGGTCCTCAAATTTATGAGTCGATGTCAAATAATCTATTTTCGGTCATTTTAATAAGTTAAGAACAACATTTTTTATTTTTAGATTCATTTTGGATAATTATTTTTATCCTTAGGTCAATTAAGAACAACGTTGAATTATTTCGGTTTTTAAGCTTGTTCATATTATATAATTTTATTTCTTATTGATTTGGCAATCTCCGAACCTTAAATTAACATAAATAATCAAAATTTTATTTTATTCCACTAAATGCCTCAAGCAAAGAATACATATCCAATCAAAAATATATCATATTTATATTACTATATAAAAAACAAAAGCAAATCATGTAATAAGTGACTAATTAAACATCAAACCCAAAATAACAGCTACTGCAGACACTGATACACCAGCAAGCACCTTAGAAGATGCAGAGCCTGGAGGAGAAGTGGTGGGACCCATAGTCCTTGGGTTACTATTCTGGCCTCCGGGTCCACCAGCTGTTGGTGGATCCGATGTAGGGCAATCGGCAGTGGGGACATTGTTTTCCAGAGACGGTGTAGTAGGAGTGGTCGGAGTGGGCGTGGTGGGAGGAGCTGGAGAGGAGCCTGGCGGTGATGAGGAGACAGTGATGGCTAGTTTCTGGCCAAGTTGACAGTGCTGAGAGAATGTACAAATATAGTAGTGATCGCCGGCGGTGGCGAGAGTGATGTTGACAGGTCCGGTGGTGATCAAATCTCCTATAGCGTTTGCATCACTGCATGCATCGAATGATGCTTTCGGAACCCGCTGTACATCGTGAGCATTGGTGGCGAAGTTGAACACTGATCATAAAAAAAACCAAAAAGATTAGAGATGGAATTATATTAGTTCCATAATTTTGCATTCAACATTCTTTAAACATATAATAATTAGATTAATACATTTTAATGAGTTAAAAAAAACATTAAAACAAAACAAACATACGCAAGGTATCTCCAACAGAGAAAGTCTTGGAAGTAGCCCAGTCGGTGTAACCAGCAGCACCATTACTAGGAATAGTCCAACCTATCCCATCTCCAACAACATGCACTGTCTGTGCCCATGCACACTGCATTAAAACAGCCATAACTAAACCAATACCTACGCCATTAATACACCTTCGAATTCCCATTCTTCTTAATAATTTGTATTATCTTCTTCTAGCTGATCTTTATAATATGAACCCGTTAACTGATCTTTAATTTGTACTATATGGTAAGATTTGATTGTAGTTGAGATATATGAGAGTGTTTGCTGGTTTATATAGAGTGTAACAACTAATGGCGGTCTAAATTGTCTGAAGAAGAAGCATATACGTGTTGTGTTGAGTCTTGATGAGTTGAAAATTGGAATGCATGGTAGACTTCATCTTACGTTCCTTTTGGGCCATACACACTTACCAATTCCCTTCACCTTTACTTGGTCTTACATTTATTTTCTTCATTTTTATTTTTAAAGTGTGATTTCCTTTTTATTTATGTAATATATAATTACACAACATTTACATCATTACAAAATTTAAGATGGAGAAATTAATATTTTATTTGATATAAAATGAGCTCTACGAGTCCATACAAATGAATCCCCATAGTTGTATGTGATTTATGAAAAAAATAATTAAGAAATTTAATTTTTTAAATGATTTGTATCTAGTTTGTATAAATTGTAAAATAAATATTTGAAAGTTGAATTAAATAAGGGGTAAGAATTAGAGAGGTTTCTACATCATTAGAAGTCCATGTCTCATAAAGTCAATAAATTAGACTAATACGGTTTGCAACTAAAGATTCTAGAGTTGCTCTTGCTTCAACCAAAAATTGAAGAAAATTTGGTGTTCATTTTATGGAACTTGTAATTTCTTCTAAATTGCGAGACTTCACAATGCAGACAAATAAGACTTCTTAAACAATATTAAAATTAGGAATTTTTCAAAGAGGATTTAAGGTTCATGCCCATAAATGATGGGGGAATTTTTCTAGCTTATATTTTATTTTTAAAAATTTCTTCTATAAGTTATGGAAGACACATTAATAATTAACTGTAGTTTATAATATTAATGGATGGTAGAGTTTAATTATTCAGTTTTGAAACAATGAGAATTTTTTTTTTGTATATAGATACATGATGTGTTTTAAACAGATGTCAACTATATATGAGATGACATTTTTAAATTTTTCATATTCAGATCAATTTCCACTTGAGTCGAGTAGATTCCTTGCGGGAGGCAAAACTCTAATCCTAAATTTTAAACGACTTCATACATGATTACGGTTCGAACCCACTACTTCACTTAAACTAAGAGAACGCCTTACCAACTCACCTATATTTTGGGATTGACTTAAGTAGCAATTTGCCCCTTCAAGTTATAAGCAATGGTCAATTAACATATAAATTAATTTTGTTGGCAAATCAATACACGAACTTGGTGATTATGGGCAATTAGCCCATTTTGGCAAATTAAATTTCCAATTTAAGAGAAAATTAACTTACAAATTGAGGGGCAAATTGCCAAAATGGGCAGATTGCCCATAATCACCAAGTTCAGGTACTGATTTGCTCTCAAAGTTAATTTATGCGTTCATTGCCAATTACTTATAAGTTTAGGGGGCATATTGCCACTTAAGTCTTTTGGGATTAACAAAGAGAGTTTAATTATGTCAAAAATTAGTTTAAAAATTTATGTCTATTTTTAAAAAGACTATGAGATTTTTTTTTATATCTTTTACCTTTCTTTTCCATTGGCAATTTTTTTTGAATCAAGAAATTTTCATTAAGCAAATATTAAAAACAGTTACAAGTATTTGAATGTGTACTGACCTGACATAAAACAGAATGTCTGAACAAGAATTACGCAACATTGTTTGCATCTTTTAATAAATTTAAAAATAAAATAATTATATAATTACTTAGATATTAATTATATATAAAATCACTACATTTATAACTATTTTTAATTTAATCATGTTCTTTAAAATTATTATATAAAATCAACATCTTTTAAAAAATTTAAATCTGTAGCGTTTTAAAATACGATGAATTTTTGCTGACTAGGCAAATAAAAAATGGCGTGGTGAAAAATTATTGTATGGGTCAATTACATATTAAATCAACATATTTATATATTTTTTCAATTTAATTACAGCTTTTAATTTTAAAAATTTATCATAGATTTTAATCTGAAATTCGCTGGATTTAAAACGATGATAAATTTGATTTTTTTAAAAGGTGTGGTTTTATATGACAATTTTTAAAGATGGTGACAAAAATAAAAAAAAAAATATAAAGATAGTGATTAAATATATAATTAATTCATAATAATAAATTATCAATAAAAACATTTCACAATAAACTGTAAAGCTCTTTTTACTTTTTATAAAAAATACAAAGAGATTTTCATAAATAAGAGATATAATAAATTTTTATAAAAAAAAGAGATAAAAGATAACTATCACAAAAAATTAACTATAGTTCTAACTAAATATTTTCATTCTGAATTTAATATAGTCTTTAAAATTTTCATATTAAAAAAATAAAGTTAATTTAAGTTTTTTTTATTATTATTATTTTAACAAAAATATGATCGGGGAGAATTAACGGGAATTAGTTAAGAAGAAAAAAATTCATTTTAAATTATGGCTGACCTTCGAATGATGTACAACGAAAATTGGCCATCTAAGCTGGAACTCACTAGCAATTTAGTTTTAATTATTCAAGAAACAACGAAACAACTAATTAAAAATAGAAAATAGAATTTTAAGGCGCAAATGAATTGGTAAGATGCTTTTTTTAAGTGAGATTGCAGGTTTAAACCGTACACATGTATGTAACCGTTTAAAATTTGGGGTCAAAACTTTACCTTCGATAAAAAACTTATCCGATTTCAGTGGGAATTAATTTGACTGTGAAAGATTTAAAGATGGTGTTTCATTGTTATATACCCCAAAAGGAATAGAGAGTAGAATTGATATTGGCTACCATAAAAATAAGAGTTTTAGAAAGAGCAAACCTAGATAGCTTCAACTACCCCCAATACCAGTTCCATATATTGTATGCATTATAAGGGTGTAACCAACCGATGGAACTAAACTAAACTAAAATTTTAATTTGTTTTAGTTTAGGGTAAATTTAGTTTGATTTTAGTCTTTATTTTAAAAGGTTTTGTTAATTCGGTTTGATTCAGTTTATAATATGAAATTTCTGAATAATCGAACCGACCAAATAATCGAATTATATATATAATGTTACTTTTTAAATTTTTGTAAAAAAATAAGGTATTTTTGTAAATTTCTGTAGGTTTTAAAAACTAATTGCCCTTAAAATTGTATATTAATTCCAAATAAGTTTTAAAAATTTTTACTTTTTTAATAATCAATTTTAATGAAATTTAATTATTCGGTTAACCAAAATAACTGATCGAACCAAAATATTATTTTGGTTCAGTTTCAATATAATTCGATTATAAAAAAATTATGGTATTTCGATTTTAGTTATTTCAGTTCTATTTTGAACCGACCGATACTCACCTTTAGTTTCATATATATGAACCATGTTGCTAGATTTAGTTTGGGTTAGTCCCTTAACTAAGTTAACAAAAAATAAATTAACCAAATTATATTAAAATGTATTTAAATTAAATCATAATCAAATTAAAACATTAAATTCGATAAGTTTTTTGGTTAACCAAATAATAAATTTTATTAACATTCATTATTACCAATTAAATAATAAAAATAAAAAATTAATATCAATGTCAGTTTTTTATTTTATAAGGGGTAAATTTAAAAAAACAACATAAGGGGCAAATTGACATTTAAGGAATATTAAAATAAAATAAAAAAATATTTAAAAATTTTGAAAAAATTATAAAAATTACTCCCTTCGTCCTATTTTGTTTGTTTTATTTTTTATTTTCTGATGTCCTAAAACGATATCACAATTAGATTTTAGACACATACTTTTTTATCCTTAATATTAATTAATAGAGTTTATTGATTAATGTTTATAATAAATAAGTGTGTTTGACTATTTTATATTTTCAATGCGAAAGTTAAATTATTTTATTACTCCTTCTGTCCCATTCTAATTGAACATATTTTCTATTTTAATTGAGCGTCCCATTCTAATTGAAAACTTCTATTTATAGAATAGTTCTCACGCTATTTTTCTTTTTCTACCCTCTTCAATTAATGCATTTATAAAGCATATTTTTAAAAAATTGTGATGCATTTAATATAATGTGAGAATATAAAAATAAACTTATTAAATTTTTTTAAATAATGTGCAATGAGAATTTTCTCAATTAGAATGGGACGGAGCGAGTATATAAATATGATAGGCATTTAATTCTATTTTTAATGCATGAAGTACACTTGTCTTTTTCACTATATAATTATAAGAGTTGATTCCGTTAAAAATCACAATTTTTACACGAAATTTCATTTTAATCATTATTTATTTTATTATATAAATATGATCTTTTGAGGCATTTAATTCTATTTTTAATGCATGAAGTACGCTTGTCTTTTTGATTATATAATTATAAGAGTTAATTCCATTAAAAATCGCAACCTTCACACGAAGTTTCATTTTAATCATTACTTTAAAAGTTGCCATATAAAACCACGACTTTTTTCTTCTTCAAATATATAACTAAATTATTTTTTAGTGTATTAATTTTGTTGACTTGACTCCTGGAATCTGACGGATTTGAAAAAAATAAAAAATGAAAATACATCGAAAAATATAGATTTGATAGATTTGAAAGAAAAAAAGGTCATGGTTTTATATGACAATTTTTGAAAGTCGTGATTAAAATGAAATTTCGTGAAAATGTCGCGATTTTTTTATGAAATTAACGATAATTATAAATCATAACTCAATAAACAAGAAAGATAATGAAGGATATAAAAGAAAAAATGTGTTAATTTTTTTTAATATGTGTAAGAAAAAAAACAAATAGGAGAAATAAAATGGAATGGAATGGAAGGAGTGTTTTGTATATTTACATATAAATAATTTGATCAAGTAATTCAAAAATTTCCGACTGATCAAATATATCATAACTAACCAAATTCTAGAATTATTATTCATCATAATTAAACTATTTTTTTTTTGATAATTAATTAAACTAAATTAATTTATAACATATGAAATCAAATCTCAGCTGGCTATATATAAAATCAAAAATAAAATACTATGAGAAAAGTATATTATAAACAGCTCCTTTGACCTTTTTATTATTTTGTTTTAATTCAATTTCTTGTACAAGAATATGGTACACACATTGCTGAAGACATATGAAAAACCGTCAGCCATATTTTCCCATAAATTAATTAAAGAATTTCAAATTGACATGTTACAAACTAAAATATTAATGAATTCAACAATCTTTAATCAATCAAATAGATTGAAATTGAATTAGAGAAGCTGTTCCACTTTTCACTAATCATGAAGCTGAAAGTAATAGCAGAACTGCTGTACAAGTTGCAAGAACTAATGCCCAAGAAGAACCCATCCAACCAAAAGCTCCACCACCACCCTGTATGCATAACAATATTAGCCATAATATATAAAGATAATAAAAAAATATAAAATTAGGGCGACACTATTCTCATCATAATACTCCTTCCGTCCCATTTTAAATGCATACCTTCAAACGAAGAAGAGATGAGACTGCAGACGAATCTCTAAGTCCGGTGAATCCAATATCGTACGCAATACTCCCGTCAGGCTTAAACAATCCGAAATTCCTCTCGGAAGTTGGCCCCGGCTTCAAATTCTCATTAAACAAAGCAAACACATAAGCTCTAACAGGACTTTTCGGCCTATACGGAGTACCCTTTTTCTTAGTCAGCTTTTTCCTCAAATTCTTGTTATACGTCTTCGCATTTTGCAGATTAGCACCCGCTTCATCATCATCTCCCCGAGACGCCCAGCCAGTTTCCGAAACTATAACTTCGGTTTTACCAAATCCCGCCTTTTCGAGCGCGTAATAAGCTGCATCAACTTGAGCATCGAACATGTTATCATAATGCAGATTCGACTTTGGATCGACAATTCCGGGGTTTGATTTGAAAAGCGCGTAGTTTACGTCGATGTGCTCAGGATCGCTCTTGTAAGCGAGAAACGGGTATGCGTTTATGTAAAATGGCGAGTCGATCTGTGAGAAGAATTGTAGAAGCGGTTTCATGTAAATAAGAACATCTTCTTTGAATACACAAGCCGAAGGTGGATACGAATTGGCGAAAACTGCTTCGGAATGTGGACTCGAAACTTCGATTTTCTTTTCGAGACCGAGTCTTTGAAGCGAAGAGTACACGTTTTTCGTGGCCGGGAGGAGAACTTCCCACAGTTCGTGATCTCCTCCGCCTAAGATTTCGTTTCCGACTGCGATTCCGACGATTTTAGTTCCTGGAAGGAATGGCTCTACGTTGGTTTTGATCCAGTTCATGGTTCGGTCCTCGCCAATGCTCATTTCTTTGAGAAACTCATTGCCGAGTCCGACGATTATGCCGATGCCTGAATTTTTGAAAGCTTTGAGAACGTCTTGATTGGCGTCGTAGATTCTAATGTTGTTAATCTTTGCAGCTCGTAGAAGTGTTACCACACTTGTTGGTGATGGTAAATTGTCTGCTATTCTGCCATAGTTTACTCCATATGTTCCTGTGAATGCCTGCCCTGTCGAAGCTATGATACACAAATAACAAAATAATTTTAGACTCAATTTTACAAAATCAATACCAAATTCCCATTATCTTTTATAAAATATTTTAAGCAAATTCCATTGAATAAGAAACGTAACTAAAAGAATACAATAATCAACAGCTGATATGTGAGTAGAATCATACTTAATTTATATACTTAAGACGACTTGAGTACAATTGAAATTAAATACTTCGAATCAGACTATGATTAGCAAAATTAAAAAAATAGTTAAAATTAATAAAAACGACAAACTTTTGGATTTTTAGAACGACACGATTTCCTTTTCAATACATATCTATCCTTTTTTAAATACATTGATTTGACGGTCGGAGCGGCTCGGGTGTTAAACTTAAAATTTCATATACTAACTAAATGTGATGACATAAAACTAGCTCATTTGAACTCAACAAAACAAAAAGATGCAATGCCTACTTAACTCAATTAAAAATTCTTGAATATAAACTTAGAAATGAAGGAGAAAGGTTCAAAGTGATTACCAATAGAGAAGATGAGAGATGAGACGAAGAGAAGCCTAAGAAAGAAAGAAGAGGAAGCCATGGCTCTAGTGAAGAACAAAAAAATTAGTTCTTAGAATGATAATAAAATTGTTGGTTTTATGGTATTCCATAGCATCACATTTCAAGAAATCCCAAGGGTTAAGAGATTCTTAACCTTAATTGTACAAATCTTGGAAAGGAGAAGATTCTTCAGCTTTACTTATGGATCAAAGAAAATGAAATTTTTTCAAGGGATTGGTATAGATTCTTAACTTTACATTCAAAGTTAACTTTTTTGGTTTCTCCTTTCTATTCCAAGATTCTTTGGTTTGTCCATGCAAATGTTTTTTTTTTCTTTTTCTTGAGAAAGAACCAAGTTTTGACAATATAATATACTTTTCTTTCATAGTTCTTGATTTTGTTTCTGTTATATAGAATAATCCATGCACATTACTTGGTTTTTAGATGTATAAATTAAGCAGAAGAAATAACTTATATTTTATTTTCACTCACCAAAAAACGTTCATCTCTTGATTGTATTTATAAGAGAATGGATTTTGTTACTAAACATTGATGTTTCAATATCTTATGGTTTTGCTTTTCAAATATAAAATGAGTGATCTCATTTTTGTAGTACAGCCTGAAGTTCATCAACAATTTAATTAAGAAAAAAGAAGCATGAGATTCAGACTTCAATCTCGTATAAGTAATGTGCAAAATTAGCCTTGCAAAGTGAGAATATTGTTGCTTAATCCAATTAGGGGTGAGCATTCAGCCGGTTCAGTTAATTTGGTTTTTGGAATTCGGATTACCGAGTGATCTAATGCTCAAAACCAAACCGGCTGAATATGAAATCCTAATCGAACCGACCAAATTGTTAATAAAAATTCAAAATCAAATAGAACAGAATAGGTCGGTAATTTGGTCGATTCAGTTAACACCAAAACATACAAGGAAAAATTTATTTAAAACTTTCAGTTTATTTGGTCAGTTCGGTTAATTTGGATAATTCAAATCTCAAACCAAACCAATAACTGAAATTTTTTAAATTTCAAAATAAATTAAATAGGTCAGTAATTCGGTCAGTTAAATCAGTTGGTTGGATATTTTGCTCACCCCGAAATCCAAATATCCCCGGCTTAAACTCATTTGTCGGGCAAGGGCGAGTTCAGGCGAGGCCTAATCAGACCTATCTCTTGTAAATACAAATTCAAGTCTGATTCAGACATTTTATTATCCAAATCCAGCCATAAACTGAATTTATATGGATTCAAATTGGATTTTTCTTTTCCAAATATACATAAAATTTTAACTAAATATAAAAGTTCAAACCCGTCCTTCAGCGAATAAACTAAACGGCTCAAACTTGAACCGAACATAGTAGCCAAATTAAGTGTTCAAACCCTGACCAAGATGGACGGGCCAGGCGTATACAGAAACCATTGAACAAGTATACTCTAGCTACCAAGTTAACCATACATTAGTTCTACAATGAGCAAGAAAATAAGGGAACGGCAGAAGCACACAATATTAAGTTCAGTGTCTAACCATAATAATTTAGAGAAGTTCAAAGTCTACAATCTTAAGTTCCTGCACAATGTAACAAAAGACTGCAGTCTGCAGCAACTACGACCTACTCTAGTCTTCCTGAGCACCAGAAGCGATACATACTTACCTACATACATTAAATCTAGTATCAACATACAATCAAATCTAGCAACAACGACAACATTGACGTTACAGTCAAACGAGCAATTCAAAAGGTCATCATAAGTTTAGAACTGAACGAGTCAGAGTTATAATAACAGAACCACAACAGATCATGCGCATCTAAATCAACAGCTCACAGGAGCAGCAGAATTTGGCGGGGCATCAGCTCGATCTGGTTGGTTAACCTTACCATTTTCTGTAAGTCCTCCATCAGCTGTCATGGATATTCCACCTACAGGGATGCTGTACTTGGCATCTTTCTCCTCTATTTCAGATTTCTCTTTGGTGCCCTCCTCGGAAACAGGGACTGTTCCGTTAGAATTCTCTTTTTCTGCTCCCCCATTTGCTTCGACAGTTGCAGCTTCTGGAATAACTTTCTTGTAACCTGGGTCTTTCTCCTCCACCTCAGTATGTGAGGCCTTTTCGGCAGCACCTTCACCAGAACCAGCTTCTTCGGCGGGTTTGTCCAATGCTTCCTCTGGCTTTTCCTGCTCCTTAACTTCCACTGCATGCTGAGGATCTTCGGCACCTGCCTTGTTTTCACCAGCATTCTCTTCTACATTCATGTCCTTGTTTTCACCAGCATTCTCTTCTACATTCATGTCCTTGTTTTCACCAGCATTCTCTTCTACATTCATGTCCTTGTTTTCACCAGCATTCTCTTCTACATTCATGTCCTTGTTTTCACCAGCATTCTCTTCGACAATCATGTCCTTGTTTTCACAAGCATTCTCTTCGACATTCATGTCCTTGTTTTCACCAGCATGCTCTTCGACATTAATGTCCTTGTTAACTTTCTCTTCGACAGCAACTTCTACACTGACATCAGCGCTCTCAGTCTGGCCAACTTCTCCTTCTTTGTCTCCTTTCTCAACCGGATTTTCCTCGAGAACATCATTCTCTTTTCCTGCCTCTTCATTTTCCTTCTCAACTCCCTTTGCGTCTTGCATTTCGACTTCCTTTTCTCCTTCGCCTTTTTCAGGAGCAGAATCTTTTTCCTCCTTACTCTTCTTAGAACCTGAAGATGAATTTCGGCTTCGCTTCTTTGCAGGCTCCTTCTCTGGTGTTGGAGTTGCTTTGACCTTCTCACTAATTCTTGCAGATCTCCTAGGGGTCTCGCCAGTACCCCAATCAAATTCAGCAATTGGAGGATTACCAGGGTGTGATTTTAGGTACTGTTCCAATTGTTTCCTGCCATTGATCTCTTCCCCAGTCGGAGCAATGAACATGATTTCACTCTTCCTTGGTGTACCAGCAGTCTTTGGGAAGTACTGTGAACAACAAAACAAGATACGTGTCATGCAACAAGAAGCACGCACTAGAAAATAAAAAGTACCTCATCGAAAAAGCATGAAACGAGAAGATCTAATTTTCTGCCAGAGGTCACATAATCTATCAATTGCACCATAAGCATCACAAGATCATGAAAATTAGCTCCTGCTGCTTCTATATTTCGTGGAATCGACAATATTGAACAGTATCTGCAGTCATCATTCTCAATCTATATGACTAATGACTTATGATTGCCTTAAATCCTGGCTTTTCCAGAAATTAACAAAACAATCTGTTGCTATTCTATGTTGATCAATATGTACTCAACCTGCACCTCCCTATCAAATTAAACAAAGCATTAACTACCTTAAAGTACTTGCCATAAAAAAATTTAACTGAAGTTTCAGTATTCTACACTATCAGAGTCCACCACGTAGTTAAAACTCATTAATATTATCTCCCGCCGAAATGTTATCATCTGAAATCATATCAGATTACTATCAAACATAAGCAGAACCACCCAAAAATATGTTCAGAAAAATGGCAGAGTACTTCTCCCATCCAGAGCACTATCTAGCCATTTTGTTGCCCTAAGTGCAATTCATTAAGAGGAGATAAAATGAATTCAAAACGCACTTTACATTTGTTCAATGGGCTATAAATAAATGACACATTTTTGATAACCTTGAGCCAAGGTACCTGTGGTAAGTCTTCAGGGCGGTCTCATTGCATCATTGTTGGCGTGTTCTATCTTGTTTGTTACAAAAGGAAATGAGCAGGACAACTTACCATCTTCAATATCCCCATAGGATGTCATCAAAAAGATACAGACAAAGCAGGGTTATTTTAGGATGATGCATGACAATAACAAAAACTCAATGTGAACCAGCCAAAATTGACGCGCCCATGACCCAAAATTGACTCAATTTATACGGGAACTTTATGATATGACCTAAAATTATATCCATGTAACCAGAATGGCACCATCAGCATGTATAGATGCATAATAGCTTAAAATCCTCATGCATCCTTTACAGGAACTATAGTATATGCTTAAAGATGCAAACTTTCAGGTGGAATTCAGTGTCATATGTATTAGGTCCTAGGGAACTTGACCCAAGACCAAAATTGTAGTCCAAGCAATGTCCAGGCGTCAATTACAATTGACGTGCATCTAGAGGAAAAGACAAATATTCCTTCCCAGACACAAAACAAAACAAGTTACAATGTCGATGGATGAAAGGGAAGTGTCCGAGTCATTCGACCGAAAATAGTGCAAAAACCAGCATCAATAATGGAATTCGGCAAAAAAAATTCAGCCGGCACAATCACATGTCACTAGTGTAAAACTATCTACGATTCCAGCCATTTATTATTAGAAAATTGGGCAAATCATAACTTCCAAGAAGAATAAAAACATAAAATCAGAGAGGGAGCTTACAATCATAAATTGCAGTGAAGAATGACATTCATATTTCACATAACTTACCAAACAAAACAACGGTCTCCACAAATAGACCTGGCTAACTCTTCTCTTAATTAAACAATCCCTTTTTTTAAACAAAGTCTTCTATGAAGCCAATAATCATTTATCAACTCTGTCACCGGAGACCAAAAGTGAGACAAATCACTCTATTTGGCAGCACTCAAATACTCAATTAACCCTTCTCTTGCCGCCTCCGAGATTTATATTGCTTGTTAAGTAATTAGTTATAAATGACATGGATTAGTTCTAAAAAGAATGGTTTAAATCTTCATTCACTCTGCTGGATCGCCTGAGTACTAAGAGAAAAAAAGGTAAATAGGAAACAGATATAAAGTTACCCACTTTTTAAAGAGGTGGGATTCACCCATATCGTAACAGAAGCTATACAGAGTAATTTGTACACCTAGAAGCAGGGGAGATTCTTCATCCCAGAAATCTATATTCAGAGCGATGACGATGAATGGATTACTATATGCACAACAGTTTAAATGGTACAAGTTCAATTTACTATATTTATTTTTATATCTGATGTTCTCCATAATCACATAATACAGCTACTCCAACTCCGGAAATACTAGAGACACAATGCGGCAGCAGAGTTTGCAGCAACTTAGAATAAAAATACCGAAATGGTAAGCCCTAAAATTACTTGTCTAAGTAAGAAGTTAAAGCAAAATAATTAATTAATAGAGCCACAACCCTAAAACAAAACAAAAAAATCCCTCTGATTATTCAAAGAAACTAGCAGAGATATAAAAATAAAACCTTATTCATAGTAGAACACTAACTTGAAGTGTATTTGCCTTGCCAATTAATTAACCTAAAATAACTTATCAAACCTAAAACTTTCTAGAAAAGGGAATCAAACAAATAAAATTGGGGAATTTTTAACCCTACCTAACTTGCACATAACCTCTAGGTCCTCAAGAAAACATGTCTACAAACCCTAAAAAGAATTACTGCAAAACTACCAAATTGCACTAAAAACCCTAAAAAAATAAATCCAAAAAACCAATTATACAACTTCCAATTATTACAAGATAAAATTTAAAACATGGCAAACAAAGCCTAAACCAAAACATAACTGTACCTTAAGAAACAAGATAAGTAGACAAAATTCCTGATCAGTGTAAATTCAAGTACCAGGAACCAAAAAAACATTAAAAACAACAAAACAAGCAAAACCCAGAAATAAAAATCTTATCTTTAAACTAAATCACAAGGCTGACAAATAATTGAGCAAAACCAAAGAACTTTAAACCACTAAAATAGTAAAAAAAAACAAAACTTTGAAAGAAAAAAACAAACCATTTTCTTCCAAGCAGAAGGCGCTGGTAGCTCAACAGAAATAACTTCCATCTTCTCTGTCTCACCGGAAATAATGAAAATACAAAAAACACGAACTCAAATAACTGTTCCTTAATTTCTTCAAAGACTCTAAATTTGTAATAGAAGATTATTTGTGGGTTGTTGTGTGTGGCGAAGAGAAGTGCATAAACCGTTGAGAGACTGGGTTATGTTAGTTGTCCTTATGTTTCTCTTTCTATATTTATTAACTTTTTTTCTCACTATATTATTTATTTTTGGTAATGTTTTCAGTCTGAAAAAACTGTTCGTAATCTTGTACCGAAGATAATGGCACGTTTCTATTTATTTTGTCTTATCTGAAATTAGTGAAATCCTGAAATCAAAAAGAAAAATTGATTTTTAATAATGTGTGCTTCTTTTTTTATAAGAAAATAAAAAAATGTTAACGTGTAAGAAAATATTTACACGTGTCAAGCTTTGAGTGGATATTCTCAAAATGTGTGATTTTAGGGGCAGGTGCTCCAACTAACATGGAAAAATAATTAATTTTTATTTTTACAATTTATAGCTCAAATTAATTTTTTAATAAAATTCTAATTTTTTAAGCCTAAAGTTTTTAAGATTGTAGTATTTACTTTTATGGCAGTTAGTTTTTGTTTTACATGCGTTTTTGTGGTAATTTTTTAGAATATATATTTCGATAATTTATTTATATTTTTATTTGTGAGTTTTTTATTTTTTTTCTGACTTTGTTATTTACGATTTTTTTTAATTTCATAAATACTTTTTTTTGATTTTGGAGTTACACCCAATTTCGGTTTTTGATTTTTTGGTTAGGTCGACCAAACCGACCGAATCGACCGTTTGAACAGCCCTTCAGTTTTTAATAATTTATTCTTTTTTATAGATTTTTTCCTGGAATTTTTTTTATTTTTTTATCGTATTTTTATAGTGTAACAATAATGTATATATATTGTTTTTATGGTGTTTTTATAATGTATATATAGTGTATATATAGTGTATTTATGCCGTTTTTATATTATTTTTGTAGTCTATATAATAAAAACACTGCAAATACACAATACACAGTGCAAATACACCATAAACACTGCAAATGCACCATAGATATTCTAAAAAACGGCAGAAATACACCAAAAAATATAGATATCCCGAAAACACCAGAAACACACTATAAATACACCAAAAATATACTGTAACGTAAATATGTTATAAAATCACTACAAATACACCATAAATTAATTTGTTCTTTACAAAATCAGTAGCAATAAACAAATATATAAATAAGAGAAAGACAAAATAATTATATGAAAAATAGAGCAATTTTACAAACAAAAAAATTATAGATCTACAATAAATTTACAAAATGTTTAAATCATCACAAAAAATAAAAAATTATACAAATCTAAAAACGATGTCGAGAAATTCATAGCGCGAACGGAAGAGACGAACGGACTAGCACGAACGGAAGAGACGAACGAAAAACGACTGGAAACGACGAAAAATCCATTGGAAGTAGACGACCGGAAGCGCGAACGGAAAAACGAACGAAAAAGACGAACGGAAAAACAACCAGAAGAAACAAACTGAAAATCAAAAGAAAAAGAAGAAAAAAAGAAGAGAGTTTGAAAGAGAAGAGAGAGAACAAAGAGAAAAAAATAGCTATATAAAAATTTAATCTAAAACGAAATAAGTCTACTATGTAAAAGTTTAACATAAAATGAGATAAGACTACTATTTTATATAGTTATATTGATATTATTACGATAATAAGTAGAAATTTTTAGTAGTTGTATTTGATTTTTGTGAGGGCTAACGATTGTGTTCTAATTTACTCCTATTTACTAATATGAAATTCTTTTATGAATTTTTTATTATTTTTTCTATCAAAATTCATGCCTATTTTGGGTGTTTTTCCCCCTTTATGGGTGTTTATATCATATAAATAATTATCATTATATATGGTTTTTTATTTCTGTAAGAGAGATTTCTCAAGTAGTCCCTCTAGCATCCTCGACTGTTTGATTGGACCCCTCCATCATCAGGTTATTTTAGTTTTAATTTGAGTCAGGTATAGCATTTAATATGGATTGCTCAGAAGATTTTGACATCTCAACTCTATCATTTGTATAAAACTACAAGGCGATGTTAAAAATTAGAAGTTTCGAATGGTACGCTTTTTTTTATTTTTGTATTAAAATTATATAATATTTGTTACAGTCCGTTTAACAAAATTGTTCATATTATGTTTTTATTTTGGTTAAACGAATGTTTGGATGGTTCATATAGTAGCCGTTAAGTCCATATATAATTTTATTTATAAGAATGGCTCATTGCTTTCATAGAATAGTCATTTTTTTCTATTGTTTATATATTGTTATCTTTGAAAAAGAAAAAGAAAATGGGTAGTTTTATCTCTTTTATTTATATAAAATGCAAAAACATAAAATGTTAGGATTTTATTTGAATTATTTTGAAATGTTTGAATTTAATATGCCAATACATGTATTTAATATGGTTGTCACGTACGCACAAAGTTGCCGGAAGACGGTTTGGCTATAAATTGTAAAAAAAATTAGAGTTTATTTCATAACATTTTGAATATTAAAATTAAATCGTTATAAAAATAAAATATTGGAATTTATATATGCAATATTCGTTGGAGATAAAAAGTTATTTAAATTAAAAAAGGGTTTTATTATATCGTCAATTTTTTTTTTAAAGTTAGAATCATTGATGAAGATTAAATTACAACAAGTGAAAGTCATATAACAAAAGTCATATATATGATCTTTCTAATTCTGAGATAATAAATAATAAGCAACAATTCAAATACAAGCTATAAAAAATCGAAAAAATAGAGAAAAATCTAAATTTGAGTCCCGAAACTTAAACACAACGATTCGTTGAGCGGGTGTTAGATGATTCCTTTTTCCGATTTGCCCGTCGATCCGCTTGATCCGTTGAAACCTACTATTTCCGATCTCCATCTTCATTTAGATCCTAAAGAGATAGATCTACAACCTCACCATTTTTTAGATCTACAAAAATTTGGATCTAAAGCTCAAACAAACACTAAATATTCTTGAGGATCTAAAAAATATAAACAAAGAAGGGTATAAAAGACCTTATTATTTCTTCAAATGAACAAAATAAAGACCCAAACCAAAACTAAAATTTTAACAAGGATTTATTGAAAGCAATAGAAGATCTATAATAATAAGTATTATGGGCGGAGAGAAGATGATTTTTCGGCTAGCCGGAAAGATCATCTTCTCCCACCCTTAAACAAGTGAAGAAGATGAGAGTTCTTTTTAGAGAGAAGGGAGAGAAAGATTTTAGAGAGAGAAGTCTTTTTCCGTATATCGTCAAATTCACTTGAACTTAAAAAATGGTAAAGCAATTCATCTGAAGAAAAATATATGGTAAAGCAATTAATCAATTAAACTAATAGCATTAGTGAAGAATCAAAGATTATTTTAGCATCTTGAAAGCGTATAGATCCAAGGGCTGAGCTACGTTGACCATGAAGAGTGCCACATTGCTATATTTCCATATTTGAAAATTCACCAACACAATTTTTAAGTAATTTTTGGAAAAAGTACTAGTAGCTTTGCCATGACATTTTATTTTTATCTCATGCTCTAGAGTTTTATTAAATTTTCATTCACATCCTTGGATTGACAATATCATATACTTGTGTTTAATTTAGTGTTATTTGCATATTAAATTCTAATTACCATAACAGTCATGAATTCAGCTTAAAACTTATGTTTTAGGGTGTTTAATTTAGTTTTAGACATACTTCAATTTTAGTACATTTCAGAGTGTTTCCTTGTGTGTTTGACCTATTTTTGAGCTGTTTTGCATGTTTTTCGAGCCTAAAAAGTTGCTCATCGGACCAAGCCAGGATTGGCGCTGCCGCCATTGAAATTTAGCGTCGGCACTAATCAAACTAGCGCCATGCCTTTATTCCCATAATGTTCTCAGATCTTCGATTCGTTGTTCCAAACTTATTTTCATGTTTTTGGGTTTGTTAGAACTCAGAATTAGGCCTTGTTTGAACCCATGTGTACATAATTAGTTCTAGAATCGTAATATGTGTTGTAATAGGCCTGTTCAATTGCAATCGTTCACTTTAAACCTTTTGTCCTCGTGGGATCGACTTCCGACTTTCGGATTACTACAAGTTGGGTTTTACACCAACAACAACACCAACATTCAAAACGCATCAAGTGCTAGCCATTCCGGTTTACAAGGTTTAAAAATATTCTAACCTTGTATGTTTATCCTCTACGTAGTGTGCAGTGTGTTGATAATATTTTATAGCTTTCCAAAAACATGACAAATCCAATCATTAGCAGGTTAAAGGAATAATCACGTTAATTTAGTAATCAAATCCAGCATGTCCAACAAAAATTCACCTAGAGATCATAGGATTACCACGAAAATGTAAATAGAGGTTGTATAAGATATTCAAGATGACTAATAATAAAATCAATCATACCTAGAAATCTAATTTTAAGCTTTATGCAGGTAAAATGAACCAGACCAGCCATTATCTGATACATGATAGAAACCATCAAGGTTAGATGTATGTTTAGTAGTACTTGCTACTTATCCCACATGTTTGATAGAGTCATTTGCGCGTCTATATGGGTCATGTTACCGTTTTTATACGTGTTATTATAGTGTGAATTGCATGAATGTCAAGATAGGAATAATGTAATCGATAAGTTAAGTACACGAGTTTCGGTAGATTTTCATGAATCTAGTCTTTCAGTCGGGCGTACGGAAATCTGACCCATAAGCGAGTGAGGTTATCCAGTTGGTGGAAAAATATCAGAGTTAGGTGACAACTACATATTTTCAAACTTTTTCAAAATAGAGGTCAATCATAAATTTGAAAAAGCGGTTTCCGAATTCCGTTCCGCTTACAATATTGTAATTAATTGTCTATTTCATATTAAATTATATAAATTTATTGCGTTAGAAATTTGAATTAATATATCTAATGAATAAAAAAACTCAAGAGATTACAACAAAAGAATCTCAATAGATTTCAATTATAAATAATATCTCTATAAGTTAGAGAGAGAAAATTTCCTAGAGAGCCAAGGTTCGGTTTTCTTCGATCTTGAGCGTAGGAGACGGTGATCTTCGGCTTTTAGCCGGTAATCATCGTCTCTTAACTCATTTTTTGCTATGTTTGCGTTAATTGTTGAATAAATTGCTACGTTTTTTTGGAGAATTGTGTGTTTTTCTGGATGTTTTTGTTCGGTTTCAGTTTTGTTTATCCAGATCCTTGACTCGTTCAAGACTTTTCAGTGTTTGTTCAACCTTCATTTTCACGTTCTTGAAGATTCAAGGCTTTCTTTTCATCGTTCAAAGTATCTTATCAGCGGAACAAGTGGTTAATAGAAGTTATGGGGTACGATTGGTGACAGGAAATTCTTTACACTTGAATTCATCCTGTTTTTAGTCACCTGTTAAATTTGTATCTTTAAATTTCTATTATTGTTTCGTTTCTTTTTGTAGATCGATTGTAGGGTTCAGATGTTTTTTATATTTTTGTAATTTGATCTACGATGTACTTCGACGGTAGGATGTAATTTGTAAATTTTATCAATATTACTATTTTTTGACAAAAAAAAAATTATAAATAATATACTTTTTCACTAAAAAAATTTAAGGGGATAATGCAGTAACTCTCTATAGATAGAGTGTAGTAAACACGCCCTGAAAAACTTTATGCTGTTCTGAGATTCGCATATTTGACGTATGATATACGCGGCAAGTAGTGAGAGTGAGATTTAGTAAGTAGTAGTGGAGAGTGGACCTCGTTTGATAGTGGCTTGTTTTTGCAAGAAGCGGATAACGTTTATTTATTTTATTTTTTGGGTAAATATTTGAAAAGCCAATAAATTGGATTGAAATGTGGAATTGGGGTCCGGAGGGGAGCGTGAGAGAGTGGAGCCATACGATACGCGCACATGATGAATAGAATGACAGAACCACCGCACCTCTACCTTACCTTACGCCACGTCTTTATGCTCGAGTCTCTTCTAGAACCTCTCTTCTCTAATTGACTAATTTTAATTGGCAAAAAGCAAATTTAGGTTCCTAAACTATTGTCTTCTCTTTAATTGGATCCCTCTACTTTTATTAATCAAAATAAAATTTATATGCTTTAAACTCAATATGTACTAGTCCTTCTATCACAAAAATTAGTTGCATGTATCTACGCACTATTAGCGTAATTGAGATAATATTTTTATTCATTATTTTAATTTGAATTTTTATATTTTTATCTTCGTTGAAAATAAATCTTTTAATGAATTTTTTTAATTTGACTAAATATTTTATGACGAAGTGATCTAATGTCTATAAAATAAAAAGTGTAAATTCTAACTCTATACGAATTATAGTAAAGAGACACAACACAAGTCAAAAAAAGTGTAACAACATAAACTTTGATGAAAATTACTGATGTGAAAGTATGAGAGTTTCAATTGGCAACGTCAGCAACACATTAAAACGCGTAGTTTTTTTATTCACGTGTTCATTTACAAATTTTAAATGTTCTGTAAATTAATCACAGACTTCAATTGATTGATTTACTGGTTAGATTTGAATCAATTTATTTTTCAATATATTATAATCTGTATTTAGTTTCAAATGAAGCATAACATGCCCACAAGGTCTAGTCTAAATGGCTAATGCATTCCAGTATATTTATAAGGTTTTGATTTCAAATTTCAGTAGAGCCAATTGTTTAATGTCACTTTAAAATTTGTAAAATCTAACTACTAACCACTAACTGCTAAAGTAATTAGATTCTAACTAATAAAAATAATGAAACATATCACATACTTAAACATAAATTAAATAAACAATACAAGAAATAGTTATTTATATAAACATCATATTAATCTATAAAAGTATCATATTATTAATTTTATATTAGCATATACAAGTATCATTTAAAAACATTTTCAATTTATTAATATCTAAAAATATATAAAATTAATTTATAAATTATAGATTTAATAATATTATTTTATAAATATCATAAAATAATTTATTCCAAATGTGATTACAAAAATATATATACAATTTGTGATCAAATTGTAAAAGTAAATAAAATATGTAAATTTATTTATCAATAACCTAAAACAATATGTTTTTATATGCCATTGACGTGACAAATAGTAACAAGTTTCGGTTTCCACGTCGACAAAATTTTATTCAATTTCTAATTGGAATATGAATATCTCAAAAAGTAGTAGTCCGAGCCAACTTTTATAATTCATGGTTAACTTACAAAAACGTATATAATTGATAAATTCATGACATTAAACCCTCGTAATTTTACACTAATAAGTAACTCTTCGGGAGGCCGCATATAAAAACATAATAGTTAAACGGCAGTGGAATTAACATAATATAATGAATTTTGTATCAAAATAAAAAATTAATAATAAGACTATAATTCAACATCTATGCTTATCTAAAGTTTGTTGATGAACTTATAAACAAAAGACCAAATAAACAAATTTTTTTTTAAGGAAGTTCTCATCATATCAAAATTTTAAAAGGATTAAGGATTTTTAAAATAAAAAAATTTCAAATGTTTAATTTGTTTATAATAGTTTTAGTAGATAAAGTGAATGATTCATATAAGAATTAAAATTACTAAAATTGACAAAGATCAATATTAATATTTTAAATAAAATAATTAATTGATTTATATTCGTGAGATTATTTTAAATTTATTTTCTACAATGATTCTAAATGACATGTTGATAACAAACAATTTCGGACTTCTTTAATTTCAGAACATGAATGTGTTTTAAGACCTTTTCACAATGTTCAAAAGGCCCAAAGTTAGAAAGGGTTAAAAGGGCCCTAAGCCTTTTGCTCATACTAGTCCTATAATTCTACACAGTCCTATAATTCTACACGAAACATGCTATCTAACGGCTTTTTGGTTAATTGCAAATTAAATCACACATTTTAGCGTGATTTATAATTATAACATAAATTTTAAAATTTGACAATGTCGGGTACCAACTTTCATTTTTTAACACATTAAAACACCATTGATTTTCCGATGTAAAATTATTGAGTTGGAAGCCGGAATTACCATGTATATTGACACACTAATTTTTTGTAATTTTCACGTAAATTGACATGTTGCAAATTAAATAGCTAACTTTAGCGTAATTTGTTCATAACATGAATTTTAAAAATTTAGCAAAATCAGGCATCAACTTTCACTTTTGTCAAATCGAAACACCATCTATTTTTTAACGTGTCAGCCTACGTGGCAATTCCAACTCATCAAATTTATATCAAAAAAGGAACTGTGTTTCAATTTGTCAAAAAATGAAAGTTAGTATTCAACATTGCTACGGTTTGTGAGTTAACAACTGAAGACAAACACTAGAACATGGAGGTGACTGATGAGAATTTTATTTGATATTCAATATACTATGCAAGTTTCTTTAGCTATAACGGACCAGGTTGATATTCTGAGGTGGAACTATGATAAATCTGGTATTTATTCGGTGAGAAGTGGTTATAGATTGGAACTAAATCCATTTAAGATTAATTAAGACTCGAGATTGTAATGGATTCCTTCAAGAACAAAAAGAGTTGGCTGCGAATGATATTGAACTGATCATTTAAGACTATAGAAAAGTTGAGTACTGATGCCAACTGGTATCAATTATGCCAACAGATTTACTAATAGAGTGGCTCGTAGTTTAGCTAGAAAAGCTTTTCTTAGTGATAATTATGATATTGGTTGGAAGAGCTCGATCCCTTCAGATGTTTTTCACCCTGTTGTGGCTAACATTTCATACCTTTAAAATTTAAATTTATCTCAATTTGACCTTAAACCTTATAAATATATGGCTTGGTAATTTGATGCCACATGGTTGTCAATTGTGATGCCATGCAGTCTAGATAGATTAAATATTCAATTTTGGAGAATTAAATAAATATCCAGCGAATTAGCTAAATTATGATAAATTCACAACGTTTTTGAAAGATTTAAATAGAGTTTCAAAAAATCTAAAAAAGTTTAATTTTATGGCACCACTAGTCCTAATAAATAACGGCTTGATAATTTGATCAATTGTTTGAAAAGATAATGATAATACTCTCATTTTACATCAACCGGTACTTTTAAATGACGTGACTATTTTTATATTAGTTATCAAATCTAAATACAGCTCGTTCTCTCTAATCGTACAAGTACAACACCAGTGATGGTTTATAACAGATGGTCTAACTTTTAACAAAATGAAAAATATGAAAATGAACAGTGGATGGAAAATATTAAAGGACCTAAAATGAAATTCTCAGTAAAGTAAAGGGGAATAAATATAAATTTTGCCCAAATTTTACTCCTGCTTATGAAAAATACAGTGGTTATATTATCACAGTGTATTGTATACAATACTGATAATTTAAAAAACTGAAAAAATAGGAAATAAACAAAATTTGGCAATAATCGAATCGCTATTGTTAACAAAATTTACTACTTTATCATAAATAAATTTAATATTATCCTTAACATCCAGTTGGGAAGGTGGACAATGAATGAGATTATTAATTAAAATTATCTTACAAGATGATGTTCTCTTTCTTTCATATATAGAGGAAAACACCAAAGTTGCTGACCATCATAAATAAACCTTCGCCTTTTGGGTACTGTTATATATTGGAGCGATAAGTGTGAAAAAACAAATCTGACATAGAGATCCATTAGATTAGGAAATATTTTAATTTTTATATTGAGCTAATGATTTGAAAATTTTAATTCTAATATTGGTAAACATTTTATTTTATTTAATTAAAAATTTAACTTTTTTTTGATAAAAACAATTAAAAAACTCAATTGAGAAAAATCAAACAAAAATATACCAAGGTTACTCTGTTACAGCCAACACCAGGGCTAACCAAAAAACACTGCTCAGTGCTTGGAAAGGGGCTTTTTATCTATAAGTTAATTTGTCTTTAAATTACTTTGATGCATTAACCACCAGAGGTTGGTCCAAGTGGTAAGCAGTTTGATATTACTTAAGTAAGGTCTCGGGTTCGAGTCTTGTAAATGCAGAAAATTTCCGCTAGTAGACTCATTCGCCATACCTGATGCGTAACGCGGATCGGATCCAGATTAATCAGAGCGAAATCCTGAAAATTGGATGGGCAGCTAATTTTTTTTTGATGCATTAGTATATCATGGGGCCCATATTTTTTATTTTATGCATAAGATTAGAGTCATGTTAGATATTTGTAAGTATGAACACATAGTTATAACATAAAGTTGAACAATATTTTGACAAGTGAACTCTCACATAAAAAACAATAAGTAGTACTTTTTATTTTTCGAAGGTGAAAAATCAATCAATACCATTTTACACAAAAAGAAGTGTGATTAAAAAAAACAATTGTATTTAATGGCAAAAACAAAAGGGAAGATATAAAAATAAAATAATTGATAACAGAAAAAGAATGAAATTCGAACGATTAAAGAAGAAAAATAACGCTTTATAAAAATAATTAAAATAATCGATGAATCGTTCATTTTACTTCTTCAATTCCGCTCATTCTACCTATTTAATTTAGCTTCTAATTATAAATCCAATAACACCCATGTGACCGATAGATCTAGATATGTTGCTCAATAATGTATTAATTTAGCTCCATACCTAATAATGAGTAGAGACAATCGAAAGTAAAGTAATGAAAACAAGAGTATGAAAATGATGTTATCTTATCTCTGATTTGAAAGGAGAAAACCAAACATAGTGGCCACCCATACAAAAGGGAGACCCGGAAAGGGAAATAAACTTCACTTTTAACCACAAACAAACAATTTATACATATTCACCCTCAATTTATCTACATAATTTTTCTTATTGCTTGTTTAAATGTATAAAAATTGCATTCATATAATTTTTTGTGTCTTAAAAATATTTTAATTGCTCTTTATTTTCAAATTGACAAAAAAATTTAAAAACTGTATTTATTTTATTACACTTGTGTATATTTATTCTCATGTAGAGAGATAAATATCCGAGCTGAAATGAATACAAAGTATGCTAAATTTAAGCTCGAATGTGTTTTATAAGCTAAAATTCGAGTTTAAAATTGAGCTTGAATGAGCTTAAGTTTTTAAGTTCGGGTTCAATCTCGAACAATATCCCAACTGTTTGAACTCGAACAATATTCAAACTACTCGAGGTGGATTTGAATAATCTGAAATTCAAATATAATAAAAAGAATTATTAAAATATTATTATATGTGAAGTTTTAAAAAAATCATTACGATATAGAATTTAACTAATTGAAATAATATAAATCTAATTTAATAAAAAGTAAATTATTATTTTATGTGTAAAGCTCATTTTAGCTCGCGAGTTTAAGAGATATCTTTATCTGATACGTGAATAGCTTGAGTTCAAAGTCAATTTGTGTACTTGAGTTTTGAGCAGGGTGTGGGGATTTTCCGATAATGAAGAAATAAATCATGGTACGGAGTACATGTCTTGTATGTATTGTGATCAGTTCACTATTAGTTGTTAATTGTATAATTGTTGTGACAAAATATCATGAACTGAGTTAATAATTAGAGAAAATTATATCTGTTTTTATATTTTATTAATTGAAAATTCATAAATAATACTAACACATTCAGCAAGAATTGTTATGTTGGCTTGGCGCTTTTTTTTTATATATAACTGTAAAAATAATCACCCATGTATTGTACCAAACAATATGATAAAATTAAATTAATGACAATTTTTCTCCGTCTTTATCAATTATTGTTCCAACAATTGACACTGTCAAAATTGATGTTATTAATTTAGTAATGAATAATTTATTTTGTGATAAATAAAAAGATTGATAACAAATAGATAGATACATATTAATAATATAGCATATTAATATAAATATTGAATTAAATAGTAATTTATACAAAATCACAAAAAAGAGCATTTGAGGAAATAATAGGGCAAAACATGATTTAAATTGCATTATTATTGTTAATAACATATCTTAGAGAAGGATAAAAAGAAAAGAAGAAGTTACATTTACAGTTAGAAGTTATTATTCTGATAGGGTAACATACTAGTACTAAGTTTAGGAAGCTGCAGCTAAAGGAGGATGATGAGGAGGAGAAATAAATAAAATTGGTGCAGATTTAGTCTCATTTTCATTCTCTTCTTCTTCAGCATCCCATAGAAATCTAGCATATGATGCTAACACATAGCTGCAAATATTTCACACTAAAACAATTAGTTATAAATTTTACTCAATTTGTTACTATATTAATTAGATAACTCACCAGTCCTCTGGTGCAGTTTTAACAGCTTGATCAAAGTAAGTTTCAGCTCTTTCAGCATCCTTTTCTTTTTGCCATATTAAATCTCCATAAACTGATAAAATATTTCCATCACTTGGATTTGCTAAAATTGCTCTTCCACAGTATTCCTCTGCCTTAGCAAAATCTCCTCTAACCTGCTCACAAATTCACAACCAAAATATTATCATAGTATTATCAACATATATTAAAAATTTCAAATAAATGTTTATGAGTTAAAATATCCTAATTTATACCTCCTTCAAGAACTTAGCGTAGTTTCCAAGTAACAGTGCATTTCCAGGATTTGCTGATATCATCTTTTTGTAATAAGCATCAGTATTTTCATTCCTGTAAAACTCTGATCCCCCATTACCATCTCCACCATCTGATCTCTTCCCTCCACCGCCACCGCAACAGCCGCCGCCACCGCCTCCACTCCCGGTTGCACCACCGATCACCAGCGTCTGCAAACCACACTCTTTCTTGTTCACAGGCGAGCCATTTTTATGTTTCTGGAGATTAGTTTCTTGCAGAGCAAGCGAAGATTGTGGATAATGAAAAGAAATCGATTTGGTTCTTTTAAGAACCTCAAATTCTGGTTCGGGTAGCCAAGAATCCAGAATTGGAGTTGAAGAACTCCTTAAGAGCATGTTTTATAATATTTTACAAACAGAGTGAGAATTGAACGAGTCTTTATATATATTGAGAAGCATGTAACATAACGTGATGATAGTGTCTGAGCCGTTGATTAATGATCTTATGGTAATAAAAGGACAAAGACACTGACAATGATGTGGTGTCTTCCTTATAGAGCCCCACGAGTGAGCCACGGGCTTGTGAGACGCGGACACGTTGACTATAGGTCACGTGAGATTGGACCCGCCATTGCTGGTTAGATTTCTTTTTCTTTGTAATAGAATAGTAAAGAATGGACGGCTGATGCAGGTTTTGTGAGTGAAACAAAGGGTGCATCACTGTCGTCTTAGCTTTGTCTCGCATCTCCACCAAACCAGTTCAGACACGTAGTTACCAAGAATCAAACAAAGGGAGATGAGTACCAAAAGCATGAGAAAATTAGAGTAAAGAAGAGTCGAGAGATTGTAATGGCAATGGTATGATAGCTCAAGATAGCAATAGTAAACTGGTAATGTTAATGTGAATGATAGGGTTAGTTAGAATAATAGTCTGTCTTTAAGTCAATTGCATAATATGAGTGAATTTTAGAGACCGCAATTATCAAATTTAAAAAATATTTGATCTAAAAATAAAAGATATTGTCACTAATAAACCTAAAAATAAAGAGTGTTTTTCTTAATTAATTAAAATTATTAGGTGTAAGTGACTTAATCCTAAGGAACAAGTTCAAGACCGCAATGACTTTTTTTTCATATACATGCTTAAAAGGTATACAAAAATCAAACTAAGCCAGATTACGGATATTGTATATACAATTTGATTTGATTTTTTTTTAAAAAAATTAACTTTTCAATCGGTTCGATATGAAAATAAGAAAGCTTCAGGTTCATTTTTAATGAACTTATTCAAAAAACTGAAGCAAATTAATTAAAATCAACCGACTGAATCGGTCAGTTTGATTAGAAATATTTAAAATTTTGTAAAATTGATTCAATTTGAACAGAGAGCACATCTACTATTGCCGTCATTTCTATAAATTAAAGTAAATTTCTAAGATTCAATAATTCCTCAAATTGCACTGGTTGGTGATTTCAAATCTCTTAAGCTGAAAAGGGACAATTTTCATCTCATCTCCCAAACTTACAAGACACTAAGGACAAAACCTACCAGAAGTGTTCAATTCAATGGCATAGTGGGAACACAGAGTTTCAGGTTTAGTACATGCTTGGACTCACTGTAACATTGATATAAACTATAAAGACTAAATAACCACCACCTCAGGGAAAAAGTTGAATGTAAACAAAACTATGATATCCATCAATATAGAAATGGCAAATAAATTGAATGTTAAACAACACTTCCTGCATATGAATGTTTCACTTCCATTGAATTATCCAGAATTTCCTAATTTAGACAAGCAAAATGAATGTGATAAATGCACTATAATGATCTATATAGAAATGGCGTATTCTTTCTTAGTATGTATGTTCTAATACCGGTCACTCTCCCTCTAAGACACTTACAATATATATACAATTTAAATGCTTACAACATCATCTTCTAAATCGAGATCCCTTGTTTGGTCTACCACTGTCTCCGTTCCTTCCGTCCCAGGCAGAGGCCCAGAAGAATAGAGACATCCATAAAAGAACAGCAGAGAAGATCTGAATGCGGTCCTGAAGTCTAGACAAAGTTGCAACAATACCTGCACCTAGATTGAAATTACAAAATCACAACAGGCAAAGCCAAGATACCAAAAACACCTGATAATGAATTATTCAAATCTTCACCGCCTTCTCGAAAGTTAACGAGAAAGATGAAGGCTAACAGAGTTGGAACTACATGTGATTCAACAAATGCACAGACAACTATTACAGATTGAGCTACGCAAAATACGCGTGCACACACACATAGACGCACAGAAACAGGATGAGAAACACAGCAGATGATAAGAATAAGCCAGTCCTCAAGCTTCAGAACCGAACTCTAATCATAACCAATGCATAAGAAATTCTAATAGCGAATTCTTTTATAGTATCAGCTTCTAATTCAACCTAAGAACTCTAGCGTCCTTAATCACTTAATTATAATTAGCTATATTCTAAACACACGATCTGCACCATGAGACACCTAACATAATTGATAAATTGCAGTTGTACTACTTTTCATGCCCTTCATGCTAATTCTATGAGTTAGAGTAGGGTAATTTTGGGAGTCGGCTCTTGGCGACCGGAACAAAAATATATACAGTATCAACATCCACCAACCTAAATCACTACAGCCAATGACTGACTGAACTTTTTCTTTTTTCTTCCGTTTTCCTGTGTATCCTCATGATTGTGAAATATAGTAATAAACTATCTTTCTTCTAGACATAAAGTGCATATTTCAAGAATTGCATCTTTCCTGTCATCCTAGTGTTGCATTAAGGGCTACCTAAATGCATAAAGCCAGTTACCGGAGTATAATATACCAATATTTCTTTTTGGTACAAAGTCCATAGATTTCCTGAACGGATCCCAACATATGAATGTTGTCTATCAACATTTCTTAAATCGATTGGGATTAGTATCTACAACAAAGAATCATTAAATCTGATTCTCTTCTAATTACAATCCACTAAAGCTTTAATCTTGACAACCCCTATCAAACTATACAACGGTTCATATATAACAAGCTTCTCGGTAGCACGGACACAGAGAAACGGAACACTTGGACACACACATTGAGAAACGGAACAATTGGGCACAGACACGGACTCCGAGAAACGAAACACTTGCAAACGAACACGGTGAAACGGTGCTAATTTAAGTAAAAAATGAAGTTTCGTGTCCGAAGACATGTTCATGGGATGAAGTATCCGTGCTAGCTAGACAAGCCCTTAAACTCTAATTAATTTGACTGATAAACTGCTATTTCACCGCAACAGACCCAAATTTTTCAAATTTGTTATCCATCCATAACTATATTTAAACCTTACAATTACTTCAAAGTGCAAACATAGAAAAACATAAAATTAAGCTGAAAAGAAACAAGACCTTAAAAACGGTACCTTCGCGATCATTCTCCTTGGGAGGAGGCGGGTCGGGTTGTGTATTGGGCGGTTGCGGAGATAATCCTGCGTGAACACGGCTTAGACGTGATCGTGGCGGTAAGACTGAGCGGTGGATATTAAAAATTGCGACGGACACAGATGGTGGATTTTTCAAGTTAGACTTAGCAAATGAGTACGCTGTGGTTGCGCCGCCGGCAATTGTCGCCGGATAAACGATGAACATTTTGGGTTTAGTTCGTTGATTTTCCAGTTCTATGGGATTATTATTGTAAGGTGTAAACCGTACACAAATTGGGCTGGGCCGAAATGGTAGAGTTTGGGGTGTTGAGGAAATTAGGCCCAACACTACCAAAGGCCTAATTAATCTGACGAGTACGGATCAGATTGTTTCATTGCAAAATCACTATATGAAATAAACGTGTCTCATACCTAGCTTTTCCTTTTTCAATTTTACGATTCTTTTTTTTCTCTAAATATTGTATGAAATCAGCTCCTCAGTTTCACCTAAAAGAAATCAATCAAACAACAATAACAACGAGATTACTGCTTCGTCGTTATCGGAATGAGCAGAGACTACCGTTTTGCCATAATCGGAATCAGCGGATCGCCGTTGATGAATGTCGTCGAGATTACTGCTTTGTCATTATCAGAACGTCGTTAATGAGTTTCTATTTTTATTTTGTTGCAATTTCTTCTTGTGTTTATCCTGATGTTGATGGTACAGCAGAGCAACCCGATGTTAATACAAGAAGATAAAGCACGAGAAACAGAACAATGACGGTGCCGTCATCTGTATAGTTAATCTCCGGTCAATTGCTCAGCGGGGAAGATGAATTTTAAGATTGTAAGGTAGGTGGGTTGTTGAGCTATAGCTTCATGCTCAAGAGAATGGACTGTTCTGTGTTGATGGTGGTTTGTGAAATTACTTTGCAGGGTATTGAGATCAAGATGAGTAAGAAGAAGTGGAGTGTAAATTTGGACATTTTGAAGGGATTAATTTGGTGTTCAGCTAGTTTTTCCGGCGAGTAAAAAATATACAAAACTGGAAAATGGAGGATGAAGTTGATTTACTGAGTACCATGGGGCCATTCTATTGTAGAGTTGGCTTAATATAAAATTAATGTATTTGAAGCTTCAACATTTTTTTTTCTGGATTCTGGAATGGGATTTGACCTTTTGATTTTGATTTTAATTATAGTGCCCAGTAGAGGACCTGGAAGCTGCTGCATTTTTTTATCTGAGTTCATGGTTCACCCTTAAATTTAAAAAAGATGTTTTGGCCTGGGACACCACCTCGAAAGTCTCATTTTAGAGCAGCAGCTAAAATGAGAGAATCTTGGAGAAATAGTACCTTAGACTATGGGCAAGAAAATAAGCAATATACCATTTATGGAAGGCGGTGAAGAAAAATAAATTAAGAATAAGAAGGTTCATCTAGTATCCTAACTAAAATGCATATTTTAGCACAAGTGAAGTGGGAACCATGTTGATTAGAACAAAAGATCAATTCACCCCTCAACTTGGTAAGAAATCTATAAAAGGTCATTTTAGAATAACAGTAAAAAAGATCAACAAATATTTTGTAATCTTATTTTCTATAATAATAAATTTTACAGCGATTTATTCCGTCGTAGTAAATTCATGGTATATAGGTAGAATACCGATGGTTAACTATTAGTAAAGTCATTTTAAAATATTAAATTTTACAAATTGAATTCTGATTTTGTACATTTAATAACATTGATGGTAAAGTGTTCATTGTTCTAGTTGTTCTGTGACTGTTAATTTGTCTAGACCGATAGTAAATTAACAGTAAATTGATAGCAAACTGTTAGTAAAGTGACTTATCTTTAAATAAATTGATAGTAAAATATTAGTAAATAGTTAGCAAAGTAACTTATCTTTTAATAAACGGATAGTAAACCATTAGTGAACAGTTAGTAAAATAACTTATCTTTTAACAAACTCATAGTAAACCGTTAGTATATTAGTAGTGAACTTTTTTAAGTAAACCGATGGTAAATTAAAAGTAAATTTATGTTTTAGTAAACCGATATTGAACTAATAGTAAATTTATCCTTTAGTAAAATATAAGTAAACCGATAGTAAATTAATAGTAAATTTTTTAGTAACTTCATAGTAAATATTTTGTAATTTTACTCTACAATATATTTTATAACTGTTTATTCCGTAGAAGTAAACTCATGGTAAACACATGGTAAACTTGTGTTAAACTAAATTTGAAAGATTAAAATTTATAAATCAGAATTTAATTTCGTACTTACTAATATTAATGGTAAACCGATAGTAAAACCAATAATAAATTATCCATTCAATTTTGTATTTTGTAATAGTAATTTATTTTAATCAGAAATTAATTATTTTATGATAGTAGACCAATAGTTAATATCTATTAGTTAACTCATAGTAGACCATAAGTCTACTATGAGTTAACTACTCGTTTAGTCAACCAAAAGATAAACTATTTTTGTATATATTTATAATATTGATAGTAAATCAATAGTATATTTATCTTTTAATAAATTGATAGTAAAAATTGTATCTTTTTACTAAAATATTATTTTCATCTTCTAAGATAAATATCCAGAAAAGTCGCAATCGTAAAGGACAAACAAATATAGTAAATTGATAGTAGACCAATAGTTAACTACCTACTAGTTAACTGATAGTAAATCATTAGTAAATTGATAATAGACCAATAGTTAGCTACCTATTAGTTAACTGATAGTAGATCGTAAGTTAACTACTCGTTTAGTAAACCAAAAGATAAACTAATTTTATATATATTTATAATACTGATAGTAAATCAGTAGTAAACTTATCTTTTAATAAATTGATAGTAAAAATTGTATCTTTTTATCAAAATATTATTTCTATCTTGTAAGAAAAATAGCCAGCAAAGTCGCAATCGTAAATGACAAACAAATATAGTAATTGATGAAAAAACCTATTTGAAGAAAAAATCAAACACTTCACTAAATATAAATTTTTACTATAAATTTACTAACAGTCAACTACTGGTTTGCTTAAAAAAACCAGTTTTGCTTAATGTATAAACAAAAAAGTATAAATTAATTTTGTACATATTTATAATACTAATAGTAAATCGATCATAGACTTATCTTTCGATAAACCGAAAATAAAACTAATTCTGTACCTATTAATAATAATGATAGGAACCAAAAGTAAAACTAATTTTACACATGTTTATAACACTGATAGTGAACCGAAAGTAAAAACTAATTTTATACATGTTTATAATAGTGATAGTAAATCGATAGAAAAAAACCTATTTACTATAATTGAAAGCATTCAAATACACTAATCATTGATCAAGAAATTTTTTAGTACAGATGTTGGAGCTATAACTTTTGGATAGTCTACAAATCATTAAATTACAATTTTAATTTGATCATTGAAAGTGCAGATTGGCCGCACTTAGCTCCTTTCAGCAATTATGGCCTAATTACCTTCGCAGTCATCATTCTAAAATTAAGCATCAGTTGAGCAGTGAAAGTAACTTGCTAGCAACCTTGAAGTCACTTGAGCACCGATCCCATTCCTAACAAGACTAATATTTGCCATAATCTCTGAGAGTGAAATGTTTTCTTGGATGAAATAACATAATTGAAAGAAAACTTGAAGGAAGATTACCTTAGTGCATATGATGGTCGCCTCTAGTTGCTACTTGTCTGTACCTCATCAAATGGATGAGAATCCCATTAAGATTAACATGAATGAAGCGTGTCCTAAGCTAAATCTGTCAAAGAAAACCAATGACAAACACATAATAACTTGTGATAAATAAAATAAAAGCCACAGAGACCATTTATCAAACACTGTATATGCAATAATGATGATAATATTAAAGTACATAGATTAGATGGTAAGTACTCATTTTTTCTGCAAAATTATAAAATTGAAAAGTTAAAATAAGAAAGTTTCATACTAACAAAATAAAACACAACTTAATTTTTGCATCTTGTCAGAAATTTAATAAAACAAAACACAACCCAATGTTCTAATTTAATAAACAGAAACTCAATTTCAGTTCCTCATAATTAATTAGATATGAAATATTCTTATAGACCACAATACAAAAAAGAGTTACCAGTCACACTAAGCGATTAATGCAACAAGAGCTACAATTGGATCATTCCTTTTAGATTTTGCATCGCCGACTTTACCTCTGAATGTTGTGAAGCCAGATTCATGAACATCATCGTAGCTCTATCCAACAATTGAAACAAGCTAAATAGACTAAGTAGTAGCAGATGTTACTTACCAGAATCGAAGAAATCGTATTTTGGAAAACAAGAAGTTTATTTTGCAAAGAAACTTGAGTCAAATAGTAAAATTATTATTCTTTCAGTCAATAGGTAGGAGCGAGAATATTTTGCTTAATAGAAGGTATTTGTCTAAAAATCTCTTGGGGTGTTTGGTTTGACTTAAAAAGAGTTAATTAGACAAAATACTTACAACTTCTCAACTTAATTAGACAATTACGTTCATATCTTTCTGTTTTGAAAAATACAATTTGTTCTTTTCTTTTTTAATTTGTATACTTTTAATTTTACACAAATATCAAATACTCTTCTAATCTTTTCATAACCTAATTTCTTCAAATAAAAGTCATGGCAGCCAAGAGTAAATAGAGAGGAAGTAACTGTTGAACCACGTGAGACGACCGTCGGCAGTGAGACCGGCAATAGCAACGCCGATGTAGTCATCGACTTTGAAGATCTTCTTTTGGTGAGACGAGAGCTTAGAATTAGCCATATTAACGCACGCGAGAACCACGTGAGTCTTAGATCAGAGTCCAATTGCCGCTGAGCCTTACTTTACGGCCTCCATGGCATACTCTACCTGGAATAGCCGTCCGACGGGACTCCGATTTGGTTTCCGGTTGGGGTTGTTTATTCTTTGTTTTGGCTGGATTCTTGAGTTTTGTTGGGTTCATTGTGGAGGTTTGTGGTATATTGTCGTGATTGTATAGATAGAATCAATGTTCAGCCTGCACTCTAGGTGTTTGAAGAAATGCTTATGAGAATTGTAATGTTTTTGGGATGTTGGATAACTAATGGTTACTACTGGGTAAACCGTTGGGTAACTTAGTAATAAATTTTATTTTCAATATATTATAAATAAAATCGTTAGTTAACTGGTTGTCGTCGCCGGAGGTAGCGAACCTGTTGTGATGAAATTTATTTTGTTGCTATTTAACCAATCGTTAGTTAATTGGTTTTTCTTTTGTGAACAACGGTGGTGATGTGGTGGTAGTTCGATTTTTGGTGTTGCACTGCCTGCACTCTAAGTGTTTGAAAAAATGCTTATGAAAATTGTTATGTTTTTGGGTGTTGGATAACCAATGGTTAACATTAGGTAAACCGTTGGGTAACTTGTAATAAACGTTATTTTAAATATATTATTAATAAAAATGTTAGTTAATTGTTGTTGAATTTTAATTTGTTGCTATTTAACCAATAGTGTATTAAAGGTACACCAATGACCTTATTTTTAGTACACTGTTAGTTAACAAATGGTTAATCAATAATTTTAGATTTAAAAAGAGACGATTTAGGTTTTATTTGACGGTTGCTCTTGCGGTGATGAAGACGGAGGGTTTTGTAATAGAATTTTCAACTAGTTTAATAGAAATTGAGGTTTGAATTTATAATAGTTTTGTTTGTTGGTTAACCAACAGTGTTAGTATACCGCCGCGTAACCAACATTGTATTTCTGAGATTAAAAAAAATATTTTTGAGAATAAAAAAAATTATTTTTGAAAAAGAAAGTACAAATTGTATTTTCAAAAAATAATTTTGAGGTAGTATTCTTGAGAATATTTTATCTTTTCTTGGTATTTATTTAAAGAGGGCACTTAAAAAAGCTCGAGAATGAGATGGGAAGGGCTAATTCCCATACAATCTGTTTGTTTTAAAAAAGGAAAATTTACAAATCCATAAATATTTGTCAAAAATACCTCAAAAACTGAAAATTTATAAACGTAACTAAAAATTTAAATATTTATTTTTTTACTCCGCAGTTTATTTTTTTACATAGCAGTTTCAAACAGTTTCAAAAAACACAATTCGAAACTGTTTTATAAAAGGCCTAATGTCATAAAAAAACCCCCGATCTTTTAGCCCCTTTTCAATCCTACCATGTACGGTGGGAACTTGTCAATTTTACCCTATTTAGCATTTTTGTGTTTCAATTGTACCCTGAAATATTAAGTTAACGTCTTTTTTATTTAGAAAAAATTTAAAAACATTATCCGTGTCTAGCATATATTAATTGTAAGTTTTTAAAATTTATTTAAATCTAGTTAAATTAATTAAGAATTTAAATTAGTGTTAATTTGATTATGATTTTTCGTTAGTTTTTAGAAATAAAGGATTTATTTTTTACTTTTTTGAATAAAAAAGAACTTAATTTCATTTTTAGACTTAGTTAATTGAATGATTTTATTATTTAAGTATAAATTAACAAAAAATAAAAAAAATTGGGATATAATTGAAAACGAAAAATTCAAAAGTGGGTAAAATTGATAACTTTTCAACGTCGGGGTGGAATTTAAAAAAAGTTTAAAGATGAGAGGTTTTTGAGTGATTAGGCCTTTATAAAACGCTACAAATACAGTTTCTAATAGAGTTTTAAAGACAGTTTGTAAATTGGATTTCAAACAGTTTATAACGGTTACTTAAAAAATAATTTGAAATTGTTTTATAAAACGTTTCAGATATAGTTTCTAATAGAGTTTCAAACGATTTCAAAAAATAAAATAAAATTGAAACTGTTTTATAAACCGTTTCAAGGACGGTTTCAAATTGAGTTTCAAACAGTTTATAACGGTTTCTTAAAAAATAATTTGAAACCGTTTTAAAAAATTGTTTCAATTACAGTTTCAAAAGGTTTCAAGAAGTTTCTAAAATTGATATTTTTAAAACCGTTTATAATAAAATTTCAAATAGTTTAAAAAAAACGGAGTATTTTTACAAAAAAATTCAGAGTAAAAAAATATTTCAGAGTAAAAAAATAATTTTTCAAAAAACAGAGTATCTTTGCAAATATTTTTAAAAAAGGAGTATTTTGTGCAAATTCCTCTTTAACAATAAAGTCCAGAAATGAGAATTCTAAGACCCACGGAATGGGAATTGCCCATTTCCTATCAAACCCTGGTCACTCATTCCCATTCCTGATCTAAATTTTGTTTTTTAAAAAAATGATCCCGCTTCCATTCCATTGTCTGCAATGACTCTTCACTGATACACTATTCTCACAACTCTGCCACTAACATCGTTGCTCTAGTACTGTCGGTGATCCACCACCATCACTACTCCAGCACCACCGTCGCTCCTCCACCACTGCCACTGCTCCACTACCACTGCAGCTCGTGTCCTGCTGTTGCTTCACTCCCGCCGCCACTGCTCTTTCTCAGGTATGCAGTTGTTATTCTTTCACTCTGATAATCATCAAGCTTTAGCATTTAAATCAGAACTTCATATTGTACACTATTGTTTGATTCAATATAATTAGTCTGTGCATATTCCAGTGGTAGAAACAAGTATTTGCTCATAATCTGTGCACATTAAAGTACACACTTGAATTCAGATTGTTTTACCCTAAAAGCAAATAATCAGCTCATAATTTGTGCATACTCAGTGGTAGAGACAAGTATTTGCTAGAAAATATGCATGTAATATAATAATTATAATATATAATGTGGTTGAGGTTGAGGGCTTTAATGATGTTCAAATAATATTGCAGATGAAGTTTAACTAGTATCTGTGTTTATGTTTATTTTAAGGATAAATCTGATAGTTGAAGTTCATTTTGAGTGTATGATTGCAGTCTTATTGATTTTAGTAGTCATTTTAAATGTATAGTATGTGGTTTAATGATTTTGATACAAATTTGAATTCACATTAATTATTAATTTTTACTGATATTAATTTTTGTTATTTATAAAAATGCCTCATTTAGGACTCTCATTAAAAAGAAAGCAGAATTCCCGACGACTTCACTTCATGATAATCATTATAATTGTAGTTTTTACCATGTACGTGAGTTGGTATATGATGGGTGAAACTATTCTTAGCAGACGTTAATTAAGAGATAAGAAAAAGATAGAAAGAGACATCAATTTGCGGATATATTAAGCTAATAAAAGACTGCCCCCTATGATTACATAATAATAGGGGGCGAGATACGTATTCCACCCCTATAAAAAAATTTGGTTTTTAAATGATAATTCATAGATGTTTTCCATACAGCCGCCCTTATAAAACCGCCCTCATTGCTCTATAATATACACGCCTATATATATATATATATATATATATATATATATATATATATATAAGTGTTAAAATATGGTCAACAGTCAACGAAAGTCAGTTGTTGTCTGGTCAAACAGTCAACAATTAAATGGTCAATTGTTGACCAACATCGGCCGGCCGACATTCCAATTAAATTTTGGTCACTGGACTTTCTGTTGACCGGCCTCTAGTAGCCATCGCCTGACTACCACTGCTGCCTTCAAAAACCAACTAATAATCACCACCCTTTCAGTTTTAATAAATTTATAAATAAAAAACAAATGTTGAAAAATAATTAAATAGTATAGTTAAAAGTGTAATTTTATAAGTTTAAAGTATAAATAAATTTTTAAAATATGTGAAAAGTATTACTTTAAAAAAAATGATTGTCATAAATAAAATTATTTACGCCTAATGTTTTTAAGAGTTTATGAAATTATTTTAAATTCAAATCAATTTAAAATAGTTTGTAATTATTGATTAGACCCTTAAACATTTATATCTATTTTAAAAAAAATACGCTTAAAATAACCTTCCCCAAAATAAACTTTAAAACAATTAAAGATTAATTATACTTAATGTGTTTCATTAGGTAAAAAGTATAAAACTTAGTATGTTTATGTTTGAGGTTGAGTTTAAATTTAAATTTATATGATTCCAAATTAAAAAAAATCAAAAATTATTTTATCCTTTAATTTTTAAATCAAAAAGAACCAAAATTTATTAATCTAATTGATTTCTTAAAGAAAAGTCGAATACAATATTGATTTTTTTAATTATATAAAAGAGCATGTATACATTTGTGTGTGCATGTCAGCATTTAATAAATAATAATTATTATTTTTTAAAATATTATTCAAATTATTTTATGATTTAGGATCTTTTTATGCCTCGCCGTTAAATTAAATTTTGTTTTAAACAATAAAACTTTTCAACTAATGGAAGAAAATAGTAGAGAATTTTGATTAATCGCCAAAGGGAATTATTAAAAGATAAAAATTATGGGAGAAATAGTAATATAGATTATGTGAGGAGGTTTCTAATAATTATTCCTTATCTTTATTGCATCTTAATTAATTAAATTGGAGTCCGATATTGCCCCTCTCCTGAATCCACGAAAAAAAAAATACATACTTCTGCTTAAGCAAACATATGTAGCATAAACAAGCTGATAACACTGAAAAATAAAAGCAAAAACAAAAAATTCCAGCAAATTCACCAAAATAATGCATAGAAATTTAGTAATTGAAAATGCATAGAAACAGGAAAAACATTGTTCAAAGCTCAGGCTTTAACCGAGCAAAAATATACTCCACTGTTTTGGTGAGTTATTATCATCTATATATAGTAAAAAAAAAGGCTAAATCACTCAAAAAACTCTCACCTTTAATTTTTTTTTTTCAATTCCACCCGACGTTGAAAATTTGTCAATTTTACCCACTTTTAAATTTTCCGTTTTCAATTGTACCCCAATTTTTTAATTTTTGTTAATTTTTTAACTTAAATGATGAAATCATTCAATTAACTAAGTTTAAACATGAAATTTAATTCTTTTTTATTCAAAAAAGTATAAATAAGTCCTTTATTTTTAAAAACTAACTAAAACCCATAATCATATTAACACTAACTTAAATTCTTAATTAATTTAACTAAATTTAAATAAATTTTAAAAACGTACAATTAATATATGCTAGACATGGAGAATGTTTTAAACAAATTTTCAAATGAAAAAGACGTTAATTTAATTTTTCAGGGTACAATTGAAACACAAAAATGCAAAATAGGGTAAAATTGACAAATTTTCAACGTCAGGGTATGATTGAAAAGGGGCTAAAAGGTCGGGGTTTTTAAGACATTAGACCTAAAAAAAATGCCCGCATTTATGAACAATATGTCCTACCCCTTTTTTTCATTCAAAACATCAACAGGGAGAAGTCTTTTCACATTACTCATGCATGCATGTGCAATGCATATATGATATATCTTTCTCTACCAGCTTTATACATGTCTAATTTACTATTATTAATAATTTATTAATAATAACAATCGAAAATATCCTTTAGTTCCTTCACGAGAATGGTAGCGGAGTGAAACGATTATTGAGAAAAAACAATTTTGAAAGAGGTTATTGAGAAGTTCGAAAATAATCGGTAACTAAATTGAGCTCGATTCTTTAGTTCCTTCACGAGGTCCGAACTCACAATGATAATTTAATGACTCCTTATTTACATAAATCCCGCACGTGATGTACAAAACATATATGTCGAAAGGGGATAGTACTTGACCTAATTTAAGAGAATTTAAGATCTAATCGATCAAAATGTTGGACGTGAGTTATTTGACCAAGTAGGGCATGGTTGCCCCTTATAGCATTATAAATCAATTTTCACAGAAAATAGGCAGTGTAAGGTAATAAAAAAGAAATATTAAATTTAAAATAATCAGAAGGTTCAGCTAGCAATAACCTAGCTAAAATGCATATTTTTACATTAATATTTAAACATACAAAAATGAGGCTCCACTACACAAATTTCATCAAGGTTGAAAAAGCTTATCTCCGCATCTGCATTTCCATGAAAGAAGATAATATCCATCACCATCATCATCCTCACCACCACCACCACCACCACCACCACCGTGATGAGACAATGCTTTCAACTTCTTCTGATGAGAAGGAACTACCAAAGTAGCCATGCAAGGTCTGCAACTCAAGCACTTGTGTACACAGCCCGGTGGCCGTGAACCTAACACCATTTTCTTCTGCTGCAAACCCTCGCTTTTTCTTGAAAATGGCACCCTCTCAGCATCTACTTCAAGAACAAACAACACACAGAAAATGAAAATCATTGCAAGTTTTTTCAGTTTAAACCAAAGTGGGTAAGTTTTTGATGAGGGAGCCATCAAATCAATAGTGAAACTTCTGAAACAAATTCAAGAAAGTGATGTATTTAGAGGAGAAGAACAGGAAAATTTTATTTTATTTTCTTGAAGAAGAGAGAGTGAAAATGGGTTGGTAAAAAATGGAACAGGTGAAATGAATGTATATATAGAGGTACAGTGAGGAAGATTGTTGCAGATAGAAGGGACATGTCTGTGGCGCTAATGGCTTGTTCACCAATTAAACCAATTTAAAGGTTTGAGACGGTTTGTAGAATTGAGAACAGCCAATTTTTTTTATTTTCTTTGTCGTTTTTGGATACTGTGGCACTGACTTTTAGTAGTTTTTTGAAGTGAATGAATTCTGAAGTGACTCGTGGATCATCTCCGTTAGGTGACTTGACTGTGTCACTTTTTTAAAAAACTCTTACAAGTCATAAAAATAATCCAACAGAACTGGCCGGTTGAACCGAAAACCAGCTAGCTGTCCAGTCCAATTCACTTTTAAAATAAAAAATTCGATCCAGCCGGGTTGAACCAGGTTTCTTAAATTAAATACATAGCCTATCTATATATTTTAAGCAAACAACAAAAAGAACTTGAAAATAAGAAAAAGATTATTTAATTAGGTATTGTTACATAATGAGAATATACAGTGATTTGTTTAGCTATTGTGCAGTGAAAATAGTAAAAGGAGTGGGATCTAAATCAATAGAAGACACAGTGTTTTCACTAGTGAAATAATAAAATTCACCCTGACATTTTTAAGCTGCTTTCAGTAACACTTTGGCAGTCCAAAACCCATCATGTGGGGTGAAGAAACAGAAGTTGAATTTCTTGTCAATTTTAGACAGAGATTAACAAAGATGACAGTAACTATTTATTTCTTTTCCTGAAAGGGTATGGAAAGCCCTATTCTGTTACCACTATATATATGTCAGTTTGCATACCTCAAAATAGGGAGCCAACAGTTTCAAAATATATATCTTAACCTTTTTGTTTCTCTCATCATGGGAATTCTGTCTTTCCCACCAAATTACCCATTTCATATATTGTTTCTACATTTTTAATTAGTGTAAATGTAATTTTGGAATATTGATCTTGCATGAATGAAGCTAATTAAGAAACAATAATGGTTACCTATAAATCTTGCAAATTTTGAGAAAATTGTATTTGATTTTTTAACACCTCATTGGATAGGTGCATAGAAAATTCATGGATCAGGTTTAGGCCTAGTTTATAGGCTTAATGGTGCACAAAAGAAGCAAATTTAAGCTAAAAACGAAGTGAAACGACAAATGACGCAAATATATATTGTACTGAGGTAAAAGATTGACAGAATTAAATTAATTGAAAAATTTAATATAATTACAACGGAATTATCAAATTGGGATTTTGCAAACTTTTAAAAACTTTTGATAATGTATATATAAATTTATATATATATATATATATATATATATATATAGAGAGAGAGAGAGAGAGAGAGAGAGAGAGACTTTTTAGATTTTGGTATGAAATTGTCTATAATTACATATAATTATAACGATATTGGTTTTAATGATATTTTCAAAACATCGATAAAATACATAAATACTCGATGTGGAAACCAAATTGGATTTCTGACGGTGATTTTTTAAAGTTTTCTGGGAAGAATAGTGTGTACCACTCTAAGAGCATAAGTAAGAGATAGGATGTATTATCGTCTTCTAACGGTCGTTATTAGTTGTTTTTAATTGAGCTTTCATGTCTTTTCCGGTATTATTTTTCTCATTCAATTGTCAAATTTTACTCTATTTTATGTACTAAATCTACCTTAATTGTCCGTTATTAGTTGTTCTAAAATGAATTTTCATGACTTTTCCGGTATTATTTTTCTCATTCAATTGTCAAATTTTACTTTCTTTTCTGTACTAAATCTACCTTAATGCATGATATGGTACGTCCATCCAGTCCAAAAAGAAATTAAGATAGCCGAGTGGTTGAAAAATTAAATCATCCAAGCAATGCAATTCAAAAATGAATTTTAAAGAATCTTAATTATATGTATGTGGGATGGAAAATTTCATCTTCTATTCTTGGGGGTCAAATTCTTTTGCACTTTCAAGTGGCGAGCTTGTATTGGAAGCCATGCAAACAAACTTTTGTCATTGAAAAACCCGAATCAAAAATTACTTTTCTTTCTTCCAAATTCAACTTATATACTATGTCCCAAGAAAACGTTTTCAACCTAGCTTCTTCTGTTTCCAATGAAACTTTGTCTTGTTATCTTTTGACTAATTTCAAGAAAACGAAGTTTGACAAACTTATGTAAAATGCGTATAAAACTACTTTAATATTATAAAAAAATCATTAATCATTATGGTTATTATATTCATAATGATCGGTTTAATTTGATTGACTAGTAAAATTTAGTTAAATGTATTTTAAATACTTATTTAATTAAATTAGTTTTAAAAATAAGATACTCTATATAACTTATACAAAACTCATGATATGACCTTATTATATGAGTGGATGAAATTTTTGTTTTGTCCAGTCGGATATAACTGAGAACGCAATACACATTTTTTTTCCGTCCATGAAAAGATCGTTTAATTCGCAAAATAAATTTGTAGAGTTACGAGATAAACTAAATAATGTTTATAAAGGATATGTCAAAAATTGGTTGAATTCTACTGGGGTCTTTACATTATCGATGAAATTATTTATTTACACGTAATACCAATTATATGTATAGCATAATTAAATACATATTGTACTAACTTACTAATCTATTAAAAATTAAGCTTCTTCAATTTCATGTTACTAAAATTACACACTTGTTATCACACTCTCATGTCAAGAACAAGGCAATATTATTCCTTTTGTTATTGATCATACATTTCCTACTACAACTCCGTAACATGTAGCACATGAATTAGCCAATGGACGAGAATAATTAGATGAAAAAAAAGATAGAATTAGGTAAAAATAATTCTAGAAAAAGTCTCATTTAGATGGAATCTTCATAAATCATGTTTTTATAAGATTAGTTGCTAACATTAAATTGCGGAACAAAATTAGATGATATGTGTGCACAAAGAAAGGTCTTCTCACAATAATTTTCGGATTTACAAAAGAATTAATGAGTATAAATATGCTAGTTATCCAAAAAAAAAATGTAAATTGAGATATCAGTTGGAAATAAACTGTAACGAAATCATAAAATATGGATCATATGACATGGATTTACATAATTTCTACCGTTTCTGTAATTTTTCTGATCTCAAAACTCTTTTCAAAAAACAAGCGCTACAAACTTCCACCATGCCCAGCTTCACTTCCTATAATCGGCCATCTACATCTCGTTAAAGAACCTCTACACAAATCGTTACAAAGCCTATCAAATAAGTTCGGTTCGATCATGTACCTATCATTCGGTTCACGCAAGGTGCTGGTCGTAACAGCTCCTTCCTTGGTTCAAGAATGCTTCCAAAAAAACGACGTCGTTTTGGCCAACAGACCCGCCCTTATGGTCGGTAAATACCTCAACTATAACCATACAACAATAGTTACAGCCCCGTACGGTCCACATTGGCGCAATCTTCGTCGAATTGCTGCGCTTGAAATTTTCTCGACACATAGACTCAACATGTCTCAAAGTGTCAGGATGGAAGAGGTAAAAATCTTGCTGAAAGGTCTCTATAAGAGTTCGGTCACAGGCTTTGCGAAAGTGAACATGAAATCTAGGCTATCGGAATTGTCTTTCAACAATATTGTGACAATGATCACGGGGAAGCGATATTATGGAGAAGGCGTGGAAGATTCGGAAGAGGCTAAGAGTTTTCGTGAAATTATAAGGGAGACATTTGAAATGAGTGGAGCATCAAATCCTGGGGATTTTTTGCCATTTTTACAATGGATTGATTACCAAGGTGTAGAGAAAAAGATGAAAAAAATGCAAAAACAGTCCGATGAGCTATGCCAAAATATGCTAGATGAGTATCGAAAGAACAAAAAATCTTCTGCGGGTGTAAAATCCGATGTTAAGACAATGTTCGATACTATGCTTTCTTTACAAGAATCGGAACCCGAGACCTATACTGATGAAGTTATCAAAGGCCTCATAATGGTAATATTAATTAAGGTTATATCATAAAATTATCATTTATTTCAGAGTGATTATTCCACGCAACAATTGTGTCACGTTATTCTTGTAATGACATGACACATTGATTTGTTGTTTGAATGACAAGACCTAACCTAACAAGCATTGAAAACGTCTTACTGATTTGTTGTTTAAATGACATGACACAATCGTTACATTGAATAAATATTCTTAACTGACATTATTTACTCATTTCTTGATACAGACAATGATATTTGGAGGTACGGATACCACTTCAGGGTCAGTGGAATGGGCAATGTCGCTTCTAGTGAATAATCCTGAAGCTTTAAACAAGACCAGAGCAGAATTGGACAATGTCGTCGGCCACGATAGATTGGTGGAAGAGTCTGATTATGCCAAGCTACCGTATTTGCAAAACGTCATAAGTGAGACATTTCGATTATGTCCAGTTGCGCCGCTTCTAGTGCCGCATGAATCCTTGGAAGATTTCGTGATTGGGGGCTATGATGTACCACGAGGGACCATGTTGATGGTCAATGCATGGGCTATTCATAGGGATCCAACAGTGTGGGACGATCCATTGAGTTACAAGCCGGAGAGATTCGAGAATTTAACTCCCGACGCTTATAAATTGATTCCGTTCGGGTTGGGGAGAAGGTCTTGCCCTGGAGCTGCTCTGGCAAACAGAGTGGTGAGCTTGGCAATAGGTGCACTAGTTCAATGCTTCGAGTGGAAAAGACCAAGCGAAGAGCTGGTTGATATGACCGAAGGAGCAGGGATTTCTATGCCTAAAGCTTTACCTTTGGAAGCTTTGTGCAAACCACGTGATGCTATGATTAATTTCCTTAAAGAAATATAATTAGAGGTTGATTAATATCTTCATTTAAAAAAATAAGAGAGATTATAGGATATAATGTAAAAAAAAAATTAAAATGTTTAAGTCTGTTTGAGACAATGTAAATAAAGTGACAATTTTTGTTACTATTGACAGTGTCTATTAATATATAATACTAGTATTTTGTATTTTTAATGAAAGCTGATAGCACTTTAACTAAATATGTTTTTATTGAATTGGAATTCTCTCAGGGTTCATGTTCATTAAATCTACACCATTCATTATAAAATAAAATGATTTAGATCAAAAAATCCAAATTAAGTTAAATTAATCTACACAATTCATTACAAAATGAATGGTGTAAATTAATGAACATGACCCATCTTGTTCATTTAAATATGAAAAAATCCCAATCCGTTCTTATCTGATGTCCTTCCTTAGTATTTCCATTTTCTTTAGAGATCTTACCTTCATTGATGTTATACAGCTGATTATGTGTTGCCGCTTCAAAAGTTAATAATCAATCTATTACATAAAATATAATCAACTTATTGTAATTATTATTAAATTAATCAAAATTTAAAATTATAAAATCAGTGTGAGTGGATTGATAGAAATTTTTCTTATTTATATTGAAACTTTTTAAGGAAAAATAAATGACTTAACTTGAAGAATATAATTTCATCTCGCTACTATCTTACTATAATCTGTGATCTATATTATGCCTAATCAATTTTATCGTGCGAGGATCGATCTAATTCATTATAGGTTCTGGGGACTTTCTATTTACTATGTGTTAACTCCCCCTCCCCTCCCGTCACGGAACACCAACCAAACTCTCTTCTTGCTACGAGGGCCAAAAGTCGGAAACTATTCATTTAAGTGAAGTGTTCATCAGTCGATACAGCTCCACATTAAAAGACTTGTGCATTAACTCTACGATAACCTTAAAATGAAGGAAACACTAAAGAGGATTATACGAGCTTTTATTAACATATATATATAAAACTTTTATAGTAATTGCACATGTAGTTGAGAAAATGAGAAATGCAACAGAATAGATAAACAAAACGACTTGCAAAAACATTTCCACGCATCTCTTCGAAGTATAACAGACTCATTTTAATGTAAAATAGTAAAATACCATGCCTACTAATCAGACCCTTTAACTAAAATTCAAGAGTTATCTAATCATAAATATTTCTAAAATTGGCAAATTCAAAAAATTTATTCTCTATCCATAGTTCATATGCCACCAGCCACAAGATGTCTATGAAATTCAAGATAGCAGACAATCCACAATCCAGACTGTGAAATGTAGATTATAGATTGCCAAGGAATAGAAATTTCTGGCACTGCCCATGATTAATAACTTTGAGGTATCATTTTTAAATGGTATAATATGCAATGAAAATGAGAATCGAAAAAGTCGAAAATTAAAACACTGAATTTTTCATGCAACTTGGAGAAACCAACAAAATTCTAAGCTCGTAACTAAACGTTATTGGGCATAAAACTCAATTCTAAATTCTAAGTAACTACACACTTCCATCACATCTGAAATTCATTCACACAACTTCATTAGCATAACATCACAAACATAAGTATTTGATACACGACAGCCAGAATCAGTATCTGAACCTCCCTCACATCCTTTCTAAGCCATTCACTCCTCGAAATGGTAATAATACTTCAACTAGGCCTTAATATCATCAGCTTTAGCATTATCAGGAAGCAAAAACACTTGTGTTATAATATCCACAGCAGCTTCTCATGATTGACCGATGCTTGAAATGACAAAAGTTAGGATTTAAAAAGAAGTGACCGTTTGGTTGATATGGATCAAAGGATCATGATAGTTGTTGAACATGGGTCTTAAGAGTTTCTAGGATGTAAGCATACATTACAACATCTTCCTTGTCAAATAATCAATCTATCCAATAGATTAAGTTATTCAATGAACACACTTGTTATGTCATGTGAACAAACACATTTACATTTTCAATATCAATTTACTTCTGATATAGCCTTCTTTACTTAATTACTAAACTTAATGGGTATCTACCATAGCTCATATATGGCAACCGGTGAATTTAAATGGTTTGGATGCATAGTTAACAAACACAGCATGGATTGTTCAACAGAGGCTTAATCTGACATTAATTGTGGCGGATTTCAATTCTAACCAACTCTTACATATATCTTCCACTTATCAATAATACTTACCTCTCTTGCTCTCAGATGTCCACGAGAAAATCTTCCATTTCCTGTCATTCCCGATCAATGAACAATGAGAATGCAGAGATTTAATATTGAATCCAGCAATATAAGAATTAGATAGAGGGAGAATTACACTGAGCGGAATAGGCTGAGGGTTTGTTGCTCCCAAGTAAACTGTCATATATTACTTAATAATAACTGCAGCAAAGTCATAAGTTTTTAACCAATGCAGAGGAAATCAGTGCTGACAACATAAACCAGAAACGAAGTTTAGAGATGATCAATGTTTATCTTTCCGACAGCCAACAATGTATCACCGTCTACATGTTCAGTGCTAAAGATTTGCAAATCTATACATAGGTATTAATAAGGGATACTGTTAAAAAAATTCACCAACTTTACACACCAACTATCAATTTTTCTCAAATCCATACACTGTTCAAAAATCCGGCAAAAATTGCTGACGTGTCACTATCTGATTCGTTATGACATGTCACGTTGCCAGTTCAGCAATTTTCACCGGATTTTTAAACTGTGTATATATTTGAGAAAAGTTGGTAGTTCGTGTATGAAAATGACAATTTTTAAACGGCGTGATTAAAATGAGAAAACGTGTAAAGTTGGTGAATTTTTATGACATTAACAAATTAATAAACCTTAGGGGAATTTCCATCAACATTAACATTTTCTTCCATTCCTTTGAAATGGAATACTAACACTCAAATATTTTTCAGAGTAAAATACTAATTAATTAGCAGTGGACAAGAATCACTTAAAATACATAATATTTGGTCAATCGATAAAACAAATATAATTAATTGGTTCTTCATCAGAGTTTGAAGCCTTCAAAGTTCAAACTAATATTTACAAGGTTACTTCAAAATATAAAATTATAAAAGAGATGGAAAGGACGTCATTGCAGAGTCATGAGAGCTTTTTGGAGCTTCCGTTTACAAAAGAAGAAAAATTCATTTGGTCACAGTAGATCACAGCAAGGAAAATGCACCTTTAGAAAATGCAAACTATTGAAAAGGGCAGTTAAAATGGCTCTACAGCGTAAAATGCCAAGAAAAACAGTTTTGGACTGACAGACGATGCTCCATGTTAAGATATATAGCAGCATATAGCAATCAAGCTTAAATATCAAGTACTGCATAGTGCACTATTGTAACATATCACAAGCAAGGAAGATTTACCATTATGTTAATTTGATTGATCTAGAAATCTTTAGATCTACCCAGTTTGATTTGAGTTCCAGAGTCTGATGAGCACGATTCAAAGATCTTTTATCTCCTACCCAACAATGCCTTGTTTGATTCCAGAGAAGAAGACCTGCATTCAAGCGTTCACGCTCAACGTAACATGCTAGATAGACTGATGGTATTGTGTGTGGTTAGATGACCCTTACGACTCGGCCGATATCAATTTTCCTACATTGTAAGCCTTAAAGCCTCTTAATTACATATTGACATTAAGCAAAAGAATATTACCCTCAAACAATATGTGCTGTCTGAAAAATCGAGATTGTAATACAACAAAATTGCAGGTCTAAGATGTGAAATAACTTACCGTGATTTACAAATTCGGAAGGTGCGCATTACCACTGCTGGAGCTGCCATGTGGATCAAGGGTCTGGTTATACTTCCCTCCCTGAGACTGAACTGCGCTGTTGTCCATATCACATACGATCATATAACCGATGAAAATCAGATGCTGTAAAACATAGATGTAACCACGTATACAGATGAAAACATAAGATACAACTGCAGTATCATAGTTAATCCTGAAACTGCAGATGAAAAAGATATTATGAAGCAAGAGCAGGACAGGCATCTCCAAATCACTAAATATGCACGAGAATATTGTTTTCATTCTCTTTGAAATTTATAAACTTTAAGTGCCGAAACTTATTACAAATCAATTACGTTAGACCCAGGTGAAATATCGCTATTGATTGGATAAGCCAACACAGATTTTAGAAAGCTATGATCTGAAGATAGGAGGAAAAGAATCTTATTACCACAGAGCAAAAAAGCTCTTAAGAAAAAATAAAGAAGTGTAAGAAACAGGACAGGAAAAGGGAGGTTTTGTGAAGAACAATAACTTGGAAAGACGATATGATTTTAGAAAGCAATGATCTGAAGCACATTTTAAAGTCAACATCCAGTAAATCTTAGACGTCGATCAAAATTTTCAAGTACTTTATAACTGATAATAAACGAAATACGTGTCAAAAGCTCGGAAACTAAGATCATGTGATAACATCTACAGTGAATTGGAATATTCATCTGTTCTCTACAGTGGCTAGGCCATCAAGACTATCAGGCCATATTTTCACAACACGTTTAGAGCTCCACCACATTTCAAGATTATCAAGAAATGTATTTTGCAAAAACCTATTTCTAAAATTTATCTTACACTGTCAATTAGCAGAATTAAGCAAATAAGACCAGTAAGTGTAACACAGCTTCTCATCAAACCTACTATGTATTTATTCCAAGAAAAGCATCATCTTCTAAAACAGAAATCTTAAAAGGACTTTCAGAAACATAATTCATAACTTAATATTTCGGTATCTCTTCCTAAAACCATTGAGACTCCATTTAGTTCCACCCAATAAGTAAATACTCGAGATCCTAAAAATAAAATTCGATAGTATAACTTGATAATATGTTCCTGTCAAGAATTGAATTGATTTCTTAAGTTCCCCAATCGCACAAATAGCAAACATAACCAAATAGCTTCCTAAGTAAATTAAGAGATCAAATTACTGAGAAAAGCTAAGTTCATTAAGACCTTAGAAGCTAAAATAACACTCATCGAACTACAAATTCAAGTTCCTAGTGACCAAAACTAAGTTCACCAAAACCTTAGAAGCTTAAGAAGGCTCATAGAACTATAAACCCCAATTCCTAAACTCGTCAATCTCTTTTCAAGAGAAGCAAATAGGGTCTACTGAGAAGTAAAAAAAATGACATTCTATGATTAATCAAATAAAGTCAATAGGTTGAATCGCTATAATCCCATAAACAAACCAAACATAGCAGCCTCTGATTGACTAGCAATATATCATTTTAAAACACGACCCGGAGCAAAATCTTACTGAAGTCCAAATCCAAGCAGCAGCAGCAGAAAACTTACCCCAGACATGCATTTAAAGAACAAAAGCAATCGTTTTATCAGATCTTCCAGTATATAATTCACAGAGAAAGAGAAATTCAGGGAGAAATCAGATTCCACCAGTATCAAGGACTACACAGTCTTTCAAAAGAAGCAATAAACTGTAAAAACAAAAGCCAATAACTAAATGGAAACTTAAAAAAATAGTAATAAAAAGGAAAGGAAAGGAAAGGAAAGATAAAATTAACATAAAATAGAAGAGAAGCGCAGATTTTTTTTCCAGAAAATAGTGAAAGAGATTATATCAGCTAAAATGTACATTGGCAGGATACATCAACCCTTTATCACATATAGTTGCTCTGCATCTTATATATTACAGACCAACATGCGCATCTATTACGCCATGATATATGCTATAGAAATGGCACGACGAAAATTGGTAAACCTTCAAAGCTTCACCATAAGCACAGCTGAAATATATTATTTGTCCATATATATGGGGTACAAAGGGGAAAACTGTATTGAAACCTGCAATGTAAAATCCTCTAGCCAATGCTCGGGGCGTGAACCAAAAACGGAGGAAGTTGATGCTCCAAACTAGCCAAGAGCTCTCCGCCCTGATTCACTCGTTCTAAGGACCCACCACCCAGTCTTCTCACGGCTTCAACAAGCTGTCCCCTTAGCCGTTGAGAGAATAAACTACCACCTGCTACAGCACATTCCCTATGTAGCGGCAGGTAAGCAATTGCTACCCTGAGAGGGCCTGGAAGATCCCTTAAGCACATAGGAGATTCGCCCCATTTTAGTATTCTCACTAGATTCATATAATGTTCTTGTCCTTGCTTTAATCCATCCAAGAAAGCTGCCTCTGACCAGTGCTCTCGAAGAAAAGCTCGTAACTCAGGTGCAACAGCCTCATCATCAGACCTAGCAATGCTGTCTGCAACAGCATACGTAGCTGCAGGATCACTTAAGAAATCAGAACGAAGGAGAAATGCTACACCATCAAGTGAGCCACCACTTCGCTCACCAGCAGCCTTGAGAATTTCAATGCTGAGAGCTGCTAGAACATGCTGGGGTACATGAGGGAGGAGATATGCAGCAACATCAACTTGGCTACTAGAAGTAGCAGCTGTAAGGGCGAGACAAAGTTCCATGTCACGGCAACCCCTGTTTACAAACCACTCCACAACCTGCATACAGCCCCTTTCCGCTGCTCTCATCAAAGGGCCTAAGAAAGCTATAGCATTACCCTCTTCCACTAGGCATTCCATTGTTCCAATTTTGCAGTAGTGAGAAGCAAAACCAAGAGCCAAATCGACATCAACATCCAAGCTGTTCCTTTGCGCAATCTGCAACAAGATGCGCACGAGTTCTGTACTTCCAAAACGAGAGGCTTCAAGAAAACACTGGTTGACATTGTCTGCACCCCCTTCAACTAGCATACTCAATAATCCTTGGATAGCAGTAGCAAATATTCCAGAGGCCCAGCCACGATCAAATGAGCTAGAAAAAAGAGTAAGAGGAAAACAAGCAGCGTCAAAGGCCTCAGTGAAATCCTTCCCTGTGAGATGATTGCCAGCAAGGTCTAAAAATGTCTTGAATGCAGAAAGTTGAAGTTGAATCTCAACGGCTGAGCTATGACTCACACTGTCCCTATTCCCTTGGCAACGTGAATGGAAGCCTATACATTTCAAAGCCCATTCAGTAAACTTTTGAACCTTCGCACCAGCTTCTGCCTTTAACACTTCATCCCCATTGCATTCTTGAAGACGCTCGTGCAACCTGTGAGCCATCACAGTTACTGTATCTGCCAGGCTCATTGTTCTGCTCTGGCAGGCAGAAACACATGAAGCTAAAAATGAAGTTCTAAGAGCAGCTCTAGTGAAGTCATAAGCACCATTAGAAATAATCTTCTTAATCAATCCAGTAATCCCACTAAGCTCTTGCTGCGTGCTTAAAAACCAAATCGAATCCAAAGTAATACACAAGGCATCATTCAGAGTATGCCGATCCGCCAATAAAATCAAACTCTCCGCAAGCTCCCAATCATGTGAACTCACCGCTCCCTGAAACATCCGACCTAACTCAATCCTATCTTGTTTATTCCGTTTCTTATCATGACCAATACCCTCATTCTTACCAACACCAGACTCCGTTAAAACCGCATGAGACTTAAGTTTCTTCGTACCACGATGGTACAAACCGCACCTTCTCGACTCATTACTAATAATCGGCCCTTCTCTAGAGAATACCACATTACTCCCCTCTCCGTTTTCCGACGCTATAAGCTGAATTTCACTCTTGGAACTACCAGTCTCATTCTCTTCAACCTCCATTTCAGCACAAATTGAGTTTTCAGAATTAACCTCATCACCTATACATAATTTAGCCCCCTCAACACACACAATTTCTTTTTCCATCCTCTCTCACTCACAATCACACCAGCATAAAGACCAATAAAATGGAAAAAAAATCCTAATCAAACAAACAGCTAATTTCCTAAAAAAACATCCTTACAGAACCAAAAACTCCCAATTGAAAAAAAAAATTAATACCCAGAAGAAATAATTAGTTCTTCGGAGGATTAATTTGTATTGGGTACTCTTAAAATGATCTCAATCAATACTAAACAATCAAAAAGGTGCAAAAAAAAAAGCACACTAATGATTACAAACCCTAATAGAAACAAACCAATTCCTCGCCATGATTAATTGAATCAATCAAAGGAGAATCGGCAACGAAACCCTGACGAAAAATTAAGAGACGAAAATTTGAGGGATGGAGAGCGAGAGAGAGAAGAATTTAAGGTGCGATTTACCTGTGAGAGAAGATGCGTCAAAACCCACCAAACATTTATTTTCTTCTCTCTTTTTTACTGTTATGCTGTAAAGGTTTTTAATTGCTTACTATTATTTTACGGTCTAATAATGTGACAAAACAATATTGATTGATAAATACACTTATATAAAATATAAATATAGTATAAAATAATTAAATAAAATAATTTTTTTAATAGGAGTACTCCTTGTTAATTAATAGAAGTAACATGGTAGCTATAGTCAAAGTATATAATAGCTCCAAATACAACACTATTATATGAAGGGTTAATGATTTTTAAAAGAATAAACTAAAATTTTGATAGCATGATTGATTCTAAGCCAAACTATTCAAAAATATTAATTTAATTTATTTTCTATTTTTAAAATTTGATAGAATTTCAGTGTCTACAAGACCTTCAAGTGGCAAAAATAATGAATCATCATTTTCAAGGAGGTAAATTTTTGCCTACTAGGTAAGAGAATAGCACGTTCTTTTCAATTAAATTTAGAAATGGATTATAATTAAATGCTAAAAATTCAAAATACTACAAAATTGGTGTTTTTATCACGGTCTTTTCAATTAAATTTAGAAATGGATTATAATTAAATGCTAAAAATTCAAAATACTACTAAAATTGGTGTTTTAAAAAGTTAGAATTAACTGAGTCTGCAAAAATTAATTTTTTTCTAAATCAATAAACCCAACATGAAGGGAGAAACATCACTTCTCGTGACATTATATTGTAATTATTAATTTTTCCATAATTTTTAAAAAGTCGAGTTTTCGCTAATATTTGATCAAAAATTGACTAGTACTCATTTATGTTAGTTAAAAAGTCTTATTATAGAAAATAAATTTTAATTTAACCTTTATATATTTTTCTTTCAAAGAATTACATAATTTCATAAAATAAATCATATAAGTTTTTAAAAATACTTATAAAACATATTTATATAATTCTTTGTATATTTAAAAAAATTCAAAATTAAATTTAATTTCTTTTAAAAATTCAAGTAAATATAATATGTTTCAATTCTATTCTATTTTAAAAGTTATATAATTCAATATGTTTTTGGTAGTTGATATGACTTGATTTTAAATTAAATTATAAACTTCTAAAACTAATATAATAAATAAAATTTATCTAGTTAATTCCGACATTTAAGTTTGTAGACAGATGACTGATTTGTTGATGCATTTAAATGAAAGTTTGAAACTCGCTGCAAATAAGAACAATGAAATATTAACCATTGGCATTAGACATAGCTATATTCCTATGAAGATAGTAAACCAAAATGATTTTACTTTGTAGCATTCCAGTTTCATAGTCGTTTTAACAGGATTGAATGATATATCATATATAGGAAAGTGCGTACAAATCAAACCAAACCGTACCAAATCAATAAATGCAGTTCAATTTATTTTAAAATTTATAAAAAAAAAGTTAAATTTTCGGTTGGGTTCTATTTTGGTAGTACATATTTCCGCTCACTTTAGGTATAAACCGAATAGAAAAACTGAACCAAACCGAAAATCGTCAGCAATCAGACAGTCATAGAATATTTGATGAAATGAGGGAAAATTGCTGCCATTAGAAAGCACTGGCAACCGAATGATTTTAATTGGTTTGGATGCATTACAAAGGCATGTCTAAAAATGGCCTTGAGAACAAATAATTTTCTGGTTCGGTTTGTCCAACAGCAGCTTAATCTGACATTTAAGGAGACAAACTTCAATTCTAACCAACTCTTGTATATCTTCTAATTATCATACATACCATCTTGCTCCCAGATGTCCACCAGAAAATCTACCATTTCCTGTCATTTGCGATCGCTGAGTAATGAGAATGTGGAATTTTAATAAATTGAAGCCGACAAAATGAGAATTAGAGAGAATTACAGTGAGCGGAATAGGCTGAGGGAATGGTTTGTTGCTCCCAAGTAAACTGTCGTATGTCGCGTTCCAACTGCAGCAAAGCCAGAAGTTTTTAACCATGCAGAGACAATCAATGCTGACAACATAAACCAGAAACGAAGTTTACGAATGATCAATGTTTATCTTTATGACAGCGAACAATGTATCACCATCTACATGTTAAGTGCTAGAGATTTGCAAATACAGACAATTTTTTATAAACCTTGAAGGGCATTTCATCAACATTAATATTTTCTGCCAATCATTTGAAATGGAATATTAACACTTAAATTTTTTCCAGGGTAAAATTCTAATTAACAAGCGCTGGACAAGAATCACTAAAAAATGAAAGAAATACAATCTTCTTTATTCATATTTATGCTCAGTTAGGATCATAAACATTTGGTCCATCAACAAAACAAATATAATCACCTAGTTCTTCACAAGTATTTGAAGCTTTCAAACTAAAATTTACAAGGTACATACATAGTGTTTACTTCCTAGTATAAAATTTAAAAGAGCTGGAAAGAATGTCATTCCAGAGTGATGCGGGCTTTTAGGAACTTCAATTTACTAAAAGGAAAAAAGATCATTTGGTCACAGTTAAGACCCCAGTAAGGGAATGCACCCTTTTGAAAATGCAAACTATTAAAAGGGACTGTTGAAATAACTGTACAGCTTAAAAAAATGCCTAAAAAAACAATTTGGGACTAACAGATGATACTCCATGTTAAGATGTATCGCATCATATTGGAATGAATCTCAAAAATCCAGTACTACATAAGTTATGTACATTGTACAGATCACTTGCAAGATATATACAAAGATGTTAGTAGTATTTAATAACTGAATGATACTTAACATTTACCTTTCTGTTAAATTGACTGATTTAGAAATATTTAGAGCTACTCACTTTAATTTGGGTTCCGGAGTCTGATGAGCACGATTCAAAGATCTTTTATCTCCAACCCAACGCTGCCTTGTTTGATTCCAGAGAAGAAGACCTGCAATCAAGAGTTTATTTAACTAATATTCAGTGCACACTCGGATGGAGACGGTGAACATGATCTCTGGGTGCAGCATACTAGATAGACTGATGGTACTATGTGTGGTCAGATGGACCTACTATCCAGCCGATATCGGTTTTCCAACATGAAAGTCTTAAAGCTTTTTAACTTTATATTGACATTAAGCAAAGAATATTGCCCACAAATAATATGTGCTGTCTGATATATCGAGATTGTAAAACAACAAGGTTGCAAATCCTACATAACTTACCATGATTTACAAATTCGGAAGGTGCATTACCACTACTTGAGCTGCCATGTGGATCAAGGGTCTGGTTAGGCATGCTTATCGATGACATACTTCCCTGAGACTGAACTGCACTGTTGTCCATATCACAAGTGCTGGTGGTCCAAAACTCCTCTAATATGCTAGGTGTTTTTACTGTCTGACCTTGAATATTTGCTCCCTTTGATGGTTCATTTACTGAGGTAATTAGTGTAGGCTTCTTGTAGCATCCAAGACAACCACTGCTCTGTTGCAAATCACATACAATCAAATGACTGATGAATACCAGATGCTGTAAAACATAAATGTAACCACGTGATACAAATAAAAACACAAGGTGCAACTATAACATAAATTAACCGCAACATCTCCAATTCACTAATACACAAGAACATTGTTTTCATTCTCTTGGAAAGTTATAGACTTATAGTGCTGAAACTTATTACAAGTCAATTATGTTGGACCCAGGTGAACTATCACTATAGATTGGATAAGCCTATAAGGGATAAAAAAACCATAAACACTGCAAGAAATCCAAAATATGAACATGGAAGGAGCTTTCATTTTACTAGGCGCAAAATGTATGCTACTCTAAAACTTATGGTAGCAGTCAAGGTCAATGTGATTAGCATGCATTTAGGAGTATCCAGAAATGCAAGATGTGTATTCATCTTTATGCATCATTCGAAGTTGTATATTCAAGGTATCAAAATCAATACGTATATATCAAGTAAACATTAATCAATTCATCAGAAAACAACTCTTATGTGCAATCTTATAACAAAATGGCTGGCTGAAAATTAAGATAAAAGAGATTTACGAAACAAGACAGAAAAGGGGAGGTTTTGTGAAGAATGATGACTTGGAAAGACAATATGGTTTTAGAAAGCTATGACCTGAAGCATATTTTAAAATCAAGATCCAGGAAATGTTAGATGTCGATTAAAATTTTCAAATGCTTAGTAATTGACAATAAACGTGTCTAAAGCTAGAAAACTAAGGATCATGTGATAACATCTATCTGTACTATGCTTACAGGGAATTGGAATATTCATGTATTGGGTTGCGTACAATGGTTAGGCCATCAAGCCGTGTTTCCACAATAACACATATAAGATACCAGCTCCACACCACATGTCAAGATTATCAGGAAATGTATTTTGTAAACACCCATTTCTTAAGTTTATCTTACACTGCCAATCTGCACAAGGAAATATCGATACATTTGGCTAATGTTGCAAAGCAAGATGGTCCACCTACAGATAAAGTGATGGAAGATGTATTAGATAGACTAAGTCTACCACTTTCACTAAAACCATTTAAACAACAATACAATCAACTCTAAAGTGGACAAATCCTGCAAATCTAATATGTCCAGTTTCAAATAGCTTGGTCATTTAGAGACATTATCATGTATGCGGTACTAATTGAGGGAATAATGCTGTCTAGTAATCATCCATCCTCTAATTGACTCTACGGCTGAAGTCGTGGCAAAGAACCGCTTGGGAATGCCCATATGACATCTAACAACTATCCATTGATAGCCAGTGTGCTCTTTTAAATGTGCTGCTTGTCTACTTTGCTACTTAAGAGCTCCATCATAATAATTTGATGATACTGAATAACTCAGATAGACCTAATGCATTACTAATTAAAAGACTACAAAATCAGATATTGTAACTTGATAATCTGTTTGCCGAGACGTTGACTGAAAACGAAGGGTTCGACTTCTCGGGGTATAATGACCGACCAAGAAGCTCGACTAGAAAGTTTCCTGTCAACACTTGCATGGGTTTTTAAGTTCCCAAATGGTACCAATAGCAAACATAGATTCCTAAAAGAATTAAAAAAAATCAAATTACCAAGATAAGCCAAGTTCCTCAAAACCTAAAATAACACTCATCAAACTTCAAATCCAAATACTATGATTAATCAAACAAAGTCAATAGGCTGAGTCACTAAAACACCACAAACAAACCAGGCATAGCAGACTGATTAAGTATCAAAATATCATTAAAAACACACAAAAAACTTACCCCATGCATGCAGTTTAGGAGCAAAAGCAATAGTTTTATCAGATCTTGCGGAACAGAGGGAATCAAATTCCGGCAGTATCAAGAACTGCAGAGTCGTTTGAAAGAAGCAATAAAAACTATAAAAACAAAAACCAATAATTAAAGAAATATAGTAAGAAACAAGAAGATGGGTATGGGTATGGGTATGGGTATGGGTGTGGGTCAAAACCCAATACAGATTTTTCTTCTTCTCTGTTTTCTCCTTTTTACTGTCTCTCTCGCTTCTGTTCGTTTACCTGCTTTCACGTTAGGAAAAAAAAGGCCAAATGATGTAAAAAGGGTCAAACCTTTACAAAAGTTTCACAAAAATCCTGACCTTTCAATTTTGTCGATTTTGGCCAATAACTGATTATTCGGTTTCACAAAAGTCCAAATCTTTCAATTTTGTCGATTTTAGCCAAAAATGGATTATTTGGTTTCACAAAAGTCCCGACCTTTCAATATTTGGCATGCCACATAAGCGTCACATAGGCAAATTGAAATCAAATTAAGAGTTGGCCACAATTGAAACCAAATAATTTGTTTTTGGTCAAAATCGACAAAATTGAAAAATCAGGACTTTTATGAAACTTTTGTAAAAGGTTTGGCCTTTTTACAATATTTGACCGAAAAAAATTACTACTACTATTTTATTGCTCGGTCTAATGTGACATTTTAGTATTGATTGGTGTTTTTTTTAAATATAGTATTGATTGATTGATATACCACATACATCTATAAGAAAATTATAATAAATAAATACGTTAAAAATGATAATTTGTAACTTGTTAATTAAACCCGTCTATTTTTGGGAAAAGGTCATTTATGCTCCTAAAATTTATTTTTAGGATCAAGTAAGCGTTCAACATCAAAAAAGGTTCAAATAAGCCCCTACCGTCTTAAAAAATGAAAAATCGGGCTCCCGATTTGGACAGGCAGGCCCTTAACGTCTCATTTATGTGTCAAAATAAGGGGCATGGTTGTTCATATTTTAAAGGGTTAGGGGCATTTTTGAACCTTTCCGGACGTTGAGGGCTTTCTTGATCTTCAAGTCAAACTTTAGGAGCATAAATGACCCTTTTTTCTTTATTTTTTTTAATCTAACTAAGGTGTAAAATTAGATATTATCATGATAGTTTTTTATTAAAATACAATAATAAATTATTCGGGATCGTTAGACATTTAAAATTGAAATCATACTTCTAGCAAAAATGTCTTTCGAGAATAAAAATTTCAGAAGATAGCCTCAAAATCAGGACACTCTTGAGAAATATTAAATTCCACGAGATCAGTTTTAAATTGAGTGAGATATCACCATTACTAATAAATATTACTATATAAAAACTAAAACAGTGGTGTAAATATTTAATCCATATGCATACTGAACACAGAAAACCGGACGAAACCTTAATCCTCGAATTACAAACACTTCCTCGATCATCATTCAATCACAATAATCGTAACAATTATGATTCTTGTATTTCTCTGTTTGACCGGAAGTATAACTGAGGTTGCCATAGGACTGGGTATCTCAACCTTCGTTGTCATTGACTGGGTATATACTTTTCACCATCGTCAATTGTCAAGACCGCCGTATATCGCAGTCGTCTCATGACCGTATATTTTGATACCGTTATCATGGGCCGTGTACATATTGTTCACCATCGTCTGACCTTTCATTTGCTTTCTATTTACCTTAGACATGTAAATTACTCGATATTATTAATGCACACACAGTCATATTGTTGCTCAGTAGGTAATCTCATTTCATCAGAATTATACTGGATTAAAGTCATCGTCGTGATATGCATTATGTAATACCCTGTAATTTTAAGTAATTAGAATATGCCACGAGGTCAAATTGGAGTAATCAAAATATTAAAAATAAAATTTTGAGATTTCGAATATTAAGAAAAATATTCGGAAAGACCAAGTTTAATAGTCAAATGGTAATAATAAGTTTTGACTATTTAAGGTTATTAAATTAAATCACGGAAAGTGATTTAATAAATTCGGAATACGTAAATTAAATTTAAACGTAAATTTAATTTATACGTATCCGTAAAAGAATATCGTAATAATTGGAGTTTAAAATTTAAATCGAGAATTTAAATTTTAATAAAGTGATATGAACGAGATTAATATAATAGAGAATACAACTGCGCGTCGTAGATAAAAATATATTGATAATTAAAATATTAATGACCACTCTAAATGGAGAGTTTAAGATTTCGGACAAAACCCCGAAATTAAAATGTCGAAATTCGAAAAGCTCGACGAGTTATGGACGAATATACATTAAGATATATATATATATATATATATATATATATATATATATATATATATATATATATATATATATTAAAGAATAAAGAAAATAAAAAGAATAAGAATAGTGGAGGCGGTGGCTAATAAGGAAAAAGGTTTTCTTTAGTCCCTGAATTCTTTACTTTAATTAGTTTTAATTATAAACTAATTAAATGGTATTAGATTTTCTAAATTGAAAATAAAATAATATATAAGTCCCAAGCAAATAATTTTGGTGTCATTATCCGCGAAATAATTCGAAGAAGCTACGGTCCAATTTTTATTAAATTTGGACGTAGTAATTTTATTTAAGTGAGACTTATTTGGACCTAATAAATCTTTGGAGATTTATTAAAAATAAAATATAAGTCGGATGCAAATAAAAATTATATTTTTATTTGTTTTATATTTTATTGGATTTTTAGGTAAAGTTTCGTAAAATTTGGAATTAGTCTCCGTTTGGACTACGGACGACTAATTAAAATCAGAGTTAAAATGCATGATTGAGTTAGTATCAAATGGTACTTTAGCCATATGAATTGCCTATAAATAAAGGAGAGGGGGGACGCATAATTCATTCTGCTCCTCAAAATGACGTGCCTGCTTAGGCAAAGGAGACGGGCAGTGGCGCGAGTAGCTTTCGCCGATTTCGCGATTTCGACTCCGATTCTTCAACGAATCCATTAGTAATCGAGGTATTAATCTCGTATACGATGTTTATTTCGATATATATTAATTATATATTCGATATTAAACGTTAAACATATTGAATCGATCGTGTGCGTATCGATTCAACGTTTTAATTATAGAATTGGATGTTTTGGACTGTGTTTAAGTGTTAGGGACGAGAAAAGCGAGTTAGCACGTCAGAATACAGCCCGGGGATCGCTCCCGAGCAGCACGTCGTGCAGCCAGGATGCTGCACGAACGTGCAAGCAAGATACACGAATGTGTATCTTGCAGGCTGCACGAACGTGAAGCCTATCGCTGCACGAACGTGCAGTGCTTCCAACCTGAACAGTAGGGCTTCTTCGGGGGTCCACACACGCGACATTGAAACTCGAATTCAGACAGTTTCAAGTCGTGAAATCAATCGTGATTCGATTGAAGTTCAGAATGTGAACTAAAAAAAAAAGGTTTAAAAGAACCTAAATGTTTGAGGATAGTTGGTTTATTAAAACGATGTGGTGTTTTAATAAAGCCATACATTAATTAAGTGGATTAATGTTAAAAGTGACTATAAGTTTATACCAAGAGTGGTATTACGATTTGAACGAGAAGTTCAACTTCGAGATTAATTTATATGTTCTGTTTATAGAGTCGTCTATAAATAGAAATGGTATTTGAGTCTATCGTTTATACGATAGGATTAGAGTTAGAAATTCAATGTCTGATGCGTTTTGACATTTGAATTTTAATTAGATCTGACGAGTGGTCGATCTAGCGAGCTAAACACCAATGTGTTTGACTGACGAGCTTGATGGGAGCTTACGTTTTTAAAATGGGGGCATCGGTTCTGTGAGTTTTACTTTGTGATTTTTACTTTTGAATATTTATATTTAAACTGTTTTAAATAACAAATCGCACTAGTATAACTTAACCATGAAAGATCCATTGGAACAAGCTTCCTATTGGTTGTCAATAGGACTGTGTGATCACCAGTAGTGTTTATTGATACGAGTCTGTGTCTGACATAGAGGTCAGTTAATGTCATTGGGCGTTGGAAGTGCTAACGACCCTGACTTAACAGTCTGAGACGGCAGTAACGGTTACGGTCACAGGCAGTACTGTGATGGCAGTTTCACGGTTACGGTCCAGACACCCGGCTTAGACGGCAGTGATTCAGTTCACGGTCTAAGGCCTATATTGTGTAGGTTGAGACCCATACAATAGTCTGTCTTGTAGGGTTTCATATGGATCAACTAATTGGTAATATTTTTGATGTGTACAAATGTTTTATATATATGCGATTTAAATATTCAATTGTAAATATGTGAACTCACTCAGAAATATTTATATTTCTGACCCTCCCTAATGTTTACCTTTCAGATAATCAAGTACGAGGCCGGACTTCCACAATATTTCTAGAAGTCAATGTCAGCCATACATCTAGAGCTGCAAGTAGTCGGGTACTGGGAAGTTTGTCTTTTAACTTACAGCAGTTCAACTTATTTTGATATACTCTGATTTGAACTACTGTATATGTATATTATTGAAAAGCTGCGTGTTTTCTAAAATGCTGTGACCAGTTGTTTGAAAGATACACTGGTTTCATAATTTTAGCATTTTAGGATTGTATTGGAAATAGAGCAAGTACGTCATATGAGATTGATGTTTGTGCTCAGATTTCTTGAAATACAATCGGGGTTTTACGAACCCAGTTTTCAGAAATATGTTTTCGTTAAACAAGGGAAAAGTTTTAACGATGTTTTCTGATGACAGATCATACGTGATGTATGGTCTTGAATTGCGAAAAAAATTTATAATGGTTTTTAGGCTTGCTACGGGTTTCGGAGCAATCACTCCCATTCCCTAACGTCGGTCGCGACCCTCGGATTTGGGTCGTGACACATTAGCATAAAATAACTTATCATGAAAGCAATACATTTTCAAAATATTTAAAAGTAAAGTACTACTCACAGCTTGTTTAATTATCCAAGATTCTTGGCACCCGAAACCAATGTTGTTCTCCTTCCGCAGCCTTCAAACACGATAAATATAATAAATTCATATTACTATCACAATCTTAATTTTAGGTCAACTCTAGACTCAAACCAAACAATCATATCAATCAATCAATCATAGCATTAACAGTCACAGTTCAATCGACCTTTATAAATTAATTATCACGTTTAGTTCCAATAAAAAAATTCCGATAAAAACGTTTCTATTTTGCCGTTTCAACTTGTTGATCAAATATATTACTCCAGATCCAACATTTATGTCTTTATTCTCGAAATCATACTAAGTCCTTGGCTTAAATCTTACCTTACAGTCCGATTTGAACGATTTCAATTCCGAAAATCATTATTTTTCCATTACGGAGCATAACCCAACATTTATATTTGAAATCATATTTTTTCACACAACATTATTCAAAAAAGCCCCTTTTGGCTAAAATACAATTTTTAGCAAAAATACCAAAAAGTCTTTATACTTTTCAAATTTGATCAATTAATTCTTTTTCTTTCAAAACCATCAAAATTACTCAAAAAGGATTCATAATATGAAATTCATTTCAATACAGCCTCTTTATTCCAAACTCCCATGTTTTGATCAATTTATAAAAGAATCCTTCAATTTTGTAAAATTCATAATTTAGCCCAAATTTTTAATTTCAACAAACATACCCAAATTCAATCAAAATCACACTAATCACCAAACCATAGAAATCAACTTTAAATAATGGATTTAACATAATCCATCATATGTATGTAAGAATCGTCAAATTTAGATCAAAATTTCAAGAAAATCTCAACAACAAATTCATGATCTAAACCTCATCAAAACAATAAATCATGAAAAGGGTTTGTAAATCTTGCTCTTGAGATTAACTCTTCACAAATTCAATAACTTTCACCACAATATCACCAAGATAGTCAACTCCAAAGATTATGATTTACTTTGATCAATTTATTAAAAAAATCCACTTAAATCTACCATATAACCTTTGATTTTTGCCTAAAAAGATAATTTAAGTGTTTGTATAAGTGGATTTAGATGTTAGCAAGCTTAGGTTAAGAGATTAGGGTTTTAAAGAGTGGAACAAACCTTAGATGAGAGAAAAAGGTGTGAAAAATATAATGTAAGAATCATGATTATTTTGATTCATATGGTTAAATGCTGATCGAGGAAGTGATAAAATCTGAAGATTAAAGTTTCATCTGTTTTATGTGCTTGGTATGCATATGCATTAAAGATTTACGACACTGTTTTATATGTTATATGATACTTCCCCCCGTCCCAAATTAATAGGTAGTTCATGACAAACACAAGTATTAAGAGATTTAATAAATCTATGCAAAATGAGTAATTCTATAAAAACATAGCACAATCACCCTTATTAAATACAGTGTTAACTTTATTTTTTAGTGAATTTTGCTCTCTTTTTAGTGTAATATATTATAATTAGCGAGGGTATATATGTCATTTAAGCATTAAAGTAATAAATTGCCGCCTATAATTTGGGACAAAAAAAATTCAAACAGTGCCTATCAATTTTGGGACGGATGAAGTATTTATTAGTAATGATACCATCTCACTCAGTATAATCTGATCCCGAAGAATTTAACTTTTTTTATGAATGCTTTGATTGTGAAGTACCTTCTGAGTTTCTTGTCATTTGAGGATGCTTTTGACTAGAAGTTTGTATATAAAACCGTTTTACTTCTAAAAAATACCCCAGTAGTAGTTCTAGTATTAGAACTAGAACATTAAGACACGGCGTATGTTTCTTTTGGATGAATGGATAATATGCAGGGCTATGTTAATAGTTTAATGCTTTATGGTTTATAGTGAGTTAATTAAATGAAAAGGTTGGCACCTGTTAAGGCTTGCTACAAATTTCAGAGCAACCACTCATGTACTCTAGCGCCGGTCTCGACTTATGGAATCGGGTCATGACAAAATTATCCATCACATAATACAAGACCTCATCTGCCAAACACAATCAGATGATTCCATCCGCTTACAATTGTAGTTCTTACCAGTCTAATTCATCAAGATTACCTGATTTTCTATCATGCATCATCTTTAACAATCTTTATTGTGCCAATATATCTTTCACCCTTCTTTTCTACTATCCGAAATTTCTAGGCCCATTCAACATCATTACAATGAATTTGTTCATCATCGTCGTTTTCCTTCAATCAATTGAACGTCCTCACAACAAAGCTCTGATACCAATTGTTATGAAATCTAGGCGCGCGGTGCAATAATTAAAACAATAACAATAACGCGAAGAACAAGTAATTTTGTAGAATATAGTTTGAACAATGATAATAAACAAAATTAAGATGATAAAAAATCCCTCACACACAAGAATTTAATGAGGTTAAACTAATCGCTAATGTCCTTGGAGCAACCGTAAAGAGTTTCACTTATATCAATCGACGATGACATAAAATCTATAGTTATTAGTGTTTATATACTAAAACTCTAGCCTAAAAGCAATTACACATTTGCCCATGTTTCTATATAATGGAAATTATCTCTCATTTCCCTTAGCATACCAAAATACCAAAAAATCAAGTCCTACTCTAAATAGGCCAATAAAACCAGCTAACGACCGGACCTACCAACCAGATCACTAGATAGAAAAGGCCATAGGTCTGGTTTATTCTCGGTAACCTTTATAGAGTCTACCAGATCTACCAACCAATTTTACTAGTAGATAATACTATGAAAAATTATTGCACACAACCGTTGCGCCATGTCATTCGTGCAACAAACCAATTGTGCGTTAGCCATGTGGAAAATTAAATGATAAAAAAATAAGTAATAATTAAAAGATTCCCTATCGCAAATGCTCATTGGCTTGATGTAAAAATGACGTGGCACAACGGTTGCATGGGATAAACACTCTAATACTATAGATCTGGTTAAGGCTTACATACTCCAAACTCAACGAAACCTTTAGTGAAACCAACATGAAACTAATCTAATTTTTTACATTTTTCAATAAAATTAAATAAAGTTTCTTACAATTTAAGTTTCAGTACGTTTTAATTTCTTGAAAAGAAAAAAAGAAATCGCCATTAATTTTTTTTTAAGAGGTTTAATAAAAATAAGAAGATTAGAAAGAAGAACAATTATGCTTAAGGAATTAAAATAAAGTAAACCATATATTAAGATATGTATCGTTCTCTATGATTTTGTTATTAACTTTTAAAATGCTAATAAAATTATGTGATC